>NC_089492.1:259717589-260967589 GCF_036850765.1 Saccopteryx bilineata
GGCTCAGTGGTAGAGCGTCGGCCTGGCATGCAGAAGTCCCGGGTTCGATTCCCGGCCAGGGCACACAGGAGAAGCGCCCATCGGCTTCTCCACCCTCCCCCTCTCCTTCCTCTCTGTCTCTCTCTTCTCTTCCTGCAGCCGAGGCTCCATTGGAGCAAAGATGGCCCGGGCGCTGGGGATGGCTCCTTGACCTCTGCCCCAGGCGCTAGAGTGGCTCTGGTCGCAACAGAGCGACGCCCCGGAGGGGCAGAGCGTCGCCCCTGTTGGGCGTGCCGGGTGGATCCTGGTCGGGCGCATGCGGGAGTCTGACTGTCTCTCCCGGTTTCCAGCTTCAGAAAAATACAAAAAAAAAACCCAAAACAAAACAAAACAAAAAAACCAACACACCACTACATGTCAGCTAGAATTTAAACGATTGACAGTAACAATGTTGGTAAAGATAAAGAGCAACTAAAAGTTCCATACCATTGTTGGTAGAAATGTAAAACAGTACAACTAATTCAAAACCAGTTTGGCAGTTTCTTATAAAATTAAAAACATGCTTACTCTATGACTTGGTTAATTCCACAGCTAGGTATTTATTCAAAATGGGGAAAAAAACGGTAAATTAATACTAGTAGCAACTTTATTCACACTGGTCAAAACCTGGAAACAACCTGATTGTCTATCAAGCAATGGTGGATAAATAATTTATGGTATATCCACATATAGAAATATCACTAAATAATATAAAAAATGAACTACTGATATAGGCAACAACATAGATAAATCGCAAAAGCATTATAAACTAAAGAAGTCAAACATAAGGATATATTGTAGACGATTCAATGTATTTGAAATTCTAGCGGTGAAGTTGAAGGGGACTGATGGCTAAGGGGGAAGGAACTTTTTAGGCTAACGAGGATGTTTTCTTTCTTGATTGCAGTGGTTGTGATTATACAGATGTATGCATCTGTCAAAGCGCACTGAATTCATTCTTAAAATATGTATATTTATATTGTCGTAAACATTTCAATAAAATTAATTTTATAAAAGAAAGACAAAAAAACTTTTAAACATATGAAAAAATAAATACTAGAAGGATAAACAAGAAACTAATAAAAATAAATCAACTTGCTTTAAATTAGAGCAACACTGGGTTCTTTGGGAATAATTTAGGTAAAAGTTACTGAAGTCTTACCTGGGAATTCCTTCTTTCCTTTTCTCTTTCCTGCCCCTCCTCACTCCCTCCCTTCCTACAAAAATGAATTATGTACCTGCAAGGGTGTTTTGGAAGACAGGAAGGATACTAGTTGCTTGGTTGAAATCAAATCCTGTGGCTCTAGTTTCCCTGATACCTAAAGGCCCGGGATATAGGGTCCAGGAAGTTATAATAAAAACAAGCTCAGTGAATGATATAACTCAATAATAAGGGATGTCACTCATCTTAAGTATGTAAGAGGAAAGGCTGCCCCAAGAACACAGTCTAGCTCCTTGCCCTGAATGTCTGAAACAGTCCTATCTAAAACACATTGGCTTTTGCTCAGTTTGTTTTGTGTTTGATCAGTGATCACTTTATTGGCCACTTTAGAGGCCGATCATGCTGAAAAGACTAGATTCTCATACTAATGTATCTCATACTAATGTATAATGTATTTTATAATCTTCAGTGTGTTTCCAATTAACACCACCACCACTACCACCATTGGCTGATGCTACAAAACAACTCCATTTTGATGATTAAAGATACCCTAGTTGGTTGCATCTTTGTAAAATTCTTTTCTTTAAAGAAACAACCTATTATAGTCTTCATATTAATTAATTGATTCCTGTGGGGAAGAAGTGAACAGAAACATAGCCTCTGTACCTCAATTTCTTCCTCAACTCTAAGTGGCTGAGCAATAGAGAAAGACAGGCAGTAGGAAGAGAGTAGCCAATGACCAGCAGCACCAAATGCTCTGGTGTACTCTGTAAAAACGTGACTTTAGAAACAGGAAGGAAGAGTACTTCATAATACCTGTACTTTCTGTTCAGCACTCACAGTTTTCCCAGGGGAGTGGTTTCCAAGTTGTTTATTATCTTGAGATTCACGAATCTCTCCTTTAAGCCTTTCAATCTGAAATACAAAAAGTATTTTAAATACAAAAGTTGGGAGGGTGAGGAGTTGCTTTGTTCTTAAAATATACAAGTAATACATGAATACATTCTTCATGGAAAAAATTCAAATAACACATAGTTACACAGAGAAAAGAGTGATATCTCCCGTTACATAACCTTACCCCAATAATCTCTTCCTCCTTTCCAGAAGTAATACTGTTCACAATATACTCTTCCTAAAGTTTATCTCCCACATATCTGTATATACATATATATCAAACATATAAATATATATATCAGTATTAGATACACACATTTACAAAGACAACTTGAACAGTCTTTGTTTATTCATGGTTTCTAATAACATAAAATTTACCATGTTTACCATTTCTAAGTGTACAGTTCAGTAGCACTAGCCCATTCATATTATTGTGCAACTATCACCATCATCCATCTCCAGAATTTGTTTCATCTTGCATAACTGAAACTACATTATTTAACTAGTAATTCCTCATTCTGCCCTCCTCCACCCAGCCCCTAGCAACCAATATTCTATCTTGCTACTCTAGGTACCTCATATAAGTGGAATCATACACTATTTGTCTTTTTTGTGACTTGCTTATTTCAATTAGCATAGTGACTTCAAGTTTCATCCAACTTACCACTTCTCCAAGCACTTTTTTTTCAGAGTCAAGTGATCGAACCCGAGTTCTTAAAGCCAGAATTTCCTCATTCAGTCTCTGATTGTGTTCCTTTGCTTTCTTTAGATCATTTGAATCTAAAACAGAAAACACACTCTACTCTACTTGAGCAAATTAAGAGCAAAGTCTTAATTTGGGGGCATTAACTCTAAAAACAGGAAGTGCTATTTCCTGGCCTTCTTGTCATATCTCTGCATATGTGATTCTCTGCACAAGAGAGCTATTAGACTCTAATGTCCAGTCCTAGAATATTCAACCAACTTAACAAAACAGGACAGAATGTTTTTTCTCACACCAAGACTAATGAATAGGACTTTTGAGTGTAAAGGTTTCCAGCAATAGATGTTCTTCCAGGACCTGGAATTTAAAACAGTTGAGCCTATCTTCTAAAAGTTAAATGACAGAAAATGATCTTCTTGGCTTCCTTGGATTCTGTCTCTCTTACATAACTCACATACTCCCCTTCTACTCATTAATAGCAAGTGCCCCATAGATAATGGAAGTTGTGAGCTAGAAACAGTGAATAAACAGATTCTCCTTGTTAAGTTAATTCATCAAAGCCATCTTTCTGCCTATACCAGAACAAGCTCTTGATTTCACTAATCATTTGCATTTTTCTTAGACCCCATTTCATTTATTTCTGGTCTGATTTGTATTATTTCCTTTCTTCTACTGACTTTGGGCTTTGTTTGTTGTTCTTTTTCTAGTTAACTGCAAAGTTAGATTGTTTATTTGAGATTTTTCTCATTTCTTGAGGTAGGCCTGTAATGCTATGAATTTCCCTCTTAGGATTGCTTCTGTGTGTCCCATAGGTGTGGGGTTGTTGTGTTTTAATTTCCATTTGTTTCAATGTATACTTTGATTTGTTCCTTGATATCATTGTTAACCCATTCATTGTTTAGTAACATGTTATTTAGCCTCCATGTTTTTGTATGTTTTTCAGTTTTTTTCTTGTGAATAACTTATAGTTTTATACCATTATGGTCAGAGAAGATGCCTGATATGATCTCAATCTTTTTTTTTTTTTTAATTTGAGAGACAAAAAGAGAGAGAAACATCAATTTGCTGTTCCACATATTTATGCATTCATTGGTTGATTCTTGCATGTGCCCTGACCAGGGATTAAACCTGCAACCTTGTTGTATTGGGACAATGCTCTAATCAACTGATCTATGCAGCCAGGGCTTGGTTTCAATCTTCTTAAATTTATTGAGACTTGTTCTATATTCTAACATGTGTTCTATTTTAGAAAGTGTTCTATGTATACTTGAAAAAAATGTATATTCTGCTGCTTTGGGGTAAAATATTCTGAAGGTATCAATTAAATCCATCTGATCTAGTGTGTCATTTCCACTCTTTCCTTGTTGATTTTCTGTCTATCATTGATGTCAATGAAGTGTTAAAATCCTCTACTCTGACTGTATTACTGTCAATCTCTCCCTTTCTGTCCATCAAGATTTGTTTTATGCCCTGGCCGGTTGGCTCAGCGGTAGAGCATCGGCCTGGTGTGCAGGGGACCCGGGTTCGATTCCCGGCCAGGGCACATAGGAGAAGTGCCCATTTGCTTCTCCACCCCCCCTCCTTCCCCTCTGTCTCTCTCTTCCCCTCCCGCAGCCAAGGCTCCATTGGAGCAAAGATGGCCCGGGCGCTGGGAATGGCTCCTTGGCCTCTGCCCCAGGCGCTAGAGTGGCTCTGGTCACGGCAGAGCCACGCCCCTGGAAGGGCAGAGCATCGCCCCTTGGTGGGCAGAGTGTCACCCCTGGTGGGCATGCCAGGTGGATCAAGGTCCGGTGCATGCGGGAGTCTGTCTGTCTCTCCCCGTTTCCAGCTTCAGAAAAATACAAAAAATAAATAAAAAATTTGTTTTATATATTTAGGTGCGCTTATGTTAGGTTATATCCTCTTGTTGGATTGCTCCCTTTATCATTATGTAGTGTCCTTCTTTGTCTCTTAGTATAGCCTTTGTTTTAAAGTCTATTTTATCAGATATACGTATTGCTATCTCAGTTTTTTAAAAGTTCCATTTGCATGAAATATCTTTTTCCATCCCTTTACTTTTAGTTTGTATCTTTCATTTTGAGGTGGGTCTCTTGTAGACAGCATATGTATATATGGCTCTTGTTTTCTTTTCTTTTTTTTTTTTAATAATTTTTTTTATTTTAATTTTTTTTTATTTTTTTTTATTTATTCATTTTAGAGAGGAGGGGAGGGAGAGAGAGAGAGAGACAGAGACAGAGAGAGGAGAGAGAGACAGGGGGAGGAGCTGGAAGCATCAACTCCCATATGTGCCTTGACCAGGCAAGCCCAGGGTTTCGAACCGGCGACCTCAGCATTTCCAGGTCGACGCTTTATCCACTGCGCCACCACAGGTCAGGCCAAGGCTCTTGTTTTCTTATGCGTTCAGCTACACTATGTCTTTTGAATGGAGCATTTAAGCCACCTACATTTAAAGTGACTATTGATAGGGCCCTGGCTGGTTGGCTCCGTGGATAGAGCATCAGCCCAAAGTATGGACATCCCAGGTTTGATTCCTGATGAGGGCACACAAGAGAAGTGACCATCTGCTTTTTGCTTCCTCATTCTCCCCCTTATTTCCCTCTTTCCCTCCAGCAGCCAGTGGCTTGGTAGGTCCAAGCACATCAGCCTCAGGCACTAAAAAAAGCTCAGCTGATTAGAGTAGCAGCGCCAGGCTGGGATTGTTGGGTAGATCCTGGGGTGCATGCAGGGGTATAGGAGTCTGTCTCACTATCTCTCCTCCTCTCACTGAAAAAGTAAATAAATAAAGTAATTATGGTAGGTACGTATTTATTGCCATTTTATTCTTTTTAACTATGTTCCTCTTTTTTTTCTTCTTCTTATTAAAGCAGGCCCTTTAACATTTCTTGTAATACTGGTTTGGTGGTAATGAACTCCTTTAGCTTCTTCTTGTCTGGAAAGCTCCTTATTTCCCCTTCAATTTTAAATGATAGCCTTGCTGGGTAAAGTAGTTTTGGTTGTAGAGCCTTACTTTTCATTATTTTGTATATTTCATGTCAATCTCTTCTGGCCTGAAATCCTGAAATACTCCTGTTGAGAAATCAGCTGACAGACTTATGGGAGCTCCCTAACTGACTTTCTCTTGTTGTTCTTAAGATTTTCTCTTTGTTTTAAGCTTTGACATTTTAATCATGATATATCTTGGTGTGGACTTTCTAGGTTAATTTTGTTTGGGACTCTCTATGCTTCCTGGACTTGTGTGTCTTTTTTATTCACCAGGTTAGGGAAGATTTCAGTCATTATTTCTTTAAATAGGTACTCCATCCCTTCCTCTCTCTCTCTCTCTCTCTCTCTATCTCTCTAGGACGAGGATGTTGTTACACTTCATATGTCCCAAAGATCCTTTAAACTATCCTCATTTTTTAAAATTCTTTTTTATTTTGCAATTCTGATTGTTTTCTGATACCTTGTCTTCCAAGTAACTGATTCAATCATCTGCTTCATCCAACCTGTTTATTCCTTCTAGTGTATTCATCACTTCAGATATTATATTCTTCATTTCTGACTAGTTCTTTTTTTTTATGGTTTCAGGGTTTTCATGCTGTTGTAGTTCTCATTAAATCCTTGAGCATCCTTATGGCTATTTTTTGAACTCTATATGTGGTAAATTGCTTGCCTCTATTTCATTTAACTCTTTTTCTGGAGATTTCTCCTGTTCATTTATTTGAGGGATGTTTCTTTACCTATTTTGGCTGCTTCTTTGTGTTTGTTGCTATGTATTAGGTAAATCTGCTGTCTCCCAGTCTCGGAAGAATGGCCTTATGTAGGTGCCCTGTGGGACCCAGTGGGAAGTCTCATTGATCACCTGACCTGAATGCTCCAGGAATGTCCCTTGTGGGGCTAGGGGGGTTATGTGATCCCTCTTGTTGTAATTGAGTCTTGATTTCTACTGGCCCATTTTTGCATGGGTTCAACCCTTAGGCTGGCTGAATGTGAGGACTGAACCCGATCACAGTGTATGGACTGCTATGTAGTTGCTGATCACACAAAGCAAACTTTGCCTCAGCAGAGATTTCCCTTTGGAAATACCACTTGAGAAGTTGTTTGATCCCACTCTGATGTCTGAAGCTGGCCACTGGGTGTATTGGTTCTGGAACCTTTTGGGAGGTACTCCAGCGCAGGTCAATGTCAGATGTTGCCTGTGACTGGCCCTGGGCAACTTTTGGAGCTACAAAGCAAGCCACAGTTCGTGGCTACCTCTGCTGGACCTGAGTGTGCATGGGAAGGACCAAGTTATACACCAAGACCAACTTCCTTAGCATTGAGCCTGGGCAGGCCACCCAAAGGTCCAAGGCATCCCAATGTCTGCCTCCACCTGCCCCCACCTCCCAGCTGCCTGTTAGGCTTACTGGCAGTACTCAAGTTACACAAGGTAAGTTCTCAGTAAGTCACCAGGTAGGGGTGAGTGGTGTTCAACAGAATAATAGAAGTTCAAACTTGGTGCCAGTGGTGGGTCTGAGGCCATTCAGAAAAAGTCCCATGTTATACCAAATCTAGCCGCCACCTTCCAGGTGCCTGTAAACTTCTGGGGTGAGGTGGGGTCTCAGGGACTCATCAGGGTGAAGACAGAAGAGTTTATCAGGTCCCCCAAAATAAGATTTGACTACATAAAGAGAGGGCATTGCACCAGTCATGCATACAAGGAAAAAGTAGCCTCCATCCTAGAGCTGACATAACTCAATCTGTCCCAGATTCTGCCAGAAGCCCAAGTTCAGCAGGGCAGGCCCCCTGGGAGTCAGGTGGGGCTAGTGGATCTCCTATGAGGAGGTGGTGCCAATCAGGCCTGGGGAAAGGCAGAGGAAGTGGTCCTACCCCAGAGCCACACAACTCAGTCTGTCCTGGGCTCTGCCCAGAACTCCTCAGGAGCCCACACTCAGTAGGGAAGATGGAGTTAGCAGATCTCCTATGAGGGATAGGTGCCAGTCATGTTCACAGGAAAGTGGGGAGAGTGGCCCCCATCAGAAAGCCACACAACTTAGTTACTGATTACCCCTGAGTATGCCCAGACCTCTACATCCCAGCCCAGGCAGCTGGCTCCTCAGTAGAGTGTGAGCTCCACAGGGTGGGCTGACAGGGAGTCCCGAGGGTTGGGCTATTGCATTCCCCTAGCTGATGCAGCAAGGAGGGGAGGGCGGCACCCAAGAAAGATGGCATCCATGGGGTGGGACTCAGCACAGGGATCCTGGTGGCTGTCCCTGCAGTTCTCTCCCCAAAGGCACAAACCCCAGGCTCTCATCACGTGACTCTAGTCAGCTCTGCCCTCCCTCTGCCTAGGGCAGCGGTTCTCAACCTGTGGGTCTCGATGGCTTTAGGCGACCCCTGTGTTTTGGTCGTTCGACCCCCGCCGGGGTTGCGACCCACAGGTTGAGAACCGCTGGCCTAGGGTGAGTGGCTATGAATAAGATTTGGTGCACTGGCCCTTTAAGAGGATGCCTATGTCTCTAGCAATCTCCTGCGTCTCCCTAGCAGACAGAATCTCGGCTGATTGTCACAGCCCTATGTTATGGGGGTGCCTTTTCCTGGTCCTAGTGCTCTGGGTTGGGGAGCCCAGGGTAGGGTTGAGACCCCACACTCCTCAGGGGGGGATCTTTGCAGCTGAGACATCCCTCAGGAATGTCAGCCACTACCCATGGGAGTGGGGCCAGCCCTTTTTTTGTCTCTGTCCTTCCTACCAGTCTCAATGTGGCTTCTTTTTTAAATCCTTGGTTATAGGACTTCTGTTCAGCTACTCTTCAGCTGGTTATTCAGGTTGATCTATTTTCCAGTTTGGTCCTGGGAGGAGGTAAATGTAACTTCCACCTACTCTGCTGCCATCTTGGATCCCCTGAGAAGATATGTCATTCTTATTAATAGATGCAAGGTATCCACTGTACAGTCATTTATGCAGCCAAATCACTGTAGATAAACACAACTTAATTTTATTACCCAGCAAGTTCATTCTTACTCTCTACTTTTATATTTTTTTCTATGGTCATTAGGGATAATGTAAAGTCTCTGTCTGGTTTGGTTATCAAAGTAATGCTGACCACTTAAAAGTTGAGAAGTATTTTCTTCAATTTTCTGGAAGAGTTTATGTAAAATCAGTATTATTTATTCCTTAAATGGCTGTTAGAATTCATCAGTGAAGTCATCTGAGCTTAGAGTTTTCTTCATGAGAAGATTTTTAACTATAAATTCAATTTCTTTGGTAGATTTTGGGCTATTTCTTTTTGAATGAGGTTTGATTGTTTGTGTCCTTCAAAGATGTGTTCACCTCATCCAGGTCATTAAATTTATTGTCATAAAGTTGTTCAAAATAATTTCCTTATTAACATTTTGACCTGAAGAAATGTTTTCTCTGTCATTTTTCTTATATGGCAATTTGCATCATCTCTCATTTTTTCATGAACAATCCAGTTTAAAGTCTAACAATGTTATTGATCCTTCCAAAGAACCAACTCTTGGTTTCAATAGTTTACTCTATTGTAGTTGTATTTTTAATTTTATTGACTTCAACTCTTATTTTTAGCATCTCTTTTTTTTCTTGCTTTGGATTTAATTTGCTCTCGTTTTGGGTTTTTTAAGGTAGAAGCTTAGATTTTTTTTTAAATCCTGTCTTGATTTCTGGTATAAGCTTTGAATCATACAAAATTCTCTCTATAAGCACTGTCTTAGTTGTACCCTACAATTATCAATGTTGTATTTTCATTTCATTCAAGTTAATTAATAGAAAATATTCCCTAATATCGCCTGTAATTTTTTTCTCTGAAGGGATGGAATTTAGAAGCATCCTATTTAACTCTAAAAAATTTGGTCATATTCTAAACATACTTCTGTTATTGCTTTTTAGTTTAATTCTATTATGGTCAGAGAATGTAATTTGTTTTTCAGTTTTGCAGAAATTTGCTTTAAGGCCCAGGATGATCTCTCTTGGTAAATGTGCCACCTGTACTTGAAAAGAATGTAATATTCTGGTGTTTTCTATAATTATCAATTAGGTCATGTTGTTGGTAGTTATAAGGTCTTCTGTATGCTTACTGATTTTGTTTACTTGCTCTACCAATTACTAAGAAAGCAGTACTCATTTCATAATTGTATTCATACAATTTTGAGAAGGAGGGTTAAGAATTACAATGTGTGTGTGGATTTTTCTCCATGTACCCAAGCAATTCTCAGACAGCACCTTGGTGTCCTACAGTTCAACTCAATTCTAACACTATCTACTTAGAAATAGCATCAGATTCCACAGGTTAAGTCAGTTCAAATGCCAATCACAAGGCCAGGTAGTTACCTGTGCTTCTGACTTATTGGTTATAAGTCAGATTCCCATGACCTACACCTTGGGTTTGGTTAATTTGCTAGAGTGACTCACAGAACTCAGAGAAACATTTTACTTATTAGACTACTGGTTTATGGCCCTGTTCAGTTGGCTCAGGAGTAGAGCATCGACTTGGCATGTGGAAGTCCTGAGTTTGATTCTTGGTCAGGGCACACAAGAGAGGAGACCATCTGCTTTTCTCTCTCTTCTCCTCCCTCAGCCATGGCTCAATTGATTCGAGCACACTGGCCCTGGCACTGAGGATGGCTTCATGGAGCCTTGTCTCAGGTGCTAAAAATAGCTCAGTTGCAAGCATGGCCTAAGATGGGCAGAGCATCAGCCCCAGACAGGGGTTGCCAGGTAGACCCCAGTTGGGTCATATGCGGGAGTCTGTCTCTGTATCTCCCCTACTTTCACTTAAAAAAAAAAGTATTACCAGTGGATTATAAAAAGATATATCTCAGGAATGGCTAGATGGAAGAAACGCATAGTGCAAGGTATGGGAAAGGGGTGTGGAACTTCCATGCTCTCCCAGACAGTGTTACTCTCCCCTAGTCTCCATGTGTTGTTCACCAACCTGGAAGCTCTCTGAACCCTCTCCTTTTGGATTTTTGTGGAGGCTTCATTACATAGACAATGGCTGATTAAATCAATGGCTATTGGTAACTGAACTTAATCTCCAGCCCCTCTCCCTTTTCAGGGGATGAGGAAGAGGGGAAATCGTGGTAACTAGTTTCTATCATCCTGTGACTATCTAGGGGCTTTCTGAAAGTCCTCATTAACATAGCAAGATACCTTTATTGCTCTCATCACTTAGGAACTTGCAAAGGTTTTAGGAGCTACATGCTTGAAACATGACCAAATATATATTTATTAGTTTGGATCACAGCATCACAGGGTAAACCTTATTTTACAGTTACTTAAAACTAGTAAACGGCTCTGGCTGGTTGGCTTAGAGCAGGGGTTGGGAACCTACGCTCGCGAGCCAGATGTGGCTCTTTTGATGGCTGCATCTGGCTCGCAGACAAATCTTTAATAACATTAAAAATATAAAACATTCTCATGTATTACAATTCATTCATTTCCTACCGCTCACGTTCATGGTTGCGAGTGGCTAGAGCCAATCACAGCTGTCCTCCGGACAACACCAAATTTTTATTGGATAATGCGTAATGTACACGGGTTGTTGTATAGCTCTCACTGAATTACATTTTAAAATATGTGGTGTTCATGGCTCTCTCAGCCAAAAGGGTTCCCGACTCCTGGCTTAGAGTGTTGGCCCAGTGCATGGACGTCGGGTTAGATTCCTGGTCAGAGCCCTGGCCAGTTGGCTCAGTGGTAGAGCGTTGGCCTGATGTATAGAAGTCCTGGGTTGGATTCCCGGCCAGGACACACAGGAGAAGAGCCTATCTGCTTCTCCACCCTTCCCCTTCTCCTTTCTCTCTATCTCTCTCTTCCCCTCCCACAGCCAAGGCTTCACTGGAGCAAAGTTGGCCCAGGCACTGAGGATGGCTCCATGGCCTCAGCCTCAGGCACTGGAATGGCTCCAATTGAGGGGAGCAACACCCCAGATGGGCAGAGCATCGCCCCCTGGTGGGCATGCTGGGTGGATCCCAGTCAGGCACATGCAGGAGTCTGTCTGTATGCCAGCACCCCCCACACGGCTTCTCACTTCAGAAAAATACAAAAAAAAAAAAAAAAAGATTCCTGGTCAGGGCACAAAGGAGAAGCAACCCTCTGCTTCTCCTCCACCCCCTCCCCCACCTCTGTCTCTCTTCCCCTCCTGCAGCCATGGTTTTATTGATTTGAGCACATTGCCTCAGCACTGAGGATGGCTACATGGAGTCTCGCTTCAGGTGCTAAAAATAGCTCGGTTGTAAGCATGGGGTGCATGTAGGAGTCTATCTCTCTATTGCCCTTCCTCTCACTTGGAAAAGAAGAAAAAAAAATAAACTAGTAAACATATTTTATTTATTTATTTTTTGGGGTATATGCTATACCTTTTTTTCTTACTAATTTTAATGCGGTGACATTGATAAATCAAGGTACATATGTTCAGAGAAAACATCTCCAGGTAATTTTGACATTTGATTATGTTGCATGCCATCACCCAAAGTCAAATTGTCTTCCATCACCTTCTATCTGGTTTTCTTTGTGCCCCTTCCCTCCCCCCCATAACCACCACCCTCTTGTCCATGACTCTGAGTCTCATTTTTATGTCCCACCTATGTATGGAATCATATAGTTCTTAGTTTTTTCTGATTTACTTATTTCACTCAGTATAATGTTCTCAAGGTCCATCCATGTTGTTGTAAATGATCCGATGTCATCATTTCTTATGGCTGAGTGATATCACGTAGTTTATATGTACCAAAGCTTTTTAATCCACTCGTCCACTGATGGACACTTGGGCTGTTTCCAGATCTTTGCTATTGTGAACAATGCTGCCATAAACATGGGGGTGCATTTCTTCTTTTGAAACAGTGCTATGGTGTTCTTGGGGTATAATCCTAAAAGTGGGATAGCTGGGTCAAAGGCAGTTCGATTTTTAATTTTTTGAGGAATCTTCATACTGTTTTCCATAGTGGCTGCACCAGTCTGTATTCCCACCCGCAGTGCAGGAGGGTTCCCTTTTCTCCACATCCTCGCCAGCACTTATTCTGTGTTGTTTTGCTGATGAGTGCCATTCTGACTTGTATGAGGTGATATCTCATTGTGGTTTTAATTTGCATTTCTCTAATCATTAGTGATGTTGAGCGTTTTTTCATCTGCCTATTGGACATCTGTATGTCCTCCTTGGAAAAGTGTCTATTCATTTCTTTTGCCCATTTTTTGATTGGATTGTTTGTCTTCCTGGTGTTGAGTTTTACAAGTTCTTTATAAATTTTGGTTATTAACCCCTTATCAGACATATTGTCAAATATGTTCTCCCATTGCGTAGTTTGACTTTTTATTCTGTTCTTATTATCTTTAGCTGTGCAAAAGCTTTTTAGTTTGATATAGTCCCATTTGTTTATCCTGTCCTTTATTTCACTTGTCCGTGGAGATAAATCAGCAAATATAATGCTGTGAGAGATGTCGGAGAGCTTACTGCCTATGTTTTCTTCTAAGATGCTCATGGTTTCACGGCTTACATTTAAGTCTTTTATCCATTTTGAGTTTATTTTTGTGAATGGTATAAGTTGGTGGTCTAGTTTCATTTTTTGGCAGGTAGATGTCCAATTTTCCCAACACCATTTGTTAAAGAAGCTGTCTTTACTCCAATGTATGCTCTTACCTCCTTCGTCAAATATCAGTTGTCCATAAAGGTGTGGGTTTAATTCTGGGTTCTCTGTTCTGTTCCATTGATCTATATGCCTGTTCTTATGCCAGTACCAGGCTGTTTTGAGTACAACGGCCTTGTAGTATAACTTGATATCAGGAGGTGTGATACCTCCCACTTTATTCTTCCTTTTCAAGATTGCTGAGGCTATTTGTGTTCTTTTTTGGTTCCATATAAATTTTTGGAATATGTGTTCTATATCTTTGAAGTATGTCATTGGTATTTTAATTGGTATTGCATTGAATTTATAAATTGCTTTGGGTAATATAGACATTTTAATGATGTTTATTCTTCCTAACCATGAGCATGGTATATGCTTCCACTTGTTTGTATCTTCCTTGATTTCTTTTATCAATGTTTTATAATTTTCTGAGTACAAGTCTTTAATCTCCTTGGTTAAATTTACTCCTAGGTACATTATTTTTTTTGGTTGCAATAGTGAAGGGGATTGTTTCCTTAATTTCTCTTCTTGACAGTTCATTGTTGGTATATAAAAATGCCTCTGATTTCTGAATATTAATTTTATATCCTGTCACCTTGCTGAATTCATTTATCAGGTCCAGTAGTTTTTTGTCTGAGACTTTAGGGTTTTCTTTACACACTATCATATCATCTACAAATAATGATAGTTTTACTTCTTCTTTTCCTATTTGGATGCCTTTTATTTCTTCTTCTTGTCTGATTGCTGTGGCTAGGACTTCCAGAACTATGTTGAATAAGAGTGGTGAAAGGGGGCAACCCTGCCTTGTACCTGATCTCAAGAGGATTGCTTTTAATTTTTTCCCATTGAGTATGATGTTGGCTGTGGGTTTGTCATAGATGGCCTTTATCATGTTGAGGTATGTTCCCTGTATTCCCACTTTGCCAAGACTTTTGATCATGAATGGGTGCTGGATCTATCAAATGCTTTTTCTGCATCTATTGAAATTATCATGTGGTTTTTCTCCTTCCTTTTGTTTATGTAATGAATCACATTGATTGGTTGCCTCCAGCCTTGCCTCCCAGAATAAATCCCACTTGATCATGATGTATGATTTTTTTTCATATATTGCTGGATCCAGTTTGCTAATATTTTGTTGAGGATTTTAGCATCTAAATTCATCAGGGATATTCGCCTATAATTTTCTTTCTTTGTGTTGTCTTTGCCTGGTTTTGGAATCAGAATTATGCTCACCTCATAAAACGAGCTTGGAAGTCTTCCTTCTTCTTGAATTTTTTGAAATATTTGAGAAGGATAGGAGTTAGTTCTTCTTTGAATACTTGGTAGAATTCACTTGTGAAGTAATCAGGCCCAGGACTTTTCTTTGTTGGGAGTTTTTTGATAACTGTTTTGATCTCATTTGTTGTAATCAGTCTGTTTAGGTTTTCTGATTCTTCCAGATTGAGTTCTAAAATATTATATGTTTCAAGGAATTTGTCCATTTCATCTAGGTTGTCTAATAATAATGAACAACAACATATCAATAATAACCTTAAATGTAAATGGATTAAATGATCCAATCAAAAGACACAGGGTAGCTGCATGGATAAGAAAACAGGACCCACACATATGCTGTCTACAAGAGACACACCTTAAAACAAAAGATGCACATAGACTGAAGGTAAAAGGATGGAAAAAAATATTTCATGAAAATAGAAATGAAAAAAAAGCTGGGGTAGCAGTACTTATATCAGACAAAATGGATTTTAAAACAAAGGCTATAGAAAGAGATAAAGAAGGTCACTACATAATGATAAAGGGAGCAATCCAACAGGAAGATTTAACCATTATAAATATCTATGCACCTAATATAGGAGCACCTAACTATAAAAAGCAGACTTTGATAGATATAAAGGGCGAGATCAACAGCAATACTATAATAGTAGGGAATTTCAATACCCCACCAACATCACTAGATGGATCCTCAAGAAAGAAAATTAACAAAGAAACAGCAGACTTAAAGGACACACTATATTAACTTAATTTAATAGATATCTTCTTTCACCCTAAAGCAGCAGAATATACATTTTTTTCAAGTGCTCATTGTACATTCTCTAGGATAGACCACATGTTAGGGCACAAAAGCCATCCCAAAAAATTTAAAAAGACTGAAATCATACCAAACATTTTCTCTGATCACAATGGCATGAAACTAGAAATCAACCAGAACAGAAAAACTAAAAAATACTCAAACACTTGGAAACTAAATAGCATGTTATTAAGTAACAAATGGGTTAACAATGAGATCAAAGAAGAAAGAAAAAAATTCCTAGAAACAAATGATAATGAGCATACATCAACTCAAAATTTATGGGACACAGCAAAAGCAGTCCTGAGAGGAAAGTTCATAGCATTACAGGCATACCTTAAGAAGGTAGAAAAAGCTCAAATAAACAAGTTGGCCCTGCATCTAAAAGAACTAGAAGAAGAACAGCAAGTAAAGACCAGAGGTAGTAGAAAGAAGGAAATAATAAAGATCAGAGTGGAAATAAATGACATAGAGGCTAAAGAAACAATACAGAGGATCAATGAAACCAGGAGCTGGTTCTTTAAAAAAGTAAACAAGATTGATGAACCTTTAACCAGACTCACCAAGAAAAAAAGAGAGAAGACTCAAATAAATAAAATTAGAAATGAGAGTGGAGAAATAACAACTGACACAACAGAAATACAAAATACTGTAAGAAAATACTATAAAGAACTGTATGCCAAAAAGTTAGACAACCTAGATGAAATGGACAAATTCCTTGAAACATATCATATTTTAAAACTCAATCAGTAAACATATTTTAAATTATTTTTATAGTTGGTATCATTACAACACTCAAATTTCGCTATATTATTTATAGCTAGTAGCATTTTCACATAGTCAAGCTAGGTTCAGATGAACTAATTCACCACTTATACCCAGTCTGTTAGGTTCCCCATGAGTGAATATGTATGAGGTGTTGTTAAATGTATTATAAGGTGTCTTGACTTCAGTTGTCCCAGTAAAATATATATTATTTGTGTTCACCACAGGTTTGGAGTCAAGACATATCTGGGTTCAAATACCAACTCTAATACTTAATGTAACTACTGGCTAATTCACTTAACCTCACCATGACTCAGTTTCTTTATCCATGAAATTGGAATAATAATACTTACTCTACTTGGAATTGTTGTGAGGATTAGAGATAATGCATGTAAAGTGCCCAGTAGAGTACTGGTTACTTATAAGCAACAAGTAGTAGTAATAGTAATAGTAGTAGAAATAGTAATAATAGCAGTATTAGTGTTATTATTATTATAATTATTAAATATCATGTAAAAACATTAATGTTATATTATAGTTTAATGTATTATCATTAAATATTGTATCTTCTAAAATGACTCACCATTTTCTTTCAGCTTTGTCAAATTTTCTTTCAGTTCCTCAATTTCTAGTTGAGCCTTCTCAAGTGCAGAATCTAAAAGAAAAAAAAATACTATTTGTATAAGAAACAAATGATTAGTGTAATTATCAAGTTTCAAATGACTGGGGGAAGTACAATTGTAGGAGTATAATGTCAGGATGAGGAATCTTCCAGAAGTAAGAGACTAACGTGTATCTTATAAAAGATCATTCCTAATCACACAGAAAAGGTGCATGGGACAAAATCCAGAGAAGAACAGGCACAAGCAATCAAGAGTTTTCCAGTGGAGTCACACAGGATGTGCTTAATTTCTCCAGCAAAAGAAATTGACAATATGTGTAAAATGTCTACCAGGGAAATCCATTACAGACTCAGGGCCCAGGGTGTTAACTGGGGACTGGTCACATAGTCTTCATTTTCTGCCTAAAACATACCAAAATTCAAGGCTCTCAGAATAGAAGGAAAGCAGGTTTTCAGCATAAACCACACTGCTTGTACAATGAGCCACAATTATGATATTTTAAAGGACTTGCTAATTCAGCTTCCCAACAGTCTATTCCACACTGTGGAGAGAGCTTTCAGTTAATAGCTTAGGATCTACCAGACCAACCAGCTGCTGATGGAATAGAGTGCCATGTGATTGTGTTCTGTTATGTCCAAATATAACCAAGTAATGAGTATCCTGCTTTTCCTTTCTTCTTCTGTATTGCAAGCAGCAAAGATGACTTCTCACATAGACAAAAATTTTTTAATTAGGTTTATTGAAACAAAATTTGCATTCAGTAAATTCACCTTTATAAAAGTATAGTTTGAGGAATTTTGACAATTATATACAAGTGTGTACCCACCAACCCAATTAGGATATAGAACAGTTAGTTCTCTTTTTCAAAAAGTTAATTTACATTTATTTTTAAAATACATTCTTAACCAAATCTCAAACTTCCCAATAGATTTTTGTTTTTAATCCCATAATCAGTTTGACAAAATCATTACTATTCTATACATACAATATTCTTTAGATGTCACTTTTTTTTCTTTTTCCAAGTGAGAGGAGGGAAGATAGACTCTTGCATGCACCCCGACTGGGATTCACCTGGCAACCCCCATCTGGGGCTGATGCTCTGCCCATCAGGGCCATGCTTGCAACTGAGCTATTTTTAGTGCCTGAGGCAGAGGTTACAGGGAGCTATCCTCAATGCCCAGGGCTGATGCACTCAAACCAATTGAGCCATGGCTGCAGGAGGCGAAAAGAGAGAGAGAGAGAAAAGGGGGAGTAGGAGGGTGGAGAAGCTGATGGTCACTTTTCCTGTGTACCCTCATCGGAAATCAAACCCAGGACATCAACATGCCAGCCTGATGCTCTATCACTGAACTAACTGGCCAGGGCCTCTTTAGATGTCATCTTAAGGTAGTCTACACATGGCATTTGAAAAAAATAAGTCTAATTTCTTTAATCATGGCAAATTATAAATATAGAAAGTAGTAGAAAATTAAAATTTTTTACCTTTATACTAAAATAAGTTATAGGTAGATTAAAGATTAAAATATAAACAACAAAACCATAAAAGCACTTTAAAAAAAAACTTGAGTGACCATTTTCAATAGTATAGTGATGTAGAAAATTTTACACACAAACACCCAGAAGCCATAAAAATGAACTTCATTAAAACCCACTTGACAAATATTAGTATTTCTATATGGCAACAAATCCCAACATCACTTTATACCCAACAAAAGGCTCATATCCAGAATATATAAAGAACTCCTATAAATTAATAAAACATAAACATATAACCCAATAGAAAATTATCCATGAGACTTGGGTAGGAACTCCACAAAAAAGTATCGCCAAATGAGCAACAAAAACAAACATATTTTTCAACTTCATTAGCCATCAGGGAAATGCAAATAAAAGCCACAACTATATACCACTGCACAATTACCAGGAAAAGGAGTTAATAAGAGCAACAATATCAAGTACTGACAAGAAATGTAGAACAAAATCTTACATACAACTGAGAAAGGCTCAAATTAATACAACTACTTGGAAGACAGTATGGCAGTAATTAACCAAAGTAGAACATACTTATTGATCCAATAATTTTACTCTTAGACATATCACAGTTAGAAATGTGTAGATAACTACAAGAATATCTATAGCAGCACTATTTATAATAGATCACAACAGGAAATAACATAAATGTCCAACAGTATAAAGGATAAATAAAATAAATCACAGTATGTTTATTCAGTGAATACTCTACAAACAGCAAAAGTGAATGAAATGCTGCTATAGGCAATAACATGAATGAATCTCACAAACATAAGATTGAACAGGAGAAACAACTAAAGAATGTGTGGTGCCTGCAGTCAAAACTCAGAAATCGTGCTGCAAGTCAAGACAGTGGCTATTTCTGGGGAGAAGAGAGGGTACAGACATAGGGAGAAGGAACAAAGGGGAGTCTGGGATGCCCAGAATTTCTTGCTGGGGGGTGTACACTTAAGAGTTGTGCGCTTCTTGGTAGTTATAGTATACTTATGCTTTAATAAAAAATTGTGGGCACTGAAGAAAAGGAGGCTGTTTATCAGACTTTTATGTGTTTATCAGAAAAGATTTTCTCAAGATACTCATGTTCCACCCTGAAAAAAGGTCATTACACTTAAAATACGGTCGGAAATGTTCTTCTCCAACCACAGCTTACCTAATTTACTCTGTTCTTTCTCATTCCCTTGCATTTCATCAGCGAGCCTTCTGATCTCTTCATAGGCCATCCTTAACCTCTCTGCTATTTGTTCCATGTCTCTCTCTCCACAGTGCTGTGCTAGTGTATCTTTTTCTATGTCTTCATTATGGGACTGAAACAAAAGTATTGTTAGTAATAAAACAAAAAGTAAATGTACTCATATGACATTGCACTATTTCTGATAAGTGTTTAAAAACCAATAAATCAAAGTAGCAAACAGAATTTCATTTATGTGTACCTTTTTTATTAAGTTGAACCATAAAAATTGGTGATATTTGATTACTTTTAACCTATAAACTTGGAATTTCATATGATTCGACTTAACATATCTAAAAGATTTTGGAGCCCTGGCCAGATAGCTTGGTTGATTAGAGTATCACCCGAAAGAGGTTGCTGGTTTGATCCCTGGTCAGGGCACATACAGATCTATGTTTCTGTTTTTTTCTCTCTCTAAAATCAATAAAATAAATATAAAAAAATATTTTGGTTATATGATTATTTAAAAATAGAAATTTAATCATAAAAATGAGTGCCATCTGGCAAGAAAGAGACTACTCTTCTCATTTATATGAAACATTAAATACAGTTTGTAAAATGCTTACACATGGCCTGACCAGGTGGTGGCGCAGTGAATAGAGCATCGGAACTGATATGCAGAGGACCCAGGTTCGAGACCCCAAGGTCGCCAGCTTGAGCGCGGGCAGGCTCATCTGGTTTGAGCAAAGGCCTACCAGCTTGAGCCCAAGGTCGCTGGCTCCAGCAAGGGGTTACTCGGTCTGCTGAAGGCCCGTGGTCAAGGCACATATGAGAAAGCAATCAATGAACAACTAAGGTGTTGCAACGTGCAATGAAAAACTAATGATTGATGCTTCTCATCTCTCTCCATTCCTGTCTGCCTGTCCCTGTCTATCCCTCTCTCTGACTCACTCTGTCTCTGTAAAAAATAAAAAAATAAATAAAAATTTAAAAAAAAATGCTTACACATGAAGTATTTCACTTAATTACAAGGTGTGAGTACATTGAACATGGCTCAAATCATGTTTAGAGCTCATTTTTTGCATTCAAATATGTGATTTACCTAGAAATAAATAAGTATGCAAGGTTTTGTGGGGTAAATTATTAAACTTTACTTATATACATTAAAAAAATAAATGGAGAGATACTCCTTGATCACAGATTGCATCAATATTTTAAGATAGACAATTTCTCTTATTGATTTGTAGATTCAGTGCAATCAAAAAGCAAAGTCCCAGAAGGCAAGGATTTCTTAAACAGGAAAGAAAAACACTAACCATAGAAGAAACTATGAACAAACTGGACTAAACTTAAGAATTTCTATTCATTAACAGACACTATTAAGAATGTCAAAAGGCAAGCTACAGAGTGAAGAGAAAAGTGTTTGTGATACACATAACCAACAAAAGAGCTGCAACCAGAATATATAGAGAATTCTTAAAAATTAGTAAGAAAAAGATATACAACTGAATTTCAAAGCAGACAAAGACTTGAACAGGTACTAACAAAATAAGAAACGTAAATGATCAATAACCATACTAACTTCATTAATAATCAGGAAAATGCTAATTAAAACCAACATGAGATATCATGCACTCAATAGTTTAGTAGAAATTTAAAAGTCAAACAATATCAAGTGTAGGCAAAGAGTAAATGTACTCTCATACACTACTGGGGCCAGTATAAGGGCACGACTACTGAAGGAGACAATTGACGTTATGTGGTAAAGTTGAAGGTTTACATACTTTACAATTCCCTAAATCTGCTCCAAAGTACATACCTTATACGAATGCATGAACCAGGATACAAATATAAGATTCTTTATAGCAGCATAACTGATAGATTATAATATGTTCCTAATAGCCATAAATCAAAAATAACCCAAATCAACATAGAATGGGTAGTGTTATGCCATATATAATGGAATAATAACACAGCAATGACAAACTGTAATTGGTGAAGGGAGTCAAAAGGTTATCAATTTTCAGTTATAAAATAAATAAGTCAGGAATTTCCTCAAAAAATTAAAAATGGAGCTGCCTTATGATGCAGTGATTCCATCTCTGGGACTATAACCAAAAAACCCCAAAACACTAATTCGAAAGAATATATGCACCCGTATGTTCATGGCAGCGTTATTTACAATAGCTCAGGTTTGGAAGCAGCCCAAGTGCCCCTCATAGATGAGTGGATAAAAAACACTGTGGTACATTTACACAATGGAATACTACTCAGCCATAAAAAGGAAGGAATCTTAATTTTTTGCGAGACAATGAAAGGATCTGGAGAGTATTAGGCGAAGTGAAATAAGCCAGTCAGAGAAAGACAAATGCCATAGGATTTCATTTATATGTGGAATCTAATAAACAAAATAAACTAACAAAATAGAAACAGACACACAGATATAGAAAACAGACTAACAACTATCAGAGAGGTATTGGGGGGCCAGATGAAAAAGGTGAAGGAATTAAGCAAAAAAAAAAAACAACCTCACAGACATAGACAGTAGTATGGTGATTAAAATAGGGAAAAGGGGTGGGGAAGGTAGAAGAGGGTAAAGAAGGGATAAATGGTGATGGAAGGAGACTTCACTTTGGGTGGTGAACACAATACATATTAATGATGTTAGAGAATTATATACTGGAAACCTATGTAATCTCATTAACTAATGTTACCCAATAAATTAAATAATATTTATAAATAAATAAATAAGTTTAGCAAAAATAAATAGTTTAGCAAAAACTACATCATGGGGATGTAACATACAGCATGTTAACTATGGTTAATAATACGGTATTGCATATCTGTAAGTTGCCAAGAGAGTAGATTTTAAAAGTTCTCATCATAAGAAATAGAAATCTGTAAGTATGCATGGTGACAGATATTAATTACTTATTGTGGTGACCATTCTTCAATATATACAAATATCAAATCAATATGCTGTACACATGAAACTAATAAAATACCGTATGTCAATCATATCTCAATAAAAAAAAATAAACAAAATGGAAAAAAAACCCATAACACTTCACTACAAAGTAATTCCAAAGTTGATTCCTTGTACATAATGTCCAAAAAGAGGCAAAACTAAATTACTAAATACACTGTGTAGAAATGCATAGCTTTGTGGGAGAAAGGGATGTGATCAGAAGGGTGTATACAAAGGAAGCTTTCAGGGAGTCAGCAATGTCGTATTCTTGACAGGATCAGTGGTTACAAGGGTGTTTACTCCATAACTTTTTAAGTTTTATCAATTTTCTGTATAAACATTATATTCCACAATAAATTTTTTTAATATTTGATTATCTCTGGCATTATATATCATCCCTTCATCCTCTGCCATCCAATAAAATGGTTAAATAAAATTTGATATATCCATTCAAAAGAATATATTGTATATGTTGTCAAACATTAAGTTATTTCATTTTCATGATCATCTTGTAGTGCAATTAAGTTGACCCCAGATTTTATAAATGAGGAAATCAATGCTCATAAAAGTTAACTAACTTCCTCAAAGACAAAGGAAGTCTACTCAAACCCAAAGCCTATATTCTTAAGTACTGTTAAAACTGGTTTCCTGATATTTTAATGAATGAATGGTTGAATGAACAAATGCATTTTAAAACTGACTGCCTGTTGTTCATTTATCTAGCTAATTTTGGAATACCTGGGAAAATTCTCTCTGTAGGTTACTGCTCATAGATCTTTGTGACTCTGGCTTTGAGTCCCCAAGTTCCAATTTACTCAAGAGTTTAGTTCTGTCCACCAGTAAGTAGGTAATCTGTTCACTGGGGTGGCTCTGAGCTATTCCAGGGCCTTCTCGCTTCATTTCTTCAGTCTCCTTCATTTGTGCTTCTGTCAGGAAGAAATAACAGAAACAAATTGTTAAAAGAAATGCAGGTAAACAACTACTCTGTAGGATGTTAAATGAATTTTTAATTAGATAACTAATTAGTTTTTTAAAGAAGCTATACTAATACTACTATGCTTCCCTCCATCTCTCTAGAGTGTTTGCAAACTTTCAAAATTATAACCAAAAAAAAGGAGTGAGAAAAGTCCTCAAAAGCAGTAGATATTCTTACTACTACTTGCATAAGTTTAAAATTGTTCTTGTATAACTTTAAAATTTGTTTACTGTGTGCTTATTATATGGCAGGTATTGTACTAAGTATCTGAGATAAATGTATCTCATTTAATCCTATAACAACACAATGATGTAGGAAGGATGATTATCCTTTTATGATAGTTAGACTCAGGCACCAAGAAACCAAATAATTTGTCTAAGGTGTCTCAACTAATCCTGACAAAATTCTTGGTGATTTCAATACTCAGGAAGATGATCATGCTAGTACCCTGCCTTCTGAGTCCTTTCACTAGCTAACTTCTAAAGATCTAGTCCTCTACTCTGTCTCCGCCACCTGCTCCACAGTGATTTCCTACACCCTGTCATTACCAACAACTGTGGCTTCTTCCTACTCTCAACTGCAAGCATCCTGTTCTCCAATTATTTCTTCCTATGTACTTCTAGTAGCATAATTTCAACACGTCTTTACCATACTTGAAACTATAATCCATTGACTTTAAACACTTTTCAGTGTTCCTTACCCCAGTCCTGTTCTCATTTAGTTTCTTACTGAGCTTAGACTCTAAAACATTACAAGTACCTTTGTAATGTGGAGGACATACAGTATTTTTCCCTTCCTTCTACTTTTATACAACTTCTCAAATTTTCTAATTATCACATATTAATTTTTATAACTAAAAGATTAAAATTGCATTTTTACAAAATGAGAAATTACCCTGTTTGAGTTGGAGCTCTTTAAACTCATGTCTAGGATGCCTCTTTTCCTTTTCATAACCACGAGAAGATGCCTCTCTTTCCTCTGCTAAGGTATAGACATGGTCTGCATAATTTCCCACCTAAAAAGAAAATAAAATTTTCTTTCTCTTAGTCTGCAACTCATATTTTGACCCATATTTAAAGTCTATTTAGTGAAAGAGCCATTAAGAAATCACCAAACTATTGTGTCTACAATCTAAGAAATAAACAGAAAACTTGGCTCTCCTGAAGTGAGGGTCCCTCTCCCTAAGCAGCTGTCTTATGTTAATCAGACACCATTTCCCATAGATGTGATGACACGTGACCACACATTTTATAAGACAGTCACTATTTCTAATATTTTTCCACTAATATATGACTTCAAATAAAATCTTATCTGTGGCTTAGAAAACATGGTCATGATATCCATGAATGATGAAAAGTCTACACAATAATTATGTTTATACTCTTATGCTAAAACTGATTAAGATGTCTGAAATGTTAATAACAGATTCTTTTAAAATAAATTGTTAGATATTCTTTAAAAATTATTTCTGGTTAATATGACAACTTGACAGAAGGTACTTGTATACGGCTAATAGTAACAGATTGAAAACTATGTGCTCTAGGGACTAATGTGTCAAGGCCATCAAATACAGAGAGGGCAACAGTAGGTTTCGAGTTGTGAGTGCACAAAACAGAGTTTACTCTTATATTATTGGTTGTATTATTGTTCATACGAACAATTGTAAACCTACTTTTGTCTCACCCTGTACTTAACTTTCACCACAACCCTATGGGACTAGAATCCTCCCACTTTATAGATGAGAAAGCAGGCCGAGAGAGGCTGACACATCTGCCTTGTCATGCAAAGAACAAAGGAAAGAGCTAGACTGCACACTTTGGGCCAGAACCAGTGACTGAGCCCTTACCTATTGCCAAAATGCTTAGAAGCAGACTACCAAATAAATGGACTGTATTCTGAATTGTTGTGAAGCCTAATGGACAACGACTCAGACGTGAATAAGAAGCTGAATGGTATAGAAGGAAAACAGGGTTGCAATCTAGCTTTTTAACTTCCTGGTAAGCTTCAGTTTCCTCCTCTTTAAAATGGCAGGAAGAGTAATGCCTATTTCTAATAATAATAGCTATAATTTATAAAATACTTGTTAGGTGAGAAGGTGATGAGTGCAAAGTTTATTCACATTCTCTTGTGTAAACTTCACAAATCCCTTTGAACAAATTATTACCATTTTCAAGCTCAAAAAAGTTACTTTCCCAAGGTTACACAGGAGTGACAGTGCTAGAGGCAATGTGCACCCTGATGTGCCTCGAGTTCATGATCTAATACACTCTGCTGCTTTTGTTCTGAAGGAACTGCATTCCTCTTTAAGAGTCTGGAAATCAGATTGCCCTATAAGAGTCAGGTTTAAAAATCAACAAGTTATCCAGCTGAGCTGAGATGTGGAAACACAGCAGAGTTGATTCCCAAGAACCTGAGAGAATTCACTTATTAAAGAAAGAATATGTCAGAACGTAGGTTGATCAATACTGGAAACATCAGAGTGATAAGAGAGTCAAAAGATGCCATTATTTACTCATCTGAGGCTAGGTATCCTGGTCCCAGGATTTAACAGGTCCGGAAATAAGGGCTAGACAGCCTATGGTGTAACTATAACTATCTCAGCTAGCACTGTAAAATTTTAGAATCATTTGTTCACCAAGTAAACCAGGACATATGTGACTGGTTCCTTTGGCAATTATATCTCTTACTGTCAATTAATAAGCTAATTTCTATTTTTCTAAAAACTTCTTTGAGTGTAGTCAAGGGTACAAGAGTACCTTTGAGAAGCAGATCTACTTAGGTTTCTAAGGCAACAAGCAAGAGAGTTAGCTAGAGGATCAGTTATTGAGACACAGAGGAATTTACCAAGATGGGGAAAGCCACCACGAGCAGACCTGTTTGGATGTTCAACCAGTCATCTCTGGGCAACATCCTGTACATGTCCTCCGTTGGAAATTCATACTGACTGTTGACATATTTCATGAAAAAAGAAATGTATAGCCTGACCAGGCAGTGGTGCAGTGGATAGAGCCTTAGACTGGGATGCGGAGGACCCAGGTTCGAGACCCCGAGGTTGCCAGCTTGAACGCGGGCTCATCTGGTTTGAGCAAGGCTCACCAGCTTGAGCCCAGTTGCTGGCTCGAGCAAAGGGTCACTCGGTCTGCTGCAGCCCCCCGGTCAAGGCACATATAAGAAATCAATCAATGAACAACTAAGGAACCGCAACGAAGAATTGATGTTTCTCATCTCTCTCTCTTCCTGTCTGTCTGTCCCTATCTGTCCCTCTGACTCTCTGTCTCTGCCACCAAAAAAAAAATGTACATGAGTGCTTTACAACTTTACAGTGATAGTCAAATGTTGGTTTTTAATGTGTTAATTTAATGGACAATGAACAAAACCACAGATATCTTAGAACTTTGTTATTAGATCCTACTTCTTTCATTTTTCCCGTGTTCTTCACTGAAAGTTCTAGATTTCTGGGAGCAGTCCTCAGCATGTCTTCAGTGTACTGGAGCAGGCATCACACAAAGCAGAGTTGTTCTTCTGTAGTAACATGAGGTTTAATTCTTTCTCAAGATGGTGAAGTATGTCTTCTAATTGAGCTTTTCCTTTGATAGAAGAGAGCATATGTGTATGTACACGCACACCCACACAGTACACAAGACTGAGCATGCCAGAAATCTGATATGTATATTCTGGGGTGGGCAAAAGTAGGTTAATAACAATAATAAATAGTACAAAATAAATTCTGCCTGACCTGTGGTGGCACAGTGAATAAAGCATCAATCTGGAATGCTGAGGTCACTGGTTCAAAACCCTGGGCTTGCCGGGTCAAGGCATATAGGAGAAGCAGCTATGAGTTGATGCTTCTGATGCTGCCTGCTCCTCCCCCATGCTTCTCTCTCTCTAAAAAAAATAAAAATAAATCAATAAATAAAAATCTTTAAAAAAATATATTCACCTGACCAGGCGGTGGCGCAGTGGATAGAGTGTCGGACTGGGATGCAGAGGACTCAGGTTCGAGACTCCGAGGTCGCCAGCTTGAGCGCGGGCTCATCTGGTTTGAGCAAAGCTCACCAGTTTGGACCCAAGGTCGCTGGCTTGAGCAAGGGGTTACTCAGTCTGCTGAAGGCCTGCGGTCAAGGCACATATGAGAAAGCAATTAATGAACAACTAAGGTGTCACAACAAAAAACTGATGATTGATGCTTCTCACCTCTCTCTGTTCCTCTCTGTCTGTCCCTATCTATCCCTCTCTCTGACTCTCTCTCTCTGTACAAAAAAAAAAAAAAAAGTTCTGTGTTTCACATACTCACAGCTGTAAACCTACTTATGCCCACCCCTGCATGCTTGGAGTTAAGACTCTCTACAAGGTACAGTTTTCCTATAAATTGTTATGTTATCCAATTACAGTGAATACTTACATGAAATAACAACACACACACAAAAAAACAAAGCTCTAAACAGCTGTATATAGTCAAGTAAAATGACATGACATATATGATACAAAAGTATGAGTGTTTTTAAAAAATACAAGCTTTTCTTTTTTTTCAGAGACAGAGAGAGAGTCAGAGAGAGGGATAGACAGGGACAGGCAGACAGGAACGGAGAGATGAGAAGCATCAATCATTAGTTTTTCGTTGTGCGTTGCAACACCTAAGTTTTTCATTGATTGCTTTCTCATATGTGCCTTGACCACAGGCCTTCAGCAGACCAAGTAACCCCTTGCTCGAGCCAGCGACCTTGGGCTCAAGCTGGTGAGCTTTGCTCAAACCAGATGAGCCTGCACTCAAGCTGGTGACCTCGGGGTCTCAAACCTGGATCCTCCGCATCCCAGTCCAACACTCTATCCACTGCGCTACCTCCTGGTCAGGCTAAAAAATACAAACTTTTCTGTCTGCCCAGCTCTGAAGTTTGCAATTTAATAATCTGAAAGTCTCCCAAAGGCCCCTTGCAATGTTATAAATTCCAAAGAAGCCTTTGTTCCCTCTAGTGAATAACAGAAATAAAAGGTCTCCTCTGGAAGCTAGAGAGCCTACTAATTCTATACTACCCATGAATGATTTTGCTTACAGAATACGTCATATCACTTTTGCTGACTTCCAAGTCACTCAGCTCTCTTCTAAAACGTCTTACTCCACGTCTGCCATCAATAGTGTCTGTAATGTTTTTCAGTTGAAAGCAGTCATGTTACACAACAGCTTGCACTCCACGGTGGGTAAAAGATAATTATCTGCTGATGAAAGAACTGGTATTTGTGTTACTAGGACCACTATGCATTACACTTGCTGTTATAATCAAACACAACTTTTAACCAAGTTGACCTGACCCAAACAGTAGAGATAATCATAATTATGATCACACTGCAGTTAGTCCACACAATTCTATTTTTTTTTTTTTTTTTTTTTGTATTTTTCTGAAGCTGGAAACGGGGAGAGACAGTCAGACAAACTCCCGCATGCGCCCGCCAGGGATCCACCCGGCACGCCCACCAGGGGGCGACGCTCTGCCCACCAGGGGGCGACGCTCTGCCCCTCCGGGGCATCGCTCTGCCGCAACCAGAGCCACTCTAGCGCCTGGGGCAGAGGCCAAGGAGCCATTCCCAGCGCCCGGGCCATCTTTGCTCCAATGGAGCCTTGGCTGCAGGAGGGGAGGAGAGAGACAGAGAGGAAGGGGGGGGGGTGGAGAAGCAAATGGGAGCTTCTCCTATGTGCCCTGGCCGGGAATCGAACCCAGGTCCCCCGCACGCCAGGCCGACGCTCTACCGCTGAGCCAACCAGCCAGGGCATGTTTTTCTTTTTTAACAGCAAAAGTAAATTTTTATTATTTTTCTCCTTTCTTGCTAAGTTTTCCAGAGCCATTGTTTTCACATCGACACTTTTTGTGGGTGATATATAGAATTTTAATTCTCATCTGATATTCACATTGAAAGAAAACCCATGTCTGAAACTTTATATTCCCATGTGTCCTCCCAACAAGTCACAGCTAAAAATTTTCCCATCTAGTCCCCACTCATCTTCCCCTTCTCCCTGCAAGTTCTCTGAACACTATTCAGTTACTTGTGGTTTTAGTCCTGGGTATCAGACTGCCAAAGACACTAGGACTATATAGTATCCTATGAGGCCTATTTGGTAATATGGAAAAATGCTTATATTATAATAAGAATGTAAAAGTATTAGTATAACTATATGAAAACCAGACACACAAAGAAAAGATTGGAAGCAAATATATTAAAATGTTAAAGTAAGTTGTGATAAATAGATGAAATTGTGAATTATTACAACATAAATGTTAGAATCATTACAAGGCTTTATCATTGTTATATTGTGGGTTGCTTGTCCCCAGAGAGTAGTATAATCCACCCCCCCCTCCATGATGTAGGGTGAAGTAGGAGAGTCTCAAGTGACAGTGAAAGGAAAAGGGGACTGGAAATATTGAGAATACCTTTGGATCCTTGGCTTCTGGGAGATGTGGGGGTATTGGAGGTGAGCAGGAACACAGGAAGAGGGGGGTTTCTGGGTGAGCAGGACAGTGTAGGCTGCAGGTCATTATCCAAGTGTGTGATTCATCCAAGCTCCTAGACATGACCAACCTCCCAAAGTCAGTTATCTTTAACCTCTGTTCTACTTAGCCATCTAACCCATGGCTACATCTGAGCTCTAGTCATAATCTGAACTACTACTGAAATCCTGCAATCCTAAACTCCAAATGTCCTGCTCTGACCAAAACTTTCTGCACTTCCTGATCTTTTCTTTAATGGATGTATCAGTGTTGTAAATAAATGAAACCTAAAATTTACAATTTGAACCATTCATAAGTGTGGAATTCAATGGCATTAAGTACATTCACAATGTTATATAACCATCACCACTGCCCATTTTCAGAACTTTTTCATTGTCCCAAACATCAGTTCTGTACCCATGAAACAATAATTCCCAATTTATCCTTTCTCTCAACCCCTGAAATCCTCTACTTTTGTCTCTACAAATCTCTCTATTCTTGGTACCTCATATAGGGAGAATCATACATTTGTCCTTTTGTTTCTGGCTTATTTCACTTAGCAAAAAATCTTCAAGTTTCATTCATTTTATAGCATCAATCAGAATTCTCTTCCTTTGTAAGGCTGAAAAATATTTCATTGTAGTATTTCGTTTATCCATTTACCTTTTACCTGTTGATGGATATTTAGGTTGTTTCCATCTTTTGACTATTGTGCCTAACACCACTATGAACACCAATATACAAATATCTGTTCAAGTCCCTGCTTTCAATTGTTTTGGGTAGATACTTAAGAATGGAACTATGGATATATAATTCTATGTTTAACCTTTTGAGGAACTTCCATAAAAATAACCATAATGGCCACTCTAATGGGAGGATATTGTTGCCTCCGTGCCCTTTGCTATTCAGTCCCATCTTGTCAGCTTCCACCTAGGAGCCCCAATCTGCTTTGGGAATGAAGGCAAGACAGTCTCCACCTCATAGGCAGGGAAATCCATAAAACCAGGCCACTGGGCAGAGCCCCACTGTCACTGCTGCTCCTTCTCCCCTGCCCGGCATCAGAAGGGACTAGGAGCCAGCTGTCCATTAGTCTGGGATGCTAATGCCCAGTAGGGAATGGACTTGCTTAGACACCAAGGGAGTGAGAGACAGAGTAAGGACCCACTTACAGTATCTGTTCACTCCTTTCTTGAAAGTGTTCCCTTTCCCTGTTCTGTGATGTCACTTTCTTCTGTTTTTACTCTTACCTCTATAACCTTTCCTTCTCTGTGCTCTTCCTGGGTCCCTCTTCTCCTATAGACCCTTCAAATGCTACCATTCCTAAGAACCCCGCCTTTGGCTCTCTGATCTTCTCACTGTCATGGTGATACCTGCGCATGGGAGTCTGACACGCCTCGGTTCAAACCCTGGCTCCACTACTTTCTGGCTGTGTGACTTATACAAGTAAGCTACTAACTTCTTTAAATGTTTATTTCCCTAAAATAAAATGGATATAATAGTAATACCTATGTCATTGGGCTGTTGGGAAGATTAAATAATAATCCATTCCTGCTGAGCTCCAGATCTATCTAGAAAAGGTGGCAAGAAACAGAAACACACTGAAGTTAGAACAAATACAAGTGCATGTGGCAGAGACTGCCAGTTGTCCTTCAATTTTTTTTAGATTTTTATTTATTTATTCACTTTAGAGAAGAAAGAGAGAGAGACAGACAGACAGACAGAAACGAGGAGGAGCAAGAAGCATCAACTCCCAGATGTGCTTTGCAACCTCAGCATTCCAGGTTGACGCTTTATCCACTGCACCACCACAGGTCAGGCCTGTCTTTCAATATTTATTCATCCCCTTTCCCACAGAAATGATATCTAATTCATTGACTAATTACACAGCTGCCTTGTCTACTGTTCGATATAGCCTTGTGACTAAATTCTAACCAATGAGATGTAAATGAAGTTGTGTAACACCCCTAGAAATTGTCCTTAAAGGAGCAGAATGCCCTCTTTCTCACTCCTTCCTCTTTTCTCCTGGCAGCCATCATGGACACCGGGGGGTGGAAGCCATATGTCCTGGATGATACACTATCATGAGGGAAGACATTTGAGTCTCTGACTACTTCCAGATGCCGCTCTATCAGTTCTGGACTGCTTTCTTCTTGACTTCTGTGTGAGACAAATACTTTTCTATCTTTTAAAAGTCATTATTACGTTGATCTTTCTGTCCCTCTCAGCCAACCACTCTCAACTACTAAAGGGTGGTTACTAAAAATAAGACACAAGGGCACAGGCTGCAGACTACATATGGCTGCACTGGAACTGGGCATTGAGCTGGACAGCCATTACTAAGTCTACTGTGACCTATGATGTCCTTCATCTTGGGCTTCTCTGTGAATCAGCTCTTATTAAATTCCTTCTCCACATGGCTGGGCTTTCTCTGCTTGTTCATCAGCAATAGTGAAAACAGCCTTTCCGATTGTAAAGCCTATGTGACTTTTCAGATTCAGTTGTTTCCATTCTTTTTTATCTTAGTTCAAATTTATGAAAAAGAGACAATTATTTATTGCTCACCCAATGAATTGTGCCGCCCCCCAAAGTTAGTTGTATAACCCTCATTCAGCCAGTTGTGGCTGAAATGGATTGAAAGTAGTAGTACAAATATGGCCGCCAAAGCCACGATTCCTGTAGAGGTACCAGTTCCAGAAAGAGGATGTCGGGTAAGAAGGCAATATAAAATGAGTCTACTATTTAAGAGCAATGCATAGTCACTGTCTAGTAAACAACTCAGTTTGAACAATCCAACACTTCTTTCTCTTACATTTGTTCCTCTTCTTATATTCTACAGTTGATAAAAATAACCATCAAACAGTTTCCCAAGCCATAAAACTTGGAGTCATCCATGGTCCCTCCCTCTTATTTATATCACTCTCACATACAACCCATCCCTGAATTTGTAGACTCTATCCTTTTTATCATTTTCTAATTCATCCTCTCCATGTCTTTGGTTGCTGTCTTAATTTAGGCTCTCCTTACTACTTGCCCAGTTTAGTGTAATAGCATCCTTAACTGATTTCCCTGCTGCCAGGCTGGCTTCTGTCCAACCTGTATTCCACAGAGCTCTTGGACTGATCTTTCTGAATGGAAATCAGTTGCTGTTTAACATTCCCATCGCTTTCAGGAAGAGTTCAAACCCCTTAGCTTGGCACCAGAGATTCTTCACAATGTGGTTCTTGCCTGTCTCTCTAGTCTTACATTCTGCCACACTTGACATTTGCTCTTCATGCAATTGTTCCCAATCATGCTGCTTATATTTCCATGACTTGGAATATTTGTGTCCCTCTGCCTGTTCTGCTATGACATCACAAAACTAACATTTTTTTCCAGTGGATTTATTCAGACACAATGGTTGAGTGAACTGAAAATTCTAAAAAATCTGTTCTTGAGATAATATAAATCCAGTCTTTGAATTACAAATGCTGTGACACTAAACTGTGCCTAAAATTGCCCACATAACAAAGTCTTCAAACATACTATTCTCTACAAAGTAGATACTGAGTAAATGCTCATTAAGTATCTTAAAAGTCCACTCTTTGGAAAGAAGCACATCCTATAGTGTTTGGGGGCCTTCAGGAACTTCTAGATGTAAAGAATGAGGTGGTAAAGCTGTCAAAGCAAACTGAGACAGAGACAGAATTTTAGGTGAGAAGAGGGCAAGGAGAATGAGTGAATGGTTATTTCTACTTGTTCTTAGTTCTCCTATAGCAGGTGCGCTCTGGAAGCCAGGACCATATTTCACGTTACGTTACAGTGCATCTCCTGGCTTTGAGCAAAGGATGAGCTTTGGGTCTTTGAGTGACATTAGAGAACAAAGTAAATAGCATGGCCACAAAAGCTGAAATATCCGGTCAGGTTATTCACCCTAGCTCTCTTTCTTCCTTTTACACAAATATAATTGAAAACTTACAGACATCTTAAATACAATATTAATACACAGTTTCTTCCTTGCAATTATCAAATAAGTGAGAAAATAATTTTTAAAAGTTAGAGCCAATGTATCTATATTTAAATGCTTAAAATATAAAATTATGTGGAAAAATGGCAAAAATGTACACTGTAACAATGTAAAAATGTACACATGCATGCAAGGGCTGACAGAACAGAATAAATGAACTGTCGACAGGTTATGTCAGAGTTTTTCAACCCTGGCACCACTCACATTTTGGGCTGGCTAATACTTTGCTGTGGGGGGATCTTCTGTGCATAGCAGTATGTATAGCAGCATCCCTCTCCTCTACCAACTAGATGCCAATAGTATATCCCCAGTTGTGACAAATAAAATGCCTTTATAGATTGTCAAATGTCTCCTGGGAGGCAAAACTGTCTCCCAGGTTTAGAACTACTGTGGTAGGGTGAGAGAAAACAAAATTTTTAAAATTATGTTAACGTGGCTATAATAATGCTTGTTCAGTACATCCATATTGGAAGGGGGAAAGAGAGCTCCTTATAATACAGCATCTAACCCCTTTTTTCAACACTTAGAATTTGTTGTTTCCATTTAACTCACACACACAAAAAAAGAAAAAGCTGCAAACTTGTTTTTCTTTTCCAACCTATTATAGAAGAGAAAGCTAAATTTCTCAGTATATGGAAAAAGCATGAGGTATCACAAATAACTGGTGTAATTAGCCTGAGAAATAAATATATCCAAACTATTCTAGCCCCAATACCTGTTAAAAATGTACACTTTGCATATCTTTAAAATAGGTTTACATTTTAACTTGAACACCAAAGAAGTTGTGAGACTCAGTAAGAAACACATACTTTAAGACAAAGTTTTCTAAGATAAAATACGATTGCATTGGATATAAATGAATCTTATTCCATTTTTAAAGCCTCTATTTCAGTCTTTGTAGGATTAAGTCTGCCCCCTTGCCAAAAATACTTATTTTTGATCACTCCTCATTGCTTTTGTTTCTTGGCTCACATCACAAAGAATATTTTCTGGTCAAGAAACTGACATGAAGAAGAATCAATAGAACTGCTTCAAGCATCTTCTTTCCAAAAATTCTATCATATTAAGGTACATACCGGGTTCATATGGGCTTAAAGTTGGAATTCTGTTACATGATCATTCTGAATGATCTTTCCACATGCATGAATACATCACTAAAATATATGCCTAACAAAGCACTCACTTAAGCAAGGAATAGTCTTTACATAAGCCTAAAAGGGCCCCAAACTGCATTTTGATTCCTCCTCTCTATTTTCAAAACACACCAGGCTTGTAGTAATTTACTCTTTGTATTTACCAATGTGCACTTCTCCATTATAGTTTCTAATTTACCCAAGACAGAAAGCCTGCCATGATGCGGAGAAACAGAGAAAATCTTCCAAATGATTCCAGGACTGGCGAATGTGAAATACTTAGCTACCCAAAGCATGGTAGCAGATAAACAGGAGGGGGTCTGCTGATAACAGAGGTGGTAGAGCGTGGACAAGAAAGGGTGACAATGGCTGCGGAAGGTGCAGGATGAGAAAACTGGCGCACGGGGGGTGTTGAGGGAAGTGGGTGAGGTTGTAGCTTGAAAGGGAGCAGGTTAACTGACGAGATCACTTTTGATGTTGAGGTTACTAAAGGCCCTCAGAGCTTCAACAAGAATTAGGTAAGGTTCTGCGTGACGAACATAGGGCAACAAAGCAGAAAACGGCAGTTCTTTGTTCGCAACCAGGGAAATCCTGGCTCCGTAGACTGTTAATTATTGGCCAGGAGCTGCAGACGCAGTGGTCTGGCAAAGGTGAGTCTTCGCTCGAAAAGTGAGAAACGGAGATAGTCTACCTAACTAACTGGCGGTGTCCTAAGCCCTCTCTAAATAAGAGTGGCCGCCTAATTCTAAATGCCTGTGGCTTTTGGGTCCCAGAAATGGGCGAATCTTTAAGGCAGAATCAATGCAGCCTGTCGCTAGAAAAGCCGAGCCAGGGGAGAGGCTTTCCCTCCTATAGTTTCAAGCCACACTGGGGAGAGAAGCGAGAAAGACCTGGAACGGTGAAAAAGAGCGGAGATTAGGTGCTTTCCTCTTCCGGCTGCGGCGGGAACCTCAGGAAGCAGGCCGGATGGTCTTTTGGTGAGTGCTGTGAGAGTCCCGAGTCGCTTCGCTCCACCACAGCCTCGCAGCTAACTGCAGGTGCCTACAAACCCCGGGCGTCATAGCAACCGCGTCAGCCGCAGAGACGCCAAGACGTTCTTCCGGCGGGAACCATAGGAACGACGCGCCCTATTGGCTCAGGGGCTGTTGTTCCTGCGGAGAACATGGTTACGGTGCACACCATTGGCCTTTGGATCGCGGGGCGGGATTTTTCCAGCCGGAATGCTTGTACGGCTCATTCCTTAGGCTTCGTAGTAACCATGGTAACGTCGTGGCGTGAGTTTTCAACATAGAGGCTACTTTTTGTCACCTGGGCATTTATAGTTCTTAGATAACTTCTCACCAGGCTTTATCTAGTGCCCCGCATTTATTTTTCTAAATTATTTATTTTTCTAGAAGTAGCTTCATTCTTAAAAGGGAGAGAACGCTAGGTCAGGAGTTACGAATTTCAGACCTAGATCTGTAACTAACTTCACGGGCACCTTGAACAAATCCCATTTTAAATCGACGTACTATTGTAAAAATGAAGGCCCTGACCAATTGGCTTATTGGATAGAGCATCGGCCCAGCGTGCGTGCAGACGTCCTGGGTTGGATCTGGTGAGGGCACACAGGAGAAGTGACCGTCTGCTTCTCCTCCCCTCCCTCTCCCTCTTCTGCTCCCGCAGCTAGTAGCCTCAGTTGGTTCCAGCGTGGGCCCATCTGCTTGGTTGATTCAAGCATGGCCCCAGACAGGGGTTGCCCAGTGGAACCGGTCGGGGCACGTATGGGATTCTATCTCCCCTCCTCTCACTTAAAAAAATAAACAGAAAGAAAGAAAGAAGAAACCGGACTTGATTAGAATTATCTCTAACCTTTATAAATCCTAAGCAATGAAATTAGGTTTAGGTGAACTCGGTCCTCCACCTATGTTACGCAAAATAAAAATTTCTAAATGACACAAAGTTTAACATAAGCTCAGTTAATATCATCTTCATTTAAATACTTTTATTGCTAGATTCTAGTTCATTAATGCTTGATTTTACTCATGTTTAGGGGGCCCTTGCTTTTCTAGTATCCCAAATGTGTACTTCTATTTCTTGCTCTTACTGTAATTTCTCATAGGATCCTTTCCAAAGTTCTGCTAGTTCTACATGTGTTATCTGGACAGATTTTATCCCTTACTTTCTAGAACTGCTTTAACCTCTTCCTTTGGCACCAGAGCCTTTGCAAGTTTTTTTCTTTCAGTTCAAGTGTCACTTCTTCAGGGAAATATTTTTTGGTTCTCCAACCCAGATAATTTCTCATTTGCTCATTGACTCATATTCCTTTTAATTCTTTCTTTCTTTACTCACTTCCACTTGTTGTTAAAACAAAAATTCTTGGAATTTTAACATCTGCAAATACTGTTGAAGTGCTCAGAATGGAAACTAAACAGAATTGCAAAACTCAAATACTTCCATGTAGGGAACTGGTGGTTGTTTCAAGCATAACAGGATAGGAAATGGTTCCTAAGAAAAGTAATAACTATGGTAAAAACAAACATTAAAATCACTTCTAGTTTTAATTTCACTTAGTCCGCACAGTATATTCAAAGATGACAGTCATCCACATAGAGCTAGGGATGTAGGGAGGAAAATTAGTCTTTTACTTCCCATCCCTTCGTACTGCAGCCACTGCTAACAGAGGCTGCTGCTTTTGAGATTTTGCCCATTGGACCTAAAGTTAATTACATTTTATTGATTTGAGAGAGAGAGAGGAAGCAAGAAAGGAGACTGATTTATTGTTCCATTCATTTTTACATTAATTGGTTGATTCTTGTATGTGCCCTGACAGAGGATTCAACCTGCAACCTTGGAGTAGCGGGATGATGCTCTAACCGAGTTACCCAGCCAGCGCATAATTTAAATTTTTTGTTCAACAGGGCTTCCAGAACAGTCCTGATTACTGCAGTTATTTTTCCTCTGCTCCAAGGTCACACTTACTGATTTAATTATTTCAGTGCATCTTGGAACGTCTATCAATTTATTTTTTTAGGTGAGAGGAGGGCGAGTGAGGCAGACTCCTACATGAGCCCCGACTAGGATCCAACCGGCAACCCCATCTGGGGACAATGCTCAAGTACCATGCTATTTTTAGTGTATAAGGCTGATGAGCTCTGACAGAGCTAGCCTCAGTGCCTGGGGCCACACTTGAACCAATCACGCCATTGGCTACAGGAGGAGAAGAGGGAGATGTGTGGGGAGAAGCAGATGGTCGCTACTCTTGTGTGCCCTGACTGGGAACCCAGCCCAAGACATCCATACACCAGGCTGACACTCTATCCACTGAGCCACCAGCCAGGGCCCGAATTTTTTCAATTAAAGTTTATCGTACCATTATCAGTCAGACACATTGGGCTACACTTCCCTACTCCACAAAGCATCACAAGTTGCATTTTATTTATTTTTGAGAGGGAGGGACAGAAAGGAAGACAGAGAGAGAAGCAGCAATCTGTTTCACTTAGGTGTGCAAGATTCCCTGAACAGGTGACCTCAGAGGTCAAGACAGCATCCTCAGGATAGAGCTGGTGACCCCAGGATCAGCAATTGAGCTAGTGACCCCAGGCTTGCCGGTGCTTTGGGATGACACTCTAGCCACTGTCACCGGCTAGGGCACAAATTACATTTAAAATCAAGTATTTGTGTGAAGCACAGTATCTGATTACTTATGGTAGTTTTTCTTTCTTTTTAAAAAATCTTTCCATGATTTGAGAGAGAAGCATCAACTTGCCGTCTTAGCTAGCTGTTCCCCTTTGTTGTATACTCATTGATTGCTTCCCATACATGTCGACGGGGGTCAAACCCACTGACTTTGGCGCTCCAGGTCAATGCTTTATTCACTGAGCCACCCAGCCAGAACTGTAGTTTTTCAAATACACTTTGGATCATCCTACAAGTCATTTAGGGGATTTTTCAGGACTACAATTCTTGTGCATTCCCACCCAAAACCCAGGACAGTGAGAGTTTCGAAAAATTCTCAACCATTCAGGGACTGAGCAGGGTACCAGCCTAACACTGCCTTGCTAAGTGAAGAAAACAAAAATTGCAACCATTTATTGAGTATGAATTATGTACCAGGCATCAGAAAAATGCTTCATCTTCAGTGTTATTTAATCCTTACAACAAATGGCATTGTTTTTGCAGAGATTATCCCCATTATATGAGGAAACTGAAATTAAGTCAGGTGTCTTACTTAAGTTTATAAAGCTAATAGGTGGTACAATCGGAGAGGTCAAACCTGGCTAAGATGACTCCACAGCCCATATCTTTCCCATACTGTAATACTTCCCAAAGGGCAGAGATTATCTATTGGCCCCTGCTTGGTCCCAGGTGGAAGCTCAGGTTGTTTCCCTGAAGAGCATCCAGAAATATTTGAAAGATAAATTAAGTCAAACAGGTAGTGAATCTAGAAGAAAGCAAAAAGTCAAGTAGTGGGAGCTCATCATTCACCTGGCAATCTATCTTCAGGGAAGTATTCTTCTCTCCTACTCCCATCTTTGAAAAATCCCCAAAGAACAACATCCTTTCCATTGTATCAGCTTTTGGGCACACACTTTATTGCACTTTTTTATATATATCCACTTCCCAAACTAGACATGTTTATTCATCTTTTTAATCCTCATAATCATAAAGGCCTACCACATAGTAGCCTCTGACAACTATATGATCTTCAAAGCCTGGCCATTCATGAATCCATAATCCATTTTACAGTACGAAGACCGATGCTACTCAGGCACCACATGGATATTTTAAGGAATATAATTCCCAGTAAGCTCTTTTTTAAGGGTGAGAAACAGCTCATGTTCATTTTCAAAATCAAGATGACATTTAGGTGAGTGTCAGGTGGGTCATTCATAACTGCTTTGCTTTTGTTTTCATTTTTAATGAGTATGAAATAACCTTTAAAAGACAAATAGCAAACCGTATTTGCCTGCACACCACTCACTGCTTTTCCCCTTCATTTTCTCTGTCTTTATGCAAGCAAAGGATTTATTCTAGTTTTTACCATCAGTAAGAGCCCTGGTCCACTGAACAATTTTTGATTCTCTAATTTTTGATCCTTCAGTTTTTGTCTTGTATAAAGGCTGTGTGTCGAGACCGAAGATCTTCCACTATCTTCTCTTCTATCTCCATGCCTTTTTCTATTTCTTCCTCTGATAGCAATAACTTAGTTTCTGAGTCTTTGGTTACAATAACCACAAAGGACCTGCGTGACTCAAGGATATTAGCCACCACCACTTGATGTTGATAAATTTCCAAAGCATTTCGTGCACGATCAATTACAATGGAGGGGTTAGTCTCCAATTTAAAGGAAATTATAAATGCTTTGGGAGCCCAATCTTTAACCAAAGGAGAAAGCATTTTTGGCACCATCTTCATTGTTATCTGTATCAAAAAAAGAAAAGCTTAATAAGCAAACAAAGGTCACTACCTACCAGGTCAATGAAACTAAGAAAGCAGAGGCTCAGATTTTCGGGTACGTCAATCTAGGTGGGATTTCTCATTGTCAAACTTTTCAAAGCATATGAAATGCTTATCTTAAAAGCCGTGGCTCTGCAGGGTTTGTAAAGATGCCTGATTTCAAGGCATCATACATATTCTTGGACAAACCATGTCTTATGAATCAGTCCTGCTCTGCCGCCCTCATCACCATTAATAGCACACTAAAGAACAGCACTACACTTTCTCAAACATTCCCGTTTTAAGCCACAACCTCAAATAAAAAGATGCAAATAATCTACTCATGCCAAAGTTATTTTGATAGAAGCACAAGTAAATTTGGGTTTCTAAGTCTCTCAGCCTAAAATATTTCTTGCAGTGGTAGAGTGGCTATTCAAGTCCATTTAAAAATGGTCACTTTTAACACATCTTAGCACTTAGATCTGATTTTCATTTGATTAACTGCTATTATACCATTCTCAATCCCTTCTAAAGGAAATGTTGAGTTGTTCTGTGTACTTCTAAGATAGAACTAAAAAAAAAAAAAAATCAAGGTAAACTAGCTTCCCAAATTTAAATAGTGTGAAATCACTAATCAGCTTATCATCAGGTTTTCCCCTCAAAAAATTACAAGGTATGATAGGAATCATTACCCATTCTCCACTTTATTTTTCATTTAGCATTTATCACTACTTAACATACAGTAGTATGCATCTGACTTATTGTCTCTTCTCCAGAGTATAAGCAACATAAAGGCACAGTAGTTTCTTTTCTCTGCTTTACCTCCAGGTTCTACAATAGTGCCTGGCATATATTAGGTACTCAATAAACATCTGTTGAAGAAACAAATGAACTACCTACAAAGTCAGTAAGTGCCCCACAGGTAGAGTTTCCCCAATTTAAATTCTATTTGTATTATCCAATAAATGACTAAGCATCACTATAAGAAGCCAGATCACCTCACACCTCAATTGCACTACTATACTCCCCCATACCTCTTCCTTAAATTACAGCAATAACCCCTATCCAATCAACTCATGTCTCTCTCTGTCTCTGTCTAATTCACCTTCCATACTGATGCCAAAATGTTCTCAGAGAAACTTTATCTCATTCTCCTACGTATGTTTCCCTTGGCTCCATAGGATAAAAAGTCTAAGCTCCTTAAGGAATAAAAGTCTATGAAGTAAGCTGTCTCTTCTGTCCTCCATCCCACCACTCTCCCTGTTCTCCAGCCCTTATTAAAGAACTTCAGTTCATAGTTGCCCATTTCCAAACTCCAACTGGGTACTCGGTCTGGAATGACCTCCCCTGCTTTGTCTACTGTACCCTCTGTTTATCTTTTAAAATTCCATTCAAATCATCCCCAGAAAGCCTTCCTTGACTTCCCCAAGATTCACTCACCCCATGCTCTGACTTCACTTTGTACCTGCCTGTACTAGAACATTTCTCACTCTGTATTGAAACTGTGTCCAGTTCCCTCACTAGATTATGAGGTCCCTGAGGGAGGGCGGTGTCTTACTTACTCTGTATCACTAGTGCCTAGCTTATCTCATAGGAAATGCCATTTCCTGATCAAGAGGGAATTAACCCAAGATTGATTACAAGGGATCAGATTTCTGGAAGACAAGAGCCCATCACCTGCAGTGGGCCCCCAGATGACTGGATCTTGTGTTCAGGCATTTCAGAGACAGGAACATAGAAATCTGACACGGCCGCAGCCAGGTAAAACATCGCAGAAGGGCCTGCAAAAAGAAGCACAGGGTGTAATAAATCGGAGAAGTGTTTGGGATCAGCTCCTTTTCAACTCAGGTTCCCCTAACGTGAAACCCCTGGGTAATAAGGGTGTAAAGAGGTAAGTGTCTGGGGAGAAATGCGCTGCCTCTCGGCAGCCGACGGACTCCTAAAGCACGCACCTAGCGGGTTGAGCGCCTGGGCCGCAGCCTGCAGCAAATGCAAATAATCCGCCAAAGTGGTGAACTCGACCGCCAGGAAGGTGCCGGCAGCCGCAGCCTCCTGGTAGCTCCGCAGAGCCGCAGCGAAGCCCGGCAGTGCGTTCTCCTCGACCTCTAGGCTCAGTAAACCCGAAGGGGCTGGGCTGCAGGGCCGCAGAGCCGACAACCAGGTCTGGGGAGGGAAGCGGTGGGCAAAGGGGAAGGCAGAGCGAGCCCGGTACAGGAACAGGACCCCGTAGCCCGCAGCCAGGAAGGCCTCGGCCGAGGTTGCACCGCGCCGCCCGCTACTGAAGTTGTCCAGGAAGCGCACTGGCCGAGCTTCCAGCGGGACCTTGGTGCCGCCTGACGTCACTAAGACCACCCGTCTTCCCTGCGCGCCCAAGCCGGCGGCGAACCGAGCCATAACCTCTGCCCAGCGGGCAGCACCGGAGGGCTGAGGGAACTCAGCGACCAGCTCCACTTCCGCCATGAGTCCCGAGGCTCCCCCGCGCCTGCGCAAGCTCCAGGACCGCCTGCGCCATGCCCCCTACCCTACCTGGCCTACGCGCCGCGCCGCCGCAATATGAGGGGTTGGGTCGCTACCCTACACTGGTTGCCAGCCCCAGATTTCTCCGCGTCTGGAAATGCATGCTGGTTTTGTCCCAGAGGCTGGCGAAATTGACACTGAGCAGAAAGAAAGGAGTCAGCTGGGCAGGAATCTGGAGGGGTCACGTTCCCGGTTTCTTAGTCTGGGTAAAAACTAGGTATGTTTGACCCTTACTGGCCACCGTACAGTCCTTTCTGTACTTGCTCTAACTTAAAGTTAGATTGCTCGGCCATTTAACCTTCGGATTGGGACTCGTGTGTGATTGGTGTGGAGGAGAGGTCTTTTACTTTTTGGCTTTTTTAATAACACACACACACACTCACTCACTCACTCACTCCAGGTATTAGTCAAGCCACGCCTTTCCCCTGGTCTTCGAATGGCTGGGAACGAGGTTGCCCCGTGATGATCACGTGACAACAGCGTCCAGTGTAGCGTCGCTGGGCAACCGTGCTACAGACCGACTGAGACAGAGACGGACACCTCTGGCTGCAGCATGAGTGTGATCTATCCGCTGGCGGTGCCCAAGGGGCGCCGGCTACTCTGTGAGGTGTGCGAAGCTCCAGCCGAGCGGGTGTGCACGGCCTGCACTGTCACTTATTACTGGTAGGCTCTGAAATGTGGCCTCTAGGCGCCCCAACTCCCTCTGTCCCAATCACCGGTCTGGGCCTGGGTGCCCGTAAGGCGGCTTAAAGATAAGTTCCTAAGTCTTGTGTGCCTCCGCGGCGTCCTCTTCTACTCAGTCTACTTATCAGGAAATGTTTTGTTGAGCATCTACGATGCCCTGTATGTTGTTCTAGGTGCTGAAGTCACTGAAGGAACTTGGCAGACCATGTCCCTTAAAAAGCTAACATACTCGAATGCGACAGACAGAAAAGTAAACAGAAAATAAGACAGTTTGAGAGCGTGATAGATGTCTCAAAGGCAGAGGAAATGCTATGGGCGATTGGGCAAACTGCCTCCTTGAGGGTAGATTATTGATCTGAAAATAAAGTAGGAGCAGCCCGCCATGGAAATGTCTGGGGGAAGGGTGGCAAAGTAGGCTCCGAGGGAGGAAAGGCATGGATGTGTTTGAGGAATAGAAGGCTAGTTTGCTGCATAGCCAAGAAGGTGAGGGTGTGAGGAGGGCAGTACTGGACGAGATCAGTTCTCATTTATTCAGTGTGGTATCTCTTAACCGTTGCTTTGGGTTCTATTTGGGACCTGAGCTAAAAACGGAGATTGCTAACTTCAGGAAACCTAGGTCAGGTCTGACCAGGTGGTGGCGCAGTGGATAGAGCGTAGGACAGGGATGCGGAGGACCAGGTTCAGGACCCCGAGGTCGCCAGCTTGAGCGCGGGCTCATCTGGTTTGAGCAAAGTTCACCAGCTTGGACCCAAGGTTGCTGGCTCGAGTAAGGGGTTCCTCGGTCTGCTGAAGGCCCGCGGTCAAAGCACATATGAGAAAGCAATCAGTGAACAACTAAGGTGTCGCAACAAAAAACTGATAATTGATGCTTCTCATCTCTCCATTCCTGTCTGTCCCTGTCTATCCCTCTCTCTGACTCTCTCTCTGTCTCTGTAAAAAAAGAAGAAGAAGAAGAAGAAGAAGAAGAAGAAGAAGAAGAAGAAGAAAAGAAGGAAGAAGAAGAAGAAGAAGAAGAAGAAGAAGAAGAAGAAGAAGAAGAAGAAGAAGAAGAAGAAAGAAGAAGAAGGAAGAAGAAGAAGGAAGAAGAAGAAGGAAGAAGAAGAAGGAAGAAGAAAGAAGAAGAAGAAGAAGAAACAACCTAGGTCAGAACAGAGGAATTTCTTTAAAAAAGAAAGTCATTATAATAAACCCCACATGACAAGTGCTGTCACTCAAGATGTGCTGTTTCTTGGGACTCCTAAGGATGGTCATTAAGGTGATTGCAGGAGTATGAGGAAATGTTCTGAAGAAGTAACATTTGAGCTGAGTTTTGAAAGGTTTGTTGGAAATCACTAAGTGAATGAACAATGAAGAAGGAAGGGTCAGGTACTTCTGACATCCAAGACTGCCTGGGTGAAGAGTGCAAACACAGAGTTTATTGAGAGCTGAGCAAAGAAGGTAGTAGTGGAGAGAGTAGTCACTTTTTTTTTCTTTTTTTTACAGAGACAGAGAGAGAGTCAAAGAGAGGGATAGATAGGGACAGATAGACAGGAACGGAGAGAGATGAGAAGCATCAATCATCAGTTTTTCGTTGCGACACTTTAGTTGTTCATTGATTGCTTTCTTATATGTGCCTTGATCGTGGGCCTTCAGCAGACCAAGTGACCCCTTGCTTGAGAAAGCGACCTTGGGTCCAAGCTGGTGAGCTTTGCTCAAACCAGAAGAGCCCACACTCAAGCTGGCGACCTCGGGGTCCTGAACCTGGTCCTCTGCATCTCAGTCTGATGCTCTATCCATTGTGCCACTGCCTGGTCAGGCAGCAATCACTGATTCTTAAATTGTAGCCCACACCCTTTAGGAGATCATGAATAAGTGACAACCAGCATTTTAAGAATATAATAGAATAAAAATTATCAAGGCCCTCGCTGGTTGGCTCAGCGGTAGAGGGTCAGCCTGACGTGTGGAAGTCCAGGGTTTGATTCCCAGCCAGGGCACAAAGGAGAAGCGCCCATCTGCTTCTCCACCCCTCCCCCTCTCCTTCCTCTCTGTCTCTTCCACTCTCGCAGCCAAGGCTCCTTTGGAGCAAAGTTGGCCCAGGCGCTGAGGACTGCAACATGGCCTCTGCTTCAGGCGCTAAAATGTCTCAGGCGGAAACACAGCAACACCAGGGATGAGCAGAGCATTGCCCCCTGGTGGGCTTGCCCTGTGGATCCCGGAGGGGTGCACTCCCTTCTTCTAACGTCAGAAAAATACACACACACACACACACACACACACACAAAATATCAGAGTAATCCCACTTGAATGGTCTCCTGAAACTTGTAATGTTTTTATGTGGATATTGATGGATCAGCTGCCATGCCCGGGGCAGTGCAAATCCGTGGGAGGAGGGGGAACTGGCTTGCTTGAAGCCCCCCCACCACCACCACCTTTGAACCAGCCCAGACCTTCTTTTTACAAGTGATGCTGATAATAGGCAGTTGAGCTGGGATGTAAACAATTTGGAGGAGTTGTGGCGCCACTCCAATCCACATACAAAGAAATATTACCTTGTACCTATAGAGGCAATGACTTCAGCCACTTTTTTCAAGACCCCTGACTAACTTACATAAACCCTGCTCTATCCCTCCTTTCAGGCTGACACAGCTTAGTCTGTCTTGGCCAGTCTGCACCCAAGTGTTTTAAATATATTTTCCTTTTGGAATACAGCAGCCTTGTATTTTGGTTCATCTCTCCCCAGTGCCCACCCATAGACCCAGGAAGGGGTTTAGCCTGTCAGCTATCTCATGGGAGAAGGCAGTCCACCTGGAGTTCTCTGCAGGTCTGACCTAATTGGGGGTTTATACTGACCTGCCAGTGGACTGAATCCCCAGCTTCAACCTTTCAGATATGTGTGTTTATACTGATAAAATATTTCAGCCTTGGCCGGTTGGCTCAGTGGTAGAGCGTTGGCCTGGCGTGTGGGAGTCCTGGGTTTGATTCCCGGCCAGGGCACACAGGAGAAGCGCCCATCTGCTTCTCCACCCCTCCCCCTCTCCTTCCTCTCTGTTTCTCTCTTCCCCTCCCACAGCCAAGGCTCCATTGGAGCAAAGTTGGCCCAGGCGCTGAGGATGGCTCTATGGCCTCTGCCTCAGGCGCTAGAGTGGCTCTGATTGTGGCAGAGCGACGCCCCAAGATGGGCAGAGCATCGCCCCCTGGTGGGCATGCTGGGTGGATTCTGGTCGGGTGCATGCGGGAGTCTGTCTGACTGTCTTCCTGTTTCCAGCTTCAGAAAAAAAAAAAAAAAAATTCATACTGTGAATTTAGACCAAAAAAAAAAAAAAAAAATCTTTGAAAATCATTGTGTTAAGAAGTAGTAGAAGTTTAAATTGAGATCAAGGTTAGGACCAAACAGTGACATGAACTCCAAGAGTTTGGAATTTACTCTCGAAAAGGCCATGGATGATCTCGGCATGCTCTCTCATGTGTTAAGGTAACAGGTAGCAATGTGGAGAATAGACTAGAAGGTAGACACTGGAGGCTGCATAACTGATGCAGAGGTTGTTGCCCTGGTCCCAGTGGAGAGAAAACATACCTCTCTCAGACTGGATTAGGTGTCTATCCTCCATGCTCTCACAGCATTCTATATGTCCCCTAGCCTAACATTTATGGCATGGTTTGAAATAAGCTGTTCAGTTGTTTGTATTCCTCACTAGGCTGTGTGTGCCATGAGGGCAAGGATGGCATTTCTGTTCTCATTCTGCTACTTTGTTGCATTTAGAATACAGTTCAGAATTTGTGACAAAAACTACAAAGTCCTGGTTACCTCTCTACCTTCATTTCCACCACACTCACTCCCCCATTATTTTTTCTTTTTTGCCAAGAGAGACAGAGAGGGACAGAGACAGGAAGGAAGAGAGATGAGAAGCATCAATACTTCGTTGTGGCACCTTAGTTGTTCATTGATTGCTTTCTAATATGTGCCTTGACCGGGGGTTGGGAGGGGGCTACAGCAAAACGAGTGACCCCTTGCTCAAGCCAGTGACCTTGGGCTAAAGCCAGTGACTATGGTGTCATGTCTATGGTACCATGCTCAAGCCAGTGACCCTGCGCTCAAGCTGGTGAGCCTGTGCTTAAGCTGACAACTTCAGATTTAAAACCTGGGTCCTCTGTGTCCCAGGCTGATGCTCTATCTACTGTGCCACCGCCTGGTCATGCTGTTTTCTTTTTTTAAATGTACTTATTGATTTTAGAGAGAGAGGAAGGGAGAGAGAGGGAGACAGAGACAGAAACATCGTTCTGCTCCTGTAGGTGCCCTGACCAGGGATCAAACCAGCAAACTCTGCCTGTTGGGACGATGCTCTAGCCAACTGAGCTATCTGGCCACAACATGTACTCCCTCTCTTCCTTGATGTAGTTAGAGACTTTCAGTTCTAACTTGCCACATCCTTTCCTATCTCAGTTTCTTTGCCCTCTGCTGGGAACCTTCCCTTCATCCATGAATCTTCCCAGTTCCCTGTTATCTTTTGGTTCTCAGAAATGTTATTTCTTCAAGGAGGTTTTCTAGAAAACCCAATCTAAATATTCTCTCATTTTTCTCTCTCACATTTTTCTTTATTTTATCTGTACTTTAATATTTTTTTGTTTACTTGTTTAATATTGGTGTCTTTTACTAGACCTAGTACCTGCACATGCTGGGCACTCGATCATTTGTTGAATAAATGAACTTCTGAATGGATAATAAACCTATTACCTGGGGCAAGGAACACAGAGGAGGTCGTAGGTGACAGATTGGATTCAGGACACAGTTTGAGAGGCCTTCAGGCCACTTGGGAGGGATGGATGGCTAAGAAAAAACTAGTATGTGCTTCCACCTCAACCCCTTCCCCTTGGTCTGTCCACCTCCTCCCCGGTCACCCCTCCATCCCTCTGGCCAGAAGCAATTACTTCTTCCTCTCAACTCATTTTGAAATTACTCTATACCTCACAGACAGCTTTCATTTTCCTTCTTCATTTTATTTGTTGACAAGCATATTATTTCCATTTTATCATGCTTCATTGATACAGGATATTATGTAGACTATGTGTAGAGAGACTGTCATATTTATGTTATCTTTTGTTCTGTTTCAAGCCCATCTGTGTATGCCCCACAATCTTCAGCAAAGTGTCTTGAAATAGTTGAAACTAAATATTTGATGAATGCATGAATGAATAAATGATCATTTTCTATGCACTTATCTTCCCTTATTTTCTGGGTTTTTTCCACTGCTTTTAATTTCCCCTAAAGCCTTTTATCCCCCTTACCCCCTGTTTTCTCCAGATTTCTATATGATTGTATCCTAGAGATTTCAAGATTTTTCTATACAATAAAGCTGAGGGCCTGACCAGGCAGTGGCACAGTGGATAGAGTGTTGGACTGGGATGTGGAGGACCCAGGTTCGAGACCCCAAGGTCGCCAGCTTGAGCATGGGCTGATCTGGTTTGAGCAAGGCTCACCAGCTTGAGCCCAAGGTCGCTGGCTGGAGCAAGGGGTCACTCGGTCTGCTGTAGCCCCCTGATCAAGGCACATATGAGAAATCAATCAATGAACAATTAAGGAGCCACAGCGAAGAATTGATGTTTCTCATCTCTCTCCCTTCCTGTCTGTCTGTCCCTCTCTCTGATTCTCTCTGTCTCTGCCACAACCCCCCCAAAAAAACTGAAGTAATTGTTCTAGAGCTCAAAACTGGGGTTTCCCACCCCTTTCTCACAGGGTTTTTATAAAATGTAAAGCACCCATCACTATACCTGAGACCACAATGACACTTAACAGTTTCTTTTTTTTCCTCATCCCAAATATAAAGAGCAAGAACAATCAATTTGTGAAAGCTTTTTGAATTTTTTCCTGAGTATAAATATATTTCATGATCACTAAAGAAAACTTGAAAATACAAAAACTAAAGAAGAAAAATAAATCTATAATCCCACAACCTGGAAATTGATAACTTGATATTTTGGTGAATTTTATTATATTCTTTTCTTATCAATCCATTTATTTTATATACTATGTAAAATCTTGTGCATGTCTTTCTATATTGTCTCCAAGGAATAGAATGCTTTTTTTAAAAGGCAATTTTATTAAAGTACACATTGAAACATGGCAGACAAGTAAAAGAGGCTCAGTATATAGGCTAGCAAATCCTAGCATAGGATGAGTAATTTGCAACAGTTTTTCCTTTTATTTAGCATACTGCACACCAATTAAAACACCTTCACTGGCCAGAAGAGAAAACAAACAGCGAGGTGATATTCAGTTATTAGAAGCAGTAGCTTCTGTGGTGAACTGGAGAATGAATGCCCTGCCTAAAGACATTCAAATTCAGTTTAAAAACATGATAATGGCCAAACAAAACATGCCTGGGTTACCAGTTCCTTGACTGTAAGCCATGATTGAAAATGTATTTTTCAACTCAGTTTTTTTTTTTTTTTTTTGTATTTTTCTGAAGTTGGAAAACGGGGAGGCAGTCAGACAGACTCCCGCATGCGCCCAACTGGGATCCACCCAGCATGCCCACCAGGGGGCGATGCTCTGCCCATCTGGGGCATTGCTCTGTTGCAACCAGAGCCATTCTAGCACCTGAGGCAAAGGCCATGGAGCCATTTTTAGTGCCCGGGCCAACTTTGCCCCAGTGGAGCCTCAGCTGCAGGAGGGGAAGACAAAGAGAGGAAGGAGAGGGGGAGGGGTGGAGAAGCAGATGGGTGCTTCTCCTGTGTGCCCTGGCCAGGAATCAAACCTGGGACTCCTGCACACCAGCATGACACTCTACCACTGCGCCAACTGGCCAGGGCCTCAACTCAGTTTTTCTTTTTTCTTTTTTTAAGCTGGAAATGGGGAGAGACAGTCAAACAGACTCCCGCATGCGCCCGACCGGGATCCATCTGGCACGCCCACCAGGGGCTACGCTCTGCCCCTCCGGGGCGTCGCTCCGCCATGACCAGAGCCACTCTAGCACCTGGGGCAGAGGCCAAGGAGCCATCCCCAGCACCCGGGCCATCTCTGCTCCAATGGAGCCTTGGCTACGGGAGGGGAAGAGAGAGACAGAGAGGAAGGAGGGGGTGGGGGTGGAGAAGCAGATGGGCGCTTCTCCTATGTGCCCTGGCTGGGAATCGAACCCGGGTCTCCCGCACGCCAGGCCGACACTCCACCGCTGAGCCAACCGGCCAGGGCCTCAACTCAGTTTTTAATGCATGGCCCTGTGTTGGCTGGTGAGACAGATGAATAAGGAGAGAGCCTACTAATATATAAATGAAACTCACTTTATTTAGGAAGGCAAGCTATGTCAAATGCCCTCAGTGGAACAGAAGTTCAGGTAGCCATGCAAGTTATATTTTAATTGTTTACACAATTACTCAACAAGCCCCTATTTAATAAATACCCTGTGGAATTAAACTATTTCTGTATCCTGACTGTTGAGTGCTTTTATTGATTTGTTGCAATAGTTGCCTATCAGAAAAACCTTTAAAATGCTTTATGTCATTTCTCTGATAGCAGTCTCAGTTTATAAAGAAAATACTTTATTGTATTTCTGTTGTTCCAGGAAGAAGAAAGGAGAGAGAGTACTGTGTATTATTTTCTAAGACTGCTTTTGTGCTACAGCAGCAGAGTTGAGTAGTTGTAACGAAGACCATAGAGTTCTGAAAGCCTAAACTATTTACTGTCTGGCCTTTTACAGAAAACTTTGCTGACCCTCTGCCCTAGATTATTGTTAACGATTTTGGAACCACACAGTTAACTTTTTAATTTTTAAGTAAAAAGTGTAATAGGTGATAGGACTATAAAAACCCATGATGGTATGCATCCAACAACAGTCTTAAAATACCTGAAGCAGTTATATTTCAACTATTCCTCAATTTTAAAAGTAGGGAGGGGTGAATGTGAAAAAAGTACATGAAGCAATAACTGTTAGAATTGAAGGGAGAAATAAACAATTCAGTAATAATAGTTAGACACTTTAGTATCTCACTTTCAATAATGAATAGAACAACTACACCAAAGATCAGCAAGGAAATATAAGACTTGAACAACAGTATAAACTAACCTGACCTAACAGACATCTATAGAGCACCGCCCAACAACAGCACAATGCACATTCTTCTCAAGTGCTTAGGGAACATTATCCAGGATAGATCATATGTCAGAGCATAAAAACAAGTCTTAGACTAACAAGGATTGAAATCATACAAAATATGTTCTCCAACCATGGTAGAATGAAATTAACAATTGATAGCAAGGAAATTTGGAAAATTTACAAGTGTATGGAAATAACACACTCTTAAATAATCATTGAGTTAAAGAAGAAATCAAGAGAAATTGGAAAATACTTTGAGATGAAAAACAGAACAAAAACACAACATACTAAAACTTATGGGATGCAGTGAAAGCAGTATTTGTAATTTATAGCAGTAAACACATACATTAGAAAAGAAGGAAGATCTCAGATCAAAACCTAGCCTTCCACTTTAAGAAACTAGATAAAAGCCTGACCTGTGATGATGCAGTGGATAAAGTCTTGACCTAGAATGCTGAGGTCACCAGTTCTAAACCCTGGGTTTGTCTGGTCAAGACACATATGAGAAACAACTGCTATGAGTTGATGCTTTTGCTCCTTCTCCCCCCTCCACACACACCTTTCTCTCTGTCTTCTTTCTCAAATGAATAATATATATATATATATTTTTTAAACTATCATAAAAAAAACTAGATAAAGAAGAGCAAACTCAACCCAAAGCTAGTAGAAAGAGGGAAATAGTAAAGATTAGAGCATTGACTAGGGCATTAAAAATAATGAAATAGTGAATAGGAAAACAAGAGAATCAACACAACCAAAACTTGGATCCTTAAAAAGATTAATAAGAAATTGGCCTGACCAGGCGGTGGCACAGTGGATAGAACATCAGCCTGGGATGCAGAGGACCCAGATTCAAAACCCTGAGGTTAATGGCTTGAGCACGGGCTCACCAGCTTGAGCACGGGGTCACTTCTTGAGCATGGGGTCATAGATATGACCCCGTGGTTGCTGGCTTGAAGCCCAAGGTCACTGGCTTGAGCCTAAGGACACTGGCTTGAACAAGGGGACACTGGTTTGGCTGGAGGCTCTCAGTCAAGGCAATATGAAAAAGCAATCAATGAACAACTAAGGTGCCACAATGAAGAATTGATACTTCTCTCTCCCTTCCTGTCTGTCTCTGTTTCTCTCTCTCGTGCTAAGAAAATAAATAAGTAATAAAAAGATTAATAAAATTGACAAATCTTTAGCTAGACTGACCAAGAAAATAGACTCAAATTATTAAAATCAGAAATGAAAATGGAGCCACAGCTACCACCTTTGGAGAAATAAGAGAGTATAAAAGAATACTATGTACAATTGCATGCCAACAAATTAGGTTTATTTCTAAAAAGACAGAAATTGACTCAAGTAAAAATAGAACATCTACAACAGCTAAAGAGATTTAGCTAGGAATCAAAAAAGAAAAGTCCAAGACTAGATGACTTCACTGATAAAATTTAACAATTCTTGAGAAACTTCAAAAAATAGAGGAAGGAATAATTCCTAATTCATTTTATGAGACCAGCATTACCCTGATACCAAAACCAGGCAAAGCCATCACAAGAAAGCTACAAATCATTATCCCTGATAAATAAAAATGCAAAAATCCTCAGTAAAATACTAGCAAACCAAATCCAGCAGCATATAAAAAGGATTATATATGATGACCAATTGCAATTTCTCCTAGGGACTTAAGGTTGGTTCAACATAAAAATATCAATCAATATAATATACCATCTTAATAGAATTAAAGGACAAAATCCACTTGATCATCTCAATAGATGCAGAAAATGCATTTGACAAAATTGAACAGCCTTTGTGATTTAAAAAACAGCAACAACCATATAACAAACTAGGAACATAAAGAAACCTCCATAACCTGCTAGAGGGCATCTATGAGAAACCTATAAACACATAGCTACCATCATACTTAATGGTCAAAGACTAAAAACGTTCCCCCTAAAATTAAGAAAGGCAAGAATGTTGCTTTCACCACTTTCGTTGTACTAGAATTTCTAGTTGGGACAATTAGAAAAGACAGTAAAATAAAAGGCATCCAGCTTGGAAAAGAAAGAGTAAAATAACCTCTATTTATAGATGACATAATCTTTTTTTTTTTTTCCTGAAGCCGGAAACGGGGAGAGACAGTCAGACAGACTCCCGCATGCGCCCGACCGGGATCCACCCGGCACGCCCACCAGGGGCGAAACTCTGCCCACCAGGGGGCGATGCTCTGCCCCTCTGGGGCGTCGCTCCAGTGCCTGGGGCAGAGGCCAAGGAGCCATCCCCAGCGCCCAGGCCATCCTTGCTCCAATGGAGCCCTGGCTGCGGGAGGGGAAAAGAGAGACAGAGAGGAAGGAGGGTGGGGTGGAGAAGCAAATGGGCGTGTCTCCTATGTGCCCTGGCCGGGAATCGAACCCGGGTCCCCCACACACCAGGCCGACGCTCCACCTATGAGCCAACTGGCCAGGACCAGATGACATAATCTTATAGTGAAAATTCTGAAGACCCTAGACACACATACACACACACACACACACACACACACACACACACAGCCTATTAGAGCTAATAAATGAATACAGTAAGGTTACAGGATTGCTATGCAAAAATCAGTTGTATTTCTATATGTTAGCAATGAACAATCTGAAGGTGAAATTAAGAAAACCACTCCATTTACAAAAGAGCATCAAAAAAAGGGGGGGGATAAATTTAACTAAAGTAGTACAAGATTTATACATTGAAAACTACAGAATTATTGAAAGAAATAAAAGACCTAAATAAATGGAAAGCAGTTCATAGATAGAGAGACTTAACATTAAAACAGCAACACTCCTCAAATTGATCTACAGATTCAGGGCAATTCCTATCAAAATACCAACTGCCATTTTTACAGAAATGGACACACTGACCCTGAAATTCATACAAAAATGCAAGGGACCCAGAATAACCAAAACAGTCCTGGAAAAGTTTAAGTTTGGAGGACTGGCTTCTCAACTTCAAAATTTACTACAAAGCTATGATAATGAAGAAAGCATGCTACTGGCTTAAGGACAGACATTCAGATCAGTGGAATAGAATTAAAAGCCTAGTAATAAGCACATACAAGTATGGTCAATTGATTTTCAAAAGATTGCCAAGTTCATTAACTTGGGAAAAGAATTGCTCCTTCTGTATAGTGCCAGCATAAAAGGGTATCTATGTACAAAAGAATGAATTTCGACCCCTATCTTACATCATATATTGATACAAGAAAGACCTAAATGTGAGAACTAAAAATGTGAAACTTTTAGAGGGAAACATAGTTGTAAATTTGTGATTTTGAATTAGGCAACAGTTCTTAGATGAGACACCAACAGCACAAGGAACCAAAGAAAAATAAGTTGGACACCATCAACATTAAAAACTTTTGTGCATCAGCAAGCACTTAGAAGAGCCCTAGCTGGGTAGCTCAGTTGGTTAGAGCATCGTCCCACTATGCCAAAGTTGTAGGTTCCATCCCCGGTCAGGGTACATGCAAGAATCAACCAATGAATGCAGAAATACATGGAACAACAAATTGATGTTTCTCTTTTTCTCTCTTCCTTGCTCTGTAAAAGTCAATAAATAAATTTTAAAAAGGAAAACAGTAAGAAGAAAGAGGAAAAGCCCACAGAATGAGAGAAAATATTTGCAAATCATATATCTGATAGGGATCTAGAATCCACAACATGTAAAGAACTCTTAAAACTCAACAATAAGGCCTGATCAGGCAATGGCGCAGTGGATAGAGCATCGGACTGGGATGCGGAAGGACCCAGGTTCGAGATCCCGAGGTCACCAGCTTGAGCGCGGGCTCATCTGGCTTGAGCAAAAAAAAGGCTCACCAGCTTGGACCCAAGGTCACTGGCTCAAGCAAGGGGTAACTTGGTCTGCTGAAGGTCCGTGGTCAAGGCACATATGAGAAAGCAATCGATGAACAACTAAGATGTCACAATGAAAAACTAATGATTGATGCTTCTCATCTCTCTCTGTTCTGTCTGCCTGTCCCTCTCTCTGACTCTCTCTCTGTCCCTGTAAAAAAACAAACAAACAAACAAAACTCAACAATAAGAAGACAAAAAACCCTGTTAAAAATGGGCAAAGGGTTTGAATAAACATTTCTCCAGGGAAGATATACAAATAACTAGTATGCACCTGAAAAGATGCTCAACACTCTTAATCATTGGGGAACTGCAAAATAAAACCACAATGAGACACTGCTTCACACACACTAGGATGGTTATAATTTTAAAAAGACGAAATAACAAGTGTTGGTTTAGAAGTGAAGAAAATGGAACCCTTATGCATTGCTTGTTTGGAATATGGAATGGTACAGCTTTGGTGGAAAACAGCTTGGCAGTTATCAAAAATTTAAACATATAATTACTATATGACTCAGCAATTCCATTCTTAGGTATATGTCCAAGAGAATTGAGAACACTTGTTCACACAGAAAGCTTAAACACAAATGTTTATAGCAGCATTCTTTATAATAGCTGAAAGGTAGAAATAATCCAAATGTTCACCAACTAATGAACAGATAAACAAAAAATGGTGTATTATTCCGTTGTAAAAAGGAATAACATTGGTACATGCTAAACGTGAATGAACCTTGAAAACATGCTAAATGAAAGAAGCTAGACACAAAAGGTCATATATTGTCTGTTTCCACTTTTATGCAATGTCAAGAGTAGGCAAATGCATGAAGAAAGTAGATTAGAGGTTCTATGCATTACATGGGTGGAGGGAAGAATGAGAGCAACTGCTAGAGTGAATGGAGTTTCTTTCCAGGTGATGAAAATGCCTTGGAATTAGATAGGGTGATGATTATACTACCTTGTGAATATATATATATATATATATATATATATATATATTTAAATCACTGAATTGTATAGTTCAAAACCATAAATTTTGTGGTATGTGAATTATATATCAATTTTAAAATGTAAGAACTCCTCCCCCCCAATGATTGGAGCACGGGTCAGACTTGGGTACTAGACTTGGGAGTCATTTATAGAGGAAATTATTTAAGGAGTGGGAATGGATACTCTGTAGGAGTGCTGCCCAATCGAATTTTTCTGCAGCGATGCAAATGTTCAACATCTGTGCTGTCTAATTGAGTGTTTGAAAGTACTAAATATGCATATAAAAGAGTCAGAAAAGCTGTATACCAAACTGTCACAGTGCTTTCCCTAGAGAGCTAGAAACATCTGGCTTTGGAGCACGCACTTAGAGTAACTACTTTATCTCTTGACATCTGTGCTTCTTTACCTTTAAAACAGTAATAACAGATTTTGTTCTGTTTTCAAAAGTTAATTAGTTACATGCAAGACCACCTGCTGCACCACTGGGTTGGGGAGGCATTCACAGTGTTTGTTCTGTGTGAAGTCACTTCTGGGGCTCAGAGGAGGACGATGCAGGTGGTGCTCTCCAGAGTCATGCAATGTGATGGCACTGATTATAGGAAAGTGTCTCCTAGAGCCTCATCAAATGTAAATTTCCATCTCTTCCCCAAGAGAAAGACTCATGTCCCTCAGCTTCAGAGTGCAGATATTTGGAAAATTACCTTAGTAAGATACAGAATTAAAGCTGTCTTTGTTGTTATTAATTAAACGCAAAGACAGGATAGCCATAGCATTGTCACGTGGCTTTGGAATGTGAACCTGTGTGTGCAAAAAGGACATCCTCCTTCACTCCCCTCCCTGGCCCCCAACATCGTTTTTCTACCATCCAGTAATCACATGATGGAAAAGAGATTTGTGTCACAATGTCTGTGGGCTCCCTGGCTGGTTGGTGTTGGGCTTACTTTTCTAGTTTCTGGGGCTAGGACACAAGTAGAGCCAATAGATCTTCTATCAGGCCCAAAGTAAAGATAATGAAGTCGATGTTCTCATTATCAGTGGTGTGGTTCACCAAAAAGCTGACTGGCACAGCATCCATGAGAAGATCTGTCAGCTCCTGATTCCCCTGCGCACCTCCATGCCCTTCTACAATTCGGAGGAAGAGCGGCAGCACGGCCTGCAGCAGCTGCAGCAGCGGCAGGTAGGCCCCTGGGGGCAGTTCCAACAAAACTGCCGGGGGTAGGGGTGCACTGGGTTGCCATCACTAACCTGTACCCTCTGTGAGGGCAGGGACTTGGTTTTGTGTCTCTGTGTCCTCAGTACCATTCAGTCAGTTGTTCTCCACACACTTACTACCTGCTGTAGTCGTCTCATTGGGTTGCCACAGCAAAATAGCACAGACTGGGCAGCTTAAACAACAGAAATGTATTATTTCACAGTTCTGGAGGCTACCAGTCCAAGATCTACGAGAGGTGTTGGCAGGTTTGGTTTCTTCTGAGGCCTTCCTCCTTGGCTTACAGGACTGCCTTCCGTGTCCTCCTTTGGTCATTCCTCTCTGCACACACGTCTTTGTTGTCCCTGTGTGTATCCCGATTTCTTCTTATAGGGACCACAGTTAGACTGGATTAGAGGCCACCCTCAAGGCCTCAGTTTAATTTTATCACTGATTCAAAGGCCCTATCTCCAAGAGAAGTCACATTTTGAAGTAGTAGGACTTAAGGCTTCAACATATGAATTTTGGTGGGCCAAAATTCAGCCATAATACCCAAATATGGCAAGTACTGTGATGAGAGCCTAGGCACGTATGAGGAGGTCAACAATGATGTATGAATATATAAAAGAGTAAATAAAGGAGATTAGGAAAACTATTATGGCATTGATAGCATCTTATTCATTCTAAAAAAAAATTAACACTTTATAAGCCATAAATCTCAAAACACCAGAGTCATTCATTTTAGTGTAGTGACACTTTGAGAATGGCCTTAGAGCAATGCAGAGTTAAAGCTGGTTCTGACATTAGCTTAGCAGGTAACTCCAAAAGGAAAGTTCTCTTAAAATTAACTCACAGGCCCTGGCCGGTTGGCTCAGTGGTAGAGCGTCGGCCTGGCGTGCAGAAGTCCTGGTTCGATTCCCGGCCAGGGCACACAGGAGAAGCGCCCATCTGCTTCTCCACCCCTCCCCCTCTCCTTCCTCTCTGTCTCTCTCTTCCCCTCCCGCAGCGAGGCTCCACTGGAGCAAAGATGGCCCGGGTGCTGGGGATGGCTCCTTGGCCTCTGCCCCAGGCACTAGAGTGGCTCTGGTCGCAAAAGAGCTACGCCCCAGAGGGGCAGAGCATCGCCCCCTGGTGGGCAGAGCGTCGCCCCCTGGTGGGCGTGCCGGGTGGATCCCGGTGGGGCGCATGCGGGAGTCTGTCTGACTGTCTCTCCCTGTTTCCAGCTTCAGAAAAATAAAAAATAAAAAATAAAAATTAACTCACACAGAAAGGCAGAAAGTTTTAGATCGTCCTGAGGCATGACAGCTTTGTTAAACTAAAATTTTATTATAAGTAGAATAACATTCATTTAATAATTTTCTGTTGAGCACTCATTTGTGCCAAGTACTGAACTAAGATGAAAATACACTTGTTCCTGGACCTGAAGGAACTCACCGTCCAGGGTTTGCCTTTTTGTATCACCTATTTTGGACCACCTTAATATAGGCAGGCTCGCTATGTACCCTCAACCAGTTCATTAGGTGTTGGCTTTATCTGCAGATGTACCTGTATCCACCACTGTCTTTTACCTTTAGACAGTCTCAGGTGGTCTAGTTTTTTTTTTTTCCGCAGAAGTATTTGATTGAATTATGCTACACGGTAGCCCAGAAATACCTCTTTGAAGGAAAACACGAAGAGGCCGTCCCAGCAGCTTTGCATTCCCTTCGCTTCCGCATGAATGTACACGGCCTGAATTCAGTAGAGCTCGTGCCTGCCTACCTGCTGTTGGCCGAGGCTAGCCTTGGTAAGTGGAACTGACCTGAGACACCCCCCACCCCGCCACCGCCGCCGCCGCCGCCGAGTCCTTAAGAAGTGCCATAATGGGTTATATCAGTAGGCAAAGAGTAGCCTTGGCAGTGGCACGAAGACACCTTTCATGGAAGAGCAGGGATGCTGAAAAGCGTGGCACAAGGTGGGGAAGGAGATGTAACAACAACCGACGGAAATCTACTCTAGCTGGCCTGAGCAGTAGGAAGGGCCTTGATTAGGGTCCTGCAGTGTCGAGGCTTCATGAGGTACTGGAAATGAGAATGCTGTCGGAAACGAAGGTTGTTGCTCTCAGTTTCTCTTCCTGGGGTCTTGTCTCTTGCCTCTGCTTCTCCATATCTGCTTTATTTTCCACCTCTGCAGACCAGAGTTTTCTACCCTATGCTTACTGCAGAAGACAGCTCTCCCAAAATGTCAGGTGTAGCCGAATTTACATGTCTTCCAGGTTCCAGGTGAATAAGAGAAACTAACTAGCGTCTGATTTCCAATTTTAAATTCCTAGAGAGAATTGTGTTGACTCAGCTTGAGAGTACTGTCTACCTACCTTTATCTACCTTTGTGTCAGGGTCACATAGTTCAAACAGGAACACAGGAACCTGCTCCTATGGATGAGAGGCAGTCTTGAGTGGGGGGAGCATAGACTTGGCAGACATCCTACAAGGTGGTTGCAACAAGATAAGAATTAGCATTTTTGAGAGGAATTACCATTTTTGAGTATTTATAGTATGTTAGATACTGTGCTACCACTTTTTACATATTAATGGCCACTTAAAATTTTTTTAAAGTATTTATAAAACTGTTGGGAATACAATAGGAAGAACATTTTTCCCTGGCCTATCTGAGAGTAAGCTGTTCACCTGATGCCCTATGTTTTGAATATTTTAACGTATATTTACTACTAAGATGTTCTGTTCATAATTACAATACAGCCATCATCTACTAAGAAGGTCCCATTTAAGTTTCTCCAATTGTTCCAATATCATCTTTATAGCAAAAAGATACTGTTTAGAATCATGCTTTCATTTTATCACTGTGTGTCTTTAGTCTCCTTCATTTTGGAATAGTTTTTCAATCTTTCCTTGACATCTATGTCTTTGATATTTTTAAATATTAAAGACCAATTGTTGTATAAAATGTCCCTCAATTTGGGTTCCTCTGGTGTTTCCTCGTGACTGTATTCAGGTGATGTATCTTGGCAGAAATATCACAGAAGTGATGCTGTGTTCTTCTCATCCCAGCCTACAAATTGGCACATGCTTTCAATTTGTTCCATTGCTGATGCTGTTCACTGAAGTTACTTCAATATGGTGGTATCTGCCAGGCTTCTTTTCTGTAAAGAGACTTTTCCCCCTCTTTTCTATTAATAAGCAGTTTATAGAGAGTATTTTGAAACTATGTAACTATCCAATTCCTCATCAAATTTTCAATGTATTCATTTATTTCCATCAGTATAGACTCTTGGTTTCCTGTTTTATTCAATGGGTTATATTCTGTTACCATCATTATTTGATACTCTAATGTCCCTGATTTGGCAAGTGGCAGCCCATTTAAGTAGTCTTCTGTGTCTCCCTGACACATCTCTGTTCTTTGATCACTTTCCTACTTTCAGAACATACCTCCAAGCAGCCTTGATTTCCTTCAGTAAAAAAATGCAATTCAGAAGCCAAGAGTTGTGACGGCGTGTCTGCATTGCTATTGGTGTCTGGCTCTTCCCAGGCCTTCTCAGTGAACAGATTTAGAGTATATCTGTAAATATAATAATGTGTGTACATATACACACAGTATATCTAACTTTATTACACATGTCTATATATCTTATCTGTATCTCTATATACAGGGGTGGGCAAAAGTAAATTTAAAAATAATAAAAATAATACAATAAATAAATAATAATACAATAATAAACTGTGGTTTGCATACTCATAATTGTAAACCTACATTTGTCCACCCCTGTATATATGAATATGACCATGGGTGCACACCAGTATACCAAGTCCAGTCTAATGTCACCACAGGGTTTATTCTAATTTTTCTCCCATTTCATACTTGTAATTCTTTTCTCTAACAGTGAGAGTGCTGGCTTCCTTTTTCACTAATATATTTACATATTTAATCAGTCCCTCCTCAATCTAAAGCTCTTATTTTACAGACAAAACCCAGGTGGAAGACGTGACTTGCCATGAACCAGGTTCATGGACCTAGATCTATTGATTTAATCTAGAATTTTCTCACTTTAATTTTTCATTTTAGTTTTGAGCTTCAGTCAAGCAAATTTGCTTCCTCTTGTAGACTGCTTCTTCTTCACCTCTCCACCTTTAAATCAGTGACTAATGGTTACAACTAGAATGAAATAATGCTTACATATGAACTAAGCCTGAGAGAAAGGACAAAGAACAGAACGTTGACTTGTGAGTGGTTTGTGTCCTCGTCTCTTGACCCTTTATTGGAGCCATGTCTGCTGCAGCATCCATCGCATGAAATACTTCACACTCAGAGCATGCCTCCCACTCTGCAGAGGCTGTGGGGGGTTTTCTAGTCAGTTCTTACCAGCTCCCCAGGGAGCGAGCAGGTAGGCTGGCAGCGGCTACGTATTTTTACAGCTAACCAAAATGTCTTAAGCGTCAACAGTATAAGAATATTAGAAATAAAGTGACTTTCACTTAGTAACCATGTGTTGTCCGTTCTAGCTCCTAAATGTCGCTTCATGTCTGTTCCATCTTCATTTACTGTCTTAGCTCCGGTTCTTTTTTTTGTGTGTGTGTGTGTGTGTATTTTTCTGAAGCTAGAAATGGGGAGAGACAGTCAGACAGACTCCCGCATGCGCCCGACCAGAATCCACCCGGCCCGCCCACCAGGGGGCGACGCTCTGCCCACCAGAGGGCGATGCTCTGCCCCTCCGGGGCGTCGCTCTGTTGCGACCAGAGCCACTCTAGCACCTGGGGCAGAGGCCAAGGAGCCATCCCCAGCGCCCGGGCCATCTTTGCTCCAATGGAGCCTTGGCTGCAGGAGGGGAAGAGAGAGACAGAGAGGAAGGAGAGGGGAGGGGTGGAGAAGCAGATGGGCACTTCTCCTGTGTGCCCTGGCCGGGAATTGAACCCGGGACTTCTGCATGCCAGGCCGACGCTCTACCACTGAGCCAACCGGCCAGGGCCTTAGCTCCGGCTCTTATCAGTGCTTGCCTGAGCTATTTCAGAAGTCTCCTAGTGAGTCTTCCACTTGTCTTCCTCCCCTCCAGAAGAGCCTTCTAAATCTAAATCTAAATCTAAATCTAATTCTCTCTTTCTTTCTGAAAACTCTAATTTTTGTCCACATACATCTAGCTCTTTGATACAACTTCCTAAGCTCTCCATAATCTGTCCCCTGCCTGCCTCTTCAGCTTCATGTCCTGCCAAGCTGTCCCTTGCACTTTGCGCTCCACATCACAGACCAATATGTAGTTCTCCAGCCATGGTATACTGTTTCATACCTCCATGCCTTTGCCTATGCTTTCCCTCTGCCTAGGATGCTCTCTCTTCCCTTCTTCTGTCTGGAAAACTTCACTCTCAAAACCCAGCTCAGACTTCCCTGATTGTCTTAGTTTGGCCGTCATAAAAAACACCATAGACTGGGTTGTTTAAAGAGCAAACATTTATTTCTCATAGTTCTGGAGGCTGTAAGTCCAAGATCAAGTTACCAGCAGATTTGGTGTCTGGTGAGGGCCTGTTTTCTGGCTTCTAGACAAATAGCTTTTTGCTGTATCCTCACATGGCCAAGAGAGATCATGTCTTGTATCTCTTCTTATAAAGGCACCTAACAAGGGCTTCATTCACAAAGGCCCTACTCCCAAATATGATCACTTTGGGAATTAGGGCTTCAACATATGAATTTGGGGGGACACAACATTTAGTCCAAGCACTGATCATGCCCCTTCCCATTCCATTTTGTCCATCCTATCCATAGAATGAACCACTTCCTACTTTCCACCACTTCCAAACCTTATAATGTTACTATTATCGCACTTACACTATTTTATAAATATATTTGTCTTCATGTCACATATTCGTTCCCCAATCCAACTATGAATTTTTCAAAGGTAATCATTTTGATTTATCTTTCAATCCCCACCATTCAGCACAATCCCTGGTACATAGATATATATATAAATCACATACCATAAAAATCTACTCTTTCAAATTATAATTTAGTAGTTTTAGTATATTCAGAAGATTGTGCAACCACCCCTACATTAACTAAAATGTTAATTCCAGAACATTTTAGTTAACCCACAGTGGAACCCCATACCCATATGAGTAGTCACACCCACATTTCCTGGCCACCACTAATTCATGTCTGTCTCTACCTGTTCTGGTCTTGACCTATTCTGGACATTTCATATAAATGTAATCATATAGTATGTGGCCTTTTGTGTCTGGCTTCTTACACTTAGCATAATGTTTTCAAGGTTCGCCCACATTATAGCATGTGTCAGTATTTCATTTCTCTGCATAACTGAGTAATATTTTACTCATGGATATGGATAGACCCCATTTTGCATATGTACTCATCACTTGATGGACATTTAAATTGTTCCTATAATTTTGGGCTATTATGATTAGGCTGCTGTGAACCTTTGTGTACATGTTTCTGTGTGTCAATTTCTGAAATGATGAACAAGTGAGTGAATGCATGACATATTTCATCGTGTGTTTGCTGGCCGGAATATGACTTGTAATCTTCCTGCCTTCCTTTGGACAGGTCTGGGCAGGATCGTCCAGGCTGAGGAATATCTGTGCCAAGCCCAGTGGACAGTCCTCAAATCAACTGAATGTAGTTATGCCACCCACTCTTTACTGCATCGGAACCTGGCACTTCTCTTTATGGCGAAGGAAAACTACGAGGAAGCCCGTTATCACCTGGCCAATGATGTAAACAATCTAAATTTTAATGCCTGAGTGTTTCTGAGACCAGTTCTGTTCAGTTTTTTTGTTTTTTTGTTTTATTGTTTGTTTGTTTGACAGAGACAGAGAGAGGGTCAGAGAGAGGGACAGATAGGGACAGACAGACGGTGAGAGAGATGAGAAACATCAATTCTTCATTGCAGCACCTTAGTTGTTCAGTGATTGCCTTCTCATATGTGCCTTGAACAGGGGGTGACAGCAGACAGAGTGACCCCTTGCTCAAGCCAGTGACCTTGGGCTCAAGCCAGCAACCTTGGGCTTCAAGCTAGTGACCTTTGGGCTCAAACCAGCAATCATGGGGTCATGTCTATGATCCCATGCTCTAGGCAGTGACCCCTCATTCAAGCTGGTGAGCCTCCGCTCAAGTCGGATGAGCCTGTGCTCAATCCAGTGACCTCGGGGTTTTGGACCTGGGTTCTCCACATCCCACTCTGATGTTCTATCCACTGTGCCACCGCCTGGTCAGGCTGTTTTTGTTTTATGGTTTTTAACTGAGCATTTATTTATAGCTTTTTTTGTCTACAGCTGACTCTTTGGTGGGGTATTAACAAGAACTCAATTTTAACAACCTGAGTTCCAGCTGTTCCACTTCCTGGCTGTGCAACCTTGGCCGGGTCACATAATTTCCCAAGCCTCAGTCCCTCTGGGTAATAAAGGGAGGCAGAATAGTATACTGGTTAAGAGAAAGGCTTTACTTCTAGTCCCAGCTCTGTAGTTTGACAAGCCACATAGCCTTGGACAAATTATTTAACCTCTTTTATGACCTGTAAAAGAGAAATCATAAAATGGTCTCTGCCTCATTGGGTCATGGCAGAGATGAATACTAGGACAATACCTGTGCAGCACTTGGGCTGTTATTTTGATAAATAACATCAGTGTCACTACTTCAGAGTGCAGTTATTAAATTTCAATGAGCTGGTGGTATATTGAAGTGGTCTATAAACTATAAAACTCTGTGTAAATGTTAGCTAGGATGATGAGGAAGATGATCAAGTGGTTCTTCCAAAACTTTTGTAGTTTCAATGAGAATTTCAGTATTGGACAATATTATCAGAGAGAACAGTTTCTGAGCCTGAAATCTGAATGAGGTCAGGGTTGGACTGCAGACTTCATGCAGGTTGCTTCTCTCTTCAGCCTCTCCACTGGGCAGTCCTCCCTCTGGTTGGCTGCCATTGCAAATGCCCAGAAATCCAAGGGAAACATTCTTGTGCTGATTAGTCTCCGTATCCCCTCACCCCAAATCATTTCCGTGCCCTACTCTGCCCTGGCAGGCTGACCTCTATGGACCACAGAACCTGGACTCCATTGCTCCAGCTTTGGCTGTGTTTGAAGAGTGAGAGGCATGGTGGGGATTGAAGGCTGGGAGGAAGGAGAGGTTGGGGTATTTATTCTCTCTGTTGCCCTTCTGTCCCATCCCAATTCTAGCCAGGACATTGTTCCTCTATGATCATGACTACTGTCAGGTATTCTTCTTCCATGACACTAGTTCTTACTGAGCTTGGTAACCCTGCTTTCTTCCCTTGCCTTTTCAAAAGCCAGGTAATAATTTCTTGCCGCAGAAATCCCCAGTGCTTCTCTAGCCCTTGTTGCTTCCTTAACTCTTCCACATCTCAGTAAATAATTCTTTTCATTAAACTGTCTTCAGGAAATAATTTTGAGGGTGCTGTAAATTTCCACCTATGAGCTTGACTAATGCACTTATTCATCTGTATTGCTCTACACAAATAATCTAGTCTCTGCCCTCTGACAAATTAAGCAGAGGCTAATTCTGTCTTGAGCTGGGCAGCACTGTTAAGAATTAGATTAAGCTCAGATTCCTTGGCCTAGCTTTAAAAACAAACAAACAGCCTGACCAGGCAGTGGCGCAGTGGATAGAGCGTCGGACTGGGATGTGGAGGACCCAGGTTCGAGACCCCGAGGTCACCAGCTTGAGCACGGGCTCATCTGGCTTGAACAAAAAGCTCACCAGCTTGGACCCAAGGTCGCTGGCTCGAGCAAGGGGTTACTTGGTCTGCTGAAGGCCTGCGGTCAAGGCACATATGAGAAAGCAATCAATGAACAACTAAGGTGTCGCAACGAAAAACTGATGATTGATGCTTCTCATCTCTCTCTGTTCCTGTCTGTCTGTTCCTATCTATCCCTCTCTCTGACTTTCTCTCTCTGTCCCTGTAAAAAAACAAAAAAAACAAAAACAAACAAACAAAATGACCACAACTTTATTGATGCATACCATAAAATCCACCCACTTTAAGTGTGTGATTTTTAGTAGCTTACACAGTTATGTAGGCATTAGCACAATCCAGTTTTAGAACATTTTCATCACCCCAAAGAGATCCCTCATGTCCACTCTGAGTCATTTCTCATTCCCACCCCCAGACCCAGGCAACTACTTCCTGTTTCTCTAGGTTTGTATTTCTTGGACATTTGATTACAAACAGAATGATATGTGGTTTTTTGCCTCTGACTTCTTTCACTTAGTGTAATTACTTTGAGATTCACCCATGTTGTATGTATCAATATTCATTCCTTTTATTGTTGAGTATTAGACCGTTGTCTGAATATACCACAATTTGTTTAGCCATTCATTGGTAGAGGGACATTTGGGTTGTTTCCACTTTTTGGCTATTATGAATAATGCTGCTAAGAATATTTTTATACAAGTCTTTGTGTAGACACGTTTTCATTTTCTTGGGCATATACCTAAGAATGGAATTGCTGGGTCATATAATAACTACTGTATTTTTCACTCCATAAGATACATCTGACCATAAGACACACTTAGGGTTTTAAGGAGGAAAATAAGAAAGAAAAATTCTGAACCAAATGGTGTGTTAAAATATTTAACAAAATACCATATTTTTCACTCCATAAGACACGTGGGCATTTCCCCCTCTACTTTTTTGGGGGGAAAGTCCGTCTTATGGAGTGAAAAATACAGCATATGTTTAACTTTTTGAGAACTGCCAAACTGTTTTCTACAGAGGACTGCATCATATTATGATATTTAATACAATTTAGTTATTGATTTTAGAGAAAGAGGTAGGGAGAGAGAGACAGAAATATCATCTGTTTGGGTATGTGCCCTAACTGGGAATCTAACAGGCAACCTTTGCATATTGGGACAATGCTCTAACCAATAGAGACTGAGCTATTCAGCCAAGGCTAATTTTTTTATTCATATCAACAATGTATAAGATTTAAATGTTCTCCACATCCTTGACAGTACTTGTTGTATTCTGCCTTTTTTATAAAGTTTTTTAAAAAGATTTTATTTATTCATTTTAGAGAGGAGGGAGAAAGAGAGAGATAAGAAGAGAGAGAGAGAGAGAAGGAGGGAGGAGCAGGAAGCATCAACTCCCATATGTGCCTTGACCAGGCAAGCCCAGGGTTTCAAACTAATGATCTTATCCACTGTGTCACCACAAGTCAAGCCTATTCTGCCTTTTTGATTAGAGCCATTCTAGTGTGTGAGAAATACAGTGTGTCCGTAAAGTCATGGTGCACTTTTGACCGGTCACAGGAAAGCAACAAAAGGCGATAGAAATGTGAAATCTGCACCAAATAAAAGGAAAACTCTCCCAGTTTCATACCTATTCAGTGCAGTTCAATGTGGGCTCACGCACAGATTTTTTAGGGCTCCTTAGGTAGCTATCCCGTATAGCCTCTACAGACTCTTCACTGATTGATGGCCTACCAGAATGGGTTTCTCCACCAAACTGCCGATTTCCTTCAACTGCTTATTCCATTGAGTAATCTTATTCCTATGTGGTGGCACTTCATTATAAATGTGCTGATATTCACGTTGCACTTTGGTCACGGATTCGAATTTAGCAAGCCACAGAACACACTGAACTTTCCTCTGTACCATCCACATCTCGACTGGCATGGCTGTGGGCTGCTCTGCTGTATACACGGTGTTACGTCATCATCTACGCATGAGCACATGCTACCACATCATCCTACAGAAACTGGGAGGGTTTTCATTTTATTTGGTGCAGATTTCACATTTCTATTGTCTTTTGTTGCTTTCCTGTGACCGGTCAAAAATGCATCGTGACTTTATGAACACACTGTAGTATCCTGTTGTGGTTTTATTTTGCATATTGTTAATGACTAAAAACGTTGAACATCATTTCTTGTGTTTATTAGCCATTGGTATATGTTCTTAGAGACATCTATTCAGATCCTTTGCCCATTTTTTTTTCCTTTTTCCTTTTTTTTTTTTTTTGCATTTTTTCGAAGCTGGAAATGGGGAGGCAATCAGACAGACTCCCGCATGCGCCTGACCGGGATCCACCCGGCATGCCCACCAGGGGGCGATTCTCTGCCCATCTGGGGCGTCGCTTTGTTGCATCCAGAGCCATCCTAGCACCTGAGGCAGAGGCCACAGAGCCATCCTCAGCGCCTGGGCCAACTCTGCTCCAATGGAGCCTCGGCTGTGGGAGGGAAGAGAGAGACAGAGAGGAAGGAGAGAGGGAGGGGTGGAGAAGCAGATGGGCACTTCTCCTGTGTGCCCTAGACGGGAATCAAACCAGGGACTCCTACACGCCAGGCCGACGCTCTACCACTGAGCCAACCGGCCAGGGCCCCTTTGCCCATTTTTAATTGGGCTCTTGTAAAAGTTTTTTATATAGCCTGGATACAAGTGTGTGTGTGTGTATGTGTGTGTGTGTGTATATATATATATTTTTTAAATGTATGGTTTGCAAAGAGAATTCAAACACTCATCTCTTCCTTCTGCTATAGATTTATTTTGCCAGTTGTGCATTTGGAACAGAGGACATCAGGACCTCAGGAGGCTACTTTCACTTGGCTAATATTTTCTATGGCCTTAATAAGCTGGACCTGGCGGACACACTGTACACCAAGGTGAGCTGTGGAGTGTGGGAGCTGAGCATTGACCCTTAGGCCTTGTATCTTACAACTGGGATTAGATCATTTATGAAAGATTAGGCCCTGGCCGGTTGGCTCAGTGGTAGAGCATTGGCCTGGCGTGCAGGAGTCCTAGGTTCGATTCCCAGCCAGGGCACACAGGAGAAGCGCCCATCTGCTTCTCCACCCCTCCCCCTCTCCTTCCTCTTTGTCTCTCTCTTCCCCTCCCGCAGCCAAAGCTCCATTGGAGCAAAAGTTGGCCCAGGCACTGAGGATGGCTCTATGGCCTCCATCTCAGGTGATAGAATGGCTCTGGATGCAACAGAGCAGCGGCCCAGATGGGCAGAGCATCGCCCCCTGGTGGGCATGCCGGGTGGATCCCGGTTGGGTGCATGCGGGAGTCTGTCTGACTGCCTCCCCGTTTCCAACTTCAGAAAAATACAAAATAAATAAATAAATAAATAAATAAATGAAAGATTTGAAACACAGAGAGATAAAGTGACTCACCCAAGTTTATCAATAGATTGGTCCTTAGAATCCATAGGACGATTAACAAATAATAAGTGATGGGTCAGTAAGAACCAAATCCCTCCCAGTAGATTGCCATATATTCTGTCATACCCATGGGAGCAAGATCATGTGGGCATGTTGAGGTATGTGATTAGAGGAGATGAGGTTTATAAGAGAAAATGATTGCTAAAAGGTCATATGAAGGGATTCAAAAATATGAGTGCACTTTGAAATTTCTTTCACTTTGCATGTGAAAGATTTTAACCTGTTTCTAGTATGTTAAAGTGTTGGTTATGGTCATAGAGTGACACCTCACTTAGCAAGCAAACATTTCTGTGTATGATATAGGCTCTCATGCTGCGAGTGTTTATTCATATTTTAGGCCCATCAGTGAGGAAGAGGTGGTGTGTAGCTGAAAAGAAATGAGCCCCAAAGCCAGGCAGACTTGACTTTAACTCCTGGCTCTGCCACAAAGCGGCTCTTTCCAAAAGTCAAGTGCGATGTGACCATCTCTGAGCTGCTGTTCATTTCTCTGTAAAATGGGAATCGTAAGACTATGACCTCAACTGGTGTTGTGAGGATGGAAAAAGATTAGTTGTATGTGTTCAACAATGGTAGCCACTGTTATTGCAGCCTACCAGGGCTGTCCCCAGATCAGCCACATCCCCTTTGCAGCCCAACACTTGTCACATTCACTGTGGCCAGGCCCGTTTGGGCTCCTGAGGTTTCCACCCCTCCTTCCCCAGACTCAATGAGAGAGGGAGTCTGCAGACTTTCAGGAACCCTGGCGGGAGGTGCTGCCCTTCCAGCGGGCTGGTCCAACAGCTCAGATCTGGCCAGCCTATCTGATTGCATCTTATTTCCCAACAGGTCTCTGAGATCTGGAATAAATATCTGAATAATCGCTATCAAGTCCTCTCAGAGGCTCGCATCCAGCAAAGAGATTTACTGGGCAAACAATTCGAGACCGATACTGGCTTGGGTGAGTGGCAGTCCTTCCTGGGAAGCGGAGCAGACACTTCCTCTCAGTCCACAGTCTCGTCCCGAGGGGCGGGGCTGCTGTGCCTGTCATAGGGCGTATGCCATCTCCCCCATCTTGATTATGGGGAAACTGAGGCAGAGAATCGAAGGAATTTTACCATAATTCACATACCTAGCATCACACAAAGCCTTTCAGTGGACAAATTTGAGGGAAAAAGACCCCGCCAGAGCCGACTGTGATTACCGCAGAGCATCCGTCTCTCACGTGTCATCCCTCCAAGGCAGACTCAGCGCAGACGTCACACGACTAGTGGCCCCGGCACCTTGTCCTCCCCCCTGACTGGACAGTGAGCTTTTCAGCAGCAGCACTGAGTCTGGTTCATCTCACCATCCCCGGGCTCAGCCCAGGGCTGAGGGCCGAGTAGTGCTGCACAGTGTCGCTCCCACCGAGGTGACAGAGAGACAGAGGCTCCAGTCTGGGCTAAGAAAGATTGACAGTGTAGTTGGTGAGACAGAGCCTACTGGAAATACCAAAAGAAAACCTGGAGGACAAGTAATATTACAAGCCAAGCCCCAGAACAAAAAGGTGAGGATGGTGTTTTGAAGAGGGAAGACTTCTTACAGGAGAATTTTTGAGTTAAGGTTTAATAAATTAGTAACTTTATTGAGCTTTCTCTTATGAAGCAGAAAACTTGGAAATCATAGCTATCCAAGATAGCCAACCTTAACAATATTCCTTCTGTCTTTTTCTGTAAGCTTAGCACAGTAAGTTCTCACTCAATGTCTTTGATAGGTTCTTGGAAACTGACTTTCGGCAAAATCATGTATAACAAAACAGGTTTTACCATCAGCTAATCGGTGCAAACGAGTGAAGTTCCTACCTCATATTTCTGATTACAAAAATGTCAACAAACTCCTAAATAAAGACCCAAAACACTTCTAATATTAAACTCTGAAATAAATGTGAACTATAGACACACTTAAGAAAGATTAAAAATAAGCCTGACAATTCTTTTCCAACCTGCGTATTCCATTTGAAGGTCGCAGGTGACTGGAGCCTGTCCTAGCAGCTCAGAGCACCAGGGGGGCACCTGCCGCGGACAGGACGCCCTTTCCCTGCAGGGCCACATACACCCACACTCGCACTGGGGCACGTTAGACACAGCCGTCACCTAATGTGCACATCTTTGGGATGTGAGAGGAAAGCTGAGAACCAGGAGAAAACCCACGTGGACATGGGAAGGGTGTGCCAACTCCACGTCCTTTCGTGGTCGTGGAGAGAGTGGCTCTGACCGGGAATCGATTTTTTTTCCCTTATCAATGTTATAATGAAATGATGTTGAACAAAACAATGTTATTCTGGACTTGCTATACTTTTAAAAAGTGCTTTTAAGTGTCTGGCCCATAATAAGTCATAATAAGTCAATAAATGATGTATAAAGTAGAACCAAAAGCTGATGGGGGAAGTTGCAAACAGCCACCCCAGGGAAAGCAGAAAGGCTATTGCTCAAGCGTCTTGGATTTGGGGGAGAAGTCAGATGCTGCAGCCACAAGAAGCCCTGCTGCCCTCTCTTGCTATAGAGTGGAAGCTGAGCTGGGCCTAAGGAATCCCACTGTGACAAATCCTCTATATTTGGGAGCCTAAAAGATCTAATGCATGACTCTGAAAGAGAAACCCTAGCCACATTAGGACTGAGCATTTTTTCGGGTTACTCTGATAGTGACACACTAGGCAGAGCTGGGGAGCTGCGGGAATCTGTGCAGTGCCCTGCTGTGCATGTGGCGACAGTCCTCCAGGAGAACAACCGGCCGTGGTTTGTGCTGCCTCCACCATGTCCCTGTGCGGAGGCTTCCGGGGGCCAGGTGCCCTCACAGCTCAGTGCTTATCCATCTGGCCAGACCCAGCTGCCCCCCAGCACCTGTTTCTTCTTTCCTTCCCTTCCATTGCAGATGAAGCCCAGGAGGCAGAAGCCATTCGGATCCTGACTTCAATCTTAAACATCCGAGAATTGACATCTGACAAAGCTCCTCAAAAAACTGTCTTTGTTCTGAAAATCCTGGTCATGCTTTACTACCTGATGATGAATTCTTCAAAGGCAAGTTTCCCTAGAAAAGCAACATGTCTGAAACGGAGGTAGCAATTCCTCTAGCTGGATCCAGCTATGCACTGCCCAGGTGCATTAGCTTTTGCCGTAAGAGTAAGCCCTCACTCCAGAGAAGTTCAGATGCTCATATGTCTCATTTGTTGAGTCCAGCCTGCATAATGGGAAGTGGGTTGTTTTCTCCCTTCAAGGTTCCTTCCCAGGGTTGCATAGGTAAACTGAGGCTGGGGCAGTGCTAGGAAGCCTGCAGGGCAGGAGGCTCTGGGGAGTCCTTTAACTCCACTCAGCTGGTGACCCCCTGAACCGTGAGGATAGCAGCTTACTGTGGCACCCATCTCTCTGCCTCCCAGGGTTGGTTCAAAGGGCCCTAATGAAGATCCTACAAAGATGTCACTTTACTAAGAAGGTATACCTAGTTTGGCAAGCCGGGTGGCTTTTTCTGGTGTCCCCTGTCCTACCCAGTACACATGTGGCTAGTTCTAAGGATGCAGTGTGTGTTCACAAGTTTCCAACAAGAGCTCAGTGGCTGGTGTGTGAAGCTGATGGGTCCTTTGCTACGTTTCTGGGATTGAGCGCAGATGGGGCTTCCCAGTGTAATGCTTTTCACAACTTCCTTTTGTCACTGCAATTCTTTTCTAGGCACAAAAATATGCCACAAAAGCCTTCAATCTAGTCAAAGAACAGCAGCTCGGTGTCCATGAAGAAAACACCATTCAAGAATTACTAAGTCTCATCTCAGCTGAAGAAGCTCAGTCCCTGACTTAGTGACCCATGTGTTCAGTGTCGGGGCCTATTCAGGAGACTGTGGAGCATCTGATACAGTCCAGCCTTGCACCACTGCTTTAAGGTGCTAAGGATTCTGACGTTCCCACCATCTTCCTCTTGACTTCACACACTGTGTTCTTGTTCTTGCACAGAGTGTGAGGGAATGTAGGGCTTTAGGCACAGAAATCAGTAAAACTTGTTCATCATGATTTTTGTACTTGGTTTATCATGACTTTGCAAAACTTTGAGTAATGTGCTATCAGCTCACTAATATGGTATTTGTAATTAAACTGAAAATAGTTTATCAGTTTTCCCAGAAGTCTCCCAGTGATGCATGCTCCATAGATCTTTGCCAGAAAAGAGGGTAGGGAATAAGCTATATTGGAGCAAAGTTTCCCTGTTGTATTGGAATTAAGTTAGCATTAATATGAGGTAGTTTGGATTAAAATTCCTAGAGCAATCACTAAGAAAATTACTCTAAAAATAGTTTTAAATCAGCAAAGGAATTAAAATATACTAGAAAAGACCCACTTAATGCAAAAGAAGTCAGTGAAGGAGCAATAGAGGAACAAATAGACATGTCATATATAGGAAACAAAAAGTAGAATGCAGACACAAGTCATAGGTCTTTGACAGAGAAGGCCCCCAGGCCTTGCAAGGAGCCCCAGTACAGACTGGCTGAGTTTCCATTCCAGGATGGTGTCTTCCTCTTCCTAGACAATGATTTGAAGCAGACAGAAGCCAGCTAGGTGAGAAGCACTCTGAAAGGGCCGTGTGATGATGAAGACAGAGTGCAGGCCTTAGAGTCAGATGAGCCCGAGTTGAAATCCCAGCTCTCACTTAATAGCTTGGTGACCTTGATGTCCCCCATAACGTCATTCATAATTGTTGTAAAATGCCTTACATGTGGCCATGGCTGTATCAGCTTGTCCCCTGGATGACTGTGATCACTTAGCATATCTTTGTTTTTAGGTCCAGACTTGCCAAACAGCCCGCCCATTAGCATACTTTGCTTCCTGGGTAGATGTGAACCCAAGAAGAGGATATGCAAGCCATGAAACTGTTGGAGAGTTTTATATTTCTCCTGTAAATTAACTCACTCAGATACATAATAAAAATAGGTCAGATAGGCCACTGTACCTCTTCAGGTCTAGGTAAAATCTGCCCGGAACCCATTCCATAACTTTGGGCATTCTTGTGCTTCTCTAGTGTAAAGCCAGTAGCTGCGGCCACCATCAAAGTCACCTGGCCAATGCAGGTTTAGGTTTGATTCGGACCGATGGTAAAGAAACTGCGGAACCAGCCCTGGCCGGTTGGCTCAGTGGTAGAGCGTCGGCCTGGCATTCAGGAGTCCCGGGTTCGATTCCCGGCCAGGGCACACAGGAGAAGTGCCATCTGCTTCTCCACCCCTCCCCCTCTTCTTCCTCTCTGTCTCTCTCCTCCCCTCCTTCAGCCAAGGCTCCATTGGAGCAAAGTTGGCCCAGCGCTGGGGTGGCTCTATGGCCTCTGCCTCAGGCGCTGGAATGGCTCTGGTTGCAACAGAGCAACGCCCTAGATGGGCAGAACATCGCCCCCTGGTGGGCATGCCGGGTGGATCCCGGTGAGGTGCATGTGGGAGTCTGACTGCCTCCCGTTTCCAACTTTAGAAAAATACAAAAAAAAAAGAAAAAAAGAAAAAAAAAAGAAACTGCGGAACCAAAAACTGGTGGTCCATTTTCTTTATTCTAGACTTGCACTTAGCAAAACAGTAAAAACACACAGCGAGAAAACACTTCCCTTTCCATTCAGGGCTCCCAAAGCCACTGACTCATCTGAGTTTTTCTAGAATAAAAGTCTTCCACCTCACCAGTCTTATTCACCTCTGTTCCCCATCTCCTTCTTCTGCACAAACTGGCTTCTCCTTCACCATTCTGCCGTTTTGGCTGCCTCCTCCACGTGGCCTCCCTGCACTGCTACAATATGGGCTCCTCCTCTCTACAAGAAGTGGTCACTCTCTCCCAAAATGGCCTCCTAGCTCCTCCTTTTAAAACTTTTCGGATCGAAAGTCCCTCCCCCAACACACATTAGCATAACAAGCCCCTTCCAAAGCAAGAAAGGCAATCAGCCACCCCAGGTGGGCAGTGGCCATCTTTAATGAGGTGAGCATAAATTAATTATCTGCCCAACATCCAGGTTGCCTATGAAGTCCCAGGGCCTGACTCTTCTACTAGCCATCTCTCACTCCGGTTTTCAGTTTCAATTGTGTTTTCACTCTCCACTGCTCATCTTGTGGGTTTTTTTTTTAATCTCTTTAGAGATATAATCCCTCTTTATTCTTACCCTCTAACCTCAAATATGAATTAGCTCATTAAAATAGGTGTTCAGTGAAGATTTGGGATTGGAGGTTGAGGAGGAGGATCAACAACTCTTAGCAGATAATTAAAAAAATATATATCAGAACTTCCTTTTTCCAAAAAAGTCCTTTAAAGTCTATTTCATTAAACTCTAGTTCTCTCCTCTACCATATTCATTGCCCCTTTCTCTTTCCCCTTGACATTATCTAGTCTCTGTTCTCTCTTCCCCTGAATTCTTATTCATAAATCCTTCCCCAACTGAGTAAATTGATAAAATTATTGTTTAGCCTGACCAGGCAGTGGTGCAATGGATAAAGCGTCAATCTGGGGTGAGGACCCAGGTTCGAAACCCCAAGGTCACCAGCAGGCTCATCTGCTCATCTGGCTTGAGCGTGGGCTCACAGCTTGAGTGCAGGGTTGCCGGCTTGAGTGTGGGATCATAGGCATGACCCCATGGCCGCTGGCTTGAACCCACGGTTGCTGGCTTGAGCAAGGGGTCACAGGCTTAGCTGGAGCACCCTCCTCTCCAACCTTCACCCCAGGCAAAACACGTATAAGAAAGCAATCAAGCCTGACCAGGTGGTGGCGCAGTGGATAGAGCGTCGGACTGGGATGCGGAGGACCCAGGTTCGAGACCCCGTGGTCACCAGCTTGAGTGCAGGCTCATCTGGTTTGAGGAAAAGCCCACCAGCTTGAACCCAAGGTCACTGGCTCCAGCAAGGGGTTACTTGGTCTGCTGAAGGCCGCGGTCAAGGCACATATGGGAGAGCAATCAATGAACAACTAAGGTGTTGCGACGCGCAATGAAAAACTGATGATTGATGCTTCTCATCTCTCTCCGTTCCTGTCTGTCTGTCTGTCCCTGTCTATCCCTCTCTCTGACTCACTCTCTGTCTCTGTAAAAAATAAAAAAAAAAAAAAAAAAAAAAAAAAAAGAAAGCAATCAATGAATAACTAAGGTGCTGCAACAAGTTAATGCTTCTCATCTTTCTCCCTTCCGGTCTGTTCTTGTCTGTCCCTCTCTCTGTCTCTCTCTCTCACTAAAAATAAAATTGTTTAAATTTGTTATTTCTATTAAATGATTTTCCTCTTCATCATGTCTTACTAATTTAATTTTCAGTCTTTCTTCTTTTCTAATGCTTGCATATAGGCTATAAGTTCTCCTCTAACTACTGCTTTAGTTGATCCCACGTATTTTAAACTGCAGCATTTTGTCATTTTGTTCTAAACATGTCTTAACTTTTTTATGACTCATGAGTCATTTAGAGATATGATTTTTAATTTCTAAAAGAAGGTGGCTTTACTTCTTTACTGTTGGTTTCTAACTTAATTTTATTGAGGTCATAAAATATGCTGTGTACAATTTTTACTTTTATAAGTTGGTTGAAATTTGCTTTAAGGTTGAGGATATGGTCAATATTTGTAAATGATCTGTGTGGGCTAGAAAAGAAGGAGTTACTGGGCACAGTGTCCTGTATGTGTCTTGTCCATTAGGTCAAACTTGTTTGTATTGTCAAATTTTGCATATCCTTGCTAATTTATTTTTGTTTAAATCTGAGAGAGGCATATAAAATTCATTCAATGTGATTGTGGATAGACCTATTTCTCCTAGTTCTGTCAGTTTTTGCTTTAAATATTTTTAGGCTTTGTTTTATTAGGAAAGTAAAAATCCAAATATTATATTTTACTAATTAAATATCAAGAATTAGATCTTTATATTATTTATGCATGCATTGGTTGATTCTTATATGTGCCCCGACTGCAGATCAAACCCACTACCTTGGTGTATCAGGACAATGCTCTAACCAACTGCACTACCCAGCCATGGCTAACATCTTTATGTTTTATGTAATAAAATGCTTCTCTTTGTCTCTAACAATGCTTTTGACCTTAGAGTCTAATTTAGGTTTCAGAGTGACATAGCTACACCTGTTTCCTTTTGGTTGGATGGCTTGATCAGTCAGGCATCATCACTTACCTCGGCTTCAGCATTTACCTCGGCTTCATAGGGGAAGCTAGGAACTACAGGCTCCAGTATCTCTTCTCTTTTAGGATTCTGGATGAAATTCAGCCAAGTGCACAAAATCTGGAGCTGGATGAGGAGCCGCCATTAATCTTCCTGAGACTCACCCACTGTTGCTTTCTTGAAAGCAGATTTTCTGTAAAAGCAGCCTGCTGACTTTTGCTCTCTGATCTTTATCACCCAGCCATTTCAAAGACTGTGTAAGCCTTTCATTCCTGTATTAAATAAATCTCTTTACTCAACATGCCTACAGAGGCTTTTGTTTCCCCTACTCAACATCTGAGACCTCTTCTTGTAATCTTTTACTTTCAAACAATCTTTATTCTTATGTTTTGGATGTATCTTTTATAAAAAATGATATAATTTGATATTTTTGTAGCTGTAATTTTTCTCTATTTATTTATTTATTTCCTTAAGTTTTAAGTCATGATTTTATTTTTTTTAATTGAGTTTCTTGGGGTGATATTGATTTGCAAAACCATATGGGTTTCAAGTGTACAACTCAACAAAACATCATCTCCATACTGCATTCTGTACCCATTGCCCAAAGTCACGTCTCTTTGCATCCCCATCTGTCCCCCCTCTGCCCACCTCCACCTGCCCCCACCAAATAGCTGTAATTTTTTTCTTTGGATTGATTGTATGGGTTTTTTTTTTTCATTCCATTTTCCCCCTTGTCTGCTAGTTTATAACATATATCATATTTCTATTATTTTGGTGATTACCCCAGAAATTCAAATATTCATTTCTAACTTATCAAAGTCTGAAGTTATTCAGGATATTTACCTTTATCCTTGACCTACAAGATCTTTTAAACTTTTTAACTCCATTTGCTTCCCCCTAACTTACATATTATTATGGTTATTTGTTTCAAATACATCTTAAACCCACAAGTCATAATTATTATTTTATAAAGTGGTCATATTCTTTCTTGTTTTTCATGCCTTCTATCTGGGCTTATATTACTAATACGTGAATCCTTTGGTATTTCCTACATTGAGGGTTTGCTGATAGCAAATTCCCAGATTTTCTTTCTTTCATTAATCTAAAAATGTTTTATTTTGTCCTCATTTTTTGACTCTTTAATGAAAGTGTATTTCATTTTCATACATTATGCAGTGATGCAGGACATCATCTCAATTCTGAAGATCTCTATTAAATGTGATTTACTTGACCACAAAAGGTATACACAGATTGAAGAGAACCAGGAATTCTGTGTCAATAACAACGTCTCTTATCTTCCCACTGGGTAATCACAACTTTCCTAAGCATCTTCAGCAGAATTTGCCTATGTGAAGCTAAAGGATCATCTTTGAAAGGCCTGCTAATTTTTTTTCAAGTACTTATGTGCTGTTACAAGTTATATCATGTTGTCTATGAACCTTTTCTCTAACAAAAATTCACTTTGGGTAGTTCTTCTGCATTCCCACTGTGTAACATGTTATCACTGCATAGCTATGGCACCTGTGCAGGGCAATAGGTCCTCAGATGACCAAAATGAGAACCAAACTGCTCTACCTCCAGTAGGTCCCAGTACAGATAGACAGCATGCAGGTGAGGTATCACCATATTCATATAGATTGGCTCTATGGAGTATGACATCTCTCAAGAACAACAGGTCACACAAAACAAACATTTGGTAAAGTAAATGCTTCAAAAAAGATAATGGGCCCTGGCTGGTTGGCTCAGTGGTAGAGCGTCGACCTGGCGTGCGGGAGTCCTGGGTTCGACTCCTGGCCAGGGCACACAGGAGAAGCGCCCATTTGCTTCTCCACCCCTCCCCCTCTCCTTTCTCTCTGTCTCTCTCTTCCCCTCCTGCAGCCAAGGCTCCATTGGAGCAAAGATGGCCCAGGCGCTGAGGATGGCTCTGTGGCCTCTGCCTCAGGTGCTAGAGTGGCTCTGATTGCAGCAGAGCGACACCCTGGATGGGCAGAGCATCGCCCCCTGGTGGGCATGCCGGGTGGATCCCAGTCAGGCACATGCGGGAGTCTATCTGACTGCCTCCTCATTTCCAACTTCAGAAAAATACCAAAAAAAAAAAAAAAAAAAAAAAAGATAATGAAGCATTACTTAAATGACAGACCATGTCATCATTTTATTTGATAGAAAAAGTACATCTTTCCTAATAGTAATCAAAATTGATGACTATGTGATGGAGATAAATTTTCTCTCTCTCTCTCTCTCTCTCTCTCTCTCTCTCTCACACACACACACACACACACACACACACAGTTTCAATAGTTAATAAATACTTAAACAGCAGCATATCTTAAAAGCATATAAGCAAGTTTACATTTAAGACCAGGATATAAAACCAAGATTATATTTTATAAATATTGTCCCTTGCTTGCCAGCCTTTGTAAGGATTATAGATCTTCTAACATGTTCATGAACAAAGAGAAATAAGTTTTTGATAAAAAAAAATCATTAATAGTTTTAAAATTGAATGTGGAGAGTGAGGAAGATGGAAGCCTAAAATGACTACTGGAATCTTTTCTCTCTCTGGTTTGAGCAAGTGGCTGGCCTTGTGCACGCAGGTGAAGAGGCCCCGGAGGAGGAGTGAGCAGCAGGAGAGGGCAAAGAATGGGAATTCAGATTGTGGTGTGGAGAGTTTGAGATATTTATGAGACATTTGAGAAGAGAAGAAAAGGTAGGCAAGTGGACACGCAATCTGACATTAAGAAAAGAAGCTTGAGTTTGAAAGATTAATTTGAGAGTATCATGTACATGGTAACTAATACCATGGAGTGGAAAAGGTGACCTGGGGAAGAGGGGAGAAAAAAAAACCTAAGGAAATACCTTGAACCCAAACGTTTAATGGAGAAGAGGTGAATCCAGCAGAGGAGGCTGACATAATTTCAGATTTATTCAGACTATTTAAACAAAGAATTTCCCCATACCTTTCACCCAGAGTCCCCAAATGTTAACATTTTTTACTACACTTGCTTTATCATTTTCTCTATATAAATACCCCGTAATATGAACCAGTTGTAAGTAAGTCCCAGATGCTTTGGCCCCTTTATCCCTCAATATTTAATATGTATTTTCTAAAAACAAGGACACCCTCTTCTATAGTCTCATAAATATAATCATCAAAATCAGGAGATTAACATTGATATGATACTATCAGACAATAAAATACAGACCTTCTTCAGATTTTATTCTTAATAGTGTTTGTTATAGCAAAAGAAATCCCTGAGCAAGCAGTGCAATGCGGTGCGGTGGCCATGTCCCTTTAGTGAGAGGAGTGCCTTTAGATGTGACACTACGTGCTGCTCCTCAAATGTCCCCTGACTTACCTCAGGAAGAATTCAGCCAAAGTTTTCTAACAAATGAAGAAGCCAAGGCCCTTTGGGAGATTCAAAGAGCTGTGACTCACTGAGGGCATGGTAGTCACACTCACTGTGACTCACTGATGGGAGAACGGTTGTCTTGGGAGAAGCCTGTTCCCTGATTTAGGAAATCCCAGCAGTGAAAGATAGAGCTGCAGGGAAAGCAGTGGTGTGGGGACCTGTGTGACAGCAGCATGGAAGCTGTGATAGTCCCAGAGGAAGACCAGGGGAGGTCAGAAAACAGAAAGGTAGGTTTTACAGGCTTATTCCTTGAGGGAAGGAAATTCCAAGATCCAACAAGCTGGGAAGGTGTCAGCAGCCAGCCTAAGGATATCTCCCCTGGTGCACCTTCAGCACGATCTCTGCCAAAGCCACAGTCAGGACGGTGGGGAAACAATCACCATTCCTTTCAAAGTACCTCCTGTCTTGCCACATATTACATTGGTCTACAGTGCAGCTAAATGCAGCCCTTTTTGAGACAACAGGGGGACTTTGAATATGGGCTGGTAATTAGGGGGTATCAAGGCATTATTGTTTATTTTTTTATCTGTGGTAAAAGCTTAAAAAAATGTTCTCTTCGCCTGGCCGGTGGTGGTGCAGTGGTTAGAGCATCAACCTGAGATGCCGAGTTTGAAACCCTGAGGTTGTTGGCTTGAGAGTAGGCTCACCAGCTTGAGTGCAAGGTTGCTGCTGGCCAGAGCCACGGGGTCACTGACTTAAGCGTGGGATCATCAACATGATCCCATGGTCATTGGCTTGGGCCCAAAGGTTGCTGGCTTGAGCAAGGGCTCACTGGCTCAGTTGGAGCCCCTGGGTCAAGGCACGTATAAGAAGCAATCAATGAACAACTAAAGTGCCTCAACTACGAGTTGATACTTCTCATCTCTCTCCCTGTTTCTCTCCCTTCCTGTCTCTGTCTCTCTCTCTTCTCACTTGCTCACTAAAGAAAAAAGAAAAATCTTCTTTAAAAAAGATACACGCTAAATACACAGAGAAAAGACATGCTTTAAAATGCTTAAGAAAAAGAAATACATGATTTAAAAATAGAAGTTTTCGGTAATCTTAAAATCTGGGGAATTTTTTTTTCTTTTCATTTTTCTGAAGCTGGAAACAGGGAGAGACAGTCAGACAGACTCCCGCATGTGCCCGACCGGGATCCACCTGGCACGCCCACCATGGGGCAACGCTCTGCCCACCAGGGGGCGATGCTCTGCCCATCCTGGGCGTCGCCATGTTGCGACCAGAGCCACTCTAGCGCCTGAGGCAGAGGCCACAGAGCCATCCCCAGCGCCCGGGCCATCTTTGCTCCAATGGAGCCTTGGCTGCGGGAGGGGAAGAGAGAGACAGAGAGGAAAGCGTGGCGGAGGAGTGGAGAAACAAATGGGCGCTTCTCCTGTGTGCCCTGGCCAGGAATCGAACCCGGGTCCTCCGCACGCTAGGCCGACGCTCTACCGCTGAGCCAACCGGCCAGGGCTTAAAATCTGGGGAATTTATGAAACTATTCTTTCTACTTTAGTTTGAAGATTTTCATATAAAACAAAAAAGGAATATAGGTCATATCCCCCAATATTTGGCTGAAGGACAGTATTAATGGTAGGACACAGTAGCATACCCAAAATCACTTTGGGCTGCAACAAACATTATCCCTGTGACTCTGAACTCAGGTTGGGCTCCTTACCCTCACAAGTTGATGAACAGCCTTAATTCAAGAGTTTCAGACCTATGCTGAACATAGTTAGTTCCTACAGGTCTTATCACTGTTTCTCCCAGGACACCTTTTGAAATGCCATGCAAATACAAGTCCTCACAGCTCGGTAGGACCTGTCAGAGTTCTTCAGGTGGGTACACAGATTCTCTCAGTCCCCTGGGGTCCTTACTGCACCGTGCAGCCATTAAAAAAAAATTTTTTTTAAGATTTTATTTATTCATTTTAGAGAGAGGAGACAGAGAGAGAGAAGGGGGAGGAGCAGAAATCATCAACTCCCATATGTGCCTTGACTAGGCACTGTGCAGCCATTTTTAATGGTTTTCAGCTCTTGCTATTTGAATCTTAATTCACTTGTCAGTCCAGGAGAGCATGCTGAGCAGGCCCGTGACAAGTTCATACCATCTGCATTAGGATTTTCCTCCATCGTCTTGACAGTTGAGAGTTGGCAGTATTACAATTCAGACAGCACTCTGTGTTTGAAAGGAAAATTATGGTTTTTCAGAATGCAGCTGGTGTGCAAGTGAATAGGATGAAGTTGCTATGAAGCTTTTTCTTCATTTTATGATATGAATATAATAAAAGGCGGATTCAGCACGTGATTCTTATTTTAAAAGAACTACCAAAAGACACAGAGATTTGGGGACAAAGGCAAACAAAGCATTCTGTTCCACAGTAATAATTTTAATAAAAAGCAAAAACAATCATTTATAAATGATTTCTTCCCTGTTGGAGAAGTTAACCTTGTTATGGCTGTATAAACCACTTGGAAATGAGCTCTTATGGTGCCTAGTTAAGATATGGGTTTTTTATAGCACATTTTCAGTTTGCTGATTAGGCAGGAAAGACTGCAGTCCCCTTTCAGGGAGAGCACTTACTTAGTTGAGGTGCAACTCACAGGTGAGACAGAACCTCACAAATCGCTCCATAAGTCTGGGAGCAACTAACCAGATCTCTGACCTGTGAAAAACAGAAGACAAAACAAACAGAGAAGGGGTGTTTTCAAGTGTTTTTCTTTCACTTCAAGTCAGTTTTGCACACTACATCAGGACACTTGCTTCGGGGAAATACATCGAATGTGCAGCCTGCCAAGAACTAGGACGTTTCAATGCTTATGTGAATCAATTTCTTTCTCGGTCACCCAGTGGCAGTGGTATGCTAATAAACGTTTAACACCCAGCTCTCCAGAGGAAATAACCTGATGTTGCAGTATTTGCCTGTCTCTGTGGGGTAAATTCTCTCACCATGGCTGAATTCAAGCTATCAATGTGATATCACTTAACGGTGGAGCTGGGAAGAGATGCACACAGCACACCATTATATAGTATTTCCACCATAAAAATACAACAGATGTCAACAACCTCAAGAGCATAGGTAGTAAAATGTACTAAAATAATTAGAATTGGGAAGTGATAAATGTTGAGTATTTATTAATCATTTTTTAATATATTTAATTGTATGTTTTTATAATTTAATTTTTAATGATGGCTGTGTTTAACAACCAGTTCACACAATTCCTGAAAATTTGACAGTCTGCTCTCTTGGGCTGCTATAAGCTCCGGCACACCACTAGTATTCTGGGGACCTTCAAGTGGGACTAAACGAACCAGCCTCCAGCCTCGTCCTGCCTTCACCAAGACCTGTATCAGTTCTGCAGAGGGATTAGGGGCCCTGGCTCTCCCATTATAGGAAAGCAGAGTCCCTTCTATAATAGGAGATTCTGGGAGTCCCACTCAGCAGAATTTCAGCTGCTTTATTGGCTAGTTCCCTCTGATCTCAGGGCAGTCATCCCTGCCAAGTCCAGATGGTGCTGTTGGACTATCAGAGTTCCCTGCACAGACCCCTGGCTTTCTGCGCTCCCCTCACCCTCTGTCTGACAGATTTAATTCAAGTCCCTGGCACCTCCTCCTTCCATTTGATGCAAAGCCAGCAAACCTAATATAGGAAGAGCCAAAGAAACCAGGTGCTAAATCACCCAAGGTCAGGCTGCTCATCAGCTTTCCAGCCTCCCAGTTGTCAGACGGGAGCTATTCCTCCAGGATTCTTCTAAGCCAAATACACCCCCTATATCTTCCAAGGATGGAATGGGACCTTCCAGTCATTAAGCCTAAACCACAGCATGCTTGAGCAGCCGCCAGCCCTCTCCCAGCCCTCTCTGCCCTCCCCAGCATATCTTTCTCCCAGCTGTAAAGCGGCTGTCTGCCGGCTTTTCTCCCTTGGCACTGAGCCATGATCCACGGGCAGGGGCTGTTTGATGGCTCACAGAGGAAGCTGGAGGAAAGGAACCTGCTGAAAGCCAGGCATGTGGTTAAGTGATCACATTTATCGGTGATGAAACCAAAGTTTAGCAAGACTAAGTGACTTTCCCTAGGTCACAGAAGCTGCTAGTTAATGAGTCAGGCTTTGAACTGGCGCCATTTACATTAGTCCACGTTGCCTCCCATACAGTGTGATGGCCCTGACACTAGTAGTGAATATGGTTGTGTGAAGACTGGCTAGTGTAGTGGGGGAGGAAAAGCCTATTACCCTAAGAGGTGGCACTCAAGTTCTTTTCGAGGAGGGAGCTATCTTTGTTTAGGAAAATACAATACTTTTGATAAGCCACCCATGGCAGCCAGTAAAATCTTGAAGGGTGTTGGCAGGAATCAAATTAAGAAAAGGAACAACTATACTGCTGTATGTGAGAACATAAATGAATTTGGTTTATCCCACAAAGGGAGCATGTGGAGTGGGAGGTGAGTGAATTCCTCTGAAGTGGATCAGAAGAGCATTTTATGAACGGGAGGAGCCATGTCTGCATTGCTGTAACATCTTCCACTTCCTCCCATGTCATTGAAACCCACAGGCACATGTGCACACGCACACACCGACTCATCTGAATCTTGGTGTGTGTGATGGGGAGGGGACTGAGCTTCGTGTCTCAGCAGCTGCAGTAGCGGGACATGATACCACTATTGCTTAAAATGAGGTAGCAGAAGTCTGGAGTCAGCACTGACCACCAAAATGTAAATCCCTTAGAAATCAGAGATCCAAAAGCCCAATTATCAGACTTTTCTGAATCTCAGATGACAGGAGGTCCCCAGCTGACATATGGGCTACAATGCAGAGTGCACCTTGTAGGAGGCTGCAAGGGGGGTGCACTGTGGGGCTGGAGTGGCAGGAAACTGAACTTCGTGGCTGATTGCAACTGGAACATGCGAATCAGTCAGGATTCCCTCTCAGGTGTGCCTGGTGGAGAAGTTTGCAGCCTTAAGCCCTTGGCCTCCGCAAAGGCCCACAGAGGTCTCTACAAACCCAAGCGCTTCCCACTGAGGGAACGTGAGCCACATAGGGCCGAGGGAGCCTTCAGTCAGCTGAGCGGGGCCACTTCCCTCACTTCCCATCACTGATGGTGTGAGGTGGGGGCTCAATGGTCTCAGCTGGTCTAAGGCAGGCACAGGCCCTGAGCTGAGCCACGGAAATCGCATCTAAGCCTTTGGGGCTATCGCCTAAATGTCATCCCAGAGCTGAAGCCTTCGCAGCTGGTCATCACCACCATTCTAATCAATGGCGGAGGCTCAGGAGAGGGTGAAGACGAGTCCAGGACAGCAAATACAAGACGCCATGGAGAAACAGAGCCCCCTCAGGAGGCATGCTGCATGGGATGAGGAGCCAGACAGCCCCAGCCTTGCTGCTAAGTGACCTTGGCTTCTGGGATTCAGACCCCCATCTCTAAAATGGGACTGCACTGGTCTCCAAAATGCTATTATTCCTGTGGCCTCAAATCTGTCCTGCTAGGTGACTTTCTTAGTGTTGCCTCAGAGCCTCAGTGAACAGGAAATGGCAGAGCACAATGACCAAACAGGGTCAGGATGCCAGCACCAGGCCCAGGTAGTGCCTCATGTTGGCACGGGAACCGCACCTGGAGAACGAAACGGAAAAGCTTGAAGGAATGCTTTATACTCTGCTGTGTGAGTTTTAGAAGGGAGAGCTGCAGGGTCCAACAGATCTGGAATGGAAGTATAATATAGTTTTAAGAAAGGGTTAAAACAATACATTCCTGAGATAGATGGTCTTCCAGGTAAAAACATTTAAAAGCCATGATCTCAATCTGAGTCTCAGAGGCAATCAAACACAGCACCAGGTTTTCTGTTAGGCTGAAGTGGTAGATCTAAGAACATTTATTTAACTTCAAGGATGGTGACCACGGTGCTGTTGTCAGGGCTCTTCCCGAAACCTCTGCACAGACTGGCAGCAGATAGCAACCTCACTCCAGGTGCAAAAGAAGGTTAAGCTGGAGTATCCTATTTTACTGACTTTAGATTCACTCTGTAAACACCCCTCAGAGAGCTGTGGCCCTGGGCTTCCCGCACAGGTTGTTCCAGCCCATTCACTTCTGGGAGGGTCAGCTATTACTTAGACGACCTTGGAAGGGCCAGCTAGCTGCTTCAGTCTCCCCAATTTACATTCAGAGCATTCTCAAGACCAGCATCTATCAGGACTTAACGAAAGGATGAGGCATGTCTGTCCCATTTCAACAGAGGTGGATGGGGACCCATGGGTCCTATTATCTTTACAGAGTAATTTCAATAGACCCCCTACCTCTTATCAATACATATTCATGATTCTGTCATGAAAACCCACAAAAGAGCCATTTCTTCCTCCTTCCCCCTATGATTCCAAATGATCCCAGTTTCTTACTTCTTTCACTGAAATATCATAAAACTATACCAGACTTTTCTCCTTCCCGGCCCTCATCACCGCATGCCCAACTGTCATGGAATGCCCTCTTAGCTGGGAGCAATGAGCCTGCAATGGTGACACTAGTAGTTTGTCCTCCACTTATACAGCTTATCAGATCCTAAAGATCTAAAGCCCCAAATCCTCATTCTGCTGACCCCATACCCATCAGCAATCAGATAGCATAGACATGTTTCCCAAGAGCAGAATCATATATATTCTGAGTGACTGAGCTATTGGCATTCAAGTTTTGACCAGTTTTAAGATGCTACTACTAGATAACGGGAAATTGGTATACAGACACTGCAGTTTATGTTACATACGAGAGACTATTGGTTGATACACAAGAGTCAAGAGTTTCAGGTTATATATGATACATCCAGAAGGCTGCTTGAATACACCACGAGCCCTACTCCTTTCAGGTTGTCAAGCCTCCCAGAAGCTGCACCCTTTTCTTAGGGCCCCTCCCACTGATTAGTGTGCCAATGCCCAGAACTCACCCCTCCTTAACTCCCTTGGAGGAGGGGTGATGAACAACTGTTCTAAAACCAGATGTGGCAAATTTTTTCCACTACCTCCCACATAATGCAACTTCATTAATGAACTCACTTCAACCTCAAAGCACCCCCAAGAGGTAAATGCAACAGGCATCTTCCCTACCTGAAGAATGGAAAAGGAGGCACAGAAGCCACCTAATTGTACAAGTTCAATCACCTGCTCCAGGGGAGAGCCAGAACCAGGATCTGGATGTGTGTCCTGTGTTCCTTCCAGCAAGCCTCGTGGGTAGCTGTGACAGGCGTGGCCCAGCCACCTGAGTGGGGCTCACAGAGTCCATAGCCAGTGCAGGAAATCCTAGAGGGGGCTCTGATCCAGCTGTGACTCAGCTTTCTCCACTTCCAGACAGGGCTAGCTTCCAAGCGATGATGCCAATGACTACAGATGTCATTAGCAGCTGGAAAATGGGCCCCCTTTCACAAATGTGGAGGCACTCTCTAGCTGCTCTGCTCAGCTCAGGATAGAGACCACAAGCATGCTTTTAGATAAAGTGGGAAGACTGGGCTTATATTAAACAGAGAATGAATAAATACAGCTTCCAGAAGGGCATCACTTGGTCCCGATGTTTACATAGAGAACATCTGGCCAATGCCAGGGAACAGACCTAGGTCTATCCTTCTAAACCTATCCTGAGTGGTAAACAGAAGATACATGTCTTAACTTATGTAAAGGTTCATTTTTCATAACTTATGTTAAGTATCATTTTCAACTGTATAAGACACATTACTAAAGTTATGGTTTAGGGGCATGCACCCTATGTTGGACTGCATTTAAGCTACAACTGTGTAGTGTAACATCTCCATTACATGGTGCTAAGAATTTTCTAATTGTACAACTGTTACTTGGTGAGATCTGATTTTAGCCACAATATTTTAAAAGCCAATTTCTATTTAAATATGTTGTGAAAAAATGGAATTGTTTGACCTTATACACATTTTATATTAACAGCAGAAGTAGTTTAGTTTATATGGGTGTCACTGCCTTCATAGTCACCTTGGGAAGGTTATGTTTAGTCTAGTGAAGCTGACCTTAATCATATTTCTAGAAACCTCCTTGGAAACTCTCCTATAAGCTTCCTCAATGTTGTTAAGTCTTGGCCTTTCAGGGTAAGTTTATTTTTTGATAAATAATTTTTTTTTTAACAGCCAAAGAGCATTACAAGAAAAGTGTGGTAAATAAAATTGGTGATGGAGCTTGGGACTACCTCTGGGAGGGGTGGTATAAAAAAACAAGACCTGACTCTAAGTTTGTGAGCCTTCCTTCTTTGCACGGTTTCAAAGATAACTCCAAACAGGAATTCTATGTGTTCTTGGCACCTGCAACATGACAGCTCAGGAGTATGTTTTTCCCAAGGGAATAACCCTGATTATGGTAACTCTTGAGTGCATACGTTTGGTGTATTTGGTTAAAAAGGTAGCCTTGATCATCGTCAGTCATACTCCATATAGCAGAAGTGGAACACGCCCTTTCCACGACTTCTCCCAGGGGAAGGACCATCATCTCCTGCTCGAAGAATTGAAACAAAAAGCACTTGGTGTCATGTCTACATTATACACCCCCCCCCCCATGTGCAATGAGTAAGTCCTGATACCTGAGTCTCCCCAGTTTGAAAAAGTGGGTAAGGACAGGTCTCTGGAACCTGGATAAGACTAGAATGTCAAAGGGATTGGAGTGTCTACCTAACAGGCCTACAATACCAACTCATAAGAAAACCTCCTACAGCTAAGCAGTACACAAAGTTTCAGTAGAGGGGGGAAACAATTATCTTCCAGTAACTTTCCATGATATAAATCAATGGCTACTGGATGACACTTGAAAACTGTCCATTAAAAACAAAGTCCAGGGTGTTTGGTTCTAGTGCACGCTTAAGAAATAGTGTGTGGCCACCAGCTCATTGAAATGCATTTCCAGCTGAGGCCAAAGGCAGCAAAGGTGCAAGAGGCTGCTGGGGCCAGCGATGGTTGAAGCAGGGCCTGTAACTTCGGAGTGGCAAAGAAATTTGTAGAATGCCCCGGTTACACAGCAGGACATTTGCCAACCAGTAAAGTCGAAGAAGAATGAAGAACGTTCAATTTTACTTTCAACAAAGTGCTTCATTGAAAATACTTTTGAGGAAGCTCCTTAGAACACCATATCCTGAGAGTCAGACAAATATGGTCGAGATGGTGATTGATAGGGAGCAGAGATAGATCCTCTAATTGTATTTGAACTGTGTATTCTCCAAGCATCTCTCTCTCTCACACACACACACACACACACAAACACACACACCTCTCTCTCTCTTTCTCTCTGTCTCTCTCAATGAAAAGCACATAACAGCAGTCACATTCTAACTCTTCTGCACATGCCTCCACCCGGTGGTTGCTTTGTAGCACAGTGTTTCCAGGAGCCTGAGTTAATGGGCTCTACTGCTGAAAGTCAGAAGCACAGCACAGAGTCAGCGCCTTAAAAATCAGTTGTGATATCCAAGTGCTTGCAGCAGACCTCGATCTCAAACTGACCAGTCAGGATGTTGTTCTTGGTATTTTTAGATCAGTCTTTGTAAAAACCACAAAACCAGGCCATTTGCTTAAATCATCATTAGAAAGAATGCTGAGTGCCCAGATGGGATTTCTAGTTTCTGTGCAAATGAAATCACATTAGTCCAGATTTTATTCATTCAAAACTACTAGGGAAGCAGTAGGATTTGGTTTAAATGCTGCCCCAAAAAAGCAGGAATTCACTTAAGTTTTAATTCAGAAGCAATTCTGTTGTTAATGTTGTAGCTGGGTTCAGGCAGCGTGGGGGGCGGGGGCCCTGCTGTGCCAGTTGAGGAGCCCCGGACGTCTCCTAGTTCAGGCTCGCTCTCGCTAGAGGTAGACCCATTGTTGATGGTGTAGATGCTCTCTGCAACTCCCTGAGCTGAGGCACAGCCATCTGGCTCTTTCTTCTCCCTGGGACCAGAGAGTCCTGGGAGGACAGCCATCTTCCCAGTCTGCATATTTGGCAGCAAGGACATGGCATAGTCTGCAATGATCCCACCCACGTCTAAGTTGCATGCCTGGTCGAAGGCGAGGAAACCAACGTTGGCATTTGCCTCACACACCACAAAGGAACCATCGTCCATGATGAGGAGATCGATGCCACAGAAGTCCATGCCCAGGATGTTGGACACCTGAATAGCCAACTGCTTGCCTTGTTCTGTCAGCGGGCACATGACACCCACACCACCTGTGGGGAAAGCACAGTGATGTAACCATGACATCAGACATTGACTAACAAGTCAAACGACCTGTCAAGGAGAAGAGGGGGGAATGCGGAGGAAGGGCAGAGAATAGGGCATTTTTTTCTTTTCTTTTTTTAGATGACAGGAGGGGAGGAAGACTCGTGCATGAGCCTTGACCTGAATCCACCTGGCAACCCGTGTGGGGCCGATGCTTCAGTACTGAGCTATTTTCAGGACCTGCAGTTGATGTGCTCCAACGGAGCTATTCTCAGCACCCAGGGCCACACTCAACACTGGCTGTGGAAGAAGATGTGGAGAAAGGGGTGGAGAAGCTAATAGTTGCTTCTGTGTACCCTGACTGGATTTTGAATCCGAGATGTCTGTACGCTGGGCAATGAGGCCCTAGTTGGTTGGTCAGGGCACACAGGAGAAGTACCCATTTGCTTCTCCACCCCTCACTCTCTCACTTCTCTCTCTCTCTCTCTCTCTCTTCCTCTCCTGTAGACATGGCTTGACTGAAGCAAGTTGGCCCTGGGCATTGAGGATGGCCCTATGGCTTCTGCCTCAGGCGCTAAGAAGAGCTCGGTTGCTGAGCAATGGAGCAACGCTCTAGATGGGTAGAGCATTTGGGTTTGCTGTATGGATTCTGGTTGGGGCACATGCAGGAGTCTGTCTCTTTGCCTCCCCTCTTCTCACTGAATTACAAAAAAAAGTGGAACAATGAGTTGATGCTTTTCTCTCTCTCTCTGTCCCTTCTCCCCCCTTCTCATCTTCCCCTTCCTCTTCCTCTCTCTCTCAAATCAATGGAAAACTTTTAAAAAATAAATTAAAAATTATAATAATATAGTACTCATAAGAGTTTGTGATCCTATAGGAAAATATGTAGGATTAAGGACTGTACAGTATAACCATACTATGCAAAAATATATTACTAGAAAAAAAGACTGGAAGGAATGATACCAAAATATTAACATTGGTTGTCTCTAGTCAATGGGATTAATGATAAATACCTTTCCTTTGACTTTGCTATATTTTCCAAGTTTTCTACATTGAGAAAGTATTCCTTTTATAATTAGAAACAACAACAACCCAGAATTAACTTATTATTTTTCATGTAGAGAGAGATGGAGAGGCCTGTGAGACAAAATCCTATACCGAGGACGGAAAGAGTCAGATTACCTTTACTTGTTAAAAAGCTAAGATCTCAGATTTAATTGTCTCCCTTAGTCTCCCTAGAAAGACTTATGTCTTGTATTCTTGGGTTCAATAACTAATGTCTTTACCTTGACATGGTCCTTTCCCCAACTATTACACTGTATAAGGAAAAGGCTATAAAAACAGCTCAGCAAGAAAAGTAACATGGATAAATTACAAAACCATGCAGTTCTTTGTTAGAGAAGATTCTTTAAGGTGACTAAAAAAGACAAAACAATAACACGTAAGATTCAGTACTAGGGCGCTGCATAGTATTATCAAGGAAATTAAATTAGATAATATGTTAGCTTCTTAGTACTATATCAACCTGAGCCTAGAGTTTGCTTCTTTCACACCTCTTTATCACAATATTTTTCAATGATCTGTTTATGTGTCTTCCCCTTAACTGGGCCATAAGCTCCTGGAGGGCAAGGATTCTGTCAGTAATCACTACACTCTCAACATCTCCCCAAATCCGTGCATGGAAATTGCTTGACCAGTATTAATGAAGGAAAGATGAAATCAATGTCCCTGCCTCTTTCTTAGTCATGAGACTTGAGACATTCATCTGGAGATTTAGGAAATAATAACTAGAGGTATTTTTATTTATAGTACTAACATACATATTCATTTGATGAGGTTGACAACAGCTTTCTGTGTTGGGGACAAACTTTTACAGCCTCCTGGAACATCTTCATTTACTTCATTGATAAAGCAGAAAACAGGCTTTATCAATAGGTTCATGGGCGGGGGTTATGCATTTGACCCAAACATAAACTGTAGCCTTCTAATAACATCATACATAAAAGGAACAATTTTCAGTTGTACTATAAAAGCGGAACAGGCTCGCCCCCCGCCACTGCCTTGGTGGAGACCCTCACCCCCAGCTGTGACAGCCGCCTCTGCACTTGTCTGCTTGCCTCGCCTGATGCCTGCAATCCATCCTCTCCTCAGATGTCTGTTCTTTCAAACGTGGATCCTTCTGTCACTCCCTTGTGTACACCTGATGGCTACATCTTAACACCTGCAGGACAGGGTCCAAACCTGTGTCCTGACACCCGTGGCCTGACCTCTGTCACAGACAGCACTTATGCCCCTCCGTCCCCCTCCTAACGGCTTGCTGCTAAAGGAAAGGTGTGTTTCTAAGTCTTAGCTGTTGATCCTGGCACCTAGCAGAGGGCCTGACAAGGTAGGAGAGACGGGTACACATTTACTGAATGGGTCCAAACATCCTAAGGAACAGTCCCGATGGCCTCTGGCATAACCGACCACCGGGCTCCGAGCGTGGGCACCTTACCGAGAGAGCAGTTGCTCTGCATCCGGCCGTCCGTGGAGCAGCGCAGCATGGAGCCTATCACCTGGCCCCCGACCACCACCACCCGGATATCTTTTCCGTGTGACTCCTTCACATACTTCTGGAACAGGTAGGGCACATCATGGCGGATCAGATGGCAGATGTCTGAGAGGTGATGCTTATCTCTTGCCAGAAAAACAGCTTTTCCTTTAAGAGGAAAGACAACAGGAGGCATTAGAGAAGTCTCTGAACCCTGTCCTTGCCATCCCACCTCCCAGTCCCACACAGTCATCAATTCTTTCTGAACTTGCCTCACTTTGGTCTCTTCTATTTCTCTGATTAGACTTGTTTTCTTATCAAATGGCTATTGGACCTTATTTTCTCTGCATTTCGCTCGGGGTATGTGCTGCCAAAGCGAGCACTCTTGCTTTCACGCGGGTCTTACTAACGTTGACCTCCCCCTCTACCACCACTCTTCCTACAAGATGAATAATAATGTACATATTCCAGAAATACACAAGAAGGGGTCAAAATAAAAGCCTAAGGAGCTGGTGAATTCAGTTGCAAAACAGTTATTAGCATTTCTTATCACCATGAGGATGCAAATCAGGCAGGGTCTAAGTCTAACTTTTTTTTTTAATGCCCCAAACCTCATACTGGACTTGATGCACAAAGCAGGTGTCAATATGTACAGGACATAATTAATTGCACATACTTTAGAGGAATTCCAAAATAGATGGAGATATCCAAAACAAACAAACAAACAAAAAGATAACTACGACACAGTAAGGTTTCGCACTGAGAGGTCCACGGGAAATACCATGGGAGCTCAAAGAGGAAGCCACGGGCAGACATCCTTCCTCCTTTTAAATATGAGAAATGTATTATTTGGCGATACTTATTAAACCTAAAAGGGAAGAACTATACTTCTACTGCTCTCTTGGGAAAGCATTCCTTTTTACTCCAAATTCTTTATCTTCTGCTTGAATGACCAAGGCTTCTGCAATTACCTGGCATCTGCTCTCATTTGCATATTAGCTAAGAGATCTGACAGGAGCTCCTGACAGGTTTGCTCTGCAAAGCTGACATGAGCATTCTTGCTAGCAAATATGGGATGGTTTTCCTAAAATTTGTGCTGCCATTTTAAAAGGAGTGAGATATTTTTAAAGCCCTAATAAAAGAGAGTGATGGTCATCAGCCCCTAGTGGCATAAGAGATGGGAAATATGTCACCACAACTTGGGACATTTGGCACCAGGAGATGTGGCATCTGGCAGCAGAGGGCTGCGTGACAGGCACTGGGGGTTCTCTGGACATTAGGGAGGACTCTCAGCAGAGATGGGGGTAGAGACAGAGACTGTTCCTTGGTTCCTGGCACAGAGTTTCTAACATGGAACTTGGTCTTTGGTTAATAAAAGAGCTATGGCCCTGGCCCGTTGGCTCAGTGGTGGAGCGTTGGCCTGGCATGCAGAGGTCCTGGGTTCGATTCCCGGCCAGGGCACACAGGAGAAGCGCCCATCTGCTTCTCCACCCCTCCCCCTCTCCTTCCTCTCTGTCTCTCTCTTCCCCTCCTGCAGCGAGGCTCCATTGGAGCAAAGATGGCCCGGGCGCTGGGGATGGCTCCTTGGCCTCTGCCCCAGGCGCTAGAGTGACTCTGGTCGCAACAGAGCGACGCCCCGGAGGGGCAGAGCATTGCCCCCTGGTGGGCAGAGCGTCGCCCCCTGGTGGGCGTGCCGGGTGGATTCTGGTCGGGCGCATGCGGGAGTTTGTCTGACTGTCTCTCCCCGTTTCCAGCTTCAGCAGAAAAAAAATAAAATAAAATAAAAAATAAAAAAAATAAAAGAGCTATGGTTTTAAGGCAAGGAGGAAAAGAGGGGGAGGTGAGGAAAGGACACGAAGATTAGTTAATAATCTATGATGTGCCAAACAATTTTTTTTAATATATTAAAGATGGGAACAGTAAAACAAGAAGGGCCTAGAATAAAAGAAGCAACAGAAGAGAGACTAGGCAGGGCTGCTTTGGCTCTCTAGAGACCTCACGGGAAGGAAATGAGCCTACACTGAGAAGTTAGAGAAAAGGGGGCCTTGGAGACAGGTTGAGGGAAGTAGCCCAGGATGAGCTGCCACTGCCCATTGCTCCCCTGGCTGTAAGCCTCGTGGGGACCCTTAGAGTACAGCAGATGCATGTTTGTGGGGAAAGAAAAGAGGGAGGGGGATGGGAAGGATGCAGGCATGCTCCAAATGAGACAGCACACCCAAACACCTTTTTAAAATTGTTTCATTTACACTTCATACAAGCCTTATGAAGCCATTAGGACAAAGATAGCTACTTTTGTTTTATAGAGGAGGAAAATAAGGGCCCACAAGATTAGTCACGTTTTCATAGGCACAGGCTACAGTGGTTCACTGCCTTCTTCAAATTTACTTCCATGTACTAGAGTCCAACAACTGCTGTGACTTTATTTACTCCCCATCCATTTTCCCTAAGATACTATGTGCTACACTAGCAATGAACAAAAGAGTGTATAATATCATACTTATACACTGAAAACAACAAAATGCTGCTGAAGATACCCCACATTCAGGGACTGAAAGACCTAATATTATTAAGATGTCAATATTCTTCAAATTGATTGACAGATTCAATGCATTCCCAAGCAAAATTCCAACTTCCTTTTTTGCAAAAATTGACAAAATTTGGGTGATCCTAAAATTCATATGGAAATGAAAGGGACCCCAAACAGTCAACACAATATTGAAAAAGGACAAAGTTGGAGCACTTACACTTCCCCATTTCAAAACTAAATATAAAGTTACAGTAATCAAGACAGGGGGGCCTGTCATAGAATAGACATACAGATTCAAGAAATAGAATTGAGAGCTCAGAACAAACCCTCTCACAGTTAGGCTTTGATTTCTGACAATAGTTCCAAGAACATTCTATAGGGAAAGAACAGTTTCTCTAACAAACGATACTAGAAACCTGAATGTCCACATGCTATAATGAAGTTGGACTCTTATATCACACCATATACAAAAACTGAATTCAAAATGGGTCAAACACCCAAACGCAAGGGCTAAAACGATAAAACTCTTAGAAGGGCCCACAGGTGTAAATTTGTGTGACCGTGGATCACACAAGCACAATACGACATCAAAAGCACAACCAAAGGAAAAAATAGATCGATTGGATTTCATAAAAATAAAACACTTTCATGCATCATAGGACACTATCAAGAAAGTGAAAAGACAACCCACAGAGTAGGAAAAGAGCATGTTTAACTTATATGTCTGATAAGGGTATATGAGCCAGAATACATAAATAACTTAAAAATTCAACAAACTAATCCAACTGAAAAATGGGCAAAGGATCTGAATAGACACTTGTCCAAAGAAGATGCACAAATGACCAATAAGCACATGAAAAGATGTTCAACAACATTAGTCACTAGGGCAGTGGTTCTCAAACTTTTTGAAGTCAGGGCACATTTAAAATCCTACAAATAATTGTAGGCGCACTATATACAAATTTCTGAGAATTATGTTATAATAATTAAGTCAAATATTAAAGAAAAAAATATAAAGTCCAAACGTGCTTTTATGGTAATTAAATGAAATAAATATGACAAAATTAAATTTATTTTGACATTAAAAACATTTTTATGTTACATTTTTTGTTATGTTTTTTAGAATTTATAAAAAAGAGGGGTTAAAAAAAAGACAAAAGCCTGACCTGTGGTGGCGCAGTGAATAAAGCGTCAACCTGGAAACACTGAGGTTGCCGGTTCAAAACCCTGGCTTGCCTGGTCAAGGCACATATGGGAGGTGATGCTTCCTGCTCCTCCCCCTTCTCTCTCTCTCTCTCTCTCTCTCTTGCCCTCCCTCCTCTCTAAAATTAATAAATAATAAAAAAAAAAAAAAAAAAAAAAAAAAAGACAAAAAAGTTATCTTTTTATATATATATAAATACATTCTTAGTAAGATTTAGTAAATTTGGCAGGTCCCAGCACAAATGTGTTTTTTCATTCTAGTATTTATGAGAAATATGAGCCTGATGTGTCCTAGCAATTTCTTCAATGTTTGCGCATATATTTGAAAGACAAACTCTTATTTCCTCATCAATACATTGAAGAATTCCTCTCTTTTTACTCTTAATTGTGTTGAGTGCAGAAAACCCCCACCATACATATCATCTTAACTTTACACCAAACAAAGGATAGAAGAAAGTTGCCTCCAGTCTTTCCTGGGAACATGGGGGGTAGTGTAAACAATCCAGCACCACAGCTTAATAGCCTTTTGCAACCTAATCAGGCAATTGAGGTGGGAGGTTGGGCAGACTGTCAGCTTACAGCCAATTCCTCACACTTCTGTCCCCCAAAAATCTAAACTCCAAAAATCCTGTTGGTTTTTTGGTCCCCAACAGGCACATATTTCTCTGGAATACAATAGGGTGCACCTGGAAATCTTCTAGGGCGCACCAGTGTGCTCTGGCGCACACTTTGAGAACCACTGCACTAGGGAAACATAAATAAAAACCACAATAAGACACTACATTATACCCACCAAAATGGCTATAATAAAACAAATAAAAATGAATGAATGAATGAATGAATAAAATAAGGGTTGGGAGGATGTGAAGAAACTGTAACCCTCATACAGTCCTGGTGGGAATATAAAATGGCATAACGATTTCATATAAAATGGCATTTCCTCTGAAGTTAAACATAGAATTACCAAATGACCCAGCAATGCCACTCTTAGGTATATGCCCAACAGAAATGAAAACGTATGTTCACACAATAACCTATACACAAAAGTTCATAGCAGCAAATTACAGTGGCCACAAAATGGAAATAACCCAGATGTTCATCAACTGATGAATGGATAATAAAATGTAGTAGATCCACACAACAGAACATTAAGTCATAAAAAGGGACACAGTATTGGTATATGTTGCAATATGGATGACCCCTGAAAATATTATGCTAAGTCAAAGTAGCCAGACATAAAAGGCCATATATTATATGATTTCGTTGATATGAACTATCCAAAATAGGGACAGCTATAGAAACAGAAAGTAGTAGCTGGCAAGGACTGGGAAAGGGCCATGAGATTGACGCCTAGTAGATACGGGGTTTCTTTTTGTGGTGATGGAAATGTCCTGAAATTAGATAATAGAGATGGTTGTAAACACTAGTGAATAAACTAAAATCCACTGAATTACTGAATTATATTTTTCAAGAGTGAATTTTTTTTTTTTTTTCTGAAGCTAGAAACGGGGAGAGACAGTCAGACAGACTCCCACATGCACCCGACCGGGATCCACCCCGCACACCCACCAGGGGCGACGCTCTGCCCACCAGGGGGCGAGCTCTGTCACGACCAGAGCCACTCTAGCGCCTGGGGCAGAGGCCAAGGAGCCATCCCCAGCGCCCGGGCCATCTTTGCTCCAATGGAGCCTCGGCTGCGGGAGGGGAAGAGAGAGACAGAGAGGAAGGGGGGGGTGGAGAAGCAAATGGACGCTTCTCCTATGTGCCCTGGCCAGGAATCGAACCCGGGTCCCCTGCACGCCAGGCCGACGCTCTACCGCTGAGCCAACTGGCCAGGGCCAAAAGTGAATTTTTTATGTGAATTAAATCTCAATGTTTTGAATATTTAGAAATACTAAGGTTTCTATTTAATTTGTTATTGTCAGTCTTACCTTTCTACAATGTGAGCTCCTTGAGGACAGGAATTTTTTATTTGTCCCTTTCTATATCCCCAAGAATATTGCCTGGCACTTTGTAGGCACTCAATTAAAATTAATTGAATTTTCTGTTATATATATAAATATTTTACCACAATTTAAAAAAAAAATGAGTTGAGAGACTAGTTTTTTTTGGGGGGGGGTTGTGTTTTTTTTTTTTTTTTACAGGGACAGAGAGAGGGACAGATAGGGACAGACAGGTACGGAGAGAGATGAGAAGCATCAATCATCAGTTTTTCGTTGCGACACCTTAGTTGTTCATTGATTGCTTTCTCATATGTGCCTTGACTATGGGGCTACAGCTGACCGAGTAACCCCTTGCTCGAGCCAGCGACCTTGGGTCCAAGCTGGTGAGCTTTTGCTCAAACCAGATGAGCCCGCGCTCAAGCTGGAGACCTCGGGGTCTCAAACCTGGGTTCTCAGCATCCCAGTCCGACGTTCTATCTGCTGCGCCACCGCCTGGTCAGGCGAGATTAGTTTTGCATTTTAGCATCACACCATATCTGAACAGTATTAAGAGCCCCACCTTGCCACTCACATTCATTTTTCTTATTTAACAGGACCCTTCTTAGCTCACAGGTTGCTTTGCTCAGACCCCTGCTTCTGTTTGTTTGCTCAACTCACTTCCTCCAGTTCAAATTCCACACTTCAACTTAAGCCTCTTTTTCTTCCAATGAACTTTCCCTGCCTCACGGCAGAGCCGGCCCTCCCTCTGCTCAGCCCGAGCAGGCTCCTAGGCATGCCTGCTGCAGCGGCATCACCCTGCAATGCAACGGTCGCCACTCTCTTTACATCGGAGCCCTTTGAGAGTGGTGACTGGGCCTCGTTTGTTTCCACCACACAATTTCTGCATCACAGGAACTGCTCATTACATTTCTGTTTAGGGTACCTCCTCTCACGCCAGATGCCCTGAACATCTATGTATGCCATCTGGGCATCATCATGAGCTACCTGCTCACAGACGTAGGAGGACTGCGTTCTGCTGCATCCATCCTCTTCAACGTGTACTGAGTCCCTACTGTGTACTGAGCACATAGTAGGTCTTATAGAGACAGAGAGGCATAGGACCTCTTCCCACCCCCTGAGCAGCTCCCGGTCAAGAAGGGGATAAAGCGCACAACCTATAACTGTCATAAAGTGTAGCACTGTGCTATAATCATGGACAAAGCGCTATGGAAACATAGAGGGAAGAGCGATTAGTTTTGTCTGGAAGAGATGTAGAGGGAAAAGGACGTCTACAGCTGGCCTGAGAGGATGAGCAGAAGTGCACCCGAGGGCAGAGGAAGATGGCACTGCCAGCGGAGGTTTAGGAGAGGAAAGCGCACAGTGAAGGAGAAGCAGTCCAGAGTGGACACGGAGGGTCATGTGGCCACAGAAGTAGCAGAGAAAGGTGGAGGCTCTTCGTCCAGGACCTTCAGTGCCATGGGGAGGAATACAGACTTTGTCCAATAGGCGGCAAGGCTCTTGAGGGGGTTTTTTGACAGGGAGTGACAAGAACAGATCTGTTTCAGAGAAATTACTCCCCGGAAGGAATAGAAGATGTACTGGCAGCAGAGTTAGGGACACTAGAGTCAAGTCAGGGGTCCGCCGCCAGGGCCCAGGGATCTCTGTCCCCTCCTCTCCAGGGCGGAGAGAAGGGGACAGAGATCAGGACTACAGTGCAGGCTCCTCAAGGGGGAGCCCTGTTCTCCCGGCGGCGCTCCATGCCCGGCGAGGGTCTTGTGGTAGAGCGGCGACCCTAAAGGAAGCACAGGAGCAGCACTGACCCTGGTGTCCTCGTGTGCTCTTCACCACGACCGGGTAGCCCAGGGGCTCAGCTTCATCAATCATTTTTGAAAAGTCTTCATGCCCACCTGCCAAGAAAAGGTGAGAGTCAGTGAAGGTAAGGCTGATGGTCGGGGAGTGGTCGGCCCAACACAGCAGCCTCTGAGGGAACTCGCTCAAGGCCTCCTGGCTCTCTGATAAGCAATCCCAACCCATTCAATCCGGCAGGTGTGCACTGTGCACCTGTAATATAAAAGGTGGGAGCAGAGAGATAAGAAAACCAACATTTACCGAGGACTTCTATGTGGCAAAGGCTTCACATGCTCGAGTTCATGTAATCCTCATCACAGTCCCTTAGGCTGGGCAGGTATTCTTCCCTTTAAAATGGCTGCCCTATGCAGAGTTCTCAAATGGCGCTAAAGATTCCTACCTGCTGCTACACATGCCTTGTATAATCCTCTCCCTTGAGTGTGGGAGGGACCAGTAAATGATGGGGTATCATTCTCGTGATTAGGGCTATTTTGAGTGAATTAAAACGAGATGATTCGTAGTTGGCCTGACCTAATCAGTTGAGCCCTTTAAAAGAAGGTGAGGCTTCAGAAAGACCCCCCTGGAGCCCTGAAGGAGCAAACTGCCATGTGGTAGAGAAGGCCATGTAGTAGGGATAGTGGGTAATCTCTAGCAGCTGAAAATGCCCCTCAGTTGATAGCCAGCAAGAAAGTGGGGACCTCAGTTCCCACAAATACAAGGAACTAAATGCCAACAACCAGTCAGCCTGGAAGACCCCAGATCTCTGATGAGAGGTCACAGTCCAGCTGCCCCTTGATTTCAGCCTGCTGAGACCTAAGCAAAGAACCCAGCAATGCTGTGGCTAGACGTCTGACTTATGGAGACTGTGAGAAAATAAATGGGTGTTGCCCTGACTGGGTAGCTTGGTTGGTTAGAGCATCATCCGGAAGCTCAGAGGTTGCCAGTTCAATTCCTGGTCAGGGCACATACAGGAACAGATCAATGTTTCTGTCTTCCTCTCCCCCTTCCTCTCTCACTAAAGTCAATAAAAAAGAAAAAGAAAATAAATGGGTGTTATGTTAAGCCACTAAGTTTTTAGTTGTTATGTAGCAATAGAAAACCAATACCCAGGCCCTGGCTGGTTGGCTCAGCGGTAGAGCGTCGGCCTAGCGTGCGGAGGACCCGGGTTCGATTCCCGGCCAGGGCACATAGGAGAAGCGCCCATTTGCTTCTCCACCCCTCCGCCGTGCTTTCCTCTCTGTCTCTCTCTTCCCCTCCCGCAGCCAAGGCTCCATTGGAGCAAAGATGGCCCGGGCGCTGGGGATGGCTCTGTGGCCTCTGCCTCAGGCGCTAGAGTGGCTCTGGTCGCAGCATGGCGACGCCCAGGATGGGCAGAGCATCGCCCCTGGTGGGCGTGCCGGGTGGATCCCGGTCGGCGCATGCGGGAGTCTGTCTGACTGTCTCTCCCTGTTTCCAGCTTCAGAAAAATGCAAAAAAAAAAAAAAAAAAAAAAAAAAAAAAGAAAACCAATACCCAAAGAAACCAAGCCCGGGACTTGTCTCATCCAAAGTTAAGGCATGACTCAAAAGCCTAAATTGGCTCCACTATACTCCCTTAAGCCTTAATTAAAAAAAAAAAAAAGAATAACAGTATGTATTAAAATTTTTCTAAAGTGTTTTTACAAACTGCATTGATTTCCTATATATTTGCATCTTGGGGGGGGCATTATTCTGCCACAGCTGGTATTGTGGTTCACCAATTTTCATAAAGCAAAATACTCTGGAATACTAATTCTTGTTCTGTTCACAAAAGTGCTAATGTGTTTTTGTTTTTAAATGAAGAGGCATTATAGATAATCAGGGACATCTCCAAAAAGAGAATGTTTTATAAGAAGGAAACTCCCAACTTCCTAATACCTTCTGATAAATTTAACTCCTCACTAGCCATCCTCTTCCTTCCCTTCCAATACAGAGAAAGAGGGGTCTTTATTATCTCAGGCTATCCCTGCACCTGTATTTTGGACCCTTTCCCTCTCACTTCCTCAGAGATCTTGTACCATCAAGTGTCCCCTCTTTGCTGTATCTTCAACCTCCCAGTTCCTAACTCTATCACTACTTTAAACATCCTCCGTTCTCTCTCATCCTAGACAAATAAAACCCCTGTTCCTTGACCCTGCTTCATTCCTTAACTACAACTCTGTATCTCTACAATCAAGCTACTTGAAAGGGTTTCCATTTCCTCACTTCCCGTTCATTTCCTCATCCTTGACAATTTGGCTCCTCCCCATCCCTAAACTGAAGCTGTGTTTATTAAACTCCGTTTCTAAACCCAACGCACATGTCTCAGTGCTACATTACTTGTCCTTCCAGGATCAATCAACACTTTTCAGTAGCCCAGCCTTCCTGGAATGCTCTTTCCATTGGCTGCCGTCATCTCTTTCTCATCTAATCTCTTTACCTGTTCCTCCTTTGTCTCTTGTACGGGTCCTTCTTCCTTTACCCATTTCCCTAAAGGAGTTCCTTCCTCGTGAACCCTCTTTGATTAAATTTGATTTTTTTTATTGTGGTAAAATATACCTAATATAAAACGATCATTTTAACCATTTTAGGTGTACAGTTCAGCCCTTTTTCATTTATATTCCCCTGAATAATCCCATCTACTCTTGTGATGTCACTTAACATAATAAAGGCATCCAAATCCACTTCCCTAGTCTACACCTCTTTCAGGAGCTACAGATTCATTTATCCGCTGCCCACTGAACATTTTTACCTGCGTATATTATAGACACCTCATACAGAACCTGTTCCAAAGTAAAACCATCTCTCCTCCACAATCCCTCCCCCCTCCCCACCAACCTGTCTCTTCTCTCCCGTGTTTCTAGTCTCCCAGAGCGTTTGCTTTCACATCTGGTTGCCCAAACCAGAAACCAGAGTCACTCTTGATTCCTCTTCTTATTCCTCCTATCTAATAAACCATCATGTCCTATTATTTCTATCTCCTTCATAATTCCTGAAGCTGCTGACTTATCTTCATTCCTACTATGGCCATTTTGTTTAGACCATCACTACTCTTGACTGGTTTAAAGACTGTCTCTACATATCATATCTCTACTTTGCTTCTGTCTAACTCCTTCTTCACAGTGTAGCCAGAACTCTGATCAGGCCACTTCCTTGCTTAAAGCCCCAAAACTTCCTGTTAGTCTCAGGATGGGCTCTAATCTCCTTCAACTACTGTATATGGCTACTTCTTACCTTTCCAGCCTTGTATCTCAACTCAAACTCCCTTACGTTCTACAGACTACTCAAAATACCACCAACTGGTCATTATTTCTCATGCTTCTAGGTTTTTCTTTTTCTTGCTTTCTGCTTAGACTACTCCATTTTCCCCCTTGCTTAGCTGGATAACTTCAGCTTAGTGTAGCTATTATTTCTTTTGAGAAACCTTCCTCAATATCTTCTAAACTTATCAGGTGTTCTGCTACATATTCCCACCTTGCACTAACTCTACAATGACACTTACTACACTGCACTGAACTTGCCTGTGTACTTGCTGTTCTCTGCCTCTGATGAACTGGGAATGCTTTGAGGGCAGGACCCTTACTTACTGCTACAGTCCAATGCCAGGTATGGTGGTTGGCTCATAGAACGTACCAGATACATATGTAATGAATGAATTACGGAGAGAGAGAAGCAAACGCACTTCAGACAGAGGGAATGACCATGATAAAGATTCAAGATGTGGAATAACTTAAGACGAACAGCTAGCTCTATGTTGGAAACTAACCAGACACTCGAGGGCTCCTAAGGAGAGAAAGCACAGAGATGCAGCTGGGAAAGATACACTTCAACCCTGTTCCAAAGACACTCACCATAGGAGAAGGTGTCTGGCATGGGGACCCCGTGTCCGGCCAGCTCCTGGAATGTCCAGAATTTGTTGATGCAGTTTAAAATGCTCTGTGGGCGGTTGACTAAGCGGCAACCCAACTTCTCCAGGTGTCGCAGGACCGTGATGTCACTGTCCGATTGCAGCGAGGGTGTGGACACCCGGACAAGCACTACATCTGGGAAAGTAGTGAGTGCCTTCTGGTTCAGCTGTAGGCCTGCAATCAGAGGACAAAAGTGAGCTCTGTGCTTGCCATCATCCAGTCCCACCAGAAGAACTGGTTTCAACAAACTCCTCAAGATTGAACTTAGCAGGAAGATAGCCTTGCAAATGGCACTTGGATATCCTGTTGTAACGAGAAAGCTACAGTCAACTTTATATTCCAAACAAACGGGCAGAGCATGATTATGAGGAAACACAAAAGAATGAACAACAACAACAACAAAGGTGGCATAGCAAGAATAATCCGCATTAGAAGACTCCACAGGAGATAATATAGAATAATCCAGCACCTTCCTTCCATATAGTACTTATATTACTCCACGTATAGTGGCTTAGAAGGCTGGAGACTTACTGAAAGGAAGCACTATAGCTCACTAAGGGATCCTTTTACGACTTACCCATTGAAAGTCTATCTGAAATATTATTTAAGCATTTAAATGATTTTAATGAATATAATGAATGCAAAAAAATGTCAATGTTAAGTAAAAAAAAACAGGGAACAAAATCATAAATACAAATTAGAAAAAGATAAAGGAAACCAACACTTTAACAGTGGGTAATGAATTACAGGTGATTTCCTATTTTATACTTATCAGTATTTTTCAAAATGTCCCCAAATGCATAGTACATTTGTAACAACAACAAAAATCCACAAAAACAATCTACGAAAAATCAATTTAACATTAAAACTAGAAGGTATCCAAAGACAATTGATCCGGATAGCAAAAAAAAACTGGAACCCGTGTTACACTGGGTAAACTGGGAGTGTTAGCTTGAAGTAGGGACTTAGAGGAACAAGTAATCTTCAAGTATCTGTAGGGTGTCCATGAAGAAGAATGACTTAGCTTGTCCTCCATGACCCCAGGAGATAGAGCTGCCATGTCTGTTTATTTCTGTAACCCCAGACCCTAGAACAGTGCCTGATGCAGAATAGGCACTTGATGTTTGCTGAATTGTAGGGAAGCTACAGGGACATAGATTTGGTATCTATTCCAGTACCTTAGAATAGAATGGGCAGAGGCTCACTGGTCACCTGAGGAGCCTCTGCCCAAAAGGAATGCAAGGGTCATATATGCTCACAGCAACCTGCTCAGTCGATAGCCTATGGTTTGCATTACTGTAAGTAGTTATCTAGGCATCTATGGTGCACCAGCATCTGTGGATGGATGGTGGACACATGAAACGGGATGTGTAGAGTACTGAGACTGAGTTCCGGGAATAATGTGGTCTACCTTAGTGAACCTTAAAGGAGTTTCCAAAATGCTCTAAACAAAACCTATGAAACACAGTTTCAGAACCATCTTATAGGCTTTTACCTAAAGCACCTTCTATTTCATAACTGATATTCTGCACAATCATATAATTCCAAGAAAACAAAAGGTGTTCATGAAATGACTGTTTCTTTATCAGGGCATGGATAATATTAAGACAAAAACAACAAGCAAAACAAAATAAAATAAAGCAAGCAAACAAAAACAGAAATACAGTTTGGATCTAACTTGCACAGTTTCCCCTCATGTCTAGGAGATATTTCACCAATTTAAAATAAACAAAGTAGGTGTAATCATTAAGAGAAATTGTTTTAGTACTTCTGCTGAGAGTGTGAACTCAGGAACTGGAACATAATTCTCACGGATGATTTATAAAGGGCATTTGGTTACCTTCACTTTGCCATCAGGAAACAGTACCAAATATACATGCCTTTTCCTTTGCCACTTATAGGCCCTGTAGGAGATAATATGAAAGGGGCTAGGGGGTCAGCCCTGTATAGTATCCTCAAAATTGAGAGAAAAAAGAAAAGTCGGTGCAAATGGTGAGGAAAAACTGAATACTCATGGAAAAAGCAATAGCTCAGAACAAATTACAAAATGAAATAATATATTTTTTTAAAAATGCTTCGAAACTAAAATGCTAGGCATAGTATGTCAGGCGCTGGCATTGGCATTGCATAGACATTTTACAAAGCAAGATAAGACAATGGATGGAGATTTGTACCACCTGATGAGAAAAACAGCTTTGCAACAGAAAAGTGACCTAGAGAAATGAGAAGCAGCAGAATCATCTAGCTTTTAAATCCCAACATGAGACCACAGACGGACAGTTACACTTCCAAATGCGAAGAAAAGAATTCAATCATTTCTGGAAATACCAACCACAAAGTAGACAGAGACAGCTCAGCCTCAACAAGCAGAGTCACATACACCTAGGAAGTCTTACCAGGACTTCATCTCTCTTCTCCAAAGGTAAATCTTTGGGCCTGGCTCATTCCAACTGAAGCCTTTAATAAATGAAGAATGGAATGTTAAAGTGTAACTGAAAAGGCTCTACCAAACAGTTAGACAGGTCTGGGCTCTGACTGTGCTGGCTGTCCAGCTCTGTGCAGAGAGGGACAGGACAGGTTTAGGGATACAGGGCTCATACAACCAGTTATTTCTCTGCCCAATGACACAGCTCCAGCATTCTTGTTATGGGCAACTTCACTGGCCCTTGTTCACCCCAGTCCTCTGCTGTCTAAACCTAGTTCATATCACCATTTCTAGAAGTAGCAGACAAGAGGCTGCCACTCACCGTGGCTTCAGTGGGGACAGCAGTTCCACAAAGACAGGGCCAAGAACAACTTGAATTTAAAGCTGGCCCTTGGCAAACCTGTCAGTGAATTCTGAGACCCTCAATCACTTAAGTAATCTCTCTCCTTAGGTAAGGACCTGATAAACTCAATACAGTATGGACCTTCTCAGGATCCTGAACACTTCTCCACTGTAATCTGCAGGCTTCAAGCTGAGGGAATGAAGAGCTGGTGCAAGACATCGGGGAGGGCAGGGCTCTGCTTGGCTGCCAGTGAACTGCAGGAAGTCCCTCAGAGAGAGACTCATCTTCAGATCACAGGATATCATGAGCGTAAGTGTCCTAGTGCTCTTGGCGTCACCTTGACTCATGCGGTGGGGCAGGGAGAAGGAGCTGAGCTTCTGGGATATTTGGGTCTCCCAGACTCCGAGACTGGGCTTGAGGCTTACTATTTAGCTTCAATAATATTTTTTTTCATATTACTTCTAAAAAGAATAGTCTATTTTCATGGGTACTCATGTTCTGATTTCCTTGTGAACTCTTTATTATTTTTTTTTTGGAAATATTTTAATGTATTAAAAACAAGCTAGAAAAATACGTAACTTTTCCCAAAGAATTCAGTCTGTTTTCTAATCTATATATTGGGTTAAGTTAATTCTACAAAACTAGACTTTCTGTATTTGTATATACAACAGCAGAGAAACACACTGTATAATACAGAGAAACAGCTTTTGAAATACAAATCAATCTTGGAAAGTAAAGCTCTAAAAATTAAGAACCATTCTCAATCAGTCATACCAACAGAGGGAAGAAGCAGCATGGATAATCAATAAAAGGTGCAGTCACTCAGAACTGAATTTGGCCAGTGGTTTTATTGAGCATCTGTTGTTTTAGGGACTTTGCTAAGAACTTTCTCATATATCATCTCACTTAAATTAGAGAAGTCTTATAATAGGGATCCCCACAACAGATTTGACTGTAGAAGTTTTTGCCTGTACACAGAACTGATATATAATGGGTCACCACCCTCTCAACCTGTGTGCGTGCTGCACTAATTTATATGTGTGTGCCCACACATGCATGTGTGTCCGCACATACACACACACACACACATACGCAGACACACCCTTAGCCTCACAAAGAAAGCTTCAAAACTAAACTTGTTTCTAGCATGCCAGGAAAAGAGCCTTCATGTACAAAGCACCCAGCAGAAACAAGAAAAGAGCAGGACACCATAGCACGAGAGTGAGAGCAAGCCAGGACCTCAGTTAGGGCAGCTTTCACAACCGTCAGCAGATCAGGTAACAACAGTGGCTGGTAGCGAAGCTCTGAAAGTTGTCAGAAAGGAATCAATAATATAAATAAAGTAAGTGGATAATCCATTAAGGGCTTCACATTATGTTGTGTTATGAGAAAGATGTGCCATCCAAAACATGAGCTGGCTCATCTCACGCTCTGGGTTTTCCCTCGTTTCTTCCTACCTTACCCTCGGCATTTTTTCATAAGGAAGCTATTTTTATTCTTAACAAGAAGATGCCATCAGTGGCCCTTTTAAAGTCCTTTATTATAGTGTCCAAAGAAATATCTCACCTCCACCTCATTAAAAGCCTCAGTGATTAGGTGGCCACTTTCTACCAACTGCTATTTTGAGGTCATTTAATTCAAAGCAGCCTTTACTGGACTGTTGGAATGAGTCAGACACACTATTAAGCAGGCAAAGATGAACTAGGTGGTCTTTGCCTACCAGGAGCATACAGTCTCCTTTTGGAGAAAGATATACACGCAAATATTCATTCATTCACTCCCTCAACACACATTTATCGTTTCATGCATTCATTCAGCCAACATTTACTTAGCACCTACTTTGGGCCAGGCCCTGTGCTAGTTTGGGTTTACCCAGAAACACTCCCAGAGATGAGGACTTGAGTGCAAGAGATTTATTATGACAGGGGTTAATGTCAGGAAATACTGTTAGCAGAGTCGAGAAGGGAATGAAGCAATAAAGGGTGTGTTATCAAGTGAATGACTACTTTGTCAACTGGGGCTTAATCCTGCTGCGCGACAATAGGAAATGGTTCAGTGCACACACCTCAGTTATCTCACCAAGGGGTGAGGGAGCTGGTGAGTTACAATTTTTAATACACCAACTCACTGGTGGAGGGCTGCTCCAGGGGCGTGGTGTTAAATCCCTGGCCCTTCTGGCTGGCCATGCATGTGTAAGCTAAGTGGCTATGCTCCTGCGACAGGGGAAAGCCCTCACAGAGATTTGGGTGCTGATGGTTCGAAGTGTGGCCCCATCACATGGTAAGGGCAAAAGGCACATGGGAGGCCACTGCCAGCTAAGGCTGGGAATGGGGACTGAGGTTTGTGAATGCAACAAACACTATTCTATGGAATTTAAGAAAGACACCACCCAGCTGTGATTAATGCCACTGATGACCTCTGCAAAGCACCTGACTACTAGGAAGGATTATTAGTCTGGTTTGGCAGAGGCGGGAGAGGAGGTTACCTTTTACAACACAGTTTGAGACGTGCTGGAGGAAGCAGTTAGAGATGATTACCTCTTGAGCTTTCAGAAAGGAGATGTTGACTCATGGTGCATCTGGGCTCAGAAAAAATGTGTAAAACTAATAATTGCGTAATGTCTACCTCTTAGAAACTAATCGATAGGAATAGCATAGCATCTTATAAGCACTGAGTTCAGGGATATCTCAGGGCTAACCTATTTTTAAAGGCATTTCAAGAAGTCGAGACAACATGAGATGAAAGACAATTATGGCAGAGAGGTCTCCAAGTCAGAGGCTTGATGGAATTCCTTGCTGTCATTTAACAGCTTGGCAAGACATTAAAATCTCTCTGGGTCTGTTTCCTCTTCTGGGAAATGGAAGGGTCCCAGAACTTGGAAATCTACCCAGCCTCACAAGCCCCACCCTCACCCCTTCCCACCTCACCAACTGGATCTTTCTTTCACCCATAAGACAAATCTCAGCTGGGCCTTTCTCCCATCCACATCAGTCAGCCAAGACTCGAGTCTCCCAGGCCGTGTAATTTTCCTGAACTCTGAGCTCCACCTGGCTCTGTCCTTTCTACTCCCACCTTCCACTTCTTCCCATCTATCTCCACGGTGCCCTGGGAGACTCAGTGGGCAGCAAATCCCTTACCTTCAACCTTTTCAGTGAGTGTTCCCTCACTCTTTTTTTTTATTCTTTTTTTTTTAGAGAGGAGAGAGAGAGAGAGAGAAGGGGGGGAGGAGCTGGAAGAATCAACTCCCCTATGTGCCTTGACCAGGCAAGCCCAGGGTTTTGAACAGTGAGCGTTCCCTTCACCTTCTTTTCCTGGGTCCCCTGAGCCCTGGCTCTCCCCAGGAACACTGCTTCCCCAGCAGTCCTCCCAAGTTGTGGCTGTTCTCTCTCCCTCGCACCTGGGATTATTGGGCGGAGAGGCAGGAGGGATATGCTCCTTGCTCCTTGCTAGGGCTTCCGTATTCTCTTCTCTCCCTCCTAAGCCTGACTCTCAGCAGATTGTACAGCACCCCACTAATGCAGTCAGCTAAGGACCCCAGTCACTGCCCTCTGCCCTTGTCACTTTAGCTCCTGACTCACTGATCCTCCCAGGAGCTACCATGCATGGAGTTATAGGAATGAAGAACTGTTGTTCCTGTAAGTTCCTCAACACAAAGTAACTTGAATTTAACATTATCTCACAGCGGAGTCCTTGAGTTACTTTTTAATAGTGAAGAAGGATTTCATAGATTCAGAATTTTAGATGTGTAATAGGCAATATGAACCCCTAATAAGGTGACATGTCTCAGCGAAGTAAAGTGGCCTGGTGGGAGTGGAGTGAGGTGAAGCTCGTGCTGATGTACCTGGTGTCATGGACTCCCTGACAGTAGGAGGAGTGACCAGGAGGTGTGGATGCATGGGAATGACACAGACCTCTCTGATGACGGCTATACCGCTTCCACCAGGTAATCCTAACAAATTTGTTGGAAGTGTTATGGTAGCAAAAATGGGTGGTTCAGAGATCTATAAGTAGGGCTTTGAGAGTCTCTAAGGATCCTAGTCTATGGTTCTAGAACTCTTCCCAACTCAGTTCATAAAGTGTCCCTAAATCTGTTATAAATATAAACATAAAATACACATCTGGCCCTGGCCGGTTGGCTCAGTGCAGGAGTCCCGGGTTCGATTCCCGGCCAGGACACACAGGAGAAGTGCTCATCTGCTTCTCTACCCCTCCCCCTCTCCTTCCTCTCTGTCTCTCTCTTCCCCTCCCGCAGCCAAGGCTCCATTGGAGCAAAGATGGCCCGGGCACTGGGGATGGCTCTATGGCCTCTGCCTCAGGTGCTAGAATGGCTCTGGATGCAACAGAGCGACGCCCCAGAGGGGCAGAGCATCGCCCCCTGGTGGGCATGCCGGGTGGATCCCGGTCAGGCGCATGCGGGAGTCTGTCTTACTGCCTCCCCGTTTTCAGCTTTGGAAAAATGAAAAAAAAAAAATACACATCCAATCCACCTTTAGTCCTTGGGGTCAGCCCACAGATATAAACATGAACCCATGGGGTAAAAAGTTCATGTCAGTTTGGAAACATTATATAGTAGGTGCTTCCAACCACTCTCTGACCTTTCCATTAGTGCTGTAGAGTAGTTTATTAGAATTACAGGGTGTCAGGCACAGGCCTTAGCAAGGACTGAGGTTAAAGCTCACCTCTGCAAAAAGGTTAGCATGGTACCCTTTACTGCTAGTGTCTTCTTACACAATAACGAGAGTCCATCCTTTCTCCATGAGATCTCTGTTGTCTTTTGGAAAGCTGCAATAAGATCATTTCCTCATATAAATTTGGTTAGGTTTCTTCCTAACCCAAGCTTTTTAGATCTTACTCACCTGATTACAACAAAGAGCCAAGTAAAAGTATCCCAGAACACCTAAATGTAAAGAAACGGACTTAGAAATTGCCATGTGGTCACCAGATTTTAGCTCTGAAAGGGGAGGACTGCTGAATCATTCTGCTAAGGAACAAACCTGGATTTCCAAGTCAAACTTATTTTTTTCTGTCTTGGTTTCTGTCCCTGAGTTTGTGACTATACTTGTTTTTTGGGACAGTTAATCGTAAAGACCTGTGTGTGGTCAAAGAACTTAAGTTGCACTAATGACTCTGTCCTGATATAATGGCTCATTACAAAAACAGTTACACATCCAATCATAATCTCCCAAACACAGACACTAATTACAGTTAAAGTCTCAGATACTTCAAATTCGCCTTTAAGGCACCTCGCTCAGTCATCCAACAAACATTAACTGAAGGCCTACTGTGTATCGTTATAGAGCACACATATGAGGAATCCCCAGTCATTTAGCGGGAAAGGGACGATAAGCTTTGTAAATAGGTAAATTACAATAAAATATAATGAATGCTATTTTAAAGGGTGTGTGCAATGTTATTTGGCAGCTGATGGAAGAGAGACTGCCTGGAGCCAGGGTAGGGAGTTCTAAGAAACAGTTTATAGAGATGAGTGACCTAAGCTGGAAATGAAGGATGAATGAAAGTTTACCTTGTGGGAGGGAGCCGAACCAGATGGGTATCTCAGGCAGAGCGAATTTCAGTGCAAGCTACGGGGTGAAGTCAGTGCAGGCTGATGCATGGGGCGGAGTGGGAGAGAGGAGACAGAAATTCTGATTCTGCTGAGACCAGAATTACTGAGTATTGGTCCTTATTGTCGGCCTGGACACCCTTATTGATGTTGATAAGAGTTAATATACAGAAAAAACCTAGACCTGTGCTGGCACACAATAAACTATACATATAAGGTCTACCGGAAAGTTCTGTCCGTTTTTGGAATAAAACAAAATACAAATTCTTCTGACTTAATTCATGTGGCACCCATCTTGAATATTTCCACACCAATCCTATCTTCCGAATATGGTCCGAAATGGTTTGCTGAGTTGAATTAAGCCTTTCTGCGATCTCTGATGTTGTCAGAAAAGGATCTTGCTCCAACATGGTCTCTTTTTTTTTAATTTTTTATTTATTCTTTTTTTTTTTTAGAAAGGAGAGGGAGAGAGAGAGGAGATAGAGAGAAGGGAGAAGGAGCTGGAAGCATCAACTCCCATATGTGCCTTGACCAGGCAAGCCCAGGGTTTCGAACCGGCGACCTCAACATTTCCAGGTCGATGCTTTATCCACTGCGCCACCACAGGTCAGGCTCCAACATGGTCTTAACAACATCGTCATCAATCAAAGATGGTCGCCCAGAACGTGGCTTATCAGAAAGGTCGAAATCACCTGTTTCGAATTTTTCGAACCATCTTCTACATGTACTATTATAAACTGTACCTTCACCAAACACTTTCAATAAATTTCTACATGCTTTTGTAGCATTTCTTCCTTGTTAAAATTCGTAAAAATATAGTGGTGTAAATGAACCTTATCATTAGCCATGGGTACACTATCGCTTCACACATAAGACTAATGTGAATCAACTTTGTTTTAGTTAATTTGCTACATCAGTATGTATACATTAAGTGATAAAAACAGAGAGGCATACATGCGCCAAATAAACATGTGCTTACGTGTTGAAACTTGTGATAGAAACGGACAGAACTTTCTGGTAGACCATACATATATATATATATATATATATATATATTTGGCTATTATTATGTGCATTTTGGTGCCACATTCACTACCATCCAGTTGAGAATAATTAATAAATATTTGTTGAATGAATGAATGAATGAACGAACCTGCGGTTTCTAAGAAGGAAATGAAGATGGGTATGATTCTCATAATGCTACATCCAGCAGAAAGCTCAAAGTCAATGTGCTCTATGGGACTGCTTCAGTCACCTATAGGTCATTCCACTTTCTCCACTAGTTTCCCCACCCAAATCTGTGTGGAGGTACTGTCTCCTTCACCTACTCCTTCACAAGTCTCAGGAAGGAATAGAAAGGAATGAAGGCACAAAGACTTTGTAAAGGTGGTACCTTAACTTCCTAAACCACAAAATTATTTTGCAAAGTCACTCTCTAGCTTCAATTTAATTCAATTTGGTTCAAGTCCACATTTACTGGGAAAAGTACTATAGGTTACAGATGTCCCATGTCCCAAAGCATATTTACTCCACATCACGGGACGGGGTTTTAGGACATCAAGTTCTTAACTGTTGTCCTAATTAGTTGCTGCTAACTAGCTGGATGACATTGAACAAGTCATTTCATCTCTTTGGGCATCAGGTTCCTCATTTGTAAAATGAAGGGGTGAGAATGGATGCTCTCAAAGTCATTCTCAGAGCTCACATTCTATAATTCTCAAATGGGAACTAGCACCCATACATTATAACTATTTCTGTACTTCAGAGCCAGTAAACAGTTATTTTCAGAGGAATATTCTCATTTAGCAAATTGCCATGGGTTGTCTATAGTTTGAGTACTGAAGAAACTGGGAACTAAAGCCCATAATCTTTATTCATTCAAAAACGTTTGAGTGTCTGCTATGCACAAGGCTCTGTTCTAGTCACTCTGAAAGCACTGAACAAAGCAAATGAACTCGCTCTTCTCAGGGAGCTCACTTCCTTGTGCTTTAATAAATTACACAATAAATAAATATTTTTTTGTGTGTGTGACAGAGACAGAGAGGAACAGATAGGGACAGACAGATAGGAAGGGAGAGAAATGAGAAGCATCAATTCTCTGTTGCAGCACCTTAGTTGTTCATTGATTGCTTTCTCATATGTGCCTTGACCGGGGGACTACAGCAGACCGAGTGACCCCATGCTCAAGCCAGTGATCTTAGGTTCAAGCTGGTGAACTGTGCTCAAACCAGATAAGCCCACACTCGAGCTGGCGACCTCAGAGTTTCGAACCTGAGTCCTCTGCATCCCAGCCCAACGCTCTATTGATACACTGTGACACCGCCTGGTCAGGCAACAAGTAAATCTTTTTATTGCTTTAGAAACAATGATCTAATAAGCTTGCTTTAAGTATTGTGATGTGCTTGACTCTCTCTGAACTAGCAAAAAAATAAAAAAATGCATAAAAAATACATTTTCAATTTCTCTATCAACTAGGCAAATAACCGTTTAGATTTTGTTGTAGTTTAAAAAGTAACTCCTGGTTCATGAATTGACTGAGAGCCACATGAATTCAGTAAAATTTTAAGATACTAAACAAAAGGGTTTAAATGCTCCCTGCAGCTCTAGCATTTAATTTTTTCTTGTTCTAGGGCTGAGTCTTTAAAATGGGGTTTTAGATATAAAACAGAGAGCATCTCCCTACTCTTTCCCAGCATGCGTGGTGGGTCTACAACAGGAACACATGAAATTTTGGTTACTGTATCTGAAAAAAAAAAAGGCATCATTACAAGCTGTAAATAAATAAAAGGAAGGGCAAACAAACCAACTTTGGGGTTAAAATACAAGGTTTAGATCAGTAAAATATAACCGATTATCCCGTTTAAGTCTGGCTCTGACTCAGAATTTTAGAGCTAGAGGAACCTTAGCCCATGATTTTATAAACTAGAAACCTGAGGTTCAAAGACATAAAGTGACTTGGCAAAGGCAAAATCAAGATACTTGTTAGCAACAAAGCTGTAATAAGAATCCAGATCGGCAGATTTAGTGTACAGGAATTTAGTTCTACATTAATTGAGAGTTCCAGCAAGTCAAGGATAGAGAAAGTTGACAGTTTTAGATTAAATGTAAGACATCTCATGTTTGTAGTATATTTCCCCAATAGGCTATATACAATCTGATACTACTTGTGAAGGATTTAGATAAACTTTTGGATGAAATATCTTGGACAGATACATTCCCCTAAGAAACAGTTCATATTCATAAATCTCTTTTTTAAGTAGTCAGTTCAGAATTTGGAATCCCTCTCCAAAGAGAAGTAAAGAGAAGAGAAGTAAAAAAAATAAAGCAAGTATGGTTTAAATAATACGAATTGTATCCCAAGAAAAACCCTCAATTGGGCCCAAAACCCCTGGAATCCCCAACCATCTAGAAGTGGCTGCAACCCCGGAGGGAAGTTCCTAAACCACGGATTCCTAAATCAGAGAGTGATTAAAGAATAACTAAAAATACCTAAAAACACAATTAATCTATTGAGGTCAGGGTCATAGATGATAACCATGTTTTTTACCCAAAAAAGTCTCTTGGACACAGCAGTAAAGAAATCAATGAGACCAGAATGGTCTTTACCTGAAATCTTGGATTTTCTGGAATCAGAATTCAACATTTTCAGGGTGGAGGATAAGTTTAAGAAAACCCATCAAAGACCTAGTCTCCCTCTTTACACTCAAGAAGTGACTACAATCTTTCTCATTTCTCCCCATAGGTAGGTTCCTAGTTTGGGAGTGATACTCTGTAGTGCGTTACTAACGCTTACACACTTCTTCTGGAAAACTTTTAAAACACTCATCTTAATGGCAATTTTGTAAACTTAACGTGGATTTCTATAAATCTAAACTGACAGGGTAGTGATGCAAGCAGAATTTGCAAATTTGGGATTAGCCACTTGATTATCCTCGAACCTCCACGCGGCTTCAGGTAAATTCGAGTTCCACCTAAAACAAAGTCCCCTAATTAACTCCCGCTCTCAAATCTTGGCCTCAGGGTAGATGGTGGTAATCAAAAGAAGCTCAAGGTTAGGAGCTGTCTCCAACCCCAAAGCTCTCGCCGGGGGACAGCAGCTGGTTTCGGGCACCCGAAGGAGAACTGCCTGGGGGAGCCCCGAGGGGCGCGCCCACTGGCCGACTCTCGGGAACCCCGGCGCGCCCTCCCGGGGCCGGCCTCACTCACCAAGGTGGCCGCCGACGACGGTGACGGCGATCTGGTCCATGAACACCGCCCGGAAGCGCACGTCCCGCTCGGAGCAGCGCTGCCGGAGGGCGCGCAGGATCTGCACCTGCGGGTAGTCCTCGCGGATGCGCCGGTCCGTCAGGAACCAGAGCTGGGAGCACATGGCGGCCAGGACGACGGCGCCCCGCGCAGCGCGGACCCCCTCGGCTCCCCGAGCCGCCCTCTCTGGCAGGCAGGCGATCGCGCGCCGCGGACGCACTCCCGCCGGTGCGCCAGGCGCCTCTGCAGCCCTGACCCAGCGAATCTGCCGGCCACTAAACGCCGCCGCCGGCCCCGGCCAGCCAATCAGCGCGCGGCGGCGGGCGCGGGTCGGCCGCGCGGCCAGCTGCAGAGGCGGCCTGCGGCTGCCGGGGGAGGGGTGACGGGGCCGGGGGCCTGCGGCTGCCGGGGGAGGGGATGCTTGCTGGGCCCCGAGCCACGGGGGCCCGGAAGCCGCGGGAGAGCGACCGTGAGCTGGAGAGTGGGCATCCCGCCCTGGACCCCCCACCCCCAGTGGGCGTGGCGTTGCCGGCCGGGGTGGGGCGGCTGGAGAGGGAGGGGCCGGGGCGGTGGCCTGGTGGATTGGAGGGAGTGGCTCGGCTGACCGACTAACGGTGCGTAGCGGGATGTGTCCCAAAGGCGATCACGAACATCAGGCGCTGGGGCGGCCGGTGGCCACCTATAGAGCCAGGGCAGGCCCTCAGGGACGTCCCAAGGGGGACTCTGGAGCCTGGCGAAGGTCCCCTGGCTAGGTACCCGGTAGGACCCTCGCTTTGGAATTCTCTGCCCCAATACTGGCCCGGAGCTGGAGGTGGGGGGATTGAGGGGGAGTTGGGTTTTAGCTGTCTCCTGTTCAGATAGTTCGCAGGTACGTTTCTCAGGTTCTCAGATTATTTCACCCTGGATACCCCCTCCTAGTGTGCAACAGTTCTGGGCCTGTAGAACCCCAACGTGATGTAAAAGAATCTGACTCTTTCTTTAACTCAAAGGGACCACTGACTGGTCTTCCCCCTCGGTCTACAACTGAGTCATCTTTGAACAGCATCCTTGGTCCTCGCTAATTGCAAGTTCTGTCTGCAAAGAACGTTTGGAGCCAAATTTTCTTCTCTAAATAACTGCAAGGCTGAAATTAGCTATCTTTTGAGATTGCATTTGCTCTAACAGCTCATTAAAAAATATGGTCTTTTTTTAAAAAATGTTTATTTTTTTCTTACGGAAGCAAGAGTACTTTCAAGGCAGGCCCAACAGTGACAACTTAGAAATGGGGTATGATGTCTCAAGTAAGGAATAGGCTTAACTGTAAATATTACATACATGCATGCATTTACCCACTAGATGTGCCTTTGGAAAAGTCTTGTCTAAATAGAATTTCAAATTTTTACTATTTCAAGTAATGTTAAGTAAATCTTTGTTACAAAAGTCACCCCCCCCATGAACTCATTTTTTTTTTCAAATAAAGTCACTTAGTGCTCTATGAATTATTAACCTTCAGAACTCTTCTAACCACAGATCAACTTGGACACTAGAGGCTCTATCTTCTACATGGACCATTTCCTTGATGTCCCATTGTTTATATTTTCTTGACCCTGATGCTTCCTACCGAGCTTCTGCAGTATCGTACATAAGATGTCCAGATGATTAGAACCATAGTTTCCTGAAACAATAATTTGTACATAAGAGTCAATAAATTTAGGAGATTTTTAAAGATTTTTTTTATTATTTATTGATTTTATGGAGTGGGTGGGGAATGAGAATTATCAACTCATATCATATCAACTCATTATCAACTTGCTTCACTTTGGTTGTTCATTGCTTGCTTGTCATATGTACGCTGACCAGGCAAGCCCAGGGCTTCCAACCCATGACCTCAGTGATCCAGTTTGACGCTTTGTCCACTGCACCACCACAGGCCAGGCTAGAAGTTGTTTATAACCGATTTTCATAGTCATCTACACAGACTAGAATGTTTGTCATATGCAAATGGCTACCAAGATCCCCAAAACCCAGGCTTAAGGAGATCAGGACCTAAGGATCCAGATGTGATCATCAGTTCCTCACTGTCTTTGCTTTCCCTCACTGGGAGGTTGCTACCACCTCTGATCTTCCTTTCCTAGGGTAGGTAATAAATGAGGAGGTGACACAGTGGCATAACCAGTTAGGAAATGGCTACATTTATATAGGATAATGTTTTGTTATATTATCATAATTCCTCAAGAACAGAGGTACCATTCCAGATATAGGATTATTTTCTAAAATGTATTACTTTATGTAATATTTCTCCATAGGTGACTTCCAAATTCAGATTTATCCCTGACATCTCCTGAACTTCAGCAATATAAGAGGATGCTTTCCTGCCATCACCTCAGTGTCCCAAAAGCTAAATTCATTCTTTTCCCCTTCATTCCAGATTTAACTGCATTAAACAATAAGAAAAATCCCTGGCCAGGTGGTGCAGTGGATAGACATCAATTTGGGATGCTGAGGACCCAGGTTTAATGTGCCAAGGTCTCTGGCTTGATTGAGCACAGGCTCATTTGGCTTGAGCATGAGCTCACCAGCTTGAGAGTGGGGTTGCTGGCTTGAGCGTGGGATCATAGATATGACCCTATGGTCATTGGCTTGAGCCCAAAGGTCGCTCGCTAACTTGAAGCACAAAGTTGCTAGCTTGAGCAAAGGGTCACTGGCTCAGCTGGAGCCTCCCCTTCCCCCATCAAGGCACATATGAGAAAGTAGTCAATGACCAACTAAGTGCTGCAGCCAGTGGTGGGATTCAGCCAGTTCACACAGGTTTGGCAGAACCAATACCTAATTTTTTGAGTTTGGTGAACCAGTTGTTAAAATGTCACTTGTAATCAGGGTTCTCTCTAAGTTGGGCGCCTGGGCATCTGCCCAATGTGGAAATCACACATTTACATTCCTTACTCTTTTTTAATGTTCATTTGTGCAACAGCTATTCTAAGCACTTGTGGTAATGTTCATTCCGTCCATAGGTGAAAAAAATTGCAAGTGAGGATGCCAATAAAGAAGCAATTTGTAAATATCTTAAATAAGTTTTACTGTTTTTTGTCAGGTATTATTAAATTTTTTAATTAATATTTTAAAACTTTCTTATAATCTAGCTTTGTATACCTCTTTAATTCTTATTTAAGTATTAAATTCATGAAATAATAAACTACCTTCCAGTATATTAGTTTTTTATACTTAAAATGGTCATTAGGGCAGAAAACCAGTTGTCAAATTATTTGAATCCCACCACTGGCCGCAGCTACAAGCTGATTCGTCTCATCTCTCTCACTTCCTATCTGTCTCTCTCATTCACTTAAAAAAATTTTTTTTTAATAAAATGAACCATAAGGAAAATGTATTATCCCATGTAACAAGAAATCTAAGGGTAGGATGACTCTAGAGTTAGTTCATTTAAAAGCTTAGTAACATCAGGGACCCAGATTCTTTCCATCTTTTCACTCTGATATCTGAGACCTGTGTTCCCATAGTTAAAAATGGCTGCCACATTTCAAGCTGATATATACAAACACACAATGTCCAGCTGAAGTGTAGAGGCTGTTTCTTCCTATGTGTCTCTTTTTATTAGCAAGGAAGACCTGCCTCAGAAGCCCTCAAGCAGACTTCTCACACTCTCCCATATCTAAATCAGTCACTAGCAAGGAGTAAGAAACCATCATGAATGGCTTAAAGTAATCAATTCACCCCCTGTGACTGGGAATTAGAATCTCCTCCCCCAAGCATATGTAGAATTAGTTGAATACCTGAGCAAAATTGGGGTTCTCTTAGAAGGAATAAAGAGAGAATAGCAGTTGGGAAGGCAAACAATGGTGTTTGATACAGATGTAATAAAGTAAATGTATCAGTCAGAATAAGCAAGGTTTGGCTGGGAAAACAAGTGTTTCCAGAAATTAATAGCAACAAAGTTTTATTACTTGAAATAACATATATAAAAGTTCATTGAAGGTCAACTTGGCTGTATTCTAGGTTGTGTTTATGCTGGCACCCAGTCTGATTTAACAACCTTTATCTGGAGCAATGTTGGTCTCGTGGAAGAGGAATGGCTATCATGATGAATCATGTATCAATATATACTGGCTCTTAAGGCTTCTGCCTAGAATCTGTACATGTTAGATCTGCTCATATATTCTTGGTCAAAACAAGGTCACCTGGCCAAGTCTGACGTCAGGGAGGTAGGGGAGTACAATCCTTCCCCAGGAAGGGCAGCAAAATTTTGTGAAACCTTATGACCAACTATATAGTTTGCCACAATTGAGAACCAGAAACAGCCAAATCCCACTCTGCTAATTATCTGTCCTCTCCCTGGGGTTGCAAGGGAACTGTACACAAGGAACAAACTGGAATAGAAACTAAAGGATCTAGAACAGAACTCTGCCAAAACACTGAGTTGAATCACATGACTTGGGTTTAAGACTGAAGTGAAGCTTTTTATTTCCTACTTCCACTCTGCACTCTAAATTTTGGAAGTGGCAGGCATAGGCATGCCTGCAGAAAGAGAGAAGCAAATGACCAGATTTGCAAAGTATCCCAGCTTTCCTCATCTAAGTGTGTTCTGCATGGAGACTGGGCTGAGCCTCCTCAGCAGACAACAGGGAGCACATGGCTATGTATGACCTTTCAATCACTGCTGATCCCAACCATTGGTTAAATGTGGACTAATGAACGCCTGGGCTCTGACCAATCAGATAAACATCTTCTTTTTTCCTCTGAAGGGAGCTAGTAAGAGGATAGGATAGAGGAGAACAGAATTCCATACTAGATACCCATATTCTCACTATTGCTCTCAATCCGTTAGGAAGGTTACAAAAGTGCTCTGCCAAACAAATCCATGTGCATGATCTATTGCCTCCTAATCCAGATTGAAAGCCTCGCAAGAATGGGCCAATGCATTGTGCATCACTGTTTTTACATGTGGTGAATACTCAGGTATCTGCTCATAATGGTTTAACTGTCATTTAAAAGACATCATTGCCATTTCAGTTGACAAAACTGTGGTCAATTACAGACATACTAGGTTTTTGCAACCTGGGATTCAGGGACTATATTTCTTGCCTTACTTTCAACTTTCACTATATATTGGCACAAAAGGATACTGAGATGTGGGTCTGGACAGTGGAAAGTGGAAGCCTTCATAAATATTACATGTGACCCCAAGCAAATGGATGTGCTAAGTATACAGAAGATAAACATTCAATTGACCTCAATAAATTAGAGAAATGGTCATCAATAGCAGGTTAAAATACACTAGGATAAATGGAAAGTAGTACATTTAAGGAGCAAAAGAAGAATCACATACACATAGATTCAAGAGAGAAAAACTGACCATGCAGAAATGTGGCTAAGACCTCATAGATGTGGCAAACCAGTAACAAAATGAACAGAAAAATTACAGATTATTAACAGGAACCTATGAGGCCAAATTAATCTTCATAATCCCAGGGACCCAGCATGGTACCTGGCACACAGGAGACACGGATAAACATTTATTGAAAACAAAATGTAGCCCTGGCCGGTTGGCTCAGCGGTAGAGCATCGGCCTAGCGTGCGGAGGACCCGGGTTCAATTCCCGGCCAGGGCACATAGGAGAAGCGCTCATTTGCTTCTCCACCCCTCCGCCGCGCCTTCCTCTCTGTCTCTCTCTTCCCCTCCTGCAGCCAAGGCTCCATTGGAGCAAAGATGGCCCGGGCGCTGGGGATGGCTCTGTGGCCTCTGCCCCAGGCGCTAGAGTGGCTCTGGTCGCAACATGGCGACACCCAGGAGGGTCGCAACATGGCGACGCCCAGGATGGGCAGAGCATCGCCCCCTGGTGGGCGTGCCGGGTGGATCCCGGTTGGGCGCATGCGGGAGTCTGTCTGACTGTCTCTCCCTGTTTCCAGCTTCAGAAAAATGCAAAAAAAAAAAAAGAAAACAATATGTGACTTTAGCTTTGGTCAGATTGTCTATGCTGTTCCCTTCCTCTGAAAAACCTTGCATAAGTACTTCCTATTCACTGAGCAGGGCCCAATTCAAGCCCTGACTGGGTAGCTCAGTTGGTTAGATTATTGCCCCAATGCCCCAAGGTTGCGGGTTTGATCCCTGGTCAGGACATAAAGAAGTGGGACCACAAATCAATGTGTTTTCTTTCTCTTTTTCTCCCTTCCTTTCTCTCTAAAGTCAATAAATAATTTTAAAAAAATTTTTAAGAAGATCTAATTCAAGGTTTGTAGCCTGACCAGGTAGTGGCGCAGTGAATAGAGCGTCAGACTGGGATGTGGAAGGACCCAGGTTCGAGACCCCGAGGTTGCCAGCTTGAGCGCGGGCTCATCTGGCTTGAGCCAAAAAAAGCTCACCAGCTTGGACCCAAGGTTGCTGGCTCGAGCAAGGGGTTACTCGGTCTGCTGAAGGCCCACGGTCAAGGCACATATGAGAAAACAATCAATGAACAACTAAGGAGTCCCAATGAAAAACTGATGATTGATGCTTCTCATCTCTCTCCGTTCTTGTCTGTCTGTCCCTATCTATCCCTCTCTCTGACTCTCTCTCTGTCCCTATAAAAATAAATAAATAAATAATTCAAGGTTTGTAAAACAAAACAAAACAAAATGACCCAATTCAAATACAACTTTTGTCATAGTGCCTTCCCTAAAATTCACCCTACTCTCAGCTAGTAGAAATCTTTCAATTTCTGAATTTTCATAAGCAATTAATAACTGCTAGCAATTATTATGCCAATGATGGGCACTCAATAATTGGGTGAATGCTAACTCTCAGATTATGACAATACCGTATACATTTTTAAATTATAGACTTGATGACTAAAGAAAGATATTTGAAATTTTAGAATTGTCACTCACTGGTATTGACTCACTTTCCTTGCTCTAGTGTTTTCTATGGTATGTGTGTTTAAGCTTTTCCTCTGCCTGTGTTCAAACTCACACACTTTATATATCTCATACAGGTCTTAGTGAACAAGCAGAATTTACAGAAGGGGTGGCAGCAATTCACTTGGAAACCCCCTCTACAACAGGGCTCTTTTTCCCAAGCGACCCCCCACCTCTGATTCTGCCAGTGGGCATCTTTTCCACCCCACTCCTCAACCTCCAGCCTTGCTATTCTTCACAACCCCTTCCCACAGCCTCATGCAGATTCCTCGACCCTTCATTGTTTGGAAGAATAAATTTTTTACAAATTTCTACTTCCAAACTTGCATCCCTAGAAAATTACTGTGTTTAGCAAACAGTCTTTCAATTAAAAGACCCATCCTCTTCAGGAAATAGAGGGGGTTAAAAAGAACATTCCCCTTTTGTAAACATCATAAACACAAAATGACTAAGTGAAGTTGGTCAATGAAGTCCTCCCTAGAAACCTGTTCTAGAGTCAGCTTTTGAAAATGACAATGGATATAGCTTTGCAGGGCAGAGTGCAAAGAAAACATTCAGGTGGTCACTAGCTGCTGTCCTGCATTAGATGAACTAGGCTCTCACAACCACGTAGAACAGGGTTTGGGAGCCTATAGCTTGCGAGCCAGATGCGGCTCTTTTGATGGCTGCATCTGGCTCGCAGACAAATCTTTAATAAAAAAATAATGTTAAAAATATAAAACATTCTCATGTATTACAATCCATTCATTTCCTACCACTCATGTTCATGGTTGCAGGTGTCTGGAGCCAATCACAGCTGTCCTCCGGGACAACACCAAAATTTTTTTGGATAATGCGTAACGTACATGGGTCATTTTGAGGTCAGGAAGTAAACTTCCTTCCTTTTAATCAAATAGTCAGCTAGCTAATTTCAGAAACCCTTTTGACGAAGAAAATGGCTAAAAGAAAAAAAGATGAGGAATGGACAGAGGAATTCGCCTTTGTGGAGAGAGCAGGTTCTGCAGTGTGTCTAATATGCAATGATAAAATTGCATCAATGAAACGGTCAAATATAAAGCGGCACTTTGACACATGCCATATTACATTTGCATCGAAATATCCAGCGGAGTAGAGCGTTGGCCTGGCGTGCAGAGGTCCCGGGTTCAATTCCCGGCCAGGGCACACAAGAGAAGCACCCATCTGTTTCTCCACCCCTCCCCCTCTCCTTCCTCTCTGTCTCTCTCTTCCCCTCCCACAGCTGAAGCTCCATTGGAGCAAAGATGGCCCGGGCGCTGGGGATGGCTCCTTGGCCTCAGCCCCAGGCGCTAGAGTGGCTCTGGTCGCAGCAGAGCGACACCTCGGAGGGGCAGAGCATCACCCCCTGGTGGGCAGAGCATCGCCCCCTGGTGGGCGTGCCGGGTGGATCCCAGTCGGGCGCACGCAGGAGTCTGTCTGACTGTCTCTGCCCGTTTTCAACTTCAGAAAAAAAAGAAAAAAGAAATATCCAGAGGGGGACAGCAGAAAGAAAACATGTCAAGAGCTACTGTGCAGAGTGCAAACTAGTCAGCAGCAACTCTGTGTTTGGACCCAACAAAGTGAATGAAATTTGGCTAGCTTTGCTGGTGCTTTAGCAATTGTGAGAAACAGAAAGCCACTCACAGATGGGGAGTTTGCCAAAACATTCATGCTTGATGTTGCCAATGAACTTTTTGATGACTTTTCAGATAAAGACAAGATAATCAAATGAATAAAAGACATGCCTCTGTTGGCAAGAACTGTTCACAATCGTACCATCATGATGGCAAATCAAATTGAGCCAACACAAGTGAAGGACATAAATGCAGCACCATTCTTTTCCCTCGCTTTGGATGAGTCAACAGACATAAGCCATTTATCCCAGTTCAGCGTGATTGCAAGGTATGCTGTCGGTGACACACTACATGAGGCAAGTCTTGCTGTTTTGCCTATGAAAGAGACAATAAGAAGGGAGGATTTATTCAAGTCTTTCACTGAGTTCGCTAAAGAAAAAAATCTATCAATGGATAAACTTATTTCGGTGTGTACTGATGGTGCTCCATGCATGGTGGGGAAAAACAGAGGATTCGTAGCGCTTCTTCAATGAACATGAAGAGAGACCCATCTTAAGTTTTCACTGCATCCTACATCAGGAGGCGTTTTGTGCTCAGATGTGTGGCAAGCAGCTTGGTGAGGTGATGTTGCTGGTCATTCGGGTGGTCAACTTTATTGTTGCCCAAACTTTAAATGATCGCAAGTTTAAAACACTGATGGATGAAGCTGGGAATAATTATCCTGGTCTGCTTCTGCACAGCAATGTGCGTTTGTTGTCAAGAGGGAAGGTGCTCAGCCGTTTCTCAGCTTGTCTGAGCTAAATCCGGACTTTTCTTGAAATGAAAAGCTTCGAGGATCCTGAGTTAGCTAACACTGAATGGCTCCTGAAGTTCTACTATCTTGTGGACATGATTGAACATCTGAACCAGCTCAATGTGAAAATGCAAGGTGTTGGAAATAAAGTCTTATCCCTTCAACAAGCAGTGTTTGCATTTGAAAATAAGCTGGAACTCTTCATCGCTGACATTGAAACAGGTCGTTTACTACACTTTGAAAAACTGGGAGAGTTTAAAGATGTATGCACAGCAAGTGACCCTGTTCAACATCTTGATCTCCAGCAGCTAGTGGGCTTCACATCTAATCTCCTGCAATCATTCAAAGTGCACTTTGGAGAACTTTGTGTGTGCACTCATCTTTTTAAGTTCATCACCCATCCACACTAATGTGCAGTGGACAGCGCCAACCTGAGTTACATCCCCGGTGTCTCCATCAGAGATTTTGAGCTACAAGCTACTGACCTGAAGGCCTCAGACATGTGGGTGAATAAATTCAAGTCACTGAATGAAGATTTGGAAAGACTTGCACAACAACAAGCAGAGTTGGCAAGCAAACACAAGTGGGGAGAAATGAAAAAACTTCAACCCATGGACCAGCTGATTGTCAAAACTTGGAACGCACTTCCTGACATATACCACACACTGCTGCATGTGAGTATTGCTGTACTGACGATGTTTGGCTCTACGTATGCATGTGAACAGTCTTTCTCACATCTAAAGAACGTTAAGACCAACCTATGATCACGTTTAATGAATGGAAGTCTCAACGCCTGCATGAAGCTTAACCTCACCACGGATCAACCAGACTACAAAGCCATCAGCAAAACCATGCAGCATCAGAAGTCGCACTAATAGTAAGTAGTACTTTATTCATCATTGGTTAGCAACAGCATAACAACATTATTAAAAATAATTCAGAGACTTGTTGTACTTTAAAAGTGTTGGTCTTACATAAAATGCACACATTTACTTGTATTTAGTGTTGAATATATTGTATGGCTCTCACGGAATTACATTTTAAAATATGTGGCGTTCATGACTCTCTCAGCCAAAAAGGTTCCCGACCCCTGACATAGAAGTTTATAGTTTTCAGAGGGCTTTCCCAATCTCCCTTGAGACAAGACTGTGGAAATGCTTACCTTGCCATCTGCCAGCCTAGCCTCACTCAGGTGTAATCATTAAAAAGAAATGTTTGTCTCAGCCTTTCTTGTGTCCTTAGCCATTTCTGACCAAGTCAGGAATTATATTAGAAACCTCAATACCATCTTTTCTTTCCTCTCATGTGGGGTACAGGCTATGATGCTTTAACAAAGAGACCCAAAAGACAGTGACACAAGAAATTTCTTTCTCTCTCACTTTTAGTGCAGTAAGGTGGGTGTCAAGAAGGAAAAGGTAGTTCTGCTCCACTTGTTCCTTCTGGGACCCAGGTTTTTTCATCTTAGTGTGCCACCCACTCCAGAGTGTGGTCATTGTTGGCATGTTTGAGGCTGACTCTCTCTCTCTTTAAATGTAATCATAGTCACTTTTATTTTCCTTAAACCAGAAAATAGAGTCTTTGGTTGTACAAACATCACTAGTTAGTCTTACCAAGAGGTCCTGGCTGGGGAGGTGGCAGTTAGTAGAGGCCAGAACTCCTGAGGGATCTCTTTAAAATGCTAACACCCAGGTTAAAAGACTCCGGGCAAGAACGGGGTTGGAGCTGTGGGGGCGCTCCCCTCCCCTTACCCTCCTCCAGGAGAGGTACCCTGGAAGGTACTGAGCCCAAGCCAGGACTCCTTGGCCACACTGGGCAGCGGCGGCTGCTGCACAATGTCACCTCCCCCGGGCCCATAGAGTCTGGCGTCGGCCTGCCCAGAGGTACCACGGTCACCTCTCCATTTTCTTCCTGCAGGCCGGGCTGGGAGGCAGTTCCAAGGACCTCAGCTCCTCATCAGAATCTGGGAACAGGCTTCCTAGGGAGGTGCTGGTCTTGGGGGATGGGGGGGTGCTAAGGTCTTTGGAGGGATGGGTGACGGGAGTGGGCGAAGGGTAAGGGGCCTTGGCCAGCTGCTCCGGGGCCCACACTTGCTCCGGCCCTCCTACAACTTGCTAAGAGCCTTCTGGGAGCGGAGGACGTCCTGCGCCAGGGACTTCATGCTGGCTGCCCACTACAGCACGCGCTCTCAGCCTCCAGGGCGGGGCGCTAGGCGGGTACAGGGCGCGCTCCCGCACCTGCAGCTCCGGACTCTGCGAGCGCCTCCGCGGCTCAGCTTTGGCCGTCCGCACAGGGGCGCTGCTTCCTAGAGGCGAATCGAGAGGCTGGCTCCCTTGGCCACATCTGTGTTTCAGACCTCTGGAAAGAGGAAGAGAAAAGACGAGGTAGAGAGACGTGGCTTCCTTTTACTGATATAACATGAACATTATACTCCTAACATCCACTCACATTCCAATAATTTGTTCTTGTAGGGACATCTCCTTAATTGAAACAGGTACTATATATGTCCAGCTAAACGTAATGGGGGAGAGAAGGGTTTCGATTACTGAAAGGAAGAAGAAAACTGGGGATGGGGGTGATGAGCAGTTTCCACCATACCCCCTCTCCCTAGGTGGGATAGGCTTAGCATGTCATAAGGCCCTATGGACCTTTGGCTTTCCACCCTAGTGTTATCCAATTACTTGAAATACCCTGAATATGCTTTTCTGTGTCTCACCTCCATGACTATTCATGGTAAAACTTTCTCACTTTTCTTTGCCTGCTAGAATCAGCTCAAGTAGCATCTTTTTGTCCTGGCTGGATAGTTCAGTTAATTAGACCATTGTCCTGAAGCACAGAGGTTGCCAATTTGATCCCTGGTTAAGGCACATATGGGAACAGATCAATGTTTCTCTCTCTCGCTCCCTCTTCTCCCCCTTCCTCTCTCTCTAAAATCAATAAAATAGCCTGACCTGTGGTGGCACAGTGGATAAAGTATTGACCTGGGACACTGAAACCACCTGTTGGAAACCCTGGGCTTGCCTGTTCAAGGCACATATGGGAGTTTATGCTTCCTGCTCCTCCCCACTTCTCTCTCTCTCTAATCTCTAAAATTAATAAATTAAAAAATTTTAAAAACATAAAGTCAATAAAATAAACATTTTGAAAAGTAGTGTCTTTTCAAAGACAAGTCATTGCTTTTACCCACGATGGCCAGGCTGTGTAAGTGAACATTCTCGTTCCTATTTGAATGCAAGCACTAGCCTGAAACCCCTGCTGGCCTGTGATCCTGCTCCTCTTGCTAGCTCTTGTGAATTCCTAACTCTGGGGGGCCCAAAAGGTGTTTTATTATCCTCTAGTCTAGGTGCTGGCTGCTAATCCAGAACTAGGGCATAACTACTGTTTGCTACCATTATTTTGGACCCTTCAGCTGCTGCGTTTCACCTGCTATGCATCTTACTTATACTAAGACTGGCTGGATTTCAGTCCTGGCTTAGTCCTTGTCATGGGACGTTGACAAATGACCCTTTAGCTTGGTCATTTCCCCCCAATTCTGCTCCTAGCGGGCTCCGGCTTGTGTTAATGTTTCACCCTGCTAAGGCTCTATTGTGTCTGACTTGTGAATGAATTTGCCCTTGTTAAGATTAATTTAAGTGTGGTTGGTACCTTCTCTCTGAAGTCAACTGGTCCAAGATGAGAATTGATTTTCAGATGTGTGGCATATCACTGGCACAAAATTCAATTTACATAATTTTCTTTAGATTAAAAAATATATATATCTTAAAAATATTAATGTTTGAGTGTACAAAACCAACACATTGAGAGGGTTACTCATTTTCCTTTTTTTTTTTTCTTTTTTTTTGCCAAAGTAAGATCTTAGGAATTAATATCTCTCTTTTGGCATAATTTTTATAATTGTTCATTGAGGCAGGATTCCCATTTCAGATAAATAATTTGGTCAGCCACAAAATCTGTCTTTTTGTATATCAAAGCAATAGGTCAGAAAAAAGGGTATTTAACCATAAAAAGTCAGGAATTTAGTCAAACTGTCCAAAAAACCCACAAAAACACCTTGGTAGTATCTAGGGAGCTGAGAGCCAGGTGATTCCAGTGTTTTTGGTGAGATGAAAATATATTGGCAATTTGTAATGAATGGAAGGTTCCTGACTCCCAAAGGTCTCTTAAGAGTTAGAGATAGGTCCCACCTGTGTAGCTCAGGTGCTCAGAACCCTTCCAAGTTTCTCTGCCTGTATTAGTCAAAAGTCATTTATTGACAAATGACAGGAGTCCAATTTAAACTAAGGTAAGCAAAAAAGGAATGTATTGGCTTACAATCCTTGAAAGTCTAGGAGTAGACTTCAGTCACAACTATATCTATTGAGTAAAATTCATTTTTCAAATTGGCCTTTTTTAAAAAAATTTTTAATTACTGTTGACATTCATTATTCTTTCATATTAGTTTCAGGTGTACATCATAGTGCCTAGAAAATCATATAATTTACAAAGTGATCTCTCCCAATATTTTAAGTACCCACCTGCTACCATACATAGCTATTACAATATTATTGACTATATTCTTTATGCTATACTTTACATTCCTGTGACTATCTTGTAACTACCACAAATTGGTGTTTGTCACTCTTTCAATCCTTCTCCCCTTATTTCTCTCTCTTTCTCTTGCTTCTTCTATGAGTTGGTCCAATTCTCTTCTACAAGAGATACCTTCCTTCACATGGCAGGGAAGATGGCCTCCATTTATATTCTCAATGCTCTTTCTCTCTCTCTCTCTTTAGCAAGAGAGAGAGGGAGAGGGAGAGAGATAAGAAGCCTCACCTTGTAGTTGCATCACTTTAGTTGTCCATTGCTTCTCAAACATGCCTTGACTGGGGTTGGGAGGAGGAAGGGGCTCCAGGCGAGCCAGCGACCTTTGGGCTCAAGCCATCTACCATGGGATCATGTCTATGATCCCATGCTCAAGCAAACCACTCCACACTCAAGCTGGCAAGCCTGCGCTCAAGCCAGCAACCTTGGGGTTTTGAACCTAGGATTTTAGCATCCCAGATCAATACTCTGTCTGCTGTGCCACTACCAGTCAGGTTCAATGCTCTTTATCTAGAAGGTCAGGCGCCTTTTCTTCTACCTCTAAATTTAAAAATTCACATGAAGCCTGACCAGGTGATGGTACAGTAGAGAGAGCATCAACCTGGAAAGCTGAGGACCCAGGTTCAAAACCCTGAGGTTGCGAGTTTGAGGCTCACCAGCTTGAGTGAGAGTTTGTCAGCTTGAGTGTGGGATCGCCGGCTTGAGCATGGGATCATAGACATGGTCACTGGTCCTACGGTCACTGGCTTGACTCCAAACGTCGCTGGCTTGAGCCCAAAGTCGCTGGCTTGAGCAAGTCACTGGCTTAGCTAGAGCCTCCCTGGTCAAGGCACATATAAGAAGCAATCAATGAATAGCTAAAGTGACACAATGATGAACTGATACTTCTCATCTTTCTCCCTTCCTGTCTGTCTCTCTGTGCGTGTCTCTCTGTCTTTCTCTTGCTAAAAAAATAATATTAAAATTAAAGAATTAAAATCTACATGAAGTACTTTGATTGTCCTAGCCTAGAACCAATCATTTTGGCCAAGGCTATCATTTTGGCCATGGGTTATCTTGGATGGCTGGGCCCCAGTTCTGTGAAATGGGGTGGTCTAATTAGCAGCTTCATTAGACTCACACAGTTTGTGTAGGTCTGGGCAGACAGAAGAAAAAATATCTACCACACTTTCCTTTCAAATGCCTGAGGGTCCCCAGTGAATATTGCAGGTGTTCCCACCAAACAGCCCAGGCTTCACTTCATACTTTCACTAGTTTCTACTCTTAATGTTCCACACTGAGAATGAAAAGGGGCTACACAGGCTGACCAGTGGTGCTCAGTGAATATAGAGCATCAACCTGAAATGCTGAGGTCCCTGGTTTTGAACCCTGAAGTCATCAGCTTGAGCGAGGGCTTGTTGGCTTGAGTGCTAGGCCACCAGCTTGAGCACAGGATTATTGATATGATCGCAAGGTCACTGGCTTGAGCAAGGGGTCATTGGCTCAGCTGGAGCCCCCTCCCCCCCAGTCAAGGTAGGTATGGAAAGCAATCAATGAATAAATAAAGTGATACAACTATGAGTTGATGCTCCTCATCTCTCCCCTCCATCTCTCTCTTGAAATGAAGGGAGGAAGGAAGGGAGGGAGGGAGGGAGGGAGGGAGGGAGGGAGGGAGGGAGGAAGAAAAAGAAAAGAAAGAGAAGAAAAGGAAAGAAAATGGAGCTACACAGTAGGCCCAACAAGCTTAGGGGGCTATGTGGCAGGCCTGACAAGCTCAGTGACCATGCGTAACCACACAGGATAGTCTGATGATAAATTCCTAACTGGACAGGTCACGGCAGGTAGTCACGTCCCAGGCCTATAGCTTCCTCATCAAAGGTCAATCAGTACATTAAATGAGCTCTGTCTATTTTTTTTTTTTTTGCATCTAGGATAGCATACCTTTGAAATGTCAGAGTAATTTTCATTTCCAGACCCCTTGAAGGTACAACCACTGACACCAGAGCACAAGACGTCCAGAGAATGAGACCACTAGCATGAGGTCACAAAACTCCTCATTGTTGTCTGCTTACCATCTCCATTACTGTGAATATTAAACATTAACCTATATGCACCAATGTAAAAGAAGTATGTTTTTCCATTTTGCTTTGTATTCAATCCTAAAGATTTCCCGACTTTGCTTTCTCCCACCTCCTTAATCTAAATTTCATGTAATCCTCCTTATGTCTTCTCCTTTGATTCTAAATGTACAAAATCAACTGCAAAACTCCCATTCTCTGGAGCATTTTCTAAATCCGTTGTGATCTTGTTTCCAGGCATATCCTCAAAAATTCAGTTCAAATACATCCCTATAAAATTTTTCTATAGGTTCAGACCTTCTTAGGTTGACAACACTTTATGACCATTGCTTGCCTTCTGTGTGGATCCCTACTCCACGTTCCCCTGCGCTGCCACTAACACTGGTGCCCTGACCTGGACCACTGCTGGCCACTCACTGCTCAAGCCAATGCTTGTGCCGCTTTTTGCTTTCTGCGTCTCCTCTCAGTGCTATATTCAGAGATGTGCCTTTGAGCGTCTCTGACAGGGACCAGTGCATACAGTTGTGCTATCCTACACAGTTGTGTATGTTGTTCAGTGCCCAGGGACACTCCATGAGGACACACGTGGGGACTAATGTCTAGCATGAAATGCTAGCTAGTTTATGAAGCTAGTTCACATGTGTTCTCCAGGAGGAAGAAGTATGTTTTCTATTTGCATGAGGGTATGTCACCACGCCTCCAGGAGCTGTTACTGCCCCCAGAGATGACTTTTTCTAACTCAGATGAAGAAGGTACAGGAAGGGCTAGCAGCAGCACAGTCTTGCTGTTTCCTCTGGAAAGGGTAAGAACAGCTTTCTGTCTTCCATTTGACCTTGTCCCCGTGGGTTGCCACTACCATAAACATAATGCTGGGAGAGCAGCTGGGATCCCAGGCCCACCCCACCATTCAGCTGTAACATCCTCATATGCCCTCCCAATATGCCAGAGCAAAAACTAAAGAAAAACCATCACAAATGTGACAGGGCTGTCAGAAGCACACAGAAATCAGCTGTGTAAATTATAAAGCCTATTGGATTCCATGTTTTTTAAAATTTGAAATTGGCAAATTTTTCATCCAAATGGAAAATAAAAATCAAGGAAAAGCTATGAGAACCATTTTGTGGCGATACAAACCATTGCAACACACTATGTAAGCTATGTTCACATTTAATCACGCTGCCGGATTAGGGTGGCTCTCTCAGATGTATCAGCAACTGTTCTTTGAGTGTTACACGCAGGCTTCACCTGTCCCTCTCCTTTCTCCCTAGGACACGTGCAAAACACCAATGGGGAGTGGCTGGGTATGGACAAGTGTTGGTAGTGACCACCATGTTTGTTCCAAAACTACCACCCATGCTAATCAATCCTCCAGCCCTGATGCTAGGTGTGGATGATCATACTACCTGCTTCCCTTTCTGGTGAGTGCTCTCATAATAATCAGGAGTCCTGCCTGACTGGTGGTGGAGCAGTGGGCAGAGTGTCCTCCCAGAATGAACCCAAGGTCACCTTCTTGAGCGTGGGGTCCGGCTTGAGTGTGAATCTTGAGGTCACCTGCTTGAGCAAGGGGTCATTGGCTTGACTTGAGCTCCAGATGCCTGGTCAGGGCACATATGAGAAGCAATCAATGCATAACTAAGTGGAGCAATGAGTTGATGTTTCTCTTTCCCTCTCTCCCTCATTCTCTCTCTCTCTCAAAAAAAAAAAAAAAAAAAAAGAATCTGGAGCCCTGCCTGCAATTTGCTTCTGTCAGCCTCCCCTTTGCCTATGTTCCCCCAGCTCCTCAGACATACCCATCTATGAATTGTGGTTGAGATTTGAGTTTTGTGTTTGTTTGTTTTTTCTAAAAGGATCTTCAACAGGCAAAACAGAGAGTGCCATAGAAAACCAGAAGAGCAGTCATCTCACTGTATTCCAGCAACACCCAAATCCCAGTTTCATCTCAGTGGGGACTCCCTCCAAAGGGAATAGGAGAGAATGTGGCAACTGTTGCCACCGGGTATGACCTCCGGAGTGGTGACTCAGTGAGATCAAAGGTTGTCAAGCACATGTGCACATTTCTCAACCTGTGTTTCTCACACTGCTGGCCTATGACTTTATTTTTTTTGCCACAGGGCATGAAATTGAAGAATAGGAGTGCTGCATAATCTGCCACCCAGAGACATTCTCTTGTTCTCCTTTCATGTTATCTTCAATTGTAGTAGATTGGATGGGGGTCTAGGCAAGGATAAGAGGGAGGTGTGGAAGGGATATGTTTCAAGGTGGATACTAAATACATCAAAGAAGATTAAAAGAACCTAATGTAGAGACAGCAAGAACAGTGATGGCCTTAACCACTGGCTTAGATCTACCTGACTGCTCAGATTAAAGGAAGTAGAAAATTGTAAAGAAAAAATAACTTGAACAATGCGAGTAAAACAACTTCAAGTAATTGACTTTCAAAGTGATCTGCCAACAGTCAAATGTACTGAACTAAATCTTTGGTGAAAAGCAGAAGTTAGATGAGTCACACCCAATACTTAGAAAAATTAATAATTGGCTTTGCCCCTTCTTGCCTGGAAAGCTGACAACATACTGTCGGTGTTTGGCACGTAGTTTGTCATGTCCTGCTGAAGCCTTCATACTTTATTTTTTAATCCTGAAGCCAATGACAGGTTCCTAGGAACAGCTGTTATTTGATAATATCAGATAATTTAGTCCTGTTCAGTAGAAGAGAGTGTATTGAACATAGCAGGGATGAGGTGGAATGTATAGGAAGAAGTATGGATAGTAAAACAAAAACAAAAACAAAAAGCATTGAACTTGGAGACCCAGTTTCTTGTCCTGTCTAGCTAACACTGCTAACTAGTCAGCAAGGTGACATTAAGAAAGTCATTTAAATCTAACTAGCCTTACCTGTAAATTGAAGGATTCTTAATTAGATAACCTATTAAAAATAAATAATAAATGAATTAAATAACCTCTAAGGACAGCTCTAAAATACTTTAATCCCATAGTCACATTGGAAGTGTCACTAGGTATTCAAGAAACTCATAGACAAATACCAGGAGCCAAGAACGATTTAGCTGAACTGAGCCAACTACCAGGAGGAGACAAGCCCAAACTGGTGAAGACCAGAAGTGCAGCCGCAAAGCCTGCACTCATTTCCCAGGAAGGTGTGTGATGGCTGGGCACAGGGGCAGTGACAGATAGTCCTGGGAAAACAATGAACTCATGGGTTCCCAAATGTTTCTTTCAATCTAGGTGTATGATTTGAGATCATCTAAATGTTTTCCGGGACCTGTTGTCATTTTGGGGGTTGGGGGTGGGGAAGGTTATTATTTTATCTCTAGGGAAATATATCCAAAAAGACCTACTTACATAGTAAAGTTATTTATATACCTATAGAAGCTGTGTACAACATAACAGACCAATGGTAATATTAGTGCAAAGAATGAAGTTACTGTAGCCATTCCAAGTGTACCAAATGTGGCCCAAAGATTATTGGCTACCTTCTGGCTGTGCTTGTTCTATGAAATTGTTCATGTTCATAAGATATTTGATACCACAGCTTAGGTTCAAATTCCCCTTCACTTGTCTACATAAATAAGATAAAGGACCCAGCTTATAAGCAAATAAGGCTTAGTCTAGGTCTGGGCAATACCTCACAACCCCAGAGATTGCAGACAAGACATATGAGACACTTCAGAAGTCTTTCTGAACACCCCCATGTTAAAGAGATAGTCCCAATCGATATACCAAGTCCTATATCCCAATACACAATTTCTGGAATTAAAGCATCTTATTTTGCAATCATTTGCTTTCAATTGAGCTCAATACACCATGGCCTTGGCTTATCTAGGGAGTATTACCCCAAAGCTTAGGCCTCTTGGGGGTGATTGATAACACTTCTCTTTTCCAACAAAGTTCTGAACTACTTTAATAAACTAAACAAGAGCTGGTAGACAGAGGCCAAAGTAACTTTTATTTCCATTATTTTAGAGAATATGACTTAGATGTGAGAGTCAAGCTGTATTCTTAATGCTGAACGTCTGAGTTAGACGAGTATACCACCTGGTCAAAGAAATCACCAAATTTCTGTAGGGCTCTTCCATAGGGGAATGATGTTTATAAAGCACACCAGGAAGGAGCAGGGCAGAGAGCTTGCAACCTGTGGCCAGACTCGCTGCTCCCCAGAGGAAGGAGATGGGAAGGAGAGCTGCTGTGCACGCTGTTTTTCCTTCCAAACTAATTAATCAGATAAGTTACTCTTCTCCCCAGTATTATGCTAATGTACTGCTCCTGCCAAATGGAAGGGACATTAGAAGTTGAGAGGAAACATTGTTGCACCCAACCATTCTTTCCTATTAAGGAAGATCTTTTTCTAGGCTCATAGGGAGGCCTAAAGTTTCAGCAGAGAAACAGCACATTTCCCCTCTTTCTAACCCATCCCTTGGGACAAAACAAATTAAGTGCTCATAATACCAGGCAGAAAACTGCTCATTAGGGGTGCAGCAGACAGAGATGGAAACAGCGTGCTCAGTTTGCTTTCCTCCAACACCGCATTCCTCCTTTGGGATAACCGTGGCTGGCACAGGGTGTGGTGATGGTAACTCTTAATGAGTAATTACTTAGTAAAAGGTGAAAGATTTATGTGATCTGAAGAGAAACCAGGGTATTGAGTAATTACTTGGAAGCTGCTGAATTCTTGTCCAGAGAAGCTGGGGGTATTTTTTTCTAGGGAAAAACCAAAGAATAGAGTGGGGTTTTAGGACACCATCCAAGAACTCCAAGAACATGGGATTCAACAGGCCAACCGATCCAAAATTAAAGTCTTGCCAGCTACTATTTCTTCATTATTTTAGAGAGTTTTAACGGAAGGATACCATTTCTGTCTTGAAAAAGACTAATTTAATCCTGGAGGGGCAAGAATGTGTATTGGCTTTGGAGTTAGGTAAATCCAAGTATGAACATCTTACTAGCTTCATGACTTTGAATATATCGCTTCACTGAATAATTTGAATTAGTTAGGAATTACATTTGCTTGCTTGTAGAAGATCATAATTAAATCAACTTAACTATGAAAGAGGCTTATTCTTCCCTCAAAATAAGAAAGTGTGGAGGGGCTCTCCTTCTCAGGAGCAGGCCCACACCTTTTCTGCTCTCCACCACCCACCCACCCCCACCCAGGTGCCTTACCTTTCCACTCCCCTCTCCTACCCTCCGAGGGCCCCTTCTCTTGCCTCTGTAACTTGTTTTCTGAGCCCATTTCTTGTACCACTCACTTCTACCTCTGTGACTTATTAAACTTTCTCTTAAATTTTGAAAAAAAAAGTCACTCTTATATTCCCTAGTAGCAGATATAAGAGATAAGAGACCTCTAAAAAATTACATTATAAACACAGACATGCTCAACCTCTTGCCATAAATTTTCTTCTCCCAGTTCTCCCAGGAAAACTCTACGTATCTACCACTTGCCTCGTTTTTGGTGTGGTTTTTTTTTTGGTGGTTTTTTTTTTTTTTTTTGTATTTTTCTGAAGTTGGAAACAGGGAGGCAGTCAGACAGACTTCCGCACGTGCCCAACCGGGATCCACCCGGCATGCCCACCAGGGGGCGATGCTCTGCCCATCTGGGGCGTTGCTCTGCCTCAACCAGAGCCATTCTAGCACCTGAGGCAGAGGCCACAGAGCCATCCTCAGCGCCTGGGCAAACTTTGCTCCAATGGAGCCTTGGCTGTGGGAGGGGAAGAGAGAGACAGAGAGGAAGGAGAGGGGGAGGGGTGGAGAAGCAGATGGGAGCTTCTCCTATGTGCCCTGGCCGGGAATTGAACCCGGGACTCCCGCATGCCAGGCTGATGCTCTACCACTGAGCTAACCGGCCAGGGCCTTGCCTCGTTTGTTTGTTTATTTATTTATTTATTTATTTATTATTATTATTTTTTTTTCTGAAGCTGGAAACGGGGAGAGACAGTCAGACAGACTCCCTCATGCGCCTGACCAGGATCCACCAGGCACGCCCACCAGGGGCAACGCTCTGCCCACCAGGGGACAAAGCTCTGCCCCTCCGGGGCGTCGCTCTGCCGCGACCAGAGCCACTCCAGCGCCTGGGGCAGAGGCCAAGGAGCCATCCCCAGTGCCCGGGCCATCTTTGCTCCAATGGAGCCTTGGCTGCGGGAGGGGAAGAGAGAGACAGAGAGGAAGGAAGGGGGGGGGTGGAGAAGCAAATGGGCACTTCTTCTATGTGCCCTGGCCGGAAATTGAACCCAGGTCCCCCACACGCCAGGCCGCTTGCCTCGTTTTTTATGTAGCTGTTAGGAAAACTTCTTGATACACAAGATTTCTTTGAGAACTGTAAAACAGTGGTTAGTTTTGTTCCCTTTCTTATATTTTCTAGGTCAATAGCTGCAGATTATAGTAATAATACTGTCTTTAGCCACACTTAGAGCTATAGCGCAGGGAAATAAATTCCTTTCAAGATTATCTGCTCTTTTTAAAAATTTTATTTTAACAAGGAAACCCAAAAGTTTAAAGAAAAAAAAAAAGAAACATGGAGTTTAGAAGGTCAGAATTGGTGTGATGGCTCCTTGGGCATTACATTTCTATGTTCTTCCTTTCTGCATGCCCCTCCATCTTTAACACATGGCTTCCATATTCTAGGTCACTCGTGGTCTGATATGTCTTTTGAAGTTCTTAGCCACCTAACCAGTTTTCCAAGCAACAAGGTAGATGAAGAGAAGAAGGGTCACATAAAGCTTTGCAGAAAGCCCTACCCAGCAACTTCTACATATATCTGAGGGTCTGCTTCTATCCAAAATGAGAAGTGTAGTTTTTCATATGAACATACTGCTCAGAAATTGGAAGGAGAGAATCAAATGGGATTCTGTGGCAGAGATGCCTTAACAGTCTTCATAAGATCTATAATTTCCTTCTTAGGTTAGTAATAGAGTCACCACCATACCTGTCCACCACTAGCTTTACCTTGGCAGCTGGCCGCTGAGTAGAGGCTGCATTCCTCAGCCTCTCCCACAGTTAGCTGCAGCGATATGACTCTGATATGTCTGGACAAGGGGTTGTGAGTTAAAGTGTTTGTGTACAATTTCTTTTAAAAAGGAAATACCTGTCCTTCAGCCTCTCTTTCTTCTTTCTTCCCACAGGCTGAGACACGCATGTGTAGTGGTGAGCCAGCTTTTTCCAAATAGATAAGAACAACACCCTGATGGACTAACAAGATCGAAGGTGCTGGGTCCTTCGATTCCTGAGTGAAGTAGAGCCACCTGCCACCCTGAACTCTCTTCCTGCCACTGTTTTGTTTTGTGAGAGAAAAATAAACCTCCACCTTGTTCAAGCCACTGTATGTTGCTCTCTGTTTGTTGCTGCATCTTAGCTTGTATCCTAATGAACACAGCCACCTTTCTGTGCTTCAATTTCTTTTTCTGTAAAATGGCAGCGGAATTATATACTCAGCACTGGATTGTTGCAAAATTTAGAAATTGGATAAGTAAGGCAACCTGGGTCATAGCTATTATATGTCATAGTTATTAGCATAGGTTTCATGAGGGGATTCTGAGAAGCTGATTAAAAAACTTGGAGGAAATAGGCAGCATGATCTCCCACTGGTATAATGGAGGGCTATTATGTGTGATTGGACCCGTGATTAGCAACAAAAGCATAAGAACAATAAAGTCTTGAATTTAAATGTAAGGAAGCTACTTAAAATGTGTAGAAAACGCCTCCTGATGCATTTTTTCTTCTTAATAATATGGATTATTTTCCTGCCTGAGGTTGACATGAGGCGAGCACAGAATGCAGCAATGATAAATCTCAGTAGTAGACATCAGCATGATACTGTGAACGATAAGGTGGAGCCAGCATTCCCTGGGGGGCTTCAACGGTGAGATCAGGGGAGGCCACAGGATAGCATGGGGTTTCACCCCTGCTGTTATGAGGGGGAGACAAAGCCAGCAGGGAGCGTGAACTCTGAATTGACTAAATTCAATTTAACCTCAGAGACATAAACACAAATAGAATTTCCCCATGCTATTAACAAGAATAGAGGATTGAATCCAAGATAGGATTAGTTGTAGAAAATAATGAGCATTATATTCTTTTGCACATCTGAGTCATAGGATGCAAATTTCTATTCCATTACATGGCACTTGCAAGGTCAGCACCCAAAAAGCACAAGTATAGGTCTATTTCATTTATAGAACATAGATTCCATACTCTTAAATAAAACATTAACAAATTTAACCCATTAGAACAGTTAAAGAATAATTCATCACAGGCCCTGGCCGGTTGGCTCAGCGGTAGAGCGTCGGCCTGGCGTGCGGGGGACCCGGGTTCGATTCCCGGCCAGGGCGCATAGGAGAAGCGCCCATTTGCTTCTCCACCCCCACCCCGTCCTTCCTCTCTGTCTCTCTCTTCCCCTCCCGCAGCCAAGGCTCCATTGGAGCAAAGATGGCCCGGGTGCTGGGGATGGCTCCTTGGCCTCTGCCCCAGGCGCTAGAGTGGCTCTGGTCGCAACAGAGACAGAGCGACGCCCCAGAGGGGCAGAGCATCGCCCCCTGGTGGGCAGAGCGTCGCCCCTGGTGGGCGTGCCAGGTGGATCCCGGTAGGGCACATGCGGGAGTCTGTCTGACTGTCTCTCCCTGTTTCCAGCTTCAGAAAAATACAAAAAAAAAAAAAAAAAAGAAGAAGAATTCATCACATCCGAGTAATGTTTAGTCCACAAATGCAAGTGTGATAAGATTTTAAATTGGAAGTTTCAGCCAGAAACCCTAAGGTTGTATATAGCAGATGACAAAGCTGTCAGTGGACCATCTTGTAGGAGGTTCCCAGGAGAGAGTAAAAAACTAGTTTCACAGTTCCCAGCCCCTTCACCCTCAGGGGCATAAGGACTGTTGGTGTAGGACTTTATAATGAGGGTTTTTCTATAGAAGGCTGTGCTGTGAGAGAGAGAGTGAGTGTGTGTGTGTGTGCGGCGTGTGTGTGGGGGGGTGCTTTTCTCATTCTCTTCAAGTCAAGAGGGTGTGATTTTAATGGGACCTCTTGGAGACTTCGATCGGTAGCTCCCCCAGAGAGTAGGCCAGTGTGTGGCTCATGCCTAGAACATGTAAAAGGCAGAGATGGGCTGCGTTAGCTTCTCCATTGACAGGGGTGAAGTGAAATGATTATGTCGAGTGGCCTGCACTCCGAGTCAGTCAGTGAGAATGATTTCTTTGGAAAGAAGCGGCTTTAACTTTTTTAAAACTTGCCCATGGCCCTGGCAGGTTGGCTCAGTGGTAGAGCGTTGGCCTGGTGTGCAGGAGTCCCGGGTTTGATTCCTGGCCAGGGCACACAGGAGAAGTGCCCATCTGCTTCTCCACCCCTCCCCCTCTCCTTCCTCTCTGTCTCTCTCTTCCCCTCCTGCAGCCAAGGCTCCACTGGAGCAAAGTTGGCCCGGGCACTGGGGATGGCTCTGTGGCCTCTGCCTCAGGCGCTAGAATGGCTCTGGTTGCGGCAGAGCGAAACTCCAAGATGGGCAGAGCACCGCCCCCTGGTGGGCATGCCGGGTGAATCCCGGGCGGGCGCATGCGGGAGTCTGTCTGACTGCCTCCCCGTTTCCAGCTTCAGAAAAATACAAAAAAAAAAAAAAAAAATCTTGCCCAAGAGAATTGGCTGGTAGACCCATGGCACTCCAACAGAAACACCAGTGGACCACCCAAAAACTGAAAGCTAAGATGGGAACAGCCAATGGAAGGGAAATGGTATCACTTGCATTGTGGCAAGTCTGACAGGATGCTCTTACTGGGGGCTTCTGCCCACAAACATGCCTCTAGAGAAAAATAGTTAGCTTTTAATATCTGCCAATCTCAGTGAGCTTAAAACTTTTTTAAATTTTTTATTTTAATTTATTGGGTGTACATAGATTCTAGTAGCTTAAAACTATTTAACAAGAGTGGTATCCTGGCCCTGGCCGGCTGGCTCAGTGGTAGAGCGTCGGCCTGGCGTGCAGAAGTCCCGGGTTCGATTCCCGACCAGGGCACACAGGAGAAGCGCCCATCTGCTTCTCCACCCCTCCCCCTCTCCTTCCTCTCTGTCTCTCTCTTCCCCTCCCTCAGCGAGGCTCCATTGGAGCAAAGTTGGCCCGGGCGCTGGGGATGGCTCCTTGGCCTCTGCCCCAGGCGCTAGAGTGGCTCTGGTCGCAACAGAGCAACCCCCCGGAGGGGCAGAGCATCGCCCCCTGGTAGGCATGCCAGGTGGATCCCGGTCGGGCGCATGCGGGAGTCTGTCTTCTGACTGTCTCTCCCCTTTTCCAGCTTCAGAAAACAAACAAACAAACAAAAAAAGAGTGGTATCCTCCAAAACCTGAGAAAGCCAGCTGGAAGAGAAGGAGATACCCTAGGTGGGGAAATAGTTTAACCATGGTCCTACCTCCCCTCCAATTCTACTATAAGTAAGTGTTCTGTGGAAGGTCCACGATAGAGGGGGTGAGGCAGTTTCACTTTCCGTAAAGTTTAATATTTTTATTTTTATGTAGAGTTAGGTATTCTGATGCCTGAACTGAGACTGTCATTTATCGTGACCATAGAATACTTTATTTATCTAATAGTCATGTGAATGTCTGAGATTTCATCAAAAGCAGAGGGTCAAGCTTCCCCAGTGAATAAAATTTAAAGGCACTCTGTAAATAGAGTAAAAAAGCATGAAAATTGTAAAAAATTGGTAAGTTGAGTTTTAACAGAATTTTAAAATTTGGGGTTGTATCTATACAATAGAATGTTATTCAGCCATAAAAAGATGTGAACTACTGATATATGTACAATAATGTGGATGAATCATAAAACAATATGTTCAGTGAAAAAAGCCAGACACAAAAGAATACATATTATATGATTTCACAAATGTGACATTCTAGGAAAGGAAATACTAACTTAACAATGGCAGGAACCAGATCAGTGATTGCCTGTGGCCACAAGGCTCACTGCAGCATTATTCATAACTGTTCCAAAATGGAAACCACTCAATGTCCATCAGCTGATGCATGGTTAAATAAAATGTGGTATCTAATAAAAAAGGAATGAAATACTGATAGATGCTACAACATGTATGATCCTTGAAACATTATGTAAGTGAAAAAGCCAGTCACAAAGGAGTATATGTTACATGATTTATTTGAAATGTCCAGAATAAGCAAATCTATAGAGACAGAAAGTAAATTAATGGTTGTCTAGGGCTGGGAGAAGTGTTGGGGTAAAAAGGAGATTGCTTTTTGGGGTGATGACAGAATTTATTGTGGTGATGAAGGTACTATTTTATGAATATGCTAAAAACCATTGAATTGTACATTTTAAATGGGTGGATTGTGTGGCATGTGAATCATCTCTCAAGAAAGCTGATACCTAAATATTGATGTTGGAGACAATTGGAAATATTTTGGGGGAAAGAATCAAGTTGTATTCTTACTAGTAGCATTAAAAAATATACATCTGGGCCCTGGCCAGTTGGCTCAGTGGTAGAGCATCAGCCCAGTGTGTGGCTGTCCTGGGTTTCATTCTCAGTCAGGGCACACAGAAGAAGTAACCATCTGCTTCTCCATTCCTCTCTCCCTCCCTCCTTTTTCTTTCTCTCTTTCTCTCTTTCTCTTCCCCTCCCACAGTCATGGCTTGATTTGTTCAAGTGCATTGGCTCAGGCACTAAGGATGGCTCTATGGAACCTCCCTTCAGGTGCTAAAAATAGCTCCATAGTAAAAAAAAAAAAAAAAAAAAAGAGAAGAAAAAATAGATCCATAGTGAGCATGGCCCTAGATGGGCAGAGCATTGGCCCCAGACAGGGGTTGCTGGGTGGACAGGTGGAGACTCATGTGGGAGTCTGTCTCTCTATTTCACCTCTTTAACTTGGAAAAGAAGGAAAAAAAGTACACATCTGATAAATTAAAAACTTAATATAACAAATGCTATGAAAGTATTAGAAAAAAACTATACAAAATGTTTATGACCCCAGGAGTAAGGAAAATCTTGTTGAAGAAGAGTAACATTTTAAAAACTCTAAAAGAAAAGTGATACATTTTACTGTATCAGTATTAAAAACTTCTGTAAAACAGTAGGTAACATAAAGAAAGTTAAAGGCAGGTAACAGACTGAGAGAAAATATTCGTAGTATATGTATCAGAGAATTAAGATTCATAATTCATAATGTGTAAAGAACTTCTATAATTAATTACAAAAAGAAAAGGAAATAGAATACCAACAGACAATTTACAAATGGGACAACACAAATGGCCAATACACATATTAAAATACACATTTGACTAACTTTCTTAAGAATCAGGAAAATTAGGCCCTGGCCGGAATGCTCAGTGGTAGAGCATCAGCCAGGCATGCAGGAGTCCCAGGTTCAATTCCCGGCCAGGGCACATAGGAGAAGCGCCCATCTGCTTCTCCACCCTTCCCCCTCTCCTTCCTCTCTGTCTCTCTCTTCCCCTCCCGCAGCCAAAGCTCCATTGGAGCAAAGTTGGCCCGGGCGCTGAGGATGGCTCTGTGGCCTCTGCCTTAGGCAACAGAGCAACACTTCAGATGGGCAGAGCATCGCCCCCTGGTGGACACGCTGGGTGGATCCTGGTCAGCCGCATGCGGGAGTCTGTCAGATTGCCTCCCTGTTTCCAATTTCAGAAAAATACAAAAAAAAAATAAATTAATTAAAAAAAAGAATCAGGAAAATTAAATTTAAAATAAAAAGGTTTACTAATCAGATTGTTAGGAATTATTTTATAGGCCCTGGCCGGTTGGCTCAGTGGTAGAGCGTCGGCCTGGCGTGCGGGGGACCCGGGTTCAATTCCCGGCCAGGGCACACAGGAGAAGCACCCATCTGCTTCTCCATCCTTCCCCCTCTCCTTCCTCTCTGTCTCTCTCTTCCCCTCCCGCGGCCGGGGCTCCATTGGAGCGGGGATGGCCCGGGCACTGGGGATGGCTCCTTGGCCTCTGCCCCAGGTGCTGGAGTGGCTCTGGTCTCAACAGAGCGACGCCCCGGAGGGGCAGAACATCGCCCCTTGGTGGGCAGAGCGTCGCCCCCTGGTGGGCAGAGCTTTGCCCCTGGTGGGCGTGCCGGGTGGATCCCGGTCGGGCGCATGCGGGAGTCTGTCTGACTGTCTCTCCCCGTTTCCAGCTTCAGAAAAGAAAAAAAAAAATTATTTTATATAAATAAATTTTTATTAATTTTAATGGGGTGGTATCAATAAATCAGGGTACATATATTTGAAGAAAACATGTCCAGGTTATCTTGTCATTCAATTATCTTGCATACCCATCACCCAAAGTCAGATTGTCCTCTGTCACCTTCTATCTAGTTTTCTTTGTGCCCCTCCCCCTCCCCTTCCCCTCTCCCTCCTTCCCTCCCCCTGCCCCCCATAACCACCACACTCTTGTCCATGTCTCTCAGTCTCGTACAGTCTCGTTTTTATGTCCTACCAATGTGTGGAATCCTGCAGTTCTTGTTTTTTTCTGATTTACTTATTTCACTCCATATAATGTTATCAAGATCCCACCATTTTGTTGTAAGTGATATGATGTCATCATTTCTTATGGCTGAATAGTATACCATGGTGTATATGTGCCACATCTTCTTTATCCAGTCTTCTATATATATTTTTTACAGTGATTAAAGCCTTTAAGCAAACTCTTGGCCAATACAGCAAGAATCCATAAAAGAGTAGTGTCCTTAACATGTTCACCAAGTCCAAGTTGGCCCCAACACCATGCCAAGTCCCTGATAAATGCAACCCAACCCCAGTTCAGTCTGTTAGGAGCTGTCACAAGGAGCAGGAGTCCAGGAAAAGTCCACATCCAGGAAAAGTTCGCATGGCACTGGAATTGTTGTCACAATTCTATACTTTGCAGCTCATGTCCAAGTCCCAATGACCGCTGCTTCTAGCTGGTAATGATTCAGGTAGACTGGAAAAGCCATCTGCAGCATGTGTGGATATGGAACTTCTGTTCTTCTCTGCCTGGAGAGATGAGACCAGGGTGCTTTTCCCTGGAGCTTTGCTACTATGGCTTGGTAAAGAGAACCTTGGGATACACTAAGCTGGGTGGCAAAGGTAGATTCATAATAGAAGTAGGCAAAAGGGGGAAAGAGAGCTCTAAATTCGGAGTAGGTCCCAGCCTGAAATATGAGTGGGGCATTGAGGTAGGAGGAATAAAGGAAACACTATATATTAAACAAAGCAGCAGAAAATAGGACTATCAACACCCACAACAGAGATCTACAAGGGAAGAATAAAAAACCTGACTATTCAGGCAAGACATAGTTAAGTGGCCCTTGTGCAAATGAGATCAGTTTACCTACTTCTTGGAAGAAATACCCTAGGCTCGTCCACAGTGTCGTAGATGGGGCCAACGGCCCTGGGCACCTTCAGCCTTCAGTGGCAAACCCCAGCATTCTGGGCAAGGTTAGGTCATAGGTGGCTGGAGCAGGGCTGGAAGAGACTGAACCCTCCCTTAGAGGAGCGAGGGGGAAGCCTACCTTCCAGTGTCCCTGTTTCCTCACAGCAGAGGCATGTAAGTCTGGCAGGCTTTAGCTCAATGACCTTCCTTTCCACTATTGAAGCAGGACCCAGATGGCATCCTATGAGACCCCTTTGGGGTGTTGGAGCCTTTAAGGGCATATCCTAAAAGCTGGTAGTTCCCCTGATCTCTATTGGGCTTTTTCTGCCTCTTGGTATCTTAAAAGCCATTCTCAGAAGATCTCGCTGAGGGGTTTGAGGATCCCCATCTGCCTATATAAATCTTTTCCATATATCTGGGGCTATTTGAAAAAAGACAAAACAGTGTTATTAGCTGGATCAAATAAAGAAGGTAGTAGTTTGCAGGAAAAAAAGATTTGGCGTCTCCTGTTCATCAGCATTCAAAAGAAATTTAAAATTTTTTAAGTAAAAAGCATGGTATGGTATACCTGTAGGAGTTCCAGGATATGACTCCCCCCTTTTAATTTTTTTTTAATTGACCTTAAAATATTTTCTGGGTACACTTTAATAATACCTTGACTTTAAAGATTGTAAGAAATACACATAATTTGAAGGGTTTGACAAAATACAGTAAATGCTTCTGCTCCATATGCAGGAGCATTGTCAGTTTAACCAGTTTAGGAATTCCAATAATAGAACAATGCATACAGACAGTGAGCTATAACATGCTTAGCAGCCTCTCCTGTTCTGACAGAGGTTACTATAAATCCAGAATACGTATCCACTGTAACATGGACATAAGACTGTTTGCCAAATGAAGGTATATGAGTAAATTGTTAAGAATTTAAAAGATTGTTAACATTAAGTGTTAGAAAGGATATGGAAAAATTTCACAAAGTTGAGATGGGTAATTTTTACAGAGACTGCTCGTAGGAATAGAAATTGGTAGAGACACTTTGGAGAACAAATTGGCAGCGCTGACTGAAATTTAGAATGTGTGTACACCATGACCTAGGAATTCCTGCCTCTAGGCCTTGACCATAGTAAAGCGTTTATCCATGTGCACAAGACATTTGTACGAAGATGTTATGTTTGTTGGCCTGACCTGTGGTGGTGCAGTGGATAAAGCGTCGACCTGGAAATGCTGAGGTCGCCGGTTCAAAACCCTGGGCTTGCCTGGTCAAGGCACATATGGGAGTTGATGCTTCCAGCTCCTCCCCCCTGTCTCTCTCCTCTCTCTCTCTCTCTCTCTCTCTCTCTCCTCTCTAAAATGAATAAATAAAAATTAAAAAAAAAAAGATGTTGGCCCTGGCCGGTTGGCTCAGCGGTAGAGCGTCGGCCTAGCGTGCGGAGGACCCGGGTTCGATTCCCGGCCAGGGCACACAGGAGAAGCGCCCATTTGCTTCTCCACCCCTCCGCCGTGCTTTCCTCTCTGTCTCTCTCTTCCCCTCCCGCAGCCAAGGCTCCATTGGAGCAGAGATGGCCCGGGCGCTGGGCATGGCTCTGTGGCCTCTGCCTCAGGCGCTAGAGTGGCTCTGGTCGCAATATGGCGACGCCCAGGATGGGCAGAGCATCGCCCCCTGGTGGGCAGAGCGTTGCCCCATGGTGGGCGTGCCAGGTGGATCCCGGTCGGGCGCATGCGGGAGTCTGTCTGACTGTCTCTCCCTGTTTCCAGCTTCAGAAAAATGAAAAAAAAATAAAAAAAATAAAAAAACAAAAAAAAAAGATGTTATGTTTGTTGCAGCATTGCTCAATCATAGGGACAAATTAGGAACAGTTCAAAGGTGTAAGGGCTATCAGAAGTGAATTGGCTGTGCAAAATTTAAAATAAGAGGTTGATTTCTATGTAAAGAGAATGTCCTCCAGGATTTATTATTGAGTAACAAAACAAAGTTGTAGACAATATGTTTGGCACGATACCATTTAGATCAGGGGTCCCCAAACTTTTTACACAGGGGGCCAGTTCACTGCCCCTCAGACCGTTGGAGGGCTGGACTATAAAAAAAACTATGAACAAATCCCTACATACACTGCACATATCTTATTTTAAAGTAAAAAAACAAAACGGGAACAAATACAATATTTAAAATAAAGAACAAGTAAATTTAAATCAACAAACTGACCAGTATTTCAATGGGAACTATGTTCCTCTCACTGACCACCAATGAAAAAGGTGCCCCTTCCAGAAGTGCAGCAGGGCCGGATAAATGGCCTCGGGGGGCCGCATGCGGCTCGCGGGCCGTAGTTTGGGGACCCCTGATTTAGATAAAGCAACCTGCCTCTGGCCAGTGGTGCTGTGGATAGAGTAAGGTAGTTTCAGAGTATGGCTGCATCTGGAGGCCACTGGCTTCACCACTAACCCCCCAGGTTGCCTGCTGGAGCCTGGGTCAGGGAATATGGGCACATATGAGAAGCAACAAATGGCATGATTAAGTGGAACAAAGAGTTGATGCTTCTCTCCCTCCTCTACCCTCTCTCTCCAAAAAAGAAAAACAAAATAGATAAAACAACCTCACAAAAAACAATTTTATTGTCAGGTACGTGTATAAGAAAAAGGTTTGAGATACTACTGAATTAAAATAAGTAACATAATATTGAGTGCTTTCTATGAAAAGAAATTGCCCTAAGCCAGTGGTTCTCAAAGTGTGCGCCAGGGCACACTGGTGCATCCTAGAAGATTTTCAGGTGCACCCTATCGTATTCCAGAGAAATATGTGCCTGTTGGGGACCAAAAAATGAACAGGTTTTTTGGAGTTTAGATTTTTGGGGGACAGAGGTGTGGGGAATTGGCTATAAACTGACAGTCTGCCCAACCCCCCACCTCACTTGCCTGATTAGGTTGCAAAAGGCTATTAAGCTGTGGTGCTGGATTGTTTACACTACCCCCCCATGTTCCCTGGAAAGACTGGAGGCAAGTTTCTTCTATCCTTTGTTTGGTATAAAGTTAAGATGATACATATGGTGGGGGTTTTGGATTGATTATTAAACATAAGGAACTGTCTCTTAAAGTCTTTTGGATTTCTATAAAAGAAGAATATGTGGCAATATCTAAAAAAGCTTTGAACATTTTACTACAATTTTCAACATCCTATTTATGTGAATTAGGATTTTCTACCCTCAACACAATTAAGAGTAAAAAGAGAGGAATTCTTCAATGTATTGACAAGGAAATGAGAGTTTGCCTTTCAAATATATGCCCAAACATTGAAGAAATTGCTAGGACACATCAGGCTCATGTTTCTCAGAAACACAAGAATGAAAAAACTTAACACATTTGTGCCAGGGCCTGCCGAATTTACTAAATCTTACTAAGAATGTATCTATATATTATATATAAAAAGATAACATTTTGTCATTTTTTAAAATTTTTAACCCCTCTTTTTTACGAATTCTAAAAAGCATAACTCAAAAAATGTAACATAAAAATGTTTTTTAGGCCCTGGCCGGTTGGCTCAGTGGTAGAGCGTCGGCCTGGCATGCAGAAGTCCCAGGTTCAATTCCCGGCCAGGACACACAGGAGAGGTGCCCATCTGCTTCTCCACCCCTCCCCTTCTCCTTCCTCTCTGTCTCTCTCTTCCCCTCCCTCAGCCGAGGCTCCATTGGAGCAAAAGATGGCCCGGGTGCTGGGGATGGCTCCTTGGCCTCTGCCCCAGGCACTAGAGTGGCTCTGGTCGAGACAGAGTGACGCCCTGGATGGGTAGAGCATCGCCCCCTGGTGGGCATGCCAGGTGGATCCCGGTCGGGCACATGCGGGAGTCTGTCTGACTGCCTCCCTGTTTCCAGCCTCAGAAAAATTAAAAAAAAAAGTTTTTTAATGTCACAATAAATTTAATTTTGTCATATTTATTTCATTTAATTACCATAAAAGTATGCTTGGACTTTATATTTTTTTCTTTAATATTTAACTTAATTATTATAACATATTTCTCAGAAATTTGTATATAGTGTGCCTACAATTATTTGTAGGGTTTTAAATGCTCCCCGACTTCAAAAAGTTTGAGAACCACTGCTCTAGGCCTTTTTAAACTTGAACCCACTTAGTCCTTATAACAACCCTGTAAGATGTGTACTATTATTATCTCCACGATGATGGATGGAAGCTGAGAGAGGTTAAATAACTCGCCCAATGTCATAAGAAAGTTGAAGAATCAAGATTTGAACTTGGTAAATCAGAAAAAGCTAAGAACTATATGATTTCCCACATAGATGGGATATAAAACTGAGACTCATGGACATAGACTAAAGTGAAGTGATTACCAGGAGGGAGGGAGTGGGAGTAAAGAGGGACAAATATACAGTGACAGAAAATGATCTGACTTTGGGTGATGGGCACACAAGACAATTAACAGTTCAAATGCTATGGAGATGTTTACCTTAAACCTATGTGTTCTTATGGACCAATGTCACCCTATTAAATTTAATAAATGAATTTTAAAAACACTTGAAATTGAACAATCTGACTAGAGAGCTATTAATCTTAAGTTTGGTTATATGGAGTAGGGGCTAAGATTGGGGCAGTGGTCAAAGGAAATTATGTGTGAGCTTTTTGTGTCAATATAAATGTATTTTAAATGAAATATGACAGCCTGACCAGGCGGTGGTGCAGTGGATAGAGCGTCAGACTGGGATGCCGAGGACCCAGGTTCGAGACCCCGAGGTCACTAGCTTGCGCATGGGCTCATCTGGCTTGAGCAAAGTTCACCAGCTTGGACCCGAGGTCGCTGGCTCGAGCAAGAGGTTACTTGGTCTGCTGAAGGTCCATGGTCAAGGCACATATGAGAAAGCAATCAATGAACAACTAAAGTGCCACAATGAAAAACTGATGATTGATGCTTATCATCTCTCTCCGTTCCTCTCTGTCTGTCCCTATCTATCCCTCTATCTGACTCAAAAATCAAAAATCAAAAAATATGACAACTTACCAATTATTACAGAAGGTTAAAGAGATAACTCTGACCCCACTGATTTTGTTATCTTTAGAGTTGACATAAGTGTAAGCTTCTTCAGAGTGCTTTGGAAATTATAGATGACTACTTTCTGACATGATGATTTAAAAAATCAATGAAATGCTTTCAATTTAGAAGCTACGTTATGATAAAATTGAGATTAAGACAAAATTCCAGTCCCTCTTTCTTCAGTCTTACTATAACCTATCTTCCCAAACTTATCTCTCTCTTCCTCCCACATTTTCCAGTAGAAGACTGCTACATTCTATTTCTGTCCATGTCTTGCTGAATTTGCTCCCATGTTATGCTCTACCCAGGATGCTTACACCCGATCTCTTTGGTTCACTCAGTCCTTCAGGGAACCATCTGCACTTAGTTCAATGCATAGCATGGAGGCCTTTAATATTTATTAATAGATCTCGGAATGACTACTGTAGAAGCCTTCTTATCCAACAAGATTCAGATCAGAAATGGAATAATTCCATTAAAGTAGGAAATCACAAAATTTGATCTATACTTATTTAATATTTTATTTTAACTTCAAACATGTTTAAATACATTCATTCACCAATGTTATGATGTAAGGCAAGGTTGTGAATGAGTACTTATTTGGAGCTCTGCATTATCATTCTTGATCCCACACTCACAATATACATTTTTATGATTCTGTAACCCAGTTTGGGTTTTTTCAAAGTGGAGCAAAAACTTAAACACACCGGGGAAAGAAATCTGTGTGCAGGACTTAAAATTACCTAGAATTATTTTTACAATAGTTTTGTCCACACTTATTTCAGTGGTGGTTTTTGTTTTGTTTTGAGTAACTCAGCCTTTATTGAATGCTTTCAAAGCCTTTCATGTTTTAAAAAGTTAATGAAATGTTGCAAACATACAAGGAAAGAAAAAACAGAATGAACACCTTATTCCCCTGTTCAGCTGTATGAGTGCTACATTTTGCCAAACTTGGTTTTGATTTTTTAAAAAGGAGTAAACATTACAGATAGAGTTGAAACTTGTGCACACTCAGGAGTGGATTAAGATCAGTTGAGGCCTCGGGCCCAGAAGAAAATATCAGGTCCTTGTCATTAGAAAAAAGTGTAAAGTTGGGGTTTTGAGGGGCCCTTCAGAAATCAAGGCCCAGGGCACGCGCCCAGTGTGCCCACCGTTAAATCCACCACTGTGCACACTCCACGCTGATGTCAGTGTTTAGCTTTCACATTGTGCCTGACCAGGAGGTGGGGCAGTGGATAGATCGTCGGACTGGGATGCTGAGGACCCAGGCTCGAGACCCCGAGATCGCCAGCTTGAGCGCGGGCTCATCTGGCTTGAGCAAAAAGCTCACCAGTTTAGACCCAAGGTCGCTGGGTCCAACAAGGGTTGTTACTCGGTCTGCTGTAGCCCCCCAGTCAAGGCACATATGAGAAAGCAATCAATGAACAACTAAGGTGTGTCGCAATGCACAACGAAAAACTAATGATTGATGCTTCTCATCTCTCTCCCTTTCTGTCTGTCTGACTCTCTCTCTGACTCTCTCTCTGTCTCTGTAAAAAAAAAAAAAAAAAAAAAGATAGCTTTCACATGTGTGTCTTTATACTTAATCTATATGTGTGCCATACATTAAGGCTTTGTTTTGTTTTCCATGTTTTGCACCAATGTGTAAATGGTATCATACTGTATGTATTATTCTGCAACTTGATTTTTTTTCCTCTTTATTATGTTTAAGATTGATTCATTTTGGTACATGTAGCTCTAGTTAATAATTTAAACTATTGCAGCTAAATTAAGCACCCATAAAGATTTAAAAAATAAAATAAACTACTGCATAGTATTCAATTTTATAAATATTCCAAAACTTATTATTTTTTTTTGGTTGAACATTTGAGTTATTTTTTTCCTATTACAAACAACCCTGCAGTGATCATTCCTCAATAGATCTATCTATGTATGAGAGTTTTTCTAGCAACCATAACAAGGAAAGAAATTTTGGAGTGAAAGGGCATGCATATCTTCACAACTATCCTGTCAAATTATTTTCTTTCTTTCTTTCTTTCTTTCTTTCTTTCTTTCTTTCTTTCTTTCTTTCTTTCTTTCTTTCTTTCTTTCTTTCTTTCTTTTTTAAATTTTAATAGAAAGGAAAAGAGAGAGAGGAGGCCCTGGCCGGTTGGCTCAGCGGTAGAGTGTCGGCCTAGCGTGTGGAGGACCCGGGTTCGATTCCTGGCCAGGACACACAGGAGAAGCGCCCATTTGCTTCTCCACCCCTCCGCGGCGCCTTCCTCTCTGTCTCTCTCTTCCCCTCCTGCAGCCAACGCTCCATTGGAGCAAAAATGGCCCAGGCTCTGGGGATGGCTCTGTGGCCTCTGCCTCAGGCGCTAGAGTGGCTCTGGTCGCAACATGGCAACGCTCAGGATGGGCAGAGCATCGCCCCCTGGTGGGCAGAGTGTCGCCCCATGGTGGGCAGAGCGTCAGCCCTGGTGGGCGTGCCGGGTGGATTCCGGTCGGGCGCATGCGGGAGTCTGTCTGTCTCTCCCTGTTTCCAGCTTCAGAAAAATGCAAAAGAAAATGCAAAAAAAAAAAAAGACAGAGAGGAAGGGAGAGAGAGAGAGAGAGAGAGAGAGAGAGCAGCATCAACTCATCATTCCACTTAGTTGTGCCATTGATTGCTTCTCATGTGCCCTGACAGGGTTCCAACCAGCGACCTCCAGGGTGGAACAAGCAACATTATTTATGCTCTGGGTCAAAGCTCTATCCACTACACCACCTGCCAGGGCTAAAATTATTTTCTTATATGGCTGTAACAATTTAGCTCTCACTAGCCATGTCCAACATTCAATTTTTTTTCCAGTTAGATAGGTGTGAAATGGTACTTCAAGTGGTTTATTTAATTGGCCTAATCAATAATGAAGTTTCATTATTTTTTAATTTTCTTTCTACTTTTCCAACTGAGAGGAGGGGAGATAGAGAGACAGACTCCCACATGTGCCCCGACTGGGATCCACCTGGCAACCCCTGTCTGGGGCTGATGCTCTGTCCATCTGGGGCCATGCTCGCAACCCAGATATTTTTAGTGCCTGAGGCAGAGGCTCCATGGAACCATCCTCAGTGCCTCGGCCAATGTGCTTGAACTAACTGAGTTATGGTGGTGGGAAGGGAAGAGAGAGAAGGAGGAGGTGGAGGGGTGAAGAAGCAGATGGTTGCTTTTCCTGTGTGCCCTGACTGGGAATTGAACCTGGACATCCACACACTGAGCCAATGCTCTACCACTGAGCCAACAGGCCAGGGCTTGAGGTTCTTTATTCTTTTCATGTTTATTGGCTATCCAGAAGTCTTCTCCTAGGAACTAGTTGTTTCTGTCCTTTGTCAAATTCTCTTTGTTTATCTTTTATCTTAAAATTTTTTTAAAATATATTTATTGATTTTTTAGAGAGAAAGAAGCAGGGAGAGAGAACAAAACATTGATTTGTTGTTCCACTTATTTATGCAGCCATTGGTTGATTCTTGTATGTGTGCTGACCCGAGATAAAATTCACAATATTGGAACGTCGGGATGATGCTCTAACCAGTTGTACTACCCAGCCATAGTTCTATCTTTTATTCTTTTCTTTCTTTCTTTCTAATTTTTATCAAACAAGAGATAGACAGAGAGACAGAGATAGGGACAGACAGAAATAGACAGACAGAAAGGGAGAGAGATAAGAAGTATCAACTCATAGTTGCGGCACTTTAGTTGTTCACTGATTGATCTTTCATACGTGCCTTGATGCAGGGACTCCAGCTGAGCCAGTGACCCCTTGCTCAAGCCAGCAAACTTGGGCTCAAGCCAGTGCAGACCTTGGGCTTCAAGCCAGTGACCTTTGGGCTCAAGCCAGCAACCATGAGATCATGTCTATAATCCCATGCTCAAGCTGGCGACCCTGCGCTAAAGCCGGCGACCTCAGGGTTTCAAACATGTGTCCTCAGCATTCCAGGTTGACTCTCTATCCACTGTGCCACCACCTTGTCAGGCTTTCATTCTTGATTTATAGAAATTTTGTTAAATTCTGAATACCTACACTAGTCAATTAAACAAATTCCAGATTATCTTTCTCAGCTTGCAGTCTGTAATTTATCTTTGCTCATGTCATCTTTTGTTGAACAAATGCTTTTAAATTATAGGTAATCACATTTTCTGTCATGGTTTATGCTTTTGGGTTTTAAGAAATACTTGCTTTTCAACTGTGAGTTGACACTTCCTGCTCCTCCCCCACCCTGCCTTTCTCTCTCTCCTTTAAAATAAATAAATAAACAAACAAATAAATAAAAATTTTTATAAAAGAAATACTTGCTTTTTCTGAAAGAAAGGTTCTCCTAATATTCTCTTCAAAATGTTTTAAAGATTTATTTTTCATATTTAGGTCTTTATTTCACTTAGATATGGTTTTGGGGTATAGGGACCTAGCTCTCTTTTTTTTTCTGTATATACAACTGTCTTATGCCAGGTTCTCTGAAAAACAGAGCCTGAGGCATCACCTACATGCCAAGATATTGAGAGGGGCAATCCCAGGGTAGCAGGAGTTAAGGAAGAGGGAAGGGAGGCACAGAAGTAAAGAAAACAAATACAGTACAAGTTGATATGGTACAAAGCAGGCCACAGAATCTAGCCCTTTGTCACCCAGGACATCTTCCTGATAGGGTCTATGGGAGTACCACGCCTCAGAAAAGTACATCAGAGAGAGGAGGAAGGGTGAACAGTCTGGTGGCTCCTCTTACCTCCTCCCTGTTCTTGGTTGAAGTTTGCTCCATTGGTAGTTAATTCACGTGTGGGCTGAGTCAGACACTTTCTCTGTGCAGCCCGTGGGTGACCCAGTCTTCAGTGCTCTTTTGTTATACGATGCTTGGTGCTTCAGCTGAGCATGAAAAGTGATGGAAGAGCCATATCCTCGATGAGTCTGGTAGATGGGGCCTGAGCACCAGAGCCATGTGCCTTCTGCTGTATTAGGAGCAATAGGAGCCATGCCAATGCCAGGCTCTTGTTCTATGATGAGACTGAGACAACTAGAAGTGTTAGAAGATGAAGAAATATCAGTACAACTGGGGTTCCCGGGGATCAGGTGGGTCCAGGTGTATTATTTGGATCCTTTATAACCAATTTTCTTATTTAGTAAATACTTAATTCTTTCCCCCCACATCTGTAATGCCACCTTTTAATATATCAAGTTTTCATATATTCATGGGCATCTTTCTGAGGTCTCTTTTCTTTCCCATTCATCAATTTGTCTATCCCTAAGCCAATGTGGTGCCATCTTTTTTTTTTTTTTTTTTTTTTACAGAGACAGAGAGAGTCAGAGGGATAGACAGGGACAGACAGACAGGAATGGAGACAGATGAGAAGCATCAATCATTAGTTTTTCATTGCGCGTTGCGACTTCTTAGTTGTTCATTGATTGCTTTCTCATATGTGCCTTGACCATGAGCCTTCAGCAGACCGAGTGACCCCTTGCTTGAGCCAGCGACCTTGGGTCCAAGCTGGTGAACTTTTGCTCAAACCAGATGAGCCCGCGCTCAAGCTGAGTGACCTTGGGGTCTCGAACCTGGGTTCTCCGCATCCCAGTCCAACGCTCTATCCACTGCGCCACCGCCTGGTCAGGCTGTGGTGCCATCTTTTAAAACATTATTATTATTAATTTTGAAGAGAGCGGAAGGGAGAGAGAGAATGAAAGAGAGAGAGACATTAATTTCTTGTTCCACTTATCCATGCACTCATTGGTTGATTCTTGTATGTGCCCTGACTAGGGATTGAACCCATGTATCCAGATGATGCTCTAACTCTCTGAGGTACCTGGCAAGGGCCGATCATACCATCTTAAATTTTTTTAACTTTAAACTAAGTTGACATTTGGTAGGACAGTCTTTTTATTTGTTTTACATATTCAAAATTGTCTTCTATTCTTCCTCTTTTATACAAATTTTAAGATCAGTCTGTTTAGTTCACAAATAGTCATTTTGGATTTTATTTAGAATTATATTGAATTTATGAACTAGGGAAGAATTTACATTTTATGATACTGACTCTTCCAGTTCATGAACTTGGTAGATCTCTCCATTCATTCAGGTCTCTCTCTGTATGTACGTATGTATGTTCTTCAATTTTGAAAATTTTCTTCACAGTGGTTTTACATACTTTTTGTCAGATTGATCCCTAGGAATCTTATTTTTGTCATGCCATTCACAATTGCGAATGGATTTTGTTCTTACTACAAATTCTGTTGAGCATGCTATCCAACATGATTTTCAGAACAGAGTAGATTCAAATGATGTAGGGTGGCTTACATTGGCACTGGCTCATTGAAACGCTGCTTACCCAGTGCTTTGATTCCTTCATATTGATCTTGATTACAGCAACTTTGCTAAACTCCCTTATTAGTTTGTTTGTTTTTTTGTATTTTTCTGAAGTTAGAAACGGGGAGGCAGTCAGACAGACTCCCGCATGTGCCCGACCGGGATCCACCCAGCATGTCCACCAAAGGGCGATGCTCTGCCCATCTGGGGCGTTGTTCTGTTGCAACCAGAGCCATTCTAGTGCCTGAGACAGAGGCCATGGAGCCATTCTCAGCGCCCGGGCCAACTTTGCTCCAATGGAGCCTTGGCTGCAGGAGGGGAAGAGAGAGACAGAGAGGAAGGAGAGGGGGAGAGATGGAGAAGCAGATGGGCGCTTCTCCTGTGTGCCCTGGCCGGGAATCAAACCCAGAACTCCTGCACGCCAGGCCAATGCTCTACCACTGAGCCAACCGGCCAGGGCCCCTTATTAGTTTTATTAGATGCTATTCTGTGGATTATCTTGTGGTTTTGTATGTAAGCAATCATATTATCTGTAAATAAGGAGAGTGGCCTTCTAATCCCAGTTTTAATGGTTTTTTTAAAAAATCTTGAATGAGTGTTAAACTTTGTTAATGCCTTTTTTTTTTGCATTTACTGGAAAATAAAAGAGGAAAGCAGGAGAGTCAGTACCAGAGTGACACAGCATGAGGAAGAACATTCACAGTCATTGCTGGCTGTGAAACCGGGAGGGTGTTGTGAGCCAAAGAATGCTGGCAGCGTCTGGGAGCTGGAAAAGGCAAGGAAATGGATTCTCTCCTAAGAACCTCCAGAGGAATGCAGCCCTACAACACCTTTAGCTCAGTGGGACCTATTTCAGAGTTCTGACCTGCATGGCTGTAAGATAATAAATTTGTGTTGTTTTAAGCCACCAATTTACCAAATGTAAGTTTGTGGTAATTTGGTACAGCAGCAATAAGAAAGTAATGCAAAAGTTTTACAAAGCTAATCAAAAGGAAGAATAGATTTTGAAGGAGACCTCATGATCTTGCTCATGTTTGGTTTTTCAATGAAGTTTTTAAATTTTTTTATTTATTGATTTTTAGCAAAGAAAAAGGGGGGAGAGAGAGAGAAAGAGAAGGAGAGACAGGAACATCAATCTGTTCTTGTATGATATGTACCCTGACCGGGATCAAACTGGCAACCTCTGCTTCTGGATGATGCTCTAACCACCTGATATCCGACCAAGGTGGTCTTGCTCATGTTGAGCTGAGGAACTGGTGGTTATCTCTAAAGGCTCCAGAAAGCCGTTGGATATGTGGGCTTGGATCTCAGAAAAGAGGCTGGGATTTGGGATCCTAGAATCATTTCAAAGAGGACACTTGACACCTAGAGCATGGGCTAGATGGCTTTAGGGGGGAAATTTGGAGCAGTACTAGTCCAATAGACATATAACACAAACCAGGAACGTGAAGCATGTTTACAAATTAAATTTTTCAGTAACTACATTAAAAACATAAAAAAAGCAGCTGAAATTAAATTTTAATAATGTATTTTATTGTACTCAACATATTCAAATTATTATCATTTCAATATGTAATTGCTATAAACATTATTAATGAGATTTTTACATTTCTTGGGGGGTATGAAGTTTTAAAAAATCTGGTGTGTATTTCATACTTAAGCACATCTCAGTTCAGCTCATCTATAATTAATTTCAAGGGATCTATAAACCACCATGTGGCTGGTGGCTATTTTATCAGACAGTGCAGTCTGGAGAGAGAGCAGACACAAAGGGTGGGGCCTTGAGAGGTATCTGCACTTAGGAGACAGAGGAGAAAAAGAAGCCAGTGAAGGAATAGACAGAGGTAGGAAGAGAATCTGGATAGTGCAATGTTTCAAAATCTAAAGAAATTATACTTAGGGAAACATGTGTGTGTGTGTGGGGGGGGAGCATTACATGCTCTCTTTTTTCAATGATCTAGCCCATTCCACTCTTACATTTTAGAGGTTTTCTACCTCCTGTAGTGGAGCTCTACACTGCAAAATCACTTTTCTTTCCTCTGACTTCTGTCATCTCATATACATATCTAGCCATAAATTTGAGGGCTCAGACATAGTGGCTCAGGATAACAGGATGACTAGGGAAAAGAAGAAAGGAGCACTAAGGTGGCATGAGGTTGTTGGAGGATGTGATGATTTGGAACAGGTGCCTGGTGGGAGTAAGATGGAGATGATGTTACCATGACAACTGATTATTTCATTGGTCCAATGACCAGTTGCCATGGTGATGAAATCTTTCTGTCAATGTGACATGGATCCCAAGGGAGAGGGTGCTTGTGCAAAGGACCCTTTCCTCATTGGTAAAGCTTTTATATTTGCAATGATTTCTGCTGTGCTTGATAAAGTTCCCCCAGAAACTTCAATCAACATTGATGTCCCTCCCACCTTCCTGTTCATTTATAGCAACCACCACTTGGAAAATGCACATATTTTAATTGTTCATGTTCTGTATAGTGTTTTCTCATCTGATAGTCTTGAATTGTGTTAGTAATTCATCTCTTTTTCCTACACAGATATAATCCTCATGAAGGCAGGGATCATTCTTACAATTCAGTTGTGTTTTCAAAAGACTTGAGATTAGTGGAAAAAGCAGATAGATCTTCCTTTATATACCACTGCTGCTTCTGCCATTTGCCAATTGTAGGGTCTTAGGAAAGTAATATTATCTTCTTGATTTCTTTTTCTTCTATAAAATGGCACAATAGAACTTGTAGTGTGGGGTTGTTTGTGATGATTACATATAACCTAAATAAAGTAGCTGGCCTATACTAGGGACTAAATCAGTGATCCTGATTATCATAACATGGGGCCCAGTCCAGTTCCGAATGCCATGATTAGTACCTAATAATACTTGGTGAATAATAAGATAATGATGACAGATGATAGGATAATAGCTGGATTCAATTTAATCTTTGGGGTCTTTAAAGATTAGTTGTCCTATGGTGGTCCATCTGTACATCAGCTGAATTCTTTTCTTTTTTTAAGTGAGAGGAGGAGAGATAGTGAAACAGACCCCTGCATGAGCCCCAACCAGGATCCACCCAGCAACCCCTGTTTAGGGCTGATGCTCGAATCAGTTGAGCTATTTTTAGCACATGAGCTTATGTGCTGCGGCCAACCAAGCTATTCTCAGCGCCTGGGACCAATGCTTGAAACAACCGAGCCACTGGCTGTGGGAGGGGAAGAGAGGGAAAAAGGGGAGAAAAAAAGGGAGAGAAGCAGATGGTCACTTCTCTTATGTGCCCTGATTGGAAATTGAACCCAGGACATCCATACGCTGGGCCGATGTTCTATCCACTGATTCAACCAGCCAGGACCATCAGCTGCAATTCTTAATCTGTAATCTAAGTTATGCTAATGATAACTTCTTGGGAGGAAAAATTTTAAAGTATTAATTAGAAAAAACAAGAGACTAGATAATCAGATATTTTGCACCTCCTTTATGGAAGAACATATTACCAGTAAAGTAGTTGTGCCCCCCCCAAAAAAACTCACACATTAATCTGATTCAGCTCTAAGATCCAACTACTAATTTATAGGAAACACAGAGGGCAGTGTGCATGTTAAAAACCAATACAGGGAAGCAATTGGCAAGATTAGTTTTGTGGGAAATACTATAGGAAAAATAATGTAGTTTCTTCAACAAACACGTTGCAAGAAAGAAAGAGCAGAGCTGGAATTTATAAATAAAATATATTCAAGGGACATATCATTCAATTTCCATGTGTGAATATTTTGGGAGCCTTGGCTAGTACTTAATTGTTAAAGCCGGATGATGGATATAGCGAGGTCATTGTATTATTTGTCTATTAAGATTTTCATAGAAAATTTTAAAAGTTTGGAAAAAATTGAGGAATCATATTTTTTTTTAAGATTTTATTTATTCATTATAGAGAGGAGAGAGAGAGAGAGAGAAGGGGGAGGAGCAGGAAGCATCAACTCCCATATGTGCCTTGACCAGGCAAGCCCAGGGCTTTGAACCGGCAACCTCAGTGTTTCCAGGTTGACGCTTTATCCACTGCACCACCACAGGTCAGGCTGAGGAATCATATTTAAAACTTCAAGTGCATTTATCCAAGACTGCTCCCACCATAAGGATGCTTAGATATAAAAAAAAAAAGTAGCATATTCCTTAGTATAGTTATGGACAAATGCATTGTGATGGTTTAATGAATAAAGTAATGTTTATTTCCCCTAATTAGTCCTCTATACTGAGGTTTCTACATTGTTCATGTAAAAGATATTTTTCCATTTCAAATTGGAAGTACTGTAGTATTATTTATAATGTTGTAGGTTAGATTACTTGAAAAAAAAAACAGATTCTGAGGAGTTTGTGGATAAGAAGTTTTCTGGGGAGGTGGAGAGGTGTGCTTTTGTGATCAGTTCTCCTGGGGAGTGAAGTAAAGAGGAACGGGCAGAGGGAGGAGTTGAAGTGTGATAGAGTTGCCAAACAGATCTCGTCTGACTCAGCGCTCCTCCACCCCCAACAGCTAGGGAAGGAGTTCAGGAGATGGAAGAGCCCTCCAAATATGCCTACCCTGAGCAACGGGGCCAGGCATTTACACTTGGAATCACTCCGCTGCTCCCTTGCCCTGACAAACTGAAACTCCTCCTTCAAGAATGAGCGCAAGTGTTGCTGTGTTTGGGACTAACTCTTCCTTGAAACCTCCATCCTCAGTCAGATCAAGTTATTTCCTCCATTCTCTTTTCTCTATGAACCATGCAGGAGAGTGGGAAGAGCTTACATTTATAAATACTGCTTATGTGCTAGGCACCATGGTAAGCACTCTATGTGAGCCTTGTTTCAGCTAACTCAAAACATACTTATGCAGTAGGTACTACAGTAATACCTCGGTTTTCATTGACTTCCGTTATTGTCGGTTTCGGTTTTCGTCGGTTTTTTCCAAGAAAAATTTGTCTCTGCTTTTGTCGGTTGCCTCAGATTTTGTCAGCGTGCCCACATGACCTTGCTGCTAATTTTGTGAAAACAAAGAGCGACCCACGCGCTCACCTGCTCAGTGTGGCGTTGTTTCTCTTTGTGTGAGCATCACCCCATGCATCTAGCCAAACAATTCCATGGCTTTCTAGTATTTTTGTGCTTTTTAAAAATTGATTGTGAGTGCTAATACTCAATTACATGTACATGATTATTGCATATACAGTATTCGGTATAGTGTGTTTATTTTGCATTTTTCAGTTTCAAAATGTACATAATGCATGTAAGATAAAAATCACATGTGCTCAAACCTCATTGTCCCTGTTAAGTGTTCCCCTTGCTAATAACTTAACCCTTTCCTTTTAGCTCCATCATGGGACCAAAGAAAGTTTCCAGAGCCAGCAGCCCTTCGAAGAAGAAGGCCACGATTGAGTTGAAGATAGAAATCCCTGAAAAATATGAGAGCAACTTCAAGATTGCTGAAATTTGCCACATGTACAGGAAGTTGCCATCCATGATAAGTTCCATTGTGGCGAAAAAGGAAGCAATTAAGGAAGCTAATGTAGCGAAAGGCATGAATGTGCTAACGAAACAGAGATGGCAAACAATTGAAGATGTCAAACAGTTACTATTAATTTGGATCAATCAAAAACAGTTAGATGACGATTCTGTTTCGGAGGCCATCATATGTGAAAAGGTCAGACTGTTGTATGCCGATCTCATTAAGAAAATGCCTGGATGAGTGCTAGTGTACTTAGTGATTTTAAGCCCAGCAGAGGCTGGTTTGAAAAATTCAAGAGGTGCACTGGCATACAGTGTTAATAGGCATGGCAAAGGTGCAAGTTTGGACAAGTCTGGGGCCGAAAAATTTGTGTCCAAATTCAAAGATTATGTAGAGGCTGAAGGATTCATCCCCTAACAAGTCTTCAACTGTGATGAAACTGGCCTTTATTGGAAGAAAATGCCAAAGAGGACGTTCATTACACAGGAAGAAAAGGCACTGCCAGTACATAAGCCTATGAGAGGTAGGCTAACTCTTTTGTTGTGTGGTAATGCTAGTGGTGATTGTAAAGTGAAGCCCTTACTGGTGTACCATTCAAAAACTCCTCAAATGTTTAGCAGAAACAATGTACTTAGGCTCTGGCCGGTTGGCTCAGTGGTAGAGTGTCGGCCTGGCGTGCAGGAGTCCCGGGTTCGATTCCTGGCCGGGGCACACAGGAGAAGCGCCCATCTGCTTCTCCACTCCTCCCCCTCTCCTTCCTCTCTGTCTCTCTCTTCCCCTCCTGCAGCCAAGGCTCCATTGGAGCAAAGATGGCCCCGGGCGCTGAGGATGGCTCTGTGGCCTCTGCCTCAGGCGCTAAAATGGCTCTGGATGCAACAGAGCAACGCCCCAGAGGGGCAGAGCATCACCACCTGGTGGGCATGCTGGGTGGATCCCGGTCGGGTGCATGCGGGAGTCTGTCTGACTGCCTCCCCATTTCCAGCTTCGAAAAAATGAAAAAAAAAAAAAAAAAGAAACAATGTGCTTAAAAGTAAATTGTGTGTGATGTAGAAGGCAAACAAGAAAGCATGGGTCATGAGGCCAATTTTCATTGAGTGGATGAATGAAGTGTTTGGCCTGAGTGTGAAAAAATACCTTCAGGATAATCAGTTGCCCCTTAAGTGTCTCCTGGTAATGGACAATGCTTCAGCACATCCTCCAGGTTTGGAAGACACATTATTGGAGGCGTTCAGTTTTATCACAGTAAAGTTCTTGCCCCTTAATACCACACCACTCATCTAGCCCATGGACCAGAATGTCATTTCACAAATTTCAAGAAACTGTACACAAAAGTAATGTTTCAGGCCCTGGCCGGTTGGCTCAGTGGTAGAGCGTCGGCCTGGTGTGCAGGAGTCCCAGGTTCAATTCCCAGCCAGGGCACACAGGAGAGGCGCCCATCTGCTTCTCCACCCCTCCCCCTCTCCTTCCTCTCTGTCTCTCTCTTCCCTTCCCGCAGCCACGGCTACATTGGAGTGGGGTTGGCCTGGGTGCTGGGGATGGCTCTATGGCCTCTGCCTCAGGCACTAGAATGGCTCTGGTTGCAACAGAGCAATGCCCCAGATGGGCAGAGCATCGCCCCTTGGTGGGCATGCCGGTTGGATCCCTGTCGGGCGCATGTGGGAGTCTGTCTGACTGCCTCCCCATTTCCAGCTTCAGAAAAATACAACAACAACAAAAAAAGCAATGTTTCAAAGGTGCTTTGAGGTGATGCCAGATACAGAATTATCCTTAAGAGAGTTCTGGAAAAAACACTTCAACATTCTCAACTGCATCAGCCTCATAGATAAGGCTTGGCAGGGAGTGACATCGAGGACAATGAACTCTACCTGGAAGAAATTATGGCCAGGATGTGCGCATGAGAGAGATTTGGAAGAGTTTGAGCCTTTCCCTGATGACCCTACACATATACTGCAGTCAATTGTTGATTTGTGGAAGTCCATGGGTTTAGAGGAGAGTGGTGAGGATGTGGAAGAGTTGGTGGATGACCACAGAGAAAAACTCACCACTGAAGAGCTGCAAGACCTTCACCTAGAAGTGCAGCAGACGGCAGATGAAGAAGTTGCTTCAGAGGAGGAGGAAGAGACAGGGGAGAATGTGTCCTTCAGAGATTAAGGACATCTTCTTCATGTGGAGTAAGGTACGACTGTACAGGAGTTTGTGGAGAAAAATCACTAGACAAAGTTGTTGCTGGCCATGTCTGCAACTTGTTTAATGATAATGTCTTGCCCCATTTTAGGCAAATCTTAAAGAGGCAGAAGAAACAGACCTCTTTGGACAGCTTTTTTGTGTGACATGGGTCCACTGACTCTGAAGCTGGTCCTAGTGCCAAAAGACCAAGAAGGGAAGTGACCCAGATAGTGCCTTGATACTTAAGGTTTTTATGGACCAAACAATAATTTCTGCACCTCTCTCTCCCTTCCTCACTGTCTTCCATACGTCAAGAAGAGTCTTCAGCCTGACCTGTGGTGGCGCAGTGGATAAAGTGTCGACCTGGAAATGCTGAGGTCGCCAGTTTGAAACCCTGGGCTTGCCTGGTCAAGGCACATATGGGAGTTGATGCTTCCAGCTCCTCCCCCCCTTCTCTCTCTCTGTCTCTCCCTCTCCTCTCTAAAAAAAAAAGTGAATAAATAAAAAATTAAAAAAAAAATTTTTTTAAAAGAAGAGTCTTCAGAAATATGTGTAAATGCCATGTTAAATGTTCATTTATTCTTTACATTAGTTTTTTTTATATTCACTTTGTATTAGTTTCTTATTGTTTTTAGTATTGAACACTACATTTATTCTCTATAAAATGTGTTTTTGGTATGTATTTTGGAGTGTCTAAAATGAATTAATTGGATTTACATTGACTCATATGGAAATAATTGCCTCGGTTTTCGTTGGTTTTTGCTGATTGTTTTTTTGACGGATTATTGAGGAAAACTGAAGTATCACTGTATTATTAGACCCTTTTACAGATGAGATCATTGAGGCTCAGAGAAATTAAGCAACTTGCCCAACTAGAGCCGTTGAGCTAGTGAGGGGCAGGGCTGGGATTTAACCCCAGGCAAGGTCAGCCCATACTCTACGCACTTAATCACTATCCCTCACTTGTTATCACTAGCACGTACTCTCTTAATCACTTTTATGCTGTACTGCCCCCTAGCTACTAGTTTTATCTTTGTACTACAAGCCCTGAAGATAGTACCAGCCCGAGAGTTAGCATTTGACAAATGTTTCCTGAATTAATGAATAGCCATCCCATCAGTATTTCTAGCAAATTTCATTTCAGAAACATATCAAATCCAAATGAAATTTTTTTTGTTGTTGTATTTTTCTGCAGCTGGAAATGGGGAGAGACAGTCAGACAGACTCCTGCATGCGCCCGACCGGGATCCACGCGGCACGCCCACCAGGGGGTGACGCTCTGCCCACCAGGGGGCGTCGCTCCTTGCTACCAGAGCCACTCTAGCGCCTGGGGCAGAGGCCAAGGAGCCATCCCCAGCGCCCGGGCCATCTTTGCTCCAATGGAGCCTCGGCTGCGGGAGGGGAAGAGAGAGACAGAGAGGAAAGAGAGGGGGAGGGGTGGAGAAGCAGATGGGAGCTTCTCCTATGTGCCCTGGCCGGGAATCGAACCTGGGACTTCCGCACACCAGGCCGACGCTCTACCACTGAGCCAACCGGCCAGGGCCCCAAATGAAATTTATAAGCACAAGGATGACATACATACTTCACGGTAGCAAGGGACAAGAAATCCCACTAGAAGGGTTAACATGGCAAAAAAAAAAAAAGAGACTGGATAGGGAAGTGGGCATATTCAGCCATGAATTACCAGGTAAATGGTTAAAAAAAAAAAAAAAAAACTTAAGTGCTTAAACATAAGCTTTGTGTTTGTGTGTGCACACACACATGCCTGCAGGAATTCTGGCATCTCCTGATTTCAGAATCATTGCAAAACAAAATATACCGCATTCATTCTATTAAGCTCAATAAGTGAGAGCAAGCCATAGGTGGATCATAAATTCAGATGAAATGAAATTAAAACAACTTCATAAGTCAGGAAATATTCAAAACTGTCATTCAAAAGTGGAGATGAGAACCTATGAGGAAAGACAGAAGATATAAGGATTACAAATATGTTTTCATTATATAGAAAAACAACTCTTCTTCATTTCCATTAAAATATCAGAATCTGAGGAAATATAGTTAGATAGGTGTGGGGTGTTAGCAAAAAAAAGGATTTCAAAGTCATAGAATTGAAGCTCAAGTCTTTACTAGCAACATGACCTCAGTTTTCTTTACCTGTCAAATGGGAACAATGATCTCTAACTTTTAGAATCATTATGGGGATTTAGTAAGGTAACTATGACTTCCTTTTTCCACTTCCTGTTCCTGAGAGAAGCCATGGTTCTCTCTGCTGAACTTCAGTGAATATCAACATTTTGCCAGTCTTGCTTCATAAATCTCCCACACATTTTTTTCCTGGAATATTTCAAAGCAAATCCATGTCAGTTCATTTCAATATTTCAGTTGCCAAGATTTATTATTTTTTACCAAAAGAAACCCCAATGGCCTGACCTGTGGTGGCGCAGTGGATAACGCATCGACCTGGAAATGCTGAGGTCGCCGGTTCAAAACCCTGGGCTTGCCTGGTCAAGGCACATATGGGAGTTGATGCTTCCAGCTCCTCCCGCCTTCTCTCTCTCTCTCTCCCTCTCTCTCTCCTCTTTAAAAATGAATAAAGAAAAAAAGAAAAAAAGAAAAAAAAAAAGAAACCCCAATGTCATTGCCTGGTGGGTGGGTGGGGGGGCAAAGGAATCTTTTTGCATGTGTTACTTGGTTTGGTTAACTTATTAAGGTTAACCCTAGTTGATTTACTAAATAACTCTTCAGTTGTTTGCTTTGCATTAGCCCTTTGAATATTCTAATTATGCCCAACACTGTTATACTTCAGAATTAGCTGCATGTTGTATTTGCAGTATTTTAACTTTTTAAGTGAATAGTAGTAATAACAGGTTGAGTCTCTTCCTGAGTTTGAAGGACTGATCACAGATTTAGACAGTCCAAATTTATTTTCAGGACTTTCTTCAATGCTTGCTTCAGGAATGTTCCAGGGAAGGTTTTTTAATTACTGTCCTGTTCTCTTGGGAGATGCCTGGCAAGTGCTCAGCCTCAGACTCCTGCAACTTTGAATTTAACCTTCACCTGCCTATTCTCTTAATTGGGTTCTATTTTTTAAAAAAGTGATCCAGCCTGACCAGGTGGTGGTGCAGTGGATAGAGCGTCGGACTGGGATGCAGAGGACCCAGGTTCGAGACTCCGAGGTCACCAGCTTGAGCGTGGGCTCATCTGGTTTGAGCAAAGCTCACCAGCTTGGACCCAAGGTTGCTGGCTCAAGCAAGGGATTACTCAGTCTGCTGAAGCCCCACGGTCAAGGCACATATGAGAAAGCAATCAATGAACAACTAAGGTGTTGCAAGGAAAAACTAATGATTGATGCTTCTCATCTCTCTCCCTTCCTGTCTGTCTGTCCCTATCTATCCCTCTCTCTGACTCTCTCTCTGTCTCTGTGAAAAAAAAAAGTGATCCACAGTGCTCTTCAGCTAGATTTCTCATTGCCAAGACATCTGGTTTTGAACGTTTTCTAGTCTTTGTAATTTCTTCAGGGAGGTTTTTGTGCCTTTATTGAATGCCTACTATGCTCTGGCCTGCAACCCTGATGTTCCAGATATTTTTTTCACTGATATAGCATGTCAAGTACATAAAATGCATATGTATTGTAAAATATTATCTAAAAATTAGCTAATATTACCATAGCCTTTCCCTCCCATCTCTCTTAACCCAAGTAGATAATACACCACAACATAGGAAAAGCCTTTATGGGGTATTAGGAAACCTGAGTTATAATTCTAGATCATTCATTGGCATCAGTTTAACTAAAATTAACAAAAATATACTAAGTGCATTGTGGGTGCTAAGTTTAAAAATGAATGAGGATGCAGATATGTGAAGGTTGCTGAGTTGGTGTGCAGTGCATCTTGGCACCTGTGGTCACGCTTGGATGGATTCCTCCTCCACTTCCTCTCCTGCGAGTTTGGGCTGGTAGACCTGCAGCTGCAGCATTTCATTGCCATGGAGACTCAGAAGCAGCGCTTCCAGAGGCTGGTGCACCAGATGACGGAACTTTGTTGGGAGAAATGCGTGGACAAGCCTGGGCCAAAGTTGGACAGCCCAGCCAGGCCTGCTCTGTGAACTGCGTTGAGTGCTTCACTGATACAAGCCAATTCATCTTAAGTCGACTGGAACTGACCCAGAATCCAAGCCCGTCTTCTCAGAAAGCCTTTCTGACTGATTTCAGCATTACCTTTTTGGAAAAGGAAGGGTGTTCAAGACCTGAAGATTGGTTGATGGATGGTTGAAGTAAAGGTTATGGGGAGGATTAGCCCCCACCTTTGGCACTCTTGGGGCATCCTGTCATCTGAGAATGAATAGAGACCAGTGTGTGTGTGTGTGTGTGTGTGTGTGTGTGTGTGTGTGTGTGTGTGTTTGGGGTTTGAGGATATAATGCTGGTGGCCAAGGCCAGGCAGGTCCACATTGGATTCGGGCAGACAATAGAGAAACCGTGGAGCTAGAAGGTGTCAGGTCATTCCCTTTTAATAGAGTCTTGCAATGGCAGACAAGCACACAGGCAGGGAAAACCACCTCTCAGGCAAATGAACAGCAAAAATGTCCCCTCACAGTGGTGGGCAGGCAATCTGCAATCTGCCATCCCCTGCCCTGATGGCGAGCACCTGGAGCCTTACACAGACTATACACACGATGCTGTCACACATTCATGCACTCATCGGGCACAGTACAAGCAAGCAAGCCTAACACAGCTATTTTCCCAACAGAGGGTAATATGTGTATTTGGTTGTGTTTTTTAGTGTTAATTTTGTGAAAGCAATTGATAGATGAATGGAAAACGTTACTAGATGCATGTTACTGTATGTGGGACATTGTTTCTCTTATTGAAGTCCCATTAACTGCCTCCTATAATTTGTACAGTGGAACTGCTTTCTGTAATTTGATAGACTAGTGGTCCCCAACTCCGTGGGCCATTTGGTACCGGTCCGCAGAGAAAGAATAAATAACTTACATTATTTCCGTTTTATTTATATTTAAGTCTAAACGATGTTTTGTTTTTAAAAAATGACCAAATTCCGCCTGACCAGGCAGTGGCGCAGTGGATAGAGTGTTGGACTGTGATGCAGAAGACCCAGGTTCGAGACCCCGAGGTCTCCAGCTTGAGGGTGGGCTCATCTGGTTTGAGCAAAGCTCACCAGTTTGGACCCAAGGTCGCTGGCTCGAGCAAGGGGTTACTTGGTCGGCTGAAGGCCCGCGGTCAAGGCACATATGAGAAAGCAATCAATGAACAACTAAGGTATCTCAACAAAAAACTGATGATTGATGCTTTTTTTTAAATTTTTTTAAATTCATTTTAGAGAAGAGAGAGAGGAGAGAGAGAGACAGAGAGAGAGGAGAGAGAGACAGAGAGAGAAGGTGGGGAGGAGCTGGAAGAATCAACTCCCATATGTGCCTTGACCAGGCAAGCCCAGGGTTTCGAATTGGCGACCTCAGCATTTCCAGGTCGACGCTTTATCCACTGTGCCACCACAGGTCAGGCTAAGACTCACTCTTGATGCTTGTTTCATAAGTTCAATAATTATATTTAAAAATACCACAGTTTTTATGCTGGTCACATAATTTTATTTTGTGCATTTATCCATCCCACCCTAAAGTCCGTGAAAATATTTTCTGACATTAAATCGGTGTATGGCCCCAAAAAGGTTGGGGACCACTGTGATAGACCACATGGGTAAAATCTGTCATTTGCACAGAGTCTTTTCAGATCTCTGGGGACACTGATACACACATCTTTGTGTCTTTGAGAAAGGGGAAAAAAAGCTATGGAATGTTCATACAATACAGTTCAGCTTTATAAATTAAGTCCCTTCCTTCTACTGTGATTTACTTAAATATCTAATAAAGAACGGTCTCCAGGTAATACCGGCAGCCTGAGTGTCTAGAGACCTTTAGCTATGAAGGAATCTAGCCAGTGAACATAATTCTCGTTACTAATGCGCCACTAGGAAGAGGTTAACTTACCCTGGATTTTAGGGTCCAAGAAATCCAAAGATGTGCCTAAATAAGTTGTAAAGATTCGGCCTGTCAAAAACTTACAGCTGTTTCAAGTAAGAGATGCATGACCAACGTTAATCAGTATAGATGCCATTTACTGCCTTCTTTCAAACACTGAAATAAAGCTTCTACTTGATTAAAAAAAAAAAAAAAGAGTGAGGATGGCCTTTGCCTCCAGAACAGGACTGTATCTTAACCGTCTTTGTAACTTCCTCTGGGACATGTCATTTTCTTTTTCTTTTTTTTTAAAAGTTGCTATTTTATTATCAAGATTCATTTCTTTTTTTTTTTTTTTTTTTTTTTTTTCATTTTTTCTGAAGCTGGAAACAGGGAGAGACAGGCAGACAGACTTCCGCATGCGCCCGACCGAGGATCCACCCGAGCACGCCCCACCAAGGGCGACGCTCTGCCCACCAGGGGCGATAATCTGCCCATCCTGGGCCGTCGCCATGTTGCGACCAGAGCACTCCAGCGCCTGGGGCAGACAGAGGCACAGAGCCATCCCCAGCGCCGGGCCATCTCTGCTCCAATGGAGCCCTGGCTGCGGGAGGGGAAGAGAGAGACAAAGAGGAAAGCGCGGCAGAGGGGTGGAGAAGCAAATGGGCGCTTCTCCTGTGTGCCCTGGCCGGGAATCGAACCCGGGTCCTCCGCACGCCAGGCCGACGCTCTACCGCTGAGCCAACCGGCCAGGGCCAAGATTCATTTCTAATTAACAACAATTAAGCATTGATACTTATTTGAACATGAGAGCCCTGTATCTGTTACATGGTACACAGAGAAATATGAGCCTTGGTTGTTTTTTTTTTAATAAATAAGTTTTTATTAATTTTAATGGGGTGACATCAATAAATCAGGGTACATATATTCAAAGAAAACATGTCCAGGTTATCTTGTCATTCAATTATGTTGCATACCCATCACCCAAAGTCAGATTGTCCTCCGTCACCTTCTATCTAGTTTTCTTGGTGCCCCTCCCCCTCCCCTCCCCCCGCCCCCCGTAACCACCACACTCTTGTCCATGTCTCTTAGTCTCGTTTTTTATGTCCCACCAATATATGGAATCCTGCAGTACTTGTTTTTTTTCTGATTTACTTATTTCACTCCGTATAATGTTATCAAGATCCCACTATTTTGTTGTAAATGATCTGATGTTATCATTTCTTATGGCTGAATAGTATACCATGGTGTATATGTGCCACATCTTCTTTATCCAGTCTTCTATTTTTTTTTTTTTTTTTACAGTGATTAAAGCCTTTAAGCAAACTCTTGGCCAATACAGCAAGAATCCATAAAAGAGTAGTGTGGGACATGTCATTTTCAATGGTACCTATCCTACAGTGGCTTGTCTGAGCCCACAGGTTAGGACTGAGCTTCAAATTCTGTGTTTTAAAGTTGCACCAATTATCCCATTTTCATCACATTGCACCAATCATCCCATTTTCTACATCTTGCCATACTTACCAAGCAAACTTTTATCTGAGGATGACACTGGAAATTTGATCACCAATGGAAACAAATTCAGAAAGGGTCTGCATTAGTCAGGATAGGTTCTGTTTTAGTCTGGTAGTATCCCCAATCCTCAGTGGCCCAATCAGCAAAAGTAGTTTTTTCACTTGCGCTGAGTGGCCTTCCCATGTCAGCTGTGGCTTTTTTGCACACTGTCTTCACTTTGAGACAGAAGCAGATGAATGAATCATCTTGAATGTTGCTGGTCATCAGGACAGCAGGAAAGGAAAAATATCATGAAGCACACTCACTCTTAAAGCTTCCACCTGGAAGTGCCTCCTATGGCCATCACTCAGCTTTCGTTTGTAAGTCACATACCAAGCTGCTGTTGATGGAGTGGGGAAGTACAATCTGCCCCTGAGAGGCACAGTAAATGTTTGGAAACAATAATATGGCCAATCACAAGGTCTCTTTAACCCCCCACCCCCTTTTTTTGGATTGCAAAACAGAGATTTTCAGCCTCCTGCCATGTCATGCAGCAAAGACTATTTGAACAGTGTTCATAGGAAAAAAATGAAAAGAATTCTTTGGGACTTCGTGTAGATTACAACCTCATCTGTGTCTTTAACAAAGTTTGAAAGGTTTCCTGAAGTGGTACTTGAATATAAATATATCCACTTGCAGTGACTAGCACCCAGTAAGTTGCAATTCTTATACCAATGTAAACTGATGGGTTAGTAGGTATGTGAAGGTGAGCTTAGAGCCAGACAGTTCTAGGTTCAAATCCTGACTCTATCACTCTCAAATTACTGAGCCTCTGTTTCTTCTTTAAAAATGTGGATGACATTTAGTTTAGCTCTAAAAATTAAATGAAAATGCATGCAAAGGGTCTATTATACTTCCAAATCACACAAGAAACACTCAATAAATATTAGCCATTCCTCACCATGCTGCCCTCAGTATTGGATGTCTCGATCATTTTCATTCAGCTATTCAGCATTTTCATTAGATATTAAGTAGGTCAATAACTAGATAACTTTAAATCAAACAAGTTTCTTAATTACCATGTTTGGACCCAGAATTTCAGGCTCCTTTGGGCTGCAAACCTTGGTTGCCCTTTCCTGGTTCTTTTCTTTCTATCATTCCAAGAGATAATAACTGGAAGAGAGATTTCCTCTGATGCCTCTCTATTTGAGCATGCTCTGACTCACTCTTCTAGCACTACCCGAGTTTCATCTACACCATTGCTTGCACATAATGTAAATACTTTATTTAATCTACGCATTTGTTAATATTTGTTCAGCTGTCTTTGGTGCCCTTGTGTCTTTCACCATGCTTTTAATTAGCTCAGTTGATTGTGAGAGTGGAGGTAAGCCGAAGTTTGAGCCAGGTGGTTACAGGGAAGATGGATGGGGGTGAGGGGTGGGTGAGGTAGGTGGTATTAGTGCAGTAGTGCAAATTCATTGCCAGCACTAGGGAAAAAAACCCCGTTAGGCTACTGCTTCCACTGGAAAGAAATATTATAAGCTACTCCTTTCTACTGAGACTGATTAAGCAGTAGAGTGTTTGGGAAGAATCACACTTTGCCTTAATGATAAATCTGAAGTTAACACCAAGCTCCTCGGGAGCAGGAACTAAATTTATGGATGGGTTCACATAGTGATATGGTCTAGCTTCAGGAGTTAGGTATGCCCACCAGCCACGAGGATTTAAGGATCACTTACAACAGTGGTCCCAACCTTTTTTGAGCCACGGACCGGTTTAATGTCAGAAAATATTTATTTTCACGGACCGGCCTTTAGGGTGGGACAGATAAATGTATCACGTGACCGAGACAAGCGTCTTCTAGAGTGAGTCTTAGACGGATGTAACAGAAGGAATCTGGTCATTTTTTAAAAATAAAACAACGTTCAGACTTAAATATAAATAAAACGGAAATAATGTAAGTTATTTATTCTTTCTCTGCGGACTGGTACCAAATGGCCCACGGACCGGTACTGGTCCGTGGCCCGAGGGTTGGGGACCACTGACTTACAAGACTAAGTTTCTTGGCCTTTACTTTTTCTGTATTTACTCAACCACTTTCACTTTGTACAAACTGTCTTCCTCTACCCCAGATTCTCTCTCTCTCTACTTCCAGCCTTGGTTCTGTATTTACATGGCAAACTCCTACTCCTTTTTTTCAGATTTAGCCTTACCCTACCTTTGAGAATGCAGCTTTCTTTGGTGCCCTGTCTCTATCCAATCTGAAAGAGTTCAGCTTTGCTTTTACTGTTCCTAAGGCATAAATATAAATCTCTACACATTTCACTGGGATTGTTTACATGTCTGCCTCTCTAGGAGCCTAGAAGCCCATTGAAATTAGAGAATTTATTTGTTCCCTTTACTTAGCTTAAGTATTTAGCTCAATGCCTGGTACAGAGTGGGTATTTGATAGGTAATTATTGAATGCTGTTTAAGTATGCATTGTGACCAACACTCAAGTGTTTTTATTAAATAGCAATTAGTGGTTCTGAGAGCATCCCAGTAGCTTTTGTAGAGCTCCCCCTCCCCAATCTAACATATGAAATATAAAGTTATATAAAGATATCCAGGGAATCTGGAAGGCTCCTCGCCGGCTGTGAATAATAAGAGGTGCCCTCTCATGGTTTGCTCTCTTCCTCTTGCAGGTCTTGGCTCATTTAAAATTCATTTCTCATTTTCTGCTTTCCTCCTACAATAAAGGATCAGGTAAGGCCTCATTTGTCTAAGTGGCTGTGGGTCACATGAAGCGTCGGACACCCCCGCTGCTGATGCACTGCCAGCGCTGAATTAAGATTTTTGTAGGGCTGTGGCAGCCCTGCTCGGGGCAGTGTTTCTTTCAGGGAATTTATTATCCAGATGAGGCTGGTAAAAGATTGCAAACAACACAAAACAATAACCCTCATTGCTTTGAGTAATCTATTTCTCTCAAGGAGCTGTTCCCTGAGTTAAATACCATTTCCTTTTTGAAGGCTCTCCTGCCCCACACCCTCCTCCCAGTCCATTCCCATCTCCCAAGACTATGAACTATTCTTTCTGAACTAATCTTTTCTACACTCAACTTTGTACAAAATAGAAACTGTCTTTGAGGGCCTTTATTTTATGACAGCTTGTGTATTTTTTTTTTTTTTTTTTTTTGGCCAGGTAGTTTTGATTATTCTAACAGGCAAGGAAACACAGACTAAGAAACTACAATGCATCACTTCTGTAGGCACACAAGAAGTAAGCGATGGAACATCAGATTGAACTCAGGTCTGCCTTCTTAATCTGGGCTTTAAGCTTTTCCTCCCGCCCAGTCCCAGAATACCCCCTCTGCTATTGCCATTACAACTATTTTGGGGGGTATGGGGAGCGGTGCTCCACCATTCTTTGACACTCAAGGGCTCGCGCTTCTTTCCTTCCTGAAGGCTTCTGATCCCAACCCTATTCTAGCAGCTATCAGCCCTGTTCTCACCTCAGTTCTAGCCCCCAGACGGGAACTAGCACTTTAGAAAAACACCTCAGAATCCCAAACAGGTGAGAGATGAGGAGCTAGCTGCCCAAGATTTGTAAAAGCTAGTGAAGAATGGGAACCAAAAATCTCCAGCCTTGGAATGAAGTCCAAAAATGAGTCTTTCTACTCTTTTACTCCATCATCTGGCTGACTCAAGTGGCTCAAAGGATTCCTGGTTTGGGACTTTGATGACCTTGATCTCAATCTCAAGTTAAAACCTGGTGACTATCAGCCTCAGTTTCCTCCTCTGACAAATAGGATTAATCTCAGTGTAAGGTATTTTTCCCTGCTGAGGAAGAAGGAAGGGTATAGCCACAAAGTGTGGAATAGCAAAAGCTTTATTTAGTACAGTGCATCCCGAACGATGTTCCCTGGTCCCAAGGACAGAGGCCAGGGAAGTCGCATGGGGTGATCCGCGTGGGGGATGTTTAAAGGGTCTGTAAGGTGGTCGAGCTAATATGACATGGTGAAATTTCACTGGCTGGCAGACAGTTGCTCTTTTCCCAAGGACTCCTGGGAAGTTTCTTTTGGCTCGCATGGGTGTGGGCGGTCCCAGCCAGAGTTCCCATGTCTGGTTTCTCATGTGACCTTCCCCCATTGCCCACCACCTTACATTCTGACCTTTTGTGTTAAATAGGGGCGCCGTCTGGCTACTTCCTGCTGGTTAGAGGCGTTGTGGGGAGGGGAGATCGTAAGGTGGTGGTTTTGAGGGGAGTCGGGAGGAACATCTGTTTGACCATGAGTTGAGAAACTTTGAGGATGCGGTCCTGTAAGGATTTTTTTTAAAAAAGAGGAGCAATAGAAGGATTTGCAGGGTCCAGCCTTTTGGTGAGCTGGAGATGGGTAGGACCCAGTGGTTCTGACTGCCAGCGGTCCTGCATGTGGGCAAGCTTGAGGCAAAACTGCATGTCAGGAGTGGCGTAAAAAAGGGGAAAGGTAGACATCCCAACCACTCCCATAACTGAGACCTGTGAGGGAATTAAAGGTCCAGAGTGTGATGGCAAAACAGAGAAGGTAGCTCCCGTGTCCACAAGAAATGAGATGGATTTACCCGCTTCTGCAGCATTACCCTGGGTTCAGCGTGGGTGACGGGAGTCTTTGAATCCAGGTCACGTCAGTAGTCCATCAGGCCTAGAAGTTTGAGTGATGGGCCTGCCTGGCTGGCTTGGCCTCCCATTTGGGTGGCTTGTCCTCCATGTAGAGGTGCTGAGGAAAAGCCTGTTGCTCAAAAGGTGCAATCGCTCTGCCAGTGACCGGGCTGCTTGCAGTTAGGGTAGGGTTTAGTGGGTGGCCTCGGGCAGGGGCACTGCCAGGACCAATGACCCTCCTTGTCACATTTAAAGCAAACTCCTGGTGGGATTCCTCTTTGTGGCCTGGACTTGGGTCAGGCACCTCCTGTGCCTTGCCCCTGTTGATCTGCTGGCCTCAGGGCTGCCATAAGAGCCTGGGTTTGGAGTGTTACCTTCTACTGCAAGCGGGCCTGGCGAACAGCCTCGGCCTGTTTCTATTACCTGTGACCATTGAAAACTTTAAATGCCATGTTCATAGGTCCCAGATCGGGGCTTGGGGGTTGAGAATAAGAGGAGTGGAGCTCCTGGGGAGTCAGGCACCCAGATATAGCTGGAAATGCTGGAGCCAGAGGCAGGACAAGGCCAGGCCTTTCTGCAAGAAGATTGGGGTTGGGCTGTGGGGTCAGGATTCCTGAAAACCTGTGTGAGAGCCAATGCCTGGCAGAGGAGGGGCTTAAGAACACAGTGGAGAAGGGAGGGGCCCCTGGCCAGCAGGGGAGGAGAGAGACTGGTATTTGCTGGTGAATGAGAAACAGCATCCGCGAAGGGAGGGGGGGGGCTCTTGGAGGGAGGAGACCCAAGTGAAAGAGGTCTGCAGAGGGACTAGAGAGGGGTCCCAAAAGAGGGGTGGCCCCCGGGGGTCAGGCAGGAGGGGGAGAGAGTTGGGGGTTGGGCGAAGGAGGAAAGATCAGGATTGGTCAGTTTAGGTGAGGTTTCTCTGGCCAAAAAGGTCCTGCGCCAGGGAGCAGGCGGCACAGAGATTAGGGCAGGAGTGCAAATACTAGAAGCCCTGAATGTAAGGAATCTCCAACTAGTTCCTAGTTTTTTTGGCGATAGTTAAATTGGTGAGGATATTAAAATCGGAAGTCCCTTTAGGAGGTCTCTTGGTTCGATTATTCAGTGGGTTCTGTGGCCTGGCCACAGCAGAGAAGCAGAACAGTTTCTTCTTCTTTAGGGAGGGAAGGTGCTCCAGGAGCCTGTGCCTCTATGGTCGCCCTCAGTCCTTGGAGTGGTCAGAGATAAGAATTGGCGTCCAGCAACTCAAGCTCTGGCCACCGGATGGTTAGGTAAAATGCATGTGCTCAGGATGTCTCCACAGGCACACACGCACTTGGAATGGAAAGAGGTCCCTGATGCAGCTGTGGTTTTGGACAGGGAGTCTCAGCAGAAGGAACTGAGGGGAGGCTGGAGGCAGGGGACTTACCGCACCATGTGCCGAAGTGGGTGGAAAGTGGAGATCCTGGTTCTTTCTCGGAGGGGAAAGGGAGAGGAGTGGTCCCTTGCGGACTTCAACTCCTCCCGGGTTTCAGCACTAAATGTGAGGTATTTTTCCCCACTGGGGAAGAAGGAAGGGCGTAACCATGAAGTGTGGAATAGCAAAAGCTTTATTTAGTACAGCACATCCTGGACGATGTTCCCTGGTCCCAGGGACAGAGGCCAGGGTAGTCGCATGGGGTGATCCACGTGGGAGGTATTTAAAGGGTCTGTAGGGTGGTCGAGCTAATATGATGTGGTGAAATCTCACTGGCTGACAGTCGCTCTTTTCCCAAGGACTCCTGGGAAGTTTCTTTTGGTTTGCATGGGTGTGGGCGGTCCCAGCCAGAGTTCCCAGGTCTGGTTTCTCACGTGACCTTACGCCATAGCCCACCACCTTACACTCAGCTTTGCCCATCTCTTTAGATACATGATGCAGACTTTTTTTTCTTTCACCAGACTGGATTTTTTTAGTACCCTCTGTCTATAGCCCCACTCAACGACGGCAGGGCTTTGAGACCTGAAGGGCTGTTAACTGTGTCATCAAGAATCCACCCAATGGCACAACAAAGAACCAGCAACTTCCAATTCCCTTGGAAACTTGATAGAAGAGGGAATTTTTACTCTCTCCTAGGCAAGCTGGCCAATGACGGCCTCTTCTTCGGGACATCATTTCCCTTATCATAGTGTATTGTAATTATCTAATCTATTTGCTTTACATTAGATTGAGTTCTGAAAGCATAGGAACTGTATCTTATTTATCCAACTCACTGCTTTCAGCTTGGTCTGGGCCATCCTCCTGCACCTGGATACTGGTCTTCGGCTTCCTCCATTGTCTGCTCACTGTCTTCTCTTGGCACAGTAGCCAGAGCAATTTTTTGAAAGCACGAACCAGATCATATTATTGCTCTGTTAAAAGCCCTGTAGTGGTTCCATTTTAGCCAAGATCCCTAAAATGGCCCTCCTCTCTGACCTTTTCTCCCATTCCTCTCTCATTTACTCACCCTGCTCTAGTTGTCTTGGCCTTCTTACTATTTCTAATACTCCCAGGAATGCATGTGCCTCAGGGTCTTTCCACTAGCTGTTCCTTCTGCCTGGGACACTCTTTCCCAGACAATAGCATGGCTGATTCCCTCACCTCTCTATAAAGTTTTTCATTAAAGTACCTTATGAACTGAGCTCTCCCTGATGACTCTATTTAAATCTCATTCTGTAAAACTGGAATTGGAATAAGATGTCATGATTCTACTTTCATTTCTGTTACAGTAATATAATGTTATAGTAACTAAATACATAGAAATATAGAAAAATACAGAAGATATATAGAAATAAGTTAAGGTATAATATTAAAAGCCATTAAAGCAAGTAAATAAGGCTATATATACCCTCTGGACAAGAGCTAATATAGTGTGTAGAGGTATGATAGGCAAGACCATGCTCTCTGCTCAGGGTTCAATCAGTGTGCGTGTGACAGTATACATAGATAAAAAGAGCTCCTTGGGAGGAACTCCCTCAAATCATAAATTCAGAATTGGCTTGATGTGACAGTTCTAACATAAAACATTTTTAATGTAGATTAACATAAAAAGAAGCTCCCTGTGAGGAACTCCCCAAAAGTGGCTTGATGTGATAATCCCATAGATTAACACCTGTTAGAAGGCATATGTCAGAAAGGGTACTTAAACCAAGGGGCCTCAGCTACAGTCAGATGGCCATACTCCAATGTTGAACGTGGACTGTCTCCATGCCGCTCTGACCAAAGACAGCCGAGAGGAGCACACTGACGGGGCCCCATTAAGCTGTACCAGGCATGCATAGGATCTGTAAAGCCAGTAGCCAGGGCCACCATCACAGCGGCCACCTGGCCCATGCAGGTTCGCATTGGATTCGGACAGTTGGTAAAGAAACAACAGAGCCAAAAACTGATGGGCCGTCATCTTTAATCCTAGCTTGCACCCGGCAGGCAAGTAAAAACACACACTGGGCTCCAAAACCCACTCACATTCAGTGCTCACAAAGCTACTGACTTATCCGAGTTTCCTAGAATCAAAGGTTCCTAGCTCACCAGACTTATTCACCTCTGTTCCCCATCTCCTTCCTTCTCCCTGCACAAACTGGCTTCTCACTCAACACTCCGCCATCTTGGCTGCTTCTCCTGGCCTCCTCCACATGGCCTCTCTCTGCTCTCTCATGCTAATCTCAGGAACGAAGAGAGCAAGTTCCCACTCTGCCCCTATTTTATAGTGCAGAAATCCAACCCTTTAATCCAATATACAAAATAGGGAAATCTCTAATACAAAGTCACTTATCTGGGGCATGATGGGATTGTACCACCCCACATCAAAAAGGGTGGGAAAGGCTTAATCCCAAAACCAAGCCCCAGGCTACAAGGATTCTGCCTGTCCACAGCCCACAGGGACACACATTAATATCACCTGGGCAACGGCCTCCACGTGAGCAGCGCCATCTTTAACAAAGTGAGCATAATATATTTTATCTGCCCAACAGGATCTGTGAGTAATAAACTGCTGTAAAGCCAGAAGCCACAGCCAGGGCCACTATCACAGCAGCCCGGCCAGTGCAGGTTCGCATTGGATTCGGACAGTCGGCAAAGAAACAATGGAGCCACAAACTGGTGGGCCATAGTCTTTAATCCTAGCTTGCACCCGGCGGGCAAGTAAAAACACACACTGGGCTCCAAAACCCAATCACATTCAGTGCTCACAAAGCTACTGACTTATCCGAGTTTCCTAGAATCAAAGGTTTCTAGCTCACCAGCCTTATTCTCCTCAGTTCCCCATCTCCTTCCTTATCCCAGATACAAACTCTACACAAACTGGCATCTCACTCAGCACTCTGCCATCTTGGCTGCTTCTCCTGGCCTCCTCCACGTGGCCTTTCTCTGCTCTCCTCTGTTCTCTCTTCTAATGATAATCTCAGGAACCAAGAGCGCAAGCTCTCGCTCCATCCCCATTTTATAGTGTAGCAATCCAAACCCTTAATCCAATATACAAAATAGGGAAGTCTCTAATACAAAGTCACTTTCTGAGGCATGATTGGATTGTACCACCCCACATCAAAAAGGGTAGGAAAGGCTTAATCCCAAAACCAAGCCCCAGGCTACAAGGATTCTGCCTGCCTTTAGCCCACCCCAACACACATTAATATCACCTGGGCGATGGCCTCCTCATGTTATCTTTAACAAAGTGAGCATAATACATTTTATCCGCCCAACAACTGCCTATATAATTCTCGCAACTAACTTGTGTGTTGGTTATATCTTTCCTCTGGTGCAGATTGGTCTCGGTACCTGTGGGTCAAATATGTTTACAAGTATGATATATATGTTCGCTTGCTTATAGTTTACATTGGGTGTGGGATACAGGCTGTAAGCCGGCAGAGTCACTATAGCCTAAGGCAGGGGTCCCCAAACTACAGCCCGCAGGCCGCATGCGGCCCCCTGAGGCCATTTATCCGGCCCCGCCGCACTTCCAGAAGAGGCACCTCTTTCATTGGTGGTCAGTGAGAGAAGCATAGTTCCCATTGAGATACTGGTCAGATTGTTGATTTAAATTTACTTATTCTTTATTTTCAATATTGTATTTGTTTCCATTTTGTTTTTTTACTTTAAAATAAGATATGTGCAGTGTGCATAGGGATTTGTTCATAGTTTTTTTTATAGTCTGGCCCTCCAACGGTCTGAGGGACAGTGAACTGGTGAACTGGCCCCCTGTGTAAAAAGTTTGGGGACCCCTGGCCTAAGGCTTAGTTTTAAGACTAAGCCTTTCCCACCGTTTTAATACTAAGATCTTCTCAACACTAAGCTTTTCCCCACACCCTTGACTGATTGCATGATGTGGGGTGGTGCACTCTCATGAGGAATCCCATTCATGCCTCAGATAAGTGACTTTGTATCAGAGACTTCCTTATTTGTATATTGGCTTAAAGGTTTTGATTTCTACACTATAAAATGGGGCAGACTGGGAGCTTTCTCTCAGGTTCCTGAAATTAGCATTGCTAAGAGGCAGCCAAGATGGCTGCCTGAGTGCTGAAGGAGAAACCAGTTAGTGCAGAGTTTGTGCAGAGAGAAGCAGATGGGGAACAGAGTTGAATAAGGCTGGTGAGGTAGAAACCTTTGATTCTAGGAATACTCATATGAATCAATGGCTTTAGGAGCCCTGAATGAAAGGTAATTGTTTTCCCACTGTGTGTATTTCTTGCCTGGTGAGTGAGAGCTAGGATTAAAGGTGATGGCCCACCAGTTCTTGGCTCTGTTGTTTCATTACCATCTGTCCAAATCGAACCTGAACCTGCACGGACCAGGTGGCTGTGATGGTGGCTACGGCTACTGGCTTTACAGTACCAATAAGTAGAATCCTCATAGCCACCTCAAAGAGTAATCTCGAAGAGCCCTGCTGTTAAGCAGGAGTTTCCAACTGAATTGGGAAGTTGAATCGGGGACACCTTATCGACGTAGAGCTCAGGCTCTAATGCAGGGGTCAGGAAATTTTTTGGCTGAGAGAGCCATGAATGCCACATATTTTATTTATTTATTTGCCACATATTTTAAAATATAATTCTGTGAGAGCCATACAACGACCCGTGTACGTTACATATTATCCAGTAAAAATTTGGTGTCGTCCCAGAGGACAGCTGTGATTGGCTCCAGCCACTCACAACCATCAGCATGAGCGGTAGGAAATGAATGGATTGTAATACATGAGAATGTTTTATATTTTTAACATTTTTTTTATTACAGATTTGTCTGCGAGCCAGATACAGCCATCAAAAGAGCCACGTCTGGCTCGCGAGCCATAGATTCCCGACCCCTGCTCTATTGGGACAATTTCTCTTCCACTAAAAACTCTCTACATACTCCCCTCTCTACTAAGTATTTTCCTTTCTCCCTTCCTTTTGCCCCAGTGCAGGCATAAGGCCATTCACCTGGATTAATGCATGAGTTTACTTGAAAAATAGATCTCAGCCGAGGTGAAGCTGGAAAGGGAATGGGACTTGGAAGATACTGGGTGTGAGTTCTGGCTGAAATTTTTAACTCTGCTGAGTCTCAATTTCATCATTTGTAAAGACGAGCTTACGAGTCCTGTCACAGGGACCTGGTGAAGGCACTGAATGAGAAGGAAACCAGCGACAGGAGTCCACCCAGTCAGCACTTTGGATTATTCTCTGCAGAAGCTCCAGCACTCAACACATGGTTTGGGCTAAAGTATTTGTTGAACAAATAAACTTATTATTGATGAATAAATGGTGTTTAAAAAAAACCCCTCCCTCTCCCTTCCATTTTTCTTCATATCCTTTACCCTGCCTGGTCTATCCCCCACCCTCCAGCAATGAATACCTTCCATCTTACCAAATAATTTTGTTAAATTATCTTTCTCCCCATACTAGACCATAGCTCCAAGAGGGAAGGGTTATTCCTCTACCTCTTTCTGTTCACTGACACATCCCAAGCACTAAAGTAACATCTGACAACCTTAGTAGTGATAAGCAAATTTGTTAGATGAATGAACGAATGTTTTTATCTTCAGAATCTTGCTAGTCTTATATAGAAAGGTGTTGTAAAGTACTGTACCCCAGATTCTACAAAGTATACCGTACCTCACTTCAGCAGGTTTATGCAGAGACACCAAGTTCAGATGAATTTTGAAAGATTTTATTAAAGGAGATTTATTAAATATGCTGGCCGCATATGGCTGACACGGGGTATTTGCAGACCCAAATCATGCGCGGCAAGTATATTTCAGAGGCTGGTTATATACCTTTTGACTACATACAGGTTGGGGACATGACAGCATGACACAATCATTAACAAGATTATAACATCTGTATAGGGGATTTACAAAAAATGTTAAAACTTTCAAGGTAATACAATCAAAGACATTCATAAACCTTTTATCTCTCCTCCTTTGCCTAGAGGTACACGTTAACCTCAGGATTCCAGGAACGGAGGGAGAGCTAAAATCAGTGTAGGGTGGTATGTAAATTTTGTCTTTTATTGAAAGGGAAGAACTTTTTATTGACAGTTCTTCAGATAACCTTAATCCTTTCAGAGAACTTAAAAACCAAATGACCCTAGTTGTCCTTGTAAGTCAGGAGACTTCTATATTCTTTTTCCTCCATTTTCCAAAGAAAGGACAGGACGGAAAGCCTGACTTTTCCTCTTTAAAATAGCGTTGCCAATATTAAGTTTTACAGTTCTCTGGCACCTTACCACAAAGGAATATAGTAGTGTTTTGAAGCCCCAGATCCTAGAAATGCTTGGCGAATAGCAGGTGTTCAGTGTTTGCTGAAGCAATTAGGTAAGTCAGCTCTTTCCCGGAGACTGCCACGTCACAAAGGTTCCTGGGGGCTAATTAACTCAAGCCTCGCCTTTTCCCGTCATCAAATCAACCTACCATTCATCTAACAAATATCCCAGTATCCATATATGGAGCACCTACTGTGAGTTGAAAAGTATAGCTTGGTGCTACGTGTGACGAACGCAAATAAAGCAACAGCAATTACGTAGGAACCTAATTAAGTGTGAAATTACAGTGTAGACTGACTACCAGTGCTAGTGTTTAAGAGAAAGAATCAGTGAGGACTGCCATAGACGTAAACTCCAAAGTTCACACGTGCCCACACGACCCCTCTAAACACTCCACCTGTTGAGAGCAAGGACCATAATAACCTGGGAAGCTACTTTAGAAGCAGAAGGGCCTTTAGATTTCCACCTCCTTTGGAGAAGGAAACTAAGGCTACGCACAGAAAAGGCCTCAGCAGACATGGGTCTGGAACCACGGACTTGTGAAGTTCTGAAAGGAAGAGTGCTCTGAAGTTCCAAGGTGCCTTTGGAACTCGCGGTGTGCCAAGTCGGAAAAGGGGTCTGGTTTCCCGGAGTGGCTAAGGTGCCGGTCTTTACGGTGAGGTGGCGAAATTGGGGTGGGGGTGGGGGCAAGGTCACGAGGCGCCATTCCCTGCCATCATGGGGCCCTTGAAGTCCATGAGCAGAGTCCAAAGCCACAAGTCCTTGCTGTCCTTAACTCCCAATCGCCGCTCTGAGGTGCAAAACCCGAAGTCGCTCTGAGTTGCCGGTCGCTCCATGACACCAGCAGTGTAAGGGAAAACTCCCGAGGTCCCAGGGCACTACTTGTCCCAGCGGAGGGATCCGCGCGCGTCTTCCCTTCACTATCGCGGAGGAGACGTGACGCCGCCGACGCCGGGTCGGTGGCGCAGCGACGTCGCGGGAGGCGGAGGCGGGGATGGCGGCGGGGGCAGGAGGGGGAGCGGGTCGGGAAGTAGTTCCGGGTGCGCGGCCCCGGATGTTGGCTGCTCCCGCTGCCGCCGCCGCTCTGGGCGCTGCTTGGGGCCTCGGCCACTCGCACCGGGCGAGGTTGGGACCTTTCCCGGGGGGCGGAGACGCACGCAGCGGCCGGGGGCTCGGCCGGGCCGTCCCGGCCTGCGCAGCCTGAGGTGAGCGTCCGCCGCCGAGGCCGCCGGCCGGGGTGGCGGGCGAGGAGGCGGGGCTGGGGCATCTCTCGGGACAGAGGCAGGGGCTGCCCTTCGCGAGACGCCTTCTCCCTTCTCTCAGCCGCGGCCGCGCTGTGGGGTGGGCGGCGGGTGGAGCTCGGGGCCCGGGTCGGAGCTGGAGCCTGGCGGGTGGCGAGGGCCGGGTCCCTCCCTCCCCCGCGGCGCTTCTCAGCTGCTGCTGCCCCTCAGCCGGGAAGCGGCGGCTCCGCGCCTCCCGCCCCTCCCCCAGGCGGGGCTGGGGGGTGGCAGACGGGGTTCCCGGGGTCGCCGGGTCCGAGGACGGCGCCGGCCTCCCTCTCTCCGTGACCTGCCCCTCGCTTGGGCTAGCCCCCTACCCCGGCACGATGCCGCTTCTTCCCGTCAAGCTTTGGGGTGCTTTTCAGCGGGCGAGGCGGGCAGCACGTCCTGCCACAGGGTTGCCCTTTGGGGTGAGGAGGCCCGTGCGAGGGGTCCTGTGTTCCCACCCATCCTGTCGCCGTGTCCTTTGCCGGCGTGAGGACACAGCCGTTCCATGCGGACGTGTTGCTGTCCTGTGTGTGTTGCATCCTGCCCACGTGGTAGGGTGTTCCCTCCCCCCCCCTCCATTTTTGCAGCTGGTGAGGAGGGAGGTTAACGGGGTGGTTTTTCCTCTGTGATTTCCTCCTGGTGGCGTGGAAGGTGTCAGGGTCAGTTTTCTTAGCTGAGGCCTACTGTTGGTTATGCTGGAAGAAGCAGGAGTTGTACTCTGAAATTGAGACCATCAGGGGACAGCAGGGCTTAGTTTCATTGACATCTTTCCTCCTCTCCCTTTGGCTCTGCTTGTTTTTTTCGCTACTGCACAATCCTAGAGAGAGAAGAGAGAATAAGCCCTAGCTGCCGATGCACGGAGGTGTAGTTTTCACTTCTACACTCTACTTTGTGTGTGTATGGTTGGTGAAGGATTTCCTTTTCTGTATTGTTCGATCTACGTCCCTGTTGATCCTAGTTGGATTCCTGAATGAGCTGAGTTGGGCTGGCCAGGGAGTTAGTGGGCATCTTTTTTGTCTTTTTCCTGACATTTACTTAACATTTATCTTCTACTTTGTTTCCCAGTGAGGCAAGCTGAAGTGTCAGCCATGGAAGTGTTCTGTGCATAGCTCTTGACTTTCCAGGCAGCACTAGTTAGTTTCACTGAGTCACTTATTTCTTGGGAGCTCTTTTATTTCACTTTTCTTCTGTCTATTGAATGTCATTGCGCTCTGTTTCTGGAAACTGGTTTTGAAATGTGTTTTGAGTAGTTTCTTTCCTTAATATCTCTTCCAGGTTAAGGTTTCCATCTTCCTGTGTTTTGCTCTTTTGTGATCACAGATTGCCCCTTTAACAGTGAACAGTCTGCAGGAGCAGTGAGAGGAGACTTATTCACCCAGGCGTTAGCAGATATTTATAGAAGAGTAGTAATTCCTCTCCATTTTTCTGTTTGGGTAGCATACATAAATGTGATTGCTTTTTATTTTCGTTTTGTTTTTGTTGTCTTAGGTAAACCTGAGGATTTCAGTTTTCTTTTTGTGTCTTGGAGTTGAGGTGAATCTTGTTAATGCTGTTGAAGATACTGGGGACTTTGTTATGCTTTTATTAGGTTTTTTTTTTTTGGATGGGGTCAGGACATGTTTATTTTGGCTTTTTTTTGGTTCATTAGTTTGGATGAAATAAAAAGTCTTAATATTTTGAAGTCACATTTTAGATTCCAAAATGGCCAGCAGTCTCACTTTTTCTTGGTTTGCTTTTTGCATTGTACATTCTCTTTGAGTATATATATTTTTCTTTTATCTGGTACGATTGTTAGTACATTCTCCTATGTAAAATAAAAATAATTTAAATACAGATCCTATCTGCTTTCATAATGCTAAGCATGGGTGGGGCAGTGGAAAATAGAGAAGGTTGTGATACATTCTGAGGCATATTTTTTTTCTGTAAGTCAGCATTTGTGTACTTCTGCAAAATATTGTGCTATGTGGGGAGCAGTCTGTATGAAGAAACACAAACGATAAATACGTGGTCTCTTCAAATACTTCAACTTCTTTTGGAGAAACAACACATAAAGTCCAGCATTCATAATTACCAAGCAACATCAGGCTTCTGGGATAGCAGTGCAACCAAAGTCAAAGATAAGAGTGACATTTGAGAAAGATCGGAATTTTCGAAGGGAAAGAGATGTATTCCATGAGAGTGTACTGGTTTTTGCAAAGAGAGAGAAGTGTTAATATCAAAGATATTAAGAGGTTTGGCTTGCACAGAGAATGTGTACTGCATAATAATAAATGAGTTTAGGATTGTGGAATGGATATTGGTTGAACATGTATCAAGGATGTAGGGTTTAGTTTGATGGGATACCACAATGGGTTTTAAATAATGGGAGTAAGATACATATTGTTTCTGTTTGTATTAGCTGAGTGTCTTGGGGTGAAGAGAGTGACTTGAAGAATGCTCTTGGAGAATTGTAGGAATGAGATGAGAGTTTGACATACAGTAGTGCTTATGGGTATAAAATAATAGCTAACGTTTATTGAATAAAATATGCTAGGAATTGTTCTCTTTTTTTACATGTTTAATTCATTAAATCGTTATAATAAGGTCTTTTTATTTCTATGGAGAAACTGGGTTACAGAGAGGTTAATTGACTTGATCAAACTCCAACAGAGAGTAAACAGCAGAGCCAATCAGGATTTGAACCCAGGCAATCTGGCCTTTGAGCTAATGTATTTAATTATGTTATAGTGTTGATTTCAATGTATACTTATACATTTAATTGTCTACGGCCAAACCACCCTGAACGCGCCTGATCTTGCCTGATCTTGGAAGCTAAGCAGTATCGGGCCTGGTTAGTACTTGGATGGGAGACTTATACATTTAATTATAAATCATACATTGTCCTAAGAAAGAATATAGAATTTATAAGAAGGTGTATGTGTGAATGAAAATTAATTTGAACTTGGTGATGATTGAGTGTGGGCAAAGGGAAGAGAGCAAATAAAAGATTAAAAGATTAAAAGCGTAGAATCCTGGGAAGATGGCTGATAATAGTGAGGAAATTAGGAAAGTATCACTGTGAAGGAAAACAAGCTAAGGTTGGTTTTGGGCAATATCAGGTTGTGTTCAGTCTATTTTTCAATAGCAGGCTAGTCTCTTGCCACTCCTGATAGCCTTCTCTCCTTGCTGGTTTGGCTCTGGAAAGGAAGACTTAGTTTGGTATTAATCTAAGTGAAATAATTAGAAAAACATCTATTCAGAAGAAGAAAAATGTATTCCACATTTTTAAATAACATAGAAATAGCATAGGAATTACTTATTTTGGTTGAGCCATACCACAGCCTCTCAACCTTAGTGAAGATAATCAAGAACTGACAAGAATAAAAGTACTGTAACTGTACTACATCGCTATAGGATGAATAGAGATGTAGTATAGATTACTCACTGACCAGGGCTATAGATAGTAGTAAAAACATGTGAGTTAGGTGAGTGTTGGGAGGTTAGTGGTATGATGGTGAAAGAGCTTTGAGGTTTGGAAGTTTGGGCAACATTATAGGCTAATAGGTAAGGCATTCTGAGAAGAGCTAGGAGGTATATACATCAGAGCTATAGAAGCCAAGGGTAGGAAGAGTAATGTGGCTGACACTAGCGAATGTAGTCCTGAAGTTTAGAAATTATGATGATGATGATGAAAAGACTATTGAACTAGGACCAGGGGGTAATTTGTAACCTTAGAGTTTTGAAAGGAAGGATAAAAATACTTTTTTTTTTTTTTCAGATAGTGAAAGGGAAGAGAAGAATAGATGCCAGATTTGTTTTCTATAGAAGGATTTGTTGAGATATGGTCTGGTGTGGTAATTTGTAGAATTTTCTTCTGCTTTCTCCGGTTTCATTCTTGTCATCATGTCAGAGCTAATCAAATACCAGGAAACTCAACCATATTTTTCTTTAAAAAGGAAAACGTATTCTAAAGCCAGTTATTTTTATACTTTAACAGTTCTCTCAAACATTTTTATTATTGACATTAATTCACATACTATACAGTTTACCCATTTAAAGTATACTTAATGTTTTTAGTATATTTACCAAGTTGTGCAGCCAACACCACAATTATCTTTAGACACCCAAAAAAGAATGTACCCATTAGCAGTTACTCCTCATTTCTTCCTACTGAATCCTAGGCAACCACTAATGTACTTACTATATAGTTTTGCCTGTTCTGGACATTTCATATAAATATATCATACAGTATATGGTTTTTTCCACATACTTTCAAGGGTTATCCATCTTGTAGTATATATATCAGTTTCTCATTTTTGTTGATAAGTAATATTCTAGTGTATATTTATTCACTTTTATTTATTCATTCTTTGAAGGACATTTGGACTTTTTACTCTTTTTTAAAATGCTTCCCCATCTTTATTTTAATTTTCATCCTGCCAATTCTACCCCTTCCATGGCTTTTCTATCTATCTATCTATCTATCTATCTATCTATCTATCATTTATTTATTTATTGTATTTTTCTGAAGTTGGAAACGGGGAGGCAGTCAGACAGACTCCTGCATGCGCCTGACTGGGATCCACCCGGCATGCCCACCAGGAGGCGATGCTCTGCCCATCTGGGGCATTGCTCTGCTGTGACTAGAGCCACTCTAGCGCCTGAGGCAGAGGCCATGGAGCCATCTTCAGCGCCTGGGCCAACTTGGCTCCAATGGAGCCTTGGCTGTGGGAGGGGAAGAGAGAGACAGAGAGGAAGGAGAGGGGGAGGAGTGGAGAAGCAGATGAGCGCTTCTCCTGTGTGCGCTGGCTGGGAATCGAACCCGGGACTCCTGCACGCCGGGCCGATGCTCTACCATTGAGCCAACCAGCCAGGGCGGCTTTTCTTTCAGTCATAACCTCTGCTATGTGTTCTGCTAGGTATTGGGGATATAAAGACGAGTGAGACATAGCCCTTGAACATTTATATAGTTTGTTTATGGTTTACATACTTTGTTTTCATCAATTTTCTCATTTGAACCCACAAGCCTTGGTGGTGGCATGCATTTTTTAAGATGAACAGTTTGAAATTTAGATTAGGTGACTTGCCCAAGATTGCACACTTAAGTCAGTGATGGACTAGTTAGGTCAGGTGTGGCCAGCAGTTTTTGCCCCCAGGCCAGATTAGAAAGAAAACTTTTTTCACGGGCTGGACAAAATATTAAAATTAAAAAATTTAAATACAAAAACGATTCGTTTAAGTAAACAAAATTTTATTATGTATATTTAAGAATAAATGAGTGAAAAATTTTAATATACAATATTACTTTAATAAAAATATAATTACATACTGTATAAATATCCAAACTGTATCGCAGTCAATTGAAATAATATTTAATTAATAGAATGAGCTTTAAGGGGTTATATTGCAAATAAAACAATTATTTCGTTTTACAAACAGCCTGGGCACATTTTCAGTTATCAACTGCAGCTATTGTCTGCTACAGTGCCACTTGATTCAGGACACTTGACCACAAAAATAATGAATTGTTTGACCTTGGGTGCGCACTGGCAAACACCGCCCAAAAGAATGTGGGTTTCACATCACCGCTAAATGTCAAACAGTTCCTATCGAGTATAGATGAGTTTAAAAGTTGTAAATCTTTATAATGGAATTAAAAAAAAAAAAAAAAGTATCGCGAATCCATTTGACCAATTATTGGAAGTTAACCCTAGATTAGGTTACACGCGGAATTCTTTTCCGCGTATTGCTATCTTAAATATCTTGATTTCTAATAAAGACACTTCCGCTTCTGAGTAGCTGAGATTTTAAAGTAGTGGAGAATATTAAAAATTTAATTGCGGGGCCACGTAAACTCATTACGTGGGCCGGATTCAGCCTGCGGGCCGTATGTTCATCATGCCTGAATTAGGTCATCCTCTTAGTCCATGTCCGTTGCTATTTCCACTACTGCACTGCTATTAAAGGATACCATGTGAATTCTGGAAAATTAAAGGGGCTGGGAAATCCCCTTATTTAAGAAATCAGTAATTTTTAATATTCTTCAGAACTTAAAATTAGTTTAAAAAAACAGATTTTTTTACTTGTTTGCTCTGTGATTTAGATAAATCATTTAATATTTCTGCCTCCCCCCGCCCCCGGAAATTTAGTGGGGATTAATGTGACGATGCTAGTGGTAGTGATAATAATAATAGCTAATATTTTCTGAGGCTTTACTATGGCCCAAAAATGTTCTAAGTACCTTACATTTATTATTATAATCCTCATAACAACTCTAAAAGGTAGATTTTATTATCAAAATTTTACAGAAGAGGAAAAGGGCACAGAGTGGTTAAGTAGCTTGCCTAAGGGTATATAGCTAGGAATGGAAAGAGTCAGAATTTGAACTCCTACAGTCTGTTTCAGAACTCTGTGGCTGTTAATCACTACACAGTATAGTTTACTGTGTTATGAATTTAATAGAGGTAAATATTTCAAGCAAAGGCATGACCAGAATATGAAGATTGGATCTTGAATATTGCAAAATTAAGTTGACATCGCATCCACATTTCTTTTAAATAGGAACCTAACACTACAATGTGCATGTTGTTTAGGCATTCACGTACATTTTTTTGTTTGTCCCTGCTAATAGCCTCCCATCTCAGAAACTGCATTATTTTCAGTGCTCTTCACTGTCAGCTTTGTTAGTCACTTAGCTTTCCACATTGTTACTATTCAGAAACCTTGACTTGAGATAGCTAAAACTCGCATTACCTTCCTTTAACTGAATTTTTGTCTTCTGTTTTGAACAGTTAGCCTTTCAGTTCTAGATGAAGGTACTCTACCTCCTCCACCCCAAAACTCGGAAAACACCACAGTGGCATTTTAAAAATTTTACTGTCTTAATTGGCATAAGTGGATTTTAGTGCACAAATAACAAGAACCAAAGCACCGTGTTTTGGTTAAAGAGATTGACTTATACTGAAATTGGAAAAGGCATCTGCTAAACAGGATTTTGGATTTAATAGAATTTGTTATAACCAGATCAGCAAAACATTACTTTGGGCCATCTGTTGGAATATGGAAATAGCTTTGTTACATGAAACCAGATGTTGTATTTATATTTATAACAGTGGCATTCTACTTATTTTAAGTAACCTTTTGTAATTAGGTTCCTTTGGCTGCTGTTCTACTTGACATGTCAATTGATAACCTGAGAGTGCAGTGTCTTTCAAAGTGGTTATTACTTTTCTATAGAATTGAGACAAAACAACTGAAGCAAAGCACATGAGACTCATAAGTGTCAGGCTTTAGTACTGTAACAAAATAAAATATAGAATAATTATGAACATAAGATAATTAGGATTATATTCAATAAGAGTGCTTCCTTTGACACTATTAATAAGCCTAATTTCTAATAATTACTAAAGCACTCTGGTTGACCAAAGATTTTTTATCAGAATTCTAGAGCGATTTCATTTGGTATAATCAGAACTATAAATTTAATTACACTGAAGTATTTGACTTGTGGTGTTTCCCATCATCAGCGGGTGAGGTAGTTCTGTAATGGACTCAAACTTAATGGAATGCAACAAGTGGAACTGTTAGAACAGTCTTAGAGAACTCTCTCCTGAGTTGAATGCTAACAATTTGGGGGTGGGAAAGTTCTTGGATGGGAGTTTTTAGAGAGTCTATAGAAACTCAGCATAGTATCTGTCCTATTCCCTTTGGGATGCTATAATAAAATACTGTACCACATACTGGGCAGCTTATAAACAACAGAAATTTATTGCTCCCATTTCTGGAGGCTGGAAAGTCAGCTCAAGATGCCAGCATGATTTTTTGGGTCAGGTTCCCTTCCTGGTTCATAGCTGGCACTTTCTTGCTGTGTCCTCATATGGTGGAAGGGGCAAAAGATCCCTCTGGAGCCTCTTTTTATAAGATACTATTTCCACTCACGAGATCTCTGCCCTGATGACCTAAGCCCCTCCCAAAGACCTCACCTTCTAATAACATCATCTTTGGGGGGTAGGATTTCAACACATGGAATTTGGGGGGAGAAAAATATTGACGTGATGTATTGGCTATTTTTTCATTGTCTTCAAATCATATGGAGGGTAATGGATTCCATTGAGACGTTGACTGATTATTTCAAGATGACCCTTTAGCTAAAGGATAGTTGACCTAGTAAACTGACTTTTTTAAAAAAAAATTATTTATTGATTTTAGAGAGAGGAGAGAGAGAGTGAGCAGTGGGAAGGAGAGAGAAGCATCAACTTGTAGTAGTTGCTTCTCATATGTGCCTTGACCGAGCAAGCTCTGGGCCTCGAACTGGCAACCTCAGCATTCCAGGTTGACGCTTTAATCCACTGCGCCACCACAGGTCAGGCTAAACTGACTTTTATTTTTTTATTTTTTTATTTTTATTTTTATTTTTTTATATTTCTGAAGCTGGAAACAGGGAGAGACAGTCAGACAGACTCCCGCATGCGCCCGACCGGGATCCACCCGGCACGCCCACCATGGGGCGACGCTCTGCCCACCAGGGGGCGATGCTCTGCCCATCCTGGGCGTCGCCATGTTGCGACCAGAGCCACTCTAGCGCCTGGGGCGGAGGCCACAGAGCCATCCCCAGCGCCCGGGCCATCTTTGCTCCAATGGAGCCTTGGCTGCGGGAGGGGAAGAGAGAGACAGAGAGGGAAAGCGTGGCGGAGGGGTGGAGAAGCAAATGGGCGCTTCTCCTGTGTGCCCTGGCCGGGAATCGAACCCGGGTCCTCCGCACGCTAGGCCGACGCTCTACCGCTGAGCCAACCGGCCAGGGCTAAACTGACTTTTAATTAAGATTTTTCCCTGGAGTACAAAACTGAAAACTGACTGAATTCTGCCTAGACTGAGTCCCATCCACTGTACAGTGGTATCAAGGAAATGAGATTGATCTTTTGCTTGATTGCTAGGGTATGGTGCTGATTTGACCTTATTCAAGATCTTGGAAATTAGAATCAACTTTTTTTCCCTAAGGGTAAGATCTGGCCTTACTCTGTGTTGAAACATAGATTTGTGAGAGGAATGAATGACGAGAGGACTGCTAGAATTTAATAATTTCAAATTCTGTTTGCCCACAGAAAGATGGGATTGGGAAGTAAGCCCACTATAGTAGAAATATGTGATTGTTAAGATCTCAGATTTTGGCTGGTGGTTACATGGGTGCTTATTAAATTATTAAACATAACTAAAAAGTTTCTGTGGCTTGGCTGTAGAACTTTGGAAACTTATTACAGATACAACAGCCAAAGATGCTGTAGTCAGGAACAGATTTACTCTTCTGAATAAAGATGGAGCGGACTCTCATGGCAGGAGATAAACAATATATGGCATCAGTTTTTGCTACTGTGGTTGGGTCTGCTTCTGTCACATGCTTTGCCTGTCTACTCTGTGTTAGGAGGTATTAATGGTATTGTTCCACCACATATATACAAAGTAATCACCATCAGAAACGGCATCTTTGCCTATCAGGGGGAGTCATGTTTTATTTTTTTTTAATTTTGTTTTTTTGTATTTTTCTGAAGTTGGAAATGGGGAGGCAGGCAGACAGACTCCCACATGCGCCCGACCGGGATTCACCTGGCATGCCCACCAGGGGTCTATGCTCTGCCCATCTGGGGCGTTGCTCTATTAAAACCAGGGCCTCGAGCGCCTGAGGCAGAGGCCATGGAGCCATTCTCAGCTCCAGGGCCAACTTTGCTCCAGTGGAGCCTTGGCTGTGGGAGGGGAAGAGAGAGACAGAGAGGAAGGAGAGGGGGAGGAGTGGAGAAGCAGATGGGCTCTTCTCCTGTGTGCCCTGGCTGGGAATCAAACTCGGGACTCCTGCACACCAGGCTGATGCTCTACCACTGAGCCAACCAGCCAGGGCCTGGGGAGTCATGTTTTATATTGTTGATTATAGGTCATGTGTGTTTATTATAGTTCATGTTTGGAAAGATTTCCATCTAACATTTGAATAATACTTTTTGAAAAGCATTTTTTTCTGATCTGTTGTATTTTGGAGCCTCACAAAAACCTTGTAATATAGGTAGAGCTAGTAATATTTCTATTGACAAATGGAGAAAATAATATACAAGCTAAGACTAATGGCACACAATCATCTAGTAGAACGGAGTCAGGAACCCAGATCCTGCATTCTATTTCTAGTCTTGTACCCTTTAGTAGAAAACTGGCAATATTTTTATGAAGAACATACTTTGAATTTTTGAGATAGAAATGAAAGATTATGGACCCCAAAGGACCTGAGCACCTTGGAACAGCCCTTGTCTTGTGATAATGTAAGACTTGGGGACATAAAACTTTTGGGAGCAACTTTTTCCCTTGTTAAGTTTGGGTCCATTTCCAGTCTTTGGATGTATTTTTGGCTTAAGCCTGCATCCTTTGTAGAATTCTAGAGTTAAGGAGGAGATGCAATCAGAAGGCAAACTTTTAAGGATTACTAAATAGCAGATTTGGTGTTATTTTATGGAAGTATATACACCTATAAAATTTAGACATTGAGGTGTTGTACCTGGAACATGATTCTACTGAGAGTGCTTGGATTACTGCCATAGAGTATATTGACTCTTGCTTAGCAGGTAGGAAGAATTACAGTGTACAAAGAAATTACAACTCTGAAGATTGGGAAAGAAAACATTACAGTGGATAATCTTTATTATCTCCCTTGAACCTGTTTATGTTTTCTAAGTTCTCTACAATGAACACGTATCTTTTAGAGTCAGCAAAAATAAACATGTATGATTTTTACGGTTCAAATGAGAATTTGGGAAAGTAAAAATGATAGCACTTTTGAAGGGCACTCTAACACTTGGTGCTGTCAAAGTATTTTGCTTTGTAGGCAGTTACAGTTACGTTAATAAATTTGATACATAATTTGATTATAATCTTACTGGTTGAGGGTGGCTATATTAAGTGCTTTTGGTTTTTCTTTGCATTATAATTTAGTCATTTAGCTCTACTGATTCAAGAAATTAATTTTAGTCCACCAGAAGCAACAAAGACCTTAGGTTTACATACAGTAATTACTTATCAATAAATAACCTAAAACTAGAATACTGCTTTATAATGAAAACTAGGCTTAGGATCTACTCATGACTCCATTTTCTTCGCAGGTTTCTTTTTTTTTAAAATTAATTATTTTTTTTTTACAGGGACAGAGAAAGAGTCAGAGAGAGGGATAGATAGGGACAGACAGACAGGAACAGAGAGAGATGAGAAGAAGCATCAATTCATCAGTTTTTTGTTGCGACACCTTAGTTGTTCATTGATTGCTTTCTCATATGTGCCATGACCGCGGGCCTTCAGCAGACCGAGTAACCCCTTGCTGGAGCCAGCGACCTTGGGTCCAAGCTGGTGAGCTTTGCTCAAACCAGATGAACCTGCACTCAAGCTGGCGACCTCAGGGTCTTGAACCTGGGTCCCCCGCATCCCAGTCCGACGCTCTATCCACTGCACCACTGCCTGGTCAGGCCGCAGGTTTCTAATAAGTAAAACCAAATTATTAGTGCTTCTTTAAGGTACTGTTTTCATCCAGTGACATAGGACTCATTAATTTCCTCACTCATTTATTCATTTGCTCACCATCTGCTATGTCTTGAACACTGTACTAAATGCTAGGGACACAAGTATAAAAGATAGGGGCCCTACTAGCAAACACACAATCTTTTAGTTTGGGAGAGACATCACAGAAATATTCTTGGCATATGGAGGTATTCTGAGATATCTTCTCTTTTCTAGTTTTTTTTCTTTTCTTTTCTTTTTTTTTTACAGAGAGAGAGAACCAGAGAAGAGGGATAGACAGACAGGAACAGAGAGAGATGAGAAGCATCAATCATCAGTTTTTTGTTGCGACACCTTAGTTGTTCATTGTTTGCTTTCTCATACGTGCCTTGACTGTGGACCTTCAGCAGACTGAGTAACCCCTTGCTCGAGCCAGCGACCTTGGGTCCAAGCTGGTGAGCTTTGCTCAAACCAGATGAGCCTGCGCTGAAGCTGGCGACCTCGGGGTCTTGAACCTGGGTCCCCCGCATCCCAGTCCGACGCTTTACCTACTGCGCCACCGCCCAATCAGGCTCTTTTCTAGTTTTAACTAGAAAAGCAAAATGACTAGATTGCTTCTTTGAAGAACTTAATGCACTTAGTGTTGTGAATAGGTGGCTTTAAGAGGAGCTGATGGCTTCATAGTTATTTCTCTGATTACGAAATATTGAATATTACTGATCTAAAGAATTTACTTATCTAAGGAGCATTTCTTATTGAGGTAGTTAAGCTATGCACTCAGGTTTATATCAGATTTGCTTTGGGAGCATTATTAAGAAACCTTGTATTGACTCTTCCAGGGTGGATACAGTGTCTTTATTCTCTATATTTAGCACACTACATGACACATAACAGATATCCTTGTACTAGTAAGTGAAAGAATGTTTTATGTAAAAACTTAATTTTAAGAATTTTAATTTTTATTTATTTATTTATTTTACAGAGTCAGAGAGAGGGATAGACAGAGACAGACAGACAGGAACGGAGAGAGATGAGAAGCATCAATCATCAGTTTTTCGTTGCGCTTTGCAACACCTTAGTTGTTCATTGATTGCTTTCTCATCTGTGCCTTGACCATGGGCCTTCAGCAGACCAAGTAACCCCTTGCTGGAGCCAGTGACCTTAGGTCCAAGCTGGTGAGCTTTTGCTCAAACTAGATGATCCCACGCTCAAGCTGGTGACCTCGGGGTCTCGAACCTGGGTCCTTCCGCATCCCAGTCCGATGCTCTATCCACTGCGGCACTGCCTGTTCAGGCAATTTTAAGAATTTTAATACTGATATAAGTATATTGTACCAAAAGTTACCTTATACCTAATATAATGAGATACACAGTAGTTTCTAGAATCTTAAGAGGTAATCCTTTACTCAGGCCAGTGAAGTATCCCATTAAACCATTTGATACATAGTTTTTTAGTTACTCTTAGAACAACTGTAGTCATTGATGGCTATAAGTCAAGGGTCCCCAAACTACGGCCCACAGGCCGCATGCGGCCCCCCTGAGGCCATTTATCCGGCCCCTGCCGCACTTCCAGAAGGGGCACCTCTTTCATTGGTGGTCAGTGAGAGGTCAAAGTGCAGTGTTGCTCACTACAGTACTACTTCCTGTGACATGGGACGCACGCGTCATGTTTCCGGAAGAGCGTCATATCATTTTTTTACGGCTAGCAGTGACAAATATGGAACTGGACATTGACCATCTCATTAGCCAAAAGTAGGCCCATAGTTCCCATTGAAATACTGGTCAGTTTGTTGATTTAAATTTACTTGTTCTTTATTTTAAATATTGTATTTGTTCCTGTTTTGTTTTTTTACTTTAAAATAAGATATGTGCAGTATGTGTAGGGATTTGTTCATAGTTTTTTTTATAGTCGGGCCCTCCAACGGTCTGAGGGACAGTGAACTGGCCCCCTGTGTAAAAAATTTGCTGTGTAAAAAATTGCTGCTATAAGTCAGCACTTCATTTCTTTTGCCTAATCCTTCTCTACAGAACAGTAGATACCTAGTTTGCCTTCTTTAACAAGATAACCCTTCAAATATTTGAGTGTGATTACTCATTCAGCAAATATTTCTTGTACCTACACATGCAAGACATCGTCCTGGCATTGTGAAAGATCCAAAGGTAATTAAGCGGCATAGGCTGTTCTCAACTGATACAGAGAAAGAGCCAGTTTGTTGAAAAGAGAGTGCATTTGCTTATGATAATCAGGAACACTTCATGGAGGAGTAGTATTTGAATTAAGATTAGAGATGGAGTGGTAGGCAGAGAGCATAATCAAAAAGCTAAGAGATGAGGAAGCCCAGTGTAAGTTAGAGGAGTAGCAAGAGGCCCAGGTTGGCTGTTTCACAAACTATCCTAGGATATTAAACGTGTTCATTGTTGTATCCTCAACACCTGGAGGAGTGTTTGGGAAATAACTGGGGCTCAGTAAATATTTGTTGAATGAATGAATAAATGGTCACATTTGGAAAATATTGAACAGCCTCTTGAAGAATTACAAAACACTAGGATATTGAACACTTTGGTAAGTCCTTTTGAGGAAAAAAAAACTGGTTTATCTCAAGTTTATTTGACTGTGGAATGCCTATTCTTGACATCCTCTGGAAAATATGTATAATAAATACCCTGAGGTCTGTATGGTAGAGGTGACATGAAGACTGGGAAGTATTTTCTTCTCCAGGCTAAACACAGAGTTTCTTCAGCCATTCTGTACTTGACAATTTGGCTTCTAAACTCCTCACTAGTCTGATATCCCTCTCTGCAAGCATTCTAGCTTCTGAGTAAGTGTTCTTAAAATGGGTGCTCCAAACAGAACACAATACTCCAGTGTGAACTAAGCAGTGAGGAGTGCATGGTACTGTTACCTTCCTTGGATCTGGATTCTATTCTAATGAAGCCTAAGATTGTATTTTCTTTTTAGCAGCTGAGTCACTTTCTTGGCTTATATTCAGTTCTCATATTAATTTACAAGAAGTTCTTTGAGTTGATTCAGAGAGATTTTGTATTAGTAGAGCTAATAAATGAATGCCCGTTTTCTTCTGATTGAGTCTAGGCTGTTTTCTCAGAAGTACTAGTCATTTGTAAGCTTCCTGAAATCTGAGAAAGAAAAAAAGAGTTAATTGTACAAGGCTGTATTTGCCCAAATAACATGACAGTCCAACTGCATTGCTGAGGATACTCAAAAATAGATAAAATATAGTGAATCATCATATACCCACCATAGTTTCAACCATTATTAAGCCGTTTGCCATATCTCAACTGTCTTTTGCATATTTTTAAAAAAGTCATAGACATTACTTTTGCACCCTTACAAACGTCAGTATGCCGCTCCAAAAATTATAGACATATCCATACATAACCACATACCATCATTGTATCTAACAAAATTGACAATATTTTCTAGGTGACATCTAATACCCATTTTATAATAAAATGTCCTCCATTGTTTAAACATGCCTTTTTACAGCTGGTTTTTGACTTAACAACATCCAGCCAAGTTCTACACATTATATTTGGTTTTGTTTCTTGTCTCTTTTAACTTAACATGGTCTGCCCTTTATATTTTTTTGTATTTTTCTGAAGTTAGAAGCAGGGAGGCAGTCAGACAGACTCCCACATGCGCAGGACTGGTATCCACCCAGCATGCCCACCAGGGGGCGATGCTCTGCCCATCTGGGGCATCGATCTGTTGCTGCTGGAGTCATTCTAGCACCTGAGGCAGAGGCCATTCTAGCACTGAGTCATCCTCAGTGCCTGGGCCAACTTTGCTCCAATGGAGCCTTGGCGGTGGGAGGGGAAGAGAGAGACAGAGAGGAAGGAGAGGGGGAGGGGTGGAGAAGCAGATGAGCGCTTCTCCTGTGTGCCCTGGCCGTGAATTGAACCCAGGACTTCACACCCCAGGCCAACGCTCTACTGCTGAGCCAACCGGCCAGGGCTGGTCTGCCCTTTTTAGACATAATTTTACTCCATCCACTTCTTTGACCCTTCATGTCTGTACCAAGTGCTTTAACTGTTCTTTTGATAGAGTTATAAGAGTTTTCCTTCTTTACAGTAATTCAGCAAACCTTTTGTAATATTATGTACAAAATATGCTAGGCATTGTGAGAGCTAGAAAGGTGGATGTGCTTGGCCCACTAGGAGCCAGCAGTCCAGTGGTAGAGAGAGATGCATATAGAAACAATATGAAGCAGATTATTTATCTTCCCATGGGTCAGGCTTTGTTATATAGCCTCCCATTCCTCCCACCACCCACCTCTTACCCTCTGGGAAAATGCTGCCAGTGGAATCTTCTTAAGATATTACTTTAATCAAGTCCTGATGAGGAACTCTCTTGAATTAATCCAAACACTATTCTTTTTGGCCTGTTATTCAATGCTCCCACCCTTAATTAAAGTGTAACTGTTGTGAAGGCACAAATAATCCTTTTTTTTAAAAATCAAGTTTTTATTATTGTTTAGAATTTTCATTTCTCAGGCCTATGGACATTTTGGGAGCAGAAATCTTGTCTTATTTTTCTGCATAATATTGGGAAGCTTAATAAATACTTTTGGAGAGTCCTGGTACCTATGCTAGTGGGCTATTCTTGCTCTCTGCTACCCTCCCCAGTGTCAGCCAGAGCTTTTGCCAGTTAAAAGTGAATAAATAATCCAGGCCTGGGTCTCTTCTTTTACCTAAAAGCCTTTAAAAAAGCTCGTTCAGTAGTCTAAAACAGTGGTCCCCAACCTTTTTTGGGCCACGGACCGGTTTAATGTCAAAAAATATTTTCACGGACAGGCCTTTAGGGTGGGACGGATAACTGTATCATGTGACCGAGACAAGTGTCAAGAGTGAGTCTTAGACGGATGTAACAGAGGGAATCTGGTCATTTTTAAAAAATAAAACATCGTTCAGACTTAAATATAAATAAAATGAAAATAACATAAGTTATTTATTCTTTCTTTGCGGACTGGTACCGGTCCACAGCCTGGGGGTTGGGGACCACTGGTCTAAAACACAGATGACAGGTACATGGTTCACATGTTTCCACTTCTGCATCACTGTGTGCAAGCAAACTACTATTGCTGGTTTAGACATGACCTCGGTGTAGCACTTTAGGCATCCACTACCTGCCAAGCAAATTGTACCTGTTGGCAACATGATACAAAAAAAATTTTTTTTTTTTGTATTTTTCCAAAGTTGGAAACAGGGAGGCAGTCAGACAGACTCCCGCATGCGCCCGACCGGGATCCACCTGGCATGCCCACCAGGGGGCGATGCTCTGCCTATCTGGGGCATTGCTCTGTTGCATCCAGAGCCATTCTAGCGCCTGAGGCAGAGGCCATAGAGCCATCCTTAGCACCCGGGCCAACTTTACTCCAGTGGAACCTTGGCTGCAGGAGGGGAAGAGAGAGACAGAGAGGAAGGAGAGGGTGAGGGGTGGAGAAGCAGATGGGCGCTTCTCCTGTGTGCCCTCGCCGGGAATCAAACCCGGGACTCCTGCACGCCAGGCCGACGCTCTACCACTGAGCCAACCGGCCAGGGCCTGATACAAAATTTTTTTGCTATCCTTGTAAACCAATAGTTTCCATATAAATTGTACATAAGAATCACCTGAGCTAACATTTTTGTTTTTTTTTTTTTTGTATTTCTCTGAAGCTGGAAACGGGGAGAGACAGTCAGATAAGACTCCTGCATGCGCCCGACCGGGATCCACGCCCATCAGGGGACAACGTTCTGCCCACCAGGGGGCGATGCTCTGCCCCTCCGGGGCCTTGCTCTGTCGCGACCAGAGCCACTCTAGCGCCTGGTGCAGAGGCCAAGGAGCCATACCCAGCGCCCGGGCCATCTTGCTCCAGTGGAGCCTCGGCTGCGGGAGGGGAAGAGAGAGACAGAGAGGAAGGAGAGGGGGAGGGGTGGAGAAGCAGATGGGCGCTTCTCCTGTGTGCCCTGGCCGGGAATCGAACCTGGGACTCCACGCCAGGCTGACGCTCTACCACTGAGCCAACCGGCCAGGGCCCTGAGCTAACGTTTAATTAGTAGATTACCTAGGTTTCACCTTAGAATCTTGAATCAGAATTTTTAGGAACAGGATAGAAATGATTCTTATAAAGTTGACTGTGGTTTTTAGACTGGCTTTGGGGACCAGACATGTAATTTTATTCTGTTAAATAGCGCTAGTGTGGAGACTACAGCCTCCCTTCTTTGCAGTTTCGGTACAGCATGGCATTACTCTGACAATCAGTATATTCTGATAGTTCAATTTACTTTTCAGGGATGTGGTAGGATCTCTTGCTTTGAACACTGGGCAAAGCATATGGATTGAATGCCCAAGATGAAGATACAGGATACAGAAAAGTGGTTTTCTAAATATAACTGAGCTTATATTTAAAGCCTCAAAATCCTTCAGCCCTCTGAAAGATCATTCTCCCTGTTGTGTGAATACATTTAAAAGTTTAAAATGGAGGAATTCAACGTTTTTGTACTGAATAATTTAAAATTTTTTATGTATATTTAATATATGTGATTTAAACATAATGCGACTTAATTTCATATACATTTGTCAGATTTTCCATAAAAATTACAAATTGGGAAAAGTTCTTTATTAGTCCACATGATTTGATTTTGGGTCTGGAAATTGTGGTTATGTTATTGAGCAAGTAGAGAGACTAAAGAAAGCTTCAGGATTACCCAGTGAGTTAATGACAGACCCAGAAATAGAATATAGTGCTATTTGCTTGGGTTATGATTTGGTTTGAAGAGGATGGCCTGTGTATGATCTGTTTACATGAATTGCAGGAAGTAAGGTTTGGGGTTTGGAAGAAGTTATAGCTCTGATATTTGGCCAAGAATCTCCCCTCCTCCCCATCTGTTTTATTGATACTAGTACTAAACTGGCGGGTAAAGAGGCAGTTAGTTCAGACTTATATTTCTGGCTCTTAAAACATTTTTAAAAAGCTAAACTTGATTGTTGGTTGGCATGCTTTTTTAAAAATTTTCTGTTATTAGAATAAGAAGTCCTGGCCCTGGTCTTATTTTAGGAGAAGGGTATAGCCTAAGCTGTTGATTTGTAGGCAATAGTAGAGTGGTTTCCTATAGAATTTTTTCAGGATGTATATAGGTGTATAAAACTTTTTTTTAATGAACCACAAGTGTATCTTTATTAAATATGTTTAATTAATAAATGGTGTGGTTTGGAAATAGTGGAGCCCATGAGAAAACAACTTTCCCGAACCATAAATTGTTTAAGGGGGTATAGATTTGAGAACAGTTGCAATAGTAGAGTTGCTTACTTGTGAAGTCATTTCTTTTACTGTCCCCTTCCTGTTCCAGTTTGGAAGATGGAGGTGGCTCCTCTGACATTAGAGAGGGAAGCAGGAACTTAACAGACTGAGAACAATTTATGTGTGATGGCTCTAAACTTGCTCATAAAAAAAACAGCTTTATTGACATACTCACATACCATGCAAGTCACCTATTTAAAGTATACAATTCAATGCTTTTTAATATATTCATAGGATTGTGTAACCATCACTGTACTTTAATTTTAGAACATTTTCTCTTCCTTTAAAAAAAAGCCCTACGCCTGACCGGGTGGTGGCGCAGTGGATAGAGCGTCAGACTGGGATGCGGAGGACCCAGGTTTGAGACCCCGAAGTCACCAGCTTGAGTGCAGGATCATCTGGTTGCTCACCAGCTTGAGCCCAAGGTCGCTGGCTCACTCAGTCTGCTGTAGCCTCCCGGTCAAGGCACATATGAGAAAGCAATCAATGAACAACTAAGGTGCCGCAATGAAGAATTGATGCTTCTCATCTCTCTCCCTTCGTGTCTCTCCTTCTCTCTGACTCTCTCTGTCTCTGTCACAAAAAAAAAAAAAAAAATAAAGTTAAAATGCTTTAAGAGCCTGACCTGTGGTGGCGCAGTGGATAAAGCGTTGACCTGGAAATGCTGAGGTCGCTGGTTCGAAACTCTGGGCTTGCCTGGTCAAGGCACATATGGGAGTTGATGCTTCCAGCTCCTCCCCCCTTCTCTCTCTCTGTCTCTCCTCTCTCTCTCTGTCTCTCCTTCTCTTCTCTAAAAAAATGAATAAATTAATTTAAAAAAAAAGTACTGACTTAACATCACATAATAAACCTTCCTCTTTAAAAAAAAATGCTTTAAGAAAATAAATAAATAAAAACTCTTAAAAAAAAAAGTCGTCGGCCTAGCGTGCGGAGGACCCGGGCTCGATTCCCGGCCAGGGCACACAGGAGAAGCGCCCATTTGCTTCTCCACCCCTCCGCCGCGCTTTCCTCTCTGTCTCTCTCTTCCCCTCCCGCAGCCAAGGCTCCATTGGAGCAAAAATGGCCCGGGCGCTGGGGATGGTTCTGTGGCCTCTGCCTCAGGTGCTAGAGTGGCTCTGGTCGCAACATGGCGACGCCCAGGATGGGCAGAGCATCGCCCCCTGGTGGGCAGAGCATCGCCCCTGGTGGGCGTGCCGGGTGGATCCCGGTCGGGCGCATGCGGGAGTCTGTCTGACTGTCTCTCCCTGTTTCCAGCTTCAGAAAAATGAAAAAAAAAAAAAAAAAAAAAAAAAAAAAAGTCGTACACCCATTAGTCATTTCTTTGCCTCTCTTCCCTTCCCAACCCTAAGAAACTTAATCTAAACCTAACTATTAATTGCAATTTAAGTGCTTATATAGATTTGCCTATTTTGGACAATTAATAGAAATGGAATCACATATTCTTGTGACTGGCATCTTTCCCTTAGCATATTTTCAGGGGACATACATGTAGCATATTATCATTCTTTTTTATTGCCAAATATTTCATTTATCCATTCATCAGTTAATGAGCACTTTGGACTGTCCACTTTTTTTGCTTTTATGCCTTAATGCTGTGAACATTTTGTACAGATTTTTCTATGGATATATGTTTTCATTTTTGGGGTATATATCCTAGGAGTAGAAAGGCTGTATCATATGGTAACTATTTAACTTTCTGATGAATGGCCGTACTGTTTTCCCAAGTAGCAGCAGCCTCATTTTACATTTTCACTAGCAATGTATAAGAATTTCAACTTCTCCACATCTTCACAGCACTTGTTACTGTCTGTCCTTTGGCTTGTGAAATGGTATCTCGTCTTGATTTGCATTTGCCTTATGATGAATGAGGTTGAACATCTTTTTTGCATATCTTCTTTGGAGAAATGTCTATGTTCATATCTTTGCCCATTTTTTTTTTCAGTCAAATGCTCTCTCCTTGAGCTATATCTCCAAATCTTGGCCTCCCCCCTTTTAAAATGGGGTTGTTTTTTTAATATTACTGAATATTATATATTCTGGATACCTAACTTGCCGTTTTTAACTGTAGATTGGTCCTTAATTATTTGCTTTGAGGCATAGAGAACTAACGGATACAAAGACTATATTTAAAAGATTTGGTGAGTTTTCAGTTAGATCTCAGTCCTTTTTTTTTTTTTTTTTTAAATTTTTTATTTATTCACTTTAGAGAGGAGAGGGAGAGACAGAGAGAGAGAGAGAGAGAGAGAGAGAGAGAGAGAGAGGAGAGACAGAGAGAGAGAAGGGGGAGGAGCTGGAAGCATCAACTCCCATATGTGCCTTGACCAGGCAAGCCCAGGGTTTCGAACCGGCGACCTCAGCATTTCTAGGTCGATGCTTTATCCACTGCGCCACCACAGGTCAGGCTCAGTCCTTTTTTTAATTTTTATTTTTTATTTTATTTTATTTTTTACAGAGACAGTGAGTCAGAGAAAGGGATAGAGAGGGACAGACAGACATGAACGGAGAGAGATGAGAAGCATCAATCATTAGTTTTTTGTTGAGCGTTGCAACACCTTAGTTGTTCATTGATTGCTTTCTCATATGTGCCTTGACCGCGGGCCTTCAGCAGACCAAGTAACCCCTTGCTGGGTCCAGTGACCTTGGGTTCAAGTTGGTGGGCTTTTGCTCAAACCAGATGAACCCATGCTCAAGCTGGGGACCTCGGGGTCTCGAACCTGGGTCTTCCGCATCCCAGTCCGACGCTCTATCCACTGCGCCACCACCTGGTCAGGCAGATCTTAGTCGTTCTTATTTTAAGTAATCTCTCTTTCCAACTCTTGAGGAACCTGGTTCATTTATTAAATATGACTGCTGGCTATATACCAGATTTTGGGGGATATAACAAAATGAAACAAAAGTTCTTGCTTGTGTGGAGCTTTATTCTTGTGTGTGTGGGGGAGAGAAGAACAGCAAAAGTTGTGTATTAGATGGTGACAGAAACTATGAAGGATACAGTGTGATAAAGGTTCTAACATATTCTTCACCTTTCCTCATTATTTAAACTATTTTTTATTTGACTGTTTGACCTTATTGCCCTTTTCATTTATTTTCATCCTAACCATGTTTTAGGTAAACTTATATTTTCCTCTTACTCCTAATTTTTAACCCCTCTGAAGTCTAATTTTTAATCTCACTTAGTCCACGAAAGCAACCCTCTGTAGTATTAATGATCTTCTATTAAAGGCCAGTACACTCTCCTCAGTTTATGATCTATGTGTAACACTGTTGCCTTTCTCCCCATTAAATCTCTTGCTATTTCCATTATGATTTTCTCTAGTTTTTAGAAAACTAGTTCCCTTTCTCCTAAAGTTTCCAAAGTTAAGTTTGGCCTCTCTCCTCCCTTTAATATTCCTGTGGTGAACTTTGATCATTCTCACATGCTTTCAATTGCTTTCTGAGGCCATATGACTCAGACTTCTCACTTCTTAGCTGAGGCCGCACCACTGCTTTCAGGTTTAGCTGGTGAAGCAGAGGTGAACAGCTGATTGCTGCTCAGAATTCTTTTCCTTTTATTCCTTCCTCTGGCGGTTCCTTCTCTTCAGGCCAATTAAGACACAGGGTATTTCCATTACTGCTTTAATGTTTGCCTGTGACTAATCTATAACAGTTCTGAATCAGAGGGGTTATTGCTTCATGGATACTGGTGAATTTTATACTTGTAAGTCTTTTGAAAGATAGGGTTGGGTTCAGAACTTAAATGAGAAGGCGTAATGTCTTGACCGTTAGTGCTGTAGCATTTACTTTCAACAAACTTAATTCTTACTTTTGTCTGGTGTTATGTTGGTGCTTTCATTCAAGCTACTGTTAGAGTAACTGAGGCATGAATTTTCCCATTTGTATAGAGGAAATTAAGCCTTAGTTAAATTAACAATATACCCATGGTCACTGTTGAGATTCTCATCCAGTTTTGACTCAGTCTTGATTGCTTTAAGTTGTTTGTAAACTGTAAAAAGTTATATCTCTGTGTGGGTGGGAGAGAAGGGCTCATAAGAATTTTTTTTCCAAATACTTAGTCCTATTTTACTTCCTGCTCGCAAATGATGCATTATTATACAACCGTTAGTTTTTTAAATATTGCTTCCTAAATGTGATGGTGTGTAACTCAGTTTAGTATACACTTGAAGACTGCTTATATTAAAAGAAATTCCACACTCTGTTGTTGGTGCGATATAATACAGTAGCATCCATTGGTGCATACCCATCAGTGAATGACTGGTTTTGCTACATATTTGGTTATTTCATTGTAAACTTTCTTGCATGTTGGTTTCCAAAGAATTTGGAGAAAAAGCTTCTAGGTACTGTTGACACCAACCTAAACCATGTAAATTATGGATACAGTTGAGTGAATTAATATAATTTGTTCAGCTGTAGTTGGCTCCAGAGAATGTGGGCTTGTAATTTGGAGGACACTCTGAGATTTTCTTGACTTCACTGTGAACCTTAGTGTTCTCTTGTGAAATTTCCATGCTGCTGCTCGTTTGCCTGGGCAGGGAGAAGATTGGCGTATATTTGTTTTAGTTAACCAACCTGGGGTTCAGGACACCATTTAGGAGCAGCAATGTAGATTAAAATGAAAACGGAAACTAAACCACTGATACTAAAATAGATTGAAAGATATCTAGGAACTAGAGTTCGTAGTGAATGGTAACTAATTGGAGATCCTAAAGGTGTTGGTATTTGGGGGACTCAATATATAAGATCCTTTTCCTTGCCTGGATTATGAATTGACTGAAGAATAAAAGAAGAACCAACAGATGAAAATGAAATATTACTGTTGGTAAATTAGTTTTTTATTGAGATAAAAATTCACATACCATAAAGTCTTAATGTATACAATTTGGTGGTTTTATAACGAAGTTTTTTTTCTACAAGGTCTTGCAGCTGTCACCATTATTTAATACCTGGACATTTTTATCACTCCAAAAAGAAACCTATTAGTATTCATTTCTCTCATCCATTCCCCATCCCTCTTCTCTCATCTCCTGGCCGCCACTATTCTACTTTCCATTGTTACGATTTGGCTATTCTGAATATTTTATATAAATGGAATCATACACTATGTGGTCTTTTGTTTATTCTTTCATTTTGCATGAGGCTTTCAAGGTTCATCAGTGTTGTAACATGTAATAGTTATTATATGATATATTATGGATATTGTGTAATATGCCACAATTTGTTTATCCATTTATCAGTTGATGGATATTTATTTTATTTCTACTTTTTGGCTATTGTGAATAATGGTGTTATGAATATTATATGCAAGTTTTTGTGAGCGTATGTTTAAATTCTTTTGGGGACACACACATACACACCCTAGAGAATTATACACACACATGCATATATATATGTATTTATATATATACATATACCCATATATGTACTGAGGAATAGAATTGCTGAGTCATAGGCTCACAATTACCTGTATTTCTCATAAGGGTGATATAGAATATTGTAGAATGTGACTTAGATTTAAAATCCAAATAGACTGGCTAACTCTCCACATTCTCTAGTTCCTACTCAATAGAACCCAGTGTAGACCATGGGTCAGTCCACCTGATGACTCAATTGTTAAGCTCAACAGAGCAGATATGCCCAGATTACTGGCATTTGGAGTCCAGGATGTAGAGTTTTTGATTATCTCTAGCCACTAACCAAGTTACTTACCTCTTTGGTGAGGAGTGGGCTAAGAGCCCAGGAGTATTTTTTTTTTTTTCCCCAGGAGTATTTAGTGGAGTCATTTCTCATAGTAATCAAGAGTTGGGCCCTGGCCGGTTGGCGCAGTGGTAGAGTGTCGGCCTGGCGTGCAGGAGTCCTGGGTTAGATTCCCGGCCAGGGCACACAGGAGAAGCGCCCATCTGCTTCTCTACCCCTCCCCCTCTCCTTCCTTTCTGTCTCTCTTTTTCCCTTCTGCAGCCAAGGCTCCATTGGAGCAAAGTTGGCCCGGGCGCTGAGGATGGCTCTGTGGCCTCTGCCCCAGGCACTGGAATAGCTCTGGTTGCAACAGAGCGATACCCCAGATGGGCAGAGCATCACCCCCTGGTGGGCATTCCGGGTGGATCCTGTTCGGGTGCATGCGGGAGTCTGACTGCCTCTCGTTTTCAACTTCAGAAAAAAAAAAGTTGGAAAGAAATGTGCTTACTCTAACAAAGCAAATGAAAGACATTTTAGGCTAGCAACCTGAAAGCCATTTTTAAATAAAAGAGCTATGCCATTTTATTAAAAAAAGAATGAATTCAGCTTTGGACATGGTAAATTAGAGATATCTAGGAGGGAATGTTAGATATTTGTGTTTGGAGATCAGGAGATTGATACCTGCCAGAGAGAGATTTGAGGTTCATCTTCATATAGGCAATTGAAATATAGCAGTGGATAAATCACACATAAAGTAAAACAGTAAAGTGTCTAGTAATTTCTGTATCTTAAGTCTTTGAGGTTTTTAGTCTTTCAGCTGATGTGTCAACTCTATCTTACTCTGAATGATTCGTTTCCAAATTTTGTGATTTTTGGTTGTGAATTTACTGATTTTGGAAACTTATCTGTGGGAATTCTTCCAGGTTGAGCTCAAAGGCAGATTCCTCAGAGAGGATTTGCATTTGCTTCTATCGAGATTGAGTGGGGCACACTACCAATCTAGAACTATCCTAAATAATGAAGCTTTTAAAACCGTAATCTAGGTGAGGTTTCATTTGTTGTGAATATCAGGAGAGATACTACTCTGTGCTATCATTGCCCCCCATCCCTTCACCAGCACTCAGTGCCAAAGGTAAGGAGCAATTTTCCTTGCACTTCTCTTGGGTAACACCTGGACTTTGCCTCTTGGACCTTGGGCCCAGTAGACTTTGGAATTGCAAGTTGTAATTCATAGGGTTTGACAAAATGCCCTGAAGGTAAATGAGAGGTATTTTCTTTTCCTCTGCATGCTTTTCTAATTTCCCTTTTTCACTTAGTTTTTGACCTTGATCATACCTTACTTTCTTTCATACTATTGAGTAATTTATAAAGTTTTAGAAATATTTTACTCAGTGTTTGTTATTTTCAATGACATGTTGATCAAACTATTCTGTCATTCTGGCAGAAATAAAAATGTCTCTTCGGTGCATGCAGGGACAATTGGATGCAAGGTATGCACTGAATCTTTAAATCAAAGGTTATAAATTTTGGACAGAAATTCAATGTTTTGTTTGGCCCATATAGTATTTAGAAAATAAAAACATCAGGAGATTTAAAAGAAAAATTTGGATATGTTGTTCTTTTGAAAAAATTATAAGACCCTACTATACTGGGCTTGCAATCCTGTTTAGCAACAAACTGGCTAGAACTGGGAATAGTAGCTGATTTCTTCAGGGTCTATATGTTTTCTCTAGTTGCTCACAGTTGTCACTTGTGTAGCGTATGTATGTGTATACATATGACCTGTTCCAACTTCTGTCATTTATGTTACCTGTAGACATTTATGGAACATCCTTGTGCCAGGTAGAAGTGCTAATAGACAACTTTACATTTGTTTATTGATTAATTCTTACATCAAACCTGCAATTTATTCTTGATGAATAATTAAAGTTATATAGATGTTATTATCCCCAAGTTACAGATGAAGAAACTGAGGTTCAATGAGGTTATATAAATTCTTTAAGGTCATTTAGTGTCAAAACTAGAATTTGAACCTAGAACTGTCTTACTTAAAGTCTGTTTCAAAGTTTGTTATGTTACAGTGCTATTCTTAACTTTTTTATTTTAAAGCAATGAACTTGTTTTAGATGAAATCTTAGTGAAGTCTAGTATATAAAGCCAAGAAAGATAGTACTGCTTTGATTGAAGACTAGATGGGTGGGAATGGGTAGTATGTGGGAATGGGAACCATCATGCTTGGTCGCCTTTAGGCATCTCTTTGGAATCCCTAGGATTTTTTTTTTTTTTTTTTTTTTAAAGACTAGTATCCAGAACATAGAATTCCTAGAAGTCAGTAGTTTTTTTTTAATTTTATTTTTATTTTATTTATTCATTTTAGAAAGGAGAGAGAGATAGAGAGAGAAGGGGGAAGGAGCAGGAAGCATCAACTCCCATATGTGCCTTGACCAGGCAAGCCCAGGGTTTCGAACCAGCGACCTCAGCATTTCCAGGTCGATGCTTTATCCACTGCGCCACCACAGGTCAGGCGGAATCCCTAGGATTTTGCTAGACAGTTTGGACACTCTCTGTAAGATAAGCATATAACAGATTGTTAAACTTTGAGTTTTCAGCTCCTTTGGATGTTATAGGACATGCCTACAAGTATGTCTGTACTTTTTCAGTGTAATTCCTCTAATTGCATTTTTGATTCATGTGCATATGTGTTTAGAACATGGTGAATCTTTTATTTTTCTATTTTTTCAGAGTTATAACACTCTGAATTGTAACTTGATTTATAGTTTCATTTACTTTTGAGCATCTGTTAAATAATTCTTCTCTACTTTTCAGATTCTCTTTGTGGCCAGATGGGTTTGTATGGACAGGTTTGTCCATCTGTAACTTCATTAAGGTGAGTGCTCCTCTTTTTCTTTATTGGAACATGTTACGTTTTAAAAGTTATGCTGATCAGGTGACATTGGAATGAATTTCAGGGTGAGTGTCAGAATAAAATATTGTAGTTTTGTCAACTAGTGCTATTTGGTGGGTTGGCAGTTATTTTTGCTTACAGAGATATTTGTGGCAGGGGGATTTGGATCTCAGTTTCCACTTGGTGAGTTTACATATGTTCTTGTACATGAAATAACATAATTTTGCACTTCTTTGTCATTTCTTTTTTATTTCTTTTTTATTTTAGTGAGAGAAAGGGAGGCACAGACAGACTCCTGCATATGCCCTTACTGAGATCCACCCGCAAGCCCCCAGGGGGGTTCTACCCATCTGGGGCTCTTGCTCCATTGCAACTGGAGCCATTTGAGCACCTGAGGTGGAGGCCATGGAGCCATCCTCAGCGCTTGGGGCCAGTTTGCTCTAATTGAGCCTTTGCTGCAGGAGGGGAGGAGACGAGAGGACAGGAGAGAGAGAGAGAGACAGACAGACAGACAAAGAGAGAGAAGAAGGGAGGGGTAGAGAAGCAGATAGGTGCTTCTCCTGTGTACCCTGACCAGGAATTGAACCCAGGACATCCACACACTGGGCCGACGCTCTACCACTGAGCCAACTGGTCAGGGCCTCCTTTTTCTTTTTTAAACGAATCTTTCTACTTATTTTAATTAGAAAATACACAGTAAATATTGATTGCCTTTGTAGCAAATTACTAAATAAGAATAGATGCTAATTTTAACCTCTTTCTAAAGGATGATGTAATATACCTAGCTTATCTTCATTTATAATAAGTAAAGTATAAAATGTAACTTAGGAACTAAGTTATATACAACCTAGTGGGTGTAGATGTTTTTTTTTTAAGTTGCTAAATCCTGTACATACTAAATTTTATGAGAAATCTAATGAATAAAACAGATGAATGTGGGACTTTTTGCTTGCTTAGGTTTCCATTTTTATACTTACACATACCCCTGAGGGATCATTCCAATTCCCAGAGCACAGTTTGATAAAATAACCTAATATTTCAGACTAGAACATGAAGTGTTGATGACCATACCTACCAGTTACATGTGATATTGCAGGTAGCTGAATCATTTATTCAATCCACATATTGAGTATCTAATAGGTTGTTTGGCACTATTCTAAATGCTGAGGCTACAGCAGTGAGTATAGCAGATAAAAGTCCTGTAATCATGGAGCTTACATTCTGATGAAGGGACAATTAATGAGTAAGGTAGGTAAGAGGTATCTGTTAGTGACTACGAGTTAGGGCAAAAAATAAAATAGAGAATAGGAAATGTTTTTAGATAGGGTAGCCATGGAAAGCTTTACTGCAAAGGTGGCATTTCTGTGAAGAACTGAAAGAGTGATGGAATGAGCCACATCTTGTATATGTGGAAGATATGCATTCCAAGTAGAGGGAATCCAGGAAGTCACAAGGCAGGAGACTGGTTTGTCTTGTATGTTGGAGGAACAATGAAGTCAGTGTGGCTAGAACATTTTGATGAAGAGAGTTGGAATTGCCTACTTTTGGAGTGCAGAAGGAAAGAGAGGAGGGATACAAAATTGTTAGAGCCGTGAATGTGAAGCCAAGGAATCCTTAGGCTTGAAAGAAATTCTGATTGTGATACCACCAATAAATAAATTAAAAAATAAATTAAAAAAATGAAGTTGCACTTTCAGAGTTTACACACTTGAATTTTCAGCAGGCCAGTGCTGGCTTTTTCTTCAGTAGAAAACTTGACTCCCATACCATATAGCATTTCTTTTCTTGAGACTGTATCTTCCAGCTTATAATGGAAATAGATGGAGAGATTGCTTTTCTATTTTGCTAGTCTATGATTCCTGTTCCCCTATTGCCACCAAACAGGTGTCACCTGTATAGCACTGAAAAGATAAAGAGTATCATCTTTTCTATCATCTTCAAAACTGCTGTAGAACTAATCTGACTTAACAGTGATTTCTAACTAATATGATGAGAGGAGTCATTTTACCCTTTTTGGTAATATTTAAAACTTTGGATATGGTCATATCAGGATATTGTACAGACTTTGATCTTTCACTGCTTATACTTAAAGTGTAATTTAGTTGTGAGATGTGCTGAAACAATCATCTGTTAAGGTCACTGAGATTTTAAATCCCTTTTTTTGAATATTTATGTATAGGTTAAGCTTATATATGACATTGGGTTAGGAAAAAAATATATATACCTAACATTTTTTGATAAAATTTAGATTTTGGTAGGGATGATGAAAAAGAAGAGATACCATAAATTATTTTATAATTTGCTCACTGTGTGTAATAATTCTTTGCACTATATTTTAGAATTAAACTTTTTTGAGGATATAGCTATAAATTTAGTATTTAATTAATAAACTGAGAAGCTCTCTGACATCTGAGTTGGGTTATTTTGGGTCTTTATGTACACCTTTAGTTTCTGTAATATTTTATGTGGTTCATTTATAAAGCACAGAAGACCATTGTTACTGATTTTCTAACTGGAAGCCAGCCAGCATTGGTTTGATATAAGGAAAAAAAAAAAGAATGTCTATTTTTTGTTGTGAAGGAAACTGGGTCACTTAAGACCACAAACCTTTTAGTCTACTTTCCCATAAAGTCTTCCTCACATCGGAAAATCTTCCTAGGAATAGAGTCAGACAGAAGAGCTCTTAAAGTAGCTAAACTCACTGACAAACATTGCTTATTTGCCATACCTCGCTCATATATGCTATTTCAGTAATGCTAGAAAGTGGCTAGCCTCAAGATGAAAAGCATGAGTTGGTGGAGAAAACTGGACATATGACTGAGAAAGAGAAAATGGGGAGGCATTAGGGATTTGGAGGCTTAGGTAAGAATGGGAGTGGACAGTTTATGTGTAAGTGAACACAAGGGGTGGAATGAAAATATGTGGTATTTAAAAAATGTGTTGGGTAAGAGACGATAGTAAATGGATTAAAACTCTTCCTTCCCCTCTTAAATATTTAGGATAAAGAAGTTAAATATTATTTTCAATGAATGATATTGGATCCTGGTTTAATTTGAATGTGTTAGGATTACTCTTGATACTATACTTAACTGTATTTTATGATTAAAAGGTATATAATGAGTTATTTCTTGTCATAAAAAAAATAAAATCTTACCATTTGTGACAACATGAATGGACCTAGAGGGTATTATGCTAAATAAAATAGGTCAGTTAGAGAAAGACAAGTACCATATGATTTCACTCTGTGGAATCTAAAGAGCAAAATAAATGAACAAATGAAACAGAATCAGCTCATAGATACAGAGAACAGACTGATGGTTGCCAGATGGGAGGAGGTTTGGGGGACTGGGTAAAAAGGTAAAGGGATTGAGAAGTACAGATTGGTAGTTAAGAATAGTCATGAGGATGTAAAATACAGCATAGGGAATACAGTCAATAAAAACATAACTATGTATGGTGTCAGTTCGATAATGGAAATATAAGGGGGAACATTTTGTAAAGTACTATATATGATTGTCTAGCCACTATGCTGTGCCCCTGAAATGAATATAAAATAATACTGAATGTTAACTAACTTGAAAAAAAATTATTTTAAAATTAAAGAATGAGGTGAGTTTAAATAAAGACTCTTGGCACAAAGTCTGACACACATTAAAAAAATAAAAGGTAATACATGTTTATTTTAGATAATTTGGAAAGACACATATCTCTTGTTAATATTTTCATATCAAGTAACTTTTACTAGTAGATATTATGTGAGCATTAGAAAAAGGCCTACTAAATTTTGTTTAAAAGAATGATTGCAAAAGTTTTTGTACCAATAGCTAAGTATACTCTTTAATTTTAACCAAATTTCTCTGCCCAGAGGGGGCACTAATGATGGACTACAAACCTGGAAAAGGAAAGAGATACTTGTGCCTGCCTGTCTATTCCATGGGCTTCATAAGAACAACTTGTGAAGTAACAGTCATGTACTAAAGTACTAACTCCACCAAATGCTTCTCATCCCTACAGCAGAGCCTTGTATATGAACCAGTGGCTAATCAGAAAAGTGGTGTGCAGAGTCCCAATTCCAGCATCCTTAAAACAGATATGGAAGAAGGGATGGGGGGATTAGAGCTGAGTGGCAATAACTTAATAACTTGTTCCAGCAAACTACTAAGAAATATGGTATAAAAAGAGATTTTCTCAGATCTCTTTTATGTAGCTAGCATTTATGTAGAATCCTTGCATGTATCTAAAAAACCTTAGTTTTGTAAATCGTGAAGTTACATTAAAAATTTATATAGGATTCACAAGTATGGGTTGCCATCTGAGTCTACTACATTCATATCCTGAATTTGAATAGTAAGTCTGGATGATGAATACTGGGTCATCTGTATCTGTTAAGTTCCTGAGGTTTGGATAACAAGAGTAAGAGTTCAGATAATGATGGATTCAGTTCTGTAGAACAATAGAATCTTAAAAAGTTTAGCAGCATCTGTTTGGTTCGTGAGTTTGCATGAGATGGGTTTGAATTCTGAGGTATACCTCTAATTTATTTCCAAGTACAGATTCAATAAGAGCAAAAGCTTACTGAAAAAGCAAAGGCTGCCCTGGCTGGATGGCTCAGTCTGTTGGAGCATTGTCCCAAATTGCAGAGGTTGCCAGTTCTATCCTTGGTCAGGGCTTCATACAGGAACAGCTCAGTGTTCCTGCCCCCCCCTCCCCAATTCCTCTCATGCTAAAATCAACTTAAAACTAAAAAGCAAAAGCTTTCCTTGAACATTTGCTTTATTTAGACAAGTAAACACGTGCATATATGACATATTTCTTTCACATATTGTAGCAGTAGACTTTTTAATGATTTGGTTTGATCAAAGCAAAATAAAATTTGATGTTTCTTTGGACTTGTTAAAAATGGAGCCTTTTCTGGCCCTGGCTGGTTGGCTCAGTGGTGCAGCGTCAGCCTGGCATGCAGGACTTCTGGGTTCGATTCCCGGCCAGGGCACATAGGAGAAGCGCCCATCTGCTTCTCCACCCCTCCCCCTCTCCTTTCTCTCTGTCTCTCTCTTCCCCTCCTGCAGCCGAGGCTCCATTGAAGCAGGGTTGGCCCAGGTGCTGAGGATGGCTCCGTGGCCTCTGCCTCAGGTGCTAGAATGGCTCTGGTTGCAACAGAGCAACGCCCCAGATGGGCAGAGCATCGCCCCCTGGTGGGCATGCTGGGTGGATCCCGGTCAGGCGCATGCGAGAGTCTGTCTGACTGCCTCCCCGGTTCCAACTTCAGAAAAATACCAAAAAAAAAAAAAAGCCTTTTCTACATTTCTAAATTGGCTAATATTTATTAGAGGATTTATTTTGTGGTTCAAATGTTAGGTTAGGTAGATAGCTAGATATGAGCCAGGACAGGCAGAGGGGGGAAAGGGATTTGCATTTCTTCATGTCTACAGGGTCTAGATGAATCTTTAAGCTAGAACAGGCTCACCACATCCAGATTGGTGTTTGTGAGTTCTCTGATACGATATCAGCCACATAGCAGTATATAATGAAGGCAGATAAACAAGGGGGAGAAGCTGGAAAAAACGGGAACGGGAGAGTCCAGGGAGTAAAAGCCCATAAGTACCCAAGCCTTATAACTAATCGAGACACTCATTCTTGCCAGTGAGTTGCCCGCCCAGTCCCTTCTGATTGTATTCCTGCATAGTCAGTAAATCATTGGTTTGCTGCTGCACTGTTACCTCTTGATTGAATTCTTACTCTCAAGAAATCAAGAATCGAGGACTTCTTGTTATGCTGTTAACATGTATGTTACAGCATGCTGTTAATACATACATATACAGCCTGGGATACTGGGTTATCAGTAGCACTTCAAGTAGTGTCTGGTGACATTCACTACCTTCTATACGAGGGCTTTTTCTCTTGTTATCTTTTTCTGTTTTCACCCCTTTTTCATACTCATTCCTTTTTTGTTATGTTTCTTCCTTAAAGATGCCTTTTATTACTGATCGAGTATATCTGTTCAGGCTATGTCAGGGAACTCGGATATTGTAGCACCAGAGACGTTCATGTGTTAGTGTTCCAGATGAGTTTCCTGTCCATCTGTTTCATTCATTCATTCATTCATTCATTCATTCATTCATTCATTCATTCATTACAGAGACAGAGAGTCAGAGATAGGGATAGACAGACAGGAACACAGAGAGATGAGAAGCATCAATCATCAGTTTTTCGTTGTGGCACTTTAGTTGTTCATTGATTGCTTTCTCATATGTGCCTTGACTGTGGGGCTACAGCAGACCAAGTAACCCATTGTTCAAGCCAGCAACCTTGGGTCCAAGCTGATGAGCTTTTGCTTAAACTAGATGAGCGACCTCGGGGTCTCGAACCTGGGTCCTCCGCATCCCAGTCTGACGTTCTATCCACTGCACCACTGCCTGGTGGTCAGGCTGTCCATTTGTTTTCTTACTTTCCTCCTGTTGATATTGATGACCCTGCTATTTAGAATACCAGAGGACGGTAGATTTTTAGGCTTCTTGCTGCCTTGTTTTTAGTAGCAGTCTTGGTGTTGATTAGGCAGCTCTGGTATATAGCCTTAGAGTCAGGTAAATACAGGTAATCATATCTCTGCTTCATATTTTTTATATATGATCTTAGGCAGGTTCTTTCACTTTTCCTAATTTTGCTCTAATAGGGTTATTAATGCTTACTCACTGGTCTGTTAGGACTCATGGGGTTAAATATATGCATAAGGCATCTAGTGTATTTTTTCTCTTCTCCATTTTCCAATAGTGTAAAGCAAAAGGAATCATCATTTTTATATCCTTTCCTGTCAACTGAAGAACATGGGTCACAAGAGGATTACTTTTCTCCTTTTTTTGTTTTTCTTTTACCCAAAATTTTTAGATTCTAGAGTATCTACCAATAGACATTTAATATTATATGTTTATTTTTATACTTAATATAATTTTATACTTTTAAGTCTGACTGTCCCACATAGTGGCAGAAATAGCTTTTGCATTATCATTGCCATAGTTTATTATTATCTTTATCAAACTTTTTTGGAGTTGATAAAATTTATTATTTTTCATATTTAGTTATGGCTTGTTATAATGAAATGAAAAATAATGAGAAGCACTCTTAATTTTTACCATTATAGAAGCTTTTCCTAAAATGTATTTTGAACTTTTCTGGCTTATTTTCTAAAGCTCTATTGCCTTACTGTGGTAGCCAGTAGCCTCATGTGGCTATTTAAATTAATTAAAAATAAATAAATTTAAATCCGTTCCTCAGGCATACTGGCCACATTTTATGTGCTCAATAGCCACACATCTTAGGACTATCACCTTGAATAGCACACAAACATTTTCATTATGTAGAAACTTATTGGACAGTGCTGGTCTCCAAAATGTAATTTAATCTTTGATCTAAGATGACTTAATGCCTTAGGCCTTCCATTTCTGAACATTAGGTATTGAAGAGTACTACTGGCAATTCATTGACTTAAAGACATTATAAAAGATACTTTTGCGACTAAATATAGGTTTTGATTGCTAGCATTTATTTATGCTGCTTTTAATACTAGACGAGGCATTATTTAAACATTTTAAAGTATATTAATTAAATTCTACCAACAACTCTATGAGGTAGGTACAGTTGTTATCTTTGTTTCCCAAATTAGGAAACTGAGGTAAAGTTAAGCAGCTCAAGGACATGCAGCATATGAGGGACACAGCTCTTGTTCCAGTGCCCACTCTCTTAATCACTAAATTCTGCCTCTTGATTGTCAGTAACATAATTTGAGGCTTTTTTTTTTTTGTAAATGAGGGATGCTATCACTGAATATACTGGCAAAGTAAAAGAGGCATTAAATATATACAAAATCTGTGCCTACTAACTGCATATAGTATAAAATAATACTAAAAATAAAAAAGGCATTATATGATTTGATTTAGTAAGCTTATTTTATTCAAGCTTTGTTTGGTTTCAAGTAAAGGAATCCAGCATTGGATATATCAAATGAAACAAAACCAAAAAATTTATTTGGTAACTATTGGGGCATTTCACAGAACCCAGGGATAGCTAGATCTCTTGAGGGGACAGAACTTAGGTTCTTGGGAACTTAGGCAATACATTCTTTTCTCTGTTGCTTTTCTCTGAATGTAATTTATTTCATTTCTGCAAACCAACTTTCTTTGCCTTTCTGGTACATAGCCATTCAATACTGTTGAAGTTCATAGCTTCTTCATTCAGGAGAAATAGAAAACCAAATAGTTTCAGCCCTAATTCTAAGTTCTGGAGGGAGAAAATTCAGGTAAACACTTTAGGTCAGGTATCAACCCTGGTTCAAATCCTTTATTCCAGTTTGGTGTTGAGAGCTGGGCGTCTGTGTGTCCGCCTACTCCGCTGCCATCTTCAAAAAGCCATTCTCTAAGCTGCTTGAAGTCCAGAACTTTGTTGACTTGTCTTTGTATCCTCAAGACTTCACATGGTGTCTGGCAGAGAGTGGGTGTCCAGTATCTGTTGAACTGTGCAGATCACTCTCCGACCCTCAGCCTCACTGGGCATCAACTTCCTCGTGAAAAAATGAGTCGGATGGCGACCAGTTATAATCCTTCCACCGGTGGTTCTGATCTTGCCGGATGCTTGAGCCAGGAGTTCCCAGGTCCAAATCCTTTAATTTGTTCTTGTAGTACTACTGGTACAGACATGGTATAGATAAGACTTTCAGGACCCTAGAGATGGAGACAACTGAGAAAGGGCATGGTAAACGAGGCAAAACTCTGCGAAAAGTATCTGATACAAAGAAGCATGTTTCCAGTTTTGAATGGGAGGATTTAGGATTTTAAGAGAGGATATTTTTAGAGTTCACATCCTTAAAGTCATGTGGGTAGTGAACGGGAGACTTGATTTCCCCCTTCAAAGCAAAGCAGTATCCTTAGAATTGTAGATTTGAAATTGTACTCTTGCTTCAATTTTATTCAGTTTCACAGACACATACTGAATATTTATGTGTTTACTAATATTCAAAATTATCATAAAAGCAACAAAAGAAAAAGATTATACTGCCCCATACTAGTGCTCACTTGAAGAATAGGTGCTATGGATAGGTCTCTGTTGAAGATTATAGTGCTGAATAGAAATTTTAAACATAGGAACCCACTTTCTCAGTTATATTAACATTTTTGCTCCTCACACTGCCACATATCTATGGAGTTTGCAAAGTGATGTACAGTGGTACCTTGAGATATGAGCAGACCAAATACGAATTTTTAAAGATACAAGCTGTGACTTGGTCCGTATTTTTGTTTGAGATCCAAGCGAAATTCTGAGATACGAGTCGTGATTTGGGAAGCTGCGGCTAGTTGGCGCGTTGACGCACGGATCCAGTATCGGCAGCACAACACCAGCATCTCATTCTTTCTCACGTGTTACCCCCAGAATCAAGTCGAATCTCATGCGCTGTACTCATTCTTGCATCATATTTGCATTTTTTACTAATTTTTTTTGTGTGCTATTGTGGGGCCAAAGAAAGTTAGTGTAAAGGACAGTAATGAGATGAAGAGGAGAATGATGTCAATAGAAATAAAGCAAGAAATAATAGAGAAACATGAGCGTGGTGTACGAGTGATTGAATTGGCAAGGCTGTACAACTGCAATACATCTACAATTTGTACCATCCTTAAAAGGATGCCATCAAAAGCACAAATCCAGCAAAAGGAACTACAGTTCTGTCCCAACTAAGGACAAATATCCATGAAGAAATGGAGAAGCTTCTGCTGGTGTGGGTGAAAGAGAAAGAGCTGGCAGGAGATACAGTGACGGAGACTGTAATATGCGAAAAAGCACATATTATTTATGGCGACTTGAAGAAGAAAGAACCATCAACCTTAAAAGAGGCAGCAGAAGATACGTTTAAGGCAAGTCACGGCTGGTTTGAAAATTTCAAGAAGAGATCTGGCATCCACTCAGTGGTGAGGCATGGTGAAGCTGCAAGTGCTGACGTTAAGGCAGCTGAAGAGTACATCGCACGTTTTGCTGCGCTTATCCCAAAGGAAGGCTACATCCCCCAACAAGTGTTCAACTGTGATGAAATAGGATTGATTGTTTTGGAAAAAAATGCCCTGGAGGACTTTCATCACCACAGAGGAGAAGAAGCTGCCAGGCCATATAAACCCATGAAGGACCTTCTGACCCTTGCATTGTGTGCAGATGCTAGCGGTGACTGTAAAGTAAAGCCACTGCTAGTGTATCATTCTGAAAATCCTGGAGCCTTTAAGACTCACAAGATTCTTAAAGAAAAACTGCAGGTTATGTGGCGCACCAGTGCTAGGGCATGGGTTATGCGGTAGTTTTTTATTGAATGGGTAAATCTCGTCTTTGGTCCTGCAGTGAAGAAATATCTTCAAGAAAATAAACTCTCTATAAAAGCATTACTAATCCTTGAAAATGGTCCAGCCCACCCACCTGGTCTTGAAGATGACATTCTCGATGAGTTCAAATTTGTAAAAGTCCTCTACCTTCCACCCAACACGACTTTAATCTTGCAACCTATGGATCAGCAGGTCATTTCCAACTCTTAAAAGCTTTACACAAAGCACTTGTTCCGCTGCTGCTTTGAGGTGACTGAGAATACAATTCTAACCCTTGGAGAGTTTTGGAAAGATCACTACAACATTGTGATATGTTTACTATCACGTGATATTATTGACTTGGCATGGCAAGAGGTTACAAGAAGAACCTTGAACTCGGCATGGAAAAAGTTATGGCCTGATGTTGTTGCAGACAGGGACTTTGAAGGATTCGAACCAGAGACCGAGACCAAAGTAGAAGCATGGGAGGAGATTGTGTCCCTTGAAAAGTCAGTGGTTCTGGAGGTAGATGAGGGTGACGTAAACTAGCTCGTTGAAGAACATGAGGAGGAACTTTCAACTGAGGAGCTGAAGGAGCTACAGATGGTGCAACATACGGAGCTTCTGCAAGAGATTAGTAGTGAGGAGGTAGAGTCGGAGGTAGTGACTTCTACAAGTGAAATTAAAGACATGCTGGCAATGTGGGAGAAGCTTTCAAGTTTCATTGAAAAGAAACACCCAGAAAAAGTTTCAACTAGTCATGCTTCAGCACTTTTTAATGACACTTTTCACTTTCTGTAACATTTTAAAAGGCAGACAAAAGCAAACCTCTTTGGATAGATTTTTATTCAGAAGTCTTGCAAATGAAAGTGCCGAAAGTGCAGCCAAAAAGGCAAAAACAGGTGATGATTAAATGAAAAATACGTAATGTTAAGCTTAAAGTTAAGAAAGTGCATTTTTTTTTACAATTAAGTTGTGGTTTCATTTTAAGTAAAGAAAGTGCAGTTTTAGTTTTGTTTAAAGAAAATGCAATTTTAGTTTACATTTAGTGTTAAGAAACTGCAGTTTTAGTTTACGTGTCTACAGTGCCTGCATCCCTTCCTCCCTCTCTCCTCCTCCGCCATTCACCTCCGTTAGCTGCACTTGTCTGTCTCCAAGGTAAGAATACAGTATTTAATAACACTTTTTTCTTTTATTTTATATATTTTGTTATGCATTTGTAAAGTATACATGTGTGTTTCTTAATTAAAAACACGTTTTTTGGCCCTGGCAGGTTGGCTCAGCGGTAGAGCGTCGGCCTGGAGTGCTGGGGACCCGGGTTTGATTCCCGGCCAGGGCACATAGGAGAAGGGCCCATTTGCTTCTCCACCCCCACCCCCTCCTTCCTCTCTGTCTCTCTCTTCCCCTCCCGCAGCCAAGGCTCCATTGGAGCGGGGATGGCCCGGGCGCTGGGGATGGCTCCTTGGCCTCTGCCCCAGGCGCTAGAGTGGCTCTGGTCACGGCAGAGCGACGCCCCGGAGGGGCAGAGCATCGCCCCCTGGTGGGCAGAGTGTCGCCCCTGGTGGGCGTGCCGGGTGGATCCCGGTTGGGAGCATGCGGGAGTCTGTCTGACTGTCTCTCCCCGTTTCCAGCTTCAGAAAAAACAACAAAACAAAACACGTTTTTTCATAATTTAGGATGGTTTGGGGATGTTTCACAGGGCTGGAATGGATTAAATTTATATATTTCAGTTATTTTAAATGGGAGAAATTTGTTTGATATATGAGTTGGCTGACTTAGGAGCTCGGTTACAGAATGAATTAAACTCGTATCTCAAGGCACCACTTTTTTTTTTTTTGGTCTGGCTTCTTTCAGCATAATTATTTTGAGAGTCATTTGTATCGCTGCATGCATCAGTAGTTTATTCCTCTTGTTCCAAGGAAGTTTGTACAATTTGTGTATTCCATTTACCTGTCCAGTTTTGGCTATTAGATAAAAAGCAATGAACATTTGTGTATATAGCTTCGTGTGGACATTTGGTTTATTTTGGGTAAATATCTAGGAGTGAAATGGTAGGTGTATGTTTAACTTTTTAAGGAATTGTCAAATTGGTTTTTTTTTGTATTTTTCTGAATTTGGAAACGGGAGGCAGTCAGACTAGCGCCTGAGGCAGAGGGCATGGAGCCATCCTCAGCGCGCGGGCCAACTTTGCTCCAGTGGAGCCTTGGCTGCAGGAGGGGAAGAGAGAGACAGAGAGGAAGGAGGGGGGAGGGGTGGAGAAGCAGATGGGCGCTTCTCCTGTGTGCCTTAGCCGGGAATCGAACCTGGGACTCCCGCACGCCAGGCCGATGCTCTACCACTGAGCCAACCAGCCAGGGCCTCAAATTGTCTTTGACAGTGGTAGTACCATTTTACATTCCCATCAGAGTGTATGAGGGTTCCAGTTGCTCCATATCTTTTATTTATTTTTATTTTATTTTATTTTTTTATTATTTTATTTTTTTCTTCATTTTTCTGAAGCTGGAAACAGGGAGAGACAGTCAGACAGACTCCCGCATGCGCCCGACCGGGATCCACCCGGCACGCCCACCAGGGGCGATGCTCTGCCCACCAGGGGGCGATGCTCTGCCCATCCTGGGCGTCGCCATGTTGCGACCAGAGCCACTCTAGCGCCTGGGGCAGAGGCCACAGAGCCATCCCCAGCACGCCCGGGCCATCTTTGCTCCAATGGAGCCTTGGCTGCGGGAGGGGAAGAGAGAGACAGAGAGGGAAAGCGCGGCGGAGGGGTGGAGAAGCAAATGGGCACTTCTCCTGTGTGCCCTGGCCGGGAATCGAACCCGGGACCTCCGCACGCTAGGCCGACGCTCTGCCGCTGAGCCAACCGGCCAGGGCTATTTTTATTTTTTTTATCGAGAGATAGGGACAGACAGGAAGGGAGAGAGATGAGAAGCATTAACTCATAGTTGTGGCACCTTAGTTTTTCATTGGTTGCTTTCTCATACGTCTCTCAAGTGTCTCGACCTGGGAGGCTTCAACTAAGCCAGTGACCCCTTGCTCGTCAGCGACTTTGGGCTTCAAGCCAGTGACCTTTGGGCTCAAGTCAGCAACCATGGGGTCATCTCTATGATCCCATGCTGAAGTTGGTGCCCTTGCGCTCAAGCTGGTGACATCAGGATTTTGAACCTGGGCCCTAGGTGTCCCAGGTTGATGATCTGTTCACTGCACCACCTCCTGGTCAGGCAAATTCAAGCTGTTTTGAGTGACTTCAAAACCCTTACTCCTTTCTATTGTAGTATACTATATTTGAAACAGTAACCTTTAGTTTTTGAGATAATGACTTATTATAACATGGTTCTTACCTTTGAGGAGTACCAACGTTCATGTACATCCCCATGCCTCCTGACCATCCAGAGTATGATCGTACAAAAATTTTTATTTTAAAAATGTTTGAGGCAATATTAAAAAAAGGCAAATGTATGTTCTTCTGTTTCCATAAATTGGTTATCAAACAAACATGATTTTAAGTTAATAAAACTGTAACTGTAACTAATTTCATTTTTTGAAAAAAAAACCCAAAACTCACTCCTGGGATCAGCAAGCATGAGAAAAACTCACTATTCAAATAGGGTTAAACTTTATGGTTTCTCAAAACCATAAATGGTTAAACTTTATGGTTTCTCAAAAATTATTTAGTACTCAGAGCTTTTGTTTTTTTTTTTTGAGTTAGATGTATCAAAATTTATTGTATATGAAATTAAAACTAAGAAAATTAAAATATTGATAACATGTTTTATGAAAAATAACTTTTCCAAAAAAATGTAGTGAGATCTGTATTGTTTACATTTTTGCAAAATTTAAAAATATCTGGCTTAATATAGACAGCTGCATTCTCATCTCAGCCTTTGCATTCAGTTTGTTGTGATATCATGTCACATAGCATCTGAAAAGCTCCACTGTACACTTAGGAGAGGCCAAGAGTGAAAAAGGCAAATAACGCCTTAATATGAAAATTGTTTCGACCCTTCAGATCCCATGAAAGGGTCTCTGAATCATACTTTGAGGGCTGCTGAACCATAGACATTGCATGTAGAAGCCTAAGTTGTTTCTTCAGTATTTTTTTTGTGCATCATACTTAACATGAAAAGACTAAGATGGGATCTTCTTCCACAATGTTAGTGCTTGCCGGCACTAATGCTGTACTACTGGTATAATGCTATGGACACAGAATGTGGGAGAGATAAATTGATGTCTGATACCCAGTAAATGTTGTATGGTGAGTTGAAGCAGTATGGTTGCAAGCAGAGAGGTCAAGATAAATACTTTAATGGAACAGAATGAACCAGTAGACACATGTTACTCAGAGGAAGAAGACTTTTATTAATATGTATGTTTTAAGCTATTATAAGAAGCATTAATAGCAGATTCTGTGTGAGTTTTTAAATAACAGCTGCAATGATGGCTTTGAGTGTTACGTCAGAGGTACTGTTGTTCACTTTTAACAACTACTCAGATTTCGGTAGGTAGTGAGCTTTATATGCAAAATATAGTATTTATTTAATGATGGAATGTCCTTTAGTGGTTAATGCCCCCAAATATCAGTATATTTATTTTTTTCTCCCTACATTATAGAGCAAAATATTTTTAAGCTGAGAATTACACAAATAATATAAAAATGACTTTTGACCCCATGATCCCTAAGTTTGTACTCTGAATGGAGTTCTAACTATGAGTATGATTTGTATGAGTTTAGAATACAGTTTTATGAATCTGAGACTATATATCTGTGGAATAATTTGGAGAAGAGCAGTAGGTTTATTATGATTTTTAAATCATCTGGTTGAAGAAGTTCTGGACTTTATTATTTTTTTATTTTTTATTTTTCTTTTTTCTTTTTATGTATTTTTCTGAAGTTGGAAACGGGGAGGCAGTCAGACTCCCGCATGCCCCTGACCGGGATCCACCTGGCATGCCCACCAGGGGGCGATGCTTTGCCCATCTAGGGCATTGCTCTGTTGCAACCAGAGCCATTCTAGCGACTGAGGCAGAGGCCACAGAGCCATCCTGAGCCCCACCCCCCAACTTTGCTCCAGTGGAGTCTTGGCTGCGGGAGGGGAAGAGAGAGACAGAGAGGAAGGAGAGGGGGAGGGGTGGAGAAGCAGATGGGTGCTTCTCCTGTGTGCCCTAGCCAGGAATCGAACCCTGGACTCCTGCACGCCAGGCCAACGTTCTACCACTAAGCCAACCGGCCAGGGCAGTTCTGGACTTTAAACTCAGAAAAAAGAACCCAAAACATGAAGCATCATTGTAAAGAGAACTCTGATCAGTTCTCAGTTTTGAAGATAGAATTTAAAGATATTTTCTTTTCTATAGCAAGGGAGGTATAGATTAGCCTGTTGAACCATTTTTGTTTTGTTTTGTTTTGTTTTAAAGCACAGTGAATATAAACTTTACCGCATATTTAAGTAAGTTGTGAATTTTTCTTCCTTGGAGATCTTAAAGAATATTCTTGGTCTCCAAATTAAGTAATAACAGGACTTTTAAAAATGAGCTAATAGGCCCTGGCCAGTTGGCTCAGTGGTAGAGCGTTGGCCTGGTGTGCAGGAGTCCCGGGTTCGATTCCAGGCCAGGGCACACAGGAGAAGCGCCCATCTGCTTCTCCTCCCCTCCTCCTCTCCTTCCTCTCTGTCTCTCTCTTCCCCTCCCGCAGCCAAGGCTCCATTGGAGCAAAGTTGGCCCGGGCACTGAGGATGGCTCTGTGGCCTCTGCCTCAGGCGCTAGAATGGCTCTGATTAGGGCAGAGCGATGCCCCAAGATGGGCAGAGCATTGCCCCCTGGTGGGCATGCCGGGTAGATCCTGGTCGGGTGCATGAGGGAGTCTGTCTGACTGCCTCCCATTTCTGGCTTCTGGAAGGAAAAAAAAAAAAGAGCTAATAAGGTTTTTTTTTAATCTCTGATTTTATGATAAGTATCTCTGAAATCACACTTATGTTTACAAATGAAGTCTCACTACATTCCTTCAATTTTTGTATAAGCTGTATTATGAATACTTTTGGAATTTTGGAGGTGAAAGAAAAGTTGCAAAAATTGAGTGTTGAAGAATGAAGTATTATTGTGTGTGTTGGGTTCTTTATTCTAAATTTGATTTTCCACCTGTATTTTCACTACATTAAGTATTTTCCCAGCTTATCATTTAAAAAGGTCATTGTTCATAGGAAGTTTAAAGGCTGAGTCAGGTATTCAGACCTTAGTGGATTCTACTTTTCTTCTAAATGGAGCAGAGATCAACTACTTTGAAAAAATGGGAGTTTTTACTAGAGAAGAATAATTAATTGTGGAGTTTATAGTAGCAACCCTGGCTTCCAATATTGCCTTAGGGCACTGTGAGATGGAGAGAGAGGTCCAAGGATATAGGTAGTTAGAAGTATCCCGATGTATACTCTATGGAAATTTTGTCAGGAACAAGCTGTCATACACCAGGAAAATGAAAAAAAAATTTTTTTTTTTCCTTGTTATACCTTTGTCTCTCTGCTACCAGATATCCAACTGGGGCTTTTATACTATTAGAACTGTGAATTTAGAACTGTTTTATAGAATAAATATGCTTTTGTGGGCTGCTTCAGGAGCCATCATTATGTGATCCTGTTTCTTTGGGAAAAGCATGTTCTGAATTTTCATGTAATCTGAAGACAAAATTTGAAAACATAATTCTTTCTGGGTCACTTTTTTGGAGTAAATGATGAGGGGCTCATTACCATTAAGGTTGCTAAATCATTATTGAGAGATTTAGGGTATGTTAATCTAAAACCACTGAGTAAGTGTGACAACCATTTCAAACTAGAAAATCCTGAAGAGTATGAAAGTGATAATATTAATAGCTAACATTATTGAGTGCATGTATTAACTTGTTTACTCCTCACAACGATTTTTTGAGGGTGGGTACTGTTTTTATCCTCATCTTACAAATGAGGAAACTAAAGCATTAAGAAGTTAATTTAGTTAGGGTCTAAATTAGCTAAAAGTGGAAGAGCTTGGATTCCAATCCGGGCAGTCTTGCTTTGGAGCCTTTCTTCCTAATTACAGAATCACATGTTTTCCAATGTAGGCCATTCACTGTGTATTTGTTAAAATTAATAGAAGAATATAAACTTTGATTTGACTGGTATCTAATTAAAAAAGACACTAGCTTGCCTTGCTTGGAAATAAAGTATTACTTTATTTATAAATTTAAAATTTGTTTTTTAATATTACATGGTTAAAAAATGTAAAGTCAATCTGTAATAGATTATTTCATTTATTTTTAGGTTTCCGCCACTGTCTGCCCTTTGGAGACTAAAATATCCACACGTACTCTCCTTATATATAGAACACACTTGCCCTTTTCCCAAGGGAGACAACCAAGAGTTTCATCCAGTTAGGTCCAGCTGAAAAGCCCAGATCCCTTTCATCAGATCCCAGAGTGGCTTCTTGCTGTTTAAAGACCTGCAAACCAAATCTGCACTCTGCACACCTAATTCATAGTAGTGGAGAAGGAACAGGTTAACAACAGTAAAAGCTGAAAAGGGGATAATGAGAAACACTCAGGAAGTCACTGTTTTGTATAGATTATGAAATCCTACAGGGCAGAGATTCCCTGACAGTGGAAAAAATTCTTTGATTCTACTCTTTGATGGGGCCTCCATTGTCCCCTGTGCCCTCTAGAAGATCTTACCTTGTGCAGTATCCTCCATGGCCATATCTGAGATGGGTATTGGTGAAGATGTCGTTTTTGGGAAATGCACAACTGTTATAGCTCAGTTCTTGTTGCTGAGCTTGTTGATGAGTATTCTTTTGGAAACTTAGAGGTTTTTGCAATCTGGACTCTTTCTCTTTTCCACCCTTTATATGGTTATCTTTAAACATTTAGTTCTAGACTTTTTGCTTCTTTGAGCCAAAGGACCTGCCCAAGCAGAATGTGATGACCCTGCCCTTTGTGCTCTGCTTATCCTGGGGATTTCTACCCTTGTTTTGGTACCCCTTCAACTGTTTAGAGGTGAAACCTGTGGACCATTCTCAAAATAACACCTCAAAATTTATAAAACAAAATACTTAGGATTACAGTGGAAACCAATTAAAAATACTGAAATATGGTTAGCATATTATTTTTGTAACGTAGAAATAGATGTGCCTTTAAATTAACATATTAAATACAGATTTAGGGTCAAGTCTACCACACATAATTTTGAAATAGTTGATGAGTTTAAATAAAAATTTGAGATTCAGCGACTTTATCGCTTGACATGAATATTTTTTGTGATTTTTATTAACATTCGCAGGTATTGTTAATGCTACTGTTAAGGATTTGGTGTCTTTCATAATTAAAGGAAATGCTAAATTTCAGTTACAAGTTAGTGGATATAAGAATATTTTCGCCCTGGCCGGTTGGTTCAGTGGTAGAGCGTCAGCCTGGCGTGCAGGAGTCCCGGGTTCGATTCCCGGCCAGGGCACACAGGAGAAGCGCCCATCTGCTTCTCTACCCCTCTCCCTCTCCTTCTTCTCTGTTTCTCTCCTCCCCTCCCGCAGCCAAGGCTCCATTGGAGCAAAAAGTTGGCCCGGGTGCTAGAATGGCTCTGTGGCTTCTGCCTCAGGCGCTAGAATGGCTCTGGTTGCAACAGAGCGATGCCCCAGATGGGCAGAGCATCACCCCCTGGTGGGCATGCCGAGTGGATCCCGGTTGGGCGCATGCGGGAGTCTGTCTGACTGCCTCCCTGTTTCCAACTTCAGAAAAATACACACACAAAAAAGTATTTTCTCCTTCCACTTTTCATTGACCTCTTTTAGCTCCTGAGAGAATTAAGGCCATTTGAAACAATAGTCTTGGTTGGGAAGACAACAGCCTTGCAACATTGTTTTTGTGTGGCAAAGCACCAGTCTTCTTTACTGCTAAGTCTGCAGTTTTGCAGGTACACTACTCAGTTCAGTTTGCTACTTCAGAAGCAGTTGGTGTTTTTTCAACCATGCAGGGCTTTAAATGATAGGATTTAGCTTAAATTGCAGACCATACGCTGGGAGTACCTCACTTGACGAATCTACATTTTCTCTACCTCTGTTTGCAACTCTAATTGAAGTTTATTTCTCTTAGGACTTTAAGTGACAAGAAGGAGCCAACATATGCCAACATTCTAAATTTTCCCTGCATTTCTGTCCTTGTAGCCTCAGTTGGCACATGGTTTGCTTGCCAACTTCTGTAGATGACAGTTTGACCAAAGTCTTCATCAGTGTTTAATGTCATCAGCTTTCCAACTTGCAGTATCAGAATTCTTAATGTTTGCCTTATTGACTCTTCTCTTTTTTTTTTCTTCTTCTTCAGAGAGAGGGATAGATAGGGACAGACAGACAGGAACAGAGAGATGAGAAACATCAATCATCAGTTTTTCGTTGCAACACCTTAGTTTTTTATTGATTGCTTTCTCATATGTGCCTTGACCGCGGGCCTTCAGCAGACCGAGTAACTCCTTGCTTGAGCCAGCGACCTTGGGTCCAAGCTGGTGAGCTTTGCTCAAACCAGATGAGCCCGCACTCAGGGCTGGTGACCTTGAGGTCTCGAACCTGGGTCCTCCGCATCCCAGTCTGACGCTCTATCCACTGTGCCACCGCCTGGTCAGGCTTGACTCTTCTTTTAAGATAGTATCTTATATTAGGTTCTATCACTTGTCTCACTCCACTTCCATGTTCCAAACTTCATGTTAGAATTGCATTCACTCACTGGTAGAGATATATAGTAGTTAAACATGTAAACAGCTGGAAGGTAAACAGTTTAGGGCTAGGTTGACAGCTTCATAATTGTTTCACAAAAAAATCAGGGATCAAGATTCTATCTCTCTGCTTCCATAGCTTCCATAGCCTCAGTGTGTGGCTTCTATTCTCAAAGGTCACCTTATGATCCAAGATGACCTCTGGAGCAACAGCTATTGTGTCCACATTCCAGAGAGCTAGATGGCAAAGTGCAATGCCATCCAGAATAAAATTGGGGTTGTATTCCTAAGGAAGAGGTAAAAACAGGTTAATAGGTGTTTTTAAAAACAGATACTAGGTCTCCATTTAGTGGTATCTGCCAGAGATGTTGCTTCTGTTTGCCTTGAGTGCTGAGATGCTATAATAAAAGTTATATTTTATCTTCAATATCTATATTTAAAAAATGTGTTTATCTTTTCTGAGATGCATGTGACCGGAATTACTGCTGTGTTAATTACAGGGATTTCCTTCGAGTTCTTAGTTGCTCAACTTTTCACATGTTGCCAAGTCTTAAGATGAAATGCCAAGTGCCTAAGATGGAGTGGGAGGATTGAGGAATATCTAGGTCAATAACATCATTAGCCTCATTATTCTTATTTTACTTGATGTCTACCTCTTAACTCCATCTAGGGAACTAACAATATCTCTACCTATTTCCCCATTTTAGAAAACTTTCTTAGTAGTATAAGCCTTGGCTACTCCTTGGGAGTCAGGGAAATTACAGAGAGAGGCCAACCAATGTGCTCAAGTAGCTAAAAAGCATATTTAGGGTCTTATCAGTGGCAGTGTTTCATAAAGTAGGGATTAGAACCCCTGTCCTACTCCTGTGTCATGACTTAATGTTGAGTTCTTATATCTTGATGCTCTTTACCTTTTCATTTTATGCAGGAACAATTCTTCATGAAACTTCTTTTAAGCAACAGATACCATGATAGATTTAAGAATTTCAAATATAAGTCTTATGTAGTACCATTTGTCAGTCTGTGCTCTGAATCAAACTTTTTTCCAATTTGTAAAGGTTTTTGATCCTGTGATTATCTTTACTTCATGCTATTGCTTCCTCTTTTCTTTCACCTCCTCTTTTTACCTTTTAAGAATTTTTTTTTTGTGTGTATTTTTTCTGAAGTTGGAAACAGGGAGGCAGTCAGACAGACTCCTGCATGTGCCCGACCGGGATCCACCCGGCACACCCACCGGGGGCAATGTTCTGCCCATCTGGGGCGTTGCTCTGTTGCAACCAGAGCCATTCTAGCGCCTGAGGCAGAGGCCATAGAGCCATCCTCAGCGCCTGGGTCATCTTTGCTCCAATGGAGCCTCAGCTGAGGGAGGGGAAGAGAGACAGAGAGGAAGGAGAGGGGAAGGGGTGGAGAAGCAGATGGGCACTTCTCCTGTGTGCCCTGGCCAGGAATTGAACCCGGGACTCCTGCACGCCAGGTCGATGCTCTACCACTGAGCCAACCGGCCAGGGCCTCCTTTTACCTTTTTTTTTTAAAAAAATTTTTTATTTATTCATTTTAGAGAGGAGAGGGAGAGAGAGAGAGAGAGAGAGAGAGAGAGAGAGAGAGAGAGAGAAGGAGAGACAGAGAGAGACGAGGGGAGGAGCTGGAAGCATCAACTCCCATATGTGCCTTGACCAGGCAAGCCCAGGGTTTCGAACCGGCAACCTCAGCATTTTCAGGTCAATGCTTTATCCACTGAGCCACCACAGTTCAGGCTCCTTTTACCTTTTAAATGTGTATGATCTCACTTGTTTGGGGAGGATACCCACGCATTCATTGAATAGTCACTATTTCAATTATTTAACCACCATTGATTGACCCTTTACTTTCTACGTTACTAGACATTCGAGAGATAGAAAAGTTATCTTCCAAGGAGCTCATGGTCTCATGGGAAAAAGATAAAAATAATTATAATTTTTTATAAGTTTTATGATAAGAGGTATTTATATTTCTACTAAGGGAGCAGGATCTGGTTCAATTTTAGTACATAGAAGGTGGGAAGAGTAGATTTACCAGGTTTTCTGATGGGGAGATATTTGGGCTGCGTCTTTGGGATTAGGGTGGGACTGAGTAGTGAAGAAGAAATAGAAGCCAACTAAGCAGAGTTAGAGGGAAATGGCATTTTAGAAAGGAAGACTCTTAGTCCTTATCTAAATATTTTGTAGATAACGTGTACCTGCCGTGGTGTTTAGGTTATGCCTGAAATTCTAGTGTATGGTCACTATCCTTAATGTGGAGGGTGTGCAAAGAAGAAGTAAGGGTAGAAAGCTTAGACATATGATATAATCATACACAGAAAACAGCAAGTAAATGCCAAACTGAGGTTATAATGCTCTAGGAATTTAGAGAAGGGTTAATAAAAGATTAATAAAATTTAAGATAATTGAAAATGAGTTTAGGTTTAGTTCAGTGGTAGTCAACCTGGTCCCTATCGCCCACTAGTGGGTGTTCCAGCTTTCATGGTGGGTGGTAGGCAAGCAACCAAAGTATAAATAAAAAGATAGATTTAATTATAGTAAGTTGTTTTATAAAGATTTATTCTGCCAAACTTAGCAAAAATACTACCTAAAGTACTTGGTAAGTAATTATTATTATTATATGCTTTAACTCTGCTTTATAAATTTTATAAAGTTACTTCCCTACCTTATAAATCACCATTACTGTGGGACCAGTGGGCTGTTAGAAAATTTTACTACTAACAGAGATACAAAAGTGGGCAGTTGGTATAAAAAGGTTGACTACCCCTGGTTAGTATAATAGAAACAGGACCATTTAAAGTTTTGGAGCACAATGACATGAAAAACAATACTGACAGATTCCTCTGGAGCATATGCATGCATGGACTCTGGAGATCATTAGCAGGGAGGGGTGGTGAGAAATAAGTCTAGGAGGCCACTAAGGAAGCTTTTGGAATGAGGTGAGGTAATGAGGGCCTGACATTTCTTAACCAGATTTCCATAACCAGATTCCTCAGAGCCTCCCATGCTCTTTTAAAATTTATTACCATCTGTTCCTTTAAACAAGTAGACCTTTGTCATCCTCATTTCACTGAGAGGTTTCTTTCTAAAGTTATGATCTGGCCAAATCTAATGATAATTTTTTTTGAGTTCTCATTGCAATGGAGAATCAGTGCAGTGACTAGCCTAAGCACCAACAATGGAAGTATTTTTTTTACTTCCTTACCAAGAATATATAAAATTTAATAAAATGCAAACAAAATAGAAGCCCCACTTTTGCAGAGCTTAAAAGAGATTTTATAGTGTACTTCAAATCTGCTCTAGCAGAACTGATGAAAAATAAGTGTAGCAGTGGAATAATTCTTACTCATGGTGTCTTTGATGACTAGAGATCTTCTCAGCTTATTTGGACTTTAACTTCAAGTTTTGGCTGAACTTCCTTCTCTGCCTCTTTTTTTCTCTTCCTTCTTTTCCAAGTGAGAGGAGGGGAGATAGAAAGATTCTTTTTTTTTTTTTTTACATTTTTTTTGGGGGGGTCTTTTTCTGAAACTGGAAATGGGGAGGCAGTCAGACAGACTCTCGCATGTGCCCGACCGGGATCCACCCGGTACGCCCACCAGGGGGCGATGCTCTGCCCATCCGGGGCGTCGCTCTGTCGCGACTAGAGCCACTCTAGGGCCTGGGGCAGAGGCCAAGGAGCCATCCCCAGCTCCCGGGCCATCTTTTGTTCCAATGGAGCTTCGGCTGCGGAGGGGAAGAGAGAGACAGAGAGGAAGGAGAGGGGGAGGGGTGGAGAAGCAGATGGGCGCTTTTCCTGTGTGCCCTGGCCGGGAATCAAACCTGGGACTTCTGCATGCCAGGCTGACGCTCTACCACTGAGCCAACCGGCCAGGGCCGAGAAAGATTCTTGTATGTGCCCGGACTGGGATCCACCCTGCAAACCCTGTCTGGGGCTGATGCTCTGCCTACCTGTGGCCATGCTTGCAACCGATCTACTTTTAGTGCCTAAGGTGGAGGCTTCACCGAGCCATCTTCAGTGCCCTGGGCTGATTGGCTTGAACCAATGGAGCCATGGCTGCAGGAAGAGTAAAGGGAGAGAGAGAGAGATAAGGGGTAGGGGTGGAGAAGCAGAGAGCTCATCCTTGTACTCTTTTTCAGCTCTTGTGCTTGACCTTCCTGACTGGACTATGGGGTGTGGAGGACAGAATTTTTATCATATTTCATGTGTGTATAAAATTTTACTCTAGAATAAGCATGCATATGTGTAATTATTCTTGTTAAATGTTATAACATATTAAGTACCTACTTATTCTATGTTTCATTATATTACTTTGATTCATAAAATCTCAAGTAGTGATACTGGTGGGAGGAAAGAAGTTAAAGATGATTCTCAACAGGGGGGCATCTACATATCAATTATATTCCAATTTGGAATGTACTTTTATATTAACTTTGAAAATGTCTGTGACAGGTTGTTTTGGGAATTTGAACAAAATAAAGCTACTCAGTGGAGACTTAATTGAAGCAAATAGGATGACAGCGTGGTATAATAATATCCAAAGTTTATAGAATAAAATGTGAATAATAATAGCAATAACTACTGTTTTCACCAACACTACCAGTAGCTAACATTTACTGAATACTTACTATTTGCCAGTCACTGTTCTGAGTATTTTATATTAGTGAAGTTGTTACTGTGCTCATTTTACAAATGAGCTATGGTAGATAAACTACTGGATTGGGTACCAGGGGATCTGGGCTCTAGTTTTAGTTCTGTTAACTACTGTGTGAATTTAGGTAAGTTTATTTATTTATTTATTTATTTATTTTTTGTATTTTTCTGAAGTTGGAAACGGGGAGGCAGTCAGACAGACTCCCGCATGCGCCCGACTGGGATCCACCCGGCATTCCCACCAGGGAGCGATGCTCCGCCCATCTGGGCCGTTGCTCTGTTGCAACCAGAGCCATTCTAGTGCCTGAGGCAGAGGCCACAGAGCCATCCTCAGCGCCAGGGCCAACTTTGCTTCAGTGGAGCCTTGGCTGCAGGAGGGGAAGAGAGAGACTGAGAGGAATGAGAGGGGGAGGGGTGGAGAAACAGATGGGCGCTTCTCCTGTGTGCCCTGGCCGGGAATCGAACCTGGGACTCCTGCACGCCAGGCCGATGCTCTATCACTGAGCCAACCAGCCAGGGTGGGTAAGTTTTTTAACTTCAGTAGACCTTAGTTTTTCATTTTTAGGTTAAAGGGAGTGGTCTGTAATCTCTAGAGTAGTTTGCCCGTGGCCTGACATTCTGTGATCTCTAAATTATCTTGTCTCCGTGTTCCACAAGTTCTTCTAACTTGTTTCATGCTGGGAGCAAGCATTTCTGGCTGAAATTATAGAGCAGGTTGGTAAGTGGGTTTTTTGTTTTTTTTTTTTTTAAGATTTCTGAAGGTGTATAGAGGAATTTAAAGTTCAGATTTCAAAGAGATGTATGTAATAGAAATGAAGGCAATTTGGGAAAATGAGAAAGGTAAAACCGGGATCTAAATATCTAAAAAACAATACATAATAAGATTCTACTGGCAATGCAGATAGAATCCTCATGGTTGTCTCTTGATTATAGTAGCTAGGCTTAATCTGATTTACTTTCTCTAGTGCATTAGTACCCTCCCAAATTACTCCTAGAGTAACTAACACTTACTGAATGTTTCTTCTGTGCATATGTTATCACATTTAATTCTCAAAGTAATCTTTTAACTGGAGGTATTGTTGTTTCATTTTATAGATGAGAAAGCTAGAGTTTAGAGATACTTTAACATTTTCATGGTCCTATAGTGAGTAAACTACACTGCTCATAAAAATTAGGGATATTTCAAAATGAAAATGAAGCTACAAAATATCCCCTAATTTTTGTGAGCAGTATTCTACCATTAGAGTAACTAGTAGAATCAGTACGTGAACCCTGATCTGCCTGACTCAGGAACCTGTGTTCTTTATCAATTCTACATTCCTCCCGGAAGCACATACCTCAGGTTGCTTTTTATCTGCAGCCATTTGGGATGAGGGACCTAGATGGTATTTTCTTAGCCACATAGTTTTTTCTTTTGACTGAGGTACTTTGTTTCTTATTTTGTTTTCTTTTTCCTTTAGTTTGATATCATTTAGAAGCTTTTCATTCTTTTCTTTATAGTCAGAGTCACTACTCCTGCTTCCTTGATCCCAGGATAGAAAGGTTTGTACCTTCTGCTGAAAGTTAGCAATTCCAGTGTGAAGTGGCATGCTTTATTTCTGTATTTTTAATTCTTAGAGGAGCTTCCTTCCTTCTCCAGAATGTGTTAACCTGGCAGATTGTGTTTTCCTTTTTTCTTTCTTTGGGTGGCAATGTTCAGAATTTTTCAGCCTTGGAGGGAAATACATGACAGAATCCATATCACTGGATGTTTGCATTAAGCTTTTCCTTGAGCTTTTAATGTTTCTTTTCTCTCCATTTGTGTGATTTAATGTCTTATACCCAATGCCCCCAGATCTCTAGTTCCTTGACTTTTTTTTAAAGAAATTGTCTATTTCTGCTTGTCCCTCTTTTCTCTTGTTTTGTCAGTATCCTTCAGTTTCTCCTTCTTCCTTACTGTCAACTCTTCAGCTAGTTTGTCTCCTTGATGTTCCTGTCTACTGTTCTCTACTCGTCTTACCCTTTACCTGCTCAGCTGTACCTACTTCTTCCATGCAAATTCCTGTGCCTATTTCTCACTTTTCTTACTTCTTGCCTCCACTTTACTTTTGGTATTCTTTTGTTTGTATGACCCCTAAATTTGTGTAAAAGCAGTGCTAGATGTACAGTCTTAAGTTTCAAAGGGCCCTTGGTATTGGTGAGTAAAGATTGGCAGCAGAATCACTTTGTGGGTATGTATTGCCCTGTTTTTTAAACATTTTAAAACTAAATTTGTTGTGTTTTAGAGAGGATAAAAATAAGAAAAAAGATTGGAAATGTTGATCTCTTAAATGTTTGGTTTGGTCATTAACATACTCAATCTTTTCCCTCCAGATTTAACTCAGGCTTTCCCTCACTTTGGAACTCCTAGATTTGTGAATATTGGATATTTTGAGAAGCAGGGGTTCTTTCCTTGTACTGACTAAGGAGTCTATTTACCTTCAGGATGACATCTGAACTGGAGAGCAGTCTAACATCTATGGACTGGTTACCACAGCTCACCATGAGAGCAGCCATCCAAAAATCTGATGCTACACAAAATGCACACGGAACAGGAATTTCCAAGAAGAATGCACTCCTTGACCCAAATACAACCCTGGACCAGGAAGAAGTCCAACAACACAAAGATGGGAAACCTCCATACAGTTATGCCAGCCTCATTACATTTGCAATTAATAGCTCTCCCAAAAAGAAAATGACACTAAGTGAAATTTACCAGTGGATTTGTGATAACTTCCCATATTATAGAGAGGCTGGCAGTGGTTGGAAGGTAAGAATTTATTTAAATTACTATTTAAGCAATAACAAAATTGGCTTCTCTTATAGATAAAGCTCTCTGGAGGCTTATAATTGAAGACGAAATTCTGATTGTTGTTTTTAGAGTGTCACAGGAAATTAAGTGTTTTTAATAAGATTAATAAGTATTTCTGGTAGAATGTTGGTTTGTTAGAGCTTTATTATATGACTGACACAGCATAAAGAGCAGAGATAATGTAGCATTCACTGGGAAACAATACCGCAGTTCAGATAAGTTGATAGTGAGTTTGAGATAAACTGTGTAGTATGGCAATTAGTACTGTTTTCATCATCCAAGATTTATCCAAAAGCTTTTTATTTTAAAAGAACTAGAGATTCATAGAAGAGTTAAGTAAGTAATACAAAGAGTTTCCATATATCCTTCATCTACTTCCTCTGTATTAACATTTTATATAACCATAGTACAATGATCAAAACTAAGGAATTAATGTTGGTACAGTACTTTTGCTTAAAATAGTACTGTTAACTACTAAGTAAATTACAGATTTTATTCAGATTTCATTAGTTTTTGTATTAATATCCTTTTATGTTCTAAGATCTAACATCCAGGATCCTACATTGCATTTAGTTGTTACGTCTCCTTCATCTTCTCCAATCTGTAACATTTCCTCAGTCTTTTCTTGTCTTTTATGACCTTGACACTTTTAAAGAGTACTTATCAGGTACTTTGGAGAATGATCCTCAGTCTGGAAATGTCTGATGGTTTCTCATTGTTAGAGGGAGATGTTGTATTTTTGGGAAGAAGAATGCAGAGGTGATGTACCCTGGTCTGCATATCATGTCGGGGTACTTGATGTTACTGGGTCCTACTACTGGTAATGTTAACCTTGGTCTTTGGTTAATGTGATGTGTGCCAGGTTTCTCCACTGTAAAGTACTGTTTCTCAGTTTGTAAATTAGGAAATGTTGTGGGGAGATAATTTGAGGGCATTCAAGTACCCTGTTTCTTTTTAAACTTTTGCTCATTAACTTGAGCATTTATTGATAGACCACAACTACAGCAGTTTTTATTGTTTTCTAGTGGTTTTATGTATTTTTTCATTTCTTATATATTTATTAATTGGAATTTTTTCTGCCAGGAAGACTTGCTCTTCTCCTTTTGATTGTTTTTTTTTTTTACAGAGGCAGAGATAGACAGGGACAGACAGACAGGAACAGAGAGAGATGAGAAGCATCAATCATCAGTTTCTCGTTGCGCGTTGCGACTTCTTAGTTGTTCATTGATTGCTTTCTCACATGTGCCTTGACTGCGGGCCTTCAGCAGACCGAGTAACCCCCTGCTGGAGCCAGTGACCTTGGGTCCAAGCTGGCGGGCTCTTTGCTCAAGCCAGATGAGCCCATGCGCGACCTCTGGGGTCTCGAACCTGGGTACTTCCGCATCCCAGTCCGACGCTCTATCCACTGCGCCACCGCCTGGTCAGGCTCCTTTTGATTGTTTATTCAACCACTTAATATTATACACTCATGGATATTTATTTTATTCTTTGTGCTATTGTTGTTTGTTGCTTAAATTGTTACTGCCTTGGCCATTGGTAGCTCTTACAGGTTGACTCCTGTGCCCTTTTGACATGACCCCAGTTTTTTGTTGATTTAGCACTTTTTTTTAAGATTTTTAAAAAAAAATTTAAAATTTTATTTATTCATTTTAGAGAGGAGAGAGAAAGGGAGAGAGAGAGAGAGAGAGGGAGAGAGAGAGGAGAGAGAGACGGAGAGAGAAGGTGGGGAAGAGCTGGAAGTATCAGGTCCCATATGTGCCTTGACCAGGCAAGCCCAGGGTTTCGAACCGGTGACCTCAGCATTTCCAGGTCGATGCTTTATCCACTGCGCCACCACAGGTCAGGCGATTTAGCACTTTTTAACTTTCTGGCATCACAAGATGTTCCAGGCTCATCTTATACTTGCCCTGCTGCAGTCCTAGAATCAACCACATTTTTTTTAAAGAATACCTAGTTCCTTATCAAGGTTTTCTGATGTCCCATCAAATTAGTTACCTACCTAATTTATGTTATACAACAAATAGTTAAACTTTCTTTTATATCTGCACCTGTTATGTTCATGTTCTTATATAGCAGTTCCCCAGTTGTATGCTGTGTGGGGCATGTGTGTGTGAGTGTGCACGTGGAAGAAGGGGTTTATAGAGCTTTAGGTCAGTTACCAGATGGTAGTTAGTCTTGTTTCTCTTAAACCTTATTGTCTCAACACCTTTGTCTTTTTTGACTGTCTTTAGAAAAGACATTTACTGAAGTATTGTGCACCATGCCAGAAAATCTGTTGTTTTAGGGGAAGAGATATTTTTATATCTCTAACTCTATTCATCTGTTCCATGCCCTAGTACAGTGCTTTCATGTAGTTTAAGTGAAAACCTGAATTCAGGTCTCAGACTTTTCCCCAAGCTTTATGTTTTGTGCTGTTAGTGCTGTTTTTTTTTTCCTTTTGCCTATTCCAGCTTTCTAGCCATCCCGGGAAATAAATATTTTGCTTTCTTTTTTTGTTTTTCTCTTCTTGTCCTTGGATTTTCTCTCCTTTGCCTTTTTTCCCATTGGCATTATCCTGTTTTTTCTTTTAGCTCACATGTTAACCTCTCTTCGTTCTACAAAGTTATCTTTCATATTTCAATATGCTTTATTAAAACATTATTAATAGAACTTACAGATTTTGTTCAGAGATCTTGTTTTGTTAGCTTTTGTTTCTGTACTCATACTCAGTGATAGCAGCTTTTATTATTATTATTTTTATTTTTATTTTTATTTTTTTTTCATTTTTCTGAAGCTGGAAACAGGAAGAGACAGTCAGACAGACTCCCGCATGCGCCCAACCGGGATCCACCCGGCACGCCCACCATGGGGCGACGCTCTGCCCACCAGGGGGCAATGCTCTGCCCATCCTGGGCGTCGCCATGTTGCGACCAGAGCCACTCTAGCGCCTGAGGCAGAGGCCACAGAGCCATCCCCAGCGCCCGGGCCATCTTTGCTCCAATGGAGCCTTGGCTGCGGGAGGGGAAGGGAGAGACAGAGAGGAAAGCGCGGCGGAGGGGTGGAGAAGCAAATGGGCGCTTCTCCTGTGTGCCCTGGCCGGGAATCGAACCCGGGTCCTCCACACGCTAGGCCGACGCTCCACCGCTGAGCCAACCGGCCAGGGCGCTTTTATTATTTTCTGTGTGTCAAGCATTATATACTAAAGTACCCTATATCATTGTCTACTGAAACCACATAGCAGTTTTAGGAATCAAGTACTACTACTATTGTCCAAATATTGAAGGTAAGAAAGCTTAGCGTTACAGAAGTAACTTTCTAGAGTTTCTCAGCTATAGAACAGAGCCAAGATTTGGTACCAGACTTGGTAGATTTGGAATTTCAAAGCTCATGTCATTCATTCGTTCATTAATTTCCAAGTGAGAGGAGGGGATATAGACAGACTCCCGCATGTGCCTTTATTGGGGTCCACCCAGCAACTCCTGTCTGGTGGCTGATGCTCTGCCTTCTGGGGTCACACTCACAACCAAGCTATTTTTAGCACCTTTGGTGGAAGCTCCACAGAGCCATCCACAGCACCCGGGGCTGATGCTTTTAAACCAATTGAGCCATGGCTACTGGAGGAGAGGAGTGAGAGAGAAAAGGGGAGAGGAAGGGGTGGAGAAGCAGATGGTCACTTCTCCTATGTGCCCTGACTGGGAATCTAATTTGGGACATTTACACGCTGGGTCGATGCTCTACCACTGAGCCAACCGGCCAAGGCCTATTTATTTCTTTTCAATTACAGTTGCCACATAATATTATATTAGTTTCAGGTGTACAATATAGTGATGAGTAGGAATTTATATACATTATGAAGTGATTACCCTGATAAGTCTAGTACCCATCTGACACCATATATAGTTACTACGGTATTATTGACTATATTCCCTCTGTCTAAGATCATGTCTTAACCATTACATAGGGTCTATAATTTTTCAAACACTGCATAAATATTTATTTAATTTGATTTGCCAAGATATACTCTTAACTGGCTAACAGTATGATTGTTAACAATATACTCTGAATAAGAGTCAACTTTAACAATATTTCAGTGGAGGAAATGATAATAAAATTTGACTCATGTATTAAAAAAACATAATTCTAAGCAAGTAGTAGAAATCCATCTAAGCTGTGTTAGGCACTAATGTTCAGTAAAATTCTCTTGTCAAGATTTGAGATGAGAGAAGACTAGGAGATTTTGATAAACCTGTTTAGCAGTGGAAAATCATGGTGGTTAGGGAGTAGTAATGCTTAAAATGTGAATAAATGGCTTAGAAATCATCACACCTGCAGGGGCCAGACAGGTAACATAAATGAGTAAAGCAAAGAAAGAACCTAACTGAAGACTGCATGTCTTTACAAAGTATCCCCCACCTCGGTATTTCAGGTACCCACCTGGCACCATACATAGTCATTACAGTATTGTTGACTCTATTCCCTATGCTTTACATCCTCGAGACTACTTTTTAACTACCAGTTAGTGCTCTTAATCCCTTTACCTTTTTAATCCAGTCCCCTAATGCCTCTCTCCTCTGGCATCCATCAGTCTGTTCTCTGTATTATAAGTCTGTTTCTATTGTTTGCTTGTTTGTTTTGTTCTTTGATTACACCTATAAGTGTAGTCATATGGTACTTATCTCTCTCTATCTGGCTTATTTTACTTAGCATAGTATCCTCTATATCTTTCCATGCTGTTGCAAATGGTAAGATTTGCTTTATTTTTTTTTCTTTTTTCAGATTGATTTTTTGAGAGAGAGGCATGAGGGTGAAGGGACAGGGAGAGAGAAAGAGAAACATCAACTCATCATTTCACTTAGCTATGCACCCATTGATTGCTTCTCATACATGCCCTGACTCAGGCTTGAATCGGTGATCTCAGGTTGAGCTGGCACCTTTGGGATAGAGCTAGTGTCTTAGGGATTGAGCTGGTGACCCTGGGTTCGAGTCTGTGACCCCAGGATTGAGCCAGTGACCCTGGGATCATACTGATTACTTTAGTTCTCTGGGATGACACTCTATCCACTGTACCATCAACCAGGACAAGATTTCATTTTTCTTAATGGCCAAGTAAAATTCTGTTGTATATATATCACAGCTTTTTTTTTTAAAAAAAATAAGTTTTTTATTTATTTTTATTCATTTTAGAAAGGAGAGAGGGAGAGGGGGAGGGAGGGAGGGAGGGAGAGAGAGAGAGAGATAAGGGGGGAGGAGCAGGAAGCATCAACTCCCACATGTGCCTTGACCAGGCAAGCCCAGGGTTTCGAACCGGCAACCTCAGCATTTCCAGGTCGACGCTTTATCCACTACGCTACCACAGGACAGGCCATATATATCACAGCTTTTTTTTATCCACTTGTCTATTGATGGACATGCTCAGTGAACATAGGGGAATTATTGTTTTGGGTTTTTTTAGGTATATACCAAGAAGTAGAATTGCTGGATCATAACAAAGTTCTATTTTTAATTTTTAATTTTATTTTTTGTATTTTTCTGAAGTTGAAAATGGGGAGGCAGTCAGACAGACTTCCGCATGCGCCCAACTGGGATCCACCCGGCATGCCCACCAGGGGGCGATGCTCTGCCCATCTGGGGCATTGCTCTGTTGCAACCAGAGCCCTTCTAGCGCCTGAGGCAGAGGCCATAGAGCCATCCTCGGCGCCCGGGCCAACTCTTCTCCAATGGAGCCTTGGCTGCTGAGGGGAAGAGAGAGATAGAGAGGAAGGAGAGGGCCGGAGGGGTGGAGAAGTAGATGGGTGCCTCTCCTGTGTGCCCTGGCCGGGAATCGAACCCGGGACTCCTGCATGCCAGGCCAACGCTATATCACTGAGCCAACCGGCCAGGGCCTATTTTTAATTTTTTTGAGGAATCTCCATACTGTTCTCCATAGTGGCTGCACAAATCTGCATTCCTACCAACAGTGCATGAAGATTCCCTTTTCTCCACATCCTCGCCAGCTTGTTCATTGAGGAAGCTTGTAATTTTTATTGGATAAGGGGGTGGGTACGTATAAACAAGTAATTATGATGCTATATAAAATGCTCTGTAATAGAAATATAGAATGTTGTGCAATTGAAGAGTTGACTAATTAAGCATGCCTACTGTGTGTAAGCCATAAAAATATTTACTACATATGTGACTTAGTAAAAAGTATTAAAGGGTATAGTTAATGCTGTGAGAGTTTAGAAGAGCTAATGGGCAATGTGATGAAGTTCTAAAGTGAGTGGCACAAAGATTAAATGCTATGAGAGTACATGGAATGGGGAGGCATTAGAAAACTATTAAGGGAATAGAATTTAGCTGTATTTTGAAGATTAAGATTTAGGGAGGATTTTTTTTTGGCTTCTAGGAAATGGTTATAGGGGTTTTTAGTAGAGAGCAGAAGAGTTAGGATGGAGCCAGAATGTAGAGATCCCATGAATATATGAATGCCAGTCCGAAGAGCTTGGTCCAAATTTGGTGGGGAATAGTACCTATAGTTTACTTAAATGTACCTCATTTACCTGTCTGACCTCAGCTTCTGCTGAACTGTAAGTCCACCTGAGAGTGCTAGATCTAGTCTTGAATTTTTTGCTGCAGGCCAGCCCAAGTCATGGTCTGAAACTGGCTTAGAAGTAGAGATAAAATTTCAGCTGTAAGATGCATGATTTAGGTGCAATGAAAAAAGGGGGGTAAAAGAGAAGAAGTGGGAGTAGGTGGATAAAGATGATGTTGCTTTTAGAACTTATCTCGTCCATTCTGTTGCTTTAGGCAGACCTTTAATATTTCCAGAGATAGCTGCTTCATAAGTATTCTTTTTTAAAAAGTTTCTTCCACTTAATTTAAGGTGCCTAGAACTTGCCATGATCACTTTTAATTTTATTTTTGTAAACATAGAAATATTTTGAGCATTTCAGATGTAGATAAATGGAAACTGGTCTTTTTCCTTTGTTCAAGTCCTGTCTCACTTTTCAGTTCTTAATTCCCTTTTACAGTCCTTAGATTTGTGTAGCATGCTCCTGCAGCCTTCTGCTCACTGTATCTCCTTTAGGCATGGACCTATGTTAGGTTAGGGGAAAGTGGGAGATCATGTAGAACTTGTGAAGTTAGTTTGTATTGGTTGAAGTAGGGGCGCAAGAATGGTTCTAAAGCAGTTGTCAACCACCTTTTCAGAAATGCAGAACCAACTAAAGTCACCTAGAGGAAGAAATGTCACCATGGTCACTCAAAAGTATTCAAATAGAATTTTAATATTTAGGTAAAACTCCCTTTCATTTTGTGCTAGGACATTGAAGGGATATTACATATTAAAAATAATTCTTTGAATATTCCATAAGAATTTAAAAACACTCTGAATTTTTTATAATTGAATAATTTTATAATCTGAACTATATGAAAAGGAATTTAAAATTTTGTGTTATTTACCTTACTAAAGAAAATTGACCTATCATATTACTTGAGTATAGGGCAATAAAAAGAAAAATGCAAAAGAGTGTTATGTATATGTGGGGGTGTATTTTGCTACTTTTTATGTGGGGAAATATATACTGCTTATTGTTGTAAAAAGAAATTTAGAAGTAATAAACTAGAAACATAATAAACATAGTTACCGACAGGATGGATGGAGCCGAGATAGAAGAGATATAGATGGGGAAAAAGATTTAGAGTTTGTATACCTTTTGTATCATTTTGAGTTTTAAATCATGTAAGTGTTTTACACATTAAAAATAACCCAACAATATATATATATAAAAAAAAAAAGGTAGGGAAAAGAAACCTTAAAACTGAATGTAAGGCCTGACCGGGTGGTGGCGCAATGGATAGAGTGTTGGACTGGGATGCGGAGGACCCAGGTTCAAGACCCCGAGGTCGCCAGCTTGAGTGCAGGCTCATCTGGTTTGAGCAAAGCTCACCAGCTTGGACCCAAGGTTGCTGGCTCGAGCCAGGGGTTACTCGGTCTGCTGAAGGCCCACGGTCAAGGCATATTTGAGAGGGCAATCAATGAACAACTAAGATGTCACAACAAAAAACCGATGATTGATGCTTCTCATCTCTCTCCATTCCTCTCTGTCTGTCCCTCTCTCTGACTCTCTCTCTGTCTCTAAAAAAAACCAAAAACAAACTGAATAAGTAGAAAAAAATAGCCTTACTCAAATGGGCAATATAATTACAGAAAAAAAATTCAGGAGACTTTTGAAAAGAGCTTTCTGACTATAATATATACCTTCATAGTATACATACTAAGATTGAAAAGAATTGCAAAGAAATCATGAACTTAATCTTAGTAGATTTCTTTGGTAGTGATATTTTCTTCGAATCGGTTTTTACTTCCAATAACTCCAAGAAGAAGTTGGGAACAATTCTGAAACTGTTTTATGTGTTCAATAGGGTAGAACAAATGAGTACATATATTGATGTTTTGGAGAATCAGGACTCTCACAGTAACGAGAAAAGAAATACAGGTAGGAATGTAGCTATTGATTTGAATTGGAGGTGCCAGCTTCAACTTAAGTTTAAAATAAAAATCACTTAGAGAGCTTTTAAGATTTAGATTTCTGGGTCACAGCTCCAGAGAGTTTGAATTAATCCTAGGAATCTGCTTTAAAATAATATATATCTCAAGTGTTTCTTGTGCAAGTAGACTATACTTTTGAGAAACTACTTTTGGGGCTGGCATTTTCAAGGTCAAGCAATATGCTTTGATAAATTACCTGGGCAATTTTTCTCCTGGTTAACCTGGACCATCATATTTGCCTTGTGAAGAGATAACTGCCTGCAGGGTGGAGAGTGGTGGAAAAAAATCCTAAATATTTATCCTTCCCTATTCTTCCAGCTTCTTTTCTTGGGGTTGTAAGAGATAGGGTCTGCCCAAGTTGTGAAATCTGAAGTAATCTCTTTTTCATTGTGTGTATGTACATACATGACTGGGCTTTCGTATCTCAGGATACTTTTACTTTCTAAATACGCTTTTGGGTTTTGTTTTGTTTTTAAGTACTGGAGGGGAGATATCAAGACAGACTTTTGCATGCACCCCGACCAGGATCCACTCAGCAACCCTATAGTTGCTCGCAACTTGCAACCAAGCTATTTTTAAAATAGAAGGATGATGTGCTCAGATCAACCAGCTATCTTCAGCTCCCTGGGCCACACTTGAACCAATTGAGCCACTGGCTGTCGGAGGGGAAGAGGGAGTGAAGGGGGAGAGAAGCAGATGGTCACTTGTGTGCCCTGACTGGGAGTTGAACCTGGGATGTCTGTACACTTGGTCGACACTCTATCTACTCAGCCAGCTGGCCAGGGCCAATTTTGATATTTTCAAAAACAGATTTGTGATTACCATATCTAAAAAAGGTTCCTGTCCTTATGGAGCCCGCTTACATTATGTGATAAGAAATGCAGGGTAATAAGGCAGTTTACTAATGTAATAATGTCTGAAAGTCAGAAATGATTTCCCTAAATAATTAGTGTTTCAACCATGAACAAATTGAAAATTGAGTAGACTCAGATGAAGTGATGGAGTAAGGCTGAGATTACTCAGCAATCTTTGCAGGGGGAGCAACAAGTGGAAAGCCTAGAGCTGAGAGAGAACATTGGAAGGGATAAGTATGGACAGTAAGATCATGAAGAGCCTTTGGAGACTTTATTAAGGATTTTGGATTTTATCCTAAGTGCAGTGGGAAGTGATTGAAAAGTTTTAAGTGAAAAGGTAACATCATATTTGCCTTGTGAAGAGATAACTGCCTGCAAGGTGGAGAGTGGTGGAAAAGGAACAGAGAAGAAGGTGGAGGGTGGACATCAACGAGGTAGCTATTGTACTACATTTGGTGAGACTGGTGTCCTGGACTGGGATAGCAACAGAAGGGATAGGATAAAATAGATCAAAGGTAGGTTTAATAAAATTTGATGACATATTTGTTTTAGATGGTGAGAGGAAGGAAGAGTTAAGGATGTCTTAGAGGTTTCTCATGGGAACTGTTATGTGACTAATTGTCTTTAAACTGAGAAGGGAAAACTGGAAGAAGATCACACTGGGAATAAAGATTGGTTTAGTTTTAAAGATATTGAGTTTGATATGTTTCTGATGATGTCTAACAGATGGTTGAAAATATGTTAGGAACTTGGGAGAAAGGTCTAGTTTGAAGATTTAGATAGATTTGTGTCATAGATGGTCCTTGAAGCCATGGCTGTGGATGAGATTGCCTAGGCAGCCAATGAAGAGATGATAAAAGGATGTAGGGCAGAGCCTTGAAGAGTTTTTAACATTTCAACTTTTTAGAGATGTGTTCTCCCTCTGAAACCATTTAGAAAATAGGATTGTCATGATTTCCAGTTTGTCTAATTAGTTCTTTCTTTTTCTTGTCTTTTCAATTTTGAGTATTTTTTTTATATTCATTGAATACTTTATTCACATTCTTCTCAAGTTCACATAGAACATTCACCAAGGTAAGCCACAGCCTAGTTAATAAAACACATTTTAACAAATTTATGGCCTTTTTTTTTTTACAGAGGCAGAGATAGACAGGGACAGACAGGAACAAAGAGAGATAAGAAGCATCAATCTTTAGTTTCTCGTTGCGACTTCTTAGTTGTTCATTGATTGCTCTCTCATATGTGCCTTGACCGTGGGCCTTCAGCAGACCGAGTAACCTCTTGCTGGAGCCAGCGACCTTGGGTCCAAGCCGGTGAGCTGTTTGCTCAAACCAGATGAGCCTGCGCTCAAGCTGGCGACCTTGGGGTCTCGAACCTGGATCCTTCCGCATCCCAGTCCGACACTTTATCTACTGCGCCAACGCCTGGTCAGGCCATTTTAACAAATTTAAAAGAATAAAAATTATACAGAATATGTTCTTAGATAGCAATAAAATTAATTTAGAAGTCAAAACAAAGATAGCTATAAAATCCCCAGATATTTGGAGATTAAACAACATAATTCTAAACAACTCATGGGTCTAAGAAGAAGTCTTGAGAAATTTAAAAAAATATGTTGAATGAAATGAAAATGAAAATTAACAAAACATCTGTGAGATGTAGCAAAAGCAGTGCTTAGAGGGATATATAGAGCATTGGATGCATATGTTAGAAGAAACATCTAAAATCAATAATCTGAGCTTCTCCCTTAGGAAACTTGAAGGAGAAAAGCAAATTAAATCCAAAATAAATAGAAGAAAAATAAAAATCAGAGCAGAAATCAATGAAATTAAAAACAAATTCAATAGAGAGTATAAGTGAAATGAGAAGCTAAGTTTTTGAAAAGCCAGTGAAATTTGACAAAATTCAAGCCAAGCTAATCAAGAATAAAGAGTGAAGACACAAATAACTAATATTAAAAATAAAAGAGGTAACATTACAACTGATTCCATGGAAACTAGAATAATAAAGGAATATAATGAACAACTTCATGCCCATAAATTTGATAACTTCGACAAACTGGACCAATTCTTTAAGAGATACAACCTACTAAAACTCCCATATAAAGAAATTGATAATATGAATTGGACTGTATCTGTTACAGAAATTAAGTAAATAATAATAATCTTCTAAAACAGAAAGTGTCGGGCCTGAATGACTTCACTGGTTAATTCTATTCCCCCCCCCCCCAGATATTGAGATTTATTTTATAGTTAAAATAGTTAAGACAAAAGTCATGTTAGAAAGAGATTAAATAAATAAACTATTGGAACAGAATATGAGACTTGACTTATACCCACTCATGTAAGGTTTTGGGTTTTGATACAAGCCTTTATAGTGCATTATAGCTGGGTGATGGTTTAGGTATATAGTGCTTCTTAGTTGGGTAACTGTGTAGGGGGAACTTACACTGTAGACACATTTGATTTTGTAGATTATAGGTGTATGTTTCAAAAGTAAAACAAACTAGAATTAAAGATGGGAACTGATCTTTATGATCTTATGTTAAGCAAGTTTTCTTAATGGACTAGAGGAGGGATTTGCAAGCTCTGGCCTGTAAACCAATTTGAGCTCACTGCTTATTTTTATTTTTTTATTTATTAAATTATTATTTTCAATTACAGTTGACATACATTATTATATTAGTTTTAGGTGTACAGCCTGGTGATTAGACATTATATAACTTGACAATACACATAGTTATTAGAATATTATTAACTGTATTCCCTATTTATATTCCCATGGCTATATTCTATAAAAAACAATTTGTACTTTGTAATCCCTTCATCTTTTTCAACCATCCACCAACCCTTCTGCCATCTGGCATTTGTGATACATAGTGTTCTCTTTATCTATGAGTTTGTTGCTGTTCTGCTTGTTCATTTATTTGTTTTTTTTAGGTTCAGTTGTTGATAGATAAGGATTTATTGCCATTTTATTCAGATTTTTTACCTTTGCTTCTTCCTCCTCTTTTTTTTAATTAAAAAAAATTTATTATTATTTTTTTAATTTTTTTTACAGAGACAGAGAGAGAGTCAGAGGGATCGATAGGGACAGATAGACAGGGAATGGAGAGAGAGATGAGAAGCATCAATCATCAGTTTTTCGTTGAGACACCTTAGTTGTTCATTGATTGCTTTCTCATATGTGCCTTGACTGTGGGCCTTCAGCAGACTGAGTAACCCCTTGCTCGAGCCAGCGACCTTGGGTCCAAGTTGATGAGCTTTGTTCAAACCAGATGAGTCCACGCTCAAGCTGGCGACCTTGGGGTCTCGAACCTGGGTTCTCTGCATCCCAGTCTTACGCTCTATCCACTGTGCCACTGCCTGGTCAGGCTCTCCTCCTCTTAAAGAAGACCCTCTAACATTTCATGTAATACTGGTATGGTGGTGATGAACTCCTTCAGCATTTTCTTGTCAGGGAAACTCTTTACCTGTCCTTCAATTCTAAATGATAGCTTTGCTGGGTAGAGTAATCTTGGTTGTAGGTATTTGCTTTTCATCACTTTGAATGTTTCTTTTCTTTTTTTTTCGTTGCGCATTGCAACACCTTAGTTGTTCATTGATTGCTTTCTCATATGTGCCTTGCCCACGGACCTTCAGCAGACTAAGTAACCCCTTGCTTGAGCCAGCGACCTTGGGTCCAAGCTGGTGAGCTTTTTGCTCAAAACAGATGACCCCGCGCTCAAGCTAGCAACCTCAAGGTCTCGAACCTGGGTCCTCAGCATCCCAGTCTGATACTTTATTCACTGCGCCACCGCCTGGTCAGGCTTTTTTTTTTTTTTCTTGTGAATGTTTCTTGCCACTCACTTCTGGCCTGCAAAGTCTCTGTTGAGAAATCAGCTAACAGTCTTATAGGAGCTCTCCTGTAGGTAACTAACTGCTTTTCTGTTGCTGCTTTTTAGATTCTTTGTCTTTAACCTTTTGCATTTTAATTATGAAGTGTCTTGGTGTGGGTCTCTTTGGGTTCATCTTGTTTGGGACTCTTTGTGCTTCCTGACTTGTATGGCTATTTCCTTCACCAGGTTAGGTATTTTTTCAAATGGGTTTTCAGTTTCTTGCTTTCTCTCTTCTCCTTCTAGCATCCATATGATACGCATATTGGTATGCATGAAGTTGTCCCAATATTGGTTTGCAGGAAGTTGTCCCTCAGGCTCCTTACACTATCCTCAATTTTTGTGTTCCTTTTTCATTTTGTTGTTCTGATTGGGTGTTTTTCCCTTCGTTATATTCCAGATTGCTGATTTGATTCTCAGCTTCATCTACTCTACTGTAGAGTGCTTATAAATTATTCTTTATTTCAGTCTGTTTTTCTTTTTTTCTTCTTTTTTTGTATTTTTCTGAAGTTGGAAACGGGGAGGCAGTCAGACTCCCGCATGTGCCTGACCGGGATCCACCCGGTACGCCCACCAGGGGGCGATGTTCTGCCCATCTGGGGCGTTGTTCTGTTGCAACCAGAGCCCTTCTAGCGCCTGAGGCAGAGGCCATAGAGCCATCCTCAGCGCCCGGGCCAACTTTGCTCCAATGGAGCCTTAGCTGCAGGAGGGGAAGAGAGAGACAGAGAGGAAGGAGAGGGGGAGGGGTGAAGAAGCAGATGGGCGCTTCTCCTGTGTGCCCTGGCCGGGAATTGAATCTGGGACTCCTGCACGCCAGGCCAATGCTCTACCACTGAGCCAACCGGCCAGGGCCAATGTGGCTCTTTTGATGGCTGCATCAGGCTTGCAGACAAATCTTTAATAAAAAAAATGTTAAAAATATAAAACATTCTCATGTTTTACAATTCATTCATTTCCTACCGCTCATGTTCATGGTTGTGGGTGGCTGGAGCCAATCACAGCTGTCCTCCGGGACAACACCAAATTTTTATTGGATAATGTGTAAAGTATATGCGTCGTTGTATGGCTCTCATGGAATTACATTTTAAAATATGTGGTGTTCATGGCTCTCTCAGCCAAAAGGGTTCCTGACTCCTGATCTAGTAGATTGCTTGTCTTTATTTTGTTTCTTTCTTTTCTGGAGTTTGGTTTTATTCTTTCAGTTGGGACACGTTTCTTTGTCTCTTCATTTTGGTGGCCTCCCTGTGTTTGTTTCTATAGATATTAGGTAGAGCTGCTACATCCCCCAGGCTTGATATAATATAATAGGTGTTCTTTAGGGTCCAGTGGCACAGTCTCCCCCAACATCCAAGCTGGACTCTCAAGGTGTACCCTCTGTGTGGGCTGTGGACACCCTTCCCTTGTAGTTGAACCGTGATTGCTGTTGACATGTCAGTGGGAGAGACTTACCCCCAGGTCAGTCAGCTGAAAGGACTGGCTGTGATTACCGACAACAGTGTAGAATCAACTGTGCAACTCCAAAGTGCAGGAATTATTTCAGTGGGGCTCTCGTGCTCACTGAATGTGAATGTGTTGTCTATGGAGGTGGTTGGGTGGTGGTGCTTAGATGTGGTCTGAAGCTGTCCAGTGGGTGTGCTGTCTCTGGGGCCTCCTGGGAGGTGCAGACCAAGGTCAGTCACCACCTGTGTTCTGCCTAGGCCACGCTGCATGAGCTACAAAGTGAGCTGCAGATGGCTGCTGCTTGTGCTGGGCTTGGAGGTGCCCAGGTAAGGCCAAGCTGTGAACCAAGGCTGTTTGCTACTAGTGCTGGGTTTGGGGCCACTTAGCAAGAGGTATGGGGCATGTGGAGGCCTGTTGCTGCTTGTTTGAGAGGTTTTAGGAAAAGGTGAAGCCTGAGCCAAGAGAGGCCATTTGTATAGAAAACGCACTGGAAACACCTTGGGTGGGCCTGCAAGTTAGGTAGGAAATCACCAGGGTAGAGCCAACAGTGTAAGCCAGGTTGATGGAATCTCCAGATATGGCACCTGTTTGCCAGCTCAGTGAAGGGAGGGCTCAGAAAAGGAAGAACAGTGGCTTCTGCCAACAGTTCTGTCTGAGAGGAAGCTCCCCCCCCCCCCTCCAGCACTCCTTCTGATGCTGGCAGTGCAGTTCTTCTTCATGTGTCCCTGGTGTCTTTCAAGCTAACCCCTAAGCATCAAGCTAAGATCAGAGGGGGTGAGTCAGAGTCCATACATGGACCCTTTAGGAACTGCCTGGGACTCCAGCAGCCCTCTGTCTCCATCAGCCTCAATCCCTGCTAGTTTTTACAGCCCAAAGTTATGGGAACTTCTCTTCCCGGCACTGGAACTGTGGTCCGAGGAGTACAGTGTGAGCTTTAGGCCCTTGCTTCTTAGGGGAGATTTCTGCAGCTGAGATATCCCTCCTGTACCTCCTCCTTCCACCAGTCTCAGTGTAGCTTCTTTAATTCCCTATCCCTGGTCAGCAAACTGTGGCTCACGAGCCACATGTGGGTCTTTGGCCCCTTTAGTGTGGCTCTTCCACAAAATACCATGTTTGGGCGCTACCTCGTTAAGGAATGTACCTACCTGTTTAGTTGAAGTTTAAAAAATTTGACTCTCAAAAGAAATTTCAATCGTTATACTGTTGATATTTGGCTCTGTTGACTAATGAGTTTGCCAACCACTGCCCTTGTTGTAGGACTTCCATTCAGCCAGATTTCAGGTGATTCTGAATGATGGTCATACTACAGTTTTGTTCTAATTTTTAAAAAATTGATTGGTTGATTTGAGAGAGAGAGAGAGAAAGAGAAAGAAACATTTATTTGTTGTTCCACTTAGTTATGCATTCATTGGTCACTTCCTGTATGTGCCCTGACCAGGTATCGAACCTGCAACCTTGGTGTTTTGGGACAACGCTCCAACCAACTGAACTAACTGGCTGTGGCCTGTAGTTTTGTTGTAATTTTGATGTGGTTGTGGGAGGAGGCAAGTACTGCATTTACCTATGTTGCTATCTTGCTGGACTATTTTTTATTCTGTTTTATTTACACTATTATCTAATTTTGTTTTAGTGGTTGCTGTAGGCTCTTCCACACACAGCTTTAACTTATCATACTTTACCTTCAATTACAGCAGTTTTTGTGTAGTGTAGGAACTTTATAAACCTTATAATTTTAATTCATTTGATCCATCCTTTGTGTTATAATGTCATACATTTTACTTCTACATGCTGTAAACCCCATAATAAATTGTTTCTATAGACAGTTATCTTTTAAAGCAGCGTTTCTCAACCTGTGGGTGGCGACCCCGGCGGGGGTCGAATGACCAAAACACAGGGGTCGCCTAAAGCCATTGTGTTTTTTAAAATTTACCTCCATTTTTACAGTTTCTGGAACTCTTCTTCTTCCTTCTTCCTATCTTCCTCCCTTTCCTCCTTTCCCCTTTCTGTCATTGTCGTTGTCATTATCATTGTCATCATCATCATCGTCATTGTCATCATCCATGTTTCCATATAGTATCAAACCATACTTCCACCTGAAGAACTTCTTTATATTGTTGCCAGCCACCTACTACTACAAGAAATGAATTCTTTTAGCTTTTGTTTTTCTGGAACTCTTTGTTTTTTTTTACAGAGACAGAGAGAGTCAGAGAGAGGGATAGACAGAAACAGAGAGGTGAGAAGCATCGATCATTAGTTTTTCGTTGCGCATTGCGACTCCTTAGTTGTTCATTGATTGCTTTCTCATATGTGCCTTGATCGTGGGCCTTCAGCAGACTGAGTAACCCCTTGCTGGAGCCAGCGATCCTGGGTCCAAGCTGGTAAGCTTTTTTTTTGCTCAAGCCAGCTGAGCCCGCGCTCAAGCTGGCGACCTCGGGGTCTCAAACCTGGGTCCTTCCACATCCCAGTCCAACGCTCTATCCACTGCGCCACCGCCTGGTCAGGCTGGAACTCTTTGTTTTGCTTTCATTTTGGGGAAATAGTTTCACTGGGTATAAAATTGGCAATTTATTTTAGTATTTTTAAAATGTCATCTGTTGTCTTCTATTAATATCTTGCATGGTTTTTGAGATGTTCACTCTAATCCTTGTTTTTACTTCTCTTTATGTAATCTTTTTTTTTCTTCCTACCTTCAAGATGCTCTGTTTGATTTTCAGTATTTTGACTAATGAATGTAGGTATATGGATTTTCATTTCATTCTGCTTGATGTTCTCTGAAATTCTTGTATTATTTTTGGAAGACTTTTTTTTTTTTAAATTTTTTTACAGAGAGAGAGAGAGAGGGATAGATAGGGACAGACAGGAAAGGAGAGAGATGAGAAGCATCAATCATCAGTTTTTTATTGCAAGACCTTAGTTGTTCATTGATTGCTTTCTTATATATGCCTTGACTGCAGGCCTTCAGCAGACAGAGAAACCCCTTGCTCGAGCCAGGGGTTACTCGGTGAGCTTTTTATTTTTATATTTTTGCTCAAGCCAGATGAGCCCGCGCTCAAGCTGGTGACCTTGGGGGTCTCGAACCTGGGTCCTCCACATCCCAGTCCGATGCTCTATCCACTGCGCCACTGCCTGGTCAGGCTGGAAGACTTTTGACTGTTCAAATTTTTTTCTATTTCATTGCTTTTCTTCTGAGACTCAAATTACTAGTATTGTTTGACTGTCTTGGATGATGATGGATAATGATGATGATTGTTGTTTCACAGTCTTGGATGATGATGGTGATGATGATTGTTTCACAGTCTTGGATGATGGTGAATGATGATGGATGATGATGATGATGATGATGACGACGTGTGTGTGTTATCAGTTTGGATGATTTCTTTTGATCTGTCCTCAAATTATCTGAGCCTTTTCCTAGTTGTGTCCTGTTTGCTGATGAGCCCATCTAGGGATATCTTTGATTGTGTGTTCTATTGTTGTCATTTACATTTGACTCTTTCTTTTAAGTTTACACATCACTTGAAATTCCCCATCTCTTTATGAAGTTGTCCACTTTTTTCTACTTGGTATTAGAACATATTAGTTATAGTTGTTTTAAAGTTCTTGTGTAATAGTTGTAACACCCGAGTCATCTCTCAGTTGGGTTTTGTTGATTATCTCTTGACAATGTCTTTTTTTCCCCCCCTTGCTTTTCTATGTGTCTAGCAATTTTTGATTGAGTGCCCGATAGATGTGTAGGAGATGGTAGAGACTGAGGTAAATCATATTTATACGTGTAAATGGATAGGCATCTTTTGTCCCAGGTCCTTTTTGTGGAGAGTTGAATAAGTCTTAAATGGATAGGCATCTTTTGTCTCAGGTCCTTTTTGTGGGGAGTTGAATCAGTCTATCAATATTTGAGATGGATTTGGGTTTTGTTTTTGGTATCTTTGTCTTCAGTGTACCACAGCAGTAGGCTCCTGTTACCTTATGCTTGGAGTGTAGGGCTTAGGTGCTGTAGACTTTTCTTAGTTTTCCTGCTTTAGTTTTAGATTTTAGTTGTCTCTGTCCACCTTGTTACAGATAGGTTCTTTCTCTGTGCTTGTTATTTATTGCTAGGCTTTTAGTAGAGGCTGAGGGTTTTCCTAATTCAGTTTCAGTCTTACTCAGGCCCTTGGATTTGTGGTGGTGCTTTTTCCAGTGTTTCTTTTCTTCAACCAAACTAGGCTTGCATCTGTAGTTGCTTCTGGGGTAGTTTCCTGCATCTTCCCTAACTATAACTGATCTTGACTTCACATGGTATGTTGGTGTGTAGGATCTTTGGCCCAAGGTAGTTCTGACACTTGTTCCAGAGGTAAAAGGATTTTGTTTCTACCCTTCCTCCATCAGCAGTAGATCTTTGCCTGTGTCCTGGGAAGGGGTTTACTTTCTCTCCCTAGAGGCAGAAGGGTTAGTTTCCTCATTCTTCTCTCAGAAGTAGTCTTTGTCAGAGTGTTAGGAGTGAGAGATTTTCCTGACCCTAGCTCAGACTTAAGTTTTTTGCTTTAATATCTATAGAAGATGGAAGAGTCTCCCTCTCTGGCTGTCAGGTACCTCTTTCCTGTCTATGCCACAAAGGAGACTTCTTTGGCCTCCTTTTCTACCCCTGTCTTTCTTTGAGCGTATGGTGAAGGCCCATGAAGAAGAGTTTGAAAGGGAGTATGACCTTCCCTTGTGCCTGGGACCCTTGTTACTCTAAACTGACAGACTAGCTCATGCTCAGCCTTTCAAATTTTAGCTAATTTCTTGGATAGTGACCACTTCCTTCTCCCATGCTCTGCCAAAAGATACTTTGTTCTTTTTCTCATTGAATGGGCTTGTCCCTCTCAGGAATTTTATTTTTTTGGGCTGCCTTGCAACCTCAGCTTTCTGTTGTGGCTCAGATAGGTGTGATTTGTGGGGACAGGGGACTCAACCATTATTGTCTCATTATTTGGGAGGGATCATTATCCTTTGTGGCTGTCTACATCTCAAGCAGATGTGGAACTCCCATTCATAATTTTTAAATTGATATTTTGGTAATAAGATAGGCTTTTATTTGTATTTATAAACTTCTTTAATACCAATATAGTCCCATGAAAGGGAAGTTTTAATACAGGTATTATTGTTAAGAGTTTTGAACTTTATATTAAAAAACAGAATAAACACTATGCCAAATATGACCTCCCAAAATTCTAAGTCCGTGATGGCGAGCCTGTTTATAAAAACCGCCCACTTTTGCAGTGCTGGTCAACCTGGTCCCTCCCGCCCATTAGTGGGCGTTCCAGCTTTCATGGTGGGCCAATCGCAGCACTGTTTGGTTGCTCCGCTGCCGCCCACCATGAAAGCTGGAACCGCCCACTAGTGGGCAGGAGGGATCAGGTTGACCAGCACTGCAAAAGTGGGCGGTTTTATAAAAAGATTTTCTATCATGGTTCTAAGTAGTGGCTAAATGTAGTTGAAGTCCCTCTCCATCTAGCCATTTTGGAATAAACAAAATTATGGAATGGATCTTGGAGAAGTGCATTAAGAAGAAATGACATTTGGGTGTTTTCTGTAAAAATTGTTGCATAATCTTCCTATTAGTGAAAGATTTCCTGTTTCACAGATTTTTCCAGGTCTCCAAGTGTATTTACCTGCCATCTAAGTTATTTATTCTTTTCCTGCTACATTGAGGACCGTAGATGTTCTTGCTTGCCCTCTGTAGTCAGCTTCTGCTTTCTGGTTTTCTTTATTACAGATTGCCATGAAAGCCTAATTGGCGTCTGTATGCTCTTATAATGCAGCAGTGGGATTTTTTTGTTTAAAATTCTTAACTCATTTAAAAGTTATAACACATGTGCTTTATATAGATCATTTGAGTTGTAGAAAAGTAAAAAGAGGAAAATAATCATCACCTATAATTCCATGTAAGAAAGCTCTTAGCATTTTGCATTTGGGCTTGTTTCCAAGAATGAATGAATGAATGAATGAATCAGTCAATCATAATTAAAGTCATAGTATGTATATAATTTTATGTTTGTCATTTAATATTTGATATTAATCATAGGCATTTTTCTGCATCATTAAAAGGTGTGGGGTGTTTTTTTTTTGTTTTTTTTTGTATTTTTCTGAAGTTGGAAACGGGAGGCAGTCAGACAGACTTCTGCATGCCCCGACCAGGATCCACGCGGCATGCCCACCAGGGGGCGATGTTTCACCCATCTGGGGCGCCGCTCTGTCGCAACCAGAGCCATTCTAGCGCCTGAAGCAGAGGCCACAGAGCCATTCTCAGTGCCTGGGCCAACTTTGCTCCAGTGGAGCCTTAGCTATGGGAAGGGAAGAGAGACAGAGAGGAAGGAGAGGGGGAGGGGTTGAGGAGCAGATGGGCGCTTCTCCTGTGCGCCCTAGCCGGGAATCGAACCTGGGACTCCTGCACGCCAGGCTGACGCTTTACCACTGAGCCTTTAGGCCAGGGCCTAAAAGGTTTTAAAAAACATTTCAAATGGGACATATATATTCCATTATTTGGAATTTTATAACATTCGCCAGAAACTTTTTCAGTAACTGCTTCCCTTTGTATAGCATTCATAATTTGAAAATCAAAAAGGTTTAAGTCTGAAGCTCATTTGAAAAGCTTATTCCATTTGCAATTGTATTCCAGTGCATAGATGTATTTAGATTTCTGATTCTGTTTTTAAAGGTGGGCTTTGCTTTTTGGATTTCAATGACTGTACAGGTTTGCTTCTTTAATTTCAGAATTCCATACGACATAATCTGTCGCTGAACAAATGTTTCCTTAAAGTGCCTCGATCCAAGGATGACCCCGGAAAGGTAAGGTTTTCTTAAAATAATTGGATTCTTTATTATACCTATTGTCAAGTTTGTTTCTAAGCTATATCTGTTATATAAAGAAAAAGAATTGGAATGAGAGCTTTCAAGTTCATTGATCAGGAATATTTGTGAAAATAACAGATCCTTTTTCAGCCCACAGCACCCTACCCTATCCACCCCCATTTTAGTTGGTATGTTTCAAGGACCAGCCAGAGGGAGAGCATGCTTTTTAAGCAGTGGGAAGCTAGCTAGATAGGAACTGGTCCTCTGTTATAGTTTGTTGTTTCTAATCTAGTTTTTGTTTGATTATTTTCTTAAGTGTGTGTATTAAATTAAATTTGGTTTTCGAACTGCTCGTTAGGAACCACACTTTATTATTACATAGAAGAGGTGGATTTGTGTGTAATTGATAAGTAGAAGTAATTCTTAGTCTGAAATAAAATTGTTTTTCTGTTTACTATTTTTCTTAATTGCTGTTTTTTCCTCTTTATTCCATTTATCTTTTGCCACCATTACATTTTTAGTATTTTATCTACAGAGACTTTTTGTTTGTTTGTCTCAATAACCATGTCAACTCCAGTGCGGCCTGAACCTGGTACTAGTTGCTTGATTTGTGAACTCAGAGTATTTTCTTAGACCATATTTGGCTGTCATGATAAAGTAATAAATTAGAACTTTGAGTGTATCTGTTGGCAAGCATGCCTTCTCATTTGGCTGTTTAGACTTCTTGTTGTCCTCTTTAGGCTAAGTGTCTCTGGAAAAACTTTTCTAAAATGTAAGCCTGTTCATGTTATCACCCTGCTTAAAAGTACTCCCCAGTATTCTGGAGATGTTTCTTCTATAAAATATCCTTTACTATAATTTTCTAATCCGCCTTTCTAGCTATGCTTCACCCTATTGAAGACCCACTGTGAGGAACTACTAGAAGTTTCCCAAACATACCTTTCATATGGTCTTCTCTTAATGCACAAACTCCATCCCTTTACTTGTCTGACCTAGTCCTTGTCTTTTAAGATTAAGCTGCAACATAACTTCTTTAAAGCTTCCCCTCCTATCCTCCCTTACTTAAAATGAGTTTGTGTTCCCTCTTTTGAGTTCCTGTTTGTTATCTTTGTAGTAGCTCTTAACTGGTCTCTCTATCCATGGACTTACTATCTCCAATTTATAGTAACTTTCACATAGTAGCCAGTGATCTTTCAAAAAAAAATGTTAACCTAATCACAGGTATTGTTTGTTATATTCTTGATTGGTTATTTACTCTCCATAGTTCAAATCTAAAATAGGAGGGTAAGGCTTATGTGTATATTGTTTATTTGTTAGCCTCAGTTGCTTGAACAGTGGCTGGTGGCACAGAAGACCACTCTTGTTGAATGAATGAATATACTATATTATATCCTTTGCTAGATGATTAACTTCTTAAGGTTAGAAATGGAGAGTTATTTATTTCTATTGTAAAGCAGTCACTCTTAAATGATGAATGTTTTATAGCACCTACTATGATCTGCCTCATTAAGTTGGCTCTTAATATGGTTGAATAGATAATTATAATAGTTTTCTTATTTGACCCAATTTATATTTGCTTATGTTCATAACTCTTCAAGGTTGTGACTAGAAATTGCTGAAATTTTTCTTTCCTTTCTGTCGGCTTACTATTAGTAAAAAGATTTATAACTTTTTATATTTGCTTCGTTGCAGTTTCCTATGGGCAGTGAATATATCAGTCAGACTGAAAGGGTCTTAAAGAGTTTAGTGATTATTTTATTAGAGTCCTGCAAAGGCACTAACTGAATTCTGTAAACATGTGGTTCAGATTTAATTTAAAATGTGGTTTTAATTATTAGAAAAACCTATATACATGAATGTATAACTATATTATATACTAAATTTTAACCAATTGGAGACTTGTTTTAAAAAAATGTGCTGTCAGATTTTCTTTTGTGCAGAACTTAAAGCTTTTTTCCACCTTAATTAAATAGTATACTGGGGTAAGGAAGATACAGAAAACACGTGTTATTCTCTATTATTCTTTTAGAATCAGGATCATCTTACTAATGTGCATCCAAAACAAAATACAGAAATAAATTGAATTCTGAGATGTTAATAAAAGCTTTCAATTTTTACCGTTAGTCTCCAATTTTAAGCTTGTTTTTATCAAAACACATCATTGTTCTCATTGATTTTGGTTATAATAGTAAATATCATATATTTGATCTTACAAAGTACATTTGTACTAAGTTATTTAATCTGATCTTTTAAAACATTTATATGAATAAAATAATTTTAATTCTTGATATAAAAATAAAGTTTTGTTTAAAAAATGTTCCATTGCTTATAAACGTTTTGAAAACCTCAGATCTGGCTTATTTTATCAAAGAGGAAACAAAGGCCAGTAAATGAGGAATGACTTGCCCAGGTTCATTATAGAGTTAGAACCCAAGTATATTGGCCAGACTTACTTGCAAGTCACAGAAACCTATTACAGACCAACTTAAGGGAGAAAATAATCTGTAATAAGAACTGGAGCCTGGTTCTTAAATTTTCTCACCAGGAATGCCTCTTGCATCCCTTAGCTTTTCTGATGGCTGCATTTTGAGCCCATTTAATGGCAGAGATGGCCATTAGCAGCTTCTGGCTTATATGCTGCTAATTTAGTAAACGTTAGCTGAAAATGACTGTCTGTTGTTCTCCCCCTAAGTTACCTGGAGTATAGCAAATGTCTTAGAATGAATGCTGAACAAACAGAATACACTTGGTTTCTTGGTTCCTAGACTAGTGCTTTTTCCCACTATACCAATCTTCCTTGAGCGGGAGGCCAAAATGTTAGTTAAGCTTTGGTACTTATGAATTGTTTTTTCTTTTTGTATTACAGTGTTTCCTGGCATTTGAGGAGCTTTTCCAAAACCACCCTCACCACAGTGGGAGAAAACCATTGAGCCAAGGTGGGGTGGGAGTAGTTTTGGTCTTTGGGTATGGGGGGGACTTTTACCCCTTAGGATTTTGCTAGCTGCTGCCATGACCCAGATGGAGCCAAGAGGTAGAGGTCGAAGTAGCTCATATAGCAGCCTCTTCCCTGTACTGTATTTTTATAGTATAGCTTCCTATTCAGTGTATTCCCAGAGAGGTATTATAGGCCAGCCTAAGCTTGAAGAATATTGTTGAATTATAGATATTTTTATATGGCTATTTATTTCTGACTTAATCTTTCATTTTTTAAAAGCCCTTGTCATAAAAGCCTTAATATTTGATATGTGTCTATGTACATCGATGGTCTGAAATAATTTCTCCTCTGTTCCCTGAAACTATTTTCAAACAGCCACATTATTGTTTTCTTTAAAAAGAAACACAAAATTATATTTTACATCGAAAACTACTGCTTTTGGGAATGGATTTCTATTTTTTCTTGATTATAGCTCTGTTTCCTCACACTGCAGTCTCTCTACTTTTTTATTCTTGTCCTTTGTCTCCTCTCTTCTCATTAGCTATACTTTCTGTATTTTTGTTTTCTTAATCTAATTCTTTTGTAAAAGTCTTTTGCAATTCACACACATCTGTTACTTATCTTAGAGAAAGGCAAATATTTTGCTCACGTTATGGAAAAACAAATTCTGTCAGCTAAATTTAGTTTAAAAACAGAATTCTCTTGCTTTGCTTTCTACTTAATCTTTTCTCAATCTTATTTCCTCTTCCCCACCTCAGAAAAATGATACTTTGACTTTAAAGAGATTAAAGGAAGATTAGAGAATTAACTTCTGGAAGTTCTGAGATTGTGATTTTTTATAGAAGATTATAGGAAATCATTTCAACAATTACTTAACATTAGTGGGCTCTAATAAAACTGAGATGATAGCTAAGCAGTTTAAAGCAGTTAAAGACAGTGTGAAGGCCACCTGTCTGTCCGGGGACGGAGAACTACAGTGAATTCACAGTAAAAAGATCTTTTTTTTGGTGGAGGGATAACTTTCTCTTGCTTGGCGGTCGGAAGGTTGTCAAGTCTCAGTGGCTGTGAAGATTGGGGTCTCTTGATTTGTGAGGAAACAACAAAGTCACTTGCTAGAGAATTAACTTCTGGAAGTTCTGAGATTGTGATTTTTTTTTTTCTATTCTTGTCCTCTCACAGTAAAAGGGATCATAACATAGACTGACCTTTTTTTTTTTTTTTTGTATTTTTCTGAAGCTGGAAACGGGGAGAGACAGACTCCCGCATGCGCCCGACTGGGATCCACCTGGCACGCCCACCAGGGGGCGACGCACTGCCCCTCCGGGGCGTCACTCTGTTGCAACCAGAGCCACTCTAGCGCCTGGGTCAGAGGTCAAGGAGCCATCCCCAGCGCCCGGGCCATCTTTGCTCCAATGGAGCCTTGGCTGCAGGAGGGGAAGAGAGAGACAGAGAGGAAGGAGGGGGGGAGGAGAAGCAAATGGGCGCTTCTCCTGTGTGCCCTGGCTGGGAATCGAACCCGGATCCCCCGCACGCCAGGCCGACGCTCTACCGCTGAGCCAACCGGCCAGGGTCGACTGACCTCTTTTTTTAAAGGGTATTTTAGGGGAACATTTTAATATCATGTTGTATTGTGAATTGTCTATTATTTGTTGGTATCCTGTTTTGGTTACTTTATTTGTAAAGAGATGTAGAAAAACTGGTGAGGTTTGAGAGAACATTAAGTGATAAAGAATATTGCAGGAATCATAGGTATATACCCTGAAGAAGGAAGATAAGAGTGTAATATTAATTCTAGTCTTTTTTTTTAAACAATGAATAATCAATTTATTAAAAAGGCTGATTTAAGCATCTGCAATGGTGACTTCAACCTCAACTCCTGGCTCAATACTGATGGAAGTAATCTGTTTAACAGTCTCAGAAGTGCTGTGCAAGTCAATGAGACGTTTGTGGATCCTCATCTGAAACCGATCCCAAGACTTAGAACCCTCCCCGCAGGGAGTTTTTCTTGTAGTGATTCTCAGAGTCTTGGTAGGCATCCGAACGGGTCCTTTCACTTTGAGATTCTTTCCTTTGCACCTCTGATCAAGTCAGCACACACCTTCTCCGGAGACTTGACGTTGCGGCTGGTTAGAGTAATTCTAATTTGGTGAATCGCCACCTCTGGTTCCATGGGTGTCTTTCCGGTATCTTTAAAAGCCATGGCTGCGGCGCGGCTTCCTGACCAACTTGTTCCTCAGCGAGAGTGAACAGCGGTGAGTCAAGAGCAGGAGCCAGAGGGACGCGGCTCGCTACAACAGCAGCAGCGTCTTCCTGAAAGACTAATTCTAGTCTTAAATGCATGATTATTGTGAGGAAGGAGTTGATTTAAGTTGACCGCTGAAGTGTCTTTGTATAAAACTAAACATAAAGTAGAATTTAAAGATAAGCAAGAGTTTGGTTGGACAGAAATAAGGACATCATATTTATTGGAGTGAAGGAAAGCATAATAGGGTTTCTTTCCAAGGGAGGCTTTAGAGTTTGCCACTTCTGAAGCACTGAAATTAATAACCTTTGTGGGGTGGTTTTTTGTTTTTTTTTGAGAGACAGAGATAGACAGGAAGGGAGAGAGATGAGAAGCATAAACTCATAGTTGCAGCACCTTAGTTCATTGATTGCTTTCTCATATGTGCCTTGACTGGGGGGCTTCAGCCTCACCAGTGACCCTTTGCTCAATCAAGCTAGTGATGTTGGGCTCAAGTCAGCAACCATAGAGTCATGTTTATGATCCCATGCTCAAGCCAGCAATCCTGCGCTCAAGCCAGATGAGACCATGCTCAAACCAGTGACCTCAGGGTCTTGAACCTAGGTCCTTAGCGTCCCTGGCCAATGCTCTATCCACTGCGCCACTGCCTGGTCAGGCTAATAAACCTTTGTGATTCTTAACTTAAAGTAGGTAAGAACCCCAGTTGAAGGCTAAGAAGAGGACACGATCAATGTTTAGCTGAGAGTCCAGTGAGAACAAAGTTGAGATAAAGTCAGGAATTAAAGGAATTCATGTAGGTACTATAACATGAGATCCAAGAGTGAAGGGAGGATCAGTGCCAGTGAGTGCATGTTAAGGCAAAGGTGGATTATGAATGTGAGACCGACCATTAGACAAACAAAGATTAGAAAGCCCAGAGTAAGCAGAGGCATTCAGAGAGGGTTTGAAATTGAGTTAGAGATGAGAGCCTGATTCAGTGAGAACACTGCAGAAACATAAGGAGGTGCCAGCCTAGAGCTCTGACAGTATACGTGGTTTGGCAAAGCAGTGTAGTTAGAGCTGCTTTTTATTCACACATGCAGTATTTTCTGTTCCCTTCCTAAGGGTGGGAGATAACATTTTGTGATTGGCCACTTTTTTTTTTTTTTTTTATCTAAACTACTTTAAAAAAGTATTTTTCCCAGAAATTAATTTTTAAAGTATACATGGTAAAATTCACTTTTTGATGTATAATTCTAGTAGTTTTGACAAATCTATACAGTGTAACCTAATGATCAGGATATAGGACAGTATTGTGCCTTGGTAGTCAGTCCCTTTCCCCACTCCCAGACCTTGGCAACTAGTACTGATCTGGTTTTGGTCCCTATAATTTTGCCTTTTCCAGACATTCAGATAAATGGGACTCATGCAGTAGGTGGCCTTTTGAGTCTGGCTTCTTTTACTTAGCATAATGCATTTGAGATCCATTCATGTCATTGTATTGGCACTTTCATTTTATTTCATGTATCCGATTATATAGATTTACCACAAACGTCACCATTTGAAGAACAAGTGGGTTGTTGCCAGTCATAAGTTTATTTGACCATTAAGTTCTATTTTTTTAAACTGAGACTCAATAATTAATTTACCATATACTGAGATATAAGACAATGAGGAATTAGCCTAAAACAGTGATCAGCAAACCGTGGCTCGCGAGCCACATGCGACTCTTTGGCCCCTTGAGTGCGGCTCTTTGGCCAGCTTAGGAGTACCCTAATTAAGTTAATAACAATGTACCTACTATATAGTTTAAGTTTAAAAAATTTGGCTCTCAAATTTCAATTGTTGTACTGTTGATATTTGGCTCTGTTGATTAATGAGTTTGCCGACCACTGGCCTAAACTAATAACACATAATGCTCATACTAAATTGCTTTGTGAGTTATATTAAATACCGATAAAAAGAAAAACAAAACAAGAATAAATAAATATAGGTGAGCTTTTGGACATTAGTTATGATACAGTAAAGCATTATTTATCTCAGACTTAAAAATAATTTTTTAATTGAATTTATTGGGGTAACACTGGTAAACAAAATTATACAGGTTTCAGGTGCATAATTCTACATCTGTACACTATTTTTTTTTTTAAATTCAGTGAGAGGAGGGGAGGCAGAGAGACAGATGCCTGCATGCACCCTGACTGGGATCCACCCGGTGAGCCCACTAGGGTGTGATGCTCCTTTGCTCAGCAACCGAGCTCTTAGTGCCTGAGTCAGAAGCCATGGAGCCATCCTCAGTGCCTGCGGCCAAGTTGCCCCAGTGAGCTGTGGCTGCAGCAGGGGAAGAGAGAGAGAGAGAGAGAGAGAGAGAGAGAGAGAGAGAAGCGAGAGGGAAAGGGGTAGAAAAGCAGATGGGTGCCTCTCCTGTGTGCCCTGACCAGGAATCAAACTCTGGACATCCACATGCCTGGCCAATGCTCTACCGCTGCGCCAACCAGCTAGGGCTCTATACACCGTATTGTGTGTTTACCTCCCAAAGTCAAGTCTCTGTCCATTGCCATTATGTATATACATTTACCCTCATGCACCTCCCTAAAAAAATAATTTCTGAAAGGATTCAGTTAAGACATTGATTTTTTTTTTTTATGAGGGTGACACTACTTAACATAGTTATACAGGTTTCAGGTGCCCAATTCTACAACACATCTCTGTACATCTTATTGTGTGTTCACCCCTCCAAGTCAGGTATTTTTAACATTTAGAGGAACCATTTACTAGACTATAATCAAAATGCTAATTGCATATTTTTAATCCATTGATTAAGAGTAAATTTTTTAACTTTCTCTTGGGCAGTGATTTAATTTGATGATCAATATATGTAAAAGTAATAAAAGCCAAGAATGTTCCAGGGACCTGAGCTGGCCTTGAAATAGTTTTTGTCTATGTATTTAGCCAGCTAGTCATCCAAGCTTCCTGCCCTTGACTATCTCCTATATGGTTTGACTGTTCATATCCTATTTTTGTAGTTGAGTAGAGTGACTATCTAACCTTTTGTCCTAACTAGAAACTTCTGGGAATGAATAGGGGTGCTATTCTTTTTTTTTTTTTTTAAGTGAGTGGAGGGGAGATGGTGAGACTGCCTCCCACATGTGCTCTGACCGAGATACACACAGCAACCTGTCTGGGGCTGATGCTTGAATATCCAAAATATCCTCAGGACCTGGGGCCAACGCTCAGACCAATCAAGCCACTGGCTGGGAAAAGACAAGAGAGAGGGAAGGGAAAGAGGGAGGGGAAGAGAAGTAGATGGTTGCTTCTCATGTGTGCCCTGACTGGGGATTGAATCTGGGACGTACACACACCAGGCCAATGTTCTACCATTGAGCAAACTGGCCAGGGCCAGGGGTTATTCTTAATTATGTTTAGGTGACAGGTGTAAACTAAGCCCAAAACTGGGAAGTATGTTCACGGTATCCATGGTGCATGCAAATGCTGCGCTTTGGAGCTATGGGCAGTTACCAGGAACAGTGTCCTAAGATGTAGGAGGGTTAAAAAAAAAAAGAAAAAAAACCCTTTTAGACTGGATTGCCAGATCTCAACTGGGAGAGTAAATAAAGATTGAGACATGGTAAGGTCAAAAGGGATCCAATATTGTGTCTCAGGCTTCTGAAATGGTGTGCATTGAGAGCTAAGGAAGAGGAGAGAATAGTGTGAGTCACTTTACCAGTGAGTACATACTTGGCAGTAGGGTTAGTTAAAACATAAAATTGACAAATTTAGCCAGTTGTAATGGTATGCTGTTTATGATAGGGACTGCTTCCCAGGAATATGAAATTAATACTAGCTTCTTGGGTTTACTTACATTTATTTAGATAATTGCATTTTTACTAGGCTATTTAAAATATATTTTTTAATTTTTAAGTTTTTTATTTAAAAATTTAAAAAAATTTATTCATTTGAGAGAGGCAGGGGGAGAGAGAAAGAGAGAGAGAGAGGGAAACACTGATTTGTTGTTCCACTCATTTATGCATTCATTGGTTGTTTTTCATATGTGCCATGGCATGGGATTGAACCTGCAACTTTGGTGTATTGGGAAGATACTCTAAGCCAGTGATTTTCAACCTTTTTTGAGCCGCGGCACATTTTTTACATTTACAAAATCCTGGGGCACACCACCTACCAAAATGACACAAAATGACACTCTAACAGTACATATTATACATATAGTTAATAATATAGTTTCTAAATGTATTTATACTCAGTGTGAAACCTGGGCCTGTTTCGATGAACACAAAAGGGATATCCTGGCAGGAATGGTAGAAAGACACACATGAAGCTCTTCCTCAACAGTTCTCAGTCTCTCTCTGTTTTTAGATTTTATCGCAGTCAAGCTTGAGAAGCTCAGCTCACATAGATATGTGGTTGGAAACGGGCGCAATGTCAAAATAGCTTTGTTGGCCAGAATGGGGAACTCCTTGGCAACAGATAACCAAAAACTGTCCAAAGGAAAATCAGCAAACTTTAGCTTTAAAGTTAGATAACATTGTGATGCATTGTATATCACCCTCTGCGGGGGCCTCTTTTAAAAAGAAAAAGGTCAAATATTTATATACACCATCAGGATACACATAACCAGCTGAGGCTGAGGCTTCATCTAGTGGTGGCAACATTTACCTCCAGTCCTGACCAGGATTAGAAATTGGGACCATGGGGAGGAGTAGCAGCTTCAACTACTCGCCGTGGCAGTGGCCACACAATGACAAGTGCGCGGCAGCCTGAGCGGGGACCTTCCTGGGTGTGGATGAGAGGCGGCCTACTGTTGGTTCATAGCTAGTGATCGGGATGAATCCTAGAAAGTGATTCGTCAGTGAGCGTTCCCTGTGCCTCCACTCTTCCTGTCGCTGATAGCTGGAGGGATTGTGAGGGGAATGTTTATGTTCGGATGGAGGTGGCTGGCGGTGGGCCGGATAAATAGCCTCCACGGGCTGTACCAGCATGTGGACCGTAGTTTGGGGACCCATGTTTAATTTCCCCACGGCACACCTGACCATGTCTCATGGCACACTGGTTGAAAAACACTGCTCTAAGCAACTGAGCTGCAGAGTTGGGCATTACTAGGCTATTTTTAACTTGGGGGCTGTTAAAAGTCATATTAGTATGTGACAGAGCAGAGTATTTTGTGTTGACATAAATTTCTATCAGAAATTGGAATAATTAAAATGTATTTTATTTGAAGTGATAAATATTTTGTAATGATGAAAATAAAGGCATTTAAGGCCATGTTGGTTTTGACACATCTTTAATTCTGATGCGTTTTCCGTATTTTGATTATCTTAATTTTTCCAAATACAGGTTTTTAAATACCTATATTAATTTGTTTAATCACTTCTATTTAAGAATGGCGCCTAGTTTTCATTTGGGTTCTACTTTCTTCTCCTCTAGAATTGCCAACTGTCTTGGAGTTGGCAGTTGATTCATTTTTTGTAATAAGTGTTCAAAGCTGTACAATTTTAGTTATTATTTTTCTTTCAGATTTTGCATTGTCTTTTTCCTCTGGAGCACATTAACTTACTATGCCAGAATTGTCACTATTATTAAATTATTAATATTAATCTTTTACATTAATTAATATAATACATTTGTATATTGCTTTACAAATTAGGTAGTTATTTGACATGCATTGACTGGTCAGGTCCCAGTTTTAGATAGTGATCATTAAGTCCATAATAGATTAGTTCATATAAACCTCACATACTCAAACTCTTCACCTAAGTGGAAATCGTTAGGTATATACTCTATGTCTGGCTTCTTCCACTCAGAGTAGCTGTGATGCTATTACATACATTGTTTGTTTCAAATTATTGCTAAGTAGTATTTCATTGTATGAATATACCACAATTTTTTTATCCATTTATCTGTAGGTGAAAATTTAGGTCATTTTCAGTTTTGGGCTATTATGAACAAGCTACTGGGAAATTATTGTACAAGTTCTCTAAGGATATATGCTTTCATTTCTCTTGAATAATACAATTATTGTTTTGTGAAAGGTAGATGGGAGATTATAAGAAATTGCCAAACCTTTATCTAGGTGGTTGTGTATTTTACATTCCTAGAAGCAATGCATAAAAATTCCAGTTGCTCTACATCCTAGCCAACAGGTATTATCTGTCTTTTCATTGTAGTGATTTTAGTAAGTGTGAAGTGGCATTTCGTTATGGTTTTATTTTGGATTTTCCTGATGACCATTGATATTGAGCATTTTTCATGTGATTACTGGTCATTTGTGTATCTTCTCTTCTGAAGGTTCTTTTAAAGTTTTTTTTTTTTAATTTGTTTATTTATATCAGTGGTCCCCAACCCCCGGGCCACGGACTGATATCGATCGGTCCGTGGGCCATTTGGTACCGGTCTGCAGAGAAAGAATAAATAACTTACATTATTTCCGTTTTATTTATATTTAAGTCTGAACGATGTTTTATTTTTAAAAAATGATCAGATTCCCTCTGTTACATCCGTCTAAGACTCTTGACGCTTGTCTCGGTCACATGATACATTTATCCATCCCACTCTAAAGGCTGGTCTGTGAAAATATTTTCTGGCATTAAATGGGTCCGTGGACCAAAAAAGGTTGGGGACCACTGATTTATACTACTGAGTTATAAGAGATTTAAAAAATATATATATTCTAGATATGTTTTTTCTTGGATTTATATTGTGTAAATATTTTTTAAACTTTTTGTTTTCTTAATAGTGTCTTAAAAAGAGTAGATGATTTGGATTTTGAAGTGTAATATCAATTTTTAATTAGTGATTAGTGACTTGTGTCTGGGAAGTAAACCAAAATCATAAAGATTTTCTCTGCTTTCTCCTGTATGTTTTATAGTTTCATTTTGCATTTAGGTCTGTGATCCATTTCAAATTAATACTAATGGACAGTTTATTTAATCTTCCTGTTGACTTGTTCTTTTATCTTTATAAAGTGTTCTGAATTTCTTAAAATACTCTGTCTTAAAGTTTACTTTGTTTGATATTAATATAGCCACCTCAGCTTTTTTATGCAGCTTCATGATACACTAATTTTTTACTAGTGTTTTGCTTTTAGTCTATAAATGTCTTTGAATTTATTTAAAGTATGTCTCTTATAAACAGCATGTAGCCATTGGCTTTTGCTTTTAAATTCAGTTAACAATCTTTGCAATCTAATTGGAGTTTTTAGTCTGTATTTAATACGATTATTGATATGATTGCTATTTTTCTTTGTTCCTGTGTTGCTTCATTTCTGTAGCCTTTGGGGTTAATCAAACAGTATATACATAGTTTTCTATCTCCTTTCATTAATTTTTAGTAGTCATTCTAGAGCTTAACAATATGTACTATTAACTTATTAAAGTCTATTTACAGGTAATATTATACCACCTTTTACTTCATACATCACACTTCATGCCATTTACTGCTTACCTCTTTCCATCAATTTCTTACATTATAAATCTTTCTCTCAAATTATGACAGCATAATTTCATTTATCTACCCATCCCTTTCTTTATGCTATTGTCATATCTTGTACTTCTACTTACATCATAAATCCCACCTTAAGATTTATTTTGCTTTGAACAGTTAATAGTGGTTTAAGGAAATCATGTTGAAGAAAATATTTCTCTAATGTTTTACTATTTCTGATGTTCTTTTCTGTAAATCCAAATTTCAATCTGCTTTCTCTTTTAGCCTAACAGTATCTTTTGGCATTTTTTGTAGTGCAAGTAAGTCTGCAGGCAACAAATTTTATAGACTTTTGTTTATCTGGAAAGGTCTTTATTTCATCCTTCAATACCTTTTCTGGATGTGGAATCTTGTTTGCAGGGTTTTCTTTACTTCTCAGAACTTTGTAGATTTTTCTTGATCTTTATTATTTTTGCTAAGAAGTCACCTGTCATATTTCTGTTCTCCAGGATAAAATGTGAACTCCCCCTACCCTGTCTCTTTGGCAGCTATTATGTCTTTTCTCTTTAGATTTAAACAGTTTGACTATGATATGCCCCAGTATAGTTTTCTTTGCATATTTTCTGTTTGGGCTTTATTTATTTAATTATTTTTAAGGATCAATAAGAGTTTTCATCCAAATTTGGGATATTTTTGGTCATTTTTTTAAAAATTATGGCCCCGTTTTCTTTTAGTATCCAATTAAAATATAACAGACTCTTTTACATTGTTTTTCAGGTAATTGAGGCTTACTTTATTCATTTTTTCTTTAGTTTCTTAAATTGGATAAATCTTTCTTCAAGATCTCTGGCTCTTTGACTATTTCCTATTGTTATGTGTATCTAGTGAACTTGTTACTCCAGTCATTGGACTTTTTAATTCTAGAATTTTCATTTCATTCATTCATTCATTCATTCTTTCTTTCTTTATGTGCCTTGACTGCGTGCCTTCAGCAAACCAAGTAACCCCTTGCTTGGGCCAGCGACGTTGGGCTCAAGCTGGTGAGCTTTTTGCTCAAACCAGATGAGCCCTCGCTCAAGCTGGCGACCTCAGGGTCTCGAACCTGGGTCTTCCATATCCCAGTCCGATGCTCTATCCACTGTGCCACTGCCTAGTCAGGCATTTTTAAATTTTTTTTTGTTTAGAGAGGTAATTGGTGAAATGTGTTCATACAATTACTTTGGTATTAGGGCTTCTGTGTTGTCCCCATCTGGTTCCTGGACATAGATATGTAGTAGATATGTAGTAGTGAGCACCTGCTCCACTGGGAGTTTATTTTATAAGAAGAATATACGGTCCTGATCTATATGGGGTTAGGACCCCATGAAGCTAATTCAGTCTTTCATCTATTTCTTTACATTATCAGTGATATTTTGAGATCCTGAATTTTTATATGAAAACAAAGTAATTAGAAGAAATGAGATCTTTTAAAACAAAATTATTTTAATGATAAATAGCTTGGAATACTTTGTCACCTCCAGTTGGTCTCCTTTCTCTAATCTCTACTTACCTTTGCTATATTTTCTACATTGTTGCCTGGTACACAAGTGAAAATACCACATTTTTAATTCCAGCCCCCTAGCTTCCTGCCTGAAACTTTAAATACAAACTATATTGCACTGTAGGCAGTCTTCAGGTTATGAATGAGATAGGTACTGTAGATTTGTTCTTAAGTTGAATTTGTATGTAATTTGGAACAGGTACATTTACCTGTTAAATGCAGCTTAGATACTTGTGTTAACATAGTATTTATTCTTACCTTTGTGTATAAATACCTAAATATTTTCAAATACAATCTTTTAACAATCTTGAATGATGCAGAAGATGATGGACTTGTTGGAGAGGCTGGGACTTATGTTAGTCAGGGTTTGATTCTGCTGCTGGAGTCAGTTTCTTGAAGTAGGCATCAAGGGAGGTTTGCACAGAGCTTTTCTTTTTCTCATCATAAAGGCCCTGTATCTTCTCAGGCCTTCAGTAACCGTATAGTAAACCCTGGTGAACATCTCTGTATCAGGATCTTGCTCCTCTAACTTTGCCATTCCTGTTTCAGTGAAATAGGAAGCATCGGCTAACTTTTGTAGAGAACTAAAAAAGTTCTGGAGTTTCCTAGGTTCCTGTTTTCTTCCTTAAATGCTATCATTCGCTGCTCTAGTTCCATAAGGTCTTCACTGGTTGGTTTTTTGCCAAAGGAGTAGAGTAACTCTGTGATATCATTTTCATTGCTGTCCAATTGCAGTTAATTACCAATAGCCCTTTTGACATTCTGTTCATAAGTACAAGTTGTATGTAAGTCAGATGTTTATAACTTGTGGATTTACTGAATTTATTTTGCATTTATTAATGCAGTTTTATATTTTTTTATTAAATTTATTGGGGTGACATTGGTTAGTAAGACTATATAGGCTTCAAGAGTAGATTTCTTTTTCTTGTTTTTTTTTTTTTACAGAGAGAGAGTCAGAGAGAGGGATAGACAGGGACAGATAGACAGACAGAAAGGGAGAGAGATGAGAAGCATCAATCATCAGTCTTTCGTTGCGCATTGCGACACCTTAGTTGTTCATTGACTGCCCTCTCACATGTGCCCCGACTGCGAGCCTTCAGCAGACCTCGAGTAACGCCTTGCTCGAGCCAGCGACCCTGGGTCCAAACCAGGCTGGTGAGCTTTTGCTCAACCAGATGAGCCCGCACGAAAGCTGGAGACCTCGGGGTCTCGAACCTGGATCCTCCGCATCCCAGTCCGACACTCTGTCCACTGTGCCACCTCCTGGTCAGGCAAGAGTAGATTTCTATTATACATGCTCTTTATATTGCAGTGTGCCCACCACCCAAAGTCAAATCATCTCCCATCACCATATATCTTCATATTTTTGCCCATACTCTTTATTGTATCTAAAATAGTATTTCTTTTCATTTTACTCATCCTTTAATGCCCAAATCAAATGTCAGCATTACTCTGAAAAGGAAGTAACCTGCCTTTTTCTCCCTCTCACCTTTTCTTACCACTCCCTATTTTTCTCTCTTCTGTTTATTACCATTGCTCTTTGAACATACCACTGTTAGTGCTTCTGAATGATGTACTACCTGTATTTTGACCTATTCTACTCAATTGTGAGTTTTTTGTTGACAAGGATTAGGTCTTTGACATTTTCTTGTATCTGGTATATGGAGTAGATGCTTAATTTTTATCACAACAATGATGTTTGTCTCTTCCTAGTTAACTAAGAAGTAGTTCTGTTCTTGCTTGACCTGTGGTAGCGCGGTGGATAAACTGTTGACACTGGCTTGAAACTCTGGGCTTGCCTGGTCAAGTCACAGATGAGAAACAACTACTACGAATTAATGCTTCCTGTTTTTCCCCCTGCCTTTCTCTCTCTTTATCCTCTCTCTGAAATCAATATATAAAATCTTGGAGGGAAGGCAGACAGACTCTCGCATACGACCCAACTGGCAAGCCCACTATGGGCGATGCTCTCCCCATCTGGGGCCCTTACTGCGTTGCGCCTGAGGCAAGGCTATAGAGCCATCCTCAGTGCCTGGGGCCAGCTCACTCCAGTCAAGCCGTGGCTGCAGGATAGGGGTGGGGAGGAGGAAAGAGAGAGAGAAAGAGAGAAGCAATTGTGGGGAGGGGTGGAAAAGCAGGTGGGCTCTTCTTCTGTGTGCCCTGACTGGGAATCAAAACCAGGACATCCACATGGTGGACCAGTGCTCTACTGCTGAGCCAACCAGCCAGGGCCAGTAAATAAAATCTTTAAAAAAACAAAAGCCTGACCAGTGGTGGCGCAGTGGGTAGAGTGCCACCTGGGGAGCTGAGGTCCCAGGTTTGAAATCCCGAGTTCGCTGGCTTGGGCGCAGACTCACCAGCTCGAATGCGGGTCACCCATCTGAGTGTGGCATCATCATCATCATGATCCCATGATCGCTGACTTGAGCCCAAAGGTTGCTGGCTTAAGCCTGCTGGCTTCAGCAAGGGGTCAGTGGCTTGGCTTGACCCTCCACCCCCAACCCCCGCCATCCTAGGCAAGGCATATATGACAACGACTAAAGTGAACACAACTACGCATTGATGCTTCTCATCTCTCTCTCTCTCTTCTCTTTCTCCTCCTTGGCCTTCTCCTTTTCCTTCGCTGCCTTCTTCCTTCTCCTTCCTTTTTCCTTCCTCCTCCTCCTCCTTCTTTTCCTTTCTTCCTTCTTTATTCTACTTTCTTCCTCCTTCTCCTCCTCCTCCTTTTCTGTTGACAAAAGGAAATTTTAAGTATTTATCAATTTTCTTTTGGTTGCTTATGCTTTTGGTGTCATGTCTAAGAAACTATTGCCTAGACCAGGGGTAGTCAACCTTTTTATACCTACTGCCCACTTTTGTATCTCTGTTAGTAGTAGAATTTTCTAACCACCCATCGGTTCCACAGTAATGGTGATTTATAAAGTAGGGAAGTAACTTTACTTTATAAAATTTATAAAGCAGAGTTACAGCAAGTTAAAGCATATAATAATAATTACTAAGTACTTTATGTTGGATTTTTGCTAAGTTTGGCAGAATAAAACCACTTACTATAGTTAAATCTTTTTATTTATACTTTGGTTGCTCCACTACTGCCCACTATGAAAGCTGGAACACCCACTAGTGGGCAGTAGGGACCAGGTTGACTACCACTGGCTAGACCCTGGTGGGTATCTTAGTTGGTTAGACTGTTGTCTTGATACGCCAAGGTGCTTGGTCAGGGCACATGCAAGAAGCAACCAATGAATGCACAGCTGTGGAACAGCAAGTCAATGTTTCTCTCTCTCTCTTTCTATTTCTTCTCTCTCCCTAAAATCAATAAATGAATAAAAAAATTAAAAAGAAAACATTGCCTACTCCAAGGTCACGAAGATTTACACTTATTTTTTTTCTTTAGGAGTTTTAGCTCATAAATTTCAGTCTTTGATTCATTTTGAGTTAATTTTAATTTTTATATGAAGTATGTTTCATTCTTTTTTATGTGGATATCCAGTTTTCCCAGCACCTTTTGCTGAAATGACCGGTCTTTTCTCATTTGTATTTTGGTAGCCTGTGGAAAATAAACTGACCTGAAATATACAGGTTTACTTTTATACTCTTAGTTCAAATTACTGTTACAGTATAGTAAGTTTTAAAATCAGAAAGTATGAATTTTCCAATTTGTTCTTTTTCAAGATTGTTTTGACTATTGTAGGTCAAATACATGTGTATTTTAAGATCATTGTGTTCCTACAAATAAGCTGACTGGGATTTTGATTGGAGTTGTATTGAATCTGTAGATCAATTTTGGACATATTGCCATCTTTTTAAATTTTTTTATTTTCAGAGACAGAGAGAGAGAGTCAGAGAGGGAAAGATAGGGACAGACAGACAGGAACAGAGAGAGATGAGAATCATTAATTTTTTGTTGTAGTACCTTAGTTGTTCATTGATTGATTTCTCATATGTGCCTTGACCAGGGGGCTACAGCAGACCGAGTGACCCCTTGCTTGAGCCAGCGACCTTGGGTCCAAGCTGGTGAGCTTTGCTCAAACCAGATGAGCCCACGCTCAAGCTGGTGACCTTGGGGTCTCAACCCTGGGTTCTCCGCATCCCAGTCTGATGCTCTGTCTACTACGCCATCGCCTGGTCAGGCCATATTGCCATCTTAATATTAAATTTTTCCAGCCATGAACTTCAGGATGTCTTTCCATCTTTTATTCCTGTTAACTTAAGGAGTTAAGTGTGGGATTTAAATAAAAAGAAGTAGAGCTGTGGTATCTATAGGCCCATGTATCTCTGGATGTTCTGAATGTTTTAATATTTTCAATTATTTCAATGTGTCTTCAAGTAAGATATTCATTGGAATTAAGTTTATTGTTATAACTTCATGGTAGTACTAAGCATGGCTGTGGTGCTACAAGGATGAATAAAATGTCACTGCCATTAGAACTTCAGGTCTAGTGAGAAAATCATTTATAAACAGAAAATTTCATATGATATATGATACTAGGTTCAGATATCAAGATTTCTTGAAAGTTTTTGGCTTCTTCTACATTTGTAAAGCTCTTCTTTTCTCCACAACAGATGATTATAAATTGTGTATTAGCATATCTTTCACTGTTGCCTAGTTGTGATTGCTTTGTACAGAAGTTAAAAAAAGTACTGTAAAGGCTCTTAAGACTTTGAACTTTGGATTGCTTAGTATCAACAATACATTTTTAATGAATTTTGAGGATTTATAAATTAATAATGACAAGAAAACTTTAGAATCAGCATGCCTTCTAAAGTTTGAAGGAAATAAATAACATTCAAATAAAGCAAAAAAAAAAATTTATAAAATTCTCTTTAGCTCTCTGGACTCACCACTTACCATGTCTCTCCTCATTCTCTCTGTTTTTATTTGTTTGTTTGTTGTTGTTTTTTATAGCGACAGAGAGTCAGAGAGAGGAATAGACAGGGACAGACAGACAGGAACGGAGAGAGATGAGAAGCATCAATCATCAGTTTTTTGTTGAGGTGCTTTAATTGTTCATTGATTGCTTTCTCATATGTGACTTGACCGTGGGCCTTCAGCAGACCGAGTAACCCCTTGCTCAAGCCAGCGACCTTGGTTCCAAGCTGGAGAGGTTTGTTCAAACCAGATGAGCCCGTGCTCAAGCTGGTGACCTCGGAGTCTCAAACCTCTGGGTCCTCTGATGCTCTATCCACTGCACCACTGCCTGGTCAGGGCTCTCTGTTTTTTTAACCTAGTCATATGAACAGTTCTCTTAATGTCTTACTCTCAGATGTCTATGACTTTAGCACCAGAATCTTTAGATTTGTTTATGTCATGGCTCTATTTGGCAGTTCTTTTGAAGCCTCTGAACCCCTTCTCAGAATAATATATATTTTTAAAGGCATAAAACAGAATATACAGGATTAAAAAGCAGTTACATTAAAATAATTATAAAAATACTATATCAAGTTTGTGATACAGTAATCTATGCTTCCTTGGTAACATAAAACAACAAAATTTAATATGGTTACTTTAAATAACAAAAGGAGAAATAAGAAATGAGTAGTAATGAGTGACATTTTGAGATAAAACTATTAGTGGAATGGGAAACAAACTGATTTTTAGGTATCACTAAACTGTGGTTTGTTCCTTACATTCATAATAGAAGGAAATACTGAATTTCAGCATTTTCTTCCTTCTCAAGTACAAGCCATTTTCCTCTGCCTAAAATTGTTTTTATTCCCCCTTCCTTCTACTGTATCTGATCATGATCCTCCTCAAAGATTCAGCTTGTCTTAGCACTGTATGGTGATTATTTACTTGCCTGTTATATGCTAGTCACTATTCTAGGCATGTAGACTCTATCAGCAAACAGAATAGATAAAAATCCATGTCTTCAAGGAACTTAGAGCTTTATGGGAGAATAACGATAGACAAAATAAACACTTAAGTTATATAGAATGTGAGACTATTATAAATGCTGTTGAAAAGTTAGTGTTGACTGAAGTCAACAGGTGTAGATTGCAATCTTTGAAAGAGTAAGGTAAATTTATAGAGAAAGTGAATTTTGAGCAAAGACATGAAGATGGTGAGACTTAACCATGCAGATATCTTTTCTATCTCTTATCACACTTCAGACTGAGATTTCCTTTTTATTTGTATTATTAGTGCCAGCATTGTGACTAAGCACATGGTCAACCCTTGATGAACTGTCATTAAGAAAGGGGCCTTTATGTATCTGGTTAAACTTCTTGACCATAATCTATTATTTAACCCAGCAACTTGGAAAGTGACACATGCTGAATCATTCAAACTGGCTAAACTTCTCACATTTGGGGCAGATACAAGATGGAGAAAAATTGCTGGGTAATGATGAAATAATTCTTAAGGTGAAATTATTTCAAGATTTAGGAAAAATAAGATTACTAAAATCCCATAATGCATGTTAGATTTATAGAAGAATCACATGGTAATTGCATGATAGAATAAGTTTATTTGTTTTAAAAATAAATTTTCTATTTGTTTGGAAGAATTCTAAGAAGGAATATACGTCATAAAATAATCATTTTTACAAATCAGTACTGTTCAACATTGATACTCAAAAACTAAATTGGGCTCAGTGGACCCTGATGGTATACTGAGGGTTACATAAAATATATATGAAATAGTCCCTCCTCCAAAATTTGACCACATATTGTTTTTTGTTATTTTTTTCCCTGATAGAGACAGGGAGGAAGCAAGATGAGATGCATCAACTTGTATTTGTGTCATTTTAATTGTTCATTGGGCTTCTCAGCCATCAATTGTTCATTGATGGGGTTCCAGCTGAGCCACTGACCTTTTGCTTCAAGCCAGTGACCTTTGGCCTCAAGCCAGTGACCATGGGATCATGTTGATGATCCCAACTCAAGCCAGCAACCCTGCATTCAAGCTTATAAGCCTGCAATCAAGCTGGATAAGCCTGTGTTCAAGCTGGTGACCTTGGGGTTTTGAACCTGGGTCTTCAGCATCCCAAGTGGATGCTCTATCCACTGCACCACCACTGGTCAGGTACCATCACATATTGTTTTGTATTAATCTTATTTTTTTCACCTCTTACAACTTATATCAAAGAAGAAGCACACAAATATTTGGCAAATCTTAAATTTTAAAGGCTGAAAAATTTAAATCTAGCACACTTTTTTAATTATTGAAGTTATATCTACTAAAGACAGCTTGATTAATTCTAAAGACTTTATCTTTCACTTAACATTTGCTGAATTCCTACTTTGCACAAGAAAAGGCAAAACTGAATAACAATAGCCAAAATATTTTTAGTGAAGCTTATTATCAAAAATAAAATGCCAGAACATGTTATACCTGAATATAACCTATTATCTACCCAACAACTGGGAAAGTAACACATTCTGAATCAACCAGACTGGCTAACCTTCTCACACTTTGGGCAGATATAGATACTCATAAATTTTTCCATCTTACTCAAATACTAAAGTAACAAGAATGCAAAAGAATGATTGAGCCTTGCCTGTGGTGGTGCAGCATGGATACAGCATCAACCTGGAACACTGAGGTCATCTGTTCAAAATCCTGAGCTTGCCTAGTCAAGGCACATAAACAAGCAATGAATGAACAAGTAAAGTGAAGCAACTATGAGTTGATACTTCTCTTGCTCCTCCCCCCATTCTAAAATTAATAAAATAAATCTTTAAAAAAAAGCGATTGAGTAACCTAGAAGGATCATGCAGTAATGAAATTATACAATAATCATAACTATTATCCTTCAGTTTTCTTATTATGTTGCCCAAAGTAGTACATCTTTCTTAAAATTTTTTATTTATTTATTCATTTTAGAGAGGAGAAGGAGAGACAGAGAGAGAGAGAGAGAGAGAGAGAAGAGAAGAAAGACAGAGAGAGAGAAGGGGGAGCTGGAAGCATCAACTCCCATATGTGCCTTGACCAGGCAAGCCCAGGGTTTCGAACCGGCGACCTCAGCATTTCCAGGTCGACATTTTATCCACTGCGCCACCACAGGTCAGGCCCAGTAGTACATCTTTCAAGAAGGCATAATAAATGTCTCTAGGTGCCATCTTAAATCTTTTTTCTTTTTAAGTTTTCATTGAACACAGTTGAGAGTTTAGATTATTTCTGCTCATAATGATAAAGAAATGAAAATTGACAGGAAAAGGGCTTACTATTTTCAGTGGAATCAGAAAATGAACATAGAGACAACGCTAGACTCTAATTATGATGGTTAAATTGAGTTGAGTATAACCTAGAGTAATTTTCCCAAATCAAGGAAATAGTGAGTTAATGATACATTTCTAAGGACAAAAGACATGTGCTATTCTCATCCATTTAGTCATTCAGCAAGGTCTTCATCATGCAGTATTTTGTGACTAGAATCATCACAATTTTTTCTAGAAAATCATGTGACCAGTATTTTTCATCCTTTAAGATGTTGGTGCACCAAAAGTCACTTGATGTGATTTGTAAGTGGACAGATCTTAAAGTCTTATGTGTATACAAAAGTGTTTATAAGGAAACGGGTGCTATAGAAATGAAGAAGTTAATTGGATTCATCATTTCATTTGGTGTTTATAAACCAGATATGAAAATATTTTTCACAATTAGATTGCAAAGATGGCTGACCATTCTTCAACAAGAATTCTGAGACATCAAAAATTTCAGAAGTGACCAGGCGGTTGTGCAGTGGATAGAGCGTTGGACTGGGATGCGGAAGACCCAGGTTCGAGACCCTGAGGTTGCCAGCTTGAGCGCGGGCTCATCTGGTTTGAGCAAAAGCTCACCAGCTTGGACCCAAGGTCACTGGCTTGAGCAAGGGGTTACTTGGTCTGCTGAAGACCCGCGGTCAAGGCATATATGAGAAGGCAATCCCAATCAATGAACAACTAAGGTGTTGCAACACGCAACGAAAAACTAATGATTGATGCTTCTCATCCCTCTCCGTTCCTGTCTGTCTGTCCCTAACTATCCCTCTCTCTGACTCTTTCTCTGTCTCTATTAAAAAAAAAAAGATTTTTTCAGAAGTATAATTTTTGAAAATAGAAGTACAAGAACTAGAAGTAGTATAATTCTGGAATCTATTAAATATAGATTTTAAATTGGGAATCAGTATTGGCCTTTTGATAATAATATATAAGAAAAAGAACCAGAATTAGAACATTTTAGAAATTGAAAACCCAGAATCAGTATTTACAAGACAGATGTTTGTTTGTTTTAGTTTCATGTATGACAGTTCATAAGAAATTAGTTACATTCAAAAGATCCTGACAGATTTGGTATATGTACCTTCAAAACCAAGAAAATCTGAATTTAGTAGATATGATTTGTATTATATATAAAATATAGAAAATTTGGGTTTGCTATTATTTCCGTGAACCGTTAATTTTAAACTTGTGAATTGAGTTTTGATATTTCTTTTTATGATTTATTTTCAACTTTTATGAAAACCAAGTGTAAAAGTTTTTCCTATTTTGAAACTCCTAGCTGAATCTAGTCAAGATCATTGTTTTCATTTTTAGTGCTTGATTTCTGTAGCATCTACATTTTACATTGTTCTTGGCAAGTTTATATCCAGCTGGTAGACTCATCAGCTGACATGCAGTGGCCACTTTGAAATGATAATGTGGAAGAATATCCCAGTAGTGGCTGGCTGCTAAGTTCAAGTATCTGAATAAGACTAGGATCTGAAAAGGCCTGCATTATACTCTGATATTCTTGGCAGTTTGTTGAACAACTTTTTTTCTTCCCATTTCAGCAAATATTTATTTTTTATTTATTTATTTATTTTTTGCATTTTTTTTTTTTCTTTTGAAACTGGAAACGGGGAGAGACAGTCAGACAGACTCCCACATGCACCCGACCGGGATCCACCCGGCCCGCCCACCAGGGGGCGATGCTCTGCCCATCCTGGGCGTCGCCATGTCGCGACCAGAGCCAATCTAGCGCCTGGGGCAGAGGCCACAGAGCCATCCCCAGCGCCCGGGCCATCTTTGCTCCAATGGAGCCTCAGCTGCAGGAGGGGAAGAGAGAGACAGAGAGGTGCGGCGGAGGGGTGGAGAAGCAAATGGGCGCTTCTCCTATGTGCCCTGGCCGGAAATCGAACCCGGGTCCTCCGCACGCTAGGCCGACGCTCTACCGCTGAGCCAACCGGCCAGGGCTCAGCAAATATTTATTGAATACTTGCCCTGTGTCTGACATTGTGCCTATCACAGTGAATATAGAAATGAGTTTCTACCCTTAAGGAACTCATCATTTAAGACATACAGACCTTTAAATAATGTTAAGTGCAATCCATGGTCTAAATGTGTGAAATGTATAGAGATCTTGTAGAGGAAGAAAGTGATGAATTCCTGTAAATAACATGTGAGCTAAATTTTGAAGGGGGAATAAGTTTGGGTGGACATTATAGGCAGTAGTATTATAGGCAATGAGATCAACACGTAGGGCAGGCACAGATGTATGAAAGAATGTGGTATGCTTAAGGAACAATAAGCAGATAATTTACATCAGGCACAAAGTGTGAAGATTTTGTAGATGAGAGCTGTATTTTCCCTCATTGATAAATATTGCCTGAAAAAAGTAACCTAGAAAAATTAATGAAATAATAGAGGCAAAGACTAAACTTTAATTCTGTCACTGAGGTTATTGTTAAACTAGGGATGTGCATTGTATTTCTGTTTCTGAAATGCATAGCTCTCTCCCTTCTTTCCTTTCTTACCGTGTGTGTGTGTGTGTGTGTGTGTGTGTGTGTGTGTATGTGTATGTGTGTGTATGTATATATATATATACTTGTAGACAGGATAACTGAGGAAGAAAGGGACTAAGACCTTGATTCAGGTCCTGGCCTTCATATCCTTGGATAAGCAAACCACTTTTATCTTTCCGAGGTTTGGTCTTCTCATCTGTATAATATGTGCAAACTTGATCTATGGTTGTCAAAATCCTTTTTTCAGGGAGTACGTGCTCTTATGTATTTTTGAATGTGCGGTTTGAGAACTTGTATCAAAAAGTAAGAAAGGATAAATAATTACAATAAATGGTGACAGAATAAGCAATAAGATTTATCTACAGACCATTGCTTCCCAGGATGCAGTTATTTTATCAAATGTGTTCAAGCAGTTTGTCTTTATAAATTGTTTCATTTACCATTTAGAGTTATGAGGTCCCAGGACGCAGAAACTACAGTATCTTTCTTTATATGTAAAATTCTATTAGACTTGAATGTTATATGCTGTTGAAATTATCATATGTGTTCAATTAAAAATTAACATATATAAAAAAATGTGTTTAGTTGATCATTTCTCTTCTTAATTTGGCCGTGACAGAATTTCTTGGATTTGGCTTCTTCAGATTGTGATTTTTCTCTCTCTAATAATTTAGTTATAAATGGACTTTTTACCTCATATGAACTTTACTTTTTTTCAGTTTAAAACTAGTGTTTCTTTCATGCTACTTTTGTTGTATCTGCAAATTGTTTGCTTTTAAAGCAGAGGCTTGTAACAATCTATTTTAATGTTAGAGTTGTGATATACTATTAATATAACTTATTTCTTTACTTCTAGGGGTCCTACTGGGCAATAGACACCAATCCAAAAGAAGAGGCGCTGCCTACTCGGCCAAAGAAGAGAGCACGATCTGTAGAACGGGTAAATGCTCTTTATTTAGTTTGTCATGGGGTTATTATGTCAGAAATACAGACTTTAGGAGTTCATTTTTAGTACAGCAAGTATAACCATAATGAAGGTAATATTTTACGTTTATAACATTTTCTATTTTTCCAAAACACTTTTAGATTCATTATGTTATTTGAACTTAACAACTGTTTGAGTGAGTGGGCAGTTTAGGAGTTAAGTAAAAGGTTTTTGTGATTAGGGCACAACCGTTGTCTGAGACTTGAATCCAGGTCTCTTGAGTTTTAATTTGGGACTCTTTTCCTCTGGCATCTCCAACATTAAGGACTGGGTTAAGTTAACAATACTATTCCCTTTCACTGCATATAGTCTAATTATATTGAATTTCTCTGATTGCTTTCAAAATGCTTTATCCTGTTTTCAATCATGTTATGATTATTTTATATGAAAAATCTCTTAAGTATGTGTGTTTTTGTAAGGTGACTCTTACTTATAAATTTATGGTTAAAAATTAATTTGTGGTCCTGGCTGGTTGGCTCAGTGGTAGAGCATCGACCCAGTGTGTGGAAGTCCTGGGTTCAATTCCCAGCCAGGGCACGGAGGAGACAAGTGCCCATCTGCTTCTCCATCCCTTCCCCTCTCCTTCCTCTCTGTCTTTCTCTTCCTCTCCTGCAGCCAAGGCCCACTGGAGCAAAGTTGGCCTGGGCGCTAAGGATGGCTCTGTGGCCTCTGCCTCAGGCGCTAGAATGGCTCTCTGGTTGTAACGGTGCAACACCCCAGATGGGCAGAGTATTGCCCCCTAGTGGGCATGCTCGGTGGATCAGACAGATGCACATGTGGGAGTCTGTCTCTCTGCCTCCCCACTTCTAACTTCAGAAAAATACCTCCCCCCAAAATATTAATTTACAAGAATGAAGAAGAAAAAGCAGTTCTAGTTGCTATCCTATGCTGTTTATTGTAACATAGTTTTAGTCAGCACTTTGTCCCCAGACATGAACTTACTTTCCTTTTAGCTTTCTCAGTGTACATCTCCAGCATCTCAGCTGTCTCTCCCTCTAACTCTCTCTCCTCCCCTCCCTCCTTTTCTCTCTCTCTCTCTCTCTCTCTCTCTCTCTCTCTCTCTCTCTCCCTCTCCCTCTCCCTCTCCCTCTCCCTCTCTTTCCCTCCACCCTACTGTTCCTAGAGGCCCACCTCAAATATAAACTATTTTGTGAAACTTTTTCCTCATTTATTCATTTGCATTCTTATGGAAATTTTACTGTGTTCTTTTAGAGGACTTCTCACACTTTGTCAAAATTATTTCCATATTTGTCCTTTTTACTGGGCTGTGATCCCCTAAGAAGAGAGAAAATGTATCTCCCGCTTAGTGATTTTTCACTGTTTATAATAAGTATCAGTAAATGTTTGCAGAACGAATCAGGTCAAAGGGAGTAAGATAAAATGCTGAAAACTGCAAACATTTGACTAAATAAATTTGTTCTAGACTCCCTGTAATAAAAAGATAGTTAATAGTAGAAAACAAATTTAATTAGATATGAATGTATAGGACTGGGAAGCAGACAGGCAGTTGAGGATAAGGAAGGGATAAGGGTCTGGGGCTTTTAAAGGGAGGAAGACAGTTCACAGGAAGGTGAGGAGCAAATGTTTGGTAAATAAATGTTTGCTCTGCCATGCAGATAAGTCTCTCAGATATAAAATGTTATTTCTGATAATAATTCTCCAACTGGTGCGGGACACCTTTCTAATTTCTTTTAGGCAGTTAGGAGGAGGTGAAAAACATTTCTGGTTCTGCTAGGTCTTTATTGCCTTCAGCTCAAAATAATCTACATGCCAAATTGGCACATTCTACATTGACTTGTTCTGAACTCCCAGTGCTGAGTAGATGGAGTCGCAGTAGTCAAGTTTGTGAAAAGGTAATGACCTGGGCTAGGGATGTATATACCTAACTGAGAAAGTTCTCCAGAAAATTAACATGGTATCAGGTTTCTAAATACCTGTAATTTTGATTAATGCTGTCATTTTAACAGTTTGATTTGACAGGTTTTTGTTCGGTGGATACTATGTCAGACATTGTGCTAGGATATTGTGGGGTATACCAAGAAAAAAGAGACATGATTAAGACATATAATTCTAGCATGAGGGCAAAGTATGTATGTATAGAAAGTATTACAAGAAAGATATAAAATACCATTGTGTACAGAATGAGACTTGTTTTAGTGGGACTATCTGGGAAAGATTCATGGATTATGTGACTTGGCTTTCAGATGGAGACAGGCAGGGCAAGGTAGAGAAGAGCATTCACTGAACACATACTATTTCTTTAGTATTGGCAGGCACAATTCTAGGTGCTGGGGAAATGACAATTAAGAAAACAGACATTTTCTGATCTCATGAAGTTTATATTCTGAGAGGTGGGGTGAGCAGTAAAGCATGAGATAAGAATCCTTGGTCAAAGATACGATAAAGAGGTGGAAAATTTACTTCCTTTTGACTGGGTGAGTTTTCCCTCTTTCTCATTAATTTGCATTATTCTTGCCATTCATTGAGAGAGAGAGAGAGAGAGAGAGAGTTTGTGAAAGCATACCTCTTATTTTGTAAGCGTGGAGCTAAGTGTTGGGGGAATAGAGGCAGATCTATACTCGCTCCTTATGAAGCTTTTGCTTAAGCAGAAAGATAAACTGATAAGTTGACAGTAATGTTGCTTGTTGTTGCAGTATAATTAATAATTACTCATTTATTCTCAAAATAGCATTTAGATGATAAATTATGTGGTTACCCTAAATATAATGGTAGTCTTTTTAATTTATTGATTTTTTTGAGAGAGAAGTATATATTTGTTGTTCTTATTTATGCATTATTTATGCACTTATTTATGCATTTATTGATTGATTCTTTTATGTGCCCTGATCTGGGATTAAGCCTGTAATCTTGGTGTATTAGGATGGTGCTCTAACCAACTGAGCTACCTGGCCAGGGCAAGATGAAGGTCTTGAGAACTATGGGACCATATAGCAGAGAGGTGTAATTTAGTCTATAGAGAGTCAGGAAAGGTTTCCTTGAAGAACTGGTATTTCAGTGAAGTCCTGTTAAATGAACAGAAATATGGCAGATAATGAGGGTGGTTGACAATGTTGTGGAATATGCAGAACTTATATTTGGAAGGCTAGTAGTTAAAAGGAGTACCCAGATTGTCAAGGAACTGACAGGTTAGTATGACTGGAACATAAAGTTCAAGAAGGACAATAATTTTTTATTTTTACTTTTCCTATCCTATTAGTTTCTATTTTTATATTAACAAATGGCTATTCTTTTTGACCTTTTACATTTTTAATTTGTTTTAAAATAATTTTTTATTTTTTAATTACAGTAGACATACAATATTGTATTAGTTTCAGATGTACAACCAAGTGATTGAACATTTATATAATTTACAAAGTGATAACCCTGATAAATCTAGTTTTTACCTATCTGACACCATACATAGTTATTACAATATTATTGACTATATTTCTGATGCTGTGCTTTACATTCTCATGACTATTCTGTAATTACCAGTTTGTACTTCTTTTTTTTAACTTCTGTTTTGTTTTATTATTTATTTTGTTTTATTTTATTTTTTTTTGTGACAGAGACAGAGAGAGGGACAGATAAAGACAGACAGACAGGAAGGGAGAGAGACCAATTTGTACTTCTTAATCCTTTTTTTTTTTTTTTAAAGAGAGAGTCAGAAAGAGGGATAGATAGGGACAGACAGACAGGAATGATGAGAGATGAGAAGCATCAATCAGTTTTTCGTTGAGACACCTTAGTTGTTCATTGATTGCTTTCTCATATGTGCCTTGACCGTGGGCCTTCAGCAGACTGAGTAACCCCTTGCTCGAGCCAGTGACCTTGGGTCCAAGGTGGTGAGTCTTGCTCAAACCAGATGAGCCAGCACTCAAGCTGGCAACCTCGGGGTCTCAAACCTGGGTCCTTCCGCATCCCAGTCCGACACTCTGTGCACTGCGCCACCGCCTCGTCAAGCTTTTATTGCTTTTTATTTTGTATTTTTCTGAAGTTGGAAACAGGGAGGCAGTCAGACAGACTCCTGCATGCGCCCAACCAGATCCACCCAGCACGCCCACCGGGGGCAATGCTCTGTCCATCTGGGGCGTGGCTCTGTTGCAACCAGAGCCATTCTAGAACCTGACGCAGAGGCCACAGAGCCATCCTCAGCACCTGGGCCAACTTTGCTCCAATGGAGCCTCAGCTGCAGGAGGGGAAGAGAGAGAGACAGAGAGGAAGGAGAGGGGGAGGGGTGGAAAAGCAGATGGGCGCTTCTCCTGTGTGCCCTGGCCAGGAATCGAACCCTGGACTCCTGCATGCCAGGCTGATGCTCTACCACTGAGCTAACCGACCAGGGCCCTTAATCCTTTTATCTTTTTCACACATCTGCCCAAACACCCCTCTCATCTGGCCACCATCAAAAATGTTCTCTGCATCTATAACTTCGTTTCTGTTCTGCTTGTTTGTTTATTAAGATTCCACGTATAAGAAAAATCATAGGACATTTGTCTTTCTCTGACTTGTTTCCCTAAGCTAAGCACAATACCCTCTAAGTCCATCCATGTTCTAGAAGGCAAGATTTTATTTTATTTTTGTGTATGACTGAGTCGTATTCCATTGTATTATATATGCACTACTTCTTTATCCATTTATCTATTGATGGACACTTCGATTGCTTTCATATCTTGGCTAGTTTAAATAATGCTGCAATGAAGATATGGATGTTGTATGGCCAGGAGCTGCCATTGTGGCCATTCACATGCAGGTTCCCATTGATTCGGGCAGACGGTAAAGAAATGGTGGAGTCAGAGGATGGTGGGCCATTCTGTTTATTGGTGTCTCACCAAGACAGGCAAGCCACAAGAGAAGCCAAGGAAGACATGAAGGGCAGGGGATCAGGGAGGCCCCTGCAATGATGATAGCAGGAACTGAGAGAGAGCAAGCTTCCGGTCTGCCCCACTTTATAGTATAGAAATCAAAACCTTTTAATCCAATATACAAACAAGGAAGTCTCTGATACAAAGTCACTTATCTGAGGCATAATGGGATTCCTCATAAGAGTGCACCACCCATATCATGCAATCAGTCATGGGTGTGGGGAAAACCTCAGGCTATAACGACCTGGCCTGCTTACAGCCTGTCCCCCACACCCAAAGCAAACTATAAGTGAGCAAACATATATATCAATTTACAAACTTATTTGACCAACAGATGTATATGTCTTTTCGAGTTAGTGTTTTGGGTTTCTTTAGATGAATATCCAGAAGTAGAATTGCTGGGTTCTTCTGTGTCTCTTGTTATATATAGCTCTTATTTTAAAGTCTGCTTTCTCTGATGTAAGTATTACTATCCTTGCTTTTTTCTTGTTTTAATTTTTATGAGATAACTTTTTCCATCCTTTGATTTTCAATCTGTGTATGTCTTTTGATCTGAACTGAGTCTCTTATAGACAGCATATGTAAGGATCTTATTTTTAAAAACTACTCAGCTGCCATATGTCTTTTGATTGTAGCATTTACTCTATTTGCATTTAAAGTAACTATTGATAGGCATGTATTTATTAACATTTTATTGTTCATATATGTGGTCTTTTTACTTTTTAAAGAAGACCATTTAACATTTCTTAAAATACTGGTAGGGTGGTAATGAACTCCTTTAGCTTTTTCTTGTGAAAGTTCTTTATCTGTCCTTAGATTCTAAATGATAATTGCTGGGTGAAGTAATTGTGGTTGTAGTTCCTTGCTTTTCATTACTTTGAATATTTTTGTATTAACCCATTCTGGGCCTGCAAAGTTTCTGTTGAAATATCAGCTGACAGTCTTATGGATCCCTTGTAAGTAACTAACTGCTTTTCTCTTGCTGCTTTTAAGATTCTTTTTTCTTTAACCTTTTTTGTATTTTAATTATGATGTGTCATGGTGTGAGCCTCTTTGGGTTCATATTGTTTGGGACTTTGTGTGCTTTCTGGACTTGTACATCTATTTCCTTCACCAGATTAGAGAAGTTTCTTCAACTAGGTTTTCAATTTCTTGCTCTCTATCTTATCCTTCTGACACCTCCATGATGCAGATGCTGGTACAGTTGAAGTTGGCTCCTTAAATTATCCTCATATTTTTGTATTATTTTTCTTTTTGCTGCTCTGATTAGATCTTTTCTGCTTTCATATCTTTCAAATTGCTGATTTGATCCTCTGCTTAAGCTACTCTACTGTTGAGTCTGTGTAATGTATTCTTGTTTCAGTTAGTGTATTCTTTATTTCATACTGGTTCTTTTTTTATGTTTTTTTTTAATCTTCATTTTTATGTTTTCTATCTCTTTGTCGAAGTTCTCACTAAGTTCATCTACTCTTACCTTAAGTGCATTGAGCATTCTTTTCCCAGTGTTTTGAACTCCGCATCTGGTAGATTGCTTGTCTCTGTTTTATTTAGTTCTTTTTCTGGAGTTTTGTTGTGTTCTTTCATTTGAGACATGGTTCTTTGTCTCCTCATTTTGGCAGCCTCCCTGTGTTTGTTTCTATGTATTAGGTACAGCTGCTATGTCTCCCAGACTGGGTAGTGTGGCCTTTTGTGGTAGGTGTTCCGTAGGGTCTCAGTAGCAGTTTCCCTGGTTATCTGAGCTGGGCGCTCCATATGTACCTTTTGTCTGGGCCAGTGGTCCCCAACCCCCGGGCCGCAGACCGATACCGGTCCGTGGGCCATTTGGTACTGGTCTGCAGAGAAAGAATAAATAACTTAAACTATTTCTGTATTATTTATATTTAAGTCTGAATGATGTTTTATTTTTAAAAAACGACCAGATTCCCTCTGTTACATCCGTCTAAGACTCACTCTTGACGCTTGTCTCGGTCACGTGATACATTTATCCATTCCACTCTAAAGACCAGTCCATGAAAATATTTTCTGACATTAAACTGGTCCGTGGCCCAAAAAAGGTTGGGGACCACTGGTCTAGGCTGTGTTCTCTCTTCTGTTATAGTGAGTCTTGCTGTTGGCACATCAATAGGAGGAATTTTCCCCCAGGTCCATCTGTTGCGAGGAGCTGCGGAGAGGCTGAGACCACAGAGCAGGACTTCCGTCAGCAGGGCTGTGATGCCTGATGATCTGCCCCTTGAGGGGTCACTGGTAGAGGTGGTTGGGTGGTGCTCCAGCAAGGCCTGAAGCTGCCCACCAGGTAGGTGTATTAGATCAGGGACCTCCTGAGAGATACAGATCAGATCTGCTGCCTCCAGTGCCCTGCCACATGGGCCCTGGAGAGGCCGTGTTGCAAACTGAGGCTGGCTGCCACTAGTGCCAGGCTTAGGGCCACTTATGGGGCTCACTGAGGACAGATGCTGCTTATTTGGGTTTTGAGAAATTTTAGGAAAATCTATATAGCATGAGTCAAGACAGGCAACTTATATGGATAAGCCACTGGAAAGAGCTTGGGTGAGGGGTTGTCTGCAAGCTGGAGTCTCAGAATCACTGTGGTAGGGCAAACAGTGTTAGCCAGGTTGATGGAGACTCAGATACGGTGCCCACCTACCGACTCTGTGGCAGGAGGGCACTCAGCAAAGGAACTGTGGCCTCTGTCAGCACTTTTGTTGGGGAGGAGGCTGCCCCTGCAGTTCCCAGCTTGATGCCAAACAGTTCAGTGCCTCCCTGTGTGTCCGTGGATCTTTTGAGCTGCTGCCCAGCTCTGGAGCTCAGAACAAGTGAATTTGAATAAGTGTGTATACAGACCCTTTAAGAAGAACATCTGGGACTCCAGCAGACCTTTATCTCACTGAGCCACAATCCCCACTGGTTTTCACAGCCAGAAGTTCTGACTTCACAGCATTGGAACCCTGGGCTAGGGATGCCTGATGTGGAGCTGGGACCCTTGACTCTTGGGGGGACTTTCACAACCACATGAGTGTGGGACCATCTTGGTTTGTGTCTTTACTACTATGACCAGTCTTGGCTTATCTTCTTTTTTATATCCTTAGTGGTAAGACTGCTTATATGTATATATTTTTTAAGTGAGAGGAGGGGATATAGACAGACTCTTGTATGCACTGAGATTCACTGAGCAACCCCCATCTTGAGGTGATACTTGAATATCAACTGAGCTATTCTCAGCTCCCGGGGCTGATGCTTGAACCAGTGGAACCACTGGCTGTGAGAAGGGAAAAGAGAGAATGAAGGAGAGGGGCAGAAGAAGAAAAGCAGATGATTGCTTCTCCTGTGTACCCTGATTGGGGAGTGAATCCAGAACATCTATCTACATGCTGGGCCGACGCTCTAGCCACTGAGCCAACTTCCAGGGCCAATTAAACTTCTGTTGAGCTACATTTCAGGTGGTTCTGAATGATGGATAGTCCGTAGTTTAATTGTAATTTTGATGTGGTTTTAAGAGGCTGCATATATTGCATTTACCTACTCCACCATCTTGACTGGAAACTTGATATTTTGCATTTTGCTTTTTAATTTGGCCTTATCTCTTCAGTTCTACCAAAGGATATATTGCTTATTTGTTAATTAAAAGCACCCTATCCACAGGAAGCTTCTTAGGGTAGATAAAGAAAAGCAAAATTAGCATGATACTGCCCATGTTTTTTTTTAAAGACTGACAAGCAGTTAATACTATTCCAAGAGAACTGGAAGGAATTTAGGTTTTAGGCAGTTCTTTGTTAAAGAAATGCTTTGAGAGAGTCAGTGCTCCAGATTAGTGTAGTTTATCACTTTTATTATACTGATAATCACAAAACATACTCTTTTTTGTTCATTCTTTGCCTCCCCCCCCCTTTTTTAGAAAACTTAAACTATATGTCTTATTTTGTGTAGTTATTCATTGCCTATAGGAACCTGTTATGCTAAAGTATTGATTCTCAGTGTGTGAATCCCTTTTAAGGGATCCACAAGGTAAAAACTATGTTCATAGTCCTGGCCAGATAGCTCAGTTGGTTAGAGCATTGTCTCGAAGTGCAGAGGTTGCTGGAGGGATCCCTGGTCAGGGCACATGTAGGAACAGATCAGTGATTCTGTCTCTCTCTCCCTTTCCTCTCTCTAAAATAAACATTAAAAATAACAACAACCATGTTCATAAGAATGCTAAGATGCTCCTTGTTCTTTTCAGTCATAAATGTTCTTGAGGTTATGTGACCTAAGATTTTGCTATAGATTGAAAGCAGAGATAGTTTTGAGAATCTAATGGTTTTCTATTAAGCCAAGCATTACAGCAATAATAATAAAAAAAACCACTGTAGAATAATCCTATTATTTTTTGTTTTGGAAACTATTTTTCATACAAAACAATATTTATGTTAACATGGAATGCATTTATTGTTGTTTTAAGTGAATTAATACATTTTGTCTCTATTTTAGTTTCTAAAAGATAAATATCAATAGGTATAACTTACATAAACAAAAGCTCTTTGGGATCTTCTATTATTTTTTAATAGTGTGAAGGGATCTTGCAACCAAAATGTTTGAGAACTATTGTGTTAAAGGAAATTTCATTCTATCCTAGGAGACATTTTTTTTTCTTTTTTCCTAGAACAATGAGACATTTCTTTTGAGAAAGGAAAAGATAACTGTCCTGATTTGAGTTCCTCCAGAAGTAGACAAGGATTGAGTGCAGGTAGTTTGAGGGGTAATCCTAGGAAAGTATGGCAATTATCAACTCAATTACCACTGTGAGCACTTGGGAGTCAGTCCCACCGGGAACTCTGGGAGGCAGTTTAGAAGTATAAAGCAACAAGCTGGTGTATTTATTTATCAACTCTTTCCCCCTCATTGAATGAGTGATGCTGCTAGGGATATTAGCTTTTCTATATACTTCTGGCTTGCACTGCACAAAGCAAAGCATGCTCCTCAGCCAGAAAATACCCTCAGCCAGAGAGTTGCAGATGTTTGTAAGTATGCAGCCTTCAGAGTATAGAAATGAATGTGGAGGGAACTTGGTTGTGTCCTGGCAGTGTTTGCTGTATGCCTTGCCTTTTCTGTTGGTAGAGTGTGTATGTGGGTAGCCTTGTTTTTTAATTTTTTTTCACAGCCTTCTGCATTTTCGTAGTTATGACTTATTTCTTAAATTGGATCCCACCCCCACCACAAACACAGGAAATTTTTTAAAACAACACCTTTTGTTTCTTCAGGGGCACAGCTATTCTTCTTAAATATTAGACTGAAGGGGCATCTTTTGGATTATTTTGTTTCTTATAATTCAAAGACTCTTTTTGGTCATTGCTTAGTATTTGCCTATGTGCCTCACTCAAGTTTTAAAATACAAGTAGACAAATTTAGTACTGTTAAGGAAGTAGTCAAAAAGGCTGTATGTAACTGTTGCTTATGGATTGTGAAGTCATGTTTATTATGTTTCTGTTGTATGCTTAGCACAGGTAAAGTGCTTTGAAAGAATTGTAAATAGGATAATGCTCTGCTAGTAATACACAATTTCTCAACAGTGGTGAGTGTGAAGTAAAGCTGGTGGTAGGAAAAGGAAATTCTAAAAAAAACCCCCTATAAATTGTATTATATTTTACCAACATTTAGTGATCTTAAGGGGAAATTGTCTAGTCTTTCACCCCAAAGTATGAGAAGCTATATGGCTTTTGTAGATACCCTTTTTCAGATTGAGGACATTCTCTAGTAAATCTATACTGCTCACAAAAATTAGGGGATATTTCAAAATGAATATGAAGCTATAAAATATCCCCTAATTTTTGTAAGCAATATAGTTTGAGGTATATCTGAAAAACCAATAAATAAATTAGAATACTAAAAATCTAAAGAATCTAAAAGAAGATAGGAAAGGGTGAAACAAATGATTTAGATCTAAATAAAACAATATCAACAGTTACATTAATATTAATTGTCTAAACATGCTAACAAAAAGGCAGAGATTGTAGAGATGCTTAAAAAGCCAAGTCTTGGCTAAATCAGCCTACAAGAGTCACAACTTCAGATACACAGGCACAGATGAGTTGAAAGTAATATATGGAAAAATATATGCTGTGAAAACAGTAAGCATATATTAATAAGATAAAACAGACTTTAATATAGTATATCAGAAATTTTAAAAACAATACTAAAAATTTGATAAAGAATACTTGATGAAGGCATAATTTTAAATGCAAGTGGGACTGATAACAGAGTTTTGAAATACATGAAGCAAAGGCTGATAATTAAAAATCAGTAAAGACCATTGGAATACATTGTCAAATGCCTTGATCTAATTGATATCAGAGAACACTATACCAAACAGCTGTATAATACGTATTCTTTTCTGATACTTAGATATTCACCAAGATATATAGCACATGTTAAGCTATAAAACAAGTCTTATTAAATAGATAAAGGTCGAGTAGTTAGCATGAAATCACACAACGCAGGCTTGCTTCTTTCTGTGAGTAGGATAAATGAGAATTAAATAGTGAAGCAGTAATCTGGACTTCTATGACTGAGTTGAGGTAGAGGAACCTGAGATTTGTAGCTTTCTAAAGTAATCTTGTATTAATTTAGGTATAGCTAAGTTGGCTGGCACCAGATTTGAGGCACAGACTCTGTAGTTCTTCCACTTGTTTTTCTGAAGCCCCTTTCCATTGTCACCCCACTGTCTATGTATATCCAGCACCTAAGTGCTATATTCTGTCTTCCAGAGGCGACCTTGTCTTTTCCTTTTTTCATTTCAGTCAAGATACCTGTTCCCTGCCTTTGTAGATTACCTGATGAAAAATACTTGTGCTGAGGAATTGAGTGATAAATAGATTAATCTTAGAAATTGCTTTTTCTTAGCCAGTACGATCTTTTAAAAATGCATGTTTGATTGGGATCATATGTGGGACAAAATTTTTTTGCAAGAGGGAGAATTGTTCACGTGACTAGAATCATAGCCACAAATTGTTTATATTTGTTCTTCGTTAACTTTCAACATTGAAGTTAAACTCTCTTGAAAGGATACCAAAGCAGTAGAAACTGTCTCTTAGGAGAGAGAAAGAGAGAGAGAGGGAGGAGTTGTCACAATATCCAAAATTCTAAATTTAGAAAACCATCTATATTTATTCTGACATTCATGCTGGCTTTATAAACAGTTCATATGAAGTTGCGTATTTAGGATATTGTTCAGTTTCAGTAACAAAGGAAGTGAAAACCCGAGAGGCCTAAACCAGAGAGATTTATTTTTCTCATGTAAAAGTCTGAGCTGATAGTGGATCAGATGGACAACCAGCTCTGTTCCACAAGGTTGTTCAGATGTTCATGTTCCTTCTAAGCTTGTCTTCCCAGTGTTTCCCAGTGATTTAAGTTCATTTTCAGAAACAAAGTACAAAACTAGGTGTTAGAGAATTTGATGAAATACCTTCAAATTGTGTTAAAGTTGCTGGATATATGAGCTAATAATTATTTATTTTCTTGTATTTTAGGCCTCAACTCCATATAGCATAGATTCAGATTCTTTGGGAATGGAGTGTATTATTTCGGGAAGTGCCTCTCCAACTCTGGCAATCAACACTGTGACTAACAAAGTAATTACATTTTTTAAAACACTTTTGAAATGTCATTGAGTAATACATACATTTACTTTGCCTTTATAGTAACAATAGAGTTCTAATGGTTGAGTTTAAAGATGATATAGATTTGGCTAGCCCCATAGGTAGCAGCTTGAACCAGTCTTCCAAGGTATACACAAGTTAGGAGAAATGATTTTTCTGGAGAAATTGGAAGGTGCTTATTAGGAAGTTATATAGTAAATCCTTGACACTGTCAGTTCTCATTGATAGAACTTTTCTATCACCATTTTATTGCAGCACTTTGTTCAAAATCATTGATTGCCTCTCTAAATGTATGATTGAAGAAAAGTGTGATTTGGAAATTGTCAAATTCCCAGGGAGTCAGCAAAATCAAAATGGACAAACTCATAGAGTTCATTTGAATGGTGGTCATCCTGTTTCAAGATATTCAAGTCTAGTGACATATGCAGATGTAGTATGTGGTAGTTTGCTGCATTTTTCTTTTCTTTCTTTTATTTTTTATTTTATTTTTTTGTATTTTTCTGAAGCTGGAAATGGGGAGAGACAGTCAGACAGACTCCCGCATGCGCCCGACTGGGATCCACCCGGCACACCCACCAGGGGCGATGCTCTGCCCACCAGGGGGCGATGCTCTGCCCCTCCGGGGTGTTGCTCTGCTGCAACCAGAGCCACTCTAGCACCTGGGGCAGAGGCCAAGGAGCCATCCCCAGCGCCCGGGCCATCTTTGCTCCAATGGAGCCTTGGCTGCGGGAGGGGAAGAGAGAGACAGAGAGGAAGGAGGGGGCGGTGGAGAAGCAAATGGGCGCTTCTCCTATGTGCCCTGGCCGGGAATTGAACCCGGGTCCCCCACACTCCAGGCCGACGCTCTACCGCTGAGCCAACCGGCCAGGGCCTTTTCTTTCTTTTTTTAAAGCAAGAGTCAAAACTTTGTACTGACTTGCTAGATACCTAGTGGGATGCAAATGTCTGTTCTTTATAGGGTAATTTTTAATCTCCTATCTCAAAACCCTGAAAAGCCTCTGGGAATTTCATGAGGCAGTTCAGTCCATTTCATCTGTTTCTTCCTGTACTAGACCACAGCACTTTGAAGCTGGATGTTTCTCACACTTCACTTTTACTTTCTCTCTTTGTTGCTCTCATCTTCTCCTCTCCTCCTTGCTTTTACCCTCTCTTCTCTTGTTCTTTCACTTGTTCTTGCCTCAGCTCTGTCTCTTTCTCTTCTACTTTATCATGACACATAAACAAACGCGCACACACACACATATATGTATATACAATTGCACTAATATAGTATGCATAGGAATTTTTATTTGTAGAAAGACAGTGAATAAACAGAAGACTGACTATAAATCATAGTGACTAATCAAATTTCCAATTTAGAAAGGAAACTGGCAGCTGAGGTGTAAAGTACTGATTTCTTTCTAAATATCAATTTGTGGAATGATTTCATCAGAATCACTTAGGGGAGGTGTGAGGTGTGTGTGTGGGAGGGAGGTGTGGTGGTAATTCCCAGATTCCATTAGCCTATCAAATAAGTTACTTTATCCTTATGGATAAGACCCAGGAATTATCTTTTATGTATGTATGTATTGAGAGAGAGAGAGAGAGACAGAAAGGAAGGGAGAGAGATGAGAAGCATCAACTCATAGTTGTGACACTTTAGTTGTTCATTGATTGCTTCTCATATTTGCCCTGATTGGGGGGGCTCCTGCCAAGCTAGTGACCCCTTGCTCAAACCATTGACCTTGTGCTTAAGCCAGGGACTATGGGGTCATGCTGATGATCCCAGGCTCAAGCTGGCGACCTCAGGGTTTTTTTATTTTTCCTTTTTTTTTTAATTTTTATTCATTTTTTTTTAGAGAGGAGAGAGAGAGACTGAGAGAGAGGAGAGAAAGACAGAGAGAGAGAGAAGTGGGGGAGGAGCTGGAAGCATCAACTCCCATATGTACCTTGACCAGGCAAGCCCAGGGTTTCGAACCAGCAACCTCAGCATTTCCAGGTCGATGCTTTATCCACTGTGCCACCACAGGTCAGGCGACCTCAGGGTTTTGAACCTGAGTCCTCAGTATCCCAGGTTGACGCTCTATTCACTGAGCCACCATCAGTCAGGCAGGAATTCGTACTTTTAAAAATCATTGTTAATGGTGCCCAGCCATACTTGAGAATTTCTGGTGAAGCAGATGGCTTGGGAATCAGAAATATCCAATACTAGTTTTTGCAGTAGTCTAAGTAAGAGGCTGGGACCTAAACATAGATAGTTGTGGCTATTAGGAAATAGTAATGCTAGGACTTCATGACTAAATAATTTGGGAGTCAAAGGCACTGGAGCTTCTATATATGATGAAATAGCTAGGATAAGCTTAACTCTTCTATCTGTATAAAATGCCACTCCTATCACCAATAAAAAAAGAGAATGAAGGCAGTAGAGAACTAAACCAAGACTTCATCATCTGTGATCCCAATAAAAAGGGAAACATATTGAAATAAGCCATGCAGATTTTCCTTTGGGAAGTTTCCCAATTCTCAGTGCATGACAGAGAGGCTGAATAGAAAGCAGCTGTCTAGAGTAGTCACTGAGCTGGAGACGGAAACTGGAGTTCGGGACTACTGAACAGTCAGGGCTTGAGGACTAAGACCCTGAGAAATCACAAAAGTGAGTTCAATCTTTTGAAAGCAGTATCCACTTAAGGCATTTGCTAACACCTACCCTGCATGTGCTTGTGTTTAAACATAACAAATCAAATAGATTCTTTCACTAGCCAGAATTCAGCAGTCTTACAGAGAAGGGAAAGACAAAAATTGTAGTTTGTGGATCATTAAGGTAGAGGGAGCCATGATAAACAGCCAGGCTTTTAAATTGATGCCTCAGAAGGGTTATACAAATCAAAACAGTCTGGTCTTCAGTTGTTCTTAGGGTGGAACGCTAACATTATTCTACTTGCCAAAAGAAAGTGAAATCTTTTCTGTGAGAAGGTAACATCATCCTGAGCTTTTGCAAGTTTTCCTGAATTAAGGTCTCACCTTCAGTCAAAATTTTTAGACATTTCAGGTAATAGGATCAAATAGTTAAATACAAAAAGGAGGAAAAGTGTAAACATCCACAAGTGATCATAACTGACTAATATGTTGAAGAAAATAGATGAATTATAGAAAGTTTATTAGAGAATTGTAATTTGTATGGATGAATTAAGAGGAAACAGTAGAACTTAAAAAATAATAAATGAAGAATTCAGTAGATGGGGTTAACAGGTTAGACACATAGATGAGAGGATTAATTAATTGGAAGATAGAGCAATAGAAAACATACAGATTGAAACAAAGAAAAAAATGATGGAATATTCAGAAGAGCTTAAGAGAGAAAAAAGCTTAAGAGAGAAATGGGATGTGGGAAAGTTCCAACAAACTTTGCAGGGAAAGGGAATAGAGAAGAAGCAATATTTTAATTTTTAAAACAGAAAAGAATAATGATACAGATTCAAGAAAGTTTTGAGAAAGTAGAATTAATGAAAAGAAAACCTTCTTAGGCAAATAAAAATTAAACTGTTAATAAAGATAAAGAAGAAAGAAAGAAAAAAAAAGATAAAGAAAAACTTAAAATCAGAGGGAAAAAACCAGGCAACTTTAAAGGAGCAACAATAAATCTTACACCAGAATGAAAATTTTAGTGTTGAAAGGAAATACCTGCCAATCCAGAAGTCTAGTTAACATTTCTGTGAAAAATGAAGGTTAAAATAAGTAGGTGGGGTTTTTTGTTTGTTTTTGTTTTTTTGACAGAGACAGAGAATCAGAGAGAGGGACAGACAGGAAGGGAGAGAGAAGAGAAGCATCAATTCCTCATTGCTGCTCCTTAGTTCATTGACTGCTTTCTCATATGTGCCTTGACTGGTGTGGGGGGTAATAGTAGAGCGAATAACCTTGGGCTCAAGCCAGTGACCTTGGTCTTCAAGCCAGCAACCATGGGGTCATGTCTATAATTCCATGCTCAAGCCAGTGTCCCCAAGCCCAAGTTGGTGAGCCTGTGCTCAAGCCATCGACCTCTGGGTTTCAAACCTGGGTTTTCCTTGTCCCAGTTTGAAGCTCTATCCACTGTACCACCACCTGGTCAGGCTAAATAAGTAGATTTTTACAAAAACAGAATCTGAGAGAATACATTACTAGTACACCAGTAGTAAAAGATTAAAGGGAGAGTTAATTTTTCCTATACAAGAAAAATTATCTTGTGCAGGAAAGAATGAAGAACACAGAACAAGTATGTATGCCAATAAATATGTATTGAGTGTTTAAAACAGTAAAAGTGCCGTTATATAACACAATGCTTTTGAGTCTAAAATACTGTAGAAATTAAAATACATGACAGTACGCATATAAGGCAGGAAAAAATATATACAGTTAATGTGTTTGCATTGCATAGGAAGTGGTAAAAAAAAATACTTTTTTTTGTATATAAGTTTAGGACATGTAAAATCTAGGGCAGTGTTTTTTTTTTTAATTCTTTTTTTCTTTTTTTCAGAGAGAGGGATAGACAGGGACAGACAGACAGGAACAGAGAGAGATGAGAAGCATCAATCATCAGTTTTTTGTTGTGCGTTGCACCATCTTAGTTGTTCATTGATTGCTTTCTCATATGTGCCTTGACCATGGGCCTTCAGCAGATGGAGTAACTCCTTGCTTGAGCCAGCGACTTTGGGTCCAAGCTGGTGAGCTTTGCTCAAACCAGATGAGCCCGCGCTCAAGCTGGTGACCTCGGGGTCTCGAACCTGGGTCCTCCACCTCCCAGTCCGACGCTCTGTCCACTGCGCCACCACCTGGTCAGGCAAGGGCAGTGGTTCTTAATGCTTCGTCATACATCTGAATTACTGTGAGGGCTGTTAAAACCCATATTACTGTTCGTCCCAGTCTCCCCACTCCTTACCTTGAGATGTCTAGTTTAGTGGGTCTGTATTGGGTTCTTAAAATTTGTATTTTTAACCAGATTTCAGATACTGGTTATGTTATCGGTCCTACTTTCATACCTTATGAACTACTGCTGTAGTTTACTACAGGAATAATAAAAGAATATATAGCAAGTAAGGAAAAAGAATAAATCCTTGGCTAATTCAAAGCAATCAAGAAAGATTAAAAAAAAATAAATGAACTAAGAGGTGAAAATATCAGAAAAACAATATTTAAATCAAATTACATTAGGAAATACATTAAATGCAAATGAACTAAATATTTAATTTAAAAGCCAGTTTTCAGACTGTTTGAAAAAATTAAAATCCAACTATGTGTTGCTTATAAGAAACATATTTAAATTAGAGGTCAACATACCATATTTCTCCATGTATAAGATGCACCTTAATTTTGGGGCCCGAAATTTGAAAATAAATGTATTACATAAAGTTATTTTTTTTTAATTTATTTATTAAATTTAATGCAGTCACATTGATAAATCAGGGTACATATGTTGAGAGAAAACATCTCTAGATTATTTTGATATTTGATTGTGTTGTATACCCCTCCCCCAAAGTTAAATTGTCTTCTACATAAAGTTATTGAACTCAAGTTTTATTCATCATTAAATTCATACAACTCCTCATCACTGTCAAAACTCCCATCCATTAGCTTGTCCTCATCTGTGTCTGATGACAAATCACTGTCTTCATATATTGCCTTATCCTCAGTTCCAACAATGAGTGCAAAAACAAATGCAAAAAAGCAGGAAATACAATTTAAAAAATCTATAACCACTGTATAAGATGCACCCAGTTTTAGACCCCAATTTTTTTAAAAAAGATTGCATTTTATACATGGGGAAATACGGCATATTATACAAAACATTTTTATCATGAAAAGGCATCATTTCAATAAGAAATTGTAACAATGCTAAATTTGTATATGCTTAATAACAGCCCCAGAAGCTGACAGAACTAAAAGGAGAAATGGACAAAGCTTTCACCAATGAGGTAGTTTTTTTTTTATAAATTTTTATTAATGTTAATGGGATGACATTAATAATTCAGGGTACATATATTCAACCTCTCTCTCTACAGTTGATAGAAGAAGCAGATCAAAATCAAAACACAACAAATCAAACATCTCATTAAAGATAAAGAAGACTTGAACCACAAAATTAGAGAATTTGATCTAATTGATACATATAGAATGTTGTACCCGATGGTACAATATACACATTTTAAGTGCACATGGGATTTTTACCAAAATTGAGCATGTGATAACTGGTTTATGCTAGACCATCAAAGAAGTCTCAGTAAATTTCAGACGGCCCCCATCAAACAGTGTATATTTCCCAACAAAGTAGAATTAAGGTAGAAATAATAGCAAACACAAAATACACCAAGTTTGCATATTTAGCAATATAGTTATCAATAATCCAGAGGTTCTGGAAGAATTATAATAGAAGTTGGACAATATTTTGAATTGATTAAAAGCAGGAATATGAAATATCAAAGCCTGTTGGATGCAATTAAAATATTAGTCTTAAATGCATGTATATAATAGACTAAAGATTGAACATTGACAATTTAAGCATCTAGAAAAAGAACAAAATAAATCTGAAGGAGTGAATAAAAGTAAGAGAAGTCAAGAAAATAGAAAGCACGTATTGTAGCAAAAGTCAACAAACAAGAGGTTGATTCTTTGTAAGGATTAACAAAGTTGATAAGGGACTTCTGTTTCTAGCCAAGGTAGAATAACAACAGGGTCTAGATTTACTCTGCTGTTAGAATCGACTGAAAAAAAAAATTACATCAAAAAATGGTTTCGAAGAGATTGGACTTTAAGGACAGTGATCTCTGAGAAATGGTGAAAAAGCAAGGTGAGCCCTGTGATTGTCCTAGTTTACTAACTGGATAAAGTTTCCAGGGCACAGAGGTCTCCTTGAATTTAGGAGGCAGAACTGGAAGGTAATGGAATTCAAGGTGGCTAGAGTTTACAGGGCAGCATATCAGAGAGGAGAGAGCTGTAACAATTCCAGAGATACAGAGAAGGTGCCCCTTGCAGCTGGGTACTTTAGTGCATGAGTAAGGAAGCTACCAGAGTCTAGGGCAGAGATCGGGAGCCTATGGCTCGTGAGCCAGATGTGGCTCTTTTGACAACTGCATCTGGCTCGCAGACAGATCTTTAATAAAAAAAAAAATAATGTTAAAAATGTAAAACATTCTCATGTATTACAATCCATTCATTCCCTACAGCTCATGTTCATGGTTGTGGGTGGCTGGAGCCAATTACAACTGTCCTCTGGGACAACACCAAATTTTTATTGGATAATGCATAACGTACACGAGTTGTTGTATGGCTCTCATAGAATTACATTTTAAAATATGTGGCGTTCATGGCTTTCAACCAAAAAGGTTCCCGACCCCTGGTCTAGGGAAAGAAATACCTAAGGGATTAGTGTGGACAACATTGAGACTCCTATAGGACCAGGTGTGGTTATTGTTCCCATCAGAATGAGATATTCTGGAAATGCTGAGGTCGCCGGTTCGAAACCCTGGGCTTGCCTGGTCAAGGCACATATGGGAGTTGATGCTTCCAGCTCCTCCCCCTTCTCTCTCTCTGTCTCTCCTCTCTCTCTCTGTCTCTCCTCTCTAAAATGAATAAAAATAAAAATTAAAAAAAAAAAAAAAAAGAATGAGATATTTTATAATTCTCAGGCCATTAGGTAAAGCACTCAGGCATTTGCCTCAGTAGTGGAACAAAATTAGCTATAGGCTAAAATGCTGTATTACCTTACCCTATGTACACACCTTAAAAGCAGAACCCAAAAGGATCAAACTTGTTAAGTAATTAGATTTTTAAAATTAAAATTTTTTCAGTTGTCTTTCAGAGACCACATAAAATTCATCCAAAAAGTTTATAGTTTGGTGGTTTTTAGTGTGATTACAAAGTTTTGTGACCATTAATCACCATCTAATTCCAGAATGTTTTCATTACCCTCCAAAAAACCCTGTACCTATTAACATTCCCCATTCCATTCAACCTTTGATAATAGTTAATTTCTTCCCTCCCCTCCCCCTTCTCCTCCCATCCCTTTTCCCTCCTTTTTTCATCTCCCTTCCTCTCTCCTCCCCTCCCCTTTTCATTTCCCCTTTTCCTTTTTTTTAGTGAGAGGAGGGGAGGCAGAGAGAGAGGCTCTCACCTATTCTCCAACTGGGGGTCCACCCAGCAAGCCCACTAGGGGGCGATGCTCTGCCCATCTGGGGCCATTGCTCTGTTGCTCAGCAACCTTATATTCTAACTTTATGGATTTGCCTATTCTGGACATTTCATATAAATGGAATCATATAATATGTGACCTTGTATGTCCAGCTTCTTTCATGAAACACATCTTCAAGCTTGATCCATATTGTGTCAGGTATCAGTACTTCATTCCTATTTTCAAATAATTTAATTGTGTCCCAGAATGAAACTCTAGAACTTTTCTAGGAATGCAAAAATGTCTAGTACTTAACAGTGTAAAATTCACAGTAATCTGGCATCCAGTAAAATATTACCAGGCAGACTTTTTCTTTCAGCTTTTGGCTTAGATGAAGCTTGGGTGCAACTTTCTCTGGTTGTCCCAAATCCAGGTTTATCTGACATCAGCCAACTCTACCATGCCACTGAAGTTTGACCCCTACGAGATCAAAGTTGTGTTTGAGGTGCACTTGTGGGGAAGTTGGTGCCACATCTGTCCTGGCCCCCAAGATCAGCCCCCTAGGCCTGTCTCCAAAAAAGGTTGAGAATGACATCCCCAAAGCAACTGGTGATTGGTTGGAGGATTACAGTAAAACTGACCATTTAGAATAGACAGGCCTGGATTGAGGTAGTGCCTTCTGCCTCTGCCCTGATCATCAAAGCCCTCAAAGAACCACAGAAAGAAGCAAAAACAAAACAAAAACAAAACCTTAACCATAATGGAAATACCACTTATGAAGATATTGTCAACGTTGCCTGACAGATGTGGCACTAATTTTTAGCTAGAGAACTCTCTAGAACCATTAAAGTGATCCTGGGGACTGTCCAGGCTGTGGGTTGCAACATTGGTGGCTGCCACCCTCATGACATAGATGACATCAGCAGTGGTGCAGTAGAATGCACAGCTAGTTAAGAACCACAAAGGGAAATATTTCACTTTAAACATCCATTTGACCACCACCACCAACTACATATTCCTAGGCAGACAAATAAGTAGTAAAAAGCAACCCCTAGTGAGAAGAAAATTAATCATTTCAGTACTAATGCAAAATGGCAGAGATGATAAAATTAGTAGGAAAGTACAATAAAGCAGTTATCATAAGCCAAGATATGGAAATACACTGCTCACAAAATGAGGGAATATTTTATAGCTTCATATTCATTTTGAAATATCCCCTCATTTTTGTGAGCAGTATAATTTGTGTCCATCAGTGGATGAAGGGATAAAGGTGTGTGTATATACAACGGACTATTATTTAGCCATGAGACAGAAGGAAATCCTGCCATTTGTGATAACATGGATGGATCTTGATGGCATTATGCTGTGACATAAGTCAAACAGAGGAAGACAGGTATTGTATGTTATGTATTGTACTTATATGTGGAATATTAAATGGTTGAACTCATAGGCCCTGGCCGGTTGGCTCAGTGGTAGAGCGTCAGCCTGGCGTGCAGAAGTCCCGGGTTTGATTCCCGGCCAGGGCACACAGGAGACGCGCCCATCTGCTTCTCCACCCCTCCCCCTCTCCTTCCTCTCTGTCTCTCTCTTCCCCTCCCGCAGCGAGGCTCCATTGGAGCAAAGATGGCCCGGGTGCTGGGGATGGCTCCTTGGCCTCTGCCCCAGGTGCTGGAGTGGCTCTGGATGCCCCGGAGGGGCAGAGCATTGCTTCCTGGTGGGCGAGCCAGGTGGATCCTGGTCGGGCGCATGCGGGAGTCTGTCTGACTGTCTCTCCCTGTTTCTAGCTTCAGAAAAATACAAAAAAAAAAAAAAAAGTTGAACTCATAGAAACAGAGTAGTGTGATGGTTGCCAGGGGCTAGGCAGTGGGGGAAATAGGCAGATGTTGGTCAAAGGATACAGACTTTCAGTTATCAGATGATTTAGGTTTGGGTATCTAATGTACAGCATGGTGATTGTAGTTAATAGTATTGTATTATATAAATGAAAGTTGCTAGGAGAGTAGATGTTAAACATTCTGACCACAAAAAAAAAAGGTAATTTTGTGAGGTGATGGAGATAATAGCTAATGCTATAGTGGTAATCATTTCTCAATATACAAGTATCAAGTGAAGTACACTTTAAACTTACACAGTGTTATATGTCAATTATATCAGTAAGGCTGGGAATAAAAAGTTATTATAACTGTATACCATGCAGAAGCTAATGGATGAGTTGAACGTGTGTAGATACATGGGAGATAAAGATGCACAAAAAACTCAAACTCCATAGAAATAAAAATTTAAGTCTTAAATTGAAAAATAAACTTGATGGGATTAACAGCTTAGAAATTATAGAATGAAAGATTAGTGAATTTTAAGATACAGCAATTAAAATTATTAAAAATGAAACACATAGCAAAGGCTGTAAAAACAAGTATATAGAGCATTAGTGAATTGTGGGGATAACTTCAAGCAACCTAATATATTTGTAATTGAAGTTCCTGATGGAAATTTGAATCTACGCAAAGGAATAACTACATGGGTGTATATAAACATAAAAAATTTAAATCTCTTTAAAAGGTTGTTTAAAGCAAAAATAACATATTGTGAGTTTATAATGTGTAGAAGTGAAATACAGGGTGGTGCAAAAATAGGTTTAAAAATAGTAGGTTTGGGCCTGACCTGTGGTGGTGCAGTAGATAAAGCATCGACCTGGAAATGCTGAGGTCACTGGTTCGAAACCCTGGGCTTGCCTGGTCAAGGCATATATGGGAGTTGATGCTTCCAGCTCCTCCCCTTTTCTCTCTCTCTGTCTCTCCTTTCTCTCCCTCTCTGTCTCTCTCCCTAAAAAAAAAAAAGAAAAGAAAAGAAAAAAGAAAAATAGTAGGTTTGGCCCTGGCAGCTTGGCTCAGTAATAAAGCATCAGCCTGGTATGTGGAAGTCCTGGGTTCGATTCCTGGTCAGGGTGCACAGAAGAAGCAACCATCTGATTCTCAATCCCCTCCCCTTCTCCCTTCTCTCCCTCTATCTCTCTCTTCCTCTCCCACAACCATGGCTTGGTTGGAGCAAGTTGGCCCTGGGCTCTGAAGATGGTTCAATGGCCTGGCCTCAGGTGCTAAAATAGCTCGTTTGCTGAGCAGTGGAGTAATGGCCCCAGATAGGCAGAGCCCCAGTAGGGGACTTAATGACTCCCATGTATGGGAGTCATTCTCTCTAATTCCCTACTTCTCACTTAAGAAAAACTAAAACGGGGTGGGGGTAGGGGAGAGGCACAAAGAAAACCACATAGAAGGTGACAGAAAGACAATTGGACTTTGGGTGATGGGTATGCAACATAATCAAATGTCAAAATAAACTGGAGATGTTTTCTCTGAACATATGTACCCTGATTTATCGATGTCACCCCATTAAAATTAATAATGAAAAAACAAAAACAAAAACCCCACACACCAAGGATTAAATAAAACATGAACTCTACAGTGAAAACTATAAAAATTACTGAGGCAAAATCAAGGAAGTATATTGCAAAGAAATCAAATACATAGAATTGATCTATGTATTTAATATGATCCCAGCCAAGTTTTATAATACTTTTTTTGGAGAAAGGTAAGGGAATAGAAAATGACCAGCTGATTGTAAAATATAAATGGGAATCCAATGGCAAACTAGTTGAAGAAAATACTAAAGATAAAAGGATTTGTACTTCCAAATATCAAAAGTAAACCTGCAATAACTGAAATTGTAGTATTGGCGTAAGAATAGACAGACGTATGGACTGGAATTCATGGTATTTTTCAATAAATGTTACTGGATTAATGGAAAATCAGATTTTCCATTCACGAAAGTCAATCCCAGGCATAAATATTAATGTTAAAACAATAAAGTTCTCAATTTTATGAAAAAAAGAAAATAAAAAAGAACGAAGTAATAAAGATTTAGAACTGATAGCAATGCAATAATAATCAGTTTGGTGTAATCTGTATTTATTGCAGAAGGAGAGAAAAGGATGTATACATTGTATGATTTCATTTATACTTAGTTAAAAAATAGGAAAACCATTCAATAGTACTAGAAGTCCATATAATGGTTGCCTGTGACAGAAGAATGGAGATGGATAATGACTAGTTGATGAATGATGATTAGGAGGGTACATGAGTGGGCCTTCTGGAGTGCTGGTAATGGCTTGTATTAGTGGTTCTGTGGTCTGGACACTTGGATAAGCAAGACTTTTTTTGGGATTCTTTGAGATCAAAATTTTTTTACAATAATATTTAAATATGATTTACATTCTATTTTCACTGATGGAGCAAAAGCAATAATATGTAAATGTTAGCACAAATTAAAGTAGTGCTTTCTGACTACTGGATAGTCTTCACTGCCACACACTGTGGATCTAAAAAATTTGGGGGGGGGGTTACATAAGAATATCTTCTTTTTTTTTTGTATTTTTTTGAAGTGAGAAGTGAAAGGCAGTTGGACAGACTTCCGCATGTGCCCGACCAGGATCCACCTGGCATGCCCACCAGGGGGCGATGCTCTGCCCATCTGGGGTGTTGTTCCTCTGCGGCCTGACCATTCTAGCGCCTGAGGCAGAGGCCATGGAGCTGTCCTCAGCACACAGGCCAACTTTGCTCAAATGGAGCCTTAGCTTCAGGTTCAGGTGTGGGGGGGGAATAAAGAGGAGGAAGGAGGGGGAGGGGTGGAGAAGCAGATGGGCACTTCTCTTATGTGCCATGGCCAGGAATCGAACCCGGGACTTCCACACGCCAGGCCGACGCTCTACCACTGAGCCAACTGGCCAGGGCCAAGAATATCTTTGAAGTAGGAAAAATTATTTATTTATTTATTTATTTATTTATTTATTTATTTATTTATTTATTTATTTTTTGTATTTTTCTGAAGCTGGAAAAGGGGAGAGACAGTTAGACTCCCGCATGTGCCCGACCGGGATCCACTCGGCACGCCCACCAGGGGGCGACGCTCTGCCCCTCTGGGACGTCGCTCATTGCGACCAGAGCCACTCTAGCACCTGGGGCAGAGGCCAAGGAGCCATCCCCAGCGCCCGGGCCATCTTTGCTCCAATGGAGCCTCGGCTGCGGGAGGGGAAGAGAGAGACAGAGAGGAAGGAGAGGGGGAGGGGTGGAGAAGCAGATGGGCGCTTCTCCTGTGTGCCCTGGCCAGGAATCGAACCCTGGACTCCCGCACGCCAGGCTGACGCTCTACCGCTGAGCCAACCGGCCAGGGCCGGAAAAATTATTTTTTAAGTTGTGACCTTTAGCTGTAGATCTTTTTAAATATTCTGTGTGATGAAATGGGAAGTATGTACAGTATGTCTGTAAAGTCATGGTGCACTTTTGACCGGTCACAGGAAAGCAACAAAAGACAATAGAAATGTGAAATCTGCACCAAATAAAAGGAAAACTCTCCCAGTTTCATACCTATTCAGTGCAGTTCGATGTGGGCTCACGCACAGATTTTTTTAGGGCTCCTTAGATAGCTATGCCGTATAGCCTCTACAGCAGGGGTCCCCAAACTTTTTACACGAGGCCAGTTCACTGTCCCTCAGACCGTTGGAGGGCCAGACTAAAAAAAACTATGAACAAATCCCTATGCACACTGCACATACCGTATTTTAAAGTAAAAACCAAAACGGGAACAAATACAATATTTAAAATAAAGAACAAGTAAATTTAAATCAACAAACTGACCAGTATTTCAATGGGAACTATGGGCCTGCTTTTGGCTAATGAGATGGTCAATGTCCAGTTCTATATTTGTCACTGCTAGCCAATGACGCGCTTCCAGAGCTGTGACGCATGCCTCCCGCGTCACTGGCACCGGAAGTAATACTGTACGTGAGCGACGCCACGCTTTGCGGTGCTACCACATACAGGACTGCAGGATGTATCCTGTGCTCCTCTCACTGACCACCAATGAAAGAGGTGCCCCTTCTGGAAGTGCGGTGGGGCCGGATAAATGGCCTCAGGAGGCCACATGCGGCCCTTAGGCCCTAGTTTGGGGACCCCTGCTCTACAGACTTGTCACTGACTGATGGCCTACCAGAATGGGGTTTCTCCACCAAACTGCCGGTTTCCTTCAACTGCTTATCCCACCGAGTTTTGTTATTCCTATGTGGTGGCGCTTTGTTATAAACGTGCTGATATTCATGTTGCACTTTGGTCACAGATTTGAATTTAGCGAGCCACAGAACACACTGAACTTTCCTCTGTACCGTCCACATCTTGACTGGCATGGCCATGGGCTGCTCCGCTGTTACATCATCATCTGCGCATGCGCACATGCTGCCACATCAACAGAAATTGGGAGGGTTTTCCTTTTATTTGGTACAGATTTCACATTTCTATCGTCTTTTGTTGTTTTCCTGTGACTGGTCAAAAGTGCACCATGACTTTACGGACACACTGAACACTTCTACTATGTATTGAAATACAAAGGTTGCTTTAAGGAAGAGCATTTGTGTAATTGAGTTGGATGTTAAACTAGCTGCTTTGTTCACAGATCATTGTTTTTACTTGAAGAACAACTGAAGCTGGTTATTTAGATTTGGGTGTTCGGCAGAATTTTTCTTGAAAGTATACAAAGTGAATCTGTCACTTCAGAAAAAACAGTTGACAATATTTCTTGCCAATGATAAAATGTAGCTTTTTAAGCAAAAAAATAGAAGTTTGAAAACTTTTATTTACCACAGCAAGTCTGATAGTTACCTAATCTTTACAGACTTTTTACTCAATTATTAGTAATGTTAATGTGATGTTTTAATGTTGTGTAATTGTAAGGCCAGTATACACAGCCAGCATCACAACTGCCTGGCCCATGCAGGTTTGCATTGGATTCGGACAGATGGTAAAGAAACAACGGAGCCAAAAACTGGTGGGCCATCATCTTTAATCCCAGCTTGCACCCGGCGGGCAAGTAAAAACACACACTGGGCTCCAAAACCCATTTAGTGCTCACAAAGCTACTGACTTATCCGAGTTTCCTAGAATCAAAGGTTTCTAGCTCACCAGACTTATTCACCTCTGTTCCCCATCTCCTTCCTTCTCCCTGTACAAACTCTGCACAAACTGGCTTCTCACTCAGCACTCCACCATCTTGGCTGCTTCTCCTGGCCTCCTCCATGTGGCCTTTTTCTGCTCTCCTCTCTGCTCTCTCCTCTAATGCTAATCTCAGGAACTGAGAGAGCAAGCTCCTGGTCTGCCCCCATTTTATAATGCAGAAATCAAAACCTTTGATCCAATATACAAATAGGGAAGTCTCTAATACAAAGTCACTTATCTGAGGCATGATGGGATCCCTCATGAGAGTGCACCACCCCACATCAAAAAGGGTGGGAAAGGCTTAGTCCTAAAACACAGCCCCAGGCTACCAGGATCCTGCCTGCCCACAGCCCGCCCCCAACACACATTAATATCATCTGGGCGATGGGCTTCCATGTGGGCACTGCCATCTTTAATAAAGTGAGCATAATCTATTTTATCTGCCCAACAGTAATGAAATATTTCAATACTTGGAAGATCTCCATAACTTAATGACCCATTATTTTCCATATACTGTAATCAATGCATAACATTACAAAGTCAGGTATGGATAAATGATTCAGAGAACAAAGTAGAACAGTGGATTTTAATGTAACAATATGAAAAATTTATTGACACGGTTTCAGATTCCACATTATAACTAATCTTTAAGAAATTGTCACATGATGTTTTGATATAGTATCAAAAACTTTCCGCAATTATCTGAAAAGTGTGTGTATGTATCTATATAGATACAGATACTGGGTTTTCTTTCTATACTTCTAAGTAAACAACTGATGGAATACAGAACGAGATAAGAGAATCTAGCTATTTCCCATTAAACCAGGCATTGAGATTTTTACAATATAGCACTCTTGATTTTCTAATTTTACTTATTTATTGGGAGAAAAAAAAATATATTTTTTATTTTTCCAAAGCTGGAAACAGGGAGGCAGTAGACAGACTCCCGCATGTGCCCGACCGGGGATCCACCCGGCATGCCCACCAGGGGGCGATGTTCTGCCCCTCTGGGGCATCGCTCTGTTGCATCCAGAGCCATTCTAGCGCCTGAGGCAGAGGCCACAGAGCCATGCCTAGCGCCCGGGCCATCTTTGCTCCAATGGAGCCTCGGCTGCGGGAGGGGAAGAGAGAGACAGAGAGGAAGGAGAGGGGGAGGGGTGGAGAAGCAGATGGACGCTTCTCCTGTGTGCCCTGGCCGGGAATCAAACCTGGGACTCCTGCACGCCAGGCCGACACTCTACCACTGAGCCAACTGGCCAGGGCCAGAAAATATTTTTGTTAAGATATAGTTGGGTATATAATTGGGTTGTTATTTTAAAATTAATACATTTAACATTTTTTGAGTTTTAATTATTATGCCAATTTTTGACAGATAATCAACATATATAAAAGATCCTTGACTTCTCAATTTTTAGAGCTATAAGAGTTGGGGGTTTTTTTTGTTGTTTATTTTTGTATTTTCTGAAGCTGGAAACGGGGAGAGACAGTCCGACAGACTCCCGCATGCGCCTGACTGGGATTCACCTGGCACACCCACCAGGGGGTGACGCTCTGCCCACCAGGGGGCGATGCTCTGCCCCTCCGGGGTGTCGCTCTGTTGCGACCAGAGCCACTCTAGCGCCTGGGGCAGAGGCCAAGGAGCCATCCCCAGCGCCCGGGCCATCCTTGCTCCAGTGGAGCCTCGCTGCGGGAGGGGAAGAGAGAGAGAGGAAGGAGAGGGGGAGGGGTGGAGAAGCAGATGGGCGCTTCTCCTGTGTGCCCTGGCCGGGAATCGAACCCGGGACTTCTGCACGCCAGGCCGACGCTCTACCACTGAGCCAACCGGCCAGGGCCTATAAGAGAGTTTTAAGATCATAGCTTAGAACTGCTGGTCTATACTTCGATCTAGATGGTTATATGAATGTACCCATTTTGTAATAAATATACTAGTAATTTGTATACTTCACTTTCTCTCTGTTACATTTTTTTTTCCAGAGAGAGAGAGGGATAGACAGGGACAGACAGACAGGAACGGCGAGAGATGAGAAGCATCAATCATTAGTTTTTCATTGCGCATTGCAACACCTTAGTTGTTCATTGATTGCTTTCTCATATGTGCCTTGACCGCGGGCCTTCAGCAGATCGAGTAACCCCTTGCTGGAGCCAGCAACCTTGGGTTCAAGCTGTTGGGCTTTTTGCTGAAACCAGATGAGACTGCTCTCAATCTGGCGACCTCGGGGTCTCCAACCTGGTTCCTCTGCATCCCAGTCTGACGCTCTATACCAGGGGTCCCCAAACTTTTTACACAGGGGGCCAGTTCACTGTCCCTCAGACCATTGGAGGGCTGGACTATAAAAAAAACTATGAACAAATCCCTATGCACACTGCACATATCTTATTTTAAAGTAAAAAAAAAAAAGGGGGGAACAAATACAATATTTAAAATAAAGAACAAGTAAATTTAAATCAACAAACTGACCAGTATTTCAATGGGAACTATATGCTCCTCTCACTGACCACCAATGAAAGAGGTGCCCCTTCCGGAAGTGTGGTAGAGGCCGGATAAATGGTCTCAGGGGGCCGCATGCGGCCCGCGGGCCACAGTTTGGGGACCCCTGCTCTATACACTGTGCCACCACCTGGTCAGGCTCTCTCTGTTACATTTTAATAAAAATGTTTATCCTCCTTCCAAATAAAATAAACTGTTAGGATTTTCCCAGTGACAATGCAGCGAGTATTTCTGCCCTGAGAGATAGGTAACTGAGCATGGACAGAAGAGAATGAGCAGTCAAGAAAATGACCATAGGATGCTTGTAATTTGTTGGTATTGTTTTATAGCTTTGTGATTATTCCTATGAGGCCATAGATTGATTTTAAAAAAAATGAAATTTACATTGGAAGTATGTATCATAAAAAAAATCTTTGCCAGTTTTCTTTATTCTCATTTTTTTAAACTGCAGGAGTACCTACCTCCCCCTTATCCGGGGCCCCCCAATGGATATGTGAAACCCCTGAGATTAACAAATCCTATATGTACTATGTTTTTTCCTATACATACACTATGATGAATTTAATTTATAAATTAGGCACAGTAAGAGATTAACAACAACAATAATAGAATAGAAAGTATAACAATATACTGGAATAAAATTAGGTGAATGTGGTCTTTCTCAAAATAGTTTGCTGTACTGTTTGTATAGTATGTATAGTGTGGATATGTTGGACAAAGGGATGATTCACATCTCAGGTGGGACAGTGTGAGTTCATCATGCTTCTCAGAACAGCATGCAATTTAAAATGTATGAATTGTTTATTTCTGGAATTTTTCATTTTATATTTTTGGACTGTGGTTGACCGTGGGTGTCTGAACCTAGGTAAGGGGGCTATTACTTTACTCTCTTCTCTTATTCCTAAACACATAATTATTCCTAGCTGATGTGAGTTTGACTGTGGGACAGTTTGGTTTTGTCTTAAGTATAGAAAGAAGCATATATAAGCCTAGTTCTCAGCATATTCATTCTCTTTGAGCAAATGTTTGTGAGCATTGAGCATACTACATTTTAGCACAGACAGAAGGGTGGTGATAGCTCAGGTGATTATTAAAGTCAGTGAATATTTATTAGTTGTGTACTGAGCAGAAAGCACTATGCTGTTTATGATTATTCACTGGTGACTCAAGGAGCCAACAGTCTAGTATTGGGTAAAAATTTGATAAAATCTAGTTTTTTCCATAGAAGTAAGAGCATAGAAAGCAAAGTTGCTTTTAGCATCTGAAAAGAATCTTGAAGGATAGTTAGGCTAGTTAGGCTAGTTTTAGAAATATCTCTTTTGTTTGTTTCTAATTAAAAATGATGCTTATTATAAACAAACTCCAAGCATTGTAAAAATACGTACTATCAGTGATGAATGTCTCCTGAAATATTCTGCCCTTGCTAGTTAACCATTGTTAACACTGTATGTATAGCCCTTCATGTCTAATGCATATACATATTAACATATTACTGTTATTTTAAAAAATTAGATCACTTTTTGCAAATGTGTTGCATAGAAAACTTTTCAGTTTTCAGTGTTTTTAAATTCTATTTTTGTACTTTTTTGATGCCTAAGATTTTAATAGAGAACAGTTTTGCTTAAAGCTTGAATAAAAATAAATTTATGCATTGTAAAAATATTTAAAATCTATTATAATCCCCTCTTACCAAATGTTGAACTAATTTTACCTGATACTAAATTGAATTTTTTAATCTCTGGATAGGATATGTCCTGTAGTCTGAGAGTAAATTATTTCATGGTGAACATGGATTTAGCAGTGAAGGGAAGGGAATTGGGGTAGGTAGGCACCAAAGGAAAGACCACAAAGTGTTTGCCTTCTTTCATATCCCAGCTAGTTGTACTTTTGTAGAGTTGCTTAAAATGTACTCTTTATAGTAGGAACTACCTACAGTATTCAATGTTGCTTTCTTTTCAATCTAGGTAACATTGTACAACACTGATCAGGATGGTAGTGATAGTCCACGCAGTAGCCTTAACAACAGTCTCTCAGACCAGAGTTTGGCATCTGTTAATTTGAACAGCGTTGGAAGTGTGCATAGTTACACACCGGTAAGTTTTGATGAAGTTAATTTGTTTGTTGAGTACTCATTTAATGCTTAAAACTAAACCTAACATAATTGAAATGCAAATAAAAAGTGAAGAGGAGTATTTCTTACTAATCAGATCATTAGCTTAGATAAGTAGAGCAGATTTCTACCTTGATAGTGTTTTAATTGGGTACTTATATTTTACCATGTTAGGTACAAATATATGGTTGTACTATGTTATATATTTTGGTTTACTTTATTTCATGTGCTTTGTGTCCAAGTGATATGCAATTGGAATAGGAAAGAGATACCTCAGTTTAAAAAAGCGATATGTGATGACATTTTATAGCCATCATTAAAAGAGACTAGAGGATGCATGTGTATATCCTTTTATTTTCTGGCTGTAGTTTTCAGAAGGGGATTCTACAAACCTCAAGGTTAGGATGACCTGGTATCCAGTTGTTAACCAGTCTTGTATTTGTAGTTTTTGTCTGGAAAACGAAGTTATGCTGTAAAGGGCCCTGTGTGAGTAGGCTTGCTACTGTGCTGATTTGGTTACTAGTTATAAGAAAATGACCATTGGGTTATCTGATACTTTCCACATCTTGCAACTCTTCTCCCCAGTGGGCAGAACAGAGCCAAGAGCCACACACCACACTGTTAATTGGTATAAATTTGATGTCACCAGATCACTCACCAGGATGAATAAATAGGTAAAAACTGATACAGGACAAAGATACAGAGTTGCGGGGGTGGGGGTGCTGATACAAGAAAATAATACAAGGGAAGCAAAAACTCAGAGAGCAGAATTAAAGGTTTCATTAAATGTAGGTAAAAAGAAAAGTGACTCTGCAAAACTGTTATCAATGCTCTGGGGAAGAGGGAATTAAAATATGCTCCCAGAATGCAGAAGAAACAGATAAATAACAGTTACATAAAAGAGGAGAGCACATGTGGAACACTGAGAGAGGTGTCCTTGAAGTAGGAACTAGAATAGCTGGTTCCAGAGGCTGTCTTCAGGAAGAATACAATTTAAAAGGGATACTGAATTCTTGGAAAAGTTAATGGGAGAAAAACCTATATCTGAATATGTCATGACATTTTAAAAATTCAGAAGTAATCATATAAATACTGTAGGAGAAGAATAAGATACATTTAGAGCAGCGGTTCTCAACCTGTGGGTCGCGAGCCCGGTGGGGGTCGAACGACCAAAACACAGGGGTCGCCTAAAGCCATTGGAAATACATGTAGGTGACCCCTGGGTTTGTCGTTCGACCCCCGCCGGGGTTGCGACCCACAGGTTGAGAACTGCTGATTTAGAGAAACACAAATCATACTATTCTTCCATAATACTAAATGCTAGAAGATAATGGAATACCTTACTCAAAATTTTAGGGAATAGGTTTGGAATTCCTAGCCAAATTCTCATTCATATGTGAAGCCAGAGAACTTTGTCCTGACCGGTGGTGGCATAGATAGAGCAGGGGTTGGGAACCTATGGCTCGCGAGCCAGATGTGGCTCTTTGGTGGCTGCAAATCTTTAATTTAAAAAAAAAAACATTCAAAATATAAAACATTTTCATGTATTAAAATTCATCCATTTCCTACCGTTCATGTTCATGTTTGCAGGTGGCTGGAGCCAATCACAGCTGTCCTCCGGGACAACATCAGATTTTTATTGGATAATGTGTAACGTACGTGGGTCATTGTATGGCTCTCACGGAATTACATTTTAAAATATGTGGCATTCATGACTCTCTCAGCCAAAAAAGTTTCCCAACTCCTGGGATAAAGCATCGACTCAGAATGCTGAGATTGCCGGTGCGAAACCCCAAGGTCACTGGCTCTGAGTGCAGGCAGGTTCTTCAGTGTGGGGTTGCTGGCTTGAGTGGGGGAATCTTCCACATGATCCCAAAGCTCACCAGCTTGGGCCCAAAGGTCACTGGCATGAAAAGCCTGAGGTTGCTGGCTTGAGCAAGGGGACACTGGCATAGCACCAGTCAAGACACGTACGAGAAGCAATCTGCACAACTAAACTAGTACAACTAAAGTGAAAGCAGCTACGAATTGATGCTTCTCACCCTCTCTCTCCCTTCTTTCTTATTTCTCTCTCTCTCTCTCTCTCTCTCTCTCTCTCTCTTTCTTTCTTTCTTAGAAATAAGCCTGTTTGTTTGTTTATTTATTTATTTATTTATTTATTTTTTGTGACAGAGATAAAGAGAGTCAGATAGGGACAGACAGACAGGAAGGGAGAGAGATGAGAAGCATCAGTTCTTCGTTGCGGTTCCTTAGTTGTTCATTGATTGATTTCTCAAATGTGTTCTGCCCAGGGGGCTACAGCTGACCGAGTGACCCCTTGCTTGAGCCAGCGACCTTAGGTCCAAGCTGGTGAGCTTTGCTCAAACCAAATGAGCCCGCGCTCAAGCTGGTGACCTTGGGATCTCGAACCTGGGTCCTCCAAATCCCAGTCCAATGCTCTATCCACTGTGCCACCGCCTGGTCAGACTCTCCCTTCTTTCTTGTCTCTCAAAAAAGAAAAAAAGCATCCTACACTTGTTTTCATGTGCTCTTACTGAAAATAATTACATAGCTGATCAAGAGATGATCAGAAGCACTCACTAATGAGAAAGTCATGATATAAAAGGACCAGCGGAGCATCAAAACAAACTGAAGATTTAATGATTTTGTTGCTTTTAAAATAATTTGAATGTAGAAAATATTGAAACCAAAAGAAATTAAAGAACATGGAGTCCTTATATTATATCACAATATATAATAAGAGGAAATAATTTAAAAACATTTATAAAACTAGGTAACAGAGGTAAGAACAAACATGTCTGTTATTCCAGTACACGTGGAAGGGTTGAACTCCTTTTAAAAGCTAGACATTGTAAACTGCTTTTCCCCTCCATTTAACAACAGATATCTAGCTGGTCATTGGGCACTCCTTAAATAACAGTGTGTTGACTGTTGGTTGGGCTTATCACATGTCCATAGGTTGAGCCTGTAAGGGTACAGTGAGCTCAGATGCAATGAGACACTTTTATTACTTATACAGACAGTATAAACTACATCAGTACGGTATCATATCCCACAGGACAACCCCAAGTCAGAGGAGCCAGGTGACAGACCCCACATGTGGTGAGTCACTGTAGTAGAGGAACAGATTCCACACTGCAGCTGTACCTTGCAGGAATAAGCTAGGCAGGCCCCTGCCTCAGTGAAAAGGGTGATGCAGATGAGAAACTGTCTCTAAGCAATTTCCTGCAAGATGGAGAGGTGAACAGGAAACTGCCCCTTGGCTGCCTCTTGCAAGATGAAGTGGTGGATGAGAATTTGCTCCCTTATAAGACCAGTCATCAGCCCATGTTTCAGGATAATCACAGTATTCCACCAAAGCTTAGGTTGTCCTACCATTGAGTCTTGCCTATGTGGCCTGTGTGTAGACATGCATCGTTACCAGAATGCCAGTGGTAGAGCCATTCTCCTACACAGAATTCATATTTTTCCATGTTTTTACAAACTCCCTGTGAACATTGTTTTGAGTGGCTGCATAAATTTACAGTGAGTGTTTGTATCTTAATTTTTAAAGCATGAAACAGATGGTAGTTGACTACTCCATTGATACAATCTTTGTGTGTGTGTGTGTGTGTGTGTGTGTGTGTGTGTGTGTGTATTTTTCCAAAGTTAGAAGCAGAGAGGCAGTCAGATTCCCGCATGTGTCTGACCAGGATCCACCCGGTATGCCCACCAGGGGGCGATGCTCTGCCCATCTGGGGTGCTGTTCTGTTGCGGTCAGAGCCATTCTAGCGTCTGAGGTGGAGGCCATGGAGCCGTCCTCAGCACCCGGGCCAACTTTGCTCCAGTGGAGCCTTGGCTGCAGAAGGGGAAGAGAGAGAAAAGGGAGAGGGAGAGGGGGAGGGGTGGAGAAGCAGATGGGCGCTTCTCTGATGTGCCTTGGCTGGGAATTGACCATGGGACTTCCACACGCTGGAGCAGATGGGCACTTCTCTGATGTGCCTTGGCTGGGAATTGACCATGGGACTTCCACACACTGGGCTGATGCTTTACCACTGAGCAAACCGGCCAGGGCTGATACAATTTTTAAGAGATAAGTTGATCTTTTTTATTTTTATTTTTAGCTTTGCTACCTTCAAAGATAATTATCTTGTAGAGATGTTTATGGTGCTTTTCTCTCCTTAACATTCCTCAAATTCTTCATCTATAGGGTGAGGCAAAAGTAGATTTACAGTTGTGAGTTTATTCTTGTATTATTATTTATCAAGTATTGTATTATTTTCCATATGAACAACTGTAAACCTATTTTGCCTCAGTTTGTATTTTGTTTTCCTCAGAACCTCCTTTGTCTTTTACTCTTCATTTCTCATTTCTCCTCAGTTTCATTTAGTTAAATATTTCCCCTAGAAATGGTGTATTGAAGTTCCTTGCTGCTCTGGGCAGTGCCACACAAACTGATCACAGTACTTACAGTATTTGAATTTAAATACATAAAGATTAATTGAATAAATGAATGAGAAATGTTTGTAGTTTCATAATATAGTGGCGTTTGAGATGAAATTGCTTATATAGAAATCAAGATGAATATTTTACAGAAACTGGAAGGGTTTCAGGCCTAGCTCATCACCTATTTGTATGATCTTGGGAAGGTCATTTACCTTCTTTGAACTATTTCTCCTCTTCTGTGGAGGTTGGATTAGATTTCTATGGTTTCTCAAGACCCAAGTTAACAATTTTGTGGTCTGTTCTTGATGTGTGCCCAGTTTAAACAGAGGATGGGAAAACCATGGACAGGAAAGTAAATAGTTCCTTTGGATTCTAGAAACTATTTTAATATTTTCAGTTATATATTTTGTGTAACAAACCAATTCTGATATAGAGCTACTAAATTAGTAGTATTTTCTTTTAATGTTAGGTGACAAACCATCCAGAACCAGTCTCTCAGTCATTAACTCCTCAGCAGCAGCCACAGTACAACCTTCCAGAACGAGACAAACAACTACTTTTCTCAGAATATAATTTTGAAGATCTCAGTGCCTCATTTCGGAGCCTTTATAAGTCAGTTTTTGAGCAGTCACTTAGTCAACAAGGTGAGGTTTGGTTTTTTTTTAATACTTTTGCTAAAGTAAATTTTATTGTAAAATGTTCTTTTAAGAATTGTTTTCTCTTAGCTGTTATATTTCCTTGATCTTGGAACATTATCGTGATGATCAGTATTGAATGCTCATTGTGCCTTTACTATGCTCTGTATATTTGTATCACAGCACAAGAATGGCAGATGAATTTAATCTTGCATGCCTATTTCACTGATTGCTAGTGGTGTCTTGGCACTATGTTGAAGAATTCTGATCTGTGCCGTGTGGGAAAGGCTACCAGGGTTAAGGATGTCTGGCATGTGAAGTGTTTTAGTGGTAAATGTTACACCACAAGGATAGATGTGCCGAGCCTTTCTATTCTGACTGGTATTAGCAAACAGATAAAACTATGGAATATGGTAGCACCAAATTTGTAACTTCATGTATGGTACTCATAAGTGAACACATTAGTTAGTAGTATGCTCTGGGTCCTTGTTTTATACAACATATTTAAGTCAGATTTTAATGCTAAAAATGATTTTGATTGAGGTATAGTATTATGTAAACCAAATGCTATTTAGTTGCTATTTCGTGTTACTGGGCCATTAGCTGCTGATTTAATTTTAGTCAGATTCATATGATAGCATCAAGGTGTCACATTTTTTTTCCCCAAAGAACACTGGTCACACATTGTTGGGAACACTACTGTTGAAGTTTTTCCTAGTTTTTTTTGTTTGAGAGATGAAACATTTTTACCACAACTCAGAGAGTTTACACAACAGTAAACAAAATATTTTAGACAAAAATCTTTCTAGAGTCTACAATTTAATACTTGTGATTGTTAGAGATTATGAGAGTTAATGTTATATACAAGTGTTATATATTACTGATTATCAATAGTTGGCATAGGAAGTTGGTTTTTCTGGCTAAAGAAAGATTCGTGTATTTTTTTAATATTTTATCTTAAATTTTCTATCTATAAAAGTACAAAAAGAACTAATATAAGACTTTGCTAAGCAAACCCAATCTTGGTGCTCATATTAAAAAAAATACTGGCTCTGAAATAAGAGTAGTGACGATTTCTGAGGCCCATCATCAAACTAAAAAAAGAGAAAGAGAGCATTGATAGGAATTCTGGGTTCTAGTCCTGGTTAAAGTCAGCTGAGTTAACTCCATCCCTCTAGAACTCAGCATCCCCCTTTGTACAGTAAAGATGATTAGATTAGATTACTGGCTTTCAAATTTTTCTCTTAGGAGTTCTTAGGTCTCGGGGAATAGAAGTATGCAGATAAGGAGGGGGACCTAGCAGGCTTCCTTCCCCGACTTCAAATATAACAACTTTACATGTATTTATCAGTTTTACATATTGGGTTTCTGAAAGATACTTTGTTTTATTTTATTTTAAAATAATTTGGGATTGGAAATGTTGGTATGGATCATATTTGAATTTCCTCTTAAAATGCTAGGACTTTATTGGAAATAGATAATGAAATAACTGCTTTCTTTCATCTTACTATAATAACTCTATAGATACTCTATCAGTGACAGTTTTCCGGGGCCAATGAAAGAACTTTTATTACCTCTTGTACCTGTGAAACCTTAACTTACCAAGTTTTAAGATTATTTTACAATGTATTCAAATATAATTTTACTATTAATGACAAGTATGAGAATAATTTTATTTTGTTTTAAAAGTTTGATTCTTTTATAAACTGACACTATGCCACAGGATTTTATTTTTCATATAGTAAAATTTTGGGGTATTTGGTTCAGCAAAATATGGTATGAACCATCCTTGAGGATATGAAAATAATTTAGTTAAAGGATCAAATGTGGCTATAGATTTATTAAAATGTCTACCTCCAAACCAAACATACATTATGTTTAATATTAGGCCAGAAATGCCATAATGTGTGTTTAATAAGTTTGTCTACTCATGATCATGATCATCATAACAGCTTACATTTACTGAACTCATCCTATAGCCTGCACTTGCATCATGACATTTTTTTTTTTTTTTGTATTTTTCTGAAACTGGAAATGGGGAGAGACAGTCGGACAGACTCCTGCATGCGCCCGACCGGGATCCACCCAGCATGCCCACCAGGGGCGATGCTCTGCCCCTCCGGGGCGTCGCTCTGCCGCGACCAGAGCCATTCCAGTGCCTGGGGCAGAGGCCAAGGAACCATCCCCAGCGCCCGGGCCATCTTTGCTCCAATGGAGCCCTGGCTGCGGGAGGGGAAAAGAGAGACAGAGAGGGAGGGGGGGGGTGGAGAAGCAAATGGGCGCTTCTCCTACGTGCCCTGGCCGGGAATCGAACCCGGGTCCCCCGCACGCCAGGCCGACGCTCTACTGCTGAGCCAACCGGCCAGGGCCGCATCATGACATTTTTATATTCAACTCTGTGATGTAGATACTATCACACACATTTCTAGTTGAGGTAATTGTGGCTTGGAGAGGTTAATAATTTCCCAGAGTTTCCAAGGTCAGTGCAGAGACTTTAATTCCTACTTTCTGGTGCTGTAAAGTGTGCAGTCTTAACCCCCAAACTGTATCTCAAGAATGTCCCACAAGAGTAATGAAAAAGAATAGTGGAGGTGGCCCTTTTGTTTTGCTTAGTCTTGACTCATCTTTTTGAAACTCAACTCAGATACTGCCTTTTCAGGGAAGGCTTCTCTATATCTCCAGCCCCTTCTTTCTTGAACTGGCTGGAAGCAGAGTCTGTGTGTCTCCACTGTGTACTCTTGCCTTAGTACTTAATGTTGGACATAATCTCTTTAAGTGTCTCTCTCCCACTACACCATAAGCTACTTGAGGGCAGGGAGTGATGGTCTTATTGTTCTCAGTTACAGAGCCCAGTGTATGGTGGATGTTTTATTAGCACTTGTTAAACTAAACCAAAGTTGCTTTTGACAACATAGACCTTTGCTGTCTGAATAATTTTGCAAATGCTTGTCATAAAATACAACAGATCTGACCATAAATGATCTTGCTTTTTCTGTTTTTAGGTTTGATGAACATCCCTTCTGAAACTTCCCAACAGTCCCATACTTCGTGTTCCTATCAGCATTCTCCTGGCAGTACAGTGAGCGCTCACCCACACGGCAACCAAAGCAGCCTGTCCAACAGTCACGGCAGTGGCCTCAACACCACGGGCAGTAACTCAGTTGCACAGGTCTCACTGTCTCACCCGCAGATGCACACGCAGCCGTCTCCGCACCCGCCCCATCGACCACACGGTTTACCACAGCATCCGCAGCGTCCCCAGCACCCAGTCCCACACCCACAGCCACACAGCCAGCTCCAGTCCCCTCACCCCCAGCACCCCTCTCCACATCAACACATGCAGCATCATTCGAACCATCAGCATCAGGCGTTAACACATCAGGCACCCCCACCCCCACAGCAGGTATCCTGTAATTCTGGTAAGTCTTTGTCTCCTGACTGTTTGGCTAACTGTGAATTAAGATCTGTTCTTTGTTATCTGGGGACTTATCTGTATTTACAACCAACCCTCTTTTATCTGTCTGCTTTTATGTTTCCTTGCTCTACTGCTATAGTTGTAACTCATTTAGTCCATGGATTGACCTGGAGACATTTTTGTTTAAAATTTATTATGGCAATGCAGGCAAACTCAGCAACCCTTGTAGGTTTTGGTTTTAACTCTTGTTTTGTCCTTCTGGAAAGCAAGTGTTTTGTGAGTACTGTTGATCCTTGAACAATGCAGATGTTAGAGGCTCCAGACCATCCTCCCCAGTTGAAAATCTTTGGTTTTTGACTCCCAGTCGTACCCCAGGATCCATGGGAGATGGTTCGAGGATCCCCTCGGATACCATAATCCATAGATGCTTAAGTTCTTCATGTAAAACGGCATAAAACAAGGCACCACATCTGTGGATTCCCAACTAGAGATTGAAAATACTATTATTTTCAATAGTATTCCTGGTCAGTTCCTGACCTGTGGTGGCGCAGTGGATAAAGCCCGACCTGGAACACTGAGGTTGCTTGTTTGAGAAACCCTGGGCTTGCCTGGTCAAGGCACATACAGGAGCAACTATGATTTGATGCTTCTCCCACCCTTTCTCCCTCTCTCTCTCTCTCTCTCTCTTTCCTTTCTAAAATGTATAAATTAAAAAAAATATTATAAAAGAAAATACTATTTACTGTATATTTATTGAAAATAATCTGCATGTAAGTGGTCCCACACAGTACAAACCTATGTTGTTCAAGGATCAGCTGTCCTTGGAAGGAGAATGAAGTACACAGTCTATCTGTAGTCCATTATGATTCAGTGGTATAGAAGAAAGAGCATTGATTTGAATCTCATTATGGCTCTTACGACTTTTGGTGTATAACTTACCTTTTTTTAGTCTTGTTATTTTCTTTAAAAATGAAAGTACACTGGTATACAGTGTTGTTATAAGGGTCCTAGTGAGAATACAAATATGAAATGCCTAGTCTGGTACCTTGTATTTAAGTATTCAGTGAATGTTCCCACTCTTTCATTTTTTGCTTAATTTGTGCCAGGTATCTCATTCTATGGTATTTTGCAAAGAAGAAAGCGTTTTTCTTATCCTGATGTTTTGAAAATCTGTTGCTCTTCAGATAGGTCTTGGTGGTTTATGGTGAGATGCTTAATTGACATTGCTTACAAACCAAGCAGTCTTTGTATTGCAGAGCTCCAAGGGGTGCACAGACACAGACTGCAAAATGAATGGGGCCCCAGAATACTGCAAAGCTGGTTCCTTCTCTCAGCTGGCCTGGCTGACCACTTACCAGCCATGTCACTTGAGGTTTTTATCCTAAAGAAACAGTTGCTAAGTGCTAGACAGTACTAATTCTTACCATAAAAAATTGACCATTGTTTCAGGCAGTTAAACTATTGTCAGGGAAATGAGCTTTAGTTAGTGCATATTCTCTCTTATATTCTGATTTTACTTTAATTCTTAAACTTTTCTAAAACTGTTTTCTTATTTACAACATGGAAAAAATAAGGTTTTTGGGGGGAGTATTAAATGAGATAAAGTACAAAGATGCATAGCAGGGTATTTGGATTTGGTGACTTTCTTTTAACAATTTATTTTGTTTTCCATTACTAATTCTTTTTTTTAAATGTGAAGAATTATTATTAGTATTAAAGATTTTATTTATTGATTTTAGAGAGAGGAGAGAGAGAGAGAGAAGAGGGGGAGGAGTGGGAAGCATCAACTTGTAGTAGTTGCTTGTCATATGTGCCTTGACCAGGCAAGCCCAGGGTTTCAAACTAGCGACCTCAGCATTCCAGGTCATTTCCACTGTGCCACCACAGGCAAGTCAGGCCGTTACTAATTCTTAAGTAGAATAAAATCGAGAATAAAATTGAAAATTGGGTATAGTTTCTGCCTTGATGGCTCTCTCTCCGAAAACATCCTGAAGTTATTTTTAGATCTATGCCCAGAAGAAAAGATACACATATATTATAGCCCCCTTTTGTAATTCTTAGTTCAATTACTATTGCCTGCCTTTTAATGTCTAGACATTCTTCAGGTATTTAAGCTTGTTTTTAATATGATTTTGAGGATTTACTAATGAGCATAGAGACTAGTATCAGTAGAAGGCTGTGATGCTGTGGTCATACCTTTCTTTTTAAGTCTAATGACTGCCAAGAGAGAAAAAAGTACAATTACAGTTGAAAATAATCCACAATGTGCCCTTAATGGCCTGCTGTCCCAGTGGCAGCTTGCCAAAGGATGAAGATAGATTTTCACCTTGGGAGTTAGGGAAAATTGTTAGTATGATAATAATTCGTCTTCTTGAATTATAAATTTGATTTATAAGATGAAACTAATAAGTAGGTTGTCTTTAAAAGGGAAGGAATAGAGGGAGCTCACAGGTTTGAGTACCCATTTTGTGCAAGATAATTTAGATATATTATCTCACATTATTCTCTTAAATCATTATGTCCTGACCTATCAGAGTTTAGAGCCTGTAGCACCAGTTATTCTAAAAGGACTAAAATTAGCAAACATTTACTGAGTGGGTAGGGGTTTACTCAGCCATTCTCTGCAGAGATGGCTTTCTTTTGTATTCCTAAGTCAGCAGTTATTGTAGGATCAGAAAGTCTAATAGACTTGAATGTTTGTGGCTCACTTGAGGCATTTAATTTTTTCCCCCAACAAATTTCTTGTTGTCTCTGGTTCAGTATTTAAATTTTAAAAATTCATAATTGGCAGAATTTTGTAAATCAAGTAGCTAGTAGTTGATAGAGTTACTTGTGATGTAGCAAAAAATCCTTTTTATTAGTCCTTATTTTCATCCATCCAGGAGTGATCCTGAAGACAGAGTAGTCTGGGCAGTAGTCACTGAATGGAGGACATTCTTTATCTACTTGGCCCTCTCTCATTGAGTGCAGCAGCTCTTGTCCCATGCCTCTGGGTGGTGACCGCTCTGCTGACATAGGGACTGTGGAGCCTTAATGCTTCTGATGATATCACATCAGAGAGTTCTGTTCCTGACTAGAAATGCCCTGGTTTGGGCTCAACATTGTTTCTTATAGAAGTTGCGGCTCTATCCCTTGCTACCTTCACGGGAGAACTGTGTTAAGGCATTTCTCATTCTTGAGGTTGCTTTGTAAGAAATACCTCTTGCCCTACAATTTAATTTACTTCCCTTAAGTCAGTGCTTTAAGTTATACTGCACATTGCTTCTAAAGGTGTACTTGCCTTTAAGTTACAAAGAACATATCTCTGAAGGTCACAACAAGACAAGAAAAGAAACTTTATATGGCAGGAAATACTGACTTGTGTGACTTGTCCTGCCCGGTCATTTATTTTTAGTGTAATTAAATTTGACAATTTTCGGATACTAGACTAGAGTTTGGAATCCCTGGGTTCAAGTCTTAGATTCATTATAGTAACCTTGTTAAGTTGTACCACCATTCTGGGTTCAGGGTTTTTTTCATTTTATTTTGTTTTGTTTCATTTGTGAAATGGAAATAATAGCCTTCCTACCTGTCTCAGAGCAGATTACTCCAACACATGAAGTAATGGGTGTGCATCCATTTGTAAAACGAGATAGGGATCTGCCAGTTTCAGGAATGAGGTCAGCTCATTGTCTTCCCATACCATATACTTCAGACTTACACTATCCAAGATTTATAGTGTCAATATTATTTTTATAGGTGTTTCAAATGATTGGTATGCAACACTTGATATGCTAAAAGAAAGCTGTCGAATTGCTAGCAGTGTTAATTGGTCAGATGTAGACCTTTCACAGTTTCAAGGTGAGTATTAGTTCTATTTGACAAGTAACCAAATACACATCCTGTTTTCTCTGGTAGATTATAAATTTCTTTGTAATAGAAATAAACATCTTCTTAAGTGTCTTATTTGTTATTGGTAGTATGCTTAAAAGCAACACTTTGCAAAATTCATAATTAAATCTTTTGGACAGTTGAAGCAAAGGGTCAGAGACAGTTCTGAAAACAGTTTGGCCACATTTAAGAGAATCATACTTTGAATAATTTTATAATGTCATTCTTTATTGTGTGGACAAATCACTACCAGTGGAAATTTTGAGGGCTGAAAGAAAAGAAAATTGTCTTGCTATTTTCCTTGCAATATTTACAGAACTGTGCTAACTGTGTATTTCTGATGTTTTTTCTCATAGGTTTGATGGAGAGTATGAGACAGGCAGATCTCAAGAACTGGTCTTTAGATCAGGTTCAATTTGCTGATCTCTGTTCTTCTCTTAATCAGTTCTTTACCCAAACTGGCCTTATCCATTCACAGAGTAATGTTCAGCAAAATGTCTGTCATGGTGCCATGCATCCAACAAAACCTTCCCAACACATTGGAACAGGTATGACTTTAATTATCTTCTTGATCTTCTCTTTTCACGAAATTTAGTTACTGTCTGAGGCAACTTGGTACATTGTTATTGGTGACAGTGATCCATTTATATTGTTTAAGTTCTAAGAAACAAATGAAATCAAATTATGTATTTAAGGTACTATATCTTAGAAAAATTGAGAGAAAGAAATTATTTTTTGTCATGATGTATGTGATTATTGTTTACAATTGACTTTGTGACCTTTTAAGTTGTCAGACAAGAATTAAATGTCTTCAAGATACATACATTTTAATAAGAACATAGTTATGAAGTTGGATCAGTTTAAATTTGTATATACTGATAATGAAAATCTTATTTTTATATATCTTCTAAGAATGTTAAACAAAATTAAAGTGGAAAGTTTACTTGAAGAGTGAACACTATGGTATGTAGTCTCTTTGATGTTTTACTTTGGACTCAAAATTTGTGCTCTGTATTTAAAAAAAAGTTTTTTAAGATTTTTTTATTTATTGATTTTTAGAGAGAAGAGAGAGAGAACGAGGGGTGGGAAGGAACAGAAAGTATCAAGTTGTAGTTACTTCCCATATGTACCTTGACTGGGCAAGCCAGGGGTTTCAAACCAGTACAGTGTTCCAGGTCAATGCTCTATCCACTGGGTCACCACAGGCCAGGCAGTCCACCTACATTTAAAGTAGTTTCTTTTCTGTATGACTTATAGCTTCTTTTGTCCCCAGTTTCCTGCATTATATTGTCTTTTGTGTTTAGTTGATATTTTTATAATTAAATGTTTAAACTTTCAAATTTCCTTTTGTGTACATTCTATAGCTCTTTTCTTTGTGATTACCATGAGATTTAATTTAATATTTTAAAATTATAACACTAATTTGAATTTATATCAATGTAAATTTTATAACACATAAAAGCTCTGCTCCTTTATCCCTACCCCTGTGGTTGCTAGTGTCACATCTTTATACTTCATGTACCCCTAGAACATACACTAATAATTCTTTTGAATATCCCAGTCTCCTAAAGTAGAAAACAGTACAAGGGTTTACAAACCAAAATTATAATTATACTAACTTTTAGAAATTATATTAGTCTCTTAAATCATGTATAAAACAAAAGGTAGAGTTACAAATTGTTATACTAATACAAGCTCTTATAATTACCCATGTATTTACTTTTACTGAGATTTTTTTTTCCATATGGGTTTTTTTGTTTGTTTGTTTTTTACAGAAACAGAGAGAGAGTCAGAGTGAGGGATAGACAGGGACAGACAGACAGGAACAGAGAGATGAGAAGCATCAATCATTAGTTTCTCATTGCGCATTGCGACACCTTAGTTGTTCATTGATTGCTTTCTCATATGTGCCTTGACCGTGGGCCTTCAGCAGACCAAGTAACTCCTAGCTTGAGTCAGCGACCTTCAGTCCAAGCTGTTGAGTTTTGTTTGTCTTTTTTGGTTTGTTTTTTTTTTGTATTTTTCTGAAGCTGGAAACGGGGAGAGACAGTCAGACAGACTCCCGCATGCGCCCGACCGGGATCCACCCGGCACGCCCACCAGGGGGCAGCGCCCTGCCCACCAGGGGGCGATGCTCTGCCCACCAGGGGGTTGATGCTCTGCCCATCCGGGGCGTCGCTATGTTGCGACCAGAGCCACTCTAGAGCCTGAGGCAGAGGCCACAGAGCCATCCCCAGCCAGCGCCCGGGCCATCTTTGCTCCAATGGAGCCTTGGCTGCGGGAGGGGAAGAGAGAGACAAAGAGGAAGGAGAGGGGGAGGGGTGGAGAAGCAGATGGGCGCCTTTCCTGTGTGCCCTGGCCGGAAATCGAACCCAGGACCCTTGCACGCCAGGCTGACGCTCTACCACTGAGCCAACTGGCCAGGGCCAGCTGGTGAGTTTTTGCTCAAACCAGATGAGCTCACGCTCAAGCTGGCGACCTCGGGGTCTCGAACCTGGGTCCTTGGCATCCTTGTCCAATGCTCTATCCACTGTGCCACTGCCTGGTCAGGCTCCATATGGTTTTGAGTTACTGTCTAATGTCCTTTTTTACTTTTACTATGCAGGACTCTCTGGAGCATTTCTTTCAGGGCAGGCCTTATGGTAATGAACTTCCTTAGCTTTTGTTTATCTGGGAATGTTTTAATTTCTTCCTCACTCTTGAAATGACAGGTTTGCTGGTTATAGGGCTCTTGGTTGGCACTATATTTTCTTTTAGCACTTTGAATAGATTTGCCCATATCTTTTGGCTGCCAAAGTTTATCTTTGGCTTTTTGAAAATTTGATTATAATGTGTCTGGTGTGGGTCTCTTTGGCTTCAACTTACTTGGAGTTCATTGAGCATCTTAGATGTTTATGTTCTTGTCTTTCATCAAATTTGGGAAGTTTTCAGACATTATTATATATTCTCTCTGCCCCTTTTTCTCTTCTTCTTCTGGGACTCCCACATGCATAGCTGGTCTCATTGATAGTGTCCCACAGGTCCTTGGACTCTGCTTTTCTTTTTTTCTGTTACTCAGTCTTGATAATTTTTGTTGTCCAGTCTTCAAGTTTGCTGATTCTTCTACCTATTCAAATATTTCTTTGAATTCTTCTAGTGAATTTTTCATTTTATTGTGATTTTTTAATTCCAGAATTTCTTTTGGTTTCTTTTTACTGGTACTTTCATTTTGTTCATTTATTATTATTATTATTATTATTATTATTTTCTTTCCATTTTCCTTTAGTCTTTTTTTTTTTTTTTTTAATAAATTTTTATTAATGGTAATGGGATGACATTAATAAATCAGGGTACATATATTCAAAGAAAACATGTCTAGGTTATTTTGTCATCAAATTATGTTGCAAACCCCTCGCCCAAAGTCAGATTGTCCTCCGTCACCCTCCATCTAGTTCTCTGTGCCCCTCCCCCTCCCCCTAACTCTCTCCCTCCCTCCCTCCCATGTCCTCCCTCCCCCCCCACCCTTGGTAACCACCACACTCTTGTCCATGACTCTTAGTCTCATTTTTATGTTCCACCAATGTATGGAATCATGTAGTTCTTGTTTTTTTCTGATTTGCTTATTTCACTCCTTATAATGTTATCAAGATCCCACCATTTTGCTGTAAATGATCTGATGTCATCATTTCTTATGGCTGAGTAGTATTCCATAGTGTATATGTGCCACATCTTCTTTATCCAGTCTTCTATTGAAGGGCTTTTTGGTTGTTTCCATGTCTTGGCCACTGTGAACAGTGCTGCAATGAACATGGGGCTACATGTGTCTTCACGTATCAATGTTTCTGAGGTTTTGGGGTATATACCCAGTAGAGGGATTGCTGGGTCATAAGGTAGTTCTATTTGCAGTTTTTTGAGGAACCACCATACTTTCCTCCATAATGGTTGTACTACTTTACAGTCCCACCAACAGTGAATGAGGGTTCCTTTTTCTCCACAGCCTCTCCAACATTTGCTATTACCCGTCTTGTTGATAATAGCTAATCTAACAGGAGTGGGTGGTATCTCATTGTAGTTTTGATTTGCATTTCTCTAATAACTAATGAAGCTGAGCATCTTTTCATATATCTGTTGGCCATTTGTATCTCTTCCTGGGAGAAGTGTCTGTTCATGTCCTCTTCCCATTTTTTTATTGGATTGTTTGTTTGTTTGTTGTTGAGTTTTATGAGTTCTTTGTAAATTTTGGATATTAGGCCCTTATCTGAGCTGTCGTTTGAAAATATCCGTTCCCATATAGTTGGCTGTCTGTTTATTTTGATATCAGTTTCTCTTGCTGAGCAAAAACTTTTAATTCTGATGTAGTCCCATTCATTTATCTTTGCCTTCACTTCTCTTGCCATTGGAGTCAAGTTCATAAAATGTTCTTTAAAACCCAGGTCCATGATTTTAGTACCTATGTCTTCTTCTATGTACTTTATTGTTTCAGGTCTTATATTTAGGTCTTTGATCCATTTTGAATTAATTTTAGTACACGGGGACAGGCTGTAGTCGAGTTTCATTCTTTTGCATGTGGCTTTCCAGTTTTCCCAACACCATTTGTTGAAGAGGCTTTCTTTTCTCCATTGTGTGTTGTTGGCCCCTTTATCAAAGATTATTTGACCATATATATGTGGTTTTATTTCTGGGCTTTCTATTCTGTTCCATTGGTCTGAGTGTCTATTTTTTTGCCAATACCATGCTGTTTTGATTACCGTGGCCCTATAATATAGTTTAAAGTCAGGTATTGTAATGCCCCCAGCTTCATTCTTTTTCCTTAGGATTGTTTTGGATATTCGGGGTTTTTTATAGTTCCATATAAATCTGATGATTTTTTGTTCCATTTCTTTAAAAAATCTCATAGGGATTTTGATGGGAATTGCATTAAATTTGTATATTGCTTTGGGTAATATGGCCATTTTGATTATATTTATTCTTCCTATCCAAGAACAAGGAATATTTTTCCATCTCATTGTATCTTTTTCGATTTCCCTTAACAATGCTTTGTAATTTTCATTATATAGGTCCTTTACGTTCTTTGTTATGTTTATTCCTAGGTATTTTATTTTTTTTGTTGCAATCGTGAAGGGGATTATTTTTTTGAGTTCGTTTTCTAATATTTCATTGTTGGCATATAGAAAGGCTATGGACTTTTGTATGTTAATTTTGTATCCTGCGACCTTACTGTATTGGTTTATTGTTTCTAATAATCTTTTTGTGGAGTCCTTCGGGTTTTCGATGTATAGGATCATATCATCAGCAAAAAGTGATAGCTTTACTTCTTCTTTTCCGATATGGATGCCTTTTATTTCTTTGTCTTGTCTGATTGCTCTGGCCAGAACTTCTAGCACCATGTTAAATAAGAGTGGAGAGAGTGGACAACCCTGTCTTGTTCCTGATTTAAGGTAGAAAGTCCTCAGTTTTATGCCGTTTAATAGGATGTTGGCTGATGGTTTATCATATATGGCCTTTATCATGTTGAGATATTTTCCTTCTATACCCATTTTTTTGAGAGTCTTAAACATAAAATTGTGTTGTATTTTATCAAAAGCCTTTTCTGCATCTATTGATAAGATCATGTGGTTTTTGTTCTTTGTTTTGTTGATATGGTGTATTACGTTAACCGTTTTGCGTATGTTGAACCATCCTTGAGATTCTGGGATGAATCCCACTTGATCATGATGTATTATTTTTTTAATATGTTGTTGTATTCGGTTTGCCAGTATTTTGTTTAGTATTTTAGCATCTGTATTCATTAGAGATATTGGTCTGTAGTTTTCTTTCTTTGTGCCATCCTTGCCAGGTTTTGGTATGAGGGTTATGTTGGCCTCATAAAATGTGTTTGGAAGTATTGCTTCTTCTTCAATTTTTTGGAAGACTTTGAGTAGAATAGGAACCAAGTCTTCTTTGAATGTTTGATAGAATTCACTAGTATAACCGTCTGGGCCTGGACTTTTATTTTTGGGGAGATTTTTAATAGTTTTTTCTATTTCCTCCCTGCTGATTGGTCTGTTTAGGCTTTCTGCTTCTTCATGACTCAGTCTAGGAAGGATGTATTGTTCTAGGCATTTATCCATTTCTTCTAGATTGTTGTATTTGGTGGCATATAGTTTTTCATAGTATTCTACAATAATTCTTTGTATTTCTATGATGTCTGTGGTGATCTCTCCTCTTTCATTTTGGATTTTATTTATTTGAGTCCTGTGTCTTTTTTCCTTGGTGAGTCTTGCCAAGGGTTTGTCAATTTTGTTAATCTTTTCAAAGAACCAGCTCCTTGTTTTATTGATTTTTTCTATAGTTTTTCTGTTCTCTATTTCATTTATTTCTGCTCTGATTTTTATTATCTCCTTTCTTCGGCTGGTTTTGGGTTGTCTTTGTTCTTCTTTTTCTAGTTCCTTAAGGTGTGAAGTTAAGTGGTTTACTTCGGCTCTCTCTTGTTTGTTCATATAGGCCTGAAGTGATATGAACTTTCCTCTTATTACTGCTTTTGCTGCATCCCAGAGATTCTGATATGTCGTATTTTCATTTTCATTTGTCTGTATATATCTTTTGATCTCTGCGCTTATTTCTTCTTTGACCCATTCATTTTTTAGAAGTATGTTGTTTAGTTTCCACATTTTTGTGGGTTTTTCCCCCTCTTTTTTGCAGTTGAATTCTAGTTTCAAGGCTTTATGATCAGAAAATATGCTTGGTACAATTTCAATTTTTCTAAATTTGCTGATATTGTCTTTGTGGCCCAACATATGGTCAATTCTTGAGAATGTTCCATGTACACTAGAGAAAAATGTATACTCTGTCGCTTTGGGATGAAGTGTCCTGTAGATGTCTATCATATCCAGGTGTTCTAGTATTTCGTTTAAGGCCACTATATCTTTATTGATTCTCTGTTTGGATGACCGATCTAGAGCCGTCAGCGGTGTATTGAGGTCTCCAAGTATGATTGTATTTTTGTTAGTTTTTGTTTTAAGGTCAATAAGTAGCTGTCTTATATATTTTGGTGCTCCTTGGTTTGGTGCATATATATTAAGGATTGTTATGTCTTCTTGATTCAACTTCCCCTTAATCATTATGAAATGACCATTTTTGTCTCTGAGTACTTTTTCTGTCTTGTAGTCAGCATTATTAGATATGAGTATTGCTACACCTGCTTTTTTTTGGGTGTTGTTTGCTTGGAGTATTGTTTTCCAGCCTTTCACTTTGAATTTGTTTTTATCCTTGTTGCTTAGATGTGTTTCTTGTAGGCAGCATATAGTTGGATTTTCTTTTTTAATCCATTCTGCTACTCTGTGTCTTTTTATTGGTAAGTTTAATCCATTTACATTTAGTGTAATTATTGACACTTGTGGGTTCCCTACTGCCATTTTATAAATTGCTTTCTGTTAGTTTTGTATCTAGTTTGATTCTTCTCTTTTGTTTTTCTATCATTTGTTTTTGTTTGTTTGTGTTCCATACTTCTTTCCTCTGTTGCTACCTTTTTTAAGTCAAGTGTTTTTGTGGTGGTTTTTTTAAGGGTGGTTACCATTAAGTAATGAAAAGGGTACCTACCATATTCATTGTAGTACCCTATCTTATAAGTATTTCTGCACTTCATCATCCTTTGCTACTGTTAATCTCCATCCTTTCCCCCCTTTTTTTCCTTTGTTGTCACAGTTTAAGTTTGGTTTTATTGTGTTTTTGGTGGAGCTGTTACTTGTGGTGTTGTTTTCTTTTGTTCTTTGAATCTGGTTGGAAAACCCCCCTTAGTATTTCCTGGAGTGGGGGCTTTCTGTTGATAAATTCTCTCATCTTTTCTGTATTTGTGAATGTTTTTATATCTCCTTCATACTTGAAGGATAGCTTTGATGGGTATAGTATTCTTGGCTGAAAGTTCCTCTCTTTCAGGGCTTTAAATATTGGGGTCCACTCTCTTCTAGCTTGTAGAGTTTCTGCTGAGAAATCTGATGATAATCTAATAGGCCTTCCTTTATATGTTGTACTCTTCTTTTCCCTGGCTGCCTTGAGAATTTTTTCTTTGTCATTGGTTTGTGTCATCTTTATTATGATGTGCCTTGGAGTGGGTTTGTTGGGGTTAAGAAAACTTGATGTTCTGTTTGCTTCTTGAATTTGAGGCTTTAGTTCTTTCCACAGGCTTGGGAAGTTCTCGTCTATTATTTGTTTGAGTATATTCTCCATTCCATTTTCTTTCTCTTCTCCCTCTGATATACCTATTATTCTTATGTTATTCTTTCTGATGGAGTCAGACAATTCCTGTAGGGCTTTCTCATTTTTTATTATTTTTGAGTCTCTTTCTTCTTCTCTGTGTTGTGCCTCAAGTTGTTTGTCTTCTATTTCACTAATCCTATCTTCAATCTGGGCTGTTCTGTTAGCTAAGCTTGTTACCTCGTTTTTCAGCTCGTGAATTGAGTTTTTCATTTCTGTTTGATTTGTTTTTATAGTTTCAATTTCCTTGGTAATATATTCTTTGTGTTCATTGAGTTGTTTTCTGATCTCCCTATATTGCCTTTCTGTGTTTTCTTGTATATCTCTGAGTATTTTTAAGATTTCTATTTTAAATTCTCTGTCATTTAGCTCCAAGGCTTCCAATATGTTAAGTCTTTTCTCCATAGATTTTTCCACATCTATTTGTGTTACCTCTCTTTCTTTTGTATCCATAATATTCGATTTCCTCTTTCTTATTGGCATCTGAGGGTGGTCTTATTGATAGCACACAGGCGCACTCCCTGGCGGCTTGAATGAGCGTCGCTGCGGTAGCTTCCTCCACACCCTCGTCTCTCAGATTCAAGTGATAACAGTCCTTTTGCTTTCAGTTTGTGTGGAACTCCGGAATGCTCCGAGGATAAATTTTTCTGTTTCTAGTTGATAAATTTGTTGTGATTTAGGGGAGAGCTGTCAGACTCGCTTCTCACGGCGCCATTTCTGTGACGTCACTCCTTTTCCTTTAGTCTTTAAGCATCCTTAGGCAGTTGTTTTAAAGCTTTTGTGTAGATCTGCCCTCAGGTGTTTTTCAAGGAAGGTTGCTGTTAATTTGGTTTTGCTTTTGCTTTGAGTAGGCCATACTTTCCTGCTTATTTGTATGCCTTTTGATTTTTTTGGCATAAAGGAAGCTCTTGAATCTAATAACGTGGTACCTATGGAAACCAGATCCTCTCCCTTCTGCAGGGGTTTGCTGGTTTTGTTACTGTTTTTGTTTTTTTCCTTTTTTTTTTTGATTGCTATAGGCTGTTCTTATGTCAGGTTTCAACCTAAGGTTTAAACTTATGCTCTCTCTCTCTCTCTCTCTCTCTTTCTCTTTTTTAATTAAGAGAAGGGGAGATAGTGAAACAGACTGCCACATGTGCCCCAACTGGGATCTACCTTGCAAAACCTGTCTAGGGCTGGTGCTGAAATCAATCTTACTGTCTCAGGTCTATGTTCAAAACAGCCAAGCTTTTCTTATCACCTGGAGCAGACACTCATACCAATGGAGCCACTGGCTGTGAAAGGGGAGGAGACAGAGAAAGGGGAGAAGGAAGGGAGGAGAAACAGATGGTCACTTCTCATGTGTGTCCTGACTAGGAGTTGAACCTGGGATTGTCTGCAGGGGCCAACACTCTATCTAACCATCCATCCGGGGCCAACTTAAGGTCTTCTGAGGTCATCTTTGAGCCTGTGCTTTTCTCCTGGCATAGGTGGTCACTTTTTAATTTCCACTTAATATGCAGTTGTTTTTCAGTGTTCTAGTCTTTAATGTCTGGCTCCCAAAGGGGGAAGAAAGAGAAAAATGAAAGGCAAAAGAGGCACCAGTCCTTAAACTCTGCTGGAAATCAGTTCAGCCAGAGAAGAGGGGCTTGCAGCATGGAGGGGAGATGCAACAACCACGGACATCCTCCTTTTTATCTGCATCTCTGGGATAGAAGCAACAGCCATTGATGCGAGTACAGATCCCCAGTGTTTGGGAGACACTGTCCGTGCCTTGCCTGCTGTGTGTAAACTGTTTCAGGAACATGTGCATAGCTGTCTGTTATGGGGGTGCTGGGATGATAGGTAGCTCCTGCTGTGCTCAGAGCTGAAATTGATCAAAATTAACTGCAATTTACTATCCAAACCTTCTGCAGACTCCAGATTTCCAGAGTAATTATATCATATTATTCCTCCAGTACAGTTTTGTCTAGGTTAGGAGACAGATTCTTGGTCTTCCTATTCTGCCATTTTCCCAGATTCTACCCTGTATTCATTTTTAAATAGTTAGATCTATATAAGTCAACATATATTTTCACTTCTTTGCCTTTTTCCATTTTATCTTTTTATCATGGATAGCTTATCTTTTTTGATCCTCTGATACAGTCTAAGCTCATAGTTTGTGCCTTTTTGGATATATCACTTTCACTTTTTCAACTTGCTTTAAGTCCTAGACCAAGTGCACCATTCCTTCTGCCCTTTGTCCCTTGGTTTCCCTTTTCTATTTTTTCTGTTTTCTTTCCCTGTTAAAGCAAAATTGTATCTTCTCATCTGACATTATGTCAGTCAGCCTTAAAAGTGCTAAGTGAATCTGAATGGTTAATATGTAATCAGTATACATTTATGTTGAGTGGTGGGCACCTTTGTGGCTCCCAGATTGTTGCCATCAGCAGCTCAGGGAGTTCTAGGAAGACAAGTGGAAGACAGTGTGGGTCAATCTTAAAACCATTTCAAAAGGTCATTATACCTGTTAGCCAGTAGCTCCTTTCTGAAATTGTAAAATTATGTGGTGAAACAAGACTTTCTTCAATTTTGTGACCTAAATCTCTAAGAAAGGTTCAAGTATACCTTTTGGTTTTGGAACTTAGTATCCTCAGCACTAGAAAAGCATTGTCCATCTACTGCTGTTCTCTGTCATAGTGGCCAAGCACCTCTTCTGGATTCTCTTCAGAGATCCTGGGTTATTTTCCTAAAGCCCTTTGCAGTCATCTCTTCTTGATCCCTGACCTTGATTATTTGGTTCTAGTCTATGATTTTCTTAATTTTTTTTCTGTCATCTTTTCTTTTTATTGCTAACACCTTTCTATTTTCTAGGTTCTTAAAGTCTTTATTGCTTCTCAGTACTGCTCCATTCACAGTTTGTTCAAAGCAGAACTAGAGTTTTTCCTCAGTTGGGTTTCCTCTCCCAACCCCCTCCCCCTTTAGTCTTTTCCTGCTGAAGCAAAAGAACTTTAGCCAACCCTGTCCTGCCAAGCCTTCTTGGCCTCTGCAATACTTTCTCTGATCAGCTTTGGTCATCTAAGCATCCATCACCTCATCCCCACTGATGTCTGTTCATGAATATTCAGATCATTTTTTTTCTTTTATTCCTAGTCTGCTTCTTTTAAGTCCTACCTTCTTTTTGTCATTCTTTTATTTTCTTCTTATATTCCTTTATCAGATTCATTTATACATCTCACTTCCCTTACCCCCTAATAATTCATTGCCACATTTGTTTAGAAATGTAGTGTAAAGAAGGGACTTCAGAAAGCTCTTAATTTTATTCTTTAATAGGTAAGGAAACTAACCCAGATAAAGTTGCTTGATTAAAATTACAAAGTTCATTTAGCTATAGGTCTTGAGTCCTTGAATATAGTCTTTCTATAATCTTCAAACTTTCTCTGTCATTTCTGTCTTCAGGACTTTCCTTTTGTTAAATACTCTTTTGGGCTCCTAGAGACACCAGACATCAGTGTTGTTTGTAATGTGTTAGTATGGAAGGGGTAAGGAGAAAAAGATGATATAGCACCGTATATTATCTCTTCTTCCTAAGTTATTTTACCTGTATTTACAATTTGCGTTGCCTAGTAATGTTTAAGTCCTCTAGCTGTGCTGTTCTTAATTTGATGCTCTGCTTAAAGGATATTTATATAAGGGCAGGGGTACATTCATTTAGCAAACATGTTATTCTGTTTCTTTACCTGACTAGGTATTGTGCACTAAGAATAAAGAGGTGACTTTAAAATAGTCCCTAATCTCAAGGAGCTCACAGCCTGATAGGTGAGACAGGTCTATCAAGAAATAGTGTGATGAGGACTGTACTTCTACCATAGGGCAGTGGGCACAAGACAAAGGGGCTTGCTTATGGTCTTGGGCAGATGGAAAAGCTTTATGGAAGAAGCTGTATTTAAGCTGGACTTTGCAGGATAAATGGGATTTTATAGGACAGAGGAGCTTGATCACCTATCTTTTCTGCTCAGAACCCTCCATTGGTACCCATTTTTCTCAGTAAAAACCGAAGTCCTTACTGTGGCCTACATGGCCCTATAAACTCTGATCCCCCATTACTCTTGACCGTCCCCCACTCTTCTGTCCTTTTAACTCCCCCCCCTTTCCCTCTGGCTTCCTTGCTGTTCTTTGAACATACCATGCACAGTTGACCTACTTCTGGGGCTTTGTACTTTCTTCTTCTGTCTAGAGTGGTCTTCCCTCAGTAGACCCAGGAGACATAGCTTCATCTTCAACTTTTTCCTCAAAAAAAGCATCTATTCAAGTGATATCTTTCTTTTCTTGACCATCCTGTTTACATGACACCTACTGTCCAGCAGTCCTTGTCCCCTCTCCATGTTTTATTTCTCTCTATTGTATGTCTAACATACTGTTTAATTTACTGTGTTTGCCTTACCCTTCCCCCCGAGATGGAGTTTTTCATTTCTATATCCCTAGCGGCTAGAGCAGGGCTTGGCACATGATATTTCTGGAATGAATTGTCATTCAACAAATGTCTGCTTTCAATAAATATATTGTGTGATTAGATTTTTAAATTCTCATAAATACATTCTAAATGTTATAGGATCTTAAAAATCTATGGAAACTGCATTGAAAGTTAATTTCTTGCTTAGAAAGTTTAGGTAGACGCTCATTGTTCCAACTGTAATGAGAACATGGGGAAAATGAGGAGTAATGAAAATTGTATCTGAAAGTAAAAGTGTTAGGAATATGACAGTTTCAAAAAGTTAAGGCTGTTTGTTTAATGTGGGTGTCTATTTATTCCTATAATCCTTATTTATTCCCATGATTATTCTCTGATTCCTATCCCCCCCTTTATTTTAAGCAAGAATGTGGGGGGGACAGAAAGACAGGAAGGGAGAGAGATGGGAAGCATAAACTCATAGTTGTGGCACTTTAGTTGTTTATTGATTGCTTTCTTATATGTGCCTTGACCTGGGGCTCCAGCCGAGCCAGTGATCCTTTGCTCAAGCCAGTGACCATGGCACCATGTCTGTGAGCCCACGCTCAAGACGGCAACATTGGGGTTTCGAACCGGAGTCCTCAGCATCCCAGGCCAACACTCTATCCACTGTGCCACCACCTGACCAGGCACCTCTCCCATTTTAAAGTAAGAATTACTAAGCCAAAAAAGAGAAATGAAGAGAAGTAATATAAAAAGATTGATTTTTTTTTCAATAAAAATCAGATTTTGTCTTTTAATTGTGATTTGAGCTCCTAAGGAAAAGTAAAAGAGAGCTAAGATTTTTCAGGATAGAGGCTGAGAAGTCACTGTAAATAAGTGACCATATTACTCAGAGTGGTGTGGCCCTCTCCAGCCGGGCAGCCTGGTGCACCCTTTAGAAGCACTGCCATGCACGTGAAGATTGATCAGCCATCCCTCCCCCCGCCATGTAAGAATTACTAGAGCTGTGTGTAACATAGTTTAACTTTCTCTTCTTTTTCTTCATAAATCATCATGACAAATGATCAAAGAACTGAATTTTGACTCTAAACTTGACTATAAAAAAACATGTTGTTTTAGGAGGCAGTGGCTAGAAGTCAAGTCTTGTGTTCTGTTACTGGTTCTGTTGCACCTTCTCTGATCTCATTTCCTCATCTGCATAAACAGAGAGATAGGGCTGGGTTAGATTGTCTCTAAGGCTGCCACCTCAAGCTTGGATAGTCTGACGTTCCAGTGGTGGGAAGAACTATGAGCAGCAAAAGAAAACTTTTTTTTCTTTATAGTTTCCTCAGAGACAGTGGTGGTTGTTTAAGAACCTGAAATGCCACTTAAATGAGATCTATGTTTCTCATTTCTACACTCCTAAATAATATATTTTTAATTACTCTTGCTTGGTGTAGCACTTTTTTTTTTAAGTGAGAGGAGGGGAGATAGACAGACTCCCACATGCACCCAGACTGGGATCCACCTGGCATTCCCCGTCTGGGGCTGATGCTATAGTACAGGGGTCAGGAACCTATGGCTCGCGAGCCAGATGTGGCTCTTTTGATGGCTGCATCTGGCTCGCAGATAAATCTTTAATTAAAAAAAAATAACGTTAAAAATATAAAACATTCTCATGTATTACAATTCATTCATTTCCTACCGCTCATGTTCATGGTTGCGGGTGGCTGGAGTCAATCACAGCTGTTCTCCGGGACAACACCAAATTTTTATTGGATAATGCGTAACGTACACGGGTCATTGTATGGCTCTCATGGAATTACATTTTAAAATATGTGGCGTTCATGGCTCTCTCAGCCAAAAAGGTTCTTGACCCCTGCTGTAGTACCAAGCTATTTTTAGCATCTGAGGTTGATGCACTCCAAAGGAGGTATCTTCAGCATATGCTTGATCCAATCGAGCCACTGGTTGTAGGAGGGGAAGAGGGAGAGAAGCAGATGGTTGCTTCTGCTATGTGTCCTGACTGGGAATTGAACCCAGGACATTCATATACTGGGCCAATGCTCTACCACTGAGCCACTGTCCAGGGCCAGTGTAGCTCTTTTACCTTGTGCAAATCTTTCCTATCACATTGTTAAGCAGCTAGGGCACACATAAGTCCAGTTTTTTATTGGTAGTTTTTTGAATTTTTTTCAAACTTAAAAGTAGGGAGGCAGTCAGACTCCCGCATGCGTCCAACCGGGATCCACCCAACATGCCCACCCAGGGGCAGTGCTCTGCCCATTTGGGGCGTTGCTCCATTTTGGCCGGAGCCATTCTAGCGCCTGAGGCGGAGGCCATGGACCTATCCTCAGCACCTGGGCCAACTTTGCTCCATTGGAGCCTTGGCTGCAGGAGGGGAAGAGAGAGACAGAGAGGAAGGAGAGGGGGAAGGATGGAGAAGCAGATGGGTGCTTCTCCTGTGTGCCCTGGTTGGGAATTGAACCCAGGTCTTTCCATAAGTCCACTTTGACGGTGAAAAGAACAGGGCAATATAGAGACAGCCATTAGTAGAAGGAGCCCATGAGTTATAAGAACTGGATCCCAGCCCTAACCATGTCAAACTGATGTATCTCTGGGCAAGTCAGCTTAGCCTTTCTGAGCCTCAGTTGCCTCATCTGTGAAATGAGGATAATTCCTGTCTTGCCCTCATGTGGGTTTAGTAGGAGACTCTGATGAAGTGAAGAAAATACTTTTGAACTGTAATGAGGTACGTGACAACAGTAATGGGTGTGACTTGCCTGCATGTTACAGAGAGTTAGAGGCAGTGCCAGAGTTAGCACCAGTGTACTCACACCCATCCTGCACTGTGCAAAAGACAGCGCCATCTCGGTGGAGTTTTAACATCTGAAATGAATAATTTTTTCTTCTATTTTCTTCTTTGCCTTATCTGCTTACTTTAGTTTTAGGTAACAATTCTATTAAAATTTTAATTCTTGATTTGTTTTACTTATGGTAATATGTTTTCCTTCATTCTGTTTTTTAATCTGATTAGGAAATTTGTACATAGACTCCAGGCAAAATCTCCCTCCTTCAGTGATGCCACCCCCTGGTTATCCTCATATCCCGCAGGCACTCAGCACTCCAGGAACACCGATCACAGGTAATTTGGGGTGTGATGTGTTGCAGTTAGTACTCAGAACTTAACACTGAAAAGCTTTAGCTGTCCAGCAGTGAAGGAGGCTGGCTCAGGAGGGAGGGGCTCTCTGTGCAGGCAGGGAGGGTGCAGAAGACTGGACAGCTGCTTGACTCCTGTGCTGGTGAAGGGATTTAAGTGTCATTTGGTGTTTGGACTGTATGACCTGAAGCCTCTTTTAGCCTGTGAGGCTATCTGTGATTCTCATTATTGTCCTATCTGTCTTAAGAGGTTGTAGGCATATAGCTTGCCCTGGGGTCTTAGGTATTTTTGAGGCTATTTGATTTTGATAGACTTCAGCAGGTTTCAAGAACCTACTTTGATTAGCTCCTGAGTATTCATTCTGATGATGTTCCCCTGCTATAGTTTGCAAGGAAGTATCTTAGACATAAGTTTCAGGAGTTACTAGTTCATAAGTTATTTTTCTAGATTCCTGAATGTGGGCTCTTACATTTAGCAGGGCAGTAGAGGCACATTGTTAGAGGTGGAAGGAGTCATAAGGATCATCTACATGAGGAACTGGAGGCTCAAAGGGAAAATAACTTGCCCAGAGCCACCAGTTTGGTAAATGGCCAAACCAAGATTCAAGCCTGATGCCTGGATTCAGAGTTCATTATTTTTCTCATACATCACACCACCCTTTACTTAGGCTGGTGGTTTTCAACAATTTTACACTTTGGGGTCAGTGAAAATAGAATTATTTCAGGGATTATTAAGGCAGAAATCACCCTGAGTATAAGTGAGTTCAACTAAGATCATTAGATCTATAATCTTCAAATAACATCATGGAGGTTAACTCTACCATGGACCAGCAATTGAAAAACACTGACTTAGGCTACTTGAGGAAAAGACAGATGGTAATATGAAGGAGTAGATTTAAAACCTCAACCCTGGTCAGTGCACATGCATAAATCAACCAATGAATGCAGTGTTTTTTAATTAAAAATTTAAAAAGCTGGTCAGGCAGTGGGAGCTCAGTTGGTTAGCATGTCATCTCAGTACAGCAAGGTTGCGGGTTTGATCCCAGGTCAGGGCACACACAGCAATCAACCAATGACTCATAAATAAGTGAAGCAACAAATCAATGTTCTCTCTCTTTATATCCCTTCTCTCTCTCAAATCAATAACTAAATATTAAAAAAGAAAGGACTCGTGTGCCAGGCAGTAGTGAAAGAGTTAGGACGAAGTGACATGTGTTCTTCATTCTTATTGCTCACCAGTAACTTGTAGGTGTCAAGACATAATAGTTAAGACTCTGGAGCTAGAGTCCCTGGGATTGAATCCTGGTGCTTTGACACTTGACAGCTACCTAGCTCTCCTGTCTCAGCTTCTCTGTCTGTGAAAGGGGGCTAATAACACAACCTAGCTCCGAGGGTTAAGAGAATTAAGTGAGAATTGTATATAAATCACATTAGTGCTCCACACATAGTAAGGAATCTATACATTAAAAATAAATATAGGCATGTCTGCTATCCTGATACACTGAAAACTTTAGCATTTTGTAAAATTGCACATTAAAAATTACCGAGCTATGAGAAAAATAAAATTAGCCACAGATTTCTTGAAACTTGGTATTCAGAGTACTAATAGAAACTCAGTAAAACTTCTACAGCAGTTAAAAGGACATGTATAAGACCGATAAAATAATACATTTTACAAGTAAATAAACATTACTATATATCTGGTATGGAAGGGGTTTGCCAAAGCTATGGAGATAAAGGCAGAATGCACCAGAATTGGGGAGCACAAACTGCACAGCCACAGACCCAAGGAGAGGAGCACGGGGAGAGGGGCATGTGCTCCGCTGTGACCTCCATGGCCTGAACACTCCACTGTGCACATGTCCTCTGTGTTCCCCTGCTGTTATTTGGTGGCACAGAAATGAATTTGCTGAGGATATGCACTTGTCCCTCTGTGGCTTCAGCAGTGCACTAACATCATTTCCTATTTACCTTTCTTATGTGAGCCAACTCATGTTCCTGAAACACGTGTCGAAACAGAACGGACTATCAGAGAAATGGTTACGTCAGCACTCAGTCACTACCACCCTTTTTATGCCTTTCGGGCTGCAGCCTGCTCTAATGAATGGGAAGAGTGTTGGTTTTGAAGTCAAGTGAATTGAGTTCAAATTCTGTCTGTTCCTCTTACTAGTTGTGTGACTTTGGGTAACTTGCTTATTCTCTTAAACCCAGTGTCTTTTATCTATAAGATGAAAATAAGAGACCCCACGCTGAAGTCTTCCGGGTGTATTAGTGAAATCTGTGTGCTGAGCACCTGACACAGGGAAGTGCCCAGTAGGCTTTTGTGTCTTTTTATTGCTTCTGTACCAAGTCAGCACTGACGTTCCTGCTTCCTTCCAGGCCATCACGGAGCCATGAACCAGCAGCACATGATGCCTTCCCAAGCCTTCCCAATGCGGCGCTCTCTGCCTCCAGATGACATCCAGGACGACTTTGATTGGGATTCAATTGTATAGAGCTTGTTTCTGCAAGGCCCAAACCCCGTGGCACCTTTCTGTGCAGTGAAGGGAAAGGTTTAAGAGAATCCAGTTGAGAAAATTGCTAATCATTTTACCAATGTTATCAAAATTTCTTTTGAAAGACAATCAGAAAGATTTTAGCTGGATAACTTACTGCTTTTATCTGACCCAAACAAGTACTATGTTTGTCTCCCTGCCAGCTGCCCTATGTAGCTCTTAACTGTTGTGTGATTTAAACAGCTTTTGCATATTTGTGTCAATTTGATGTTGACCACAAGTGCCAGACTGATTTTTCAGACAGAGTCTGTTTTGCTGCAATCAGTTTATAGATACATATGTGTAAATATATGTACAAAATTACTGAAAGGCTTCCATTTTTCTAATTGGATTATTAGATCTTGAAAAGAAAGTTACTGTGAGTTTTTATTCTTTATTAGGCTGTTTTCTGCAGGATGCTTTTAACTGATGGGGACAACTGAAAGGAAATAGATTTTTTCAAAGCCCACTTCCCCTTATGCAGTCTTTTCAGAAATGTGGGTAGGAAGTTCTACTAAGTCAAGGAACCCAGAGTTTGATACTCTCCAAATAATCTTTATAAAGGGGCTATTGTTCCCTAGCAGCATAAAGAACTGACCAAAATTTTCTTAATGCTTCGGGGATTGTAGAGTTTATGTTGTTCCTTGTCCATGTCTGTTTTTCTAAATCTGCGTTGTAACAGCTCTAAAATTTATTTGATTGGGCATTGCTTGGCTCTTTAAAACAAATCAATGTCTCCACTTATTTATTATTCAGAAGTGTTATTTTAATATTTATTGATACCTTCTGTGAATGCTCAGCTCTAATTGGGTTCATTAAGGAGAAATGGGGTGTCTGAAAGCACAGAGCTGTTTTTCTTGATAAGAGTTTACAGACAAGACAATCAGAGAGATTATTTATTCTCTTTGTCATCAGTCCTCATACCATGTGAGTATATTTCTCTGTCTTAGCATTCCTGCTTGATTGAGGTTTATTAGCTAAATAGCATATTTTCTGGAATTTGAGTCAGAGTTCATATGGGCAACAGAACGGCAGGGCATTGTTCATAAAGCAAGTTTCCTTACTCGTTTTCTTTGCATTTAGGAAGCACTGAGGGGGATAGAGCCACACACAGATTTATTTGCCACAGACCTCGGTGCACTTACTGTTCCATGGCCTGCTGTTTCTGTTGTCCTGTGCTTCTGAGATTGCATGGCATTTGGTTACTTTCTTTGAAATGCAGCCTGCCTCTTAGAGGTTTTTATTAGTTGTTGTTTGTTTGTTGTTTTGTTTCATATCATATCACAGTTACTTTGCATAGATTATCTTAGTTTTATAATAAAACTAAAAAAATAAGATTATTAAAAATAGATTTTGAGTTGGTTATTTAGACCAAAAACAAAAACAGAATTTCTTTTGGTTCTAATGGGGAAATATGTTCCATCCAATCAAGGTGTTAATAGCTGCTCACTGGTTACTTTTTAGCCTCTCTGTCAGCCATGCTTAAATCACTTAAGGTAGCCTTAGTGGTTCTGTGGTTGAGTAATGTCTACTTGAACTAAGCAAACATCTTTGTTTCTGTAGGTGTGTATGTGAGTGTTTGAACATGTGTGGGTATTTTTTGTTTTTTTAATGGAGAATTGCCTTGAATGAATCACTGGGAAGCCAGCCATGGTAAGGCTGGTGAGGATGGGGAGAAAGGAAGGGCTTTGTGTTCCTGTTATTCACACCCTACTTGGCATGGAAAAGGAAGCTCAGTCCCAGTCCCTTGATCAGTCAAAGCCAGAGGGCTCAGGAGAGACAGCCGGCAGACCCCTCTTCCTGAAAGCAAGATGAGATAGCCCCCTGCAGAGGAAAAGCTTGGGAAAAGCGGTGGTTTTCAATTGTCTGCTCAAGTCACTGTTTTCTGGATACCACCACAACGACCGTTTGAAACCTAACTGCTTGGGTAGCAATGTGCACTTTAGACAATTTGGGTATTGGAATGCAGTCTCATATTGAATGGTGTGAGTAGAAACCACTGATGGAGATTTTTCAAGTTGTGTGAAGCTAATTCCCTATTGGGCAATCATTTACTGATTTGCAGTGATCAGTATTTTTATGAGAATCCAAACTTACCAAGAATGGCCCTGGAGACAGAGCCTCCATCCAGACTATCCCACTGTTGTGATCAGGCAGCCTGGGGCCAAGGCGGGCCTTGTCAGCGGCCACAGCAGACGGGGCTGCTGGCAGTGCAGTCCCCCAGCAGCCGTCTCGCTCGGGAGCTGCTAATGCAGAGTAAGCTCTGTCTTGGGCCTAAATTGACTGGAGACTCTTGGGGAAAAGAATAATAAATGCATATAATCAAACAGGAGTACTCTGTCTAGGAGAATAATCCGACTGGCATTTGTGGCAGTTTTCACAATGTAAATGTATTCATGTGTGTACTTGTAAATACATGTCTCTCAGATGTCCTTTGAAGTGGGAGGAAATCAACCTGGGGTTATTTCAAATGGAATAGAGTATTTTGATATTGTTCACTCAGAGGTCGATGTGTACATATCTATATTGTATATATGTGATGAAAATGCATTGGCTTTTTGTGCAAACACAATCTGCTCTCTGTACTGCTGTTGGACAGTCAGTGTTTTAATGTTTCTACAGTTTTGCTATTGCACGATTTCATATTCTGCCTCTCTAATGAATGGCACCCATTCTTTGTAACTGTTTAGTGCTGTAAAGAAATATTCCAAGTGTCATTAGGATTGTTGCTGCCAGAATTGATATGCATGAATGGCACTTAAAATAAATATGTTAACTCTATTTATAACACTGATTTGTCTGTGTCATTTGCTGCAACGGAGGGAGTACGATTGGAGCTGGTCCAGAGGCAGACAACCCTCAGTCAGTCCTGACAGGGCTTGGAGACCGTCCGTGGACTGCTGCCTCGGAACAGTCAGTGCTGCATTGATTAAACGGCTCACTAGCTCTGTGAACTTGAAGTCACTTAATTTCTCTGAGCCTCACTTCATTTTCTTCACTTACTCTGCCTACAAATGAGGATAATAAAACCTACCTCCTGGAGTTGTAGTGAGATTAAATTAATGCATTTAAATATTTAGAACCACACCTGGGACATAAAGCAATGGTCTGTGCCAGGTGCTGTGCTAAGTAGAGGGGTTATCCTCATCCTGTAGTGGGGGACAGCTCAGATAGAGGTGGAGTGGCTCACCCAAGTTCTTTGTTGGTAGTAGCAGAGCTGAGATTTGACTCCCAACTCATTTGACTCCATTGTCATGTTCTTTTACACCATTCTCTATTCCTTCCAAGGGAATTTCTCATTCTTAGCTCTGCCCTTGACCTCGGTTTTGCCCCCAGCCTGCCTTTCCAGAGATCTATTTCCAAAAGGCGGAAGTGGGTCTGCACTATACCAGGCCTTCCCAAGGGAAGTCCAGAGATGAGAAAACCAGGTCCTGTCTTTGGGGAATACAGACCCACCCAGTACAGGTAGCAGATGTCAGCCGGGGAGACGGCCCCGGGAGCTAGTCTGAAGGTATGCTGTAACAAGGCAAGATTTTGGCGGTGAGGAGTTAGGTCGTGTGGTGGCTGGGGCAGGGGTTTAGGAAAGCCCCAAGGTGGGCATGGGCAATTAAGATGAACTTTCAAAGGGTCCCAGACAGGAGAAGGTATTTTCATTAATACCACGGCTCCGAGCCAGGCATGGAAGCTAGATGAGCATGGCGGTGGGGATTGAAGCAGGAGAAGAGATGGGTTGCCCGCAAAGAATCACACACAGGGATCCCATGAGATAAGTGGTGGTGTCCTGACGACTGATAAGGAACTAGCTAAGCCATGGGGAGACCCACAACACAGGAGATGTGGACTTGAAGCTGTGGTCTGTCTCACTTATGATGAGTGTTTCTTACCGATCCATAATCCTACCCAAGGCCTCCAGTTACTCCTGACAACCCGTACAGTGCTGCCAGGAAAAGGATCAGCAGTGTTACCGATGGGGAAACTAGCTGAGTTGGGGCCTGACTCAAGGTCATTTCCTTTTATTCTATTGCTCTACAAAAAGGACTTTTCCCAGAGCCAGGGATAGTGCCTATCTGCCCTGTGTGTGTCGCTGGCAGGGGGAAGCTCAGTTTTCCCCCCATCGCAGCTGAATCTTGGCCATCAGCAGTGCCTCAGAAGGACTGAAGCAGGGGCTACAGTTAAAGGAGGGCACCAAGGGCTGATTCGGGCACAGGTGAAGTACACCCGTGTGCTGACCAAATGAAAAAAGTAAACAAGGTCATTAAGATGCACATTTAATTCTCAGGGCTTCAGCATGTTACAGTGTGCAAAGGGCTGCTATATATAGATGTACACTTACCCACTGGACAAAGCGGTCCTGGAAAAACCATGTAAGCCTCAGCATTCATAAAAAGGTTGGCAGCCATCTAAATGCCTTAGAAACACAGAACTAATGTTTCAAGCTAGAAGAGGCCTTTGAAATGGTCTGATACCACCCCTGTGCTGTTGAGATCATTGAGTCTCAGAGAGGGAAATGACTTGCTCAAAGTCATACAGCTAGTTAGGGGGAAATTGAGGAAGGGGAGAGTGGAGAGCGTCATTTACCTGACAGGCATTTAAAATTCCTACACACATTGTCTTACTTGATCTACACAAGAGCTCGATGCTGTAGTACATTGTTACTGCCCCATTTTACAGATGGGGGGACTGCTTCAGGAGGTATGGTACAATACAGCTGTGTCTGTATTGAGTGCATTCACTCAAAGCATACAAGTTCAATTATACACACTTGGCCACAAAGAATGAGAATGGAAATATTTTTTTCCTTTTTTTTTTTTTTTTTTGGTATTTTTCTGAAGTTGGAAATGGGGAGGCAGTCAGACAGACTCCCACATGCACCTGACTGGGATCCACCCGGCATGCCCACCAGGGAGCGATGCTCTGCCCATCTGGGGTGTCGCTCTGTTGCAACCAGAGCCATTCTAGCACCTGAGGCAGAGGCCACAGAGCCATCCTCAGCGCCCAGGCCAACTTTGCTCCAATGGAGCCTTGGCTGCGGGAGGGGAAGAGAGAGACAGAGAGGAAGGAGAGGGGGAGGGGTGGAGAAGCAGATGGGCGCTTCTCCTGTGTGCCCTGGCCAGAAATCGAACCCGGAACTCCTGCACGCCAGGCCGACGCTCTACCACTGAGCCAACCGACCAGGGCTGTGAGAATGGAAATCTTAAGTGATCTTGTGACTATCTACCTGTGATGAACATGAGCCCCTCAGTGTGTGAGATGGAAAATTTGAACCCGGGACCCTAACAGGTATCCTGTGCGAGCATCTCACCTCTGAGGATGATTCCAGTGATTAAGGATGCACGTGATCTGTGCATCATGGCCCTTGCATGCAAGCCAGCTTGATAGACTGGAACAAGAATTAGAAAAACTGGCCATGTTGGGCTTTGGAAACATGGCATGTTTATCTCCAACATGGTGCCTTCCTAAAAGGTTTTCAAGAGTGATTTTGAACTTACCTCCTGGTGTCTCTCCCTCTATATGACATGTAAAGAACAAAATTGCTAAGGGGCTGCATCAGAGCCAGAATTCAGTTTCAACCTCAGGCCAGGGATGTCTCTGACACCCAACTCTCAATCAGTGCCCCCAAGCCACACTGACCCCAGAAGTACAGAATAGGACAGCTAGCTGCGTTTTATTACTTGTTACTTAATTTACTTATTCCAAGCACTTGATGTAGATTATCATATTTACTCTTCAAAACAACTTGTGGTAGATGCTATTGTTATCAACCTTGCAAATGAAACTGAGCCACAAAGAGATGAAGTCCCTTGCCCAGGGTAACCCAGCTCATAAGTGGTAGAATTAGTAATAATAATAATAATAGTAATTGCAGCAGCAGTAGAGCTGGGATGTCAAATCTTGGCCTTCCAGCCCCATGGTCTACACCAGGGGTCCCCAAACTATGGCCTACGGGCCGCATGCGGCCCCCTGAGGCCATTTATCTGGCCCCTGCTGCACTTCTGGAAGGGGCACCTCTTTCATTGGTGGTCAGTGAGAGGAGCATAGTTCCCATTGAAATACTGAACAGTTTATTGATTTAAATTTACTTGTTTTTTATTTTAAATATTGTATTTGTTCCTGTTTTGTTTTTTTTACTTTAAAATAAGATATGTGCAGTGTGCATAGGGATTTGTTCATAGTTTTTTTTATAGTCCGGCCCTCCAACAGTCTGAGGGACAGTGAACTGGCCCCCTGTGTAAAAAGTTTGGGGACCCCTGGTCTACACTGTTCACCATGCTATGTTGTCAGTTCTTTGGCTCTATTACCTGAGCTACTGGCCGGAACAGAGATGTTGGACCAAAGCAAGGAGGCTGCAGTGAGCACTGGAGGCCACAAGGGGGCGGAGGGCTGCCAGCTGTGTGCCTTCCCTCTATTGGAAGTTTTCCTTGACCCCTGGGGCTGTGCTCCTTTTCTCTGCAGCCCTGAGTTGGGTGCTCCTAAACGACTGGTAGGGACTCCTACAGCTGGCCCTCAGAAACTTCTTCTGAATCAGAGATTGCTGGAGAGAGCCAAGGAACCCTTCTAGTTCTCAGCAATAAATCTACTGGTGGGGCACACTTCAGAGCTGTCTCTGAGCCTGTTGCCCCCCTACTGCAAGATGAGCACGGAGAAGGCCATCCCGCCATCAGCCCCAATCCCGTGAGGCACTGCTTCCTGGGGCCAGTTGGTGCTGGGATGGGCACTGTGCACGCTGGCCCTCCCAGCCCTGCGCCCAGCCTCGCAGGCTAGGTATCCTCACACACACCCCAACGCCTGCGGCCATCACAGACATTGTGGTTGTTGCCACTATTTGCTAGGCCCTCTGCCCAGTACTTGACAGCCATTATCTCAGTTATCACTCCTGTTTTGTGAGATTGGTGGTGTTGTCTCCCTTTTACTGCTGGACATGGCCACTCAGGTAAAGTCATCTGCCCAAGGTCACAGCCAGTGAGCGGCTGACAAGAGGACCGGCACCCAGGTCTGCCTTACACCGGCCTGCTCTTCCCACTGAGGCATTCTGCTTCTTCCACAACATTCCCCGGTTGTCCCGACCTCATCCGCCCGCCCCGCCCCGGGCTGGGCCCACGTCACTGTGGGTGAATGGTGCCCCTCACAGTGCAGCCCTAAAGAGGTCAGAGAGGCAAGTTCCTCTCCCCGATATGGCAATAAAGACGACTGAGGACACTTCCCACCCTTCCCATGCCTGAGTGACGCTCATAGGCAGAGGCCTTCCTGGGAACAGTCCTCTGGTTCCGTGTGAGACTGTGTGAGTGCATAAGCTATGTGACTGGTGTGTGTTCTTCTGGTCAGTGCTGTACCCGAGTGACCGTAAGGGTCACTGCCGGTGGTTGTGTGACTGTGCCCATGAGGCCTGGTGTATGTGTGAGTACATGTGAGTCTGTGGCTGGGTATGTGATTGTGTAGCCTCTGTGATTGTGGCTCTGTGCCTTGGTGTGAATGTGCTCATAAGCTGCAGACAGGAGAGAAAGCATGCTGCCCAGAGGGAGGGGGGTGGCTCTTCACTCAAGTTCTGGCTCCCTCCTCCCTTGTACGCTGTATTAGCCATTCCAGCCTCCGCCAGGGCCCAGGGCCCCCGAGGCACTTGCTCGGCTAGAGCTGATTTCTAGGCTCTGTCAAGGGTAGGCCCTGTGAGTACCATACAAACGAGTTCTTCCCCTTTCCCATCCCTGCCTTGCCTCTGTTGCTGCTGCTGTATCCCTGTGAGCTGGATTCCTGATGTAGGAAAATGGCTGAGAGATTAAACTGCAGCCTTGAGACAAGTCTTTGGTGTGGACTTCGGGAGGTCAAGTCCTCGGGGGCAGAACGCTGCCCCAGCAAGCACTACTGTGATTGTTTATAGGAAGCAGCTGATCCCTATGGCCATTTTCCTACATGCCTGGGGGGTCGTCGGTCAGTCATCTTTCTCCACACCTGAATCCACTAGACTAATTTGACCCAGGCTCTACTAATTTGCTTGATGAGCAAAGACACAAATAAATACGATGAGGCTGCAGAGATCTGGCTCTCAGTCCTAGAGGCTGGGAGTCCCCTGTACCCATCTTTTCTCTGTGTCGTGTCCTATGTGTGTTTTTTCTTAAGTCCTGCAGCACCTTCCTTTCGTGCACACCCACTGCTGAGCTGCTCTCGGCACCAGATCTATGGACAGCTGCTCCTAACCCCCAGCTGGCCCCTACTCTGTCCACCCAAAGCTCCTTGGCCAGGCCAGCGGCAGGGCCATTGTGAGCTGCCCGCCGGTGGGTGAGCATGTGCCCTGCCGGCCTCGAAGGCCCGACTAAGAGATGGAGCAAAGGGAAGAACCAGACTCTGGAGTCAGAAGAACCTAGAATTTCATCTGGGTAAGACATTGCCCTCTCTGAGCCCCAGTTTTCTCATTTCTAAAATGGGATCAAATGTCTCACCTCACAGTGTTGCTGAGGTCAGAAGTTAGACAGAAAGCTGCCAGTGTGGGCCCTGCACATCTTAGTCCCAAGGGCTGGTCTTCCCTTCTCTGTCTGCCTCCCCTTTCTCTTCTCTTCCATGTGCCACCTGTTGCCATGTTGCCAAGACCAGTTGATTCTCTTGCACACCATCCTTCCCATCACCCCTCCAGAGCACCGCCAGGGGCGGAGCGTCCCCTCTTCTCCCGGACAGCTGCTGTGCCCACAGTCCGCCCTCCACACCAAGGGCACGGAGGTCTTTCTAAATCACAGCCCCTCTCACGGTTCCCCTGCTCTGACATCTCCTGTGGCTTCCCACTCTCACCTGGTAAAGGGCAGATGCCCCAGCCTCGCATTTACAGCCTCCTTCTCTGTCTGCTCAACCGCAGCCCCTCTCGACAGGCCCCTGCTTCAGCCCCGTCCGTCCTCCCTCCTGTCTGCACTCCCTGCGGCCAGGCCTTTGCCCGCAGGCCCCATGTCTGTGTGTCCAGATCTTCCCACCGTTCGAGGCTCAGTTCAAACCTCACCTCACTTTGTCTGCCAAGCATCCTTGAGACTGGCTGCAATAGACCCTCTCTCATGGCTCCCACTTGGCTCCCCACGGGGCCCCATGGACTCTGTGCCCACGCTCCCCCTCTCCCTCCAACCTCTGGGCTCTGGGGCATGTGGGCAGAGCTCCAGCCTGTCTCTTCCCTTCCCTGGCAGCCTGCAGGTGCGGGAGTTTGTCCCCATGGCTGGGACCCAGAGCAGGCTGGCGGGGGGAGGAGGAGGCGGCTGCTGCCCCACAGCAGCGTGGGGAGCAGATGGTGAACGGGCTCCAGAGCTTCACCCCGGCCACGCCACCGCGGTGTGAGATGACATGCTGTGAGATGACATGCTGAGCAAACAACCGGGCACACCCTCTGTCCACTCCCCAGCTGCCCCCGGGAGCATCAAGGGAAAGAGCCTGCTCATCCCCGGGCCTGGGGGAGGCGAGGGAGCCCTGGCTCTAGCCAGTAAGCTCCAAATCTAACTCAGCCACTCACTCTCTGCGTGACATTGAGCAGCCTCTTCTGAGGGCCTGGGTCCCTCCTCTATGACCTTCCTCGCTGGGTCTGACGCCGCGGCTGCTCCTTTCTCTCTTCCCTTCCCCGGAGGTGGGAGTCTGGGGCCAGGAAGACAGGGCAGGAGGTATGGATGGAGGAGAAGCTTTTTTATTGCCATTGTGAGAACTGGCTTCTGTTCTGGAATTGGCAGCTTTGTGGCTGCGGCTGCCACCAAGTCCCCCTGGCAATGCGCCTGAACGTTGTGCCTTCCTCCCCACGTAGGTCGGCCCGTGCTTCTGTCTACACTGACCCTCTTGTAGGCCGGTGCCCTTGCGCAGGGTGGACAGGGCACCTCGGTGTGCATCCTTCGGAAAGTCATGGTTTCCTAACCTCTCTGGGCTTCAGTTTACCCATCTGTAAAGTGGGGTCCTACAGTTATTTTCTAGGTATTCTCAGAGCTGTTAGGACATTCACAAACCTTGTTCTCTCTCGGGGCATTCGGGGCTTTCAGAGGAAGCAGAGATGATCATAGCCTCCAGGACCTGTTTACAGGCAGGATGGGGAGGCTGTGAAATGTGTACCACACCCTCTTCAAGGTCACACAGACCAGTATGGGCTCCCACCAGGGCTCTGCTCCAGGCCTTTGGTCCTGGGGTCAGCTGAGGCCTCCGGCCTGCGGGGAAGCAGAGCCAGGCCTGGGAGGACTGGGCCTCGGTGGACGCTGGAACCATGTTGAGACCAACCAAAGTCAAGAGTTAAATGACCTCTGGGACAAAAGACACAGCATCAGCCTCTTCATCAAGACCAGAAGGCGGCCCGGCAGCGGGGAGCCCTCGGCAGCTGCTGGGAGTGGGGTGCGGGCGTCTGGACTGTAGGGTTGGGTCCAGTTTCCACACCTGTAAAGCAAGTGCTTGGTAAACACTCACTGCTCTTGTTAACAATACGATTATTACAAATACCACTACCTTCCTGCTCCCCTGAGGGCTCAGTGTCACCCTCTAAGTGCCAGGCCTTCTATGAGTTCTGGGGCCCAAGCAGGACAGAGCTCTGCTTTCAGGAGCCGGCAGGGCAGAGAGCAGCTAAGTTTTACAATGGCGAGCGCAGGAGGCCGGGAGCCCTGGGGAGGCGGACATGGTCCTAACCTGGGCTTGCTGGGGCTGGGGTCTGCGAGGAAAGTTCTCTAGACAATCTGAAATGCACACTGTAGTTTCCTCCATTTTCCAGATGCAGAAGCCGAGGCTTGGAGAATTCACACAGCTGTTCACTGACGGAGCTGGACTGGCCCAGGGCTTCCTGGCTCCAAAGCTGGAGCTTCTCAAACAGCAGTCCCGGTCTGGGCCCCTTCTGCCTGGTCCGCTTCTGGGGGTCCCAGTTGAGGGGTGAGCAGAGGCCTGCTCATGAAGGGCCTTGAATCCAGGTTTCTTCTGAAGGTTTTGGGCAACCACAGGTTTTCAGGTGGGGAGGCAGGGAGTCGGGGTTACAGAGGGAACACTACAAAGGAGCGAGAGTTTGTCAGAAGAGATGGCCTCGGATGTGGGAAGCCCAACGACCTCAGACAAGCCTGGTACCAATAAGGAACGAGGAAGGGTGTGTGGGTGTAGGGGGCTGGGGACCAATGCTCAGAACTCAGGGGAGGCCTGGGCTATTGGGTGGACCCCAAGAGCCAGTACCCTGCGGCTCTGTTGCAGAAAGGGGGGGGCCTAAATTCCCACCTGGGCCCAGGCCAGGCTGGGGAACAGGGAAGGTGGCAAGGGAACTGGAGTTGTTCCTGTTTCCGAGGGTGGGTGTCAGAGGAGGGGTGGGGAGGGCGGGGCCCAAAGGGCTGAGGCCTCGGAGCCGTTTCCTCTTTCCCACAGTCTGGATTTCCACGGTTCCCACCACAGCGCATCCACTCCACCCCTGCCTTGCTTGCGGCAAGCCCTGGCCAGGGCACTCGGGAAGAGAGGGTTCATGACCCCAAACCCCTGCCGGTCTCCCCCATCCTGCTGCTCTTTAGGAGAGGGAAGATTGAGAAATCAAAGCCAGCCAGAAACAGGGCCCCTCCAGCCCACAGCGGCTCTACCCAAGCCGCACTCTTAGTGCGAAGCCCAATCCCAGCGGGCTGGCGCCCCAGAGCCCACTCCGGTCATGGGGTCAGCTCAGCCGCATCCCCAACTTCACCCGCAGACTCAGCTCAATGTCACCTCTGCCAAGGGACCCTAACCTAACCCCACACCACCACATCCATTACAATCCTCACAGGAGCCCAATCCTAACCGCACCCCGATTCTAAACCTAACCTGACACCCTGCCATCCCCAAACTCAGCTCCATTCTCACCCTGACCCTAGCTAACCCGAACCTTAACTTGAATCCTCACTTGAACTCCTATCACTCACTGCTACATCTTCCCTAATTTAATCCCAATCCAAACTCATAACCTAAGACTGATCTTTTTTTTTTTTTTTTGCATTTTTTCTGAAGCTGGAAACAGGGAGAGACAGAGTCCCGCATGCGCCCAACCGGGATCCACCCGGCATGCCCACCAGGGGGCGACGCTCTGCCCACCAGGGGGTGATGCTCTGCCCCTCTGGGGCGTCGCTCTGTTGCGACCAGAGCTATTCTAGAGCCTGGGGCAGAGGCCACAGAGCCATCCCCAGCGCCCGGGCCATCTTTGCTCCAATGGAGCCTTGGCTGTGGGAGGGGAAGAGAGAGACAGAGAGGAAGGCGCGGCGGAGGGGTGGAGAAGCAAATGGGCGCTTCTCCTGTGTGCCCTGGCTGGGAATCGAACCAGTGTCCTCCGCACGCTAGGCCGACGCTCTACTGCTGAGTCAACCGGCCAGGGCAACCTAAGACTGATCTTAACCCAGTTTTTACCCTCACCTGGCTCAAGTCCACCCAAGCCCACTCCCAACCCCAGCACCATGCCAGGTGCTCCCCTCCAGCCCAATGAAAGTAAATTCCACCCTTAGGCATATCTCAAGCCTCACCTTCAACCCAAACTTCACCTTCACCCTAATGTTCTCTACCTCCCCCGACCCCCCACTCACCCCGGGCCTCACTCCCACCAAAACTCAGTAAGCACAGGCCACCACATGGCTGGAGTGGATGTGTAGACCTCAGTGTAAACACACACACACACACACACACACACACACACGCACATTTCTCAGCATGCACACACAGTGGTGGGATTCAGCCGGTTCGGCAGAACCGACACTTAATTTTTTGTTGAGTTTGGTGAACCAGTTGTTAAAATGGCACTTATAATCAGGGTTCTCTCTAAGGTGAGTGCCTGGACAGCCGCCCAGTGTGGAAATCACAAGTTTACATTTCTTTCTCCTTTTTAACGTTCATCTGCGCAATAGTATATTCTAAGCACCTGTAGTAATAATGTTCATTCTGTTCACAGGTGAAAAAAATTGCTAGTGAGGATGCCAACCAAGAAGCCGTATGGAAATAAATAACAGTTTTATTGTTGTTTTTTTTTTTGTCAGGTATTATTTAATATTTTTTCATTAATATTTTAAAACTCTTATATAATCTAGTTTTGTGTACCTCTTATTATTCTTATTTAAGTATGAAATGCATAAAATAATAAACTGCCTTTTGGTATATATATTTTTGTACTTAAAATGGTCATTAGGGCAGAGAACGGGTTGTTAAATTATTTGAATCCCATACTGTGCACATACATACCTCAGTGTTCATACACACACCTTAGCATATACACACATACACATACCACAGCAAGGGGAGGAAGTCCAGTCCAGCTCTGAGGGGCACCTGGGAATGCAGACCGAACAAGTGTTTCCTGACGCCCCTGGGCCGCCCTCTCTGTAGTTCCCTGCTCATCAGGCTCTGCTCCCTCCAATTCCTCCTTTGATACTGACTCTCCGCACACCCAGGGATTTCTGCCCCCAGCCTTTCCTGGCTTCTGGCCAGGTTTATTTGTAGATTAGAGTCATAAAGCTCCCAGGACCTCCTGTCCTCTCTGTCCTGGGCCCCAGCTTACAACAAAACACAATGAACACACACTATGCCAGTCCTCATGGGGGGGGGGTTCAAAGTCTAGAGGGACAGAGACAGCCAGGTCATCCCACCCAAGAAGGTCCCTGGCTGGGGAATGTACTTGGTTCCATGGGGACTAGAGAGGTTATTTAGCTAGGGAGGCAGCGGGGCTATTTAACTTGGGCCTTAAAGTATAAGTAGGAGTTCCCTTAGAGACAAGAAAGGAAGCATCTTTCAGAGAGGTGGAACAGCCTGTTCAAAGGTGGGGAGCGCGGTTCAGGACGGGCTGGGGAGGTGAGCCTGGCAGGAAAGGCCAGGGTGGGGCGGGTTAGGCCGAGCAGGGGGGGTGTCACATGTCGGGGAATGACCAGCAGGCAGAAACAGCAGGACTGAGGAAGAGGAGGAGGTTGATGGAGCAGCAGGAATGGGAATTGGGAGGAAGAAGGAAAGAGCTTTTTTAAGGACAGTCTGAGGCTGAGGACAGGCGGGACAGAGGGATCATCACAAGATGAGGACAGGCTATGAGTTCAGTGGGGACCAAAAGCGGATGCTGCTATTGATAAAAATAATAACCAAATTAGCCTTTCCTGATTGCTTTTTGTGTGTCTGGCACTTAGCTAAGCATTGCTATGGCCTCACGTAATCCTTCAAATAAGCTCATGAGGTAGGAATTTTTTTTTATTTTCTTTCTTTTCCAAGTGAGAGGAGGAGAGATAGAGAGACAAACTCCCGCATGTGCCCCAAAAGGTGTCCACCTGGTTACCCCTGTCTGGGGCTGATGCTTTGCCCATTTAGAACGATGTTCACACAGTGCTATTTCTAGCGCCTGAGACAGGATCCACCGAGCCATCCACAGTGCACAGAGCCAATGTGCTCCTACCAATTGAGCCATGGATGCAGGAGGGGAAGAGAAAGAGAGAAGCAAGATGGGGAGGTGTGAGGAAGCAAATGGGTGCTTCTCCTGTGAGCCCTGACTGGGAATTGAACATAGGACATCCACATGCCGAGCTGATGCTCTACCACTGAGCAAACCAGCCAGGGGTATAAGGCAGGTATTATTATCAGTCCCCGCAGAGGACACAAGGGACACTGAGGCTCAGACAGGGGAAACCTTTTGCTCAGTTCACACACATTGAAACTGGGCAAAGGATAAGACTTGAACCGAGGCCTGTGGTGTGGCAGAGCTGAGACCTTCCCCCAAAGTCACAGCATCACCCCAGTGCCTGCTCGTACTGCTCCTCATCTCCATCATCTGAGGCCCTCTCAATCCCCCTCCCCCGCTGAGTTACTCTCATCTCCCTGATACTCCAGGCCTATCTCACCTCCAGGCTCATAAATGTAGCATCTTCTGCAAGAAGTGACCTTTGCCCCCCACCCCTTCTCTATGAAAATGTCCACCCATTCTCTAGACATGGGTGCTGGCATGACCTCCTTTGGGAAAGCTTCCTGAACTGCTCTACCCCTGGGCTGGGGGAGGTGCCCCCGCCATTCTCCACTCTGACCTCCGACCCACTTGTCATGAGTGTGTGTGGTTGGTGAGTGATTACAGGACCCAGGGGCTGTGGGTCACAGGGAGGGGACTGCTCTCTTAACAACCAGGGCTATCTTGAGGCTTAACTGATTAGACCTTAACTGACAGGTGAACGGATGAAACCGACAAAGCTCCTGGGTTACTCAGTAACCCTGCGTTCTTTAAAAGTCCCATGTTTTCCCTGTGGCATCCAGAGCCAGCTACTCCTGTCACAGGCACCGCTGCCATGAACACCTTCCTGCTCGCTGCACTCTGCCTCCTGGGGACCTGGGCCGACCTGACACAGGGGGTCACTGTGCACGTAAGTCCTGCCTGACTCTACTGCCAGCTCTCTGCCCCCAGTGCACAGGCCTGTCCCTGATAGAACAACCCCTCCTTGGGGCTGGATTTGGTTTGTGTGTGTGTGTATGTGTGTACACTCTGACTCTTTCTCAAGGATTCCCTCTCAGGCCAGCCTCATACATCTCCCCCCTCAAACCAGGTGGAGAGAAGAACAGCTATTTGGGGAAAGGAGGGGAATAGACAATTTACAGAGAGCTAGACAAGGCCAAGTCCTGGGCCCGCTGATCGCCCTGGGAAGAAGGAATTATTATCGCCAGTTCTCAGAGGAGGAATACCAAGCCTCAGAGATGTTCTGGAACTGGCTCTGGGCACAAGATTGGGAAGAGAAGGAGCTGGATTTGTTAGCGGAAAAGGGATCAGGATCAAAGCAGGTTTGCCTTGGGCCGGCCGGTATTGTGTGGGTTTTTTTTGTTTTGTTTGTTTCTTTGTTTTTTCTGAAGTTGGAAACGGGGAGGCAGTCAGACAAAGTCCCGCATGTGCCCAACCGGGATCCATCCGGCATGCCCACCAGGAGGTGATGCTCTGCAAATCTGGGGCGTTGCTCTGTTGCAACCAGGACCATTCTAGCGCCTGAGGCAGAGGCCATGGAGCCATCCTCAGGGACCGGGCCATCTTTGCTCCAATGGAGCCTTGGCTGCGGGAGGGGAAGAGAGAGACAGAGAGGAAGGAGAGGGGGAGGGGAGGAGAAGCAGACAGATGGGTGCTTTTCCTGTGTGCCCTGGCTGGGAATCGAACCTGGGACTCCTGCACGCCAGGCCGACATTCTACCACTGAGCCAAGAAGCAAGGGCCTTGTGTGGGTTCTTGATGTTGTGCAGGAAAGATTTAGTCACATCAGTACAGATGATTTTGAGAATATGCTTATTAAAGCTGGCGGCAGAGAAACAACGAAGAAAACCTGGGGTAAGGGTGGCTGCTCTAGCTATCTAAAAGCTATGGGAAAGAAATGAGCCAAAGCGAGGTGCAGTCAGAACACTGGGGAGTCAGAGGAAAGGGGACCTTGGAGACAAGAGTACGGGGTAACCCTGGGATGAGCCTCTGCTGCACACTGCTCCCCTGGTAGCCAGTCACTTGAGGACCCTTAGAGTTTAGGAGACGCAGGCCTGCGGAGTAGAGAGAGAAGGAAGATGGAGGGAAGAGTGTGGCTTGCTCCTGTGAGGGAGAGCACAGACATGGCCCTCAGTCTTGAAGGTATTTAAAGGCTGGGGGTTTAAAGGTGGTTTTATAATAATCTCAATAGAATATTCATTAGCTTTCCCAGGTGTGCCCTTTCAGGGTCGTGGTCTCTGATGATTGGTCAGTGCCAAGATAGGGTCATCAGTCATTACAGGTGGTCCTGGCATCACCTGCCTGGATTGGCTGCTTTTCTGGGCCTGGAGCTGAAGTACAAGTGAGACCTAGATGTAATCTCTAAGAAGGAAAGGTCAGGGGAGGATACGAACCCCATTACCACTGATATGAAATGTCACGGGTTCTAAAGAGCATGATCAGCAACATGCCCGGGGAGGGAAGGCCACCCTGGGGGTGATGTTCGGGGCCAGTTGTGCCAGTAGCTAGGCACCTGGGGCTCTCCGCCCCAGTGACCTTCTATATCTGGCTGTCCATCGCTGGGCCAGTGGGTTCTGCTATCTGTCTCAGCTTCCCCAGTCCACCTGCCAAGGAATTTTCCTACCTGCTTCCTGCCACAGATTCAACTCCTGATCTCCGTCCTCAGTCCTTACTCAGCCAGAGCTCGAGCCTGGGTCTCAGACCCATATGGTCATCCTGGAGGTCCTGACGGGAAGCTGTGCCCCCAGTGTGGAGGCAGTGACAGGCCAGTCTGGCAGCCAGCAGGGCCCCACTCCCTATCACAGCCAGGCTCTGGGAGGCTCTTTATTGCTTCTCAAACGTCCACCAGGCTGCAGGTGGGAGCCCGTGCCGAGGATCAGCCCTCACGGCTGTCAGGCAGGGCCACGTGGAACCTGGTCCTGCTCCCAGCCTGTAACTCCCCCTAAACATCACCTCAATGGCTCCCTCATGTTGGGCACCTATTGTCTCTCTGCCACGTCACGTCCCTTTTCTCCACTCATAACATTCAGAGCAAAACCAGGATTCCTGCCCAGTGTCTGGTTATAAGTCTGAGCTGAACCACTTCATAGTGCCCTGCAGTGGTGATTCTGGTTTGCGTTTGCCAAAAACACTGCTTGAGTCACTGGGGCTGGCGAGGGCCCGTCCTGACGGACACGGTCAGGGAGCAGGCTGCAGCCTGTCCTCATTGTCGGGACATGTCTCTCTCAGGATGGAAAGTTCTCCTTTCCTCTGGAGTCAGTGAAGAAGCTCAAGGAGCTCCGGGAGTTCCAGGAGCTTCGGGAGCCTGGTAATTGGAGGCTCATGGAGTTTGACGGACCTGTGGTTCCCACCCTCTGTAAACATCGTAACTTTCCAAAAGACCTCAAGCCAATCTGCAAGGAGCCTGATGCCCAGGAGATCCTCCAGAGGCTGGGTGAGTAGCCTGCTGTCTCATGGGTGGGGCGTGGGGTTTCCCTGATTGGAGGCTGTTGAGGGAGAGAGGTGTTCTGTTTGGTGGGATTCAGAGGAGGGGCTCTGCTCTGATTAGTATGACTAGAGGCTTGGTTCTGATTGGTGGGCCATATGAAGCCCTCTGTTGTAATTGGCCAACCTGACTTTAAGAACTTACTTTTACTGATGCATACATAGCACTGTGTCCTGCTTCATCCAGTCTTAGCGGTGGCTCTTCTCAGGGTGGACTCACTGTTCTGCTTGGTTGGCTTGAGTGGTACCTGTGTCTTGGTTTGGGGCAGAAAGTCCATCTAGTTTTAGAGGACAAGCCTGGGTTTCTCCTGGCAGATGTCCAAGCTCTGGCTCAAGAGATGGTGGGGGTGTTAGGGAAGAGAAGCCAGCTTTCACGTGTCCCCATCTCTTGTATCCAGAGGCCATCGCTGAGGACCCGAGCACATGTGAGCTGTGTGCCTACGCTGCCTGTGCTGGATGCTAGGACAGCAGGAGCTTGCTGTCTCCTGCCCCTCCCCTGCAGTTACTCCCAATGCTGGCAGCGTAATCAACCCTACCCCAATGGAGGTTGAGGAGAGAGCACCTGGGGAGACCCAACACCTGACCCCATCTACGCTGCCAGCCGCTTCTCCAACCTGCACCTAATAAACCAGATTTTAGAGTCCTCCAGGTGTCGCTTTCATTCATTCCTTCATTGCTCAGTGTCCTCATCACCCAGCTTCATAAAACCTACCCTGTGCTCGCATTGTCAGGGCTCAGTGTGCTAAGTGCAAGGACCCCGTTCTCTCTGCTAAGCTACTGGACGCCACACATCAGCACAAGCACGAAGTGACTCCATATGGAGTTGATGGAATCTGTGCTTTCATTCCCATCTCCTGGAGTCACCGAAGTCTCTAAGTCACCTATGAACATAGGAGCTTTGCGGTCTATGACATTGACTCGAGCTCTAGAATAGTCAAGGTAGCTCAGGGTCTGGCCCAAATGACCACTGTAGCCTGGCTTCCTGCCCTCCCCCCAGGCCCACACCCTGAGCTACAGCTCTCAGCATGTCCTCTGCCCCTCTCCCCTCTGCACGGCTCCTTCCCACTCCTGACCTCACCAACTTCCACTAATGCGCTAAAGCTCTGCTCCCATTACCTCCCTTAGGAGTCAGGCCTTTCCCCACCATCCCTGAGTCTTCATGCTCCCACTTTGTCCTTGGGGCTCCCTGGGACTTTGACCACCCACAGCCCTAGCACAGCCCTGGCCACCCAAACATATGTGGGCTTCTGTTCCTCGGGAACCTCTCTGATCCCCAGAGTGGATGAGATCCACCACATGGGAGATTGTATGTGGATGTAACACAGCACAGGAGAGCAAGAGCTACACTTCCATATGCTGTGTGATGCTAGGAAACTTTCCCTCTCTGTATCTTCATTGTCTCAGTGAAACTGAAATAAGTATAATACCTACCTCTCAGAATAACGGAAATACTTCCTGCAAATGTGTTTGTAATATATGCAAAGTTAAGCTATATGCAAACATACAAATTCAATAATGAGTAGAAACAAGTAAAGCATAGTAATGGGTACCAGGGTCAAGCTGAGAATGGTTCAGAGAGGGCTGAGGAGCTGAGGCATGGAGGGAGACCTGTCAGCAATGGTAGAGTGAAGGAAGGTGGAAAGCGAAGGCAATCTTCTTGGGTTCTTCTTGGGGAGTTGGTGGGGGGGGGCAGAGCACCACAGACTGACTCTAGCAGGATTCCTGAGCTGCAGCATTCATGGGTGAGGTGTCCTGGACTTCAGGGGAGGCTTTGTGAAAGGGGCGAGGAAGCAGCATTTGCATCAGCCCTTGGGATTTGCATTGGGTTGGATGGAATCTTAAACCCTGTGTGGAGACTGGAGGCAGAGGGCATGCCAGAATGTGCGGTGGTGCAGACACACAGAGAAGCAGGCAGGTCCAAGGCACCGGACCAGTTCAGTGGGATGAAACCGAGGGTCTGATGTCGTGTATGATTTCTGTTAATATGCAGCCCCAGCACGGCATTCAGTTTCTTCACAGCATGCCCTGTGAGCCTTAGTTCTTTTTCTTGCTAGTCGCTAACCCCTGGTGGTAACCAGAAACAATGGTCATACCTTGAGTCAGGGTCACAAGTTATGGCTTTCTGTTAAGCTAAAGCTATCTTTTTTCTTTTTCTTTTTTGTTAAAGTGAGAGCAGGAGAGATAGTGAGAGACAGACTCCCACATGCACCATAACCAGAATCTACCCGCCTACTCCTATCTGGGGCCGATGCTCAAATCAACCGTGGTATTTTCAGCATTTGAGACAGATGCGCTCAGACCAATTGTTATCCTCAGTGCCAGGGACCGACGTTGGAACAAATTGAGCCATTGGCTGTAGGAGCAGAAGGGGGAGAGAGGCAGATGGTTGTTTTCCTGTGTGCCCTGGAAGGAAAACGCACCTGGGACACTGATACACCAGGCTGAAACTCTGTCCACTGAGCAAACTGGCCAGGGATCAAGATACTATTTTATTTGTTGTTGTTGTTGTTGAAAGAAACAGAAAGAGAGACAGATAGTGACAGACAGGAAGGGAACGAGATGAGAAGCACGAAATCTTCATTGTGGCACCTTAGCAGTTCATTGATTGCTTTCTCATATGTACCTTGATGGGGTGGGGAGCTACAGCAGAGTGAGTGATCCCCTTGCTCAAAACAGCAACCTTGGGCTCAAACTGGTGAGACTCGTTCAAATCAGATGAGCCCGTGCTCAAGCTGGTGACCTCAAGGTTTCAAACCTGGGTCCTCCATATCCCAATCCGACACTCTATCTACTGTACCACCACTGGGTGTGGCTAAAGATACTATTTTGACATAAGTTATATTTCAGCTCCTGTGTCCTAAGATGGAACAACCTCTGGCTACTTTTCCATGAAACCATGCAGAAGAATACTAGTATAGACAGAAGTATGTTCTACAAGGCCCTGAACTCCCTAGGGCATGGCATTCAGTGACTTTTGCCTTGTATATCTATAACCTACATGCCATTGGAAAGGTCAGGATTGTGAGCACTAGTGCCTCAGCTCTGGGTGGTGCCATCTATAATAAAATAGCCAATGTTTCTCCTCTTCAGTTCTCAAGTGTTTGGTCAGCTAGTGCTGGGTGGATGAGCTATTTCTATTCAATAACATGGACAGGGTGCAGCAGGGAGGCACAGGGGTTGAATGTGAGCCCGAGCTTGTCATTTGCAAGCCGCACTCCCCCCTCTGACACTTGGTTTCCTCAGCCTGAAATGGGGATGGTGGCGGATTCTGCTTCCAGGGCTGCAGGGCGTGTGAGGAGACCTGTGGTGGAGTAGAATTACTGCCTCCACTCTGAGCCCCGCTCTCTGGTGGGAGGCCTGGCTGCCTGTTACCAGCTCTGACACTCTGGGCTCCTAGTTTGTTTTCTCAGTTTCTTTCTCTGTAAAATGGAGAAGAGAGAGAAAAGGAGATTCCACTGTTATTTTTATTTAAATTTTTATTTATTGATTTAGTAAGATAAGAAAGAGGAGAATGAGAGAGAGAGAGAGAGAGAGAGAGAGAAAGAGAGACTGGAACACTGACTTTTTTCCGTATGTGCCCTGACCTGGAATTGAACTGACAACCTCTACAATTTGGGACATTGCTAGACCCAACTGAGCTATCCAGCCAGGATGAGATTCCACTTTTAGAACTTTAAGAAATGAGTTGTTGTAAAGGTTTTTTTTCTGCCCATAAAATAAAACGTGGTTGAGTGAATATTAAATGAGATAATACAGGAAAAGGTGTTGGAACCCCACCTGTGGGGCTCTTAGTGAGCATTTTGTCCACACTTCCATTATTATTATTATTATTATTATTATTATTGTCATTAGTGTTATTTCTGTTTGGGTGGCTCAGCCCTGTGCATATAGAGGATGATTGGTCAGTAAATTGCCTTCACTGCCTCCAGCCAGGCAGGTGGGAGCCCAGATAGCTGCAGGGACTGGCTGGGGAAGGTACTTGGTTCCTTGGGGACTAGAGAGGTTATTTAGCTAGAAATGCAGTGCGGTTATCTGACTTGGGCCTTACACTGTGCGTCAGAGTTCCCCTAGAGACAAGAAAGGAAGCATCTTTCAGAGAGGTGGAACAGCCTGTTCAAAGGTGGGGAGCGCGGTTCAGGACGGGCTAGGGGGTGAGCCTGGCAGGAAAGGCCAGAGTGGGGCGGGTTAGGCCGAGCAGAGAGGGGACACACGTCGGGAATGACCAGCAGAAAGAAACAGCAGGACTGAGGAAGAGGAGGAGGTTGGGGGAGCGGCAGGAATGGGAATTGGGAGGAAGAAGGAAAGAGCTTGTTTAAGAACAGTCTGAGGCTGAGGACAGGCGGGACAGAGGGATCAGCACAAGATGAGGACACGCAGTGGCTGAGACAGGCAGGTCACTGGAGAGTCCAGTGGGGATGAGAAGTGGATGCTGCTATTGATAACAATAATAATAAGCATATTAGCTTTCCTGTGTTCCTGGCACTGAGTCAAGCATTGTTATTGTATCATGTAATCCTCCAAAGAAGCCCAAGAGCAGGTATTCTTATCAATCCCCACAGAGGACACAAGGAACACTGAGGCTCAGACAGGGGAAACCTTTTGCTCAGTTCACACACATTGAAACTGGGCAAAGGATAAGACTTGAACCGAGGCCTGTGGTGTGGCAGAGCTGAGACCTTCCCCCAAAGTCACAGCATCACCCCAGTGCCTGCTTGTACTGCTCCTCATCTCCATCATCTGAGGCCCTCTCAAACCCCCTCCCCCGCTGAGTTACTCTCATCTCCTGATACTCCAGGCCTATCTCACCTCCAGGCTCATAAATGTAGCATCTTCTGCAAGAAATGACCTTTTCCCCCCACCCCTTCTCTATGAAAATGTCCACCCATTCTCTAGACATGGGTGCTGGCATGACCTCCGTTGGGAAACCTTCTTGAACTGCTCTACCCCTGTGCTGGGTGATGTGCCCCCTCCAAAGTCCACCCTGACTCACAACCCACTCCCCCAGTCACCCTTCATTGCCTCTCCTGGGACCCCTCCTCTGGCTGCAGCCCCGCCCCAGCACGGGGACGGGCCTAGAGCAGTTGTCAGTGAGTGTGTGTGGTTGGTGAGTGAATACAGGACCCAGGGGTTCTGTGTCACAGGGAGGGGACTGCTCTCTTAACTACCAGGACTATCGTGAGTCTTAACTGGTTAGGCCTTAACTGACAGGTGAACGGATGAGACCAACAAAGCTCCCGGGTTACTCAGTAACCCTGCGTTCTTTAAAAGTCCCACGTTTTCCCTGTGGCATCCAGAGCCATCCTGTCATGGGTTCAGCTGCCATGAACACTTTTCTCCTCTCTGCACTCTGCCTCCTGGGGACCTGGGCTGCCGTGACATAGGGGGGTCACCGTGCACGTAAGTCCTGACCCTACCGTGGTCCTGCACTGCAGGCTCTCTGCCCCCAGTGCACAGATCCTGTGCCCTGTAGAACACCCTCTGTTTGGGGCTGGAGTTGGTTTGTGTGTGTGTGTACATTGTGACTCTTCCTCAAGGACCCCCTCTCAAGCCAGCCTCAAACATCTTCCCCCTCAAACCAGGTAGAAAGAACAACAGCTCTTCTGGGAAAGCAGGAAAAGAGCCAATTTACAGAGGGTAGACAAGGCCAAGCCCTGGGCCAGGTGATTGCCCTGGGAGGAAAGGATTATTATCGCCAGTTCTCAGAGGAGGAATACTGAGCCTCAGAGATGTTCTGGGACTGGCTCTGGGCACAAGGTTGGGAGGAGAAGGAGTGGATTTGTTAGCTGAAAAGGGACCAGGATGAAAGCTGGTTTGCCTTGGACCAGCTGGTAGCATGTGGGTTCTTGATGTTGTGCAGGAAAGATTTAGCAACATGAGTCCAGGTGCTTTGAGAGTATACTTATTAAAGCTCGCGACAATGAAACAAGAATGGGCCTGGATAGAAGAAACAATGGAGAGAACCTGGCGTGGGGGTGGCTGCTCTGGCTCTCTAGAAGCTATGGGAAAGAAATGAGCCAAGGCGAGGTGCAGTCAGAACACTGGGGAGTCAGAGGAAAGGGGGCCTTGGAGACAAGAGTACGGGGTAACCCTGGGACGAGCCTCCACTGCACACTGCTCCCCTGGTAGCCAGTCAGTTGAGGACCCTTAGAGTTTAGGAGACGCAGGCCTGTGGAGTAGAGAGAGAAGGAAGATGGAGGGAAGAGTGTGGCTTGCTCCTGCGAGGGAGAGCACAGACATGGCCCTCAGTCTTGAAGGTATTTAAAGGCTGGGGATTTAGAGGTGGTTTTGTAATAATCTCAATAGAATATTCATTAGCTTTTCCAGGTGTGCCCTTTCAGGGTCGTGGTCTCCAATGATTGGTCAGTGCCAAGATAGGGGTCATCAGTCATTACAGGTGGTCCTGGCATCACCTGCCTGGTTTGGCTGCTTTTCTGGGCCTGGAGCTGAAGTACAAGTGAGACCTAGATGCAATCTCTAAGAAGGAAAGGTCAGGGCAGGATTCATACCCCACGGCCAGTGACATGAAATGTCACGAGTCTAAAAAGCATGATCAGCAACATGGCGGGGGAGGGAAGGCCACCCTGGGGGTGATGTTCGGTGCCAGTTGTGCCAGTAGCTAGGCACCTGGGGCTCTCCACCCCGGTGACCTTCTATATCTGGCTGTCCATCGCTGGGCCAGTGGGTTCTGCTATCTGTCTCAGCTTCCCCAGTCCACCTGCCAAGGAATTTTCCTACCTGTTTCCTGCCACAGATTCAACTCCTGATCTCCGTCCTCAGTCCTTACTCAGCCAGAGCTCGGGCCTGGGTCTCAGACCCATATGGTCATCCTGGAGGTCCTGACGGGAAGCTGTGTCCCCCAGTGTGGAGGCAGTGACAGGCCAGTCTGGCAGCCAGCAGGGCCCCACTCCTTATCACAGCCAGGCTCTGGGAGGCTCTTTTTTTTTTTTTTTTTTTTTTTAATAAATTTTTATTAATGGTAATGGGATGACATTAATAAATCAGGGTACATATATTCAAAGAAAACATGTCTAGGTTATTTTGTCATTAAATTATGTTGCAAACCCCTCGCCCAAAGTCAGATTGTCCTCCATCACCCTCCATCTAGTTCTCTGTGCCCCTCCCCCTCCCCCTAACTCTCTCCCTCCCTCCCTCCCATGTCCTCCCTCCCCCCCACCCTTGGTAACCACCACACTCTTGTCCATGTCTCTTAGTCTCATTTTTATGTTCCACCAATGTATGGAATCATGTAGTTCTTGTTTTTTTCTGATTTACTTATTTCACTCCTTATAATGTTATCAAGATCCCACCATTTTGCTGTAAATGATCTGATGTCATCATTTCTTATGGCTGAGTAGTATTCCATAGTGTATATGTGCCACATCTTCTTTATCCAGTCTTCTATTGAAGGGCTTTTTGGTTGTTTCCATGTCTTGGACACTGTGAACAGTGCTGCAATGAACATGGGGCTACATGTGTCTTCACGTATCAATGTTTCTGAGGTTTTGGGGTATATACCCAGTAGAGGGATTGCTGGGTCATAAGGTAGTTCTATTTTCAGTTTTTTGAGGAACCACCATACTTTCCTCCATAATGGTTGTACTACTTTACAGTCCCACCAACAGTGAATGAGGGTTCCTTTTTCTCCACAGCCTCTCCAACATTTGCTATTACCCGTCTTGTTGATAATAGCTAATCTAACAGGAGTGGGTGGTATCTCATTGTAGTTTTGATTTGCATTTCTCTAATAACTAATGAAGCTGAGCATCTTTTCATATATCTGTTGGCCATTTGTATCTCTTCCTGGGAGAAGTGTCTGTTCATGTCCTCTTCCCATTTTTTTATTGGATTGCTTGTTTGTTTGTTGTTGAGTTTTATGAGTTCTTTGTAAATTTTGGATATTAGGCCCTTATCTGAGTTGTCGTTTGAAAATATCAGTTCCCATATAGTTGGCTATCTGTTTATTTTGATATCAGTTTCTCTTGCTGAGCAAAAACTTTTAATTCTGATGTAGTCCCATTCATTTATCTTTGCCTTCACTTCTCTTGCCATTGGAGTCAAGTTCATAAAATGTTCTTTAAAACCCAGGTCCATGATTTTAGTACCTATGTCTTCTTCTATGTACTTTATTGTTTCAGGTCTTATATTTAGGTCTTTGATCCATTTTGAATTAATTTTAGTACACGGGGACAGGCTGTAGTCGAGTTTCATTCTTTTGCATGTGGCTTTCCAGTTTTCCCAACACCATTTGTTGAAGAGGCTTTCTTTTCTCCATTGTGTGTTGTTGGCCCCTTTATCAAAGATTATTTGACCATATATATGTGGTTTTATTTCTGGGCTTTCTATTCTGTTCCATTGGTCTGAGTGTCTATTTTTTTGCCAATACCATGCTGTTTTGATTATCGTGGCCCTATAATATAGTTTAAAGTCAGGTATTGTAATGCCTCTGGGAGGCTCTTTATTGCTTCTCAAACGTCCACCAGGCTGCAGGTGGGAGCCCGTGCCGAGGATCAGCCCTCACGGCTGTCAGGCAGGGCCACGTGGAACCTGGTCCTGCTCCCAGCCTGTAACTCCTCCTAAACATCACCTCAATGGCTCCCTCATGTTGGGCACCTATTGTCTCTCTGCCACGTCATGTCCCTTTTCTCCACTCATAACATTGAGAGCAAAACCAGGATTCTTGCCCAGTGTCTGCTTATAAGTCTGAGCTGAAACACATCATAGTGTCCTGAAGTGGAGCATCTGGTTCGCGTGTGCCGCAAATTCTGCTTGAGCCACTGGGCCTAGTGAGGGCCCGTCCTGAGACACACGGTCAGGGAGCAGGCTGCAGCCTGTCCTCGTTGTCGGGACGTGTCTCTCTCAGGGTGGAAAATTCTCCTTTTCTCTGGAGTCAGTGAAGAAGCTGAAGGATCTCTGGTTGCTCCAGGGGCCCAGCATTTGGAGGCTCAGAAAGTTACGGACCTGTCGTTCCCACCCTCTGTAACCATCGTAACTTTCCAAAAGAACTCAGGCCTCTCTGCAAGGAGCTTGATGCCCAGGAGATTCTCTGGAGGATGAGAGAGTATCCTGCTGTCTCATGGGTGGGTCATGCGATTTCCCTGATTGGAGGCAGTTGAGGGAAAGAAATGCTCTGTTTGGTGGGATTTAGAGGAGGGGTTTGGTTCTGATTGGTGGGATATATGAAGCCCTCTGTTGTAATTGTCAGGCTGACTTTAAGAAACTCCCTTACTTTTACTGATGCATAGATAGCACTGTGTCCTGCTTCATCCAGTCTTAGCGGTAGCTCTTTTCTGGGTGGACTCAATGCTCTGTTTGGCTGGCTTGAGTGGTACCTGTGTCTTGGTTTGGGGCAGAAATCCCATCTAGTTATAGAGGACGGGCCTGGGTTTTTCCTGGCAGATGTCCAAGCTCTGGCTCAAGAGATGGTGGGGGTGTTAGGGAAGAGAAGCCAGCTTTCATGTGGCCCCATCTCTCTTGTCCAGAGGCCATCTCTTAGGACCCGAGCACACGTGAGCTGTGTGCCTACGCTGCCTGTGCTGGATGCTAGGACAGCAAGAGCTTGCTGTCCCCTGCCCCTCACCTGCAGTTGCTCCCAAAGCTCGCGGCATGATCTACCCTACTCCAATGGAGGCTTGAGGAGAGAGCGCCTGGGGAGACCCAACACCAGACCCCATCCACGCTGCCAGCTGCTTCTTCAACCTGCACCTAATAAACCAGATTTTAGAGTCCTCCTGGTGTCGCTTTCATTCATTCCTTCATTCCTCAGTGTCCTCATCACCCAGCTTCATAAAACCTACCCTGTGCTCGCACTGTCAGGGCTCAGTGTGCTAAGTGCAAGGACCCCCTTCTCTCTGCTAAGCTACCATATGCAACACATAGACACAGAGGGACTTAACTTTTCAAATTACTAAAGGAGTTGGTGTGACCTGTGCTTTCATTCCCATCTCCTAGAGTCACTGAAGTCTCTAAGCCACCTATGAACATAGGAGCTTTACGGTCTATGAGATTGGCTCGAGCTCTAGAATAGTCAAGGTAGCTCAGGGTCTGGCCCCCATGACCACTGTAGCCTGGCTTCCTGCCCTCCCCCCTGGCCCACACCCTGAGCTACAGCTCTCAGCTTGTCCTCTGCCCCTCTCCCCTCTGCACGGCTCCTTCCCCACTCCTGACCTCACCAACTTCCACTAATGCGCTAAAGCTCTGCTCCCATTACCTCCCTTAGGAGTCAGGCCTTTCCCCACCATCCCTGAGTCTTCATGCTCCCACTTTGTCCTTGGGGCTCCCTAGGCACTTTATCACCCATAGCCCTAGCACAGCCCTGGCCACCCAAACATATGTGCGCTTCTGTTCCTCTCTGATCCCCAGATTGGATGAGATCCACCACATGGGAGATTGTATGTGGATGTAACACGGCCCAGGAAAGCAAGAGCTAAACTTCCATGTGCTGTGTGACGCTAGAAAACTTGCTTTCCCTCTCTGTATCTTCATCATCTCAGTGAAACTGGAATAAGTATAGGACCTACCTCCTAGAATTAGGGAAATACTTCCTGCAAATGTGTTTTTAATACATGCAAAGTTCAGCTATATGCAAACATAGTAATTCAATAAAGAGTAGAAACAAGTAAAGCAAAGTAATGGGTACCAGGGTCAAGCTGAGAATGGTTCAGACAGGGCTGAGGAGCTGAGGCATGGAGGGAGACCTGTCAGCAATGGTAGAGTGAAGGAAGGTGAAAAGCGTAGGCAACCTTTTTGGGTTTTTTTTAGGGAGTGAGGTGTGGGGGAAGCACCATAAAGTGATTCCCAGGGCTGCAGAATTCAGAGGGTGAGGTGTCCTGGACTTTAGGGAAGGTTTTATGAAAGGGGAGGGGAAGCAGGCATTTGCATCAGCCTTTGGGATTTGCATTGGGTTGGATGGAATCTTAAAATCTGTGTGGAGCCTGACCAGGTGGTTGTGCAGTGGATAGAGCTTCGAATTGGAATGCTGAGGACCAAGGTTCATAATCCCGAGGTCGCCAGCTTGAGTGTGGGCTCATCTGGTTTGATCAAAAGCTCACCAACTTGGACCCAAGGTTGCTGGCTCGAGCAACGGGTTACTCGTTCTGCTGAGGGCCCTCAGTCAAGACATATATGAGAAAGCAATCAGTGAACAACTAAGGTGTCACAATGCGCAACAAAAAGCTAATGATTGATGCTTCTCATCTCTCCGTTCCTGTCTGTCTGTCCCTGTCTATCCCCCTCTCTGACTCTCTCTCTGTCTCTGAAGAAAAAGGAAATGTGGAAACTGGAGGCAGAGGGCATGCCAGAATGTGCGGTGGTGCAGACACACAGAGAAGCAGGCAGGTCCAAGGCACCGGACCAGTTCAGTGGGATGAAACCGAGGGTCTGATGTCGTGTATGATTTCTGTTAATATGCAGCCCCAGCACGGCATTCAGTTTCTTCACAGCATGCCCTGTGAGCCTTAGTTCTTTCCCTTGCTAGTCACTAACCCCTGGTGGTAACCAGAAACAGTGGTCATACCTTGAGTCAGGGTCACAAGTTATGGATTCTGTTAAGCTAAAGCTATCTTTTTCTTTTTCTTTTTGTTAAAGTGAGAGCAGGAGAGATAGTGAGAGACAGACTCCCACATGCACCCTAACCGGGATCCACCAGCTAACCGTGTCTGGGGCCGATACTCAAATCAACCAAGGTATTTTCAGCATTTGAGGCAGATGCGCTCAGTCCAACTGTGTTATCCTCAGTGCCAGGGGCCGACGATGGAACAAATTGAGCCAGTGGCTGTGGGAGCAGAAGGGGGAGAGATGCAGATGGTTGCTTTTCCTGTGTGTCCTGGATGGGAAATGCACCTGGGACACTGATACACCAGTCTGAAACTTTATCTACTGAGCAAACTGGCCAGGGATCAAGATACTATTTCTTTTGTTGTTGTTGTTAATAGAGACAGATAGGGATAGACAGAAAGTTAAAGAGATGAGAAGCAAGAAAACTTCATTGTGGAACCTGAGCAGTTCATTGATTGCTTTCTCATATGTACCTTGACATGGGGTTGGGGGTGGCTACAGCAGAGCAAAAGTGACTCCCTTGCTCAAAACAGCAACCTTGGGCTTAAATTGGTGAGACTCACTCAAACCAGATGAGCCTGAGCTCAAGCTGGCGACCTCAGGGTTTTGAAACTGGGTCCTCTGCATCTCAGTCTAATGCTCTATTTACTTTACCACTGCCTGGTCAGTCTAAAGATACTGTTTTGACCAAAGTTGTATTTCAGCTTCGGAGTCCTAAGATGGAACAACCTCTGGTTACTTTTCCATGAAACCATGCTTAGGAATGCCAGTATAGACAGGACAGTGGTCTACAAGGCCCTGAACTCCTTAGGGCATGGTATTCAGTGACGTTTACCTTGTATATTTATCACCTACATGCCATTGGGGAGGTCAGGGTGGTGAGCACTAGCGTCTCAGCTCTGGGTGGTGCCATCTATAATAAAATAGCCAATGTTTCTCCTCTTCAGTTCTCAAGTGTTTGGTTGGCTAGTGCTGGGTAGATGAGCTATTTCTATTCAATAACATGAACAGGGTGCAGCAGGGAGGCACGGGGTTAAATGTGAGCCCGAGCTTGTCATTTGCAAGCCACACCCCCCCACACACACTTGGTTTCCTCAGCCTGAAATGGGGATGGTGGTGGATCCTGCTTCCAGGGCTGCAGGGCGTGTGAGGAGACCTGTGGTGGAGTAGAATTACTGCCTCCACTCTGAGCCCCGCTCTCTGGTGGGAGGCCTGGCTGCCTGTTACCAGCTCTGACACTCTGGGCTCCTAGTTCGTTTTCTCAGTTTCTTTCTCTGTAAAATAGGGATGAGAGACTGAAGAGAGAGAAGAAGAGATTCCACTATAATTTTTATTTAAATTTTTATTTATTGATTTGGCAAGATAAGAAAGAGGAGAGAGAGAGAGAGAGAGAGAGACTGGAACATTGACTTGTTCCCGTAGTATGTGCCCTGACCATCAATCATTAGCTTTTTTTCAATTTGTGACAGTGCTCGACCCAACTGAGCTGTTGAGCCAGGACATGATTCCACTTATAGAACTTTAAGAAATGAGTTGTTGTAAAGGTTTTCTTTTGCTCATAAATAAAACATGGTTGAGTGAAAATTAAATGAGGTAATACAGGAAAAGGTGTTAGAGCCTCGCCTGTGGGGCTCTTAGTGAGCACTTTGTCCAAACTTCCATTATTATTATTATTATTATTATTATTATTGTCATTAGTGTTATTTCTGTTTGGGTGGCTCAGCCCTGTGCATATAGAGGATGATTGGTCAGTAAATTGCCTTCACTGCCTCCAGCCAGGCAGGTGGGAGCCCAGATAGCTGCAGGGACTGGCTGGGGAAGGTACTTGGTTCCTTGGGGACTAGAGAGGTTATTTAGCTAGAAATGCAGTGCGGTTATCTGACTTGGGCCTTACACTGTGCGTCAGAGTTCCCCTAGAGACAAGAAAGGAAGCATCTTTCAGAGAGGTGGAACAGCCTGTTCAAAGGTGGGGAGCGCGGTTCAGGACGGGCTAGGGGGTGAGCCTGGCAGGAAAGGCCAGAGTGGGGCGGGTTAGGCCGAGCAGAGAGGGGACACACGTCGGGAATGACCAGCAGAAAGAAACAGCAGGACTGAGGAAGAGGAGGAGGTTGGGGGAGCGGCAGGAATGGGAATTGGGAGGAAGAAGGAAAGAGCTTGTTTAAGGACAGTATGAGGCTGAGCACAGGCGGGACAGAGGGATCAGCACAAGATGCGGACACGCAGTGGCTGAGACGGGCAGGTCACTGGAGAGTCCAGTGGGGATCAGAAGTGGATGCTGCTATTGATAACAATAATAATAACCATATTAGTTTTCCTGTGTTCCTGGCACTGAGCAAGCATTGCTATTGTATCATGTAATCGTCCAAAGAAGCCCAAGAGGCTGGTATTCTTATCAGTCCCCACAGAGAACACAAGAGACACTGGGGCTCAGAGAGGGGAAACTATTTGCTCAGTTCACACACATTGAAACTGGGCAGGAGATAAGACTTGAACCGAGGCCTGTGGTGTGGCAGAGCTGAGACCTTTCCCCAAAGTCACAGCATCACCCCAGTGCCTGCTTGTACTGCTCCTCATCTCCATCATCTGAGGCCTCTCAATCCCCTCCCCCGTTGAGTTACTCTCATCTCCCTGATACTCCAGGCCTACCTCACCTCCAGGCTCATAAATGTAGCATCTTCTGTAAGAAATGACCTTTGCCCCCACCTCTTCTCTATGAAAATGTCTACCCATTCTCTAGACATGGGTGCTGGCATGACCTCCTTTGGGAAAGCTTCCTGAACTGCTCTACCCCTGTGCCGGGTGATGTGCCCCCTCCAAAGTCCACCCTGACTCACAACCCACTCCCCCAGTCACCTTTTACTGCCTCTGCCTGGGACCCCTCCTCTGGCTGCAGCCCCGCCCCAGCACGGGGATGGGACCAGAGCAGTTGTCAGTGAGTGTGTGTGGTTGGTGAGTGATTACAGGACCCAGGGGTTCTGTGTCACAGGGAGGGGACTGCTCTCTTATCTGCCAGGGCTATCGTGAGTCTTAACTGATTAGGTCTTAACTGACATGGGAACAGATGAAACCGACAAAGCTCCCGGGTTACTCAGTAACCCTGCGTTCTTTAAAAGTCCCACGTTTTCCCTGTGGAATCCAGAGCCAGCTACTCCTATCACGAGCACCGCTGCCATGAACACCTTCCTGCTCGCTGCACTCTGCCTCCTGGGGACCTGGGCCGACCTGACACAGGGGGTCACTGTGCCTGTAAGTCCTGACCCTACCATGGTCCTCAGGCTCTCTGCCCCCAGTGCACAGGCTCTGTGCCCTGATAAACACCCCATCCTTCGGGCTGGAGTTGGTTTGTGTGTGTGTGTGTACATTGTGACTCTTTCACAAGGACCCCTCTCAGGCTGGCCTCATACATCTTCCTCCTCAAACCAGGTAGAAAGGAGTACAGCTATTTGGGGAAAGCAGGGGAATAGCCAATTTACAGAGGGTAGACAAGGCCAAGCTCTGGGCCCGCTGATCGCCCTGGGAGGAAAGGATTATTATCGCCAGTTCTCAGAGGAGGAATACTGAGCCTCAGAGATGTTCTGGAACTGGCTCTGGGCACAAGGTTGGGAAGAGATGGAGCTTTATTTGTTAGCGGAAAGGGGATCAGGATCGATGGAGGTTTGCCACGGGCTGGCCAGTAGTGTGTGGGTTCTTGATGTTGTTCAGGAAAGATTTAGAAACATGAGTCCTGGTGATTTTGTGAGTATGCTTATTAGAGCTGGTGACAGTGAAACAAGGAAGGGCCTGGATAGAAGAAACAACGGAGAGAACCTGGGGATGGGGTGGCTGCTCTGGCTCTCTAGAAGCTATGGGAAAGAAATGAGCCAAAGTGAGCATGGGCTGCTGTGTTAGGTTTGCTTGCTGGTTAAGAATCTGGAAGCCCGTTGCCTGATTGGTGCATGAGGGCGTGGCTGCACCTTGTGTGTACGTCCCATGTAAGACTATGGGTGCTTGCACTCAGGGGCATCGTGGATGGCGGATTGTGGAATGCCTTCCCACCACTCTGAAGGGCCATTTTTGCTGTTTGCTTTGCCTGAGAAGAGGTTTTCCCTGCCTGTTTGCTTGTCCACTGTTGTGAGAATCTACTTAACAGTAATGGCCCAACGCTTTCTGGCTGTGCAGTTTCTCTACCATCTGCCCAAATTCAGTGTGGACCTGACCTGCTTGACCTCGGCCGCTGGCATTATAGTCACATGCAGTCAGAACACTGGGGAGTCAGAGGAAAGGGAGCCTTAGAGACGCGTTTACGGGGTTACCCTGAGACAAGACCCACTGCACACTGCTCCCCTGGTAGCAAGTCTCCTGGGGACCCTCTGAGTTTAGGAGATGCAGGTCTGTGGAGTCAAGAGAGTGAGAAGACAAAGGGAAAGTGTGGGCTTGCTCCTGCGAGGGAGAGACCCCCTCCCCCACAGGGTCCTTGTTTTGAGGGTATTTAAAGGTTGTGAGCTTAGAGCTGGTTATAGAATGATCTCAATAGAATATTCATTAGCTTTCCCAGCTGTGCCCTTTCAGGGGCGTGGTCTCTGATGATTGGTCAGTGCCAAGATAGGGTCATCAGTCATTGCAGGTGGTCCTGGCATCACCTGCCTGGTTTGGCTGCTTTTCTGGGCCTGGAGCTGAAGTACAAGTGAGACCTAGATGCAATCTCTAAGAAGGAAAGGTCAGGGGAGTATACGAACCCCATTACCACTGATATGAAATGTCAAGGGGGCTAAACAGCATGATCAGCAACATGCCCGGGGAGGTAAGGCCACCCTGGGGGTGATGTTCGGGGCCATTTATGCCAAATGCTAGGCACCTGGGGCTCTCCGCCCCAGTGACCTTCTGTATCTGGCTGTCCATCGCTGGGCCATTGGGTTCTGCTATCTGTCTCAGCTTCCCCAGTCCACCTGCCAAGGAATTTTCCTACCTGTTTCCTGCCACAGATTCAACTCCTGATCTCCGTCCTCAGTCCTTACTCAGCCAGAGCTCGGGCCTGGGTCTCAGACCCATATGGTCATCCTGGAGGTCCTGACGGGAAGCTGTGCCCCCCAGTGTGGAGGCAGTGACAGGCCAGTCTGGCAGCCAGCAGGGCCCCACTCCCTATCACAGCCAGGCTCTGGGAGGCTCTTTATTGCTTCTCAAACGTCCACCAGGCTGCAGGTGGGAGCCCGTGCTGAGGATCAGCCCTCACGGCTGTCAGGCAGGGCCACGTGGAACCTGGTCCTGCTCCCAGCCTGTAACTCCCCCTAAACATCACCTCAATGGCTCCCTCATGTTGGGCACCTATTGTCTCTCTGCCACGTCATGTCCCTTTTCTCCACTCATAACATTCAGAGCAAAACCAGGATTTCTGCCCAGGGTTTGGTTATAAGTCTGAGCTGAACCACTTCATAGTGCCCTGCAGTGGTGACTCTGGTTTGCGTTTGCCACAAACACTGCTTGAGCCACTGGGGCTGGTGAGGGCCCGTCCTGAGGGACAAGGTCAGGGAGCAGGCTGCAGCCTGTCCTCATTGTCGGGACATGTCTCTCTCAGGATGAAGAGTTCTTCTTTCCTCTGGAGTCAGTGAAGAAGCTCACAGGCTTCCGGGAGCTCCGGGAGCTTGAGGAGCCCAGCACTGAGAGGCAGAGACAGTTTGGTTGGTCTTTGGTTTACGCCTTCTGTGCCCAACCTGATTTTCCCGAACAACTCAGGGCTCTCTGCAAGATCATTGATGCCAAGGAGATCTACCGGAGGCTGGGTGAGTAGCTTGCTGTCTCATGGGTGGGTCATGGGATTTCCCTGATTGGAGGCAGTTGAAGGAGAGAGGTGTTCTGTTGGTGGGATTCAGAGGAGGGGCTCTGCTCTGATTAGTATGACTAGAGGCTCTGTTCTGATTGGTGGGACTTATGAAGCTCTCTGTTGTAATTCATTCTCAGTTGTAATTGGCCAGGCTGACTTTAAGAAGGTCCTGGCTTTCACTAGTGCATACGTAGCACTGTGTCCTGCTTCATCCAGTCTTAGCGGTAGATCTTTTCTGGGTGGATTCACTGCTCTGCTTGGTTGGCTTGAGTGGTACCTGTGTCTTGGTTTGGGGCAGAAATCCCATCTAGTTATAGAGCATGGGCCTGGGTTCCTTCTGGCCATGGGTGGCTGATTTCCAAGTTTTGGCTCAAGAGATGGTGGGGGTGTTAGGGAAGAGAATCCAGTTTTTATGCAATCTCATCTCTCCTTGTCAGAGGCCATCGCCAAGGATCTGAAAATCGGAGTGCCCAAGCCCTGAGCCAAACCTGACTGTACTGAATTCTAGGACAGCAGGAGCTTACTGTCTTCTGACCCTCCTCTGTAGTTGCTCCCAATGCTGGCGGTGTAATCAACCCTACCCCAATGGAGGCTTGAGGAGAGAGCACCTGGGGAGACCCAACACCTGACCCCATCTACGCTGCCAGTTGCTTCTCCAACCTGCACCTAATAAACCAGATTTTAGAGTCCTCCTGGTGTCTCTTTCATTCATTCCTTCATTCCTCAGTGTCCTCGTCACCCAGCTTCATGGACACCTACCCTGTGCTCGCACTGTCAGGGCTCAGTGTGCTAAGTGCAAGGACCCCGTACTCTCTGCAAAACCACCAGAAGCCACACACAGACACAGAGAGACTTAACTTTCCAAACCACCAATGGAGTTGGTGGAACCTGTGCTTTCATTCCCATCTCCTGGAGTCACTGAAGTCTCTAAGTCACCTATGAACATAGGAGCTTTGCGGTCTATGAGATTGGCTCGAGCTCTAGAATAGTCAAGGTAGCTCAGGGTCTGGCCCCCATGACCACTGTAGCCTGGCTTCCTGCCCCCCCCCCCCCCCCAGGCCCACACCCTGAGCTACAGCTCTCAGCTTGTCCTCTGCCCCTCTCCCCTCTGCACGGCTCCTTCCCCACTCCTGCCCTCACCAACTTCCACTAATGCACTGAAGCTCTGCTCCCATTACCTCCCTTAGGAGTCAGGCCTTTCCCCACCATCCCTGAGTCTTCATGCTCCCACTTTGTCCTTGGGGCTCCCTGGGCACTTTGACCACCCACAGCCCTAGCACAGCCCTGGCCACCCAAACATATGTGGGCTTCTGTTCCTCGGGAACCTCTCTGATCCCCAGATTGGATGAGATCCACCACATGGGAGATTGTATGTGGATGTAACACAGCACAGGAAACAGAGCTACACTTCCATGTGCTGTGTGATGCTAGGAAACTTGCTCTACCTCTCTGTATCTTCATCATCTCAGTGAAACAGGAATAAGTAATAGCACCTACCTCTCAGAATTAGGGAAATACTTCTTGTAAATGTGTTTGTAATATATGCAAAGTTCAGCTATATGCAAACATACAAATTCAATAAAGAGTAGAAACAAATAAGGCAAAGTAATGGGTACCAGGGTCAAGCTGAGAATGGTTCAGAGAGGGCTGAGGAGCTGAGGCATGGAGGGAGACCTGTCAGCAATGGTAGAGCGAAGGCAGGTGGAAAGCGAAGGCAACCTTTTTGGGTTCTTCTTGGCAGTGGGGGCGAGAAGTGCAACAGAGTAACTTAAGCAGGATTCCTGAGCTGCAGAATTCAGAAGGTGAGGTGTCCTGGACTTCAGGAAGGCTTTGTGAAAGAGGAGGAGAAGCAGGCATTTACATCAGCCCTTGGTATTTGCATTGGGTTGGAAGGAATCTTAAAACCTGTGTGGATTCTTTGAATATATGTACCCTGATTTTTTTTTTTTTTTGTATTTTTCTGAAGCTGGAAACGGGAAGAGACAGTCAGACAGACTCCCGCATGCGCCCGACCGGGATCCACCTGGCACGCCCACCAGGGGCGACGCTCTGCCCACCAGGGGGCGATGCTCTGCCCCTCTGGGGCACTGCTCTGCCGCGACCAGAGCCACTCTAGTGCCTGGGGCAGAGGCCAAGGAGCCATCCCCAGCACCCGGGCCATCTTTGCTCCAATGGAGCCTTGGCTGCTGGAGGGGAAGAGAGAGACAGAAAGGAGGGGGGGTGGGGAAGCAAATGGGTGCTTCTCCTATGTGCCCTGGCCGGGAATCGAACCCGGATCCCCCGCACGCCAGGCTGACACTCTACCGCTGAGCCAACCAGCCAGGGCCTGTACACTGATTTATTGATGTCACCCCATTAAAATAAAATATATTTATAAAAATAAATAAATAAATAAAAGACAAAAACAAAAAACAAAAAAACAAAAAAACCTGTGTGGAGCCTGACCAGGCGGTGGCACAGTGGATAGAGCTTCGGATTGGAATGCTGAGGACCAAGGTTCGAGACCTCGAGGTCACCAGCTTGAGCGCGGGCTCATCTGGTTTGAGCACACCTCACCAGCTTGGACCCAAGGTTGCTGGCTTGAGCAAGGGGTTACTCGGTCTGCTGAAGCCTGTGGTCAAGGCACATATGAGAAAGCAATGAATGAACAACTGAAGTGTTGCAATGCGCAACGAAAATGTAATGATTTATGCTTCTCATCTCTCCGTTACTGTCTGTCTGACCCTGTCCATCCCTCTCTCTGACTCTATCTCTGTCTCTGAAAAAATAAACAAACATACAAACAAACAAACAAACCCTGTGTGGAGACTGGAGGCAGAGGGCATGCCAGAATGTGCGGTGGTGCAGACACACAGAGAAGCAGGCAGGTCCAAGGCACCGGACCAGTTCAGTGGGATGTAACCGAGGGTCTGATGTCGTGTATGATTTCTGTTAACATGCAGCCCCAGCACGCCATTCAGTTTCTTCACAGCATGCCCTGTGAGCCTTAGTCATTTCTTTTTCTAGTCGCTAACCCCTGGTGGTAACCAGAAACAATAGTCATACCTTGAGTCAGGGTCACAAGTTATGGCTTTCTGGTAAGCTAAAGCTATCTTCTTTTTTGTTTTCTTTTTTGTTAAAGTGAGAGCAGGAGAGATAGTGAGAGACAGACTCCCACATGCACCATGACCGGGAACCACCCAGCTAACCGTGTCTGGGGCTGATGCTCTAATCAACCAAGGTATTTTCATCGTTTGAGGCAAATGCGCCAGACCAACTGTGTTATCCTCAGTACCAGGGGCAGATGCTGGAAGAAATTGAGCCAGCGGCTGTGGGAGCAGAAGGGGGATAGATGCCGATGGTGCTTTTCTTGTGTGCCCTGGATGGGAAATGCTCCTGGTACACTGATAACAAGGCTGAAACTCTGTGCACTGAGCAAACTGATCAGGGTCTCAAGATACTATTTTTATTGTTGTTGACAGAGACAGAGAGAGGGACAGAGAGAGGGACAGACAGGAAGGGAAAGCGATGAGAAGCACCAAATCTTCATTATGGCACCTTAGCAGTTCATTGATTGCTTTCTCATATGTACCTTGACAGGGTGGGGTCCTACAGCAGTGCAAGTGACCCCTTGTTCAAAACAGCAACCTAGGACAAGCTAGTGAGCCTTGTTCAAACCAGATTAGCCCGTGCTGAAGCTGGTGACCTCAGGGTTAAGAAACCTGGGTCCTTCGCATCCGCATCCCAGTCCAGGCTCTATCCTCTGTACCACCGCCTGGTGAGGCCAAAGATACTGCTTTTACCAAAGTTATATTTTAGCTCCTGACTCCTAAGTTGGAACAACCCCTGGCTACTTTTCCATGAAACCATGCTGAGGAATGCCAGTATAGACAGGACAGTGGTCTACAAGGCCCTGAACTCCCTAGTGCATGGTATTCAGTGACTTTTGCCTTGTATATCTATAACCTACATGCCATTGGGGAGGTCAGGGTGGTGAGCACTAGCGTCTCAGCTCTGGGTGGTGCCATCTATAATAAAATAGCCAATGTTTCTCCTCTTCAGTTCTCAGTGTTTGGTCGGCTAGTGCTGGATAGATGAGCTATTTCTATTCAATAACATGAACAGGGTGCAGCAGGGAGGCACAGAGGTTGAATGTGAGCCTGAGCATGTCATTTGCAAGCCGCATACCCGCCTCTGACACTTGGTTTCCTCAGCCTGAAATGGGGATGGTGGCGGATCCTGCTTCCAGGGCTGCAGGGCGTGTGAGGAGACCTGTGGTGGAGTAGAATTACTGCCTCCACTCTGAGCCCCGCTCTCTGGTGGGAGGCCTGGCTGCCTGTTACCAGCTCTGACACTCTGGGCTCCTAGTTTGTTTTCTCAGTTTCTTTCTCTGTAAAATGGAGAAGAGAGAGAAAAGGAGATTCCACTGTTATTTTTATTTAAATTTTTATTTATTGATTTAGTAAGATAAGAAAGAGGAGAATGAGAGAGAGAGAGAGAGAGAGAGAGAGAGAGAGTGGAACATTGACTTGTTTCCGTATGTGCCCTGACCTGGGATTGAACTGGCAGTCTCTACAATTTGGGACCCAACCGAGCTCTCGAGCCGGGATGAGATTCTACTTTTAGAACTGTAAGAAATGAGTTGTTGTAAAGGTTTTCTTTTTGCCCGTAAATAAAACATGGTTGAGTGAAAATTAAATGAGATAATACAAGAAGAGGTGTTAGAGCCTCGCCTGTGGGGCTCTTAGTGAGCACTTTGTCCAAACTTCCATTATTATTATTATTATTATTATTATTATTATTGTCATTAGTGTTATTTCTGTTTGGGTGGCTCAGCCCTGTGCATATAGAGGATGATTGGTCAGTAAATTGCCTTCACTGCCTCCAGTCAGGCAGGTGGGAGCCCAGATAGCTGCAGGGACTGGCTGGGGAAGGTACTTGGTTCCTTGGGGACTAGAGAGGTTATTTAGCTAGAAATGCAGTGCGGTTATCTGACTTGGGCCTTACACTGTGCGTCAGAGTTCCCCTAGAGACAAGAAAGGAAGCATCTTTCAGAGAGGTGGAACAGCCTGTTCAAAGGTGGGGAGCGCGGTTCAGGACGGGCTAGGGGGTGAGCCTGGCAGGAAAGGCCAGAGTGGGGCGGGTTAGGCCGAGCAGAGAGGGGACACACGTCGGGAATGACCAGCAGAAAGAAACAGCAGGACTGAGGAAGAGGAGGAGGTTGGGGGAGCGGCAGGAATGGGAATTGGGAGGAAGAAGGAAAGAGCTTGTTTAAGGACAGTATGAGGCTGAGCACAGGCGGGACAGAGGGATCAGCACAAGATGCGGACATGCAGTGGCTGAGACGGGCAGGTCACTGGAGAGTCCAGTGGGGATCAGAAGTGGATGCTGCTATTGATAACAATAATAATAACCATATTAGTTTTCCTGTGTTCCTGGCACTGAGCAAGCATTGCTATTGTATCATGTAATCGTCCAAAGAAGCCCAAGAGGCTGGTATTCTTATCAGTCCCCACAGAGAACACAAGAGACACTGGGGCTCAGAGAGGGGAAACTATTTGCTCAGTTCATATACATGGAAACTAAGCAGGAGATAAGACTTGAACCGAGGCCTGTGGCGTGGCAGAGCTGAGACCTTCCCCCAAAGTCACAGCATCACCCCAGTGCCTGCTTGTACTGCTCCTCATCTCCATCATCTGAGGCCCTCTCAAACCCCCTCCCCCGCTGAGTTACTCTCATCTCCCTGATACTCCAGGCCTATCTCACCTCCAGGCTCATAAATGTAGCACCTTCTGTAAGAAATGACCTTTGTTGCCCACCCCTTCTCTATAAAAATGTCCACCAATTCTCTAGACATGGGTGCTGATATAACCTCTTTAGGAAAATCTTCTTTTTTCTTTCTTTCTTTTTTTTTTTTTTTTGTATTTTTCCGAAGCTGGAAACAGAGAGGCAGTCAGACAGACAACAGATTCCTGCATGCACCCAACCAGGACCCACCTGGCATGCCCACCAGGGGGCAATGCTCTGCCAATCTGGGGCGTCGCTCTGTTGCATCCAGAGCCATTCTAGCGCCTGAGTCAGAGACCACAGAGCCATCCTCTGTGCTCCGGCATCTTTGCTTCAATGGAGCCTCGGCTGCGGGAGAAGAGAGAGACTGAGAGGAAGGAGGGGGGGGGGGTGGAGAAGCAGATGGGCGCTTCTCCTGTGTGCCCTGGCTGGGAATCGAACCCAGGACTCCTGCACACCAGGCCGATGTTCTACCACTGAGCCAACCGGCCAGGGCCAGGGAAACCTTCTTGAACTGCTCTACCCCTGGGCTGCTCGAGGTGCCCCCTCCAAAGTCCACCCTGACCCTCGACCCACTCCTCCAGTCACCCTTCACTGCCTCTCCTGGGACCCCTCCTCCAGGGCTGCAATCCCAATCCGCACTGGGACCAGAGCAGTTCTCAGTGAGTGTGTGGTTGGTGAGTGATTACAGAACCCTGGGGTTCTGTGTCACAGGGAGGGGACTGCTCTCTTTACTACCAGGACTATCGTGAGTCTTGACTGATTAGGCCTTAACTGACAGGTGGACAGATGAGACCGACAAAGTTCCCAGGTTACTCAGTAACCCTGCGTTCTTTAAGAGTCCCATGTTTTCCCTGTGGCATCCAGAGCCAGCTACTCCTGTCACAGGCACCGCTGCCATGAACACCTTCCTGCTCGCTGCACTCTGCCTCCTGGGGACCCGGGCCGACCTGACACAGGGGGTCACTGTGCACGTAATTTCTTCCTGACTCTACTGCGGTCCTGCTGGCTCTCTGCCCCCAGTGCACAGGGCCTGTGCCCTGAGAGAACACTTTTTCTTTGGGGCTGGAGTTTTGTGTGTGTGTTTGTGTACACTGTTACTCTTCCTCAAAAGCCCCTTCTCAGGCTGGCCTCATACATCTTCCCTCTCAGTCCAGGTAGAAAGAAGAACAGCTATTTGGGGAAAGCAAGGGATTAGCCAATTTACAGAGGGTAGACAAGGCCAAGCCCTGGGCCAGGTGATCGCCCTGGGAAGAAGGGATTATTATCGACAGTTCTCAGAGGAGGAATACTGAGCCTCAGAGATGTTCTGGAACTGGCTCTGGGCACAAGGTTGGGAAGAGAAGGAGCTGGGTTGGTTACCGGAAAAGGAACCAGGATCGAAGCTGGTTTGCCTTGGGCCGGCCCGTATTGTGTGGGTTCTTGATGTTGTGCAGGAAGGATTTAGCAACATGAGTCCAGGTGATTTTGGGAGTATACTTATTAAAGCTCGCGACAGTGAAACAATAACGGACCTGGATAGAGAACAACGGAGAGAACCTGGGGTGGGGGTGGCTGCTCTGGCTCTCTAGAAGCTATGGGAAAGAAATGAGCCAAGGTGAGGTGCAGTCAGAACACTGGGGAGTCAGAGGAAAGGGGGCCTTGGAGACAAGAGTACGGGGTAACCCTGGGACGAACCTCCACTGCACACTGCTCCCCTGGTAGCCAGTCACTTGAGGACCCTTAGAGTTTAGGAGACGCAGGCCTGCAGAGTAGAGAGAGAAGGAAGATGGAGGGAAGAGTGTGGCTTGCTCCTGTGAGGGAGAGCACAGACATGGCCCTCAGTCTTGAAGGTATTTAAAGGCTGGGGGTTTAAAGGTGGTTTTATAATAATCTCAATAGAATATTCATTAGCTTTTCCAGGTGTGCCCTTTCAGGGTCGTGGTCTCTGATGATTGGTCAGTGCCAAGATAGGGTCATCAGTCACTATAGGTGGTCCTGGCATCACCTGCCTGGTTTGGCTGCTTTTCTGAGCCTGGAGCTGAAGTACAAGTGAGACCTAGATGCAATCTCTAAGAAGGAAAGGTCAGGGAGGATTCATACCCCACGGCCAGTGACATGAAATGTCACGAGGTCTAAACAGCATGATCAGCAACATGCCCGGGGAGGGAAGGCCACCCTGGGGGCGATGTTCGGGGCCAGTTGTGCCAGTAGCTAGGCACCTGGGGCTCTCCGCCCCAGTGACCTTCTATATCTGGCTGTCCATCGCTGGGCCAGTGGGTTCTGCTATCTGTCTCAGCTTCCCCAGTCCACCTGCCAAGGAATTTTCCTACCTGCTTCCTGCCACAGATTCAACTCCAGATCTCCGTTCTCAGTCCTTACTCAGCCAGAGCTTGGGCCTGGGTCTCAGACCCATATGGTCATTCCTGGAGGTCCTGACGGGAAGCTGTGTCCCCCAGTGTGGAGGCAGTGACAGGCCAGTCTGGCAGCCAGCAGGGCCCCACTCCTTATCACAGCCAGGCTCTGGGAGGCTCTTTATTGCTTCTCAAACGTCCACCAGGCTGCAGGTGGGAGCCCGTGCCGAGGATCAGCCCTCACGGCTGTCAGGCAGGGCCACGTGGAACCTGGTCCTGGTCTCAGTCTGTAACTCCCCCTAAACATCACCTCAATGGCTCCCTCATGTTGGGCACCTATTGTCTCTCTGCCACGTCACGTCCCTTTTCTCCACTCATAACATTGAGAGCAAAACCAGGATTCCTGCCCAGTGTCTGGTTATAAGACTGAGCTGAACCACTTCATAGTGCCCTGCAGTGGAGCATCTGGTTCACATGTGCCACAAACACTGCTTGAGCCACTGGGGCTGGCGAGGGCCTGTCCTGATGGACACGGTCAGGGAGCAGGCTGCAGCCTGTCCTCATTGTCGGGACATGTCTCTCTCAGGATGGAAAGTTCTCCTTTTCTCTGGAGTCAGTGAAGAAGTTCCAGGAGCTCCGGGAGCCCGGCACTTGGAGGCTCAGGGAGTTTAATGGACCTGTGGTTCCCACCCTCTGTAACCATCAAACTTTCCAAAAGACCTCAAGCCTCTCTGCAAGGAGCCTGATGCCCTGGAGGTCCTCCAGAGGCTGGGTGAGTAGCTTGCTGTCTCATGGGTGGGGCGTGGGGTTTCCCTGATTGGAGGCTGTTGAAGGAGAGAAGTGTTCTGTTTGGTGGAATTCAGAGGAGGGGCTCTGCTCTGATTAGTATGACTAGAGGCTCTGTTCTGATTGGTGGGACTTATGAAGCTCTCTGTTGTAATTCATTCTCAGTTGTAATTGGCCAGGCTGACTTTAAGAAGGTCCTGGCTTTCACTAATGCATAGGTAGCACTGTGTCCTGCTTCATCCAGTCTTAGCAGTGGCTCTTTTCTGGGTGGACTCACTGTTCTGCTTGGTTGGCTTGAGTGGTACCTGTGTCTTGGTTTGGGGTAGAAAGCCCATCTAGTTTTAGAGGACAAGCCTGGGTTTCTTCTGGCAGATGTCCAAGCTCTGGCTCAAGAGATGGTGGGGGTGTTAGGGAAGAGAAACCAGCTTTCACGAGGCCTCATCTCTTGTATCCAGAGGCCATCACTTAGGACCTCAGCACATGTGAGCTGTGTGCCTACGCTGCCTGTGCTGGATGCTAGGACAGCAGGAGCTTGCTGTCTCCTGCCCCTCCCCTGCAGTTGCTCCCAATGCTGGCAGCGTAATCAACCCTACCCCAATGGAGGTTTGAGGAGAGAGCACCTGGGGAGACCCAACACCTGACACCGTTCACACTGCCAGCTGCTTCTCCAATCTGCACCTAATAAACCAGATTTTAGAGTCCTCCTGGTGTCGCTTTCATTCATTCCTTCATTCCTCAGTGTCCTCATCACCCAGCTTCATGAACACCTACCCTGTGCTCGCACTGTCAGGGCGCAGTGTGCTAAGTGCAAGGACCCCGTTCTCTCTGCTAAGCTACTGGACGCCACACATCAGCACAAGCACGAAGTGACTCCATATGGAGTTGGTGGAACCTGTGCTTTCATTCCCATCTCCTGGAGTCACCGAAGTCTCTAAGCCACCTCTGAACATAGGAACTTTGCGGTCTATGAGATTGGCTCAAGCTCTAGAATAGTCAAGGTAGCTCAGGGTCTGGCCCCCATGACCACTGTAGCCTGGCTTCCTGCCCTCCCCCCAGGTCCACACCCTGAGCTACAGCTCTCAGCATGTCCTCTGCCCCTCTCCCCTCTGCACGGCTCCTACCCCACTCCTGCCCTCACCAACTTCCACTAATGCACTAAAGCTCTGCTCCCATTACCTCCCTTAGGAGTCAGGCCTTTCCCCATCATCCCTGAGTCTTGATGCTCCCACTTTGTCCTTCGGGCTCCCTGGGCACTTTGACCACCCACAGCCCTAGCACAGCCCTGGCCACCCAAACAAATGGTGGCTTCTGTTCCTCGGGAACCTCTCTGATCCTCAGAGTGGATGAGATCCACCACATGGGAGATTGTATGTGGATGTAACACAGCACAGGAAAGCAAGAGCTACACTTCCATGTGCTGTGTGACGCTAGGAAACTTGCTTTCCCTCTCTGTATCTTCATCATCTCAGTGAAAATGGAATAAGTATAGCACCTACCTCCCAGAATAAGGGAAATACTGCCTCCAAATGTGTTTGTAATATATGATTCAGTATATTAGTTCAGCTATATGCAAACATACAAATTCAATAATGAGTAGAAACAAGTAAAGCATAGTAATGGGTACCAGGGTCAACTGAGAATGGTTCAGAGAGGGCTGAGGAGCTGAGGCATGGGGAGACCTGTCAGCAATGGTAGAGCGAAGGAAGGTGGAAAGCGAAGGCAATCTTCTTGGGTTCTTCTTGGGGAGTTGGTGGGGGGCAGAGCACCACAGACTGACTCTAGCAGGATTCCTGAGCTGCAGCATTCATGGGTGAGGTGTCCTGGACTTCAGGGGAGGCTTTGTGAAAGGGGCGAGGAAGCCGCATTTGCATCAGCCCTTGGGATTTGCATTGGGTTGGATGGAATCTTAAACCCTGTGTGGAGACTGGAGGCAGAGGGCATGCCAGAATGTGCGGTGGTGCAGACACACAGAGAAGCAGGCAGGTCCAAGGCACCGGACCAGTTCAGTGGGATGAAACCGAGGGTCTGATGTCGTGTATGATTTCTGTTAATATGCAGCCCCAGCACGGCATTCAGTTTCTTCACAGCATGCCCTGTGAGCCTTAGTTCTTTTCCTTGCTAGTCGCTAACCCCTGGTGGTAACCAGAAACAGTGGTTATACCTTGAGTCAGGGTCACAAGTTATGGATTTCTGTTAAACTAAAGCTATCTTTTTTCTTTTCTTTTTTGTTAAAGTGAGAGCAGGAGAGATAGTGAGAGACAGACTCCCACATGCACCCTGACAAGGATCCGCCCGGCTAACACTGTCAACCAAGCTGTGTTCAGCATCAGAGGCAGATGAGCTCAGACCAACTGTGTTATCCTCAGTGCCTGGGGCCGACGCTGGAAGAAATTCAGCCAGTGGCTGTGGGAGCAGAATGGGGAGAGATGCAGATGGTTGCTTTTCCTGTGTACCCTGGATGGGAAATGCACCTGGGACACGGATACTCCAGACAGATGTTCTGTCCACTGAGCAAACTGGCCAGGGCCTCAAGATACTATTTTGTTGTTGTTGACGGAGACAGAGAGAGACAGAGAGGACTGATAGGGGCAGACAGTCAGGAATGGAACGAGATGAGAAGCACCAAATCTTCATTGTGGCACCTTAGCAGTTCATTGATTGCTTTCTCATATGTACCTTGACGGGGTGGGTGGCTACAGCAGAGCAAGTGACCCCTTGCTCAAAACAGCAACCTTGGACTCAAGCTGATGAGACTTGCTCAAACTAGATTAGCTCGTGCTCAAGCTGGCGACCTCAGGGTTTCAGACCGGGGTCCTCGATATCCTAGTTCATGTTCTCCACCAGGGGTCCCCAAACTACGGCCCACAGGCCGCATGCGGCCCCCTGAGGCCATTTATCCAGCCCCCACCACACTTCCAGAAGGGGCACCTCTTTCATTGGTGGTCGGTGAGAGGAGCACAAGATGTGGTAGCACCGCAAAGTGTGGCGGCAGCACTTATGTACAGTACTACTTCCAGTGATGCGGGACGCACACGTCACGGCTCCAGAAGCGCGTCATATCACTTGTTACGGCTAGCAGTGACAAATATGGAACCGGACATTGACCATCTCATTAGCCAAAAGCAGGCCCATAGTTCCCATTGAAATACTGGTTAGTTTGTTGATTTAAATTTACTTGTTCTTTATTTTAAATATTGTATTTGTTCCCGTTTTGTTTTTTTACTTTAAAATAAGATATGCACACTGCACATAGGGATTTGTTCATAGTTTTTTTTATAGTCCAGCCCTCTGACAGTCTGAGGGACAGTGAACTGGCCCTCTGTGTAAAAAGTTTGGGGACCCCTGTTCTCCACTGTACAATCTCCTGATCAGGCTAAAGATACTGTTTTGACCGAAGTTATATTTCAGCTCCTGACTCCTAAGTTGGAACAACTTCTGGCTACTTTTCCATGAAACCATGCTGAGGAATGCCAGTATAGACAGGACAGTGGTCTACAAGGCCCTGAACTCCCTAGTGCATGGTATTCAGTGACTTTTGCCTTGTATATCTATAACCTACATGCCATTGGGGAGGTCAGGGTGGTGAGCACTAGCGTCTCACCTCTGGGTGGTGCCATCTATAATAAAATAGCCAATGTTTCTCCTCTTCAGTTCTCAGTGTTTGGTCGGCTAGTGCTGGATAGATGAGCTATTTCTATTCAATAACATGAACAGGGTGCAGCAGGGAGGCACAGAGGTTGAATGTGAGCCTGAGCATGTCATTTGCAAGCCGCATACCCACCTCTGACACTTGGTTTCCTTAGCCTGAAATGGGGATGGTGGCGGATCCTGCTTCCAGGGCTGCAGGGCGTGTGAGGAGACCTGTGGTGGAGTAGAATTACTGCCTCCACTCTGAGCCCCGCTCTCTGGTGGGAGGCCTGGCTGCCTGTTACCAGCTCTGACACTCTGGGGTCCTAGTTCGTTTTCTCAGTTTCTTTTTCTGTAAAATGGGGATGACAGACTGAAGAGAGAGAAAAAAGGATTCTACTGTTATTATTTTTTTTTCTTCCATTTTTCTGAAGCTGGAAACAGGGAGAGATAGTCAGACAGACTCCCGAATGCGCCTGACCGGGATCCACCCGGCACGCCCACCAGGGGCGACGCTCTGCCCACCAGGGGGCGATGCTCTGCCCATCCTGGGAGTCGCCATGTTGCGACCAGAGCCTCTCTAGCGCCTGAGGCAGAGGCCACAGAGCCATCCCCAGCGCCCGGGCCATCTTTGCTCCAATGGAGCCTTAGTTGCGGGAGGGGAAGAGAGATACAGAAAGGGAAAGCGCGGCGGAGGGGTGGAGAAGCAAATGGGCGCTTCTCCTATGTGCCCTGGCCGGGAATCGAACCCGGGTCCTCCGCACGCTAGGCCGACGCTCTACCGCTGAGCCAACCGGCCAGGGCCTCTACTGTTATTTTTATTTAAATTTTTATTTATTGATTTGGCAAGATAAGAAAGAGGGGAATGAGAGAGAGAGAGAGAGAGAGGACTGGAACATTGACTTGTTCCTGTATGTGCTCTGACCTGGGATTGAACTGGCAGTCTTTACAATTTGGGACCCAACTGAGCTCTTGAGCCGGGATGAGATTCCACTTTTAGAACTTTAGGAAATGAGTTGTTGTAAAGCTTTTCTTTTTGCCCGTAAATAAAACATGGTTGAGTGAAAATTAAATGAAGTAATACAGGAAAAGGTGTTAGAACCCTGCCTGTGGGGCTCTTAGTGAGCACTTTGTCCAAACTTCCATTATTATTATTATTATTATTATTATCATTAGTAGTATTTCTGTTTGGGTGGCTCAGCCCTGTGCATATAGAGGATGATTGGTCAGTAAATTGCCTTAACTGCCTCCAGCCAGGCAGGTGGGAGCCCAGATAGCTGCAGGGACTGGCTGGGGAAGGTACTTGGTTCCATGGGGACTAGAGAGGTTATTTAGCTAGAAATGCAGTGCGGTTATCTGACTTGGGCCTTACACTGTGCGTCAGAGTTCCCCTAGAGCAGCGGTTCTCAACCTGTGGGTTGCGCCCCCTGTGGGGGTCGAACGACCAAAACACAGGGATCGTCTAAAGCCAATGGAAAATATATATTTATTATACAATACATTTTTAAATAAAATATGTATTTCCGATGGCTTTAGGCCACCCCTGTTTTTTGGTTGTTCGACTCCCGCCGGGATCGTGACCCACAGGTTGAGAACCGCTGCCCTAGAGACAAGAAAGAAAGTATCTTTCAGAGAGGTGGAACAGCCTGTTCAAAGGTGGGGAGCACGGTTCAGGACGGGCTGGGGAGGTGAGCCTGGCAGGAAAGGCCAGAGTGGGGCGGGTTAGGCCGAGCAGAGAGGGGACACACGTCAGGAATGACCAGCAGAAAGAAACAGCAGGACTGAGGAAGAGGAGGAGGTTGGGGGAGCGGCAGGAATGGGAATTGGGAGGAAGAAGGAAAGAGCTTGTTTAAGGACAGTCTGAGGCTGAGCACAGGCGGGACAGAGGGATCAGCACAAGATGCGGACATGCAGTGGCTGAGACGGGCAGGTCACTGGAGAGTCCAGTGGGGATCAGAAGTGGATGCTGCTATTGATAACAATAATAATAACCATATTAGTTTTCTTGTGTTCCTGGCACTGAGCCAAGCATTGCTATGGTCTCGTGTAATCCTCCAAAGAAGCCCAAGAGCAGGTATTCTTATCAATCCCCACAGAGGACACAAGGAACACTGAGGCTCAGAGAGGGGAAACTATTTGCTCAGTTCACACACATTGAAACTGGGCAGGAGATAAGACTTGAACCGAGGCCTGTGGTGTGGCAGAGCTGAGACCTTCCCCCACAGTCACAGCATCACCCCAGTGCCTGCTTGTACTGCTCCTCATCTCCATCATCTGAGGCCCTCTCAAGCCCCCTCCACTGCTGAGTTACTCTCATCTCCCTGATATTCCTGGCCTTTCTCACCTCCAGGCTCATAAATGTAGCATCTTCTGTAAGAAATGACCTTTGCCCCCACCCGTTCTCTATGAAAATGTCCACCCATTCTCTAGACATGGGTGCTGGCATGACCTCCGTTGGGAAACCTTCTTGAACTGCTCTACCCCTGGGCTGGGGGAGGTGCCCCCTCCAAAGTCCACCCTGACCCCCGACCCACTCCTCCAGTCACCCTTCACTGCCTCTCCTGGGACCCCTCCTCCAGGGCTTCAGCCCTGCTCCAGCAAGAGGATGGGCCCAGAAAAGTTGTCAGTGAGTGTGTATAGTTGGTGAGTAATTATAGTACCTAGGGGCTGTTGGTAACATGAGTGCCCAGGGAGGGAACTGTTCTCTTATCTGCCAGGACTATCTTGAGACTTAACTGATTTGGCCTTAATTGACAGGTGAACCAATGAAGGTCCTGGGTTACTCAGTAACCCTGCGTTCTTTAAAAGTCCCACGTTTTCCCTGTGGCATCCAGAGCCAGCTACTCCTGTCACGGGCACCGCTGCCATGAACACCTTCCTGCTCGCTGCAATCTGCCTCCTGGGGACCTGGGCAGCCCTGGCACAGGAAGTCACCGTGCCCGTAAGTTCTGACCCTACGGTGGTCCTGCTGGCTCTCTGCTCCCAGTGCACAGATCCTGTGTCCTGATAGAACACCTCCTCTTTGGGGCTGGAGTTGGTTTATGTGTGTGTGTACATTGTAACTCTTCCTCAAGGATCCCTCTCAGGTTGGCCTCATACATCTTTTGTCTCAAACTAGGTAGAAAGAAGGACAGCTATTCGGGGAAAGCAGGGGGGAATAGAAAATTTACAGAGGGTAGACATGGCAAAGCTCTGGGCCCACTGATCGCCTTCAGAGGAAGGGATTATTATCGCCTGTTCTCAGAGGAGGAATACTGAGCCTCAGAGATGTTCTGGAACTGGCTCTGGGCACAAGGTTGGGAAGAAAAAATGCTGAATGTATTAGCGGAAAGGGGACTAGGATCGAAGCAGGTTTATCTTGGGTCAGCCGGTATTGTGTGCGTTCTTGATGTTGTGTAGGAAAGATTTCACAACACGAGTCCTGGTGATTCCTTGAGTATGCTTATTAAAGCTGATGACAATGAAATAAGGAAGGGCCTGGATAGAAGAAACAACGGAGAGAACCTGGGGATGGGGTGGCTGCTCTGGCTCTCTAGAAGCTATGGGAAAGAAATGAGCCAAAGTGAGCATGGGCTGCTGTGTTAGGTTTGCTTGCTGGTTAAGAAGCTGGAAGCCCTTTGCCTGATTGGTGCATGAGGGCGTGGCTGCACCTTGTGTTCACGTCCCATGTAAGACTATGGGTGCTTGTGCTCAGGGGCATCGTGGATGGCGGATTGTGGTTTGCCTTCTCACCACTGTGTTGGGCCATTTTTGCTGTTTGCTTTGCCTGAGAAGAGGTTTTCCCTGCCTGTTTGCTTGCCCACTGTTGTGAGAATCTACTTAACAGTAATGGCCCAATGCTTTCTGGCTGCGCAGTTTCTCTACCGTCTGCCCAAGTTCAGTGTGGACCTGACCTGCTTGACCTCGGCCGCTGGCATTATAGTCACATGCAGTCAGAACACTGGGGAGTCAGAGGAAAGGGAGCCTTGGAGACACGTTTACGGGGTTACCCTGAGACAAGACCCACTGCACACTGCTCCCCTGGTAGCAAGTCTCCTGGGGACCCTCTGAGTTTAGGAGATGCAGGTCTGTGGAGTCAAGAGAGTGAGAAGACAAAGGGAAAGTGTGGGCTTGCTCCTGCGAGGGAGAGACCCCCTCCCCCACAGGGTCCTTGTTTTGAGGGTATTTAAAGGTTGTGAGCTTAGAGCTGGTTATAGAATGATCTCAATAGAATATTCATTAGCTTTCCCAGCTGTGCCCTTTCAGGGTCGTGGTCTCCAATGATTGGTCAGTGCCAAGATAGGGTCATCAGTCATTACAGGTGGTCCTGGCATCACCTGCCTGGATTGGCTGCTTTTCTGGGCCTGGAGCTGAAGTACAAGTGAGACCTAGATGCAATCTCTAAGAAGGAAAGGTCAGGGGAGTATACGAACCCCATTACCACTGATATGAAATGTCAAGGGGGCTAAACAGCATGATCAGCAACATGCCCGGGGAGGGAAGGCCACCCTGGGGGTGATGTTGGGGGCCAGTTGTGCCAATAGCTAGGCACCTGGGGCTCTCCGCCCAGTGACCTTCTGTATCTGGCTGTCCATCGCTGGGTCATTGGGTTCTGCTGTCTCAGCTTCCCCAGTCCACCTGCCAAGGAATTTTCCTACCTGCTTTCTGCCACAGATTCAACTCCAGATCTCTGTTCTCAGTCCTTACTCAGCCAGAGCTCGGGCCTGGGTCTCAGACCCATATGGTCATCCTGGAGGTCCTGACGGGAAGCTGTGCCCCCCAGTGTGGAGGCAGTGACAGGCCAGTCTGGCAGCCAGCAGGGCCCCACTCCCTATCACAGCCAGGCTCTGGGAGGCTCTTTATTGCTTCTCAAACGTCCACCAGGCTGCAGGTGGGAGCCCGTGCTGAGGATCAGCCCTCACGGCTGTCAGGCAGGGCCACGTGGAACCTGGTCCTGCTCCCAGCCTGTAACTCCCCCTAAACATCACCTCAATGGCTCCCTCATGTTGGGCACCTATTGTCTCTCTGCCACGTCATGTCCCTTTTCTCCACTCATAAATTGAGAGCAAAACCAGGATTCCTGCCCAGTGTCTGGTTATAAGTCTGAGCTGAACCACTTCATAGTGCCCTGCAGTGGAGCATCTGGTTCACATGTGCCACAAACACTGCTTGAGCCACTGGGGCTGGTGAGGGCCTGTCCTGAGAAACACGGTCAGGGAGCAGGCTGCAGCCTGTCCTCATTGTTGGTATGTGTCTCTCTCAGGATGAAGAGTTCTCCTTTCCTCTAGAGTTAGTGACGGATCTCCCGGGCTTTTGGGAGGTCGAGGAGCCCAGCCTTGAGAGGCAGAGACGGTTTGATTGGTCTTTGGTTCGCTCCTTCTGTGACCATCCTGATTTTCCCGAAGAACTCAGGCCTCTCTGCAAGGAGCTTGATGCCCAGGAGGTCCTCCAGAGGCTGAGTGAGTAGCCTGCTGTCTCATGGGTGGGGCGTGGGGTTTCCCTGATTGGAGGCAGTTGAAGGAGAGAAGTGCTCTGTTTGGTGGGATTCAGAGGAGGGGCTCTGCTCTGATTAGTATGACTAGAGGCTCTGTTCTGATTGGTGGGACTTATGAAGCTCTCTGTTGTAATTCATTCTCAGTTGTAATTGGCCAGGCTGACTTTAAGAAGGTCCTGGCTTTCACTAATGCATAGGTAGCACTGTGTCCTGCTTCATCCAGTCTTAGCGGTAGCTCTTTTCAGGATGGACTCACTGCTCTGCTTGGTTGGCTTGAGTGGTACCTGTGTCTTGGTTTGGGGCAGAAAGCTCATCTAGTTATAGAGGACGGGCCTGGGTTTCTCCTTGCCGATGTCCAAGCTCTGGCTCAAGACAGGCTGTTGGTGTTAGGGAAGAGAAGCCAGCTTTCATGGAACCCCATCTCTCTTGTCCAGAGACCATCGCCAAGGAACTGAAAATCGGAGTGCCCATACCCTGTGCCAATCCTGACTGTACTGAATTGTAAGACAGCAGGAGCTTGCTGTCTCTGGAACATCCCTGCAGTTGCTCCCAATGCTGGCGGTGTAATCAACCCTACCCCAATGGGGGCTTGAGAGAGCACCTGGGGAGACCCAACACCTGACCCCATCTACGCTGCCAGCTGCTTCTCCAACCTGCACCTAATAAACCAGATTTCAGAGTCCTCCTGGTGTTGCTTTCATTCATTCCTTCATTCCTCAGTGTCCTCATCACCCAGCTTCATGGACACCTACCCTGTGCTTGCATTGTCAGGGCTCAGTGTGCTAAGTGCAAGGACCCTGTACTCTCTGCAAAGCTACCAGAAGCCACACACAGACACAGAGAGACTTAACTTTCCAAACCACCAATGGAGTTGGTGGAACCTGTGCTTTCATTCCCATCTCCTGGAGTCACTGAAGTCTCTAAGTCACCTATGAACATAGGAGCTTTGCAGTCTATGAGATTGCTCGAGCTCTAGAATAGTCAAGGTAGCTCAGGGTCTGGCCCCCATGACCACTGTAGCCTGGCTTCCTGCCCTCCCCCCAGGCCCACACCCTGAGCTACAGCTCTCAGCTTGTCCTCTGCCCCTCTCCCCTCTGCACGGCTCCTTCCCCACTCCTGACCTCACCAACTTCCACTAATGCGCTAAAGCTCTGCTCCCATTACCTCCCTTAGGAGTCAGGCCTTTCCCCACCATCCCTGAGTCTTGATGCTCCCACTTTGTCCTTGGGGCTCCCTGGGCACTTTGACCACCCACAGCCCTAGCACAGCCCTGGCCGACCAAACATATGTGGGCTTCTGTTCCTCGGGAACCTCTCTGATCCCCAGATTGGATGAGATCCACCACATGGGAGATTGTATGTGGATGTAACACAGCACAGGAAAGCAAGAGCTACACTTCCATGTGCTGTGTGACGCTAGGAAACATGCTTTCCCTCTCTGTATCTTCATTGTCTCAGTGAAACTAGAATAAGTAATTGCACCTACCTCTCAGAATAAGGGAAATACTGCCTGCAAATGTGTTTGTAATATATGCAAAGTTCAGCTATATGCAAACATACAAATTCAATAAAGAGTAGAAACAAGTAAAGCATAGTAATGAGTAACAAGGTCAAGCTGAGAATGGTTCAGAGAGGGGTGAGGAGCTGAGGCATGGAGGGAGACCTGTCAGCAATGGTAGAGCGAAGGAAGGTGGAAAGCGAAGGCAACTTTTTGGGTTTTTCTTGGGTAGTTGGTGGGGGGCAGAGCACCACAGACTGACTGTAGTAGGATTTTCTGGGCTGCAGCATTCATGGGTGAGGTGTCCTACACTTCAGGGAAGGCTTTGTGAAAGGGGAGGGGAAGCAGCATTTGCATCAGCCCTTGGGATTTGCATTGGGTTGGATGGAATCTTAAACCCTGTGTGGAGACTGGAGGCAGAGGGCATGCCAGAATGTGCGGTGGTGCAGACACACAGAGAAGCAGGCAGGTCCAAGGCACCGGACCAGTTCAGTGGGATGAAACCGAGGGTCTGATGTCGTGTATGATTTCTGTTAATATGCAGCCCCAGCACGGCATTCAGTTTCTTCACAGCATGCCCTGTAAGCCTTAGTTCTTTTCCTTGCTAGTCGCTAACCCCTGGTGGTAACCAGAAACAATGGACATACCTTGAGTCAGGGCCACAAGTTATAGATTTCTGTTAAGCTAAAGCTCTCTCTTTTTTTTCTTTTTTGTTAAAGTGAGAGCAGGAGAGATAGTGAGAGACAGACTCCCACATGCACCCTGACCAGGATCCGCCCGGCTACCCCTCTCTGGGACTGATTCTCAAATCAACCAAGCTGTTTTCAGCGTCTGAGGTAGATGCGCTCAGACCAACTGTGTTATCCTCAGTGCCAGGGGCTGATGCTGGAACAAATTGAGCCAGTGGCTACGGGAGGAGAAGAGGGAGAGAATGGAGAGAGAAGCGGATGATTGCTTTTCCTTTGTGCCCTGGATGGGAATTGATTGTGTAACGAAATTAACCATTTCTGCTGGGCAGAAGCTCTATCCACTGAGCCACCAGCCAAGGTCTAAAGATAATATTTTTACCTAAGTTATATTTCAGCTCCTGAGTCCTAATTTGGACCAATGGCCTGGCTACTTTTCTATAAAACCATGCAGAGAGATGCCAGTATGTAGACCGGAGAGCTGTTTACAGGGCCCTGAACTCCTTAACGCGTTGTATTCAAGTGACTTTTGCCCTGTTTATCTGTAACTTATATACCATTGGGGAGGTCAGGGTTGTGAGTACTAGCGTCTCATCTCCCTGGGGGTGCCATCCATAATAAAATAGCCAATATTTCTCCTCTTCAGTTCTCAGTGTTTGGTCTGCTAGTGCTGGGTGGCCAAGCTATTTCTATTCAATAACATGGACAGGGTGCAGCGTGGGGCACTGGGTGAGTGTGAGCCTGAGCGTCCTTTGCAAACCGCACACCTGCCTCTGACACTTGGTTTCCTCAGCCGGAAATGGGGATGGTCGTGGATCCTGCTTCCAAGGCTGCAAGGGGTTTGGCTAGATGTGTGGTGGAGTAGAAGGAATTACTGCCTCCACACTCTCTGGTGGGAGGCCTGGCTGCCTGTTACTGTTTCTGACACTGTGGGCTCCTGGCCTGTTTACCCAGTTTCTTTATCTGTAAAATAAGGATGACAGAAATGGGGAGAGAGAGAAGGACAGATTCCACTTATAGAACTCTGAGGAATGAGGTGTTGTAAAAGTTTTATTTTTACCCCTAAATAAAATGTGGTTGAGTGAATTGATTGAAGTGATACAGGAAAAGGTGTTAGAGCTTTGCTGGTTGGGCCCATAGGGAGCACTTTGTTGATGCTACCATCATCATCATTATTATTATTATCATTTCTGTGTTGATAGGTCAGCCTTGTGCACATGGAAGATGCATGGCCTGTGAATTTCCTTCACTGCCTCCTCCCTGGGCAGGTGGGAACCCAGGCAGCTGAAGGGCCTGTAAGAGTTGAGGCCAGATAGCAGATGAGCTCAGCTGGGACTGGGGAGGAGGTATGGGGAGCCACGGAAGGCAACGGGCAGCAGCACAGCAACACTGTGGTATTCCCCTGGCCTGGCAGGTGTGAAAGCAGGGAAGGGAGGACACTAGCCTGGTCTGGGGGAGTGTGCTCAGGGCCCAGCTTGAGTGACGGTAAAGGGATGAGAGAGACCAGATGAACGCGGAGGCATTGCAAAGGCCCCGTCAATCTGACTAGTTGGGGGAGAAAGAGAAAAAGGATAGAACCCAAGGATTTGTGGCCTGGTGGACTGGGACACTGCAGGACTCCTAAACTGACTTGGGAAGTCTTGAGAGGCAGCTGGTCTGGGGGAATTCATCCTGGACTTGACCCTGGGTGTGCTGAATTCAGAAGGCCTGGCCCCTTTGTACCGGCTTTCCTCCGCTCTGGCTCCTCAGACAGAGGACAATGGAGGAGCCTGTGCCATGGAAAGACCTTCTCCAGGGATTTCCCAGCATGGCTCCCAGCCTTGAGTTAAGGCACTGAAGGCCGCGGCGAGAATGCGGTGGCATGGGGCCTGGTGGCCCGACATCACAGGGAGGCTGTTACGTGGTGTTTTGGAGCATGGGTTCTGGTCCAGACTTCCTGGGAAGATTCTTGCTTTGCAACTTTGCTGAGCCTGTCATTCTGGACAATCATTTCTGTACCTGGGTCTCCTTATTCATAAAGTGGAGATGGTAATAATAATAGTACCTGCCTCATGAGACTGTTGTGAGGGTTAGTGAGTTAATACATGCAAAGTGTTTAGAAGAGGGCCTAGGGTACAGCAAATGTTCAAGAAACACTGTTCTATTATTATTATTATTATTATTGTTATTATTATTGTTATTAATATTCTCCAGGGCTATCGGGATGAGAAGAGGGAAGAAAGAGCTATCTGAAACTGGCCAGATGGTCTGGGGGAGCCTGAGGAGGACAGAGCCTCAGGGTCAGAGGCTGAGAGAGCGGCAGGCCCCTGTTCTCAGGCACCCCAAGGGGTCCGCCTGACCATGAGCCTGGGAGAGGGCAATGCATGATCCTTCCCTCCACCCGCTCCTGTCCCAGCGACCAGAGGAAGCCCCCGCCCGCGACCCCCATCAGGACTGCCAAAGTATTGGCTCTGCAGCTGGGCCAGGCCAGGCCTTGAGCTCAGCTTGGGGCTAAGTGGGCCTGGGTGCTCCGTGGCTTCCCAGCTCTGTGACCTTGGGTACCTCCTCCCCTGCCTGAGCCTCACTCCCTGCTGTACCAGATAGAGCTTAGTGAGCCACCTCCTTGGAGACTGGAAACCAGGGAAATCCCTGACTCGAATCCCAGCTTGGTCCTCAGCGGCCCATGCAGCTTTCCAGGAAGTGCCACCCACAATTCCTGGGGATGAACAAATGGATGGATTCTGTGTGCAGGTGAAGAATCTTTATTTAGTGGCAGAGATGCCTACAGGGCCAAACTCTTCCAACTGTGTGTCCAACTGCTTCGTGCCAGATCCAGCCGACTCAGCCCTGGGAGGGTGGCAATGACCGAGGTGGCCAGGGCACTGCCAGAGTTTGGATGGGGGTGGGGGCTGCGGAGGCAGTGGTCTGAGCGGGCCAGGTGTCTGGGGCGGGCTCAGGGTGTCCGGGGCCGTCTCAGAGGCAGCCGGTGCAGGCAACGTTCTCACACATCTCACAGTGGCTGTCAGCAATGGTCTCTGGGCAGGGGGGAGAAAACCAGTCAGCTGATCCCGAACCTGAAGCACGTGTGGTCCAGGGGGCTGCTGGCCAGGTGGCAGGGAAGGCCTGCGTGGGAGAGGGCCTGAGGCTGGGGCTGGCCTCTTTCTCACAGAGGAGGAGCATAGCGTTTTAGAAACAGAGCGAGCATCTTGGGCTTAAGTCCCAGGTCCTTCCTAGCAGTGCCTGGCCAAGTCACTTAACTCCGTGACTGAGTTTTTCTGTCTCCTAAGTGGACAGTATCAGCCTGACGGGTGGTTGTGAGAAGAGAATGCAGGCAGAGGGACGGACACGGGGCCTGTCACTGGCTGGGTGCTCAGCAAACACCAGTGAGTCCCTATATTCTTCTGGCCGGCTCTGCTGCCTCCCTATGTTTCAGCCTAGATGTCACCTCCTCTTGGAAGCCTTTCAGACTCTTTATGACACCCCAGACGTGAGTCATCTCTCCTCTGTGCCCCACTGTGCTCCCCACTCACTACAGTCCGCACAGCACTACCGTGCTCTGCACTGCACTGCAGTCATTGCTTTGGGGGCCCTTGCCCAGGGCCCCTCCCCTCCCATCTATGAAGTCTTTGATGCAAGATGACCAACTGGTCCAGGTTGTCGGGAGCCGAGGGGCTTCCTCATACCCAACTTTTGATGCCAAAACTGGAGTGAGGGGTTGATTTCCTTGAATTTCCCTGTCCTCAGCCACGGAGTGCTTAATAGAAGGACATGAGGGGGAACACCCTGAGCCTGAACTGGGGTGTGGGGAGGAAGAGAACAGGGTAGGGTGCTTCCCAGGGGGAGGGGCACTCACTCAAGGCCTTGAAGATGCTGTCAGCTTCCCTGGAGGCACAGATGGGCTGGAGGTCTGGTGGCAGGGCCGGGTGGTAGCATGGGACGGGCAGGGGGCTCTGGGTCTGCAGGCGGGGGCTGACCACACCCTGCCTCTCCAAGTCATTCAGTTTCTTCACGGAGTCCAGCTGGACCTGGAAGCCCTGGTACTGGGGTGGGGGTTGGGGAGGGGTGAAGATGGAAGAGTATCAAAACCCAGGCTGGGAGACCAGTATTCCTCGGATCCCACAAGCCTTGCCTGTGCTTGGGAAAAGTTCAGGCCACACCTGAAAGACAGCTTGGGCGGTGTGAGGTGGTGTCTGATGCTTCACACCCCCGCGCCACAGGTCCCTAGTAACTACTAGATGAGGTCGCAGCAAGGCTGTGGAGCGCAGTGGTTCAGGGCCTGGGATCTGGAGACCAGCAGACCACATCCTGTTCCACACTCTGACCTCTGACCAGGATGAGCCTTTAAGAATAGCCCAACAGCAGTTTATTGTTATTGCTACTGTCACCGTCACCAAAGCCACAGGCATGCCAGCTGCCCACACCCACAGCCCCTGGGCTGTAACTGCATGTTAGGCTGAATCCCAGGCCCTGTGCCCCCTGTACCTCATGAATTCCCAGCATCCCCTCTCCATCTCAGCCTCCCACCATGCGAACTTTTAGTCAAAGGCTGTGCTGGCTGGAAGGACTCACCTTGATGTTGACTGACTGTGCGCTTTGCAGAAACACCAGAACCACAGCCATTCCGGACAGAAGCCCTGCCACAGTCCCGCCACCCATCCTGCTCCCTTTTGTGCCCTGCTGCCGCCGTCCACCCAGCTGCACCTGCTTCCCTGCTTAGCAGCTTTTATAAGCCATGCTGTGGCACCCTGGTCACTTATTAACCGGCCAGCTGGGGTGGGGTTGACACCTGGCTGGCTTTGTGACAGCTTAGAGTCCATTCCCAAGAAGGGAATGAAGGCAGGGAGGCCCAGGGCACATGTGTGTCAAGCACCTGCTGTAGGTGGGGCTCTGTGGGAGGGCCTTGAGCCACTCCACTTTCCTTCACTCCTCCAGACACCCGAAGGAGTGAACTGATAAGGAGACCACTTTATACACAGGGACAGTGGGTCTCTAGAGTTCATGTGACTTGCCCCAGGGTCAATGGCAAAGCAGAGACTTAGGTGTCTTTGCCCTAGGTCAGCCCTTGGTTCTTTTTGTTGTTGTTGTTTGTTTGTTTTGCCCTTAGTTATTCTCTGGGCAAAAGATGCAGACAGACAGGTTGGCCCAGGGCAAGGGGGCAGATACACGGCTGTTTGTGCCCCTAGGTCCACATCTCTTCCCCCTTCTTTCCAGCTCTACTGAAGGACCATCCTTCTGATCAGTTGGGCCCAGGCCCTCAGCCTGCCTCTGCCTGCACCTCCTACTGGTGCCTGGATGTCCTCAGGACCATGTCTGACTCATCACCTGACCCGGCCTTCAGAAGCCAATAGCCTCACCCAGCATGGAGGAAAGAGCCTATCCTTGGAGACAGCTTGACTCGGTTCAAAGCCTGCTGCAGCCGAGTGATCTTAGACCTGTCACATCATCTCTGACTGAGCCTTAGTTTCCTCTTCCATCCGACGGGCAGAATGCTAGAACCTTCCACCGGCGGTTGCTGTGGGAATGATGGGGCCCGCTGGGCTCGCCCTCTCTCCTAAGGCATACGGCCAGGGCAGGGTCCTTAAGCTCACAGTTACTTTCTAGGCAATGGGAAACCCACGCCTGCATGGTTGAAGGTTGGGTCAGGGACAAGAGGTAGAGTCCATAAAGCATTATCACCACGGTCTGCCCAGGCTGCTGTAAACAGTACCTGTGCCAGGCCTCAGTTCTGCTAGGCACTGAGCCTGGTATGCGGTAGACACCCGTGCATGTCACTGAATTGAACCCAGAAAGCCCAGCTGGGTAGGAAAGGCCCCTGCTCCTAACGCCTCAGCACGCGCCCTCAGGGCAACTCTGCTCGCACAGGCTGCTGTTCCCAGGTGTTCACTGGGGCAGCCCACCTGCCCTGCCGGCAGTGCTGTCTCCTTTCTTTCATATCTTGGGCGAAATGGAAAAACGCTGGAGTGAACTTAGGTATTTCCTGTCTTGCTTTGAATCCAGACTTCAGCCTTTAGTTTTTAAACTGATAAGAACAGATACTACACTTGATCTTAGCCAAAAGGCCAAGAAGCGATAGCCTTTAGTTTTTAGAGTATGAAGAAATTAATGAATTCTTACGCGCTTTCTCATCTCTGAACTGAAAATAGGCATCAGTCACAACAGCTCGTGTTTCTTGAACCTGCCTGTGTGCTAAGTGCAATGCTCATTTACAGGCATGATCCTGTTTAAATCTACAAGATGGGGGTCATGGGTGTGTCCATTTCACAAATGAGTGACCAAAGGCCCAACAAAGTCAAGCACCATGGGTAATGTCACTCTAACCTAAAAATAAAAGGCCTTTCAAAGTGAGGTGCAACAGCATTTATTTGAGATTGAACAATAGTTATTGGGGAAACACTGATTCAGGCAGAAGCCCAAGTAATGTTCCCACCAGGAGACAAAGGCCAGGGGTATTTACAAGAAAAGGAAGGTGAACGATTACATCAATAGAAGGAAGGCATTTCTATGGGTGCAGGTAATATAACCTAGTTATATGAATTCTAAACAATGTTTTTAATTTTCAGTCTGGTAACCATCAGCCTGGTAGTCATAATATCTACTCTCGTGCTAGCTTTGCAAACAGTTCTTTTGGTCACAGCGTTGCATTAGGCCCAGTTCATAGGTTGTTTTGTCATGCTTTAACATTCCGAAAATCTGAGGCATAAGACACGTAAGGCCGTTCCTCTGGCATGATGGCAGCTCTGGCCCCATTTTGAAGTGGCTCTGTTTATATAATTTTTTTACAGTCGCTGTGAGAGTAAGAGGGATGAGCAGGTTTTATATCTGGAATTCCTGCCTCTGCTCAGCTTATGGTGTTTTAGAAAAAGGGACTTAGGTCTTGGAGAGAAGAAGACCTGGGTTTAAATGATTTCTCAGCTGTGTGATCTTGCATATGTTACGTAGCTTCTCTTGTTTCTTCACCAGTAAATGAAACAATGAACAACCTCATAGTGGCCGTTGTGATGACAAACTGAAAAATCTGGTCCCAGCGGAGCCTGTGACTGGTGACCGGTGCGTGCCTGGCCTGTGGGGGTCGTTCGGTAAGTGCCCGTTTCCCTGCCCCTCCTTCTCCATGGAGATCTCCCCGCACGCCTCATCTCTGAACCTACAGCTGGAACAGCTCTGATCTTAGTCTCGTGCAACCCGAACACCATGATGTGCCATCGGTCCAGATCTGGGTTTTGACCCCCTGTATGAGCTTGGGCAAGTGACATCCCCTCTGTGATCTCAGGTTCTCATTTGTAAGGTAATAATCAGTTTCCAACTTTATGTCATGAGGCCGCTTGACTCCCAAGATCCTTGCTCAGCCTCACTGGCCCCACACCAAGGGACAAAGAATAAAGTTGTAGGATTTGGGGGTCCCTGTTGCCGTGGTCTCTTTCCCTTCTCCAACTCCCAGCCCCTCCAGCCAGGGCCCATCAGGTGTCACTCTTTCCCTGGGAACAGTTGCGACTTTCTTATCTCCCTAACATGACTCAGAATCGTATTTCAACCCATATCCTCCTAATTGCTCATGAATGACCCACCATCCATCAAAACCACGGACACAAACCCTTGTTGCTGCACCCACCGAGCCCCTGTGAATTGATATTTCTCAGGACACTTCCTTCTTTAGGAACACGGGAAGGGACAGGGATTCTGGTCTCTGTGTGAAAGCTGCAATCAGAATGAATGACAGCTGGCCCGTGTGTGCGTGTTTGGGCTGCTCCCTTCTCCACACTGGATTTCCTGTTGCGTGCGCACACCACGGTGCCCCAGAACCTGTGTCTCTCCCTGACTCCAAACTGACCATTTCCCCAGGAGTGTGTGTCACAGCTGATCCCTCCATCTTTCCTGGAATACAGCGCTTTCTCCACGTGGTGTCTGGGATGCACGCTCTCCAGATATTCTGCCAACTTGTTGGCCCCTCTTCTCAACTAGTTTTCCTAGTTGGTTTTTCTTTCTCTTTTTGGCCTTGATACCTAAGAATGCCCCAGAGGCTCCAGGGCTCAGTCCTCAGACCACTTTCCTTTGGCTACAGTCACTAAGACTTGTGATCTTATCTGATCTCAAGGACTTTAATGCCACTGGTACGTGCCCTGTTCACTCCCTCGCCTGCCCTTTTCTCTCAGCTCTGGACTCATTTATCTAGCTCCCCAGCTTCTCCCATAACAGTCGAGGGTACTACCATTCATCTATTTGCTCAGGCCAAAAATATGGTAGTCACTTCACTTGTCAAATTTAATTCATAGGCAAATCCAGTAGGTCTACTTTCATAGTATTTCTAGATTCTACTTACCTCTCACCATCTCCGCTGCAAGCCATCATCACTGATCATTGTTCTCACGGAACAATGATTATTGCAACCGTCTCATATTAGTCAGGATTCTTCTGAGGAACAGAACCAATAGGGTAGAGGGACAAATATCTTATTCTTTCTATCTATCTATCTATCTATCTATCTATCTATCTATCTATCTATCTATCTTTTTTAAAGTGAGAGGAGGGGAGATAGAGAAACAGACTCCCCAACCAGGATCTACCCAGCAACCTCTGCCTGGGGTTGATGCTTGAATCAACCAAACTATCCTCAGCACCTGAGGCTGATGCTAGGACCAATCCAGCCACTGGCTGTGGGAAGGGAAAAGGGAGAGAAGGGGGAGGAAGAGGGGGAGAGAAGCAGATGGTCATTTCTCATGTGTGCCCTGACCAGGGCTTGAACCTGGGACAGCCTCATACTTAGTCAATGCTCTATCCACTGAACCAATTGGCTGGGGCCCATCTATATTTATTTTAAGGAATTGTCTCATTCAGTTGTTGGAGCTGGAAGTCTGTAGGGAAGGTTGGCAGGCTGGAAACTTAGATAAGAGTTGATGTTGCAGTCTTGGGCCTGACACTGCAGGAAAGGCCAGCAGTCGGAAGTCCAGGCGGGGCTTCTATGTTGCGTTCTCCAGGCAGAAGTCCTTTAGGAGACTTCGTCTTTGTTCTTAAGGTCTTTGGTTGAGTGGATGAAGCCTGCCCACATTAATCCCTTAAAATCTCCTGATTTAAATGTCAATCATATCTAAAATAATATCTTTACAGCAAGACCTAGACTAGTATTTGACCAAATAACTGGGCATCATATCTTGGCCAAGAGAGATCTCCAAACAGATCTCTGTGTTTGTGTTTACTCTTGCCTCTCTTTACGCCTTTTCCCACATATCTGCCCGTGATTTTTAAAAAAAATATTTATTATTACTGTTTCTTTTTATTTTACTGATTTTAGCAAGAGAGGAAGGGGAGAGAGAGAGAGAGACAGGAACATCAAACTGTTTCTATATTTGCCCTGACCGGGGATTGAACCAGCAACCTCTGCCCTTCCAGACAATGCTCTGACCAACTGAGCTATCTGGCCAGGGTGATTGTATTAAAATCTAAGTCAGACCTCTCCTCTGCTCCAACCTACTAATGGCTTCTCACTTTACTCAGGGTAAAATCTGAATGCTTCTACAGGCCTCCAAGGTCCTTGTGATGTTCTTCCATATCTATGACCTCAACTCCAAAATCTCTGCCCTACACTCCCTGGGTTCAAGCCACACAAGCTTCACTGCTCTCACCCAGATGTGCTGAACATTATTTATCTTGGGGTCTTGGGGTCTTTGTTCTTTACATATATATATATATATATATATATATATATATATATGACCCACCTCCTCCCTTTATCCAGGTCTCTGTTTAAATGCCACTTCCCCACAGACATCTTTCCTGACTGTCCTCCCTTAAGAGCTTCCCCTTGTTTCCACTCCTGCCTGTAACTTGCTTTCTCGTAGCACCTGTCATATATGCTTCATTTCTCTCTGTACTAGAATGTAAGATCTATTAGAGTAAGGAATTTGTTTATTTTGTTTCCCCCCAAACAACATCTGGCACATAACTGGTGCTCAACAAATACTTTACAAATTGAATAAATGACTATGCTTCATATATCTACTCCACCAGATGGTGACCTTAGATAGTTTCCCACTTCTCTAAGCCTCGTTTGTCTCATCCTGCATCTTCCTGTCACAGGTAAGTGTTTATGGTGCTATTTTCATAGTTGTGAAATTATTTATTTATAGAGATACAGAATCCTTTTTGTGTCTTATGTGCAGAGCAAACTCTGGAGTATTTAATAATATAATCAACAAAATATTTACTTATCACCTACTATGTGCCAAGACCCATTGTAGGCACGAGGGATATACAAACCAACAAAACAGACAGATCCAGTGCCCACAAAGCAGTGCCAATGGCCTGGACGGAGCAGGGGTCAGAACTGAGGTGCTGAGGAAGGGTTGAGGTACATTGAAGTCAGAGCCGACAACAGTTTCTGTTTCCTTGGATGGAAGAGGGTAAATAGAGAGAGGAGTTCAGGACTACTCTATGGTTGTTCCAAGTCAAAGAGTGCTGCCCTCTAGTGAGATGGGAAATAAGTCAGATGAGGGGACCAAAAGTTTGGACACGTTAAGTTTGCGATGCTTGTTTGACATCTGGGTAGAGATGTGAGCCACAGATAGACAGGTTATGGTCATTAGGGAATATCTGATACTTAAAAGTCCCAAATCTGGCTCAAGGGGGTGACTGAATGGAGATAAGGAGATATCTCAGGATTGAATCATAACAGGGAACTACAACATTTGAAGGCAAGACAGAGCGGGAGGAACCAGCAAAGCAGATGGAGAAAGAGCAGTAGATGAAGACCAAAAAAGAGATGTGTGTCTTTGAAGCCAAAGGAAGAAAGTATTTCAAGGGTAAGAACATGCTCACCTGGGTTAGCTCTGCTAAGATGGAGGCTGAGAACTGCCCCTGAATTTGGAAACGTGGAAGTTGCTGGTGACTTTGATCAGATCAGTTTCAGGAACCTAGTGCTGGAACATCTGATTGGAGCGGGATTGAGAGGAATGGAAGAGAGGAAGTGGACCCAGTGAGAATGGAGGACTGGCTCTAGAGCTAGAGAGCTGAACTATCACTCTGAATTTAAGGGTAAAATGGGGAGATGACACATTTTAGAAGGATCAGTATATTTGGCCCAACACAAGAGCAGAGTCATTCTGGAAGACCCTGTATGGGGAGTTGTATAAACCAAGGTGCGGTGGACTTCCCCGCAGCCTCCTAAGTGGAATTTTGGTCTTTCCCTGGAGAAGTGGGTGACCCAGTGAATGGTTCTATTTTTGCTATGACCAATGGGAAACTCAGAACCCAATTTGTGCCCCAATATTAGCAACTGAATCTCATTCAATCTATGTCTTCTCTTTGGATCATTTGCCCAGTCTACCCATATTGTGTACACACACACACACACACACACACACACACACACACTTTCTCTCTCTCTCTCACACACACACACACACACACACTTTCTCTCTCTCTCTCTCTCTCTCTCTCTCTCTCTCTCTCTCTCTCTCTCTCACACACACACACACACACACACACACACACACACGTCAGCTTTGTTTAGGTTCTGTCCAGCTTCTTTATGTTTATGGGCTGGTGATTGGCAGTATGTTTAAGGACAGATAAGTGAACCAGGACTGCCCCCTGGCGAAGGACAGGGAACACTGCAGGCAGAGAGAGCTGAACTGCCCTGTTCCTTAATGAACCCATCTCTTGCTGAGGCGGTACTTGAGAGTTACTGGCTAAGTAGACATTTGTGCTGTCTGATATGAGGGGCAATGGAAAACCTTGCTGTCCCCATGTCTATGCCTGGGGGAGTCCTACCATTGTAATCATGACAGTCACCTACTGATGCTCTCAGAGCTGCCAGGAGGGGCAGGGCTTGAGGTCATTAGGGGAAAGTCCCTGCTTGTTGGCAGCTGCCTGCGTCCTTGGTAACCAGATAGCAGATGCTGAGGTGAACAATGAGGCTGAAATGGGGAGGAGAGGCGGGCAAAGTCCAAGCCACAGGTGGACGTGGTACTAATCCAGTCTTGGGGACAGCCACCACGCAGCCTGAGACGGCATGGGAGCCAGGGCGAAGACGGGACCGGCAGGCCTCCAGAGGCCCGGGGGCCTGGGCTGGACTGCTCTGCCGGGAGGAGACGGTGTGTGCCTCTGACCCCGGCTTCTGCCGCCTTTCTGCCCCCTGCCCATGATGGCCAAAGGCAGGTGTGGCAGGGATGTGTGTATTTTTTTTGTGTGTGTGAGCATGTGTGTACATGCCTACATGCTTATGAGCATGTGTATGGGAACATGTGTATATATGTGTGTGCTCTTGTGTCTATAAGGGAGAGTGTGTGTGTATGTCTGAGTGTGTACAGGTGTGAACTTGTTTGTGTGTACATGTGTGAGAATGGTGTATTGGTGTGTGGGAGTATGCTTTTGTGTCTGTGTGTATCTTTATGTGTGAGCATGTGGGTACATGTGAATATGAGTGTGTATGAGTGTCTGTAGGGCTGTGCATGTGAACACGTGCATGTGAGCAGGTATTTGTGTGAATAGTGTACGGGAGTTTGAGTATGTGAGGGTGTATGAGTGTGTGTTGGGTGCTGGAAGAAAGGCCACTCGTGCTTGGCTGTGAAGAGTAGCGTGGTGGCAACAAGAGTCATGTCCGATGCAGGAGGCCCGGTGGTTTGGGACCAGGGTGTGAGGAGGGCTGGCGGTGCGGAGGCTGGCAGCTGGGGCAGGCAGGCCGTCGTGCAGCTGCCGGGAAGCTGGGACTTACTGCTGGTCCTGGGAAGGCCGCCAGCCCTGGGCAGCCAGACCGAGGTGTTCTCCCTTCTTCACATCCCACCTCCCTCCAGCACCCGTCTGGATGCTGTAACTTTGAAGTCAGGCACGGCCAAGGGCCCACTATTGTGCAAACCAGAGCAGATCACCCACTCTGAGTGTCAGGCTGTCAGCTGTGAGTTGAAAATAGCACACCTTGGCTGCAAAACAGGGACAATGAGGGTGGAGTGAGAGGACAGGACTGCCAGCTAGAGTCCACTGGGAGCTGGTGATGGGCCCAGCCCACGGGCCCTACGAGTACAAACACATGGATTGCTCACATCACTCCTTTTAGAGAGAATGTCAGGGCATGGACAGGTTCACTACCTTGTCTGAGGACACACAGCTTACCCACAGCAGAGCTCCCAACTTGGTGTTGTAAGCACTGTATGCCTGGCCTGCATGAGCAACGAGTGGATATAGGATACCCCTCACAGTACTGGGCACATTGTAGACCCTCAGAGTGTCCCTACTAAGGGTTCAAGGGGACAGTGGAGGGAGAAAGTGATCCTGTCCTACATTTCCCTATAAATATCACCCCAAGAAGTCCCTGGATTTCTGGAATTCTGATCTCTCAAAGAAATGACGCAGATGCTAGTTCATGCAGCTACATCCTTAGCAACAGTAATAATAACAATAACATATCGAGAGGTTATTTGCAGTTCTCCATTTGACCAGCAAACATTTATTGGGTACCAGGGCTCAGAAATAGGCGAGCTAGCCCTGGCCCTCAAAGGGCTCATGGCCGGTAGGACAGATGAGGACAGTGCTGTGTGGCAGGGGCCCCAAGGAAGCGCCGCCTACCTCCAGCAAGGCAGCGGGGGAGCTCTTGGGCTCCTCCAGCCTTTTGCTCCTATATCACGCTCAGGATGCCTCCCCCTGCCCTCTCCTACGTCCTGCTCAAGCCCCTTCCTCCAGGAAGCCAGCCCTGATCATGTCCATCTTACGCTCTGCTTCTTGGGAACTCCTGCAGCCCTGTGCTCTCATGGAACAGAACACCTGCCACCTTTATTGTTCCGTCGTTTCTGTTTCTGGTTCAAAAGACCCATCTGTACGGTTAGACTGCATCCCATCCAGGGCATGACCCCATCTCACATTCCTCCAGGGCTTCAGGGGCCCCACACAAGACAGGGACACACTCACCTTTATGATGCTCTAAGTCGAGGTTCCTTGTGTGCAGCACCCAGGCTGAACTGCTGAGGAAACCCTAACTGCTGAGTCAGGGGCTCCGCTTCGCAAAGCAGGATTGAGGTTCAAGTGGGGATGAAATACAAATCCTCCCGCAGCAAGCCTGGGACTGAGGTCCAAGGCACAGCTGCCATTTATGTTTTAAAATTTGCAGTTGGGGATCATTTTGAAACTTGATTGCTCTGTCTTGGGGACTTCTTGAAGTCCAACTCCACAATAAAGCCAATCAGACTCAACCATCAAATGTCAAATAGAAGCTAATGAACCATTCATAGGCTTAGGAGAGAAATCAGGCAATCTCTTATTTCAGGATTATCCCTTCCAAATATTGAATCTGAACTGTAAGCAGAATTTGCTTTAATTGCATCCCCCTCCTCACCGCTGTGGGGAATCTTTGGCATTCCCTTCGTGTCTTGGCTTTCTGGAGAGACTTGACAAGCTGACCTGCTGCCTTCCAGAGGCACATGACTCTGGGCCATCACTCAGAGGGGGAGCAGGCAGAGGGTGCTGGGACTCCTCCTGCCCTGGTGGCTGAGCCCTTGAGCTTGAAGCTGGCTGGGTGTCCCCAGTGCCTATGTGGCTGTCTCTTTGTGGGGGAGGGAAGTTTTAGCGAGTGAGATGGATCTCCTCATGTAAGCCCCACTGGGAGCTTGTGTGGGGCTTTGGGAGGCTAGGTGGAGCCCAGCAACAGTGGAATGTGTCTAGCAGCTATCTGTCTGTTGCTGCATGAGGACCTGCAAAGACTAGCATTGTTGCTAGATCAATGCCTGGGTGCATCTGCTGCTCTCTGGTGCCCTGTGAAACATCTGGCTGGGAGCTTTGGGCTATCATAGAGGGATTTCCATCACTCCTACCTGGGGCAGTGCTACGAGGCAGGATATTTTTACTCTCGTTTTCCTTGCCTTAGGAATTTAGGGTAGCACAGTGGTGAGTCACTTCCTGGGGCAGAGGTAGCTGATCAAAGTTTCCTCTCCCCTCACACACTATTACAGACATGGCTGGAGAGCAACTGGCTGGGGACTTGCAGCTAGGCTTGGTCACGTAACTGGCTTTCATCACTGGAACGTGGGCCACTTGTAGTTCTCGGCCCTTAAGAGGGAGTAGGCTGCTTCTATCCTTGTTTCCCCTTTCACTGATTGTTTCCGATGGTGACCAAGCTCGAGGTCTGGCTCCATCACAAGATGGAAGGAGCCAAGGTCCCTGTATCAACATATTCAAGACAGGGGCCATGGTAGACAGAGTGGATTAAACGGTTCCACTTCCTGTCCCTCCCTGAGTCGGTATCCACTCAGAACTCCGTGAACTCAGGATTACCCACAAAGGTGGAGTTTATGTCTCCTTGCTTTAGCCAATAAAATGAGGCCAATGTGATGGTTTGCCAGTTCCAAGCCAAAGTTTTAATAAATCCTCCATGTAAATAAGAATAATAATATTTACAAAAAGAAAAGGCTATTTTTTTTAATAAATTTTTATTAATGGTAATGGGATGACATTAATAAATCAGGGTACATATATTCAAAGAAAACATGTCTAGGTTATTTTGTTATCAAATTATGTTGCAAACCCCTCGCCCAAAGTCAGATTGTCCTCCGTCACCCTCTATCTAGTTCTCTGTGCCCCTCCCCCTCCCCCTAACTCTCTCCCTCCCTCCCTCCCATGTCCTCCCTCCCCCCCCCACCCTTGGTAACCGCCACACTCTTGTCCATGTCTCTTAGTCTCATTTTTATGTTCCACCAATGTATGGAATCATGTAGTTCTTGTTTTTTTCTGATTTGCTTATTTCACTCCTTATAATGTTATCAAGATCCCACCATTTTGCTGTAAATGATCTGATGTCATCATTTCTTATGGCTGAGTAGTATTCCATAGTGTATATGTGCCACATCTTCTTTATCCAGTCTTCTATTGAAGGGCTTTTTGGTTGTTTCCATGTCTTGGACACTGTGAACAGTGCTGCAATGAACATGGGGCTACATGTGTCTTCACGTATCAATGAGAAAAGGCTATTTTAAAGATGAATTATGATAGGTATGGTCACGTACTCACTGACACAGGTCAGCGGTTAACCAATGTGTGCTCCCCGGGCTGGGGTTCCTTGTGTGTTATTAGTTCCTGAATTGTTTACTGGGAAAATTATTTCCCATAATCTTCTAGAGCTGCTCATCTGTTCATAGCAAGCCAAGGCCAGCCTAGACCAGCCTTCAACCAGCCACTCATGACATGAATGAACCCACCAAGATCAGCAGAGCTATCTAGCTGAGCATCATATGACTACAGATGCCTGTGTAATAAACACCGTTTGTGCCACTGAACTTCTGTGGTAGTTTGTTACACAGCATTAAGACAGGAGAGAACTGATACAGCAGCCTACCACCCAGGAATGAATCTATGCCTTGGAGTGTGATGTGTGTGGGAGAGAAATTTCTATTGTGATTGTTGGTTGTATATTTTGGAGTTGATTTGTAATAGCAGGCCCTAACAAAACTGTCTCACTGTGGTGGCTCCCCCATTGCTTCGGGGTGAAGGGTCCAGAAAAATCTGGCCCCTGAATCCTTCTGTAGCTCCACCTTCTCTTTCTTCTACACATGAACTGTCCTCGAGTACTCCAGGCAGTCTCTGATGTCATGACCTTATCTTGTGTTTTCCCTCTGCTTAGAACAGCCCCCCACTACCCGCACACCCACATAGCATAGCTAAGATGCAGTTAAAATGTCTGTCCTTCCAGCAAGCTTACCCTAGTCCTCAGAAGAAGTTCCTTCCTGGTTAAGATGGTGCTAAGGGCCATACACTGTTGTAAGAGCTTTAGATGTATTACCTAATTTAATTCTACATCAACTTTATGAAGTGGGTGTTATTGAGACCTTCACCTCACGGATGAGGAAAGCACGGCACAGCTAGGTTTCTCCCGGAATCTCTCGGGAGGGTCCATATGGCTGCAGGCTGCTCAGCGGGGGTGGTTGGGTTTGGGCTGAGAGATCTGTTTTTTACGTCTGGCAGAGCAGTCCTCATGGAACCCCGACATCCGTGAAACTACTTCATGGTAACATTTTCAAAGTAAAATGAAGAACTTTTGTGCTTTAAAAGACACTGTTAAGATAATAAAGAGACAAGCAATGGAGGGCAATAAAATATCTGCAAATCAAATATCTATAAAAGATTTGAATCAGAGTGTATAAAGTCTCCAAAGGCAAGAATAAGAAAAAAATATATAGCTCAATTTTAAAAAATGAGCAGAATAGGAGAACAAAGAAGGTAAATGGATGGCAAATATACATCTAACAAAGTGCTCACCTTCCATCCGCCAGAGCAGCTAAAATTAGAAAGACGGACTGCATCAAGCACGGGCAAAGATGTGGAACCAACACTGCTGCTCAGATAGAAACAGGTACAATCACTTTGAAAAAGAGTTTGGCAATGTCTTAGAAAGTGACATTTACACCTACCTTATGATCCTAGTCATTGGGTGTCAGTAGTCCTAGGTATTTATTCCAGGAGAAAGGAAAGTACACATCATGAAGACTTGTACATAAACGTTCACAGCAGCCTTATTTTTAACAGCTCATCAAGCGAATGGGTACAGAACTTCGGTATAGCCACCAATGGAAACTATGCACAAAGAAAAGGAACACACCACAACATGGATGACTCTCAAGATAGTTAAGCTGAATGAAAGAACCTGGTGAAAAAGGGAGAGTAGATCACTATGATCCCATTTATACAAAATTATAGGAAATGCCAATGAATTCATAATGACAGAAAACAGATTATTTGTTACCTGGCAGTGAGGGGTGAGTGGGGAAGGATCTCAAAGGGGCGTAAGAAAACTTTAGGAGAGATGGATATGCTTACCACCAACGGTTTCACAGGTCTACTATACATTTGTCAAAGTTTGCCAAATCATAGGCTTTAGATATCTTCAGTTTTTGGATGTCAGTTATACCTCAATAAAACTGTCAAAAACAAAATTCCGGTGTGAAGATTGAGGGCCTTGGGAATTATTAGAGGACTTGAGTGGTTCAACTCAGGCTCTCTCTAGGTTGCTAACTATTAAAGAATTATTTTTAAAAATTAGATCCCCAATAAAGACCAGGCCTGTGCTAGGTACATTCACTTTGTTTGCTCAAGAACCAGGTAGTCTGGGCAAGTGTCCCCCAGTGTGCACCGGGTGCTGGTGGGACCTGCTCAGAAGACGCAGAGGGAAGGCTTGGGGAAATCCCCCTAGGGAGTGATGGGCACACAATGCAGTCAACAGTTCATATACTATAGAGATGTTTACCTGGAAAATATGGACTTTTATTGATCAACATCACCCCATTAAATTTAATTTCTTTTTTTTTTCTTTCTTTTTTTTTTTCTGAAGCTGGAAACGGGGAGGCAGTCAGACAGACTCCCGCATACGTCCGGCACTCCTGGTTGGCAGTCCTGCCGGACTGACGGATAAAGGCGGGAAGGACCTGCGGGACTGACGGATAAAGACGGGAAGGACCTACGGGACTGACGGATAAAGGCGGGAAGGACCTGCGGGACTGACGGATAAAGGCGGGAAGGACCTGCGGGACTGACGGATAAAGGCGGGAAGGACCTGCGGGACTGACGGATAAAGGCGGGAAGGACCTGCCGGACTGACGGATAAAGGCGGGAAGGACCTGCCGGACTGACGGATAAAGGCGGGAAGGACCTGCGGGACTGATGGATAAAGATGGGAAGGACCTGCCGGACTGATGGATAAAGGTGGGCTTAGCATGAACCCAGGCAGTGAGTCTCAAATAGAATAGCCAACAGCTAGGTCAGGCTCTGGACACAGGAGAGGGTGAAGAGTGACTCAGTGAAGGCAGGCGTGAGTCCCAGAGCCCTTCGTCGAACTCTGGGCACTGTTGACATGTTTGGCTGAATTATTCTTTATTGTGAGGGGCTGTCCTGGGCTTTGTAGGACTTTTAGCAGCATCCCTGGACCCCACCCCATAGATGCCAGTAACATTTACCACCCTTACCCCCATCAAAATCATGGCAACTGTTTCCAGATGTTGCCATCTATCCTTTGCGGGAGAAGTCACCCCTGATTGAGAACCTCTGGACTAACCACTTAGAATCTCAGTTGCATCCTCTGCAAAATGGCCACACTTGACCCCTCTGAGGACAGGAGATTGAATGAGACCTGCACTGTCCAATCTGATAGCCACAAGTCATATATGGCCACTAACCTTGAAATGTGGCTTGTCTGAGCTGAGATGTGCTGTGTGTAAAATACAGACCGGATTTTGAAGACTTAGTATGATGAAAACCATGTAAAATATGTCATTAATAATTTTCAGATTGCTCAGATTTTGAAATGAGAATATTTTGAATATGTTGGGCTAAATATTATACAGTATTACCTCTTTAAATGTGGCTACTAATAAATCTAAAATGACGTATGTGCCTCACACCATTTTTCTATTAACATTGGTGCAGCAAAGGGACAAATGTTAATTAAAGAATCACCCGATCAGCATGACACTACACTGAGAAGGAAAGTGGTGTGACAGATGAGAGCATGGACTGGGGATGTCCAAGGGCCAGGGGTCAAGGGTCCAGGAAGGCTCCCTAGAGGAAGTAATGCTAAGAGGGAAAGTTTGAGGGAAGAAAAAGAGGAAAAACAATTTGTGCAGAGGAAGCAGCTAGTGCCAAATTGCTGTGGTGGGAGCACAAACATGGGAACTGAGACAAAGTGCAGGCCCCAAGGTGGGGTGCAGGAGCCTGGCCACACAGGGCTTTGTGGGCCTGGAGAGACCATAGAGGGCTCTGGAATGGGCCTCTGGATCCAAATCAGAACTCTTCCACTTGTTAAGTCTGTAGTCTTTGGGCAAGTAACTTCAACTCTCAGTGACTCAGTCCCCACATCTGTAAAATGGGAATGATGATAATAATTGCATTTACTTCGTAGGGTTATGCTGATTAAATAGGTTGTGAAGTGAAGAACACCTAGAAAGGGCTGGACACATCGTGACTGCTCATTGTTTTCGATATTAACTTCCAGAGGAAGGACGACTCCATCTTAGAAATCGTGGCTTTCTTTATTCTGAGTATATGTACAAATATGCCTTGTATGTATGTTTCTTTTTTTTTGTTAGACCTTTTCCTGTCCCCAGAGGAAATCCCAGCCCAGGTGGGAACCTTGCCTTCTGTTCCCTGGGATCCTGGAGAACCCAGAGGAAGGAGCTGAGAGTCAATCAAGGGGCACAGAGCGAGAACTCCACTGAAGACCTGAGTCCAACTTCTCTCTAACAGCAGGGCTCCTAACCGTTTCTCCCAAAGTTGCTTCCTTTTAAAGCCAGTCTGAAAAAGAGGTGTTATCCTAACAGAAAGGAAAAGAAAAATGAGCTTCCTTTGGCTTTTGCCCAGAGGAGCGCCCCAGGCTGCCTGGCCAAGGCGGGGAGAAGGCGCGGCTTTCCCAACCTCATGTACATATTTGGAAAAGTCCTTGATTGTTAAGCTCTTTGACCACATTCCAGGGACCCGGCAGCACCTCCTGGGAGGGTGACCCCTGAGAGCCAAGACTGGGCTAGGATGTGTTGCAGATTGCCCAGACGTTTGTAGCAACTTTGGTGGTGTGATTTGTATATGTAAGAGCTCTACCTCTTGAAAATCTATCTGGGTCCTGAGCTGGGTAAATAAAACCAAGTATTCCTGCAGCTCTGCAAGTGAACGCAACCAGAAGTGTCCTAACAGCGCTGGGCCGTGAGCCCGACTTGCCATCAGTGGACAGCTTCAGGTGACGATCCATTGAGTTTGTCTCCTAGGAGGATAATATGCGTGCTACGTGCATCAGTGGCAGGGAAAGAGAAGCAGGTCTCTGCCCGCCATGACCAAGGGAGACCTGGACTCGTCCATTCATTTTTTCTGCTTCCTACATAGTCAAGAGCTGAATTTGGTCAGGGCTTTCTGAGAAACTTTGCTCACTCTAGGATAGAGCTTGGGCCCTTGATCCTTCAGAGGTCTCAAGGGATTCTGGATCAGCTTCATCTCTCTAAGATGTAGTTTGTGGGTACAATGATCCAGTGTGTGTCCATCCTTATATGACAGTTTCCCAAGCAGAAAGAAAGGAGCTGAAGATAAACATTTCCTAGTATGCTGTGGTATAATGAGAAATACATTTGTCTTTGTCTCTGGTTCCTGGCGCAGAGCTCCTAAAACCCTTGTGATTTTCTTAGTGATAAGGGTGCTAGGAGCATCTTGTATTCTAATATTTTGGTCTTTGACCCTGATTCCTAACTCAGGAGCTGTTAATGTCCTTCTAATCTCTGATGATGAGTGTCTTCTGTATGCTAACAAGATGACTGGTGACTGAGATAGCTTTGGGAGTCAACAGGAAGACCAAGCCATGATGAGAAGCTTGGAACCTTCAGCCCACCTCCCATCCTCCAGAGAGGGGAGAGAGGCTAGAGATTGAATTAGTAATTGATTACACCTATGTGATAAAGCCTCCATAAAAATGCCTAAACTGGAGCTTGGAGAGCTCCCAGGGCTGGGGAACACAGGGAGGCGCGGGGAGGGTGCTGCACCCAGAGAGGGCACGGAAGCTCCACGCCCGTCCCCGCACCTTGTCCTATGCACCTCCTCAACCGGCTGCTCGTCGGGGTCCTTGGCAATAATATCCTTCATAGGAAACCAGTGATGTAAGGAAATGTGTCCCTGAGTTCTGTGAGTAGTTCTAGCAAATTATCAAGCTTGAGGGGGACAGGGTTGTGGGAACTCCTGATTCGTAGCTAACCAATGAGAAGTACAGGCGACAACCTGGAACTTTGACTGAGTCTGAGGTGGGGAACAGTCTCATGGGATTGAGCCCTTAACCTATGGGGTCTGCGCTAACTCTGGGTCATTTGTATCAGAACTGAGTTAAATTGTAGGACGTCCAATCGATGTCTGTTCTGAACTGGAGAATTGTTTGGTGTGGAAAAAAACCACACATCTGGTGCCAGATGTGTTCTGAGAGTAGAGGAAAACATAGTTTTACATGCTTTCTCTTATCAGAGAACTTTTCCCAAAGTCCCCAGTAGACCCCTTCTTGTGTTTTATTGGCCAGAACTGTGCCAGAGTCCACCCCCAGACCAATCACTGGCCCAGGATTGCCATGATTGGCTTAGACCAGTCATGATCCATCATCCCATGCGGTCAGGCACATTGGGTTTAGGTTGCAAGGAAGAAGCAGGGAGTGGTGGGTGTGTAAGAGCTCCATTGTGGCACCGAGCCTTTATCCTGAGAACAGTGGGAAGTCATTGTAGAGCTGTAAGCAGGGGACTGGCGTGATCAGATTTGTGTGCTTATAAGACATTCTGGCTGGAGAGTGGAAGTGGGTTGAAGGAGGCAAGAACAGAAGGGAAATTAGTTCTAAGCTGTCCATGCTTTTATAATAATGAATAAAGTCAGATATGCTATATGTTGATGTAGGAAATGTTCAAACTTGCAGAGAATTTTCGTAAGAGTTTATTTGAGCCAAACTGATGACATATGCCAGGGAGCAAGATCTCAAATGCTCCAGTGAACAACAGCTTTTCAGCCTCTTTTAAGCATTTGAAACTAAGGAGGGCACTCAGGAAGATTACATGAAGTCGGGAGAAATCAAGGTAGGGATTAAATTACAATTAAATTACAGGACAATTTAGATCATGTGCTCTCACACTTTAGAAGGTGGGGTCTGACGAGGTGCTCAGGTATCAGAAGCAGGGGTCTGAAATAGGGCATTTCAAAGGTGCGTTAACCTAGATGCACAGAAACAGCAGACAGGGCTTGCTTACGACAGAGATAAACCTTTAATAAAGAAGTTAAATGCCTGGGAGGTGTCTAATCACCATGACCTGCCCAGTTAGGAATTTATGATCAGATTACCCTGTGAGGTTACTTTTCGTAGAACCTCTTTTTTTTTTTTTTTGGACATCTGGCAGGATAATACTTTGAAGAAATTCCTGATATACATTCCCTTCTTAGTAATTTACTTTTTGTTCCTGCGCATTCCTTAAAGCTGGGCCAGAAGACCAAGCTCATGGCCCAGGAAAAAGAAGGGAGAATACAACCTTGACCAAAGACATTATTGCCAGCCTTAAATTTCAAGCTAGATTTTCTAAATCCACAGAAAGACGCAGTCTAGAACAGGAGTCAGCAAACTAGGTGTGTGGGACAAATCTGGTGGCTGTTTTAGCAAGTAAAGTTTTATTGGTGCCGGCTGTGCTTTATTTGTATATGAATTGTCTACAGCTGCTTTTTGCTGAAATGGTATTAACTGAGGATTTGTGAGGGAGACTGGGTGGCCCATGAAGCCTAAAGTATTTACCATCTGGCCCTTTATATGTATTATAAAGTTGGTCAACCCTAGCCCCGAAAGGCAGACTCTGGGGAGAGGAGGCATTTTCTTGGAACATCTGAAGCTGAAGTTTTACATATCAAGACCCAAAGCTTGGAAGATTTGCCGTAGAGTAGGAGGAACGAGGATTCATCACAGGGAAGTTTTGGCCACACAAGATTGGCCAACGTCTCTCTAGTGCTGAGGCAGGTAAGGCTGGGTGGCTTTATTTATTTTTATTGTTTAAACATTTTTTATTTTATTGATTTCAGAGAGGAAGGGGGAGAGAGAGAGAGAGAAACATCAGTTTGTTGTTCTACTTACTTATGTATTTATTGATTGACTCTTGTATGTGCCCTGACTGGGGATTGAACCTGCAACCTTGGTGTATGGGGATGACACTCTGACCAACTGAGCTGCCTGACCCGGGCCCAAGATTGGCTTTAGATGTGAATGTCCTGGCTTCCCCTTCAGAGTCAGAACCCTAACTGCCTTGGGTATGCTGGGAACTTCAAGGCACTCAGGAAAGCCTTGCATTTTCACGGTGCGGCCGGCTCCAGTGTCAGTCAGTAACAGAGTTGCAGTGGCTGATGAACATTCATTAAAAAGGAGGGTCCAGCCTTGATTGGGTGGCTCAGTTGATAAGCATCCTCCCGGTGTACCCAGGCTGCAGGTTTAATTCCCGGCCAGGGCACATACACAAGCAACCACCGAATGCACAACTAAATGGAACAACTAAGTGGAACAATGAGTTGATGTTTCTCTCTCTGTTTCTCTCCCTTCCACCCCTTTCCTTTCTCTCTCTCAAATCAATGAAAACATTAAAAAAGTGGTGGTGGTGGTGGTGGGGGGTCTAAGAGCAGCCTCACCTGTCCTGGACACTCTAGCTTCTGCTTGGACAACTTTGACACTGCAGGACAGCCTTACCTGATTCCTCCATCCTCATTCCACAAAGTCAGCTGCCCCTTTATATATTTACAAGGAATTCTAGACTTCCTCTTTTATAATACTCATTATACCAGTAATTATTCACTCAGTATCTGTTTAGCCTACCAGACCATTGATTCTATGAGGCAGGGATAATAATTTGTTTATGGTTTTACTCTTATTGTGTAACTCAGTCATGACACTGAGTGAAGTAGATGTCCATGAATGAATGAGTACCTCAAAAGACCACTCCCTGGTTTATCCCTGTTTGGTATTTCATTGTCTAGATAGCTCTTGGCACGATCATTATGAAAGGCAGAGTGCCCATTTAAGAGAGGAGATGAGAAAACCATTAACTTAGTGGCTGCATTTGTAGTCAGCACTCAGAAACCACAGAAGGCCCTACAGCTAAGATGTGTCCTTGACATTAACGTCTACATTGACCTACGCTCACTACCATACTCTCCAGAAGGGACTTGCTGGTCTTTCAAGGGAACAAAGACTTCCACACTGGTTTCTAAGTTGGAGCAGTGCAGCCAACTGGACACCATTTAAATGACCCAGTTAGGTGTGATCACTACACTGATGGACAGAAGCAACATGTTGCAGGAGGGGATGATCTGCCAGAAGAGTCTTGGACAAAATGGGGTAGGGGTGTGGCCAAATATTTAAATAACTTTGTACTTTTGCATATGTATACTGTATTGTGTACTTCAATAACAAGTTAAAAAATCAAAAAAGAAAATAATCTTGACAAGTTGTTATCCAAATCAATAATGACAATAAAAGGCCACATTTGTTTTGTGTTCAACAAGAGCCAGATGCTCTGCTAATTTGACATGCGTTTTCTTGTTAGTCCTGACAATCAGCCTCTGGGGTAGCTGGCCATCACTCACCCTTCATTTCAGAGCTATGTAATGAGCACCTCTCTGCTGCAGGCGGTGCCCAGGCTCTGAGACAGAGCAGGAAACAACAGAGACAAGTCCCTGCCCCCACAGAGCTTTCATTCCAGTGGATAAGTACTATTATCAGCCCAGCTTGTAATGAAAAAAAAAAAAAAAAAACAACAACAAAAAATAGGTTCTGAAAAGTCCAGGAAGTTGCCCTACCTTGTGTCTAAGAATTGATCAGACTAGAATGCAGCTCCAGATGTCCCTGATTTCAAAACTCCCAACCACTGCGCCATGTTGCTTCCTCTGCATTGAGTCCCCCAAAGCTTGTGCAGACAGCCCTGTGCTGGCTCAGGAGTGGTCTTCAGCACATTGTAGTACAGACGGATTGGATTTATTTATTGTTAAAGCAGAAAAGGTTCATGTCACTGAAGAGTGCAGGGAGGGTAGACTGAGGTGCCCCGACATGGTGGTGAGGGCTCCCTCAGTGTCAGCAGCAGGAACTCCCCATGGCAGCCCAGGCCTGCACAGCCCTCATGATTAGCTGTCCTGAGACAGTCGGCTTACCTCTCCTGGGTTCCAGGAAACACTGGGACACTTCCTAGCATCGGGCATGCGCCTTTCCCAGAACTGCTCACAAGGCCAAGGGTATGGGTATCCTTTTTATAATTGTACTTTTTCTTTGGACATGTTCTATAGTCACATGGCACAAATTTCAAGAATGTAAAAAAAGAATTTTACAATAGGAAGGTGTCCTTCCCAGCCTCTCCCCTAGGCACATTGTTTCTCTCCCAGGAGTCCCTTGTTCCTTGTGTATTTGGTGGGGACATTCTAAGACAAAGAGAGTGAAGACATCATTGGGCGGCCCTGCTTAATAGTTAAAGAAGATGGAGGGGCTCACCCCCAAGGCTCCCATGATGGTGACAGCATTGTAAAAGTGTGAGGGGACCCTAAACTATCCTCCAATTCAGGCTGAAGCCACCTTTTGGGGGCTGCTGTCTGTTATAATAAGCCTGTGTTCCAGAGCCTCTGAGCAGCTGCAGGAGACATGTCCACTGCTGCTCTGGGGCCTTGTGATTCTTGTTTACTGAAAGCCCACTTTGGAGCCAGTGCTTAGATAAGAGGAACAGACCCAGGAATGCGGTGACCACTCTAAAGCACCAAGTCCTCTCAACCCCTGTGAGCATCCAGCTTTCCTCTCTCCACGGCCTTTCTTGGAGCCTGTTTCTCTTTAATAAATAGCTTTTCAAAACACTCCAGTTCTACCCTATCAAGTTGCTCTGCAGGTAAGAGAAATTTGAAATATTGATCTATTGGTTTTAAGAAAAGCCAGGGTAGAGCATTATGCTAAGTGAAATAAGCCCTTCAGAGAAAGACAAGTGCTATGTGATTTCACTCTTACGTGGACTCTAATGAACAAAATGAACTAACAGGCAAAATAGAAGCAGACTCATACATAGAGAGCAGGCTGAGAGCTGGGGGCGGGGGTGAGCGGAGTGGAGGGATTGAGCAGAAAAGGACGAAAAAGAAAAACCCATGGACATGGACAACAGCATGGTGATGGCCAGGGGAGGGTGGGGAGGGAGGTGGAGGAGGGTAAAGGGGCATAAATGGTGATGGTGGGGACTTGACTTGGGGTGGTGAACACACAGTGCAGTGTACAGGTGATGTGCTGTAGAATTGTATACCTGAAACCTGTATAATTTTGTTACAGTGTCATCCCAATAAATTCAATAAAAAGGGGGAAAAAGAAGAGAAAGGAAAAGAAGAGCCAGGGCAATCAGTCCTCTGAATCTTAGGTGATAGGAAGCATGGGTCAATTCTGGTCACCAACAGTGAGTCACCTTCTGGGAGTTGGTGGGCACTGCCTATTCCACAAACTTGCTGATGGGGGTTGACTTAGTGCTCCAGTCCGGCCATTTGGCAGGACAAAGCAGTTATTATTTTTAATGTCTGCTGAACTTATTGTTCTCCTCAGTTTCAATAGGACCAAGAATATGTATTAGGAATAGACATCCTTAACCATACTTTTGAGATTATGCATAGTACTGTAATGCCAATGATAATGAAATAAGAAATACTCAAGGTCATAAAGCTGGCATACTGTTTTGTTTCATCTTTTATTTAAGTGGATGTTTTCCTTTGCAGTGAAACATTCTGTTGCCAAAGACCATTTGGCTCTGTCTCCATGCCCCCATCAAATTCTCCAGACTCTTGCTAACTCAGACCCTGTTTGAATAAATCATAGGCATAGAAGCATTCTGTGGGAACGGGCGCCACAACAGAAGCTTCCCATTTTCTCCTTGTGTCAACCCTCCAAACACTCTCTGAATTCTCTGCTTATGGCCACAAGCTACGGGCAAAAAAGCATGAGGGTTGGCACATAGCAAGAGTGGACGGCAGGTCAGACACTGACCCGCTCTGACTTGTACCAGGCGGGAAGCAATGTCTAAAATGATAATTATTCAGAGACTGGCTGGAGATCTGGGGCTCTCACAGGGTTGGCTCAAGAGTGTTGGCAGTGGGTGGAGGAGGAAATTTAATGGGCGAGGTTAAGAACTGAGGAACACAAAGATGACTGAGACATGGTCCCATTTTGAGCATACTATGATTTAGGATGGAAGACAGACATTAATTTGAGAAATATTTATTGCACATCTACTATGTGCCAGGCACTAGGGAAACAAGAGAATAAGATGAGGGAACCAGCTCACCTGTAGCCCATAACCTGGTGGGGAGACAGACGTGAACAGAGAGCCGTGATGCCCAGTGAGGAGTGAGTGTAAGAGTGCTCGTAGGAGAATGGAAGGGGCACAAAGGACCAGAAACAGCTTCATGGAGGAGGTGACAGAAGCCTTGAAAGGTGAATAGGGATTTGCCAGGACACGAGATGGGAAGAGCACTGGGGTGGAGGAGGCTGAGAGGGAAAAACACAGTGGAGTAGTAAGTAGGAGTGTTAGGAATGATCATAATGCTGATAATACGAGCACCCAGTATTATGAAGCACCATCACCAGGCACCGTTCTTAGATTTTAGGTATAGTGGCTCACTCGGTCCTCATAACAGCCTTGTGCACAATGAGATCGGGTCACTTGTCCATGATCACAGTCTTAATTAGTGATAGCTGGAACTCAAACCTTCACAGGTTGGCTCTGGAGCCTATGCCCTTTACCAGTACACTCTGCCATCATGTGCCCCGAGCACATGACATAGGGGTGGAGGGAGCATGCATGTTAGGGCTGAGTGGTGGTGAGCATTGCCTGCCCCCTGCCGGAGCTGAGAGTTTCCCTGTGGCAGAAGATTCTATGTAGGAAAGCCCGTGACTAGATCTGTTCCTTGGAAAAATCACCTAGGCAGTTGTGATAATGAGCTAGAGCCACGGGGTGGGAGCCGTGGGTTGGAAAGGAGGGGAGAGATTTCAGAATTACTTAAGGAGTAAAAGGAACAGGATAGAGGGAGCAATTGGAGTGGCAATGGTTGTCAATGACTGAGTCATATAGCTTGGGTGCCATTTACAGCTGCCAGCTCGGACCTGCTGCTCCAGGCTTGTGCAGGGTGGAGACTAGTTCCTCCACTGGGATGCCATTCCAGTGTGGACCAGTCCAGCACCACAGACACCATGCTGCAGAAATAAAAGAAGCAGAAACTTGAATGTAACCCAGAGGAATTAGAGCACAGGATTCCCTGCGCCCTGTCACAGGGCCTTGGCAACTCTTCCTATGGCAGAGTCTGCTAAACCCAGAAGCTTCTTTCCTCCAAGCCCCGGGGTCCCACATCCCCATTCATTTCCACCTAAGAAAGCAAAAATTTTAGTTGCATCATTCCAACTTCTGCGCACCTGGTGCATTTCACATTTTGTCAGTGCAGTTCATTGTCCTGACCTGGCCTTGCAGACTAATTTCTCAGCCTCACCTTTGCATACTCAAGAGGCTCATTAAAGCATTTTCCCAAACAAAAGAGCAGTCTTCTCCCAAAGATGAATTTTGCTGCCACCCTAGAATGTAGAAACAGCTGCAGGCATCTTTGAAAATTGCAACGTTTTCATTTCTCCCATAGTATTAAATATTGCAAAAAACACCACAAATGGAGATCATTAAATTAATCCAGTGTCTCATTGCACAAATATTTATTGAGGAAGAATTTTCACCTCTGGCAATGGAGGGTCAATCCTCTTGCTAAAGACAATGAGAAAAGCTGGGCATATTAACAATAGTCTCGTCCCTGAGGCTCACCCAGCTCCTCCCAGGATGCAGCTCAGCTTCCACTTATCTTCACAGCCCAGAAAATCTCAGTTCCTGCAACTGGATTAAGATGATCCTGACTTTTTAGTGCATCCCCCTCCAAACCACTGCAAACCCCTAATATCAAGCAAAAGCAAACATAAATCTTCTCTAGTGGAAGTTATTATCATCTGAGACCTCAAGTTATGCCTATAAACAATTTCTAAAAAAAGTTCAGTGGGGCCTGACCAGGTGGTGGCGCAGTGGATAGAGCGTTGGACTCCGATGTGGAGGACCCAGGTTCCAGACCCCAGGTCGCCAGCTTGAGTGTGGGCTCATCTGGTTTGAGCAAAAAGCTCACCAGCTTGGACCCAAGGTCACTGGCTTGAGCAAGGGGTTACTCAGTCTGCTGTAGCCCCCTGGTCAAGGCACATATGAGAAAGCAATCAATGAACAACTAAGTGCTGCAATGAAAAACTGATGATTGATGCTTCTCATCTCTCTCTGTTCCTGTCTGTCTGTCCCTATCTATTCCTCTCTCTGACTCTCTCTCTCTCTCTGTCTCTGTAAAAAAAAAAAAATCAGTGGGAAGAGGGGAGGCAGAGACAGACTCCTGCACGCACCCCAATGGGGATCCACCAGGTAAGCCCAGTAGGGGGCGATGCTCTGCCCAACTGGGGCATTGCTCCATTGCTCATCAACTGAGCTACTTTAGTACCTGAGGCGGAAGCCATGGAGCCATCCTCAGTGCTGAGGGCCAACTGGCTCCAATTGAGCCATGGCTGCAGGAGGACGAGAGAGAGAGAGAGAGAGAGAGAGAGAGAGAGAGAGAGAGAGAGAAGTGAGAGGGGGAGGGGTGGAGAAGTAGATGGGCATTTCTCCTGTGTGCCCTGACCGGGAATAAAATTCAAGGCATCCACATGCTGGACTGACACTCTGCCACTGAGCCAACCAGCCAGGGCCACAATTTTTCTAATACAACATCTAACATCAAGTCAAAGTAAACCAGGCATATGAGTAAACATGATAATACAACTAATATCTACTAAAAAAAACAGACAATAGATACTCAGGAGCTCAGATATTAATCAGACACAGATTTAAAATAGTATTGAGTAAGTATTATAAGCCAGGCATTTGTGGAAGCCATTGAAGATAAAATAGTGAACACACAAAACATAATTCCTGCCCTGACAGTGCTTTATAGTCTCCTGGGAGGAACAGGCATTAATGAAATAAGTCACCCTGTAGTAAAAATGGGCCCAGTTCTGAGTGTAAATTGGTACCACTGTTGTGGAAACAGTATGGAGGTTCCTCAAAGAATTAAAAATAGAATTCATGTGATCCAGTGACTCCACTTCTGGCTTCCACCAAAGGATTTGAAAGCAGGGTCTTAAGGAGATATTTGTACACATGATTATAGCAGCAATATTCACAATAGCCAACTCTGGAAGCAACCCAAGTGTCCATCCACAAATGAATGGATAAGCAACATGTGTCATATACATACAGTGAAATATTATTTAGCCTTAGAAAGGAAGGAAATTCTGACAGATGCTACAACATGGACTAAATTTAAAGACATTAAGCTAAGTGAAGTAAGCTAGTCACCAAAAGGCAAACACTGTATGATTTTTATCATATGAGGTGCTTAGAGTAGTCTAAATCATAAGGACAGAAAGCATAATCATAGTTGACAGGGATAGGGGAGCTGGGGGGGAGTCATTGTATAGAGTTTCAGTTTTATGAACTAAAAAGAGTTATGGGGATGAATGGTGATGATGGCTATACAACAATGTGAATGTATTTAATACCATTGAACTGTACACTGAAAAATCAGTAAGATGGTAGATGGTAATATTTATATTATATGTATTTTAACACAGTAAAAAAAGAAAAGCAAATGGGTCCAGTTCCCACCCTTCCCTATATCCACAACCTTTATAGGTAACTTTGCAGCCCTTTCAGCAATAGGTGAAGTCTACTTCCCACTCCTAGAATCTAAACTAGCCTTGCATTTACTTTGGCTAATAGAATGAGCCTAAAATGATGGCGTACCAGTTCTGAGTCCAGATCTCCAAAGGTCTTGTGCCAGATATCTTGGAATATTGGCACTAAGAATGAATCTGGGCTATCTTGTTGGAAAAAGACTATCCCAGCCAAGACTCCATACTTTAGAGAAAGAGTCCAGCCAAGTCAGCAGACCTGCCTATCAGACCTGCAGGTGACCACATATGTATGAGGGAGTCCACCAAGCCCAGCTTACACCAATTAAACTTTCCAAAAGACCATGGACATTTGAGAACAAATATTTATTTTTGCATATTACTTTGGTTATGGTTGTTATACAGGATTATGTGGCAAACATGACTGATGCACTTACAGGAGTTACTAGGATAAGAGCAATGAAAAAAAAAGGTGCAGTGTACTATAGGAGTATTTAACAGGATCACTTGATCTAATCTAAACAGTAAGGGAAGGCTTCCCTGAGAAAATGATACTTAAAGAGATATCTGGAAGATGAAGGTTGTTAAATGAGCAAAAAAGAGTACAAAGCATTCCAGTTGTCAATGACTTATATACTTGAGCAAAGATAGTGGGGACATCTGAGGCTCTGAAGGAGGTCAATAGAATCAATAGGAGGTAATGTGAAAGGGTTTAAGACTAGATTAAGAAGTTTGACAGATGATGACATCGGAACATTTACAGCAAAATGGTGGGATCTTGATAACATGATACGAAGCGAAATAAGTAAATCAGAAAAAAACAGGAACTGTATTATTCCATACGTAGGTGGGACATAATAGTGAAACTAAGAGACATTGATAAGAGTGTGGTGGTTACGGGGGGGGAGGGGGGAATGGGAGAGGGATAGGGGGTGGGAGGGGCACAAAGAAAACAAGATAGAAGGTGACAGAGGACAATCTGACTTTGGGTGGTGGGTATGCAACATAATTGAACGACAAGATAACCTGGACTTGTTATCTTTGAATATATGTATCCTGATTTATTGATGTCACCCCATTAAAAAAATAAAATTATAAAATTATAAAAAAATAAAATAAAAAAAAAAAAAAAAAAAAATAAAATAAAAAAAGAAGTTTGACAGAACAGATCATAGAAGGCCATGCCTTTTTTTCTTGTTCTATCAAGTAGAGGCTGTATCTTTTGATTCTCATCTTTGTATGATGAGAGATATTAATGTCTGTATTCTTTCTTTCACTCCCTTTCCCTCTTCCATATCCCAAGTTCTGTCATTGATATACTTTAACTTTTAAAATGTCAAAGTCAATGATGTTTATTCTTTAGCTTTAGGTTAAATCGAGAAATTAAAGATGAACCATATTTTTACATGATCAAGACTGTTTGTATTATTATGACAGAGATCTTATTCTCTGCACAGCCAAGGGATATATTCAGATTTTAATTTTCCTACATCAATTTCAATTATGAAAATTGTTTTTCTCATTTTTTTTACTCTATTTTTCTAAACTATTTACAATATCAGAACTTCTAGTGAGAAAAATGTTTCCCCGGAGAATTTTCTCCTGGAGCCTGAGCTCCCTACTCCAATTTAGACAGCTCTTTTTTTTTTTTTCCTAATGTCCTCCTATAACTTCTCTTCACTGTGTTTATGGATTGCATAGCTATTTCTGGAAACCAATGTGTCTTCTCTTGATCCCAAGAAGGAATAACCTGCTAAGAAAGGCTCCTTTTTATTAATTGGGCTGAAAGTCATAACCAGATTCTAGCAGTTTTGGCTGGCAGAAGTCTCTCATGCACATTGCATTTCAGGGAGAAAGCCTCAGCTTGAACTGCCAGCCTCATGCACTGTGCTCCTGCCATCTAAGCCAGCCCTTATATGGGAGTTCCTGGAATGGTCTTTCAACCAATAGGCTGAGATATGCTCTGTCTAATCAGAACCGCACAGCTATTTATATCCTCATTTGCATATTTACTGATGAAACAGAGCAACTCCATAATGATCAATCAGAACATACAACGATTCAAGACAGTGCTATTTGGACCAATCAGACTGTGGATTTTCGATTTGCATAGAAATGGACCAATCAGGGACAAGGCGGGAACTTTCTCTAACACACAAGCCTTCTTTGTGTTACTGGGGAGTGCACTTTTGTATTTTGCTGAAAGTTGCTTGGCAAACTGTTTATCTGAATAAAGTTTTTTGTTTCCTTTTAACCATACCCCTGATCGGGGATTTCTATTGGCATTAGATTGGTGGCAGTGAACACTTGTTGACACTTCTTTTTTGGTTTACTACTCCTGTCTTGCTGAAGCATATCTTTAAGAAATTTCCTTATAGAGTTGTGGAAGGTAAATTGTTTTCTGTTTGTATATTTCTGAAAAAAAAATTTTTTTTTGTATTTTTCTGAAGTTGGAAATGGGGAGGCAGTCAGACAGACTCCCACATGTGCCAATCGGGATCCACCCGACACACCCACCAGGGGGCGATGTCCACCCATCTAGGGTGTTGCTCTGTTGCAACCAGAGCCATTCTAGTGCCTGAAGCAGAGGCCATAGAGCCATCCTCAGCTCCCGGGCCAACTTTGCTCCAATGGAGCCTTGGCTGTACGAGGGGAAGAGAGAGACAGAGAGGAAGGAGAGGGGGAGGGGTGGAGAAGCAGATGGGTGCTTCTCCTGTGAGCCCTGGCCGGGAATCGAACCCAGGACTCCTGCACGCCAGGCCGACACTCTACCACTGAGCCAAGTGGCCAGGGCCCTGAAAATAGTTTTTACACTTGATCTTAGCCAAAAGGCTGAGAAGTAATGAAAATATTTTCATAGAACTCATTTGATAAATATCTTGTCTGTACAAATGTAATAATCTATGTTGAACATAATGACCTTTTAGAATTTTGAAGGCATTGTTCTATTATATTCCACCACCCACACTTGCTGGTGGAAAGACTAACGTCTCTGTTAATTTTATTCAACATAGTTTATTATGGAACACAATGCACACGCAGAAAAGTATGTATGATATAAATGTAGAACTCAGTGGTTTATCACAAAGCAAACACTGTGTATACTGGCCTCATTAAGAAAATAAAACATTCCTAGCATCCGTCCCCCCACCCCAAGCCCTCTACTGTACCTCCTCAAATTTCTAGTCCTCTGTTCCCCCAATGGTAACTATTATCCTGACTTTAATGGTAATCATGTCTTTGTTTTTCTTTATAGCTTTACCACTTAAACTCATATCCCTGAATCTTATAGTTTAGTTTTGTCTACTTTTAAACTTAAATGTATGAACAAAAATATTGTTTTCTTTTGGACATAACTTCTTTTAATCAACATTATGTTTGCGAGACTATCAGACTTGTATGTAGCTATGATTTTTCATCTTTCATTACTGTGTAATGTTTTATTTGAATATACCACATGCACTTTAAAAATTTTTTATTAATTTATTGTGTTTACATAGATTCAAATGTCCCATCGAATATATTCCCCCCACTCCATGTTCCCCTCAACATCCCTCTTCCCCTCCCAACACCTTCCCCCCTGCCTTCCAGGATTTGCTGTCCTGCTCTCTATAACACTGTGTTATATATATATAATTTCACTAATATCTTTCCCTTCTCTGATCCCCCATTCATCCCCTTTCCCTCTGACCGTTTTCCCTCTGGTCCCTTTGATCTTGCCTCTGCCTCTATTCCATTCCTCAGTTCACATTGTTCATTGGATTCCTCAAATGAGTGTGGTCATATTGATATTTTTCTTTCTCTGCCTGGCTTATTTCACTTAGCATAATAGTTTCCAGGTCAATCCATGTTGTCGCAAAAGGTAAGATTTCCTCCTTTTCCACGGCCCCATAGTTTTCTGTTGTGTACATGTACCACAGCTTTTTAATCCACTCGTCCACTGACAGACACTTGGGCTATTTCCAGATCTTGGCTATTGTAAACAATGCTGCAATAAACACGGGGGTGCATTTCTTCTTTTGAATCAGTGATTTGGTATTCGTAGGATATATTCTTAAAAGTGGGATACCTGGGTCTAAAGGCAGTTCCATATTTAATTTTTTGAGGAATCTCCATACTGTTTTCCACAGTGGCTGCACCAGTCTGCATTCCCACCAGCAGTGCAGGAGGGTTCCCTTTTTTCCACACCCTCGCCAGCACTTACGTGTTTTTTTCTTAATGAGCACCATTCTGACAGGTGTGAGGTGGTATCTCATTGTGGTTTTAATTTGCATTTCTGTAATGATTAGTGATGTTGAGCATTTTTTCATATGCCTATTGGCCATCTGTATGTTCTCTTTGGAGAAGTGTCTATTCATTTCTTTTGCCCATTTTTTGATTGGATTGTTTACCATCCTGGTGTTGAGATTTACAAGTTCTTTATAAATTTTGGTTATTAACCCTTTATCAGACGTATTGTCAAATATGTTCTCCCATTGTGTGGTTTGTCTTTTTATTTTGTTCATATTGTCTTTAGCTGTGCAAAAGCTTTTTAGTTTGATATAGTCTCATTTGTTCATCCTGTCCTTTATTTCACTTGCCTGTGGAGATAAATCAGCAAATAAATATATTGCTGTGAGAGATGTCGGAGAGCTTACTGACTATGTTTTCTTCCAAGATGATTATGGTTTCACGGCTTACATTTAAGTTTTTTATCCATTTTGAGTTTATTTTTGTGAATGGTGTAAGTTGATGGTCTAGTTTCATTTTTTTGCAGGTACCTGTCCAATTTTCCCAACACCATTTGTTAAAGAGACTGTCTTTACTCCACTGTATGGTCTTACCTCCTTTGTCAAATATCAATTATCCATAAAGGTGTGGGTTTATTTCTGGGTTCTCTGTTCTGTTCCATTGATCTATATGCCTGTTCTTATGCCAGTACTAAACTGTTTTGAGTACAATGGCCTTATAGTATAACTTGATATCAAGAAGTGTGATACCACCCACTTTATTCTTCTTTTTCAGGATTGCTGAGTCTATTTGTGTTCTTTTCTAGTTCCATATAAATTTTTGGAATGTGTTCTATATCTTTGAAGTATGTATGCCCTTGGTATTTTAATAAGAATTGCATTGAATTCATAGATTGTTTTGGGTAATATGACATTTTAATGATATTTATTGTTCCTATCCATGAACACGGTATATGCTTCCACTTGTTTGTATCTTCCTTGATTTCTTTTATCAATGTTTTATAAGTTTTCGAGTACAAGTCTTTAACCTCCTTGGTTAAATTTACTCTTAGGTACTTTATATTTTTGTTGCAATAGTGAAGGGGATTGTTTTCTTAATTTCTCTTTCAGACAGTTCATTGTTGGTGTATAAAAATGCCTCTTATTTCTGAATATTAATTTTATATCCTGCCAGGTCCAGTAGTTTTTTGACTGATACTTTAGGATTTTCTATGTACAGTATCATGTCATCAGTAAGTAATGATAGTTTTACTTCTTCTTTTTCAATTTAGATGACTTTTATGTCTTCTTCTTGTCTGATTGCTGTGGCTAAGAATTCCAGAACTATGATGAATAAGAGTAGTGAAAGGGGGCACCCCTGCCTTGTTCCTGATCTTAAGGGGATTGCTTTTAATTTTTGCCCATTGAGTATGATGTTGGCCCTGGGTTTGTCATAGATGGCCTTTATCATGTTGAGGTATGTTCCCTGTATTCCCACTTTGCTGAGAGTTTTGATCATAAATGGGTGCTGGATTTTTTTTAATAAATAAACTTTTATTTTAATGGGGTGACATCAATAAATCAGGGTACATATATTCAAAGAAAACATTTCCAGGTTATCTTGTCATTTAGTTCTGTTGCATACCCATCACCCAAAGAGAGATCATCCTCTGTCACCCTCTATCCAGTTTTCTTTGTACCCCTCCCCCTCCCCCTCTCCCTCCTTCCCTCCCCATATCCCCTGTAACCACCACACTCCTGTCCATGTCTCTTAGTCTCACTTTTATGTCCTACCAATGTATGGAATCCTGCAGTTCTTGTTTTTTTTTCTGATTTGCTTATTTCACTCCACATAATGTTATCAAGATTCCACCATTCTGTTGTAAGTGATCCGATGTCATTATTTCTTCTAGCTGACTAGTATACCATGGTGTATATGTGCCCCATCTTCTCTATCCAGTCTTCTATTTTTTTTTTTTTACAGTGATTAAAAGCCTTTAAGCAAACTCTTGGCCAATACAGCAAGAATCCATAAAAGAGTAGTGTCCTTAACATGTTCACCAAGTCCAAGTTGGCCCCTTCACCATGCCAAATCCCTGAAAAAATGCAACCCAACCACAGTTCAGTCTGTTAGGATCTGTCACAAGGAGCAGGAGTCCAGAAAAAGTCCACATCCAGGAAAAGTCCACATGGCACTGGAATTGTTGTCACCATTCTATACTTTGCAGCTCATGTCCAAGTCCCAATGACTGCTGCTTCTAGCTGGTAATGATTCAGGTAGACTGGAGAAGCTATTTGCAGCATGCGTGGATATGGAGCTTCTGTTTTCCTCTGCCTGCTTCTTGGAAGAAATACGCTAGGCTCGTCCACAGTCTCGTAGATGGGGCCAACAGCCCTGGGCACCTTCAGCCTTCAGTGGCAAACCCTAGCTTTCTGGGCAAGGTTAGGTCATAGGTGGCTGGAGCAGGGCTGGAAGAGATTGAACCCTCCCTTAGCGGAGCGAGGGGGAAACCTCCCTTCCAGTGTCCCTGTTTCCTCACAGCAGAGGCATGTAAGCCTGGCAGGCTTTAGCTCAATGACCTTCCTTTCCACTATTGAAGCAGGACCCAGATAGCATCCTATGAGACCCCTTTGGGGCATTGGAGCCTTTAAGGGCATATCCTTTAGGATATCCTTTAGGCATATCCTACTAGCTGGTAGTTCCCTTGATCTCTATTGGGCTTTTCTGCCTCTAGGTATCTTAAAAGCCATGCTCAGAAGATCTCGCTGAGGGGTTTGAAGATCCCCATCCACCTATATAAATCTTTTTTATATATCTGGAGCTATGTATGGAATCATATAGTTCTTAGTTTTTTCTGATTTACTTCTTTCGCTCAGTATAATGTTATCAAGGCCCATCCATGTTGTAAAAGATCCTATGTCATCATTTCTTATGGCTGAGTAGTATTCCATAGTATATATATACCAAAGCTTTTTTTTTTTTTTTTTTTTTTTTTTTGCATTTTTCTGAAGCTGGAAACAGGGAGAGACAGTCAGACAGACTCCCGCATGTGCCCGACCGGGATCCACCCGGCACGCCCACCAGAGGGCGACGCTCTGCCCACCAGGGGGCGATGCTCTGCCCATCCTGGGCGTCGCCATGTTGCGACCCTCCTGGGTGTCGCCATGTTGCGACCAGAGCCACTCTAGCGCCTGGGGCAGAGGCCACAGAGCCATCCCCAGCGCCCGGGCCATCTTTGCTCCAATGGAGCCTTGGCTGCGGGAGGGGAAGAGAGAGACAGAGAGGAAGGCGCGGCGGAGGGGTGGAGAAGCAAATGGGCGCTTCTCCTATGTGCCCTGGCCGGGAATCGAACCCGGGTCCTCCGCACGCTAGGCCGACGCTCTACCGCTGAGCCAACCGGCCAGGGCTATACCAAACTTTTTAATCCACTTGTCCTCTGATGGACACTTGGGCTGTTTCCAGATCTTTGCTATTGCGAACAATGCTGCCATAAACATGGGGGTGCATTTCTTCTTTTCAAACAGTGCTATGGTGTTCTTGGGGTATATTCCTAACAGTGGTATAGCTGGGTCAAAAGGCAGTTCGATTTTTAATTTCTTGAGGAATCTCCATACTGTTTTCCACAGTGGCTGCACCAGTCTGCATTCCCACCAGCAGTGCAGGAGGGTTCCCTTTTCTCCACATCCTCGCCAGCACTTATTCTGTGTTGTTTTATTGATAAGCGCCATTCTGACTGGTGTGAGGTGATATCTCATTGTGGTTTTAATTTGCATTTCTCTAATCATTAGTGATGTTGAACATTTTTTCATATGCCTATTGGCCATCTGTATGTCCTCTTTGGAGAAGTGTCTATTCATTTTTTTTGCCCATTTTTGGATTGGATTGTTTGTCTTCCTGGTATTAAGTTTTACAAGTTCTTTATAAATTTTGGTTATTAACCCCTTATCAGATGCAATGTCAAATATATTCTCCCATTGTGTAGTTTGTCTTTTTATTCTGTTCTTATTGTCTTTAGCTGTGCAGAAGCTTTTTAGTTTGATATAGTCCCATTTGTTTATCCTGTCTTTTATTTCACTTGCCTGTGGAGACAAATCAGCAAATATATTGCTGCGAGAGATGTCAGAGAGCTTACTGCCTATGTTTTCTTCTAAGATGCTTATGGTTTCACGGCTTACATTTAAGTCTTTTATCCATTTTGAATTTATTTTTGTGAATGTTGTAAGTTGGTGGTCTAGTTTCATTTTTTTGCAGGTAGCTGTCCAATTTTCCCAACACCATTTGTTGAAGAGGCTATCTTTACTCCATTGTATTTCCTTACCTCCTTTGTCAAATATCAGTTGTCCATAGAGCTGTGGGTTTATTTCTGGGTTCTCTGTTCTGTTCCATTGATCTATGTGCCTGTTCTTATGCCAGTACCATGCTGTTTTGAGTACAATGGCCTTATAATATAACTTGATATCCAGATGTGTGATCCTTCCTGCTTTATTCTTCCTTTTCAAGATTGCTGAGGCTATTCGTGTTCTCTTTTGGTTCCATATAAATTTTTAGAATATGTGTTCTATATCTTTGAAGTAAGTCATTGGTATTTTAATTGGTATTGCATTGAATTTATAAATTGCTTTGGGTAATATAGACATTTTAATGATGTTTATTATTCCTAACCATGAGCATGGTATATGCCTCCACTTATTCGTATCTTCCCTGATTTCTTTTGTCAATGTTTTATAATTTTCTGAGTACAAGTCTTTAATCTCCTTGGTTAGATTTATTCCTAGGTACTTTATTTTTTTGGTTGCAATGGTAAAGGGGAATGATTCCTTGATTTCTCTTTCTGACAGTTCATTATTAGTGTATAAAAATGCCTCTGATTTATGAGTATTGATTTTATATCCTGCCACCTTGCCAAATTCATTTATCAGGTCTAGTAGTTTTTTGCCCGAGACTTTAGGGTTTTCTATTACAATATCATATCATCTGCAAATAATGATAGTTTTACTTCTTCTTTTCCAATTTGGATGCCTTTTATTTCTTTTTCTTGTCTGATTGCTGTGGCTAGGACTTCCAGAACTATGTTGAATAAGAGTGGTGAAAGGGGGCACCCCTGCCTTGTTCCTGATCTTAAGGGGATTGCTTTTAATTTTTGCCCATTGAGTATGATGTTGGCCCTGGGTTTGTCATAGATGGCCTTTATCATGTTGAGGTATGTTCCCTGTATTCCCACTTTGCTGAGAGTTTTGATCATGAATGGGTGCTGGATTTTATCAAATGCTTTTTCTGCATCTATTGAAATTATCATGTGGTTTTTCTCCTTTCTTTTGTTTATGTGATGAATCACATTGATTGATTTGCGAATATTGTACCAGCCTTGCCTCCCAAGAATAAATCCCACTTGATCATGGTGTATGATTTTTTTCATATATTGCTGGATCCGGTTTGCTAATATTTTGTTGAGGATTTTTGCATCTAAGTTCATCAGGGATATTGGCCTATAATTTTCTTTTTTTGTGTTGTCTTTGCCTGGTTTTGGAATCAGAATTATGTTCGCCTCATAAAAGGAGTTTGGAAGTCTTCCTTCCTCTTGAATTTTTTGAAATAGCTTGAGAAGGAGAGGAGTTAGTTCTTCTTTGAATACTTGGTAGAATTCACTTGTGAAGTCATCAGGCCCAGGACTTTTCTTTTTTGGGAGTTTTTTGATAGCTGTTTCAATCTCATTTGTTGTAACTGGTCTGTTTAGGTTTTCTGATTCTTCCAGATTTATTTTTGGAAGATTATATGATTCAAGGAATTTGTCCATTTCATCTAGGTTGTCTAGTTTTTTGGCATACAGTTCTTCATAGTATTTTCTTACAATATTTTGTATTTCTGTTGTGTCATTTGTTATTTCTCCACTCTCGTTTCTAATTTTATTTATTTGAGTCCTCTCTCTTTTTTTCTTGGTGAGTCTCGTTAAAGGTTCCTCGATCTTGTTTACCTTTTCAAAGAACCAGCTCCTGGTTTCATTGATTCTCTGTATTGTTTCTTTAGCCTCTATGTCATTTATTTCTGCTCTGATTTTTATTATTTCCTTCCTTCTACTAGCTCTGAGCTTTACTTGCTGTTCTTTTTCTAGTTCTTTTAGATGCAGGGTTATTTATTTGAGCTTTTTCTAGCTTCTTGAGGTATGCCTGTAATGCTATAAACTTCCCTCTCAAGACTGCTTTTGCTGTGTCCCATAAATTTTGAGTTGATGTATGCTCATTATCATTTGTTTCTAGGAATTTTTTTTTCTTTTTTGTATTTTTCTGAAGCTGGAAATGGGGAGAGACAATCAGACAGACTCCCGCATGCACCCGACCGGGATGCACCCAGCACGCCCACCAGGGGCGATGCTCTGCCCACCGGGGGGCGATGCTCTGCCCCTCTGGGGCGTCGCTCTGCCACAACCAGAGCCACTCTAGCGCCTGGGGCAGAGGCCAAGGAGCCATCCCCAGCGCCCGGGCCATCCTCACTCCAATGGAGCCCTGGCTGCGGGAAGGGAAGAGAGAGGCAGAGAAGAAGGAGGGGGGGGTGGAGAAGCAAATGGGCGCCTCTCCTATGTGCCCCGGCCGGGAATCCCCCTGCACGCCAGGTCGACGCTCTACCGCTGAGCCAACCGGCCAGGGCCTGTTTCTAGGAATTTTTAAATTTCTTCTTTGATCTCAATGTTAACTTATTTGTTATTTAATAACATGCTATTTAGTTTCCAAGTGTTTAAATGTTTTTCATTTTTTCTATTGTGGTTGATTTCTAGTTTAATGCCATTGTGATCAGAGAAAGTGCTCGATATGATTTCAATCTTCTTAAATTTGTTGAGACCGCTTTTGTGCCCTAACATGTGGACTATTCTAGAGAATGTACCATGAGCGCTTGAAAAGAATGTATATGCTGCTGTTTTAGGGTGAAAGGTTCTGAAGATATCTATTAAATCAAGTTGATCTAATATGTCCTTTAAGTCTGCTGTTTCTTTGTTAATTTTCTTTCTTGAGGATCTATCTAATGATGTTAATGGGGTATTGAAATCCCCTACTATTATAGTATTGCTGTTGATCTCGCCCTTTAAGTCCATCAAAGTCTGCTTTATATATTTAGGTGCTCCTATATTAGGTGCGTAGATATTTATAATGGTTATATCTTCCTTTTGGATTGCTCCCTTTATCATTATGTAGTGACCTTCTTTATCTCTAACTATGGTCTTTGTTTTAAAGTCCATTTTGTCTGATATAAGTATTGCTACCCCAGCTTTTTTTTCATTCCATTTGCATGAAATATTTTTTTCCCATCCTTTTATCTTCAGTCTGTGTGCATCTTTTGATTTAAGGTGTGTCTCTTGTAGACAGCATATGTATGGGTCCTGTTTTCTTATCCACGCAGCTACCCTATGTCTCTTGATCGGATCATTTAATCCATTAACATTTAAGGTTATTACTGATATGTAATTGTTTATTGCCATTTTTATCTTTAAAACTGTATTCCTCTTTTGCTATGTTCTTTTTTTCCTTTGATCTGTTTACAACAGGTCCCTTAGCATTTCTTGCAGCCTTGGTTTGGTTATAGTGAATTCCTTGAGGTTTTTTTTTTGTCTATAAAGCTTTTTATTTCTCCTTCAATTTTAAATGATAGCCTTGCTGGATAAAGTAGTCTTGGTTGTAGGTTCTTGTTCTGCATTACTTTGAATATTTATTGCCATTCCCTTCTGGCCTCAAGTGTTTTTGTTGAGAAGTCAGAAGTCATCCTTATGGGGGCTCCTTTGTAGGTGATAGTCTTTTTTTCTCTAGCAGCTTTTAATATTTTCTCTTTATCATTTAGCTTTGGTATTTTAATTATGATGTGTCTTGGTGCTGGTTTCTTTGGGTTTCTCCTTAATGGAGTTCTCTGTGCTTCCTGAACATGTGAAATGTTTTCCTGCCTTAATTGGGGGAAGTTTTCTGCTATGATTTGTTTGAACAATGTCTCTATCCCTTGTTCTTTCTCTTCTTCTTCAGGAACCCCTATGATGTGGATGTTATTTCTCTTCATGTTGTCACAGAACTCTCTTAGAGTTTCCTTAGACTTTTTGAATCTCTTTTCTTTTTTCTGCTCTGCTTCCATGCCTTTATTTATCGTGTCCTCTAACTTGCTGATTTGATTCTCTGCTTCATCCATCCTGCTTTTAATTCCTTCCATTGTATTCTTTATTTCAGATATTGTATTTGTCGTTTCTGACTGATTCTTTTTTATTATTTCAATGTCCTTTTTTATATTTGTTATCTCTTTATTTAGGTTTTCGTATTGGCCATCTATGGTTGTTCTAATATCTTTGAGCATCCTAACAATCGTTATTTTAAACTCTGCATCTGGTAATTTGGTTATATCTGATTCACTTAGGTCCTTTTCTGGGGATTTCTCTTGGTTTATTTGTGTTGTATTTCTCTGCCTCCACATTTTCTCTTCACGGGAGTGGCTGTGATTACGCACTTGGGTGCACAAGCGTTGGTGGCCTTGGCCTTTGCCCTGCCCCCGTGTGTGATGTTATGCTTGGTCCTCAGGGCACTGGTGAGCACCTTTGCTCAGCTGCGGGTCTCCGCCTGTTTCTGGGCTTTCGCCCCGCCCTTGCAGGAGGAGCCCGCTCGAGGAACGGCTGCTAGCCTTGGCTCTACCACCGGGCAGGACTGCGTGCCCAAGCTCAGCTCAGTAGCGGAACTCCGCCTCTTCTGGGCTTTTGGCTCCACCCCCATGGGAGGAGCCGGCTACTAAGTCAGACCGCAAGCCTGGGTTGCATGGGCGGGGCAAGGCTGTGCTCCTGTGCCCTTGCTCAGGGGCTGGTCTCCACCCTTTCCAGGGTTCCCGCCCTTCTCCCTCAGGCTGGATTACAGGCTGCCGGCAACTGAGTTTGACTGCTTTTGCACACCCCCTTCCCCCAGCCGGGCAAGATTGAGCTCACACCTGAGCCCAGTGGTGGCCAGCTGGCTTCTGCCCCTGCCAGCAGAACCACTCTTTTGTCTCCTGCTGCCGCCGGCCCTCCGGGGAGCCCTCAGCCGCGTGGGTGGGGGCATTGCAGCTCGGACCCTAAGACTCACTACTGTAGACCCAAAGGCTCCCTCCTTCTATGCAACTCTGCTCTGAGTGCTGTGGGGAGCTTGTTTGGCTGCTCTCCTGCTTCCCTTTGCTGGTATTGCTGTTTCCGGGGGAAATATTCACTTCAGCTTTGGGGAGTGACTCGTCCCAGGGGTTAGGTGGCTATCTCCCAAAATGTTTCTCCTTGTGCCTCCTAGATTACACTCTCTTCCTGTTACTCTAATCCTTTCCTCTCTCCCCGTCCCCAGGAGCCCCAGGTGAGTGGTTGTGAGAGAGATGTTCTGCGCGGTCCATTTAAAAAAAGATCCTGGGTCTGAGAAATCAGACTCTTTCTCACAAACAGTATCCTGACTTGTTTCCAGCTAAATACTGTCCTTACGCCTCTTCTGGGCTCTGGGGCTGCAGGCTGGGGCTTTGTTCCTGGGGCTCAGGACCCTTCCCCCTCTGCTAAACTCACTTCCCGCCACGCGAGTCTCTCCCTGCTGCCGTTCGCTCCGGGGAGCTGGGCAGCCCTCTCCGTGTTTCCGCTTTTCCTACCAGTCTCGGTGTGGCTTCTTCAGTGTTCCTTGGTTGAAGAGTCCTCTTAGTTTAGTCCAAAGTTGGTTTTTCCAGATGATAGTTCTTAAAATTAGTTTGTATTCCACTTTGGTTCTGGGAGGTAGATGTTGGTACGTCCACCTACTCCAGTGCCATCTTGTCTCCCCTATCCATGTTATTGTAAAAAAGGGGTGCTGGATTTTATCAAATGCTTTTTCTGCACCTATTGATCTTATCAGGTGATTTTTCTCCTTCCTTTTGTTTATGTGATGAATCACATTGATTGATTTGCAAATATTGTACCAGCCTTGCCTCCCTGGAATAAATCCCACTTGATCATGATGTATGATTTTTTTCAGGTATTGCTGGATCTGGTTTGCTAATATTTTGTTGAGAATTTTAGCATCTAAATTCATCAGGGATATTGGCCTATAGTTTTCTTTCTTCGTATTATCTTTGCCTGGTTTTGGAATGAGGATTATGCTCACCTCCTAAAAGGAGCTTGGAAGTCTTCCCTCCTCTTGAATCTTTGTAATAGCTTGAGGAGGATAGAAGTTAGTTCTTCTTTGAACATTTGGTAGAATTTGCCTATGAAGCCATCTGGCCCAGGACTTTTGTTTGTTGGGAATTTTTTGATAACTGTTTCAATGTCATTTGTTGTAATTGGTCTGTTTAGGTTTTCTGATTCTTCCAGATTGATTTTTGAAAGATTATATGTTTCAAGGAATTTGTTCATTTCACCTAGGTTGTCTATTTTTTGGCATACAGTTCTTCATAGTATTTTCTTACAATCCTTTGTATTTCTGCTGTGTCAGTTGTTAGTTCTTCAGTCTCATTTCTAATTTTATTTATTTGACTCCTCTCTCTGTTTTTCTTGGTGAGTCTGGTTAAAGCAGTAGTTTTCAAACTTTTTTTAAGTTGGGGAACATTTAAAATCCTACAAATAATTGTAAGCATACTATATATAAATTTCTGAGAAATATGTTATAATAATTAAGTCAAATATTAAAGAAAAAATATAAAGTCCAAGCATGCTTTTATGGTAATTAAACAAAATAAATACAACAAAATTAAATTTAGTCTGACATAAAAAACAGTTTTTTATGTTATATTTTTTGTTATGCTTTTTAGAATTTGTAAAAAAAAAAGGGTTAAAAATTTAAAAATGACAAAAATGTCATCTTTTTATATATATAGATACATTCTTAGTAAGATTTAGTAAATTCAGCAGGTCCCAGCACAAATTTGTTAAGTTTTTTCATTCTTGTGTTTATGAGAAACATGAGCCTGATGTGTCCTAGCAATTTCTTTAATGTTTGGACATATATTTGAAAGGCAAACTCTCATTTCCTCATCAATACATTGAAGAATTCCTCTCTTTTTATTCTTAATTGTGTTGCATGCAGAAAACCCCCACCATACATATCATCTTAACTTTACACCAAACAAAGGATAGAAGAAACTTGCCTCCAGTCTTTCCAGGGAATATGGGGGGTAGTGTAAACAATCCAGCACCACAGCTTAACAGCCTTTTGCAACCTAATCAGGCAAGTGAGGTGGGGAGTTAGGCAGACTGTCAGCTTACAACCAATTCCCCACACCTCTGTTCCCTGAAAATCTAAACTGAAAATACCCTGTTGGCTTTTTGGTCTCCAACAGGCACATAGTTCTCTGGAATACCACAAGGCCAACCAGTGCACCCTGGCACACACTTTGAGAACCACTGGGTTAAAGGTTCATCAATCTTGTTTACCTTTTCAAAGAACCAGCTCTTGGTTTCATTGATTTTCTGTATTTTTTTTTAGCCTCTATGTCATTTATTTCTGTTCTCATCTTTATTATTTCCTTCCTTCTACTTTCTCTGGGCTTTACTTGCTGTTCTTTTTCTAATTCTTTTAGATGTAGGGTTAAGTTGTTTATTTGAGCTTTTTCTTGCTTCTTAAGGTGTCCCTGTAATGCTATGAACTTCCCTCTCAGGACTGCTTTTGCTGTGTCCTATAAATTTTGAGTTGTTGTATGTTCATTTTTATTTGTTTCAAGGAAATTTTTTATTTCTTCCTTGATTTCATTGTTAACACATTCATTATTTAATACCATGCTATTTAGTCTCTAAGTGTTTGAATGTTTCTCAGTTTTTCTGTTGTGGTTGATTTCTAGTTTCATGCCATCAGAGAAGATGCTTGATATGATTTCAACCTTCTTAAATTTATCGAGACTCGTTTTGTATCCTAACATGTGGTCTATTCTAGAAAATGTACCATGAGCGCTTGAAAAGAATGTATATTCTGCTGCTTTAGGGTGAAAGATTCTGAAGATATCTATTAACTCCAGTTGATCTAGTGTGTCCTTTAAGGCTGCTGTTTCTTTGTTAATTTTGTTTTTTGAGAATCTATCCCAGGGGTCGGGAACCTATGGCTTGTGAGCCAGATATGACTCTTTTGATGACTGCATCTGGGTCGCAGACAAATCCTTAATAAAAAATATAATAACATTAAAAATATAAAACATTCTCATGTATTACAATCCATTCATTTCCTACCACTCATGTTCCTGGTTGTGGGTGGCTAGAGCCAATCACAACTGTCCTCTGGGACAACACCAAATTTTTATTGAATAATGCATAACGTACACGGGTCATTGTATGGCTCTCATGGAATTACATTTTAAAATACGTGGCATTCATGGCTTTCTCAGTCAAAAGGGTTCCCGACCCCTGATCTATTCATTGATGTTAGTGGGGTATTAAAATCCCTTACTATTATAGTATTGCTGTTGATCTTGCCCTTTATGTCCATCAAAATCTGCTTTTTATATAAATATTTAGGTGCTTCTATGTTAGGCACATAGATATTCATAATGGTTATATCTTCCTGTTGGATTATTCCCTTTATCATTATGTAGTGACCGTCTTTATCCCTTTGTTTTAAAGTCTATTTTGTCAGATATAAATATTGCTACCCTAGTTTTTTTTTTTCATTTCCATTTGCATGAAATATTTTTTTCCATCCCTTTACTTTCAGTCTATGTGTATCTTTTGTTTTGAGGTGGGTCTTTTGTAGACAGCATACGTATGGGTCCTGTTTTCTTATCTACGCAGCTACCCTATGTCTTTTAATTGGAGCATTTAATCAATTTATACTTAAGGTTATTATTGATATGTAGTTGTTTATTGCCATTTTATTCTTTAAATCTACATTCCTCTTTTTCTAGACATTTCCCCCCTTTGTTCTGTTTACAACAGGCCCCTTAACATTTCTTGCAACATTGGTTTGGTTTCAATGAATTCCTTGAGGTTTTGTTTTTTGTGTTTTTTTTTTTGGTCTGGGAAGCTTTTTATTTCAACGATAGCCTTGCTGGATAAAAAAGTCTTGGTTGTAGGCTCTTGTTCTGCATTACTTTGAATGTTTCTTGCCATTCCCTTCTGGCCTCAAGTGTTTCTATTGAAAAGTCGAATGCCATCCTTATGGGGGCTCCTTTGTAGGTGACTGACTACTTTTTTCTTGCAGCTTTTAGTATTCTTTATTTATCTCTTAACTTTGGCATTTTAATTATAATGTGTCTTGGTTTAGGTCTCTTTGGGTTTCTACCCCAATGCATTTATGCATTCTATTGTTGAGGGACATTTAAGTTATTTCTAGTTTGTCATTACAAGTAAAGCTTCCAGAAACACTTGTGTACCCAGATATATTTTCTGTTAGTTATATATCTAGGAGTAGAATTGTTAGATCATAGAGCATATGGTGGCATCTCATAATTTTAATCTGCATATTCCTGATTACCAATGATGTTGAGCACTGTTTCATATGCTGCTGCCTGTTCCTTTCCCCCCTTTTGTGATGTGTCTGTTCAAATTTTTGCCCATTTTTCTGTTCATAGTCTTTTTGTTATTGATTTGTAGATATTCTGAATACAAGCCCTTTGTCAGTTACATTGTTGCAAATCTTTTCTCCCATCCTGAGGTTTGCTTTTTTCACTCTGGAAAAGATGCTCTTAAATGAATGTAGCCAAATTATAAATCCTCTCTTTAAGGTTAGTACTTTTTATGTCCTGTGTATGAAGTTTTCCTTCACCCTGATATTGTGAAGATCTTCTAAAAGTGTTTATTGTTTCTGTTTAGATCCACAATCCACCTGGAATTCATGTTGGTATATGTTATGAGGTAGGAATCAAGTTTGATTTTTTTCTATATGAGTGTCCAATTAACTGAGTACTATTTATTTTGTCATTAATCATTTGTGTGTGTGTTTCTGTGTTCTGTAATCTTTTCCATTGGTTTATCTAATCTTGTACTGATACCACACTTTCCTTATTAGTGTAGGGCTATAATAAACCTTGATATCTCATTGAGTAAGTTCTCACACTCTGTTCTTTACGAGTGACATATTTTGGGCCCTTGACATTTTCAAATTATATTTAGAATCAGCTTGCCACAAAATCAACCCACTGAAATTTTTTATTGGACTTGTATAGATTATAGATCAGTTTGGTGATAATTAATGTCTTTAAAATATCTAGTCTTCAATCCATGCACATAGTATATCACTCCTATTAATTATTTATTTCTGTGTAACAAACTACCTTAAAACTTAGTGACTTAAAACAGCAATAATTTATCATTGTTCATGATTCTGTGGATTGGCTGGGCTGGAGGTCCACGTGGCCTCATTCATACATCTGACCGTTGGTGAAGGCTGGCAGCGGAGGTGTGCTGGTTCTCACCCGTGTGACCTTTTACCGTCTAGGAACACAGTCTCAGGTGAGCGCTCCAGAGGTCAAAGGTGACCTTCTGAGGCCTCTGTTCTAGAACTCATGTAACATCATTTCTACCCCATGTTTTCTATTATTTCTCTGTTGATCAAAGAAATCACAAGGGCACCCAGGTTCAAGGAATAGGGAAATAGAATCTACTTCCTAATGGGAGGAGTTATAAAGAATTTGTGAAATATTTAATATCCCACATTATTCTTTTAAGTAAAAACAAATTTTTATTTTTATAGTTTTCAGTATAAAGTAACATGTTTGTTAGATGTACTTCCAAGTATATGATGTTTTCTGATGCTATTGTGTGTTATTTTTTCTTTTCTTTCTTTTTTATTTTTTCTGAAGTGCAAAGTGGGGAGGCAGAGGGACAGTCTCCTGAATGTGCCCAACCATGATCCACCTGGCAAGCCCACTAGGGGTGATGCTTTGCCCATCTGGGGCGTCGCTCCGTTGCAATGGAGCCATTCTAAGCCTGAGGCGGAGGCCATGGAGCCATCCTCAGTGCCCAGGCCAAAGTTGCTCTAATGGAGCCTTGGCTGCAGGAGGGAGAGAGAGAGAGAGAGAAAGGAAAGGGGGAAGGGTGGAGAAGCAGATGGGCGCTTCTCCTGTGTGTCCTGACTGGGAATCAAACCCGGGACATCTACATGCCGGGCCGATGCTCTACCACTGAGCCAACAGAACAGAGCTTCTTTTCTTTTTTTTTTTTTTTTTTTCATTTTTCTGAAGCTGGAAACAGGGAGAGACAGTCAGACAGACTCCCGCATGCGCCCGACCGGGATCCACCCGGCACGCCCACCATGGGGCGACGCTCTGCCCACCAGGGGGCGATGCTCTGCCCATCCTGGGCGTCGCCATGTTGTGACCAGAGCCACTCTAGAGCCTGGGGCAGAGGCCAAGGAGCCAACCCCAGCTCCCGGGCCATCTTTGCTCCAATGGAGCCTTGGCTGCGGCAGGGGAAGAGAGAGACAGAGAGGAAAGTGCGGCGGAGGGGTGGAGAAGCAAATGGGCGCTTCTCCTGTGTGCCCTGGCCGGGAATCAAACCCGGGTCCTCCGCACGCTAGGCCGACACTCTACCGCTGAGCCAACCGGCCAGGGCTGAGCTTCTTTTCTTTTTAAAAAATATTTTAGCCCTGGCCGGTTGGCTCAGTGGTAGATCGTCTGCCTGGCGTGCAGGGGACCCGGGTTCGATTTCCAGCCAGGGCACACAGGAGAAGCGCCCATTTGCTTCTCCACCCCTCCGCCGCACTTTCCTCTCTGTCTCTCTCTTCCCCTCCCGCAGCCAAGGCTCCATTGGAGCAAAGATGGACCGGGCGCTGGGGATGGCTCCTTGGCCTCTGCCCCAGGCGCTAGAGTGGCTCTGGTCGCAGCAGAGCGACGCCCCGGAGGGGCAGAGCGTTGCTCCTGGTGGGCGTGCTGGGTGGATCCCGGTCGGGCGCATGCGGGAGTCTGTCTGTCTCTCCCCGTTTCCAGCTTCAGAAAAAAATACAAAAAAAAAAAAAAGATTTTTTTTTATTTTACTGAAAGAGGAGAGAGAGTGGGGAGCGAGAACTATGAACCCATAATTGCTTCACTTTAGTTGTTTATTGGTTGCTTGTTGTATGTGCCTTGACCAGGCCAACCAGGGCCTCAAACCAGTGACCTCAGCACTCCAGATCAACACTCTATCAACTGTGCCACCACAGGCCAGGCTTTTTTTTTTTCCCAAACAATCTTATTGTGATACAATTTACATACAGTGAAATATACCTATCAGTATCCTCATTCTGTTTTGAATCTTTGATTATTCATCTAGAATTACTTTCCGTCTGTTTGAAGTAAACCTGTACAATTTCCCTTAGTGTGTGTTCACCGGTGGCAAATTCTCTCTGTTTTTGTTGGTTTGGAAATATCTTTATTGTGCCTTAATTTTTGAAACACGTTATCACTGGCAATTTCTTTTCAGGCTGCTAATGATACGATTTTATTGTCTTCTGGTTTTCATTGTTGGTGTTTCGAAGACAGTTCTATTTGAGGATCTTTTTAGAGCAATACGCCTTTTTTTTCTCTGTTTGCTCTTTTCTCTGGTGTTTGGCAGTTTTCTTTTGATGTGTTTAGGAGTGTATTTATTTTTATTTATCTTGCTGGAGGTTTGTTCAGCTTCTTGAATATGTAGATTTGTATTATTTATCAGTTCTGGAAAATTCTCAACCATTTCCTCTTGAAATATTTTTTCTGGCCCATTTTCTCTTTGCCATCTTTTTCTGAGACAAAAAACACTAAATAGACAATAAACTCTCACTTTAGATTCTACAGCTCAACGTATGTAATATTTCTTCCACATTTTTGTCTCTGCGTGTTGCAGAGTGGATCATCTTTTCTGTCTTATCTTCTAATTCAGTGGTCTCCAACCTTTTTTGGGCCACGGACCAGTTTAATGTCAGAAAATATTTTCACTGACCGGCCTCTACGGTGGGATGGATAAATGTATCGTGTGACTGAGACAAGCATCAAGAGTGAGTCTTAGACGAATGTAACAGAGGGAATCTGGTCATTTTTTAAAAAATAAAACATCGTTCAGACTTAAATATAAATAAAACGGAAATAACGTAAGTTATTTATTCTTTCTCTGTGGACGGGTACCAAATGGCCCCGGGGGTTGGAGACCACTGTTCTAATTCGCTTAGCTCTCATTTGAATATGTCAAGTCAATATGTCTAAACCCATTTGCTGGGATGTTAATTTTGGTTATGTTATTTTATATTTCTGAAAAGTTCTATTTGGTTCTTTTTTGTATCTTTTAAGTCACTCTATATTTTTATTTTCCTTCTAAGTTACTGTAGTTTCTTCGTTACCACCTGTATCTTATGAACCTTGTATTTTATTTATGAAAATATTAATCATAATTTCTTAGCATTTTCTGACCGTTCCAATTCAAGAAGTATTTGTGGGTCTTGTTCTGCTATCTGTGGTGTCTGCTAGTTTTACTCATGGCGCATAGATCCTTTGTGCTCTTGTTTAGCAGTGATGATGTGCTGCTCAAAGTCCTGAGGCAAAGGCATGGACAGAAGTTAGCAAACCTTTTCTTGAAGGAGTATGTTATAAGGACAAGTATTTTAGGTTTTGCCAGACATATACAGTCTTAGACACTGCTTTGTTTTTCTCTTCCTTTTCCTATTTCTCTTTCTTTTAACAAGCCTTTCAACATGACAACTACTTTTATTTTGGGGGTCTTACCAAAATAGACTGTGGTCTAGATTTGACCTGTGGGCTATCGTTTGCCAACCTCTGGCCCAGGATATCTTTTTCTAGAGTTTTGTAGCCTTTTTCAAATTAAAAAAAAATTTTTTTTAGGTGTCTAGGGACATTATCAGTCTGGGGCTATTTCAGTTAAATGTTTGGCTTATTGATTTATTTTTATTGAATCATTAGGTGATGTGAATTAGGACTTCCAGTACATGAAGGCGGTTTACATTTGGTTCACTCTAACCTTGAGAGTCCTGCGGGGTGTGTGGAGGGTCTGCGATTGGACACCCCACCTCCCATATGCTTTGGTCTGGGAGCCCGTGCCATCAAAGCTGGCGAAACCGACGTCCATGTTTACCAGGGTCTGAAAATCCCTCTGGGAAGCAGTAGCTTCAGTGCTCATGCACCACCCCAGATCCCTGTGTTTCCATTAGTTTGGGCCTGACAATTCCTTTCTTTTCTTGGTAGCTCAATGGTGCTTTTACGAAGCTTTTTAGAAATACTTTACTCATTAATTTTGATTGTTCATAGCAAGAAGGATAGTCCAAATAACCTAGCTTGCTATAATGAAAACAGAAGCGTTGGAAATTTTTTTTTTATTTTTTTATAAAAATGATATCAAATGGCCTTTATGGGAGAAAATTTAAATTTGCTTTGTTCAGTTATGCTAGTGAGTCTCAGTGGTAAATGAAGCATCCCATTATTAGGAGAGTAGAATATAGCAAATGGTCAGTTGAAAAAAGTCAAAGTGAATTTATGACCTTAATAAGACATATATTTCAAGCTCTGTTAATAAGAGTGGCCCAACAGCAGCACAACCACTTTGATTATTAAGAAATCTAAATCTAGTACCAAGATTTTGGGCTTTAGTATCATTCTTTATTTAACAAAGTAGAAAAAAATCAGAAGAATTCTGAAAATTTTTATTATTTTCCAGAAGCAAGGGTAATTTCAAATATGTTTGGATTGAAAGGACTATTCATCGAGCTGTGACAATTTGAGCATAAAAAATACAAATAATTATGATTGTAATTATTTGGAATAAATTAAGTACATGGAAATCCATAAGTTTCTAATGATGCTCTAAAGAGAAAAGTTAATATTCAATGTACAAAAGGTAGTTGTAAAAGAGAGGATGGGTGTAATTGAAGATGCCTAATTCTTATGACTTTATATAGGTAGGAGAATCTTAATATTTAGACTATTTGGTTCTTTTTAAACCCATGGTGGGCTGTTAAACAGGGTAGAGCAAAAGTAGGTCTACAGTTGTTTGTATAGAAAATAATACAGTAATTAATAAATAATAATACAAGAATAAACTCTGCATTTCTCATACTCACAACTGTAAGCCTACTTTTGCCCCAGCCTGTACATTTAGTGTTTTAATCTTTGTAAGTGAGAAAGAACAAACACAACATACAAAGAGCCAAGAATCCTAGAAAAATCAGAAAGGTATCAATAACAAGAAGTTTGATAACTGTGGATCAGTCAAAAGGACCAGATGATAATTGTTCTGTAGCAGTGGTCTCTATGACAGTAGAACCGAAGTGAGTTCTAAGATAATCAATTAGCCCAAGTCTCCCAAAGAGGAGAAGTGGCTGCTCAGACTCTAGCTCTCATTTAGTTAGATATTCCTGCTAATTATAATGAGATTGTGACAAGGCCCCCTTAACACTTCAGTAATATTAACATAATAGAGCAATGGATCAGAATAATCAAGCCATTCGATAATGCTGAGCTTGTGGAACAAAGATTGCATCGTAGCTGGGAAAAAAAGATGAAACGCCAAAAATTTGAGTTTTACATGAAATCGACCCCCAGTGATGTAAGGCGTGACATTTTCTTCTAAAAGAAGCTCAGGCCCACGACTGGGGCTCAGGTTTAATTCTCCTTGGACAGTGCAATGAGGTTCTGTGTCTCAACCACGTGCCAATAAGTTGACTTGCATATTTAAATAAATCTTGTAAATTTAGCTTCTCTGAGGCAGCTGTTTCTTTTATTTTGAAGCTAATAAGATGACTGCAACCCAAAGAAGGCATCCACCAGCTCTATCCAAAAGAAACACCTACAATGGTGGAAATACTCTATCTATTCTGTCCTTATTAGTAGCCACCAGCTACACATAACCACTTAGCTCTTTAAATGTGGATAGTGGAAACTGAAATTTAAGTTACATTTAATTAACCTAAATTTAAATAGCCACATATGACTACTGGCTACCTTACTGAACAAGAAGGTTTAGATATCCTATTTGGTAAGCTTTCTACAATCTTAGGAGTTTACCCAGAAAAAGGTAAAATTATTCCAGTTTCAATCAGTGGGACTAGTATTTTTTTTAATTTTTTATTTATTCATTTTAGAGAGGAAAGGAAGAGACAGAGAGAGAGAGAGAGAGAGAGAGAGAGAGAGGAGAGACAGAGAGAGAGAAGGTGGGGAGGAGCAGGAAGCATCAACTCCCATATGTGCCTTGACCAGGCAAGCCCAGGGTTTCGAACCGGTGACCTCAGCATTTCCAGGTCAACCCTTTATCCACTGCACCACCACAGGTCAGGCGGGACTAGTATTTTAAAGTAATTTAAAAAAAATATAACAGTGACAATCAGATTTTAAACGTCATGATATTAAAGGTATTTAAGGAAATCTGATATGATCATGAGAGCTATGATCCTAACCACTAGAAGAATGATGAAATAAGTTAGTAATCAGTTTTCTCATGTTTAGGGAAACCTGATTTTATAAATCCATCAGGTGTAATTTGTATTTTGTAAGTCATGCGTGACTGAGAGGAATAGTCATGTTTTTCCTTTTTGGTTTTAATATAATTTAATTTTTAAGAGTAATATGGTAATATTTATTTTTATGTATAGTTGGTATACAGTATTACATATATTAGTTATATTAGTTTCAGGTATACATTATAGTGATTTGACATTTTATATATATATTTTAAAAATTAAATTTATTGGGGTGACATCAGTTAATAACATTATATAAATTTCAAACAAACTATAGAAATGATCCCTGAAAGTATAGTCTTATAAATTTCAACTATATAATTCTATAATTCTATAGTACATCATCTGTATGTTGCGTCATGTGCCCACCACCTGGAGTCTAGTCTCTCTTTGTCACCATATATTTGACCCCCTTTTTCCTCCTTATCCTTTTCTCCTGCCTCCCCATCTGGTAACCACCATACTGTTGTCTGTGTCTATGAGTTTGTTTGCTTTGTTTGTTCATTTGTTGCTTCTCTTTTCTATCCCAAATATGAATAAAATAATAAAATTCTTGTCCTTTTCCACCTGACTTATTTCACTTAGCATGATATTCTCAAGATCCATCCATGTTGTTGCAAATGGCGGTATTTCATTTTTTCTTATGGCTGAGTAGTTGAATGCTAATGGTTTTGATGCTTTAAAAGATATTAAGTGCTTAGTAAAATTATATGATTAGTAACCTGGATATTAAACAAAGTTCAGGGAGTGAGTGCTCCTCTCAGGCCCCCTCCCCCCCCTGCCCGGACAAATGTCTTCCTTTGGCTTTTCTTACACTACTCTTACTTCCCTGAACAGTTATACTTATGGATTTTAAGTTTCTTCAGGAAGGCCTGACCAGGTGGTGGCGCAGTGGGTAGAGCATTGGACTGGGACGCAGAGGACCCAGGTTCGAGACCCCAAGGTCACCAGCTTGAGCGTGGGCTCATCTGGTTTGAGCAAAGCTCACCAGCTTGGACCCAAGGTTGTTGGCTTGAGCAAAGGGTTACTCAGTTTGCTGTAGCCCCACGGTCAAGGCACATATGAGAAAGCAATCAATGAACAACCAAAGTGCTGCAACGAAGAACTGATGCTTCTCATCTCTCTCCCTTCTTGTCTGTCTGTCTCTATCTATCCCTCTCTCTCTGTCAAAAAAAAAGAAAAAGAAAAAATAGTTTTTTTCAGGAAGGTGCAAAGTTTCTAAGTAGACAGTACCCTTTGTTCTATCCACTCAGCCTTCATATGTGTGCCCCAGTGGGTCTCCCAGCTTTGTCCACATCTGCTCATCCTACCAGTGAGTTCTGCTGAATACTCAGTTGCTGGAATCAAGACTGTAGCTTCACATGCAGTTCCCAGCTAATAAGTTGGAAGAGACTCAGGGGTGGGCACTTTGGAGCCAGGAGGCTGTGGTTTGAATCCCAGCCTTACCACTTAAATCGGTGTGACCTAAGGCAAATAATTTTGCACTTGCTCATGATGATAAAATCAGCTACTTCTTAGTGCATTTGGATAGGATTAAATGACTTTGGAATTAATATTGATTTCTCAATAAATAACCAAATTCTATGTACTCAGTGAATCAGCTCAAATCCCAACTCCAACCACAGGGATCAAACTTGTAGCCTTTATTGTCTGACTTACCCAAAATGAGATACCATTTTTTTTTCACTCCAAACAAGAGCATCCCTTGCCCCTCCCAACTCTGCAATTCTTTTTTTGTGGATTATTTTATTAAAATGGTTATTAGTCTTCTTTTCAGTTAGTGAGATTATTCCTTAGTCCATTCCTTCTCTGCTATTTCTTTTATGCCTCTTCATCTGCTTCAACCCCCAGCCCTGATTTTCTCAGAGAAAACAGAAGCTGTCAGAGGAGAACTTCCATGAGCTTTCTGCCTGGCCCCCACACCTTCCAGCATCTATGCACCTGGCCTCTACGATTGCTCCCCTTACTATGGGTAAAGGGTTTGTGTGCGTATCCATGACAACTGCCTCCATGGGTATGAAGGAGCCCAGCTTCTGTGCTCATTCAAACACTGGCTCCTTTGCTTACCTCCCCTCTATCCTGCATCAGTTCTTCGTACCACGCCATTCCATTGTCAAGCAAACTTGCTGAAATGCTCCCCTTTCTCAGCTCCCTTTGCATGATCTCCTTAAAGAGTTGCATAGGGTATTGTCTCTATTTCCTCTTCTCTCTTGAACTCTTCTTGAACCTTCTTCAATCAAGATTTTGCCTTGCTGGACACTGCTCTCACCATGGTTATCAGTGACCTGCCTATTGCCATATCCAAAGGTCAATTCTCGGTTCTCGCCATTCTTGACCCTTTAGCACAGTGGTAGTCAACCTGTGGGCATTCCAGCTTTCATGGTGGGCAGTAGAGGAGCAACCAAAGTATAAATAAAAAGATAGATTTAACTATAGTAAGTGGTTTTATAAAGATTTATTCTGTCAAACTTAGCAAAAATCCTACATAAAGTACTTGGTAAGTAATTATTATTATATGCTTTAACTTGCTGTAACTCTGCTTTATAAATTTTATAAAGTGAAGTTACTTCCTTACTTTATAAATCACCATTACTGTGGAACCAGTGGGCGGTTAGAAAATTTTACTACTAGTAGAGATACAAAAGTGGGCGGCAGGTATAAAATGGTTGACTACCCCTGGTTTAGCAGGATGTGACACAGTAATATCTCCATTCTCCTGAAACACTTTACTCTTCCTTGCCTTTCATATTTTTTTACCCTTTCCTCCATATTTTTTTTGTGCTCAGGACTTCATGGTCTCCTTATGTCCCACCAGCTGCCCACATTGTCTCCTTCACTTGGGCCTCTGCATCTCCCCAACCTCTAAACGCTGTGCTGTCCCAGGGCTCAGACCTTGACGCTTTTCTCCTTTCTTCACCCACTTCCTCCACCAATGGGTCTCATCTAGTGGAGTTTTAAATAAAATCTACACATTAACCCTCAAGTCTCATCTCTCACTCATCTCTCCCCTGGACGCCAGACTTATAGGTCCAACTTCCCACTAGACGTTCCCACTTGGATGCCTATTAAGCGTCTCATATATAAAGTGTCCCAAGTGAACTCTTGATCTTCACCCGAAAAGCTGCCCTTTCTCCACTCAGTACAGCTAGCGCTCAACTTACGACCACGATTGGTTCTGACAGACCGGTTGTAACACGATTTGGTCGTAAGTTGAGTAGGCTATATGTACAGTACTGTGAAATGATGTTATAAAAATCTCTAAGTCATATTTTATCATAATTTTCTTTCATTATTGTTATATATCATAATTTTTTGTTCATTTTATGCCATTTGTATCATCTCTACACTATTTTGTTTCTTATTTTTACATTTGTCAGGTTTGAGTAAAACACTGCATTACCAGTACAACTGGTTTAATATTTGCAAAACATACAAAATTACAAAATACAGGTGCATACAAAAATACAAAATACAGGTGTAAAAAATACCATAGGAAACATTTTCCCAATTGCAAAACATATCAAAATATATAAACATGTACGGAACATTTTATTGGCCAGCACTGTCGTATGCCCAGCTGGGCAATGCTTGCGCTGCCAGACGCGGAGCAGTCGTGGCTAGCGACTGTGGTCGTAAAGTCTAATGGTCGTAAGTTGCATGGGTCGTAAGTCGATCAATACCTGTAAACGCTTGCTCTGTCCTTTTGGTCGCTCAGGCCAAATCTCTTGGAGTTACCCTTGCCCTCCCACTTTGTCACACATTCCACATCCATTCCTTTGAGAATCCTTTGCCTTTTCCTTTGGAATGTACCCAGACGTGAGCACTTCTCACCACCTCCCCAGCTCCCACTCTGACCTCCCCTCCACGGTCTCTCGGGGGGGTAGTCGCACATGAGCCTCTCACGTGCTCTCCACCCTTGCTCCCTAGCACAGAAGTCAGGGCTACCTAGTTAAAACCTAACTCGGAATTCATCATTTCTCTGCTCAAAATCCCCCCAGCACTCCTGTCTCATGCAAAGCAAGAGCCAAAGTCCTTCCCATGACCTATGCAGCCCTGTTCCCCTTTGACCTCATCTACTGCTCGTACCCTCCCTACTTGGCCTTTTTATTTATTTATTTATTTTATTTAAAAAAGGGGACTAATATGGTGGCTTTATTCTTCTTGCTACTTAAAAAACGGTGATGTGATGATTGTGATGATCATCAACATCACACAGGGAAGACCAGGTTCGCACTTGGTCCTGGATCAACTGCTACGCATGGTCTTTCTTGGTTAAGTTGCTTGAATCCACAGTGACAGGCTAGGCCCAGGATATACTCCTATGCAGAGGTCCTTAGAGATGCTCTCAGCAGGCTGGGCTTCTCTGAAACTTGATAGATCTTTCCAAGACCCAGAGATATGTCTTTTCACTGACTATTTCCTATGTCTGAGCACAAGCTCCAACTTCCCCCTGTGAGAATGGTAGATGTCGGTTGCCCCTCCTTCCTCTGGCACAGATGAATAATATTTTTCCCTCAAGAGAAAGCCCGGGGGCAGTTGCTGGCTTAGTAGAGCCATTCCCAGGAAAGAACCTTCATGTTGTCTCTGGCCTCTCTGCTGTTCTTTGAGCTTGCTGGACATATTCTATTGGGGCTTGTCTCTCTTGACTTATCTCTTCGTCTTCACTGACTTGCTTCTTGGCTATTTCTTCAATATGCCAGGCTTTCTCTCACCTCAGGGCCTTTGCACTTGCTATTCACATATGACTTGCTCCTGTGTATTTTCGTTTTTTTTTGGTCTCAGTGAAGCCTTACCTGACCCTTCATCTTCTGAATTAGAATTCTCATCTTCTGGCCCTGGCCGGTTGGCTCAGCGGTAGAGCGTCAGCCTGGCGTGTGGGGGACCCGGGTTCGATTCCCGGCCAGGGCACATAGGAGAAGCGCCCATTTGCTTCTCCACCCCGCCCCCCTCCTTCCTCTCTGTCTCTCTCTTCCCCTCCCGCAGCCAAGGCTCCATTGGAGCAAAGATGGCCCGGGCGCTGGGGATGGCTCTGTGGCCTCTGCCCCAGGCGCTGAAATGGCTCTGGTTGCAGCAGAGCGACACCCCGGAGGGGCAGAGCATCGCCCCCTGGTGGGCAGAGCGTCGCCCCCTGGTGGGCGTGCCGGGTGGATCCCGGTCGGGCACATGCGGGAGTCTGTCTGACTGTCTCTCCCCGTTTCCAGCTTCGGAAAAATACAAAAAGAAAAAAAAAAAAAAAAGAATTCTCATCTTCTGATATTTTCTATTTTCCTTTACTGCATATTTGTTTACTATCCTTGCTATAAAGTAAGTCCCACAAGGGTCAATGTTTTAAAAATCTCTGTATGTTTTAAAAATAATTTCTAACACCAAGGCACACACTAGGTACTAAAAATAAAATAAAATATTCACTGAATAAATGAATGAATAAATGAAGTTAATTTGGCTTGATTGGCTTTTGTGAAACGTAAAAATTCTTTGAAATATAATCATTTTCAATTAGTTTGCCAAAATTCAGAGTTTTCAAAGCTGTTCTTAGTGCTTGATATAATTAATGTTCCTTTTTGATGAAATCTTGTATAATGGAAAAAGATCACATTTTGTGTGAAATAAACATTCTTTTAATTTGAGGTTGATGAAATAAGATTCTTCTTCCCTTCTCCAAGTCCTGTATTCAATTCCAAATTGTTTTAAGGGAAGAATCATGAGTAAATATTTCATTTGAATTCCTGAAGCTGGACACATAGTAGTGTAGAAAATTTTTGTAGCTTGAGTACCTTGTGTTAAGTTAGAGCTTTCTCATAACAGGAGAATGTTTAAGTGAGGTCATGCTTTCATGCAAGACCACTCAGTGGTATGCAATCGCTGGACCTCAGAGGTGGAAGAGCTCTAAAGATCACCAGGGACGATGAAACCAAGTGTGCAAAAGCATCCACCCTACTCCACAATGGCGCAAGGCCACTGTTGGTCTTTATGACCGCTCTTGTGGTTCCCTTTCCCAGACGGGAATGCTGAGGTTCAAGTAAGTTCACTTCTTCAGTCATTCCTCTAGCAAATGGAAGAATCAGGATTTGAATGCAGGTCTGAGCGTTTCCCAGAAGAATTATTGTTGTTGCCTATAGCTTTTTACAGACAAGGAAACTGAGGCTCAGAGAGGAAGAAAGACTTGTGCAGGGTAAAACGAAAGCGTGAGCCCACTGGCCTCATTCTCGTGGTCACCCTCCTCAGCAGCTTCTCAACCAGCTTCCAAAATGACCTTAACTTGTTATTTCTTCTGCTGTGTTCAAATGAAATAATACATCTCATTCAAATCTTACTTAAATACATTTTATAAAAAAATGAAAGTTCCTAGCATATTAAAAAAATAGCCAAGAAACAAGCCAATGCAGATGAAGAGGTAAGTCAGAGAGGCAAGACCCAACAGAATGTTGGGAGACCACTATAATCCTCCGTATTTTTTGTGTTCCAGGCACACATGCACATGCACACATTGTGTATCATTTTATAACTTACAATTTGTACCTTGCAGTCTCTTTTGGGAATCTTTTCATGTCAATAAGTGGTACAACCTCATTCTAACTGTTGCATATTTTATGTGTGGATGTACCATGTATAGTATTTTGCCTAATTCCCTACCAATGGGCATTTAGGTTGCTTTTTTAGAATACAATTATATAAACTCTCTTCCAAAATATGGTGCTGATACTGATTTTCACCAACACATAGACAGAGCCTGTTTCTTCCCTCTCTCACCAGTAATGTGTATTGACATATTTTCTTTCTAGTGGGAAGAGAATCAAGGCCCCAGGATCAGCCTGGGGTTAGCAGACTCAAGGGGCTCATGAGGTTCAGTGGGAGTGCTGGCACATGGTGGGCAGAGCATTTGAGACAGAGAGAGAGAGAGAGAGAGAGAGAGAGAGAGAGAGGGAGAGGGAGGGAGGGAGGGAGGAATGGGCATATCACCAACCCGGCCCATAGACTGGCCCTTGGAAAAAGTACTCCAGTTCTGAATTCTTCTCACATTGCAACTCATGGTTCTCCCCTGCTTAAAACCTTCATGTTGCTTTATCTAAAGACACATCCTTAGCAGGGTTTGCAAGGCCCTCTGATGTAGTCACTACTCCTCTATCCTTAACTTGCCCCATATTCCAGCCACATGATCCACCTTTCTGTTTTCTCAAACGGGTACCCAGGGGCAGGCTTTACACTTCCTCATCCCACCTCTGTGTGGTTAAGGACTCGACCTTCTCTACCTCACCCAGCTCCGATGGGCATCAGGAGCACCATCCTATGTTCGGGAGTTTTAATGTCCTGGGTTATTGACCAAAGGGACGCTCCAATGACACTCAGTGCAACTTTGGGGTGCAAAAGAGTGTCATGTTTTTGGTTCATCCTGGGTAACCTGCAGGCAACTGTCAATAACATGTCCTTTGCAGCGAGAGGTGAGGGCACTGCTTATTTGGCTCTTTGGCCTGGGGCTCGATGGTCTAGGTCAGTGGTCGGCAAACTCATGAGTCAACAGAGCCAAATATCAACAGTACAGCGATTGAAATTTCTTTTGAGAGCCAAGTTTTTTAAACTTAAACTATATAGGTAGGTACGTTCCTTATCGAGGTAGCGCCCACACGTAGTATTTTGTGGAAGAGCCGCACTCAAGGGGCCAAAGAGCCGCACGAGGCTCGTGAGCCGCAGTATGCCGACCAGGGGTCTAGACAGCAATTTTCAGCCCTTTTCATCTCATAGCTCACATCAAATTATTACTAAAATTCCGTGGAACACCAAAAAATATATATTTTTACCAATCTGACAAAAAAGGTATAATTTTGATTCATTCACACTGGACAGCTATTTTTGTGTTGGCTGTTGTCAGTTTTTTATTTGACAATCTAAGGGGAAAGAGGTCAGTGCCCCTGACTAAACAGCCAGGTGTTGCATGCTTTAGCATTCTTGCAGCACACCAGTTGAAAATCGCTGATCTGTGAGCCTTGGCTTGGTTTCCACACTGCTTCCTGGTGCTGGGGAGAGGTGGTGACAGTGCTCCTCTCCTTGCTGTTCCCCGTGACCAGGACCCACCCAGTTTCTTCATGGAAGATCACTCCTCATCCAACTTCTCTTCTCCAATCCAGTGCCCAGGGATGGATATAATCAATTGCCTCTATTCTCTCTCCATTCTATAGCTGAGGCTTAAATTCTATATCATTCCCTTTAGGGTCTCAAGAGATATTTTTTTTCTCCCAATAAACCTAATTCTTTCAAGTTCAAAACTATTTATGATACAAGTTTTAACACAGAAAGTTATTTTAAGAAGTTGAAAAGTGGAGCATTAAATATTTGTCATTGAATTCCTAATATAAAAATCTTAGTTATATCTTCAGCAACCATATGCTTTTGACTGATTTTTTTTAATTTTTTTAAAAAATATTTTATTTATTGATTTTTAGAGAGGGGAGAGAGAGAGAGAGAGAGAGAGAGAGAAGGGAGAGGAGCAGGAAGCATCAACTCCCATATGTGCCTTGACCAGGCAAGCCCAAGGTTTCAAACCGGCAACCTCAGCATTCCAGGTCAACGCTTTATCCCACTGCGCCACCACAGGTCAGGCTTGACTGATTTTTGATAGCTTTACAGGAAGGAAATATGGAAAAGAAAAGGACAAAGGTAATCATGTCTGGATATTATCATGTGATAGGCAACTTCCTTCTTATCACAGGACCTTTGCACATGCTCTGGCCTCTGGGTTGATCATTTCTCTCCCCCCCCCCCCCCCATGACAGTGTTCTAAAGCTTCCTTCTTATCTCATCCCAGTGATCACTCCCTCAGGCAAGCTGACCCTGCTCATTCTGTTCCATGACCTCTTGGCACCATATACTCCCCTTTCTTAATGTTGATTTCAGTAACGAGTTTACTTTTTTTTTTTTCCATCTCAACACTAGACTCTGAGCTTTAAGAGATTGAGGACCAAGTTTACTTTTCCTGCCTATTTATCCCCAATATCTAGCACAATGCCTGACTTATAGTAGGCACTTGATAGAAGAAAAAGAGTAGGTAAATAATAAGGTAACACAAGCCTAACTGTGATGCAACCATGGCGTGTTGGAACTGCCTCATATCTACTTGTGGGGCTGATTGTGCACGTCTGTTCCCACCTCTGCACTCAGTGATGTCATGATAGTTTGAAATCAGCCCTGATGGCAGTATTTACACAGCAGAAATTGGCAAATGCTAGAAGCCAGACCTCCTTCGCCCTCACTCCTGCTCCCATCCCATCTGCTGTTAAACATTTACCAGCTCACCACTGGGTACATCTGACTTCTGAGAATTTTTCTCCTTAATCTCTACATATTCACTTGCACATTTTTGCTGTCATGTTATGTAATCTCAACATATTCATGTTCAGTTCTCTGCCAGGTTTTCCTCTAATTAGCATGCATTCTTTATTCTATGTAGGCGCGTAATGTAAAATCAACAGGAATTGAAATGTATGGTATTTAAATGGCTATCATATAATAACACCTAAGGACTGTGCAGCAGATCATTTTCCTGAAGAATTCTGGAAGCAAGGAGACAGTGTCTGCAGGGTCCTTTACTAAGAAACCACAGGCGCCCCAGAGAAAACGCACTTGTTGGTGGCAGCCTGGTGACAGAAGGGCGGCAGTGAACAGGCTCACCTCTATGCCTCATCCCACCACGGGAGGGCTGCGCAGCTCTGAGAAGTTACCTAGACTCGCTGGTTCTGTTTCCTCAAGTGAAATAAGATGGGGTAGAGTTTAATGAGTCAATTATAGCCTTCACTGGGGAGACTGTGGGTGAGGCTGACCGCGCAGCCTCCAGATAGAAGAGAAAAGCTGACGGGATGGGGCGAATATTGGCAGAACTCTTGGTTCACTTCTGTTTTCATCAACTGTCAGTCACGGGGCAGTGTAACTTGTCCCTTGAGAGCAGGGGACCATCTTGGGTGCGTGTGTTTAATTTTTATGACCGACTGGTATTTTAGTGAACTCCAAGTCTACGTTAAGGTGTAGTTATGACTGAGAAAAGGATCCTGGGCATGGAGGTAAGGCGAGGGAGATTCCAAACCATGAACTTAACTATAATTAGCTCTTGAAGAGATGTGCTCATTCTACAAAGATCACAATCACCCGTCACCCGTGGGTGCTGCCACAACCATGGATTTCTTCCCAAATCTGCCTTTATCTTAGGGTGTGTGTGGGACGCACTGACTCCAGTTGAAGCTATTATTAGCCTCCAAGTAACACAGCGTACTACTCTGCCTTTGGGGGATCATGGTAGATTAAATGCTGGCAAAGTATTTACCTTGATGAATTTAAAGGAGAAGATTCGAAGTTGCTGAGGGAAGAGAGACTGACAAGGCATCACCGGCATTGTTAGTATTAGCAGGTAGCAGGTGGGGGTGAGGAGGAAGAGGAAAACAAGCTGACCTGGGCTTTCCACCTGCAACAGGTGTGAACTTGGCAGAGGGGGAGTGAGTAGCTGCAGTGCTGAATGGATTTGGGAGATTTGATACCTACATGAGACTGGACACCCTGATGGCCGAATGGGAGACCTTGTATTACCCAAGACTGACCAGAACTTGCAGGAACAGTTGCTTTGGACCATGAGTCCTGCTTGTTCAACACACTGTTACATGAAGAACTTCCTAAAAATGAGAGCTCTCTACTTGACTAGGTCCTAGGTGCCCAGGGGACAGCAGTTGGCATCTGTCTTGCTCATTATTGCACCTTCAACGCCTGGCACAGCATCTGGCATATGCCACATACTCCATAAATATTTGTTGAATTAATCGATACATATTAATAAAGCTGCACAGGCTGCATAGTGAAGGGGTGAGTTTCTTGTGATGGGGAGAATGGAAGCAGGTGATCCCTGAAGAGGACGTGCAGAGGGGTTCTGCTTTGTTTGGAAGATTGGCCAGGTGGCACCCACATTTCCTTCCTGCCCTCTGTTTTCATGTCTCTGAGAGCTGGCATGGATTCCCTGCCTTGCCAATAAGGAATTAACACTTAAATCTGGGATAAGCCCAGGGTTTCAGAAAGGGTGCTTATATGCATGTGTGTGTTTCTGCTGCTGCTTTTTACTAAAAATAAAGTTAGTGAGCAAAGTGCAAATCTCTGTGCTTACTGTTTGCCCATATTATCTCTTATCCTTGGAACAAACTGGAAAAGCAGGTATTATTTTTAATCCTTAACCTCAGAGAGGTTAAGTGATTTACCCAAGGCCACTATCCTAGCTGATAAATTGCCAAGATGGGATTCAAATATAAGATGTTTCTTCTTAGGGAGATGGGGTGTGGATTCTGTGATAATCTCTCCTTATTAATGAGGTAGGAAGGTTTTTCAGGTACATGAGCCCAAAAGTGCACATGGTTTTGAAGAAAAGCCTGTGTAAATTTAGAATTGAAGGGGCAGGTTTTGAGAGGCAAGAGGACAACATTCGGAGTGCTTAGGGGCCAAGGCCAGGAACCACGTGGCAGAGTGGAAGCATCAAGCCCCTCATCTGCCTTTGTAGGTAGCTCTGTGACCTGCTGAGCCACGTAGACTCAGGGCCATGAGCCAAAGCCCATAGAGTACTTGGATCTCTGTGGGGTTAGAGGAGTTTAATGGGTTTTTCTGAACCTGAGAATGCATGCACATCAGTGAATACCAGGGCCACACCACTGTGAGGGATTTAGGATGAAATCTTGTCAAATGCATCTATTTTTATTTTTCAAGCTTTTAAAAAATTTTTTAATGGGAATATACTGCATGAAGGCTCAATTCCTAAGTGTACAGTTCGGTCACTTGTCAGAGTAAATGCTCCTGTGCGGCTGCCATGCATCAAGACCATAAAGAGTATTCCAAACCACTGTCATTCCTGTCTTTCCTGGCAGTCACTACTCTCACACCCCAAAGACAACCACTGTTCTGCTTGCTAATACCATAGGCAGCTTTAATTTGCTTTGAAAGTCAAATAAATAGAAACACACAGTATGTATTTTTTGTGTGCCTATCTTCTTCTTCTTCCTCTTCCTCTTTTTTTTAAATTATTTTTATTTTTGTATTTTTCTGAAGCTGGAAATGGGGAAGCAGTCAGACAGACTCCCGCATGCGCCCGACCAGGATCCACCCAGGTCTGTTGCAACCAGAGCCATTCAGCGCCTGAGGCAGAGGCCACAGAGCCATCCTCAGCGCCCTGGCCAACTTTGCTCCAATGGAGCCTTGGCTGCGGAAGGGGAAGAGAGAGACAGAGAGGAAGGAGAGGGGGAGGGGTGGAGAAGCAGATGGGCACTTCTCTTGTGTGCCCTGGCTGGGAATCAAACCCGGGACTCCTGCACGCCAGGCTGATGCTCTACCACTGAGCCAACCAGCCAGGGCCTCTTCCTCTTTTTCTTCTTATTCTTCTTCTCCTTCTTGTCCGCCTCCTCTTTCTTTTTCTTCTTCTTCTTCCTCCTCCTCCTCCACCTCCTTCTCCTTTTTTTTTTTTTTTTTTTTGAGAGAGAGAGAGGGAGAGAGATGAGAAGCATCAACTCATAGTTGCATCACTGGTTGCTTCTCATATGTGCCTTGACCCAGGGGCTCCAGCCAACTCAGTGACCCCTTACTCAAGCCAGTGGCCTTTGGGCTCAAGCCAGTGTCCATAGGATCATGTCTATGATCCCATGCTCAAGTTGGTGACCTCATGCTCAAGCTGGTGAGCCTGCACTCAAGCCAGATGAGCCTGTGCTCAAGCTGGCGACTGTGGGTTTTGAATCTGGGACCTCAGTGTCTCGGGTTGACACTCTATACACTGCACCACCAGGCTGTGTGCCTAGCTTCTTTTAGCCAACACATGCCTGAGATTTATCTATATTGTTATGTATAGTGCACTCATTTTCATTGTTGTGTATTATCCCATTGTAGGACTTTAGTACACTTCTTTTTTTTTTTCAGTTCAGGTTCTATGACATATCACAATGCTGTAGACATTCTGGTACCTGTTTTTTGGTGTACATATGTCCATATTTCTATTGTGTATACCTTAAGAATGGAATTTTTGGGTCCAAGCATATGCATATGTTCAGTTTTACTGGATACTGCTAAACTGTTTTCTAAAGCAATTATACCAATTTACACACACACCAGTGTATGAGAGTTTCAGTTCCTTCACATCTCTGTCAATACTAGATAATAGTCCTTTTCATTTTAGCTACACTGATGAGCATGTACAGGAATGCCAATGAGAGTTTATGTGCATTTCTTAGGTGACTATAGCAGTTGAACATCTTTTCAAAGATTTACTGGGGGCGATTTCATTGTAATCTCGTGAAGACTCTTTTTACTATGTTTTATTTTTTTTCTTATTGATTTTTCAGCATTCTTAAGATATTATGGACATGAGCTCTTTGTCAGTTCTATATTCTGTAAATATCTTCTCTCATTCTGTGGCTTGATTTTTATTCTCCTAATGGTGTCTTTTAAGGAATAAAAGTTACTAATTTAAAAATATATGTATCATAATATTTATCATTTTAACCATTTGTAAGTGTATAAGTCAGCGGCATTAAGTGCATTTGCTATATTGTGTAACCATCATTACTATCTATACCCAAAACTTTTCTGTCATCTCCAACAAAGACTCTGTACTCATTAAACAGTAGTAACTCTCCCTTTCCCTTTCCCTCAGGAACCTCTATTCTACTTTCTGTCTCAATGAATTCACCTATTCATATTTGTCCTTATGAATCTGGCTTATTCACTAAGCAAAATGTTTTCAAGGTACTTTATGTTGTAGCATACGTATATCAAAACTTCAATCCTTTTAATGACTCAATAAATACTGCATTGTGTGCATATGTCACATTTTGTTTATCCATTAATCTGTTGATGGACACTTGGGTTGCTTCCACCTTTTGACATTGTGAACAGTACTGCTATAAACATGTGTACAAGATCTTCTGAAGTCCCTGCTGTCAAGGCTTTTGGATATATACCTAGGAGTAGAATCGCTGGGAATTGTTGGATTGTATGGTATCTCTGTTTAACCTTCTAGGGAACTTTGGAATTGTTTTCCACAGGTTGTATCGTGTTATATTCTTACCAACAATGCACAAGGGTTCAAATTTTTCCACATACTCTCCAATGCTTGTCTTATTCTCCTCCTCCTCCTCCTCCTCCTCCTCCTCTCTCTTTTGTTATAATTATCCTATTAAATGTTAGGTGGTATATCATTGTGGTTTTAGTTTGCATGTACTAAATGTAAATGACGTTGAGCATCTTGTCTTGTGCTTATTGACCATTTGTATATCTTCTTAGGATAAATGCGTAGTCAAGTCCTTGGTCCATTTTTGAATTTTTGTTGTTAGTTTTAGGATTTCTTTCTTTCTTCTTTCCTTCCCCCCTTCCTTCCTTCTCTCTTTCCCTCCTTCCCCCCTTCCTTCCTTCCTTCCTTCCTTCCTTCCTTCCTTCCTTCCTTCCTTCCTTCCTTCCTTCCTTCCTTTCTTCCTTTTTCTTCCTTCTGAGAGGAGGGGAGACAAAGAGATAGACTCCTGCATGTGCCTGACCAGGATCCACCTGGCAACCCCATCTGGGGCCAAGGCACAAATCAACTGAGCTATCCTCAGCACCTGAGTTGGACGCTGGGACCAACTGAACTACTCTCAGTACCTGGGGCTGATGTTTGAACCAATCGAGCCACTGGCTGCGACAGAGGAAGAGGGGGAGGCAGAGAGAAGCAGATGGTCGCTTCTCATGTGTGTCCTGACCAGAGATCAAACCTGGGTTGTCCACATGCCGGGCCAATGCTCTATCCACTGAGCAAACCAGCCAGGGCCTAGGATTTCTTTATATATTCTGGATATTAATTTCTTATCAGAGATATAATTTGCAAATATTTTCTCTCACTCTATAGGCTGTCCTTTTGCTTTCTTTATAGTATCCTTTGATGTGCAAAATTTCTTTCTTCATTTTGAGACAGTCTCATTCATCTATTTTTACTTTTGTTGCCTGTGCTTTTGGTGTCATATTCATGAAATCATTGCCAAATCTAATGTCATCAAGATTTTCTTCATGTTTTTTCTAACAATCTTTTTAGCTTCTACATCTCAATCTTTAATTTATTTTTATATATTGTGTAAGACTGTCTTTTCCCCACTGAATGGTCTTAGTACCCTTATAAAAAATCCACTGATCAGTTTCTTCACATCTTGAGAGTTAATTTCTGGGTTCTCTATTCTAGTCTATGGTATATATTTATGTCTGTTCTTTTGCCAGTACTATACTGTTCTAACTATTATAGCTTTGTAGTAAGTTTCAAAGTCAGAAAGTATAAGTCCTCCAGCTTTGTTTTTCTTTTTCAAGATTGTTTTAGTTATTTGGGGCCCCTTATAATTTCATATTAATTTGAGGATTGGTTTTTCCATCTCTGTGAAAAAGGCTGTTGGAATTTTGATAGGGATTGTGTTGAACCTGCAGATCACTGTGCATAATATTGGCATCTTAACAATGCTAAGTCTTCCTTGCCATTAATATGGGATATCTTTCCATTTTTTAAGGTATTTTTTTAGTTTTTCTTCAGTAGTGATCTATAGTTTCTAGCATACAAGCTTTCTACCTCCTTGTTAGATTTATTCTTAAGGTGCTTTCAGATCTAATATATTTATTATTATTATTTTTTACAGAGACAGAGTCAGAGAGAGGGATAGATAGGGACAGACAGACAGGAACGGAGAGAGATGAGAAGCATCAATCATCAGTTTTTCGTTGTGACACCTTAGTTGTTCATTGATTGCTTTCTTGTATGTGCCTTGACTGCGGGCCTTCAGCAGACCGAGTAACCCCTTGCTCAAGCCAGCGACCTTGGGTCCAAGTTGGTGAGCTTTGCTCAAACCAGATGAACCCGTGCTTAAGCTGGCGAACTCGGGGTCTCAAACCTGGGTCCTCCGCATCCCAGTCTGGTGCTCTATCCACTGCACCACTGCCTGGTCAGGCTATATTTAATTCTTTTAGATGCTATTTTATTTTTATTATTTTTATGTAAGAAGATTTCTATCTGCAGGGGAAGGAGTCTCTAATCAAGAAGCCAAATCTCATGTCATCATTTGACTTCCCTGCCTGGGTGGCAGAGATGACCACAGTTCCTCAGCAGGAATGCTCGCCAGCTTGCCAATACCCTGGGTGATGACCTTTTCTGTGTTTTTTCTGTTCAGCTCACTGATGATCTTGTTGAGCCAGTCATTGTCTGCCTCAGTGCCCATGCTGTTCAGGATATTCATTTTTATTTATTGATTTTCAGAGAGAAAAAGAAACATTAATATGTGTTCAGTGATGGATGATGTTAATATGAGTCTTTTCCTTTCTCATGTTGGCTTTGATTTAGTGACGGTTTTCATGACACCTGTTGTGAATAAAAGCTCTTGTGTGTTCTTTGGGATTCCTGTATATGGGGTTATCTGTGAATAGAGATAGTTTTACCTCTGACTTTCCAATTTGAATGTCTTTTATTTTTTTATCTTATCTAACAGCTCTGGCTAGCACTTCTAGTACAGTGTTGAGTTGCCACAGTGAAAGTAGGCATCCTTGTCTTGTTTGTCATCTTAGGTATAAAGCTTTCAGTCTTTCTCCATTGACTATGATGTTACTTGTGGATTTTCCATAAATACCCTTTATCACATTGAGAAAATTTCCCTCTATTTCTAGTGTTCTGAGAGTTTTTATCATAAAAGGGTGTTGGACTTTTGTCAAATGCTTTTTCTGTGTCAACTGAGATGATCATTGCTTCCCCCACCCTTTGTTCTATGAATATGTATGACATTAATTAATTTCCTTATGTTGAACTACCCTTGCATTCCTGGGACAAATCCCACTTGTCATAGTGAATAACCTTTTAATATGCTGTAGAGTAGGATTTGCTAATTTTTGGTAAAGATTTTACATCTATAGTAATTAGTATTGGTCTGTAATTTTCTTTTTTCGTGATGTTTTCATCTGGCTGTAGTATCTTGGTAATGCTAATTTTCATAGACTGTTAGGAAGTATCCACTCCTTTTAATTTTTTTTTTTTTGAAAAGTTTGAGAAGAATTGGTATTAAGTCTTTTTTAAACATTTGGTAAATTTAGCCAGTAAACTCATTTGGGCCTGCAAATTTCTTTGTAGGAAATTGTCTTTTAAAAATTATTATTACTGGCCCTGGCCGGTTGGCTCAGCGGTAGAGCGTCGGACTGGCGTGCGGGGGGACCTGGGTTCGATTCCCGGCCAGGGCACATAGGAGAGGCGCCCATTTGCTTTTCCACCCCCTCCCTCCTTCCTCTCTGTCTCTCTCTTCCCCTCCCGCAGCAGAGGCTCCATTGGAGCAAAGATGGCCCGGGCGCTGGGGATGGCTCCTTGGCCTCTGCCCCAGGCGCTAGAGTGGCTCTGGTCGCAGCAGAGCGACGCCCCGGAGGGGCAGAGCATCGCCCCTGGTGGGCAGAGCATCGCCCCTGGTGGGCGTGCCGGGTGGATCCCGGTCGGGCGCATGCGGGAGTCTATCTGACTGTCTCTCCCCGTTTCCAGCTTCAGAAAAATACAAAAAAAAAAAAAAAAATTATTATTACTAATTATTACTAATTTAATTTCTTATTACCTCCCAGGCTGTCACACCTCAGTAGAGCTCTAGTCTATTTAATAACTAATTGTCACCTTGGAAACATATAATTGGGGCAGTGTGGTCTAAGAAAACTAGACAGGACATGTTGATTTTGATGAGAAGAAATGGAAAAGGATTGCAGTGGGACTGTAGAGGCGAACAGGGTGAAGCTTGTCCTTGGCAAGGTCTGAACAATTAGAAATCAGGATGATGTAGTAGAAAGGGGGCAGGTAGGAGGAGTAGAGGTACTTTACAATTTTGTTTATGGCAAGTCCTAATCATCAGTGTACATCTAGAATTTGTGGGGCCAGAAATTATGCAACATAGAGTTCTCTCTTTAGGAAAAATAACTTACAAATAAAAAATAAAGTAATAAATAATTTTCTTAGAACAACAAAAACAACAACAACTAAACCTCCCAAAACAACCCACGACAAATTGCTGGATCCGGGGGCTATAGGGCCCTTTCCTCTGAGAGTTCTTTAGGTAATTGACCAGAAATGCCTTTAAATTGTTTCCTGTTACCACCTGGCTTCCCTCTTCTTCTGGACCTGTCTACTACTTCGGATGCCTCCCAGCTCTCACGGGGACTCACCCATGGGAGCGGGCCTGAAATTTAAAGTCTTAACTTCAGGGATGTACCCATGTGAGCGGTCCGGTCCTGCAATTATAGTCTCATTCGCTTCTCGGTAACTCTGCTTTTGCTGATTCTTTCTCATTGCTGATCTTTTCAAGCTTTCTCCTGGTTAATTCTTGGACGCTTAGGTGGTGACACTGTAAAGCAGTGATTACTTTATGACTTCTTGCAGATTCATCTTGCTTGTGGGTTACTCATAGCCCAAGCTGCTCCACAGCCCTAAGGCAGAAGTTTTTGTTCCTTTTCCTTCTTTCCCTGGAAGAAGAGGGGAACTGGCATTTGCTAGAGAGGGGTCAGTGGTTTTATCTGAAACAAATACTCTAGAAAATATTAAGTTGTGCTACCTCATTTTATTCCCCTCTCTCATTTTATGATGGTGATTCAGACGGATGGCAAATGTCAAATGTTGATTTTGCAAGTGGGGAAGAGGTAGGTCCAGGGGTGACACAAGTCTAGATTTTTAGTTTCTATCTAGGTAAAACATATAACTGAGCTTTCTAAGTGCTCAGGGAAGGTGTCACTGGAAAATATATTTCACTGAACGGTAAATTTCCAAGTAACACTGAGTGCCATTTGTCGTTTTTTTTTAATCTGAGAAATTCTACATGCATAGCAAACATTTATTACTTAAGCCTCATATCACAAGGTTCAGCAAACATCATCTTCATTGCACAGGTAGGAAAAATGGAAGCACGATGAGATTTCAGGGATATATGTCAGGTTCGTCCCATGAAGCCAAGAAATCACCCACCAGCCCTTCTCCTCACCCTCCCCTGTTCAGCTGCTCAGGGGAGAAAGCTTGAGGATGGTCATGCATCCAGCACTTCTGTCTTGTTAAGTCAGGATGCCTGAAGACCTTCTGCTCTTGTTCCTCATGGGTTGGAAAATTCAGTAGCACTCTTCATGTGGGGGACAGAAATCCAGTTGAATAAGCATAACCGGGGAAGAGGGGCTTTGTGGTAGCCAAATAGGCATGTTTCATGGGACCTCACAGCCACCTTGGGGGGGGGCAGGAGCTGGAGAGTGTCTAGGTACTCTTGTACTCCACCCCTCATCTCTGTTTTCGTCTTTATCACTGGAGACAAATTTTCTCTACCTCTTCCATTCACAGGGGAGAATTATGTCTCACGGCTTTCAGTTATAGGCGGAGACTCATCTGCTGGGCTTCTCTGGGCCAGTCAGAGAGGCTCTGGTCGCTCCTGGGACAGGGGCTTACCCTGGTTCAATCTTATACTGTCACATGGTACAACCGTGGCTGCCAACAGTCTGCTCTGGGGATCAGAGGCAGTGCCAAGAAAAAGGGGAGGGGGAATTAGGAGCTGGGCCAGTCACTCTCGAAGTATTTATTTTAGGTGGGAAATTTATGACAGCGCTGAAGGCCTCATTAAAGGCTGCCTTGGGGATATCGATCTTCAATTTAATCAAGATAACACATCAGGTTCCTCCCTTAGAAGACTGCCCAGTTCTCACCCTGCTCTAGAAACATTTACAGCGTGAATAGCCTCAGTGGTGACTGTGCCTTTAAGATGCCTGGCACCCTTTAAAGGATATAGTCCTAATCCTTCACAGTAGAGGGTGAAAGTGCTTTCAGCAACAGGGGACTGGAGGGGCTGGGCAGGAGTGTTTGAAAAACTTTATACAGAATTTAATTATTAATTCTTCTAATAAATACCACCAAGGCACCTGGGATATTATAATGGATAAGATATCATATCTGCCATCAAGGAACTGACAATCTAGTGGGGGAAAATAGATGTATAAACCGGAAATTAAAATACAGTGCAGCAGGTGCTGGGATGCAGGGGTGCACAGGGGTGGAGGCTGGGGGGACAATGGGAGCAGCAAAGAGGAGCGCCTCACCATCCTTGGGGTGGGGGCAGGACTGGGAGAGGTGGGAAGAAGGTAGCAGTTATGAGGAAGTTTCTAAGAAGCAAATATATCTAAGCTGTGTCTTGAAGGCCACAGTGATTTCTGAGCTGGCAAAGACAGAGTTGGCCTTGATCCTGATGTCCTGAGAATGGCTGGAAGAGTAAATCAGAGAAATAGGACTAATCTCATAGAAAGGCACATGCAGAGAGCTTTTAATACAGGTAAATGCATATAATAAACGCAGGAGATTTGCTGATATACACATCATCTAGTCCTTATATGTATGCATGCTAACACTCAGCCAATCAGTGAAGAACATTAGGATCAAGGCCAATCTTCAAGAGCCTTGAATGCTGTGAGTGTTCTGATTATATTTTCTAATGTAACTTAAGAGAAAATGTGGTCATCTCATTTAGCCCATTTTAACATGGTAAGAAAAATGGTCTCGATATTTTTGAAATGATATTGTTTGGTCAGCGCGATGTTTAATTTTACATATCAACTTGGCTAGACCGGGTATATGGTCAAATACCAGTCTGCTTGTTGTTGTGAAGATAGTTTTTAGATGAGATGAACTTTTAAATCAGTAGATTTGAGTGAAGCCTATTTTTGTCTGTCTGTTTATATCTATCTGTCTATCTATCTATCTATCTATCTATCTATCTATCTATCTATCACCTATCTATACTATTGATAGAACGAGGACTCTGATATCAGTTTTCAACTGGTGGCCCTGTTACTCAGGGAGTCATTATGGGAAGGTTTTGACCTTATGATATGAGTGGCATAGCTTCTTCTTCTTTTCTGCCCATTCATAGAATTTTACTTAAGTACTTGCCTGAGCTGTCTGAAAGAATGGAGACTATTTTTTCTTTTCTTGCCCCTTCTCCCATCTCTCCTCCTCCTCCCTCTTCCCCACAGATCAGCCATGTTAATGAGATGATTATGCACAATTTTATATACACGTTACTATTTTTGCCTTTGCTTTTCTTATGCAATCTCCACATCTTGCTTCCCCATTTAGTAGTACTGCATGGAAATCTCTCCAACTAGGCAGGTAGAGATGAACCCTATTCTTCATTTCCTGTATTGTATTCCTTAGCATTCATGTGACAACACTTATTCAATCACTTTCCAATAACAGTCTTTCACTGTTTTGAGGGGTTTTTTTGGTTGTTGTTTTTTTGGGCCGTTAAAGCGCTGTGAACAACATCCATATATATATGGCTCTGTGAGTTTTACTACCACTTACTTCCAAAACAAGCCCCAGTTAATTTATCCTGGTAGAACATACAAAATGTGGTGTGACTTTTAAAATAAAATTTGGTTTTAATTAATGACCCTCAGAACAGATTGGGCTTTCATGGTCTTTATTTATATTTCATTTCTCATATTCTTTTATTTTTCAGTATGTTCCTCTTATGCCTAAGGAAGATACAGAACCCGCCCCCCGCCAGCCTAGTATTATTAAAAACTCAACTTTCCGGCCCTGACCGGTTGGCTCAGTGGTAGAGCGTCGGCCTGACGTGCAGAGGTCCCGGGTTTGATTCCTGGCCAGGGCACACAGGAGAAGCGCCCATCTGCTTCTCCACCCCTCCCCCTCTCCTTCCTCTCTGTCTCTCTCTTCCCCTCCCGCAGCCGAGGCTCCATTGGAGCAAAGATGGTCCGGGTGCTGGGGATGGCTCCTTGGCCTCTGCCCTAGGCGCTAGAGTGGCTCTGGTTGCAACAGAGCGATGCCCCAGAGGGGCAGAGCATCGCCCCCTGGTGGGCAGAGCGTCGCCCCTGGTGGGCGTGCCGGGTGGATCCCGGTCAGGCGCATGCAGGAGTCTGTCTGACTGTCTCTCCCCGTTTCCAGCTTCAGAAAAATACAAAAAAAAAAAAATCAACTTTCAAGAAGCTTATTTCTAACAATTTAGAAGCCTGACCTGTGGTGGCACAGTGGAAGTGTCGACCTGGAATGCTGAGGTCGCTGGTTGAAACCCTGGGCTTGCCCACTCGACACATACAAGAAGCAACTATGGGTTGATGCTCCCTGTTTTCCCTCCACCCCCTTTTCTCTCTTTCTCTCCTCTCTCTAAAACCAATAAATAAAATCTCTAAAAAAATACCTCATTATAGAATAAAAAAATAAAATATTTCTCCTCCCCCCACAAATTTGGAACATAGTTTTAATATGTGCAAATTCAAAGGTATGGCCATGAAGTAAGAGTTATTTCTACTTATATTGTGGTGTTTAAGATATAATTGTCTTAGATCATCTTTTAGAAAATTATATAAATAGGTCAAAACAGGAACTTGTCAGCTTGTTTTCTTGCAATATCCACAAAGATTTTAACCAAGGCTAACCTTTTAGGCAAAAGTCATTAGTGGGATCTTATTGCTCCAGAATTCCAACATGAGTTCAGGGTCACAGCAAGCCACCAGGGCTGTCAAACACCGCCATGGGTAATGAACCAGCAAGGTCACTTTAGGAAAGCAGTTTATCAAAATCCCGGTTCTAAGATAATTCAAAATACATAAAACATCTTTTCACAAAAATGTTCATCATAGGTTTTTATTTATATGAATACAAAATGGAAAGGAACCTAAATGTCCAAAAATAAAATAAAAGTTAAATAACTATAGAATGACTTAATGAACTATTGCAGAGACACTATAGAGAAAGGTTAGGAAGAGTAGGAAGACTATGTAGCAATATGAATTTAAGAGAATAACAGGCTACAAAGTTATGTGTGCAAATCAGTTATAAGTGTATTAAAATTTACACAAACATAAGAAGTTAGTGAGGAACATATTGAAATCCTAGCAGTTGACTCTATGGAGTTTTGAGCAGAGAAGGATATTGTGTTACATTTCTCTTCTACCTTTTAGAATGAGAGAACCAATGAAGAAAATCAATTTCTGATGAGATTATGAGTTCATCCTTTTGAACACCTGGGAATGATCAGGATTGAAGTGACATAAACAAGGTGGAAATAGGGGTTTTCCATAGCAACAGCGTTCTTTGAAGACAAAGAATATTTGAGAACAGATAATACAAGGAAGGTTTTAAATTTTGTTTAGGTTTTTCATTTGATTAATTCAGAATTAATTCAACCAAACAATATTACAATTTACAAATAAACAGAAACAGGAAGAGGACAGAGTTAACTGGTGATGATGAAATTATAATGAATTATAAAAAAGTGTGTGTGTGTGGGGAAACAGTAAATACCTCTGTACTTTGCACCCAGCTCTGTCAAAACCTAGTATTTCCTTTTATTGCTTCTGATAAAAAATTAAAAATTAAGTTGAAGGTCCTGAGAACCTTCTCTTTATCCCATTTTTCCTTTTCCTTGCCCAGCGCTAATCAATAATTATCATTCGTATTCATATTTTTATTTCACCACCATACTTATTTGTATCCAGAAATCGTAGATAGCATAATTTTCAGGTTTTAAAACTTATTGCCAATATTTTCACCCCTAGTACATTATTTTACAATTTGATTTTGCACTCAGTATCATGTCTTAAGATTTATACACATGGACTCATGTAAGCTTTAACTTATGTATTTACCTGTTATAAAGTAGTCCACTGAAGAAACATGCCAGGTTGTTTGTTTGTTTGTTTGTTTGTTTTCGTGAGAGAAAGATAGACAGACAGGAAGGGAGAGATGTGAGAAGCATCAGTTCTTCATTGCGGCACCTTAGTTGTTCATTGATTGCTTTCTCGTATGTGCCTTGACCTGAGGCTCCAGCTGAGTTGGTGACCCCTTGCTCAAGCCAGTGACCTTGGACTCAAGCCAGTGAACTTTGGGCTCAAACCAGTGACCATGGGGTCATGTCTATGATCCCATGCTCAAGCCAGCAACCATGGGTCATATCTAGGAACATGCCACAGTTTAATTTATCCTTTCTTTTACTTATGGACCTTTAGTCAGTTTCCATTTTATGCTTTTATTGTCTGCTTCCACACATGTACAAGATTTTCTCTGCAGTATATACCTAGAAGTGGAATTGCAGAGTAGCTCATTTTTACAAGATAAGGTCAAATTATTCTCCAAAGTGGTTATATCGATTTATACTTATGTAAAGAGTATGTGGGAGTTCTTGTAGCCATAAATGGTCCCCTGTATGTGGGGTTATCGACATTTTTAATTTTGACAATCTGATATTGTGAAATGTTATATAATTTTCAACTTTCTGATTACCAGTGTGCTCAAATATTCTTTCATTGATTTATGGTTCAGTAAGTTCTATTCTTCTTCTGTGAATTGTCTGTTTAGGGTTTTTCTTCACTTTTTGGAGAGTATTGGTTGACATTCTGTTATTAATCTGTAGACTTTGTGTGTCAATTTTGAACACTAATTTTTTTGTCAATTATATACATCATAAATACTTCTAAGTTTGCATCTTGTTTTTAACCTGTTCCTGATAACTTTGTTGGATATATTACTTTTAATAACAAATATATCAATCTTTTACACCATGATTGGTATTTTTGCTTTTTATTTAGAAAAATCTTTCCTTTTTTTTTTTTTTTTTACAGGGATAGAGAGAGAGAGAGAGTCAGAGAGAGGGATAGATAGGGACAGACAGACAGGAATGGAGAGAAATGAGAAGCATCAATCATCAGTTTTTCGTTGTGACACCTTAGTTGTTCATTGATTGCTTTCTCATATGTGCCTTCAGCAGACCAAGTAACCCCTTGCTCAAGCCAGCGACCTTGGGTCCAAGCTGGTAAGCTTTTTGCTCAAGCCAGATGAACCCGCGCTCAAGCTGGCGACCTCGGGGTCTCGAATCTGGGTCCTTCCATATCCCGGTCCGACACTCTATCCACTGCACCACCACCTGGGCAGTATTTCCTTTTTAAAAACCCTTTTTTCTTCACTTTAAAAATATTCTCTATATATTTTTGAAGTTAAAAATGTTAATTTTAATATTAATATTCAGTCTTTACCTGGAATTTATTTTATATAACGTGAGTTAAGCATTGAGTTTTAATTCTTCCTTTTGGATATGCCACAGCATAAATTATTAAACAACCCATCCTTTCAGCATTGATTATAATGCTGTCTCTGTCATATATCAGGTCTTCACGTACATGGTAGTCTGTTTCTGTACTCTCTGTCTTGCTCTATTGATTTATTTGTCATTCTTAAGCCAATTCCACATGGTCTTAGCTATTGTGGCTTCAGGTAAACCCAGTTTTCTAGAAGGCAAGTCCCCTAACCTTCTTATTTGTCACAATTATCTCAGGTATTCAGGTCTCTTTGCTCTTCCAAATGAATTTTTAGATCACCTTCTCCTATTGCAATTTTGACTAAAATCATATTCAATAAAAGAATGTTTCAGAGAGAACTGCCGCCTTCACCATAGCAAGTCTTTATCATCCTTGAACATGTTGTGCCTCTCTACTTACTCCGGTCTTCCTGTATACCTTTCACAATGTTTTGTAATATTCTCCAGGAAGGCCATACACATCTTCTGCTAGATTTATTCCCGGGTGCTTTATGTTTTGTTGCTATTATGAATAACTATTCCTTTTCTATTACATTTTCTAATTCATCATCACTGGTATTTAGAAAAATTACTAATATTTGTTATTTTTGTGTTTTGGACCTGTTGACATTTTAAGAAATTTTATTTAGACAATTAATTTTAATGGGGTAACATTGATCAATTAGAGTACATAGATTTAGAGAAAACATCTCCAGATCATTTTGACATTTGATTATGTGTATACCCATCACTCAAAGTCAAATTGTCCTCTGTCACCTTTTATTTGGTTTTCTTTATGCCCCTTTCCTCCCCCCTCCCCTCCCCCTGGTAACCACTGCACTCTTGTCCATATCCGTGAGTCTCAATTTTGTGCTGTTGACTTTTCTTATTACTACTAAGAGATTATTATAGATTCTCTTAGATTTGATATCTTTTAGATAACAAATCAGCTGCAGTTTGTCATATTCAACTTTTCATAGTCATATACCTCTGATTCCTTTTCCCCTCATTGTGCATTGACTTTGACCTCCAGTACAATGTGAAATAGAAGTGTTTATAGAAAGAATCCTCACTTGTTCCCAATCTATGTTTTTGTGGTTTCGCCATTGGATATGCTATTTGCTTCAGTTTGAAAAGAATGTATAAGTGTTACTTGTTGGACACACAGTTATATATATTTATTAGATCAGTGTTTTGTAACTCATAGGTTACAATCTATCCTTGGGTTGTGAAATCGATTTAGTTGGTTGAATCTCACATTTTAAATAAAGTAAAATGGAAAGAAACAAATTATATCTGAATGCATCACTTATATTAAAGGTTAATATTTGAAAGTTATTTTTATATGTCTCTATCTATTTATTTATATGTGTGCACACACATGTGTATTAGATTTTGATATAAAATACATTTCTTAAAGGGGTCACATGAAAAAATACTTGGAAAATTCTGTATTGTATCATGCTTTTAAATTTTGTTCACAAATTTACTATTACTATGGCCTTACTAATTTTTTGCCTGACTAATCAATCTGTGTCTGATAGAAGTGTTTGAAGAACTTTGGACTCTGATTGTAGATTTGTCCATTTTCTTGTAACTCTGTCTACTTTGCTTTATATGTTTTAAAGCTATATCTTTTTTGTGTGTGTATTTTTCTGAAGTTGGAAACGGGGAGGCAGTCAGACAGACTCCCGCATGCGGCCGACCGAGATCCACCCGGCATGCCCACCGGGGGCAATGCTCTGCCCTTCTGGGGCATTGCTCTGTTGCAACCAGAGCCATTCTAGCGCCTGAGGCAGAGGCCATAGAGCCATCCTCAGTGCCTGGGCCAACTTTGCTCCAATGGAGCCTTGGCTGCGGGAGGGGAAGAGAGAGACAGAGAGGAAGGAGAGGGGGAGGGGTGGAGAAGCAGATGGGCGCTTCTCCTGTGTGCCCTGGCCAGGAATCAAACCCGGGACTTCTGCATGCGAGGCCGATGCTCTACCACTGAGCCAACCGGCCAGGGCCTTAACTTTTTGCATTAAATTAACGTCACCTCATTAACCATATACATCTTTACTTTCTTCATTTCTTTACTTTTAACCAATTCAATTCAATATGTTAGTCTCTGTTTTATAATAAATGCATTTAGTACAATTGCACTTATTGTGACTACTGATATACTTTAACTTTTTGTGTGTTTTCTCTTTACTGGCATTTTTCTTATGTTCATTCTCACCCTCACGTCAGTCCTTTTGGCTTTTAATTAAGTTGGCAAATTATTTTAACAATATTTCTTTTATTTTTCCCTCTGTTGGTTGTTAATCTATTCTTTTAATGGTTTTCCTAAAATTTTTAACACAGCCTATTTGAATTAAAGTATTCCAATGAATATGTTGTTTGTTAACATTTCTATCCTTCTACACACAGCATGTACACAAGCAATATTTATTCAAGCCTAAAAGCATATTTAATTTTTTCTCACCATTATTTCAGTGTTTCTTCTATTTCTTATCTTTTCTGTAGTTTCACATTTCTTTTTACTGAAATATACATTTTACTAAGTATGTAAATGTGTCTATGTATGTAGGAGGACACATTTAGTCTTTTAGTCTTTGTACTTTTGAAAATGTCTTTTTTTTCCCCCTTACTCTTGATAATAATTTAGCTGAATATAAAATTCTAGTTTGACAACTGTTTTAGCATGTTAAGGATGTTACTACATTGTCTCTGGCCACCATTGTTGCTGAAAATTAGTCGTCAGCCTAATGGTTCTGGATATTTTGGGGGGAGTCTTTTCTCTTTGGTAGCATTTAGGCGTTTTTTCTTATGACTGATGATCTGCACCTTCACATGCTCTTCACAGAGTGTCCATTCTAGTAGAAGATGTATGTCTTTTGCAATTATGAAAATTCTCAGCTGTAGCCTAACCTGTGGTGTCTCAGTAGATAAAGCGTAGAGCTGGACTGCTGAGGTCACCAGTTCAAAATCCTGGGCTTGTCCGGTCAAGGCACATATGAGAAGCAACTACTATGAGTTGATGATTCCCACTCCTTCCCTCCTTCCTTTCTATCTCTCTCCCTTCTCTCTCTAAAATCAATAAATAAGATCAGTTATAATCTCTAAATATTACTTCTCTATCATTCCCTACAACCTCTTCTTTTGGGACATATACCAGATACAGGGTAAAACCTCTCAAGGTATCTTCCATGTCTGTTAATGACTATTAAAAATCATCTCATTGTCACTCAGGACAATGTCTGCGTGTATGTCTCACAAATATTTTCTAATTCATTATCCTATGGATCTAATCCATAGTTCATCTTGTCTTTTGATTTTTTAAATTTTAGTAACTATATATTTTTTTTGGTTCCAGTATATATTTGGGTGTTCTTAATACCCACCTGGTTTGTTTCATTTATGTCTCTTACTCATTATTAATGGACTTGATACCTGCACATATGCCTTTTTTTCTTTTCTTTTCTTTTCTTTTTTTTTTTTACAGTGACAGAGAAAGAGAGTCAGAGAGAGGGATAGATAGGGACAGACAGACAGGAATGAAGAGAGATGAGAAGCATCAATCATTAGTTTTTCATTCCAACACCTTAGTTGTTCATTGATTTATTTCTTATATGTGCCTTGACTGCGGGCCTTCAGCAGACCGAGTAACCCCTTGCTCAAGCCAGCGACCTTGGGTCCAAGCTGGTGAGCTTTGCTCAAACCAGATAAGCCCACGCTCAAACTGGCGACCTCGGGGTCCTGAACGTGGGTCCTTCCGCATCCCAGTCTGATGCTCTATCCACTGCACCACCGCCTGGTCAGGCTGCACATATGCCTTTGAGTATTCTAGACATACTTATTTTAGTCTTTGTAAAAAGAGTGTTTCAGGAAATTAATTTTATATCTAGGCATTTCATGTTTTATAGCAGGGGTCAGGAACCTATGACTCGTGAGCCAGATGTGCTGCTCACACATGATGGCTGCATCTGGCTCGCAGACAAATCTTTAATTAAAAAATAATAATATCGTTAAAAATATAAAACATTCTCATGTATTACAATTCATTCCTTTCCTACCGCTCATGTTCATGGTTGCAGGTGACTGGAGCCAATCACAGCTGCCCTACAGGACAACACCAAATTTTTATTGGATAATGCGTAAGGTACACGGGTCGTTGTATGGCTCTCATAGAATTACATTTTAAAATATTTGGCATTCATGGCTGCTCTCTCAGCCAAATAAGTTCCTGACCCGTTTTATAGGATGTTTTCTTTATTATTAGATGTTTCCATTTTGAGTGTGTGTGTGTGTGTGTGTGTGTGTGTGTGTTTCTCTAATCTTGTTTGTCTAGCAGTTTTGGGGATCTGAAGTTGCCTTCAGCTGACCTTCCTGTATGTCTCTAGTACAGCACCAGGTGGAATTTGCTCTGGAGGGATACAGTCCTGGGGCAGCAGATGGCTGGCTCAGTTCCTGGCCAGGACGTTGTATCTACAGCCTGCTTTTCTAAGGCAAGAATCCCCTGTGTGTTTCAGGATATGAGCTGATAATTGCTTTTTCTTAATGGACTCCTTTCTGCAGAGGGAGGAACCCTATCTCAGCCTCTGGCTTCAAGCAGTAAGCCTGGGTCTGATCCACTATTGTGTTATGAAGCACTTTTAGTTTCCATTACATAGTAGGAGCCAAAATTCAAACTGCTACTATATGCTTGCAGACTTGGAACATAGAAGACCTGTGGCTTCAACCTCACTCACCACTTTGTAATTCATTGCCATTTCCTGTCAATGGAGATGTTTATCTTTTTTCTTCTCTCTTTTTATACTTGATCAATCACTGCAGTTTGTTTGGAGCAAAGGAGATTGGATCAAAGCATTCATTTTTGATACTTCATCTTTTTTTTTTTTTTTTTTTTTTTTTTACAGAGGCAGAGATAGACAGGGACAGACAGACAGGAACAGAGAGAGATGAGAAGCATCAATCATCAGTTTCTCGTTGTGCGTTGCGACTTCTTAGTTGTTCATTGATTGCTTTCTCACATGTGCCTTGACCGTGGGCCTTCAGCAGACCGAGTAACCCCTTGCTGGAGCCAACGACCTTGGGTCCAAGCTGGCGAGCTCTTTGCTCAAGCCAGATGAGCCCACGCGGGACCTCGGAGTCTCGAACCTGGGTACTTCCGCATCCCAGTCCGACGCTCTATCCACTGCGCCACCGCCTGGTCAGGCGTGATACTTCATCTTAACTGGAAGTCTAATCCTATGGTTAAGTTTTAAATTTTGTTTTAAAATCCATTTACTTTTAGTTTCTGAAAGCTACATGTTGTCATATTGTAGCTTTATAACTATATACTTAAAATAATATATTTTATTATATAATTTTACTTACATTTATTATTAAAAAAGGCCCCAAAACATGCATTTTAATTTTTTTAGTGAAAAGTAAACAACTTAAATGTCTTTCTTTTTTAATTAGGTGAGAGGCAGGGAGGCAGAGACAGACTCCTACATGTGCTCCAATTAAGATTTACCTGGCAAGCCCCCTACCAGGAGATGCTCTGCCTGTCTGAGCCGTTGCTCTGCTGCTCGGCAACCAAGCTATTTTAGCACCTGAGGTGAGGCCATGGAGCCATCCTCAGCACCCAAGGTCAATTTTGCTCAAACATTTGAGACATGGCTATGGAGGGGAAGAGAGAGAGAGAGGGGAGTAGAGAAGCAGATGGTTGCCTCTCCTGTGTGCCCTGACAGGGAATTGAACCTGGAACTTCTACATGCTGGGCCAATGCTCTGCCAACCAGCCAGGGCCAAATGTCTGTTGTTTTGGATGGGGATTTACATGTTTTTCATATAGCATGGCACTTTCTCCAGCAGAACCATCTCAGATATTCTATGATTCAACTTCAGAACTAGATGGAGAAAGTTCACAATCCACTTGTTGATGGAAGTCAGCCTAACACAGTTGGCTAAGAGACTCGGGGATCCCTGTGAAACACTCAGTCTTGGCTTTAAATCCCAGCAACCCCGACTGTTAGTTGTATGACTGTGGGCAGGTTACACAAACTCATAAGCCTCCTTTTCCTCATTGTCAATGTGTTGGTAATAATAGAAACTAATAGTATTGTTTGAGGATCAAATGACATGTTCTATGAAGAAAATTTGACTAAACTGAATTTCCCAGACTAGTAATCTTAATGAAATTTGCCCTCCCCATTGGTGGCCAAAAAATCACCTTCAAATTTTTTATAGCTATGAATCAAAGCCTTGCCAGGAGAGACTTTCCCTTCCATGCCACTAAAAGGTTAACATCTTCATGTTTTTCTACTCTTCTGTTTTGACCAGTAGAAAGAGTTCATTTCTTCCCTCCTGAGTTAAAAAAAAAATCCAACAAACTGGAGGATGATCTCAGTTTGAGAAGAACAACTCAACTATGGGATGATGCAATGCCTATAAATATTGTCCTATTAGACCAGGGCTAAGTGGCTTAAACGGCCTAGTTAAATAAAGCTAACCTGCTTGGTCCCTCCCGCTCGCAAAACCAAGAACCTAGGGACTCAATATGATCCCAGGGGACTCAACTTTAAAGGCACCTTATTTAACTTGCTTTTAAAAATAGTGCACCATATTTTTATGTGTTTTACTTGGCAGATGCACTGACTAAGGGCGTCTGTCTGCCTGGTCTGTCTGCCGGGTTTAGTATCAACACAACACCTTTTGTTAATGGTTGTAGGAAGTAAGTGTGCTAAAATGAAGTACACTGATGCATGTGTGAAAGCTTGTTACTCGCTCACAGAGTAATGAGATACATGTAGGGGAAAGGAGAGGTCAAGAACAGAGTTGCTCAAGAGAAAAAAAGGGCTGTGTCTCTAGGGCTGACTTCACACCATATTTGGAACAAGAATCAATGTTTGAATGTATGACACCGCTTTCTTTTTTTCCGGTTTTATTGAAAAACAATTAACATGCATCACTGTATAAGTTTAAGGCACAGCCTGGCCGGTGGTGGTGCAGCGGATAGAGCATCCACCTGGGATGCTGAAGTCCCAGATTTGAAACTCTGAGGTAGCTGCTTGAGAGCAGGCTCATCTGACTTGAGTGCAGGCTCACCAACTTGAGCACAGGGTTGCTGGCTTGCATGTGAGATCATAGGCATGACCCCAAAGTCGCTGGCTTGAGCAAGGAGTCTCTGACTTGGCTTGAGTCCCCCAGTCAAGGCACGTATGAGGAGCAATCAATGAACAACTGAAGTGATGAAGCTACAAATTGATGCTTCTCATCTTTCTCCCTTCCTGCCTGTCTGTCTCTCTTGCAAAAAAACCCAAAAAACCAAAAAACAAAACAAATAAAACCTTAAGGCACAGTGTGGTAGCTTGATTTACATATATATTAAAATGATTACCACAATAGGTTCAGCTAATATCAAACTTCTTACATAGAATGAAATAAAAAAGAAAAAATAAGTTCTTATGATAAGAACTCTTGGGATTTACTCTCTTAATGAATTGGTACAGCTGCTACGGAAAGTAGTATGGATGGTTCTCAAAAATTAAAAAATGGAACTATGATATGATCCAGCAATACTACTTCTGAGAATTTATCCAAAAGTAATCAGGATCTCAAAGAGATCTTAGCACTCCTGTGTTCACTGCAGCACTATTCACAATAGCCGAGACATGGCATGGACACAGCCTTAAATGTCCATCAACAGATGAATGAATAAAGGAGATGTGACACACACACACACACACACACACACACACACACACACACACACACACACACTAGAATACCATTCGGCCTTAAACAAGAGGGAGATTCTGTCATACGCAACAACATGGATGAACTTTGAGGACATTATGCTATAGGAAATGAACCAGTCACACAAAGATAAAGTCTTCGTGATTCCACTTAAACGAGGTATCTAAAATAGTGAAATTCACAAACTCAAAGTGTGGAATGGTGGCTGCCAGGGTCTGTGGGGAGGGGGAAATGGAGAGTTACTAATTAATGGACATACAGTTTCAGGTAAGTAAGATGAATAAGTTGTAAAGTTCTGCTGTACAACATTATACCTAAAGTCAACAGTACTATATTGTACCCTGAAACATTTCTTGAGTGTAAATCTCATGTTAAATGTTCTTACCAGAATACAATACAATACAAGGCAAGGCAGTACAATACAACACAGTACAGTACAATAGAGAGAACAGAGAAGGGAGCCAAGAACAGAGTCTTGGAGAAGTAGGAGAACTACTTTGTATATGTATGATCTAGTCTTTCTGTGGCCCGACATTCCCAACCTTCATGTCTTTGCTCACTCTTTCCTCATCTTTAGATTCTCTGCCACCAGCTTGAAATGTCTGAATTCTTCCAGTGTCTCAAACGAAAGTAGTTCTTCAACACAATGTCTGCTCCTCTTTATTTACCATTCACTCTCAGCTTTGTGTTATAGTTATTTGCACACTCACATATATGTTTCAGGGTATGTGTTTTCTAGTGGCCAGAAAACTCAGCTTCCTGCTCTTGTGGTCCAGATTCTCACTGACCTTGCTGAAGAAGATGCTGATGATGATAGTGAGGAGAAGATGAAGAAGCCCATGATAGTGAGGACGGACCATCAGGATGGTGTGTATATAACTTTTCAAGTAGACTTCCCTTGGTTTGAACTTAACCCTGCTGTTTGTTAATTGTGTAGCACTTGACCAAGCAAAGCTATTTTGAGAATAAGTTAACCAACATTCAGATGTGCTCTAGAGTAGTGGTCCCCAACCTTTTTTGGGCCACGGACCGGTTTAATGTCAGAAAATATTTTCACAGACCCGGCCTTTAGGGGATTGATAAATGTATCACGTGACCGAGACAAGCATCAAGAGTGAGTCTTAGACGGATCTAACAGAGAAAATCTGATCATTTTTAAAAAATAAAACATCGTCAGACTTAAATGTAAATAAAACGGAAATAATGTAAGTTATTTATTCTTTCTCTGCGGACCGGTACCGGTCTGCGGCCCGGGGGTTGGGGACCACTGCTCTACAGCACACAATAGAGGCTCCAGAAATGGTAAATTCTATTTTTTCTCCTGTATCCCATGTACTCAGTCCATGGTGGTTCTTTGTTTAGAAAAGCTTCCATCTTCAATGTACTAGCTAGGATTCTCTCAGTTGTTGGTGACTAAAGCCCAGCGTAAGTAAATAAAAAAACTAGAACATTTGGCTCATGTAACTGCAATGGTAAAGCAAGGCTTGACTCAGGGGTCAAATGATGTGTTCAGAACTATTTTTCTTTCTCCATGTCTTAGCTCTGCTTCCTCTGTGATTGTTCAGTTGGCCAGGCTCTGCCCCTCATGGCAGATGGCCACCAAAGCTTCTGTTTATGTTCTCGGCAGCCTCAGAGGAAGAAAAACACCTTTTCCCTAACTGCTCCAGCCAAAGTCCCAGAATTTCATCCAGTTGGTTTTGATTTACCTGGCTTAGGTCACATGCCCACCTCTGAACCAACCTGGGGAACTGATGTCCTGAGTTGCCATCCAGCCATTCTCCTCTTTCACCTGAGCTGAGGGTGAGGCTAGCCCACCCAATCCATATGACCAAGAAAAGGGAAGAGATGGCTTCTCAAGGGAAAAGGGAGTTGAGACCAGAATCAAGTGACCAAGTGACCAGAAGGCAAAACCAACAGGTGTCACTCATTTACATGACTGCAGTGAGGCTAGACACGCCTGGAGCAAACTTCTCTTCTGCTTTGTAGAATTTCTAAATACTCTTTGAAGACATATAGATGCCTCTATACCTCAGTAGTTTTGAGTTTCCTTATTTCTTTCGCAGTTCTATGGAATTGTGAGGGTGTGTGTATGTGTGTGTGTGTGTGTGTGTGGTCCTAGTGAGCTAAGTCTTAGGAATATGGTGGTTCTCTCATTGTCCCAGAAGGAAAGAGGTGGCACACTCAAAGGGGTTTAACATAAAGACTATTTACATAAATGTGGACAGGGTTAGCCCACATGGGTAGTGAAGCCTCCAGGGTGTAGCCTGGGGCAGCAAGAAGGAAGGGGATTGCTGGAGTCCAGGGAGAGCTGAACTTGGAAAAGGGGCTACTGGATGGGAGCTACGGCCTAGGAGGAGCACAACCATGGCATGATCCAAGTTGAGTAGGGAGGGAGCAGGAGGAGTAAATAGCCTACCTTTCTCTGCTCCCACCCTCCATTCTCATGCTGGTCCCTCCCATTGGCCAAATCCAACCAGGAGCCGGAGGGCAAGGGAGCACAGGTGAGACTGTCAGCAGAGCAGGGCAGAGAATGAAGACTAGCCAGCAAGACTCTGCTGTTCTGCAAGGTTTATTCTCTGGGAGGAAAGTATAATGTGTTAGACACTTGGCCCATGATCAGTGCAGTTGTGGAGGTAGGGGTGTTTAGTCAGTGTCTGGATAAATTCTGATTTATTCTCTTGGCTTTTGGAAATGTAATAATCTCTCCATCAAATCTCCATCTATCTGCCAAAATAATGCATGTCCTTTTGTACAAATGAAAGAATCACTGCTATTATGCAAACACTGAAAGGATACCACATTTGCATGCAAAGGGGAAAAACGAAAAATCCTATTTGCAATAAAATTAATTATACCAGTGTGGCAAAAAGACACATGAGTGTACATTTAACACTTGGACAGGAGCAGAACTAACTTGCCTTGCCAACGCTGATGAAAGAATGGAAGCCGGAAAGAAAATCCTTGGAAAATAGAGGCCTAGATAGAACAAATAGGAATTGGGAATTTCTGGCTGTTTTAAGACTCCTCCTCAACAGAAACAAAAGAGTGAAAACAAAGGTTTTTTACAAATGCTAACCATGAATATTAATGTTCTATTGCTGATGCCTGAACCAAGTTCCTCATTAAAATGGCCTTTTGGCAGAGAAGTGTTAGCATGCAAGATTGGGGACAGGTGTGAGGTGCCCTGGAAACGTGCTTTGCATCTGAAACCAGAAGGAAGATAGGTGCATTTTATTTAGAGCTGGTCAGATGTTTATTATATTGCTGTGTTCGACCATCAGGAGTAGCAGCTTTGAAAAGAAGGCAAAGGAATCCCATATGCAGAAGGGCAAGTTGAACTGTCACCTGAGGGACAGTTAATTAGTAAAATGCTCCCCTGCATTGTAAAAATGCTCCTCAGGCTGTTGGTTTGCTTCCAGAAGGCAGGGCCTGTGTCTACCTAGGTCTTATTCACCCTTTGTCACTGGTGCTTGGTGCAGAGCAGACAGCAAATGTTAAGAAATATGTTAATGATCCCTGGCCAGTTGGCTCAATGGTTGAGCATTGGCCTGGCATGTGGAAGTCCCAGGTTCGATTCCTGGCCAGGGCACACAGGAGAAGCGTTCATCTGCTTCTCCACCCTTCCCCCTCTCCTTCCTCTCTATCTCTCTCTTCCTCTCTCAGCCAAAGCTCCATTGGAGCAAAGTTGACCTGGGCACTGAGGACGGCTCCACGGCCTCCATTTCAGGCACTAGAATGGCTCTGGTTGCAATGGAGCAACAGGTCAGATGGGCAGAGCATCGCCCCTTAGTGGGCTTGCTAGGTAGATCATGGTTGGGCACATGTGGGAGTCTGTCTGTCTGCCTCCCTGCCTCTCACTTCAGAAAAAAAAAAAGAGAGAGAAATATGTTAATGAATGGGTCACAGAATTTTAGACAAAGTTGCCTTGGAAACCACCAATTTTGATGGTTCTGAAAGAAAAAGTGCATTTGGAGTGAGGGGTTGGGCAGTGGTAGTGGGAGAATGAGAAAAAGGAGATGTATTTGGGAGATTTTTTTTAAAAAAAATATGTTCCCCAAATCCAGTGTCTACATGAGTATCAGGATCTGGTGGAAGTGAATATCATATTTTGAAAAGCTTCATTAGGTGACTTCCTGCCCAACAAGGCCCAACTGGCCCAATACTCACCCAGCCACCCAGCAACTCCTCCAACCCTCCCTGCTTCCAGGGCTCAGCTCAGCATCTGCCACAGAACAGGTGCCACCAACTGTTGCTGAGTGAGTGGATGTCACACGGAAGACTGCTCAGAAGTAGCAATAGTTTGTCTATTCAGTCAGGCTTTGGTATTCCAGGCACTCAACGTGGAAGATCATCACAGAAGTGTTGACCACCTTTTTCCTGCACCTTCCCCTTTGCCCCCAAAGTTGAAAGCTTTCAAGTGTGAAAGAGGACATCGATCAGGACTTTCTGTAGATCAGATGTCATGAAACAGTGGGACCAGACCTTGGAGGAAATGTAGGCTTCCTTTGCTAGATCCTCCACTGAAGAGTTAAAACATGCTGGACATGTGTCTTTTCAGGATGCTCTAGATTAGATGCAGCCTTTGTGGAGGCACAAAGCCTTTGTGGACTAGAATTAGAAGCCATCCAGCACAATCATACCATACTCTGCAATCTTCACTGGGACATTGCATTACTACCATCCAGTGCAGGAGAGTGGATGCAAGAAATGACCACTTCATCTCACCATCTCTTGGTCTGTAAAGCTGATGCTAAGCTGGGTTTATTTCTTTAATGATATATATAGTTTTTGGTAATATCATATATCATTAAAAGCATGGATTCTGTTAATATACTAAATACCACTAAATTGTTTACTTTAAAATAGTGAATTTTATATGAATTTTAACACACACACACACCACATGTGTAAGGCAGTTGGATTCTGGAACCAGATAGTTTGAGTCTGAATACTGGTTCTGGCACCTGTTAGCTCTGTGACCCTAGGCAAATGACCTAATCTCTCTTTGCCTCTGTTTTATATGTAAAATAGGGATAATAATAGCACTTACTTCTTGAGGTTGTTGAAAGGATTAAATGAGCTAATATCTGAACTAGAACAGGGTTTTGCATGTAATAAGTGCTCTCCGAGTGTGAGCTCTCATTAGTATTACTGCAGATGGTGTACCCCACAGGGAGCTAGGGTGGGTGTTAACTTCTGTGGCTTGTCTACAAGACTTTGCATTATTTAATAGATGAAGTAAAAACTGACAACTCAAGTTGTCTTCATTGTATGACACTGAATCAGACGGAGCCTCTTTGTGAGAGAAAGCTGTTTACTTAGGCACAGTGCTAATATAAAATATATTTTTTTGCACTTTCTGAATCACAGGACTGGAAAAGGGCTCTTGGTTCATCTCAACCTGAACGGAGAAGAAATTGACTTGCCCAAGGTTACACAACTAGTATGACCTGGTCTTCTAACTGCGAGAGCAGTGCTTTCTCTGCCCATCACCATAGTTACAATAACCCAGTGCATGGAAATGCATTTTGTTTTCACATCTGTAATGCTTAAAGTGAAATACACACAAGAATCAGGGTACAGACAGGACTTCAATTTTACAAGGAGCTGTGGGAATTTCATAGGAATAAACCATGTTCGTTTGTTTGTTTATTTGAAAGGTGATTAGACTACATTAACATACTAGGGCTCCTGGTTACAAGTAAAAGAATCAAGCTCTGACTGACTTGAGCAATCAAGGAACTTACTGGAAGGCTAGCTTGAGAATTGAAAGGAGGCTGGCAAACCAGGTCGGGAAAGTAGTCAGAACAAGAGGCTAAGCAGCGGCGACATAGCCAAAGCCACCCCTCAGGGCCAGTGTGGTAAAGATGCTGTAGGCACAGCTGCCCCTGGACTCTCAGTGTCAAAGCACCACACTCTGCCCCCCCTGCTGCCGCCAGCCAACTCTTATCCTTGGGCTTGGCTGTCACGAGTGCTCTGGCAACTTGCTCCTGTGTCTCTGTGCCCCTCTCCAAGATTGAATGTCCCACAGGGAATTCCCCATTAGCTGAGTCGGGCGGATGTCTGAGGTCCAGCATGGTTGGCAGAGGGGCCGCAGGGCATGGAAAGAGAATCTCTGGCCTTCTAAGACTGTGGATTGGGAAGAAGGGCCTTACCTATAACCAACATTTACAAAGGAAGACCTCAACCCTTTCCTGGAAGGTGATAGAATGCTGAGTAATTGAAAACAAATGAACAAAACAACAGAAAATCCATGACATGAGGAAAATCTAGGAAAGGTGTATTGCCCCGGTGTCTGCCTTCTCCCCTTCCTGCGGACGGCATCCTGTCCTCGGCCTGCTCTCTCCCCTGCTCGCCTGCATCTCCATCACTCCCTGCGCTGGAGGGAACAGATGCTCCAGGAAGGACTCCAAGGTCAAATGATTCTCTTACAGCTCTGTCTGCTTCACTTATTGCCAGAGTCACCCTGGAACCCTGGAGCGGCTTCTCTCTCTAATTAGAATAAAATCCAACAGCCTATTATTATTATTTTTACTGTGATAAAATTCACATAACATACAATTCACCGTTTGAGCTATCTGTAAAGTATTCAATTCGGTGACATTTAGTACACTCACAACATTGTGCGGTCATCACCACGACCTAGCTCCAGAACATTCTCACCACTCCAGAAGGAAACTCCGTAGCCACAAGCAGCCCCTCCCATCCTGCCTCCCCCAGCCCCTGGAAACCGCTGGTCTGCATTCTGTCTCTACAGATTGGCCTGTTCTGGAAATTGCATGTAAGTGGAGTCATACACGATGTACTCACCTGCCTATGATGAACCCTCTGCCTCCTAAAGGTTCTCCATGACCTGTCTCCTCCCAACCTCTGAAACCTCCTTTCAGCACAGGACGGGGAACCAGCTCTGCTACAGAGGAGGCGGTCGGTCGATGGAGCTGAGAAGCCATCGGAGAGATGGTGAGAAGCCTCTGAGGAAACAATATATTTGGGACCTCCGTGTGATTGACAACACAGAACAGGGCACGGCAGCAGAGGAGATGGGGCGGGGGTGTGGCCCAAGGGAAAGCTTGTTAGCTGAGTTGAGTTTGTTCTCTCTCTCTGGGCAGATCACTGCCGACTTTTTCATCTCTTCCAGGCAGAGAAACAGCAGGACCACATTAGTGCTGCGTGGGGATGGCAGGTTATGTCAGGGCCCCGATGGACTGAAAGGGCAGGGAGGATTCAAAGCAGGTTCAAGTAGTCCTGCTGGCCTCTGAGTGTTCCTCCTTTCCTCCACTCTCCCTTCCACCATCGAGGGAGAACACTGGGGCAAGAGCAGTGCGTGGAACTGAAGCACAGGGTGGTTTTCTGAAGCACAGGGTTGCCTGGTAGGGAGTGTGCAGCGCATAGGTCTATTTGAGTCCTTGGTATAGTTCAGAGGCTCTAGTCTCTCTCCCCTCTTCACCCCAACACAATCCCAAGCAACCTAATGAGAAAGAGCAATCTGGCAAACAGCCAAGATTGCTATCTTAATGTTAAAATGATGTAACAAAGAGACCCCAAAAAGAGAATGGCTTAAAGAACATACGCGTGCATTTCACCCATACATAATAATTCCCAAATCCGTGGATAGCTCTGCTTCATATCGTCACCCAGTGGTAAAGAGTGACTGCATCTCTGTCATCTTAATGTCAGGCTTCTAAGGTGTCTGTAGTGGGGGTTCAGTGGGCCAGATGGAATACGACACACAAGGCATGAGCTCACCTGTGGGATGTAGTACATGCTTTAAACCAGCAGTCAATGTCTGGTGCTGTCTCCATAGTGAAAACGCGTGGGCTAGGAACCCAAGGGAAGAGTTAGGAGTGGCCCTTCTCCTACAATGAATACTTCACTTACCAGAACTTTTGTTTTCATCTCCATGATCTTGGGCTTGACAGATCCGGGTGTTCATTCCTAAGAAGAATGTTCCCACCAAGAAACACAGCTATGGTTTTGATGAAATGGAAGCTGAGCTTGATCCTTGCCATTTGGGGACTCCTTTTTTTTCTTTCAGAGACAGAGAGAGTCAGAGAGAGGGATAGATAGGGATAGACAGGAATAGAGAGAGATGAGAAGCATAAATCATCAGTTTTTCGTTGTGGCACTTCAGTTGTTCATTGATTGATTTCTCATATGTGCCTTGACCATGGGGCTACAGCAGACCGAGTAACCCCTTGCTCAAGCCAGTGACCTTGGGTTCAAGCTGGTGAGCTTTTTGCTCAAACCAGATGAACCTGCGCTCAAGCTGGCGACCTCGGGGTCTCGAACCTGGGTCCTCCGCATCCCAGTCTGACGCTTTATCCACTGCACTACCACCTGGATAGGCTTGGGGACTCCTTATGCCACTGAATTAACAGGAAGAGAAGGGGATCACTGTCCTGCCTACCAAAGGGAAGTTGACTTGTACAATGCAATAGAACTGAGAAGACTGTGTCCTAAACCCAAGGGACTCATGGGGCCACTTCTGTGACTCCCATGCCAATAATAAAGTTCAGTGGAAAGCTGGCAACCAAAATAGAGAGGACTAATAAGCTTGATTATTTTGAGATGAAGGTTTGGGTCTTGCCAGCGGCTGAGGTGCCGGTAGAAGGTAAGGTGAACATAAAATGGATAATGAAAGAAGGATGCCATGATATTATCAGCTTTGGCCTCATGACAGGATACAGAAGGGGAAACTATGGAGGCCAAATTTATTTTATGCTGATTCTTTATTTCCCACTCCCATTCCCCTACTACTTTATATGAAGAGCACTTGTGGTAGCTAACATCAAAATTTAGATTCCAGGTGGGATGATACTTGATATGACATCACCAGTAATAATACAGTGGCTAATGACACTGGTGTCTCCTTGTGATTAGGATGAGATTTTCATCACTCAAATGAAGGACAAAAATGGAAGCTGGAAGGCTAATAAGGTGGAGTGAACCAATTATTCTTTGTTTATGCTGCCATATCTATTCTCTGGCCTTTCTCTGCTTTCTTCTTTCCCTGGGAGGCTGAACCCTGGCGATTGATTGCATCATCTGGACTCTGTTGCTCATGGGTTTTCTGTTCAGGTCGGCCCGTGATAGGCACTGGCAGGGAATTGGAGGATGGCAGGGAGGCAGGAGAGCTGAAGGTGTTTCTTCCCCTCTGCCTCTGCTCTGAAGCTCTTCCTGGGGCAGAATCTCTCTGCCTGACTACAGCTGTGGCCAGGCAGCCCCTCCTCCGAGCCCCCCCCCCCCCGATCCTCTGCCTGTCTCTTCATTCTTAGGACTGGGAATAGATCTCTGCTGTGGTGCCTCACCACCCCTACCCACCCCTCTGCAGGTCATCCTTGTGCTGAAGTCCCTTCACTTGAGCCATAGGGGGCAAGCTCTGTTTCCTGCTGTGATCTGACAGGTATAGTGTCTATTTCCTCTCCATCTCCTGAATCCTGAAGAATAGGAACATTGTCTTAGTTATTTCTGCGTGCAAAGATCATCTGGTCATAAAATGTTAGGCGAATTAATCAAAAACAGTGCTGAAGGTCTGTCTTCTTCAGTGAGTCTCGTAAAGCCAGAACCAAGAGCAGATTTAATCAGTAGCATGCTCTTAATTTCTATTTCTAGGAAAGCAGCCCAGAGTCTATCCATATCTCTTCCTGAGGTTCCAGCGCCTTTGGGGGTGGCCCAGTGTCCCAGTGCGATACCTGGCAGGGAGACCCAGGCAATGCTTTTTCAGATTAGGATGTCCATTACAATTGCATGTCCAAATGCATTGTTTTAAATGGGCTACATATCCCCATATGTGAAACCTTTCACACATAATTGCTAGTACAGTGTATCAAACAATTTGCTCATCCCTTTAGGCTTCTATGGTGCTTAATTTCTTTTATTAAGTGACTCTCCACTAAATAAGCATCCCTGTCTTCTTCCTCTAGGCCCCGTTGCTACAGATAAACAGATCTGTGCTCTGGAGTTGCTGGCTGATACATCATCACTTCCAACTGATTGAAGGTGGTCAGTGCTGGCAGTGCAGACATGAGGGGATGCTGGTTAGTTAAATATATGGTTCAGAAGTCAGATTGGGAGGGGAGTGATTGCACAGGGGAGTACTGAGGTCAAAGAGTTTGGGTAGAAGAAATCAGAATCTGAACAAGGGGTCTAAGGCCATGGGCAGTACCAACAAGAATCCAAGATCTTTTATTTATTATTATTATTATTATTATTATTATTATTATTATTATTGTATTTTTCTGAAGTTGGAAACGGGGAGGCAGTCAGACTCCTGCATGCGCCCAACTGGGATTCACCCAGCATGCCCACCAGGGGGCGATGCTCTGCCCATCTGGGGCGTTGCTCTGTTGCAACCAGAGCCATTCTAGTGCCTGAGGCAGAGGCCACAGAGCCATCCTCAGCGCCCAGGAGGATGCTCCAATGGAGCCTTGGCTGTGGGAGGGGAAGAGAGAGAGAGGAAGGAGACGGGGAGGGGTGAAGCAGATGGGCGCTTCTCCTGTGTGCCCCACCCGGGAATCCAACCTGGGATTCCTGCATGCCAGGCCGACACTCTACCACTGAGCAAACTGGCCAGGGCCAAGAATCCAAGATCTTTTAAAGCAGGGCCACCTTATATGCTTCTTTTCAGAGCACCCCTCCCCACATTCAGAATGTAAGAACAAGTGACTGAAGTATAGTATAGGGGGAGAGGATCAAGATCCTGATATGCGCCAAAGATTAAGAATGTCTGCTTGCATTTCTTTCTTTCTTTTTTTCTTTTTCTTTCTTTCTTTTCTTTTTTTTTTTTTTTTTTTTTTTACAGGGACAGAGACAGGGATAGACAGGGACAGACAGACAGGAACGAAGAGAGATGAGAAGCATCAATCATCAGTTTTTTATTGCGACACCTTAGTTGTTCATTGATTGCTTTCTCATATGTGCCTTGACCACAGGCCTTCTGCAGACCGAGTAACCCCTTGCTCGAGCCAGCAACCTTGGGTCCCAGCTGGTGAGCTTTTTCCTCAAGCCAGATGAGCCCGTGCTCAAGCTGGCGACCTCGGGGTCTCAAACCTGGGTCCTTCCACATCCCAGTCCGATGCTCTATCCACTGTGCCACTGCCTGGTCAGGTTCTGCTTGCATTTCTGGTCTCAGCTATCTTTTCTTGGGTTAAACTAAGAGGCTTATTTTCCTTAGTGCTTACTGATAAATGATAACACACTTACATTTTTATAAGTATATTTAACCTTCAGAGACTCACAGGATGTGAGAACTGACATAATTCTTAGAAATTATTCATATTATCTTTATTTTGTTTATGAGAAAGTGGAGGCCCAGAGAGATTGTTAAGTATTATTGTTAGAGTATTTATATTCTAGACAATGAAACAAACTCTAACAATGAAAGGAATTTATTGGCTTATATAAAGTATGGGTAACAGCTTCAGGTATGGCTTGATCTAGCTGCTCACTGGTCAACAATGTAACTGAGGTTCTTTTTATTTTCCATTTTCTCTTCCTCAGGATTCATCCACTGCCTGGTAATCTAGTCTTTAGCCTTGTGGTCACATGTGGCTGCATTGATTCTAGACCTCACATCATTGATAGAAGCTATGGCAGACATCCTTTTGGTCAGAAGCCTTGTAAATGTCTTCTCAAATCTCATTGCCTTTACTGTATTTCATGCCTGCCTTTGAAATGATTTCTATTACCAAAGAAATAAGATAGGAATGATTGCTTTTAAACTCTCAGGTCCAGCTCCTGGAGTCTGGGGTCAGGTTATATATAAGACCACATAGGTTAGAATAGAGGAAAAGTGGTTTTCCAAAGAAATGGGGTTCTGATGATGGGACAGTGGAGGAATGGATACTGGAGAGGCTGACTGCAAGTGTCCAAGGGCAATTACTTACCCAAGGTCAAGCAGTTGGTTGTGATCAACTTGGGACTAAAACCCAGCTCTTCACACTCACCATTTTAGTGGCTATCTAATGAATGAGTATACAATCCCACTTAAGATAATATATGTATGTATTAGACATCAAAATAGAATGATGGATTTGCTTGTTCTGTTCAGTTTATACTTCATCTATGATTGTAAATAAGTACAAAAACACACCTTTTGAAAGGTATTAAGAAGCACAAATGGCCAGTTATAAAAAGAGTCCTGGGTATGTAAAGTACAGCAAAGGGAATGTTGTAAGTAATATTGTAATAATTTATGTATAGTGTCAGATAAGGTTCTAGACTTATTGGGGTGATCACTTCATAAAGTATATAAATGTCTAATCATGATGCTGTACACCTGAAACTAATATATTATATGTCAACTGTAATTGGAAAATTGATTAATACATATATAAAACAATTCTAAACTCTAAAATAAGAATTTAATACTGTACCTTGAAATAACATAAAACAAATTCTGGAGAAATTCTGGGGAAAAAGCCCTCCAAAATATACCTTGCCATTTAGTCACCATGAGTACAATTTTCTGGGTTAATTAATTTTGCATCTCATCAAACCGTGAAAGCTTTCAGGAGAAATTAAGCAGATTTTAGGAGAGTTATTTCATTTAAGTAAGTGCCCTCTAGTCTTACTGAGGTTTTAGCTGTCAGTCTTCTGGAGCATTTTTTGGAATTGGAATACAGTTTTTTGACAAATTGTATGAGATACCTTAGGTATCTTTTTTGCTTTTCATATCGTGGGAAAAATGCTTGTTAATGTCCCTCAACAAGATCTCTTTCTTTTATTCAGGAATTCTAGAGGCAAAGAAGAAGAAAAGAATGGTTCTGACCACCTGCTTTGTGCCAGGCAGTGTGCTAAGGACTAAAGATAAAGAAAAGAAGGGTAGAGTCTTCATGAAACTCCAAGTTTAGTGGGACAGACAGATATTTAAACGTATAAAGAAAATACTATGGCATTAACTGCAGTAATAGGTGGAAGAATAGAGTGCTTTGTGAACACAGAGGAAGGCAGAAGGTTGGGAGTAGGGAAGAGCCAGAGTCAGAGAAAGAACTTCTTAAATGATAATTGGAATAGCTAGGGAAAAACAGGGAAGGATATTCTCTACAGAGGGGACTCATGAACACTGAGGTATGACACTTTTTAAAAGAATTTTAAAAATATTCATTTTAGAGAAGAGAGAGAGAGAGAGAGAAAGAGAAGGGGGGAGGAGCAGGAAGCATCAACTCCCATATGTCCCTTGACCAGGCAAGCCCAGGGCTTTGAACCAGCCACCTCAGCATTCCAGATCAATGCTTTATCCACTGCGCCACCACAGGTCAGGCTGAGGCATGACATTTTACAGTGTCTTCCCATGAAACTCCATGTAATTCAGAAGGGGAGACATGTAAGGGCAGGGAATGAGGAGAGAAGGCGCAGGAGAAAGAAGCAGGGACTGGGTCATAGAACTTGAAGTCCATCTTATGGGTGACAGGAAGCCTCTAAACAGTTTTATGTAGGGCAGGGGTCCCCAAACTACGGCCCGCGGGCCACATGCGGCCCCCTGAGGCCATTTATCCGGCCCCCGCCGCACTTCTGGAAGGGGCACCTGTTTCATTGGTGGTCAGTGAGAGGAGCATAGTTCCCATTGAAATACTGGTCAGTTTGTTGATTTAAATTTACTTGTTCTTTATTTTAAATATTGTATTTGTTCCCGTTTTGTTTTTTTACTTAAAAATAAGATATGTGCAGTGTGCATAGGGATTTGTTCACAGTTTTTTTTATACTCCGGCCCTCCAACGGTCTGAGGGACAGAGAACTGGCCCCCTATGTAAAAAGTTTGGGGACCCCTGATGTAGGGGTTGTGCCATAGACATATTTCTGTATCAGTTAGGTTCTATGGTTTTAGGCACCTCTAATTAACTTTAAAAAAAGGAGTACACTGGAGAGATATGGGATTAAAAACAAACAAACAAACAAACAAACTGAAGGAAAAGCTCCAGAACCTTGGCTTTGAAAGGAGCTTCTGGGGCAGAAATAGCAGGAACCAGTTGTCAGTCTCCTTTGTCTGTAAGAATCAGGTCCAACCACCTTCAGTTTTTATGTTGTTCTGTTCAGAATTCAAATTCCAGATGAAGGATATTGTATTGCCCTAGTTTGCAGGCACATCCAACCTGGTGAAGCCATCATGTTGACTGGCAGTCTCACCAAGCTTAGATCTCATGCGGGAGGGTGAGTTCTGAAAGCAAACTTAGGGTGTTGCTACCATAACGAAGAGGAATGCCAGCCATGTCACCTAAAGCAATGAATGCCCACTTCACCAACTAGTTGGAAGTCAGATTTTAAGGGGACAAAAGATGAAGGGAATTAAAAGGAAAAAGGTGATGGAGGTGTGGATTAGGGTTGTAGTACAATAAGTAGAAAAAGAACTGTGAGATTTAAGAATTTTTTTTTTACAGAGACAGGGAGAGAGTCAGAGAGAGGGACAGACAGGGACAGACAGACAGGAACAGAGAGATGAGAAGCATCAATCATTAGTTTTTCGTTGCGTGTTGCAACACCCTAGTTGTTCATTGATTGCTTTCTCATATGTGCCTTGACCGCGGGCCTTCAGCAGACCGAGTAACTCCTTGCTCGAGCCAGCGACCTTGGGCTCAAGCTGGTGAGCTTTTTGCTCAAACCAGATGAGCTGGGCTCAAGCTGGCGACCTCAGGGTCTCGAACCTGGGTCTTCCGCATCTCAGTTCGATGCTTTATCCACTGCGCCACCGCCTGGTCAGGCGAGATTTAAGAATATTTACAGGATAAAAATTGGTGGTTGAATCTAGAAGAAAGAAGAGGACAGAATCGAGGATGACTCCCAGGTCCTAGCATGCAGTAATAGATATCAGTTCTGGGAGATGGTAAAGAAGGGGAGGGGAGATGATAAATTGCTTAGGACAGAGGCGGGATCAAAGGGACCAGAGGGAAAGCGGACAGAGTGAAAGGGGATGATAGGATGGGACCAGAGAAGGGAAAGAGATTGGTGAAATTATATACACATAACAGTGTTATAGAGAGTAGAAAAGCAAATCCTGGCGGGAAGGGGGTGGGCATTGGGGGAAGGGGGCAAGGGGGATGTTGAGGGGAACATGGGGAAGGGGGGATGCATTCCGGGGGGACACTAGAATCTATATAAACACAATAAATTACAATCAATAATAAAAAAGGTTAAAAATTGCTTAGGACACCGTAAGTTTGAGAAACCTAGGGGACATCAGGTGGCTGTTAGAATTTGAAGCACAGTAACTGAAATCATGGATGTGGACAATATACCTAGGAAGGATTCTGGAAGGATTAATGGAAAACACCAATATTTAAAATTGGCTTGCCAAGGAAAAGAAGGTGAAAAGGCAGGAAAATGGAGAGGAGGAGGAGAATGAAGAGTGTTGAGGGTCACAGAAAACCACAGGATTCAAGGAAGAGTAGATTTGAGTTCTGGTAAGGGCACAAGCACATTCTAGGGAACTGATGTATAAGTGAGAGGTGAGGAAGTACAGGTAAAAACCTGTAGGCCTCTATTATGATAATCTTGGATGAGAAGAGCTGGGAAACCGCGCAGTAGCTGGAAGGGGTACAATGTTAAGGGAATTAGGTTTTTTATTTTTGGTAGTTTGATTTTTTTAAAAATTGAGATATAATTCACATACCATAAAATCAACTCTTTTAAAGTATATTATTTGGTGGCTTTTAGTATATTAACAAAGTTGTGGAGTTATTGCCCCTAATTCTAGAATATTTTCGTCACCTCCCCACCCCTGAATAAAAAAGAAACCCCATACCAATTAGCAGCCACTCCCCATTTTCCCATTCCCCCAGCCCTGGCAATCGCTAGTCTATTTTTTGTCTTTAAATTTGCCTATTCTGGATACTTCATATAAATGGCCTTACAAATAGTGTGGTCTTTTGTATCTGGCTTCTTTCCCTCAACTTTCAACATTCATCCATATTATAGCATGTAGCAGTATTTCATTCATTTTTATTTCCCAATAATATTTCATTGTATGGAAAAAACATAATTTGTTTACTGATTTATCCAACGATGAACATTCCAATTGTTATCACTTTTTGACCATTATGTATATGCTATGAACATTTGTATACAAGTTTTGGTGTAGATATGTGTTTCTAATTCCCTTGTGTATATACTTTGGAGTGAAATTGCTGGGTCTCCATTTGGGGAGAGTTGATTTTGTTTACAAGCTGAGGGTACCGTGGGAACCAGTGATGAGGCAAACTTGGGAGATAAAGAAAGGGGCAGGGAGGAGGAGGTGGGGGCTGGAGAAGGGTCACTTTTTTCAGTATCACTCACTTTCTCTGTCGGCACACCCTAACGCCCTAACCTCATTTCACAACTACTAGATCTTTTGCATCTGCATTACATCTTCTGACCAGGGAGCGAATCTAGTGCGTGGATAAAGCACCCTTTAGAAGATCTTTTGCGGATGTGTCCATGCGGGTGGCTCTTTTTCCGTTGCAGTTCATAGTTTTGGGGTCTCCTCTGGTTAGAGCCTGGCCCATTGCAGGTTTGTTTTCTCCCGTTGACTCGTTCACAAGTGAATCAAGACAATTCATTATACAGCTTGAGTCTGATACCTGGTTCCTCAAGTCACCCCCGCTCCCAGCCGTCGGGGTTATAAAGAAGGATGACGGACAACCGCGGTCGGACACCACGATCGGCAGCACTCAGCTTTCATACGTTCCCGTCGTAGCCAACACGCACGCGCCGCTCCCTTGCCAAGTAGTGGGCGGGGGTAGGTGGGCGGGGCGGGTGTCTCCAGGGCCAATCGGGAGCGAGCGCCCCCACCTTCTCGGCCGGTGGACCCAGCTTGACCTCGGCGGTGGGCGGAGGAGGCGGGCCAGTCGCGCGGCCACGGAGGGGGCGGGGCCAGGGCCTGGAGGCGGAGCCTAGGGCTGTCAGTCCCGCGCCTGCCGCTGCCGCTGCTCCTGCGGCCGGGGTTCCTTACCTGCTGTGGCCCGGGTGGCTACCAGCGCTGCCGCTCGCTGCCCGCCGCCCCAGCATCCCAAGCCGCCTCCCGCCGTGCTAGCCTGGCGCGCAGGTAAGGCTGGCCGTGCTGCCGAGACCTCGCGTTCTCCTCGGCATCGTTTCGTCGCGCGGGCGCCCCCTCCGGGCTGTGTCAGCCCCGCGGTTCCCCTGGCCGCCCGGGGACGGTCCCGGGGGGCGGGACGACAGTCTTCCCATCCCCCCCACAATCCTCCCCCCCACCTCTAGGCACCGCGCCTTTCCCGGGGTCCCGGTGTAAAACCTCCGCATCATCGCGTGGGGCTGGTCCCAAGCCCCCCCCCCCCCCTTCGTGGGCCGATTACACAATCTCTGGGTCTGGGGCCGGGGGTCCTTCTTGAGCCTCCGCCCCACACCTGTACCCGCGACGCGTTCCCAAGCAGAGGGCAGAGACCCAGCGCGTCAGCAGGGCTGGGAAAGTTTCACTTTGTGGTCCGGGTTTGTTGACATCCGAGAGATGCGGGGAGATGGAGGCTGAACAGCTAGGATGCGCCTACGCGGGCAGCGTTCCCTTTGCCCCGGGGTGGCCCTGGTCCAGGTTTCCTTTACAGAAGTCCTGACGAGAGCCCGACCACGGTCCCCGGGGGCTGCTGCCGTGCACGCGGGTCTCGCCGCCGCTACGTTAGCGAGCCCTGGCTCCTGGATTGCAGCAATCTGGGGACAGGTCAGCCTCCCGCTCTTCCTCCTTTCCTAATTTAGCATAGACATTTAGACCAGGTAGGCGAATTTACTTAGCATTTCCCTGACACTCTGTATTTGTGAGGTGCTTTGCCATCCCTGATTAGTTAATTAACAAGGTGAGAAAGCAAAATAGATCCTGAAATGCATGGCTAATGCCTTTAGTCTAGCAACTCTTTAAAGAACCACTGAGAGCTTTAGGCTGTTGGCGGAGAGAGATGCTTTTGGCCAAGGTGCTGCCGGGAGAGCTATTCGGTTTCTTCTCTTTCTGTGTCTTCTTGCCTGAGAAGGCTTTGGTCATGGCAAGGTTTTCTCTGCCTCTGCTTATGCTTTTTATTGAGGGTCACCAGGTCTATGGTGGGTTATTTGGTTTTCTTCACTTACAGAAAGGAGGAATTAAAAGAGTTTCTGGCGAAGCAGTCAAGGAAAAAACTGAGGTTCAAATAACTTTGAATACTTGTCTGCTTTACCAGGTTACCTTCCTGTGCAGAAAACTCTTCCTGTTCTCTCCCATCTTCCCAGTAGGACTATCCAACTCGGTGAGCATTACCGGTTCCTCATTTAGTCCATAGACCTCATGGTACCTGTGGTTTACAGATCTGCCTAGGGACATCCTCTTAGAGTGGGCTTAATTAACACTTTTATCTGCCCATTAAGCAATATAGCTTGAACTCTCTCTTGCAGTCAGACTCTGTTGTAGTGTTGAATTTTTAATAATATATAATTCATTTTAATAGTGTTTCTATAATAATCTTCCTATTAGTATGCCGGTTCTGCAACACCAGTACTTTTGGTATGGAAGCAGCAATTTACTTGAAATATTATTATGGGAAAAACAATTCTCCAACAGATTTGCAGGCCGCTTTACTTAGATAATTACTACTAAAGGCTGTTAAGATTTTTTATTTTTTGGTGCAGTATGTGTTAGAAAGCTTTTGATCTATGAGGTCATTATGAGGTCATTTCTCTCTGAGGGTGATGGTTTCAGTCATTGTGTCACTTAAGTATTTTTGGACTAATGTCGGAAGAGATTTTTTCCCCACGCTGATTTCTTTTTGGACAGGGTTCAGAGTTAACAAGATTTAGTTTGATTTGCCAGCCTAAGTTTTAAGAAGGATAAAATATATTGTATTTGGTGGTTTATATTAGAGCTATGATTGTGGGTTTTATTAGCATATGTAACAGACACTGTTTTTGGTGTTTTATAGATACTAATTTTTCTAAAAACCCTTAAAGGAAGGTTGTTATAATTACCCCATGTTCCAGATGATGAAATTGAGGCCCAGTGGCTGGACCCAGGTGGCATAGTTAAGTAAATGACAGCCAGACTCTAGTCGAGGCAGCCCAAGTAGAGTCCAAGCCCTTAACTACTGTGCTGTCCTGCCTCTGTAGATGATTCTTTCCATGGCTGTTTTGTTTCTACATGCTGTCTGTACAGCATTGCATTCTGCACTTTGGGGAGGAGAAGAGCACTTTACAGGGTAATAACAAACACTGGGTTAGGAACTTTTATTCTGGTCGTAACTCTGCCACGAGCTAATTGGTGATTTTGAACGAGATACCTGATCTCCCTGCCTTCCATTTCCTGGCTGGTGGAATAACAGCAGTCGAAGCAGATGAACTAACTAGCCTTCATCTCTTGGGGAGCTGGAGAGATGAGTCGATACATGTAAGAATTAAATGTCTTTCTCCCTAAAGTACAGGGTAAGATCAAGTGTCAGATGAGTGGGGTGTGTGCACACGTGGCCTTGTGCCTGTGTCATGCAGGACCGGAAGCTATGCACCCTGTGCTGCCAGTGGCGACGATGGGAGGACGATGGTTGAGAGATGTCATCTTAAACACTTCAGTATTGTTTTATTCTGTTTCCACCAGCATTGTTCCTTTTGTAATTAAAAAAAAATAAAAGACAACCAAAAGAGAAGTCACCCTATAAAAGTGGGGTGACCATGTGCAGGACTGTGTGAGGAGCATTTGTGAGCAACCATTTAGCATCACTTCGCAGGAAGCTGGGGGTCAGATAATGGCAGGATCTGAATGGCAGACCCAGGAGTTCCCAGAATCAGGGAAAGTCAAAGTTGAAAGGAAACTTTAAGGTCACTGGATTAGCACCCTCCTCCTCTTTTCTCCCTCCACCATCTCTCCAGTGGATAAATTTCCCGTAAGTATACACCTGTCTCACAGCGCTCATCCTACTCTTGCTGGGATACCTCCTGGACCAAATGTTTGGTGTGCTTCACACATCTGTACATTAAAGTAGCTGGCGATTGGGAGCGGGAAACTAATGAAAGATTCTGGGCCTTTCTGGCGTATGCTCTTGAAAGATCACCCTTGCTGTGAAACCTGGATTAAAGGGGAATACTAAACCAGGGAGACCAGTTAGGAGGATTCCAGAATCTAGGGTTGAGGTGATCCAGACTGAGACAGGTGGTAGCATGGGATTGCAGAGGACTCCCTGCACCTGGTGCCTGCCTGTCCACAAGCATCAGAGAGGAGGGACAAGTCAGCATCTCCTTGGGGTGAGGGGGGTGTTGAGAGCAATGCTGGACAGAGCTGAGGGTCTGGTAGAGAAGAAACCACTATGTAAATATATCCCCCCGAGCCGATAATAGACTAATATAGGGCTTCAGCAGACCAGAAGACAGATTTTCTTCCTTCTTAAGAAGGGAGTGAACCATTTAAATACAGTGGGAAACTCCCTTTGCCTAATGAAGAAATGTCACAGTATTTTCCCCTTGGGTGTTGCAGCGTCTTACACTGGCTCCTCCAGCCTGATGTTGAGTTTCTTGGTCATGTTGGGAATCTGACATTATTTGAAGTTGTACCAGGAGAACACTTTGGTGATGCTTTTTTTGTTTGTTTGTTTTGTTGGGAAATCTTCTTTTTGGGCTCCTGTTCTCCAGGGTCACCTGCTCAGCGAGCACTGGAGAGCCAGCACTCTTCGTGGGAGTGCTGAGTGCATCACTGGAAGTTTTCATTCCAGCGCGGGTTGTGAGGCATCTCAAGGACTTGGGCTCAAATGATGACCCCATTGACAGGAAAATGGGACACTTTGGAGGAAACAAATAAAATTTACACTGGAAACCTCAAAGGCAGAAAAAAACAGTTCCAAGTGTTATAAGTTCATTTTTTCTTGTTATTGGCTTAGAATGCAACATTTCTTAAATATCTGTATTTATAAATTTGTAAGTCGAAATATGTTGTCTAACAGTGTATGTGGAAGTGAACTGTATAATCTCATTTTTTTTCCTTTAGCCAGGACAATATTGGTCTTGGTTTGTCAATATCTTGTAGGGAAGTGCTTCTGAAACAGGGGCAATTTTGCCCCCCTCAGGAACATTTGACAATATCTGGAGACGTTGTTGGTTGTCACAACTGGGTGTGAGGTGTGTGCTACTGGTAGCTAGTTGGGTAGTGACTAGGGGTGATTCTGAACATCCTGCAGGGCTCAGGACGGCCCCCACAACAAGGAATCCTTCAGCCCAAAGTTAATAGTGTTGAGGCTGAAAAACTCCACTTTTTTTTTTTTCTTTTTTCTGAAGCTGGAAACAGGGAGAGACAGTCAGACAGACTCCCGCATGCGTCCGACCGGGATCCACCCGGCATGCCCACCAGGGGCGACGCTCTGCCCACCAGGGGGCGATGCTCTGCCCATCCTGGGCGTCACCATGTTGCGACCAGAGCCACTCTAGCGCCTGAGGCAGAGGCCACAAAGCCATCCCCAGCGCCCGGGCCATCTTTGCTCCAATGGAGCCTTGGCTGCGGGAGGGGAAGAGAGAGACAGAGAGGGAAAGTGCGGCGGAGGGGTGGAGAAGCAAATGGGCGCTTCTCCTGTGTGCCCTGGCCGGGAATCGAACCCGGGTCCTCCGCACGCTAGGCCGACGCTCTACCGCTGAGCCAACCGGCCAGGGCGAAAAACTCCACTTTTGATGATAAAACAATTTGTTATTAGGAGCAAATTGAAGTTAAAGGGAAGAGGAGGAAGAAGGAAATATACAGTGTGCCTTGACTCCTTGCAAGTGATAATAGCACCCTCACTTCCGGCACCCAGAAGGAAGACCTAGCAGGCTGCCAGCACACAGGCGTTTGTCCGCCACCCAGGAGCTATTTCAATGACTGGATTGCTCAACACAGCAGTGTAGAACAGGAAGTAGAAGTCCTTGTAATGGGATGAGGCTGCAGTGTAATTAGTGGAGGCATAAGGGTTTATGGGCCTAGAAGGGAATCTTTGTCCTACCAGAATAATTTTGAAAAGTTCTAGGGAATGTTTCAAAGGTGATTTTGTTGGGGACACTGACTGGCATGCTCAGAAGAAACAGTCTCTGCTCTGGGAGCGCAGGAAATTTCTAGGCTGTTGATCTGAACGCTTTCCAGATTCTTCTGTGTCCAGACACAGAGTAGAGAGTTGAAGTTCTCTGTGTCCCCCCCAACCCTTCTTTAAAAGCTTTTATTGGCCCTGGCCGGTTGGCTCAGTGGATGGAGTGTCATCCTGGCATATGGATGTCCTGGGTTTGATTCCTGGTCCAGGGCATATGGGAGAAGCAACCATCGGCTTCTCTCCCCCTCCTTCTCCCCCTTCTCTCCTTCTTCCCCTCCCAGCCAGTGGGTTTGATTGGTTTGAATGTTGGCTGGGGGGCTGAGGATGGCTCAGCCTCAGGTGCTAAATATAATTCAGTTGATTCCAGCATGGACCCCAGTCAGGGGTTGCCAGGTGGATCCTGGTTGGGGCACATGTGGGAGTCTATCTCTCTATCTTCCCTCTTCTCACTTAAAAAAAAAAAAAGCTTTTATTTATTAATGGAAAATTTTAAACATATACAATAATTGAGTTGAATTACCCAATGCCCAGCTTCAGTGGTTTTCAGTTCCTGACTGATCTTGATCTGTACCCCACTCATCTTTAGGCTCCTTCTCACATTTTTAAATCTAGAAATTAGCTTAAATAATTACTGATTACCTGCCAACTAGAAGAGGCTTGGCAGTGAAGGAGATAAGTGATTTTCTGGTGGTTGGGTCTCCCTGGAGGAAAACTGATAATGGACATGCATGATCATAACAGCCATGAGGGCCTGATAAATAGGAACAGGCCCAGGCAGATCTGGGATGGGAGGGCTCAGTTCTTCTTGGTGGGAGAGTACAGGGGATTGGAGACAAGTTTCTTTTTCTTTTTAAGCCTCATGAGTGGAGAAGTCTGCTAGAGTTCTCTGCTGGTGGAAATGAGTTTCTGGGTTCTGCCCTCGAGGGTCCTCTCAGTCCCAGGAGGAAGCATTGTTTGTGACTTTTCTTTTGGGATGACTCCTTTACTGTTTCAAGACCCTTGGGTGTGTGCTGTGTGGTGGGAAGCCAGCTGTTCTGCGTGGCCCCCTGGCTCTGGCCTGGTGGGTCAGCACTGATGTCTCCTCCCTGGAAAGCGCAGGGCCGGGAGGGGCGGGAGAGAGAGGCACTGTTCCAGTGCTGGTGGGGTCTCTTCTGTAGCAGCTGCTCCCTCCCCCCCAGTCTGTTCCTGGAGGCAGGGCTGTCCTGTTCAGCCACTGGCAGCCCACACCTGACGGACATGGCATTGCAGCCTACTCCTGGCAAACAGGGCTTTCTTTTCCTGCTTGTGTCTCCTTGAGCTCCAGGACTAATTGTTTTTGTGGCCATTGGAGAATTGGCGTGCATTTTCTTCACTCAGTGTTATGTTGTAATATGTGTACGAAATGTGGCTTCAAAACTTGAGAGAGTTCTGGAATAATCAGATAATTGATGTCTATGAATTTTAATTAGTACTGGTTTCTACAAATGTGGACATTCTAGACTGAGTTCACAAGCAACTGCATTAGTGTGAAGATCTGGGCCCCTGAAGGGCTGTACTTTTCATTTATATTTTATTTATTGAATGCATTTTTACCCTCTTCTTGTTCCACAAGCAACTTTAGGTGGCATTAACTTGCTATGAACATCCTGTATCACAGTCATAGATTTTCAGGTATCATGCCTTTCAGTGAGGAGGGCAGCTCCTCATCTATTAATAATAGTTATCTACTCTATGCCTCTATTATATGCCAGACACCTTACTTACATTAAATCTATTCTTTATAACCCTTCTAGGTAGGAATTGGTGCAGTAAGTATTTAACGTCGTGGAGAGGTTCTTGGAAGCTGCGACTTTAAGACACACGACGTGTAATGAAACCAGTTTTATCATAGGCTAATTGATATAAACTACAGTTAAGTTCCTGTAGTATATTTCTGGTCACACACACAAAACAAAACAAAACACAAAACAAAACATCACCAGACTTCTAAATAAAGACCCCCAAACACTTCTAATATTAAACACTGAAATAAGTGTGAGCTATACATACACATAAGAAAGATGAATAAAAACAAGTAAGATGTTAATTTTCCAGTCTACCTATACCAGTTCAAGGTCATGAGTGACTGGAACCTATCTGATATCTCAGAGTGCAAGGTGGAATCTGACTCTGGAGAGGAAGGCCTTCCATCTCAGGGTACACTCAAACTCACACCCACAGGGACTGGCACAATGTGGACATGCCCAGTTCTCCTTATGTGTACATGGGATGTGGGAGGAAACTGGAGTACCCCTTGAAGACAGGAGGAGAATGTGCCAACCCCACATACAGACAGTGGTCCTGGCTGGGAATTGATTCCCCCCACCCTTCATCAATGTTATAACAACAATGTTGAGTGAAGAGATGCTATTTGAGAACCTACTATATTCCCATTTTGCAGATGAGGAAACTGAGGTTTAGGGAGATTAAGGAATGCTAGGGAGTACCATTGCTTTTTTACCTAGACTTGTTTGATTGCAAAGCCCAAGTGCTTTCCATAAGCCTTGTCTCTCACAGTTAGAAGTTGGGGAGAGTTTGTGCTAGGATCAGTGGAGAAGATGGGGAAGGTGCTATGAAAGGGGTCTGGGAGTTCTGGTTACTCCAGCCAATGGAATCTTCACTGTGAACCCCCTGGGAAACATTGCTTTTGAGTCTGATGAGTAGCCTGTGTCCTATATTTGAGCTGACTGTATAAAACAGAATCACACACTGGCACCCCTGAGCCAAATTTGATCAGCAGATGTGTTATATTTGATCTGTATGGTGTTTTATTTTTAAAAAATGTATTAGTTGCCATCATTTATAGTGGGATATTTCACACTAAAATTTTCAAATTTTCAAATTTCTTGGCTTCTCTTGAATCATCAGAAGATTGTGCAGCACTGGGCCCACATTCTTGGTTGGCTGTACTTAGCGAGCAGCTGCTCTCCTTGGTAGAGGGGAGACTCCCTTGTTTGTGTCTGTGCCACCCTGCCCTCTTCATTTGTTTAAATGACTTGCCAGGACTCTGAAGGCATTTGAGTTATAGGTACCCTCACAAAAGTAATGCACATTCTCTCTGCCAATGTCAGGGATGTATGAGCGGAGGCTTGTTCTGTATTTAAAGATCTCTGGTATTTCCTCCTTTGTAGAGAGCCTGGAGACTCTACTTGGCATGTGAACAGACACATCCACATTACCCACTTCTAGCCTCCAGCATTGGATAATTGGACTTCAGATGGGTTCTAAGACTAAGGCAGAACAATCAGATACTTTGGGATTTGGACACTGAAACAGAGACCTAGGAAGTCTCAGGCAGGAAGGAGTGCAGACTCAGGCTGAGGATGGTGGTGATCCGAGGAAGCTGCATGGTAGGTAGGTGAGAGATCACGTGGCAGCACAGAGGGAGGAGCTACCTGGACTCTACTTTTTTTTTCTTTTTCTTACTTTTCTGGAGCTGGAAACGGGGAGGCAGTCAGACAGACTCCTGCATGCGCCCGACCGGGATCCACCCGGCATGCCCACCAGGGGGCGATACTCTGCCCATCTTGGGGTGTCGCTCTGCCGCAATCAGAGCCATTCTAGTGCCTGAGGCAGAGGCCACAGAGCCATCCTCAGTGCCCGGGCAAACTTTGCTCCAGGGGAGCCTTGGCTGCGGGAGGGGAAGAGAGAGACAGAGAGGAAGGAGAGGGGGAGGGGTGGAGAAGCAGATGGGCGCCTCTTCTGTGTGCCCTGGCCAGGAATTGAACCCGAGACTCCTGCACGCCAGGCCGATGCTCTGGACTCCACTTTTGCTGTACTTCCTGCAACTGGGTTCCTCTGTAGCCACAGCATTCATCCAGTGACATTTATTGTGTGCTTATTGTAACACCAGGTACTGTTTAGCTGTTGTGATACATTGGTGAACAAAAGCAGACAAAAGTTCTTCACGTAGAGCTTATATTTTGGTGGGGGAAAACAGACAATTCCTGAAAAAAAAATAAAACAAATAAATATACAAATAAATATAAAATGTAAGGTAGTGATAAACACCAAGAAGAAAGATAAATTGGGGAAGGAGACAGTGGATGTATGAGGTTGTGATGTTATGTTAGGTTGCTTAAGGAATGCCTCTTGATACAGTAATAGTTGAGCAGAGTTGTAAATGAAGTGAAGTGTGAGCCAAGAAGAAACCTAGGGGTAGAGCATTCCCTTCAGAGGGCTTGGTAAGTACATAAGAATATGCTTGACTTGTTTGAAAAGTAGCAAGAAGTATATTGTGGCTGAAATGTAACAATCAATGGAAGAGGAAGAGGTGAAGGGAAGGCAAGACCTCACATCTGTGTTAAAGACTTTGGATTTTATTCTAGTGAGATAGGAAACCATTGGAAGGTTTTGAGCATAGGTGACATGATCTGGCTTCTGTTTTAAAACATGTACATGCTGTATGGAGAACAGACTGTAAGGCAGATAAGGTGTATGTAGGACAAGTAATTTGGAGGCTATGTAATAGTCCATATAAATTCAGTGGTGCCTTTGACTAGGGTAGAGGTGGAGGTGGTGGGAAGTGGACAAGTTCTGAATATATTTTAACATAGTGTTCACGGGAATTGATGATGCATTTGTATTGCATGTGAGAGAGTATAAACATTGCTGCAGTATTAGCATATCCCATTCTCTTCCTGGACAACATTCAGAAGCAACAAGAAAGGTAAAAAAAAAATACTGAAAACCTTGTAAACTTTATTTCCAGCAAAATTAAGACAGAAATTTAATCTATAGTCATCAAAATGTTTGTGAAGACTGTCCCAAATCTCTGACCAGGCGGTGGTGCAGTGGATAGGGCATCAGACTGAGATGTGGAGGACCCAGGTTCAAGACCCCGAGGTCTCCAGCTTGAGCGCGGGCTCATCTGGTTTGAGCAAAAGCTCACCAGCTTGAACCCGAGGTCGCTGGCTTGAGCAAGGGGTCACTCGCTCTGCTGTAGCCTCCCAGTCAAGGCACATATGAGAAAGCAATCAATGAACAACTAAGGTGCCACAATGAAGAATTGATGCTTCTTGTCTCTCTTCCTTCCTGTCTAGTCTCTCTCTGTCCCTCTCTCTGTTTCTCTCTCTGTCTCTGTCAAAAAAAGACTGTCCCAAAGAAATGAGATCAGGTGGAAGCCATGCAGGAAGAAATGAAGAGAAGCAGCACAGAGATAGTAAAAGCCTGGCAGCGGTAGATCTCAGAAAGTACCAGAGAAATCAGATTATTTAAGGGGCAGAGTGCCCCCGATGTGAAAAAGCTATGTGTCTTACCTGCGGCAATTATTGTGGGAACTGGATGCACAGCTGGTGGAAGAAACCCTCCTGGACACAGTTTGATTCAAAGAAGCAAAAGAATAGGGGTTGTATAAAGGCCCATAGGCAAGCTGCCATATTTGTAGGCAGTATTCTGTCTCTGTGGGAGCAGGGAGAAAGAGAGCCTTTCCATCATGAAAACTGAAAGAGTATCACCACCATGAGCCCCTCCCCTGCCAAGAGGAACCTCATACAAACAGCTGTGAGGAAAATGAATTCATTCAATGCTAATGGAGAAAGGAAATGGTAGACTTCTGTTTCTGAGAATGGTAGACAAGTTCCCACTAAAAGATATTAAAATGTTGGATATATGTATTTAAACTTAAAAAACTGAGAAGAGAGAGAGAAAAAAAAACTATTAACCTAAAATCTACAGTCAAGGGGAAACTAAGAGAGAGGTGCAGATTACTAGAACACTTAAGTTGCTTTTGCCCCAGGAACATTTGTTGATCCTAATGTACACAGGCTTTGGTTTTGGCAGCCTTGCAGAACAAGGATGTCAGAAGTCAAAGTTTATGGATTGCCCAAGTTGGAAAGTCTCATATGAGACTCTCCCCATATAAAGCTGGAACTACTTAGGGTAAAGGTGAACCAGAAGTACAGTAAGACCATGTCTCTCTACGCTTAAGAGACAGCAGGGAAGATTACTCAGGTACTCTGCATGATGAGCAGTAAAGTCAGAAAGAACAGCACAGAGAAAACAAAACATGCAGAGGAAGAAACAAAATGATGAGAGAACTAGCAGAAGCCAGTGATAGAGAAAAAACAGACTCACACATTCTTTATGTATTTAATTATCAGAGACAAATATGTTTATTATGGTATAAATAAAGGCAAGCTTATAAATGTCTTCAGGGAATGGGTAACAAAAGTGGCTTGGCAGATTTGAAAAAGACCGAACAGAAACAAAAATATAAAACTGAAATTTAAAAACTTAATGGTCTATCATTAGACAGCATATTAGACAAAATTATAGAGAGACTAGTGAATTGGATGATACGTTATCAGAAATTATCCAGAATACTGCACGGGGAAACAGAAGGACAAACTATGGAAGAACAGTGAAAAGACATAGAGGATAGAGTAAGAAGTTCTAACATGCATCTACCTGGGGTTCAAAAAGGAAAGGAAAGCAGGCATGGATCAGAGGCAACTACTGGAGGAAATAATGACTGAGATTTTTTCCCCCAGAACTGATGAAATCTATCAAGCCAGAAATTCATAACCAGAGCACCAAAGGCAAAAAGAAAATCCTAAAAACAAGCAGAAAAAGAGACAAATTACCTTGAAAAGAGTGATTTACACATGTCTCAATACCAACAATAGAAACCAGAAGACAGTGGAATGATATCTGTAATTATATAACTGACCACCTAGAATTCTATGCACGGAGAAAATGGCAACACAAAGTCATTTTTATATAAAGAAAATGAAGAGTTTGCCACTATTTTAGTGAGTTTGCATCACTAAAGGAAATCTTAATTGATACATTTTAGGCAGAAGGAAAGTGATTCCAGATGGAAAAAGCTGAGACACAACAAGGAATGAAGGATTTTAAAAATGGTGTGGCCCTGGCTGGTTGGCTCAGTGGATAGAGCGTCATCCCAGTGTGCAGAAGTCCTGGGTTTGCTCTCCCTTCAGGGCACACATGGGATGCAACCATCTGCTTCTCTCTCCCTCTCCCCCTTCTCTCTCTCTTTCCTTCTAGCAGCTAGTGGCTCAGTTGGTCTGAGTGTCAGCCTCAGGCACTGAGAATAGTTTGGTTGGTTTGATCATTAGCCCCAGATAGGGGTTGCTGGGTGGATACTGGTTGGGGCACATGTGGGAGTCTGTTTCTATATCTCCCCTTCTCTCAGTTAAAAAAAAAGAGGTGAATATGTGTGTAAATATGAATGTAAATGAACAATGAAGTGTAAAACAATTTTTAATATCTTATGAATTAAGATATATAAAATTGAAGAAAAAGGACAACAATAGCATGTAAGTTAAGAAAGGAGGTAGAAGGAATCAAGACGATTCTAAGGTCCATGTATAACCTGGGAGGAGATTAAGATTAATAATTATGCTTAGACTAAGTTAACAATGTATATTGTATTTTCTAGAACAACCGTGGAAAGATAGAAGCAGCATGTATGATATCCCAGCCACTTGAGAAAGACTCATATATGACATAAAACTACAGTAAGAATGACAGTAAAAGGATGGGAAAAATGTGTGCTGTCAAATAATAAGTGCTATAGCAGATAAAGCAGACATTATGGTTAAAAATATCACAAGGGCTAAAAAGTATATTGTTGTTCTTTTTTTTTTTTTGGATTTTTTCCAAAGTTGGAAACGGGGAGGCAGTCAGATAGACTCCTGCATGCACCCGATCAGGATCCACCCAGCATGCCCTCTAGGGAGCGATGCCCTGCCCATCTGGGGCGTTGCTCTGTTGCAGCTGGAGTCATTCTAGAACTTGAGATGGAGGCCATGGAGCCATCCTCAGTGCTCTGGCCAACTTTGCTCCAGTGGAACCTTGGCTGTGGGAGGGGAAGAGAGAGAGAGAGAGAAAGGAGAAGGGGAAGGGTGGAGAAGCAGATGGGCACTTCTCCTGTGTGCTCTGACTGGGAATCAAACCTGGGACTTCCACACACTGGGTGGATGCTCTACTGCTGAGCTAATTGTCCAGGGCCTTTTTTTTTTTTTTTTTTTTTTTACACACCAGAAAAATATTACAGTTTGAAATTTGTATGCACCTAAGAACACAGCATAATATGCAAATAAAGAGAAAATGACAGAACTACAAGGAGGAGTAGAAATATCCGTAATCATAGCTAAGACATTTTAAAGAAAAACTAGGTCAAGAGACTTTCTCTGTGGATATCAAACCTTACTATGAAGCAATAGTGATAACAGCAGAGTGGTATTGATTCAAGGATAAACAATCCAATTGAACAAAATAGCCCAGAAACAAACCTTTGCATTTAGGACCTCTTGAAATATTGCAAAGGAAGCTTTACAGATATACAGCAAACTTTGCAGTAAATGGTCCTGGGACCCATGGATATGCACATTGAAAAAAATGTCATTTGACTATTACTTTGCAAAATACATGAAAATCAATTTCAAGGGGGATTTAAAATTTGCACATGAAAGAAAAAACTGTAAAGATTTTGAGTGATAATATCCGATAAGATCTTCATGATCTCTGCATAGGGAAGGACTTCTTAAATAAGATGCAAAAACTGTGAACCTTAAATTGAGAAAGGATTGTGGAAATTGATTACATTAAATTAACAATGGACTTTAATTAAAAGCCACCATGAATGGAGTGGAACAATTAGTTACAACACTGGGAAAAAATGTGTGAGCTTGGAGAGGACACAGCCTGAACATTTTATTCATCATTGCATCCCGGTACATGCGCAGAGCCTAAACCCGAAACTCCAGCACTCAGCACTCACACTGAGTACTTACAGCTACTTCCAAATAATGAAGCTCACCCACCAAGCAGAATCCAAACATTGTTTCTTTACTGCTCTTTCTTCTGTTTCTATTCATTTTTTTTTCAAGAAAAAGAAGAGGAAATGGGGGTGGTAGTTAAAAAAATATTTATTCAGTGTAGAAACTGCATTTAGGATTAGGCAGATTGCTGAGAAGGATCTCTAGAAATATGAAACAAGCATCTCTTCCAGAAGGACTGGAGTGTCTTGTTGGGAGACTGACAAATAGGAAAAGATACTTGACAAATTTGGAGCTTTTTTTTTTTTTTTTAAGCTATTTATGCTCTAAAAGTACATAGGAGGACAGATGCTGTAATTGGGAAAGATCTCATGGAGGAGGGAAGATTTGTGTATTTAAGAAGGATAAATTTATGGGTAGGAAGAGAGAAAGAGGAAAATATTTTAGGGGAGGGAGGAAGATGAAGCATGCTTTGTAGGCAAGAAAAATGTATGGCACTTTGGGGGAACAAACAAGCCAGTAGAATCAGAGTGGAGGGAAACAGAATAGAGGTATGTGGTTCTTTAAGAATAAATATAAATGAATAGCTAGAAAAAAATTAAAAAGGAATTATAGTGATATAAACATTATAACCCTCCTAGTTATAAAAATGTATCTATAGGTAAGTAATTAGAACAGCTGGTGTTGGCAGAGCTGCTGTGGGCGATGCTGTAGGTTTTGCTGCCCAGCGGCACCCACTCCTCTCCTGGTTGTGGGACTTCAGCCTCGCTGTCATTGCATGGAACCATGGATGAAGCCGCCCCTGGAGGAGAGCATGCAGAGAAATGGAAAGAAACTGTATGCAAGTGACAGGGCTGGAGCCCACTCCTGGTTTTTTTGTTTGTTTGTTTGTTTGTTTTGTTTTTCATTGCTCAAGCCAATTTGAGTTGGGTTGTATGTTATTTGGAATTGAAAGAATCATCGCGGACATGTAAGAATAAATAGACAAAAAGGCCAGGAAAATAAAATGGGGAGTTCAAAAACAGACTCATAGCCACATGAGAATTGCACCTCACTGGATACTCCTCGCTTTGCCTTGCTGTAGATTTTCTCTTCTCAGTTTCTAAAGCTGGAGTATCCCAGGACTCAGGCTTCATTCCTCGGTGTATGTACCCAGTCTTGTGATATTAAATATCTATGTGCACATGACTCTTAAGTTTTATATCTCCAGTTTTCACTGTTCTTCTGAGATTCAGACCATATATTCATTTTCCCACTTCAATTCTTCTCTTGGATGTCTGAAAGGATGTGAAACTTTACATGTCTTATACCAAACTCCTCATCCAATCTCCCCTACCCCAAACATGCTCCTTTCCCTACACCCTCAGGCTAATAAAATGTCACCTCCAACTGCCCACTTGCTCAGACCAGAGACCCAGGAGTTATCTTTGAGTCTTCTCTTTCCTGTAACTCCCACATATAGGCCATCAGCAAGTCCTTTTCAAACTCTTTTGACTCTACCTTGAAATCATAGCCTGGATGTGACCACTTGTCCTTACCTCCATGGTTCCCACCGTAGTCTCAGCCATAACCATCCTCTGTTTAGATTATTGCAATAGCCTCCTAACTGACCTCTATACTTCCTCCACATTACGCTTATCATCTGTTCTACACATGTTGGTTACAGGAGTATTTTAAAACATAAATCAAATCATATTACTTGTCTGCTCAAAATCAGTGTTTTCTCATCACATTTAGAATATCCAAAGCATTAATTACTGTGGTCTATAGGACCCAGCATAATCTGACCCCTGCCTAGATTTCTAAATACATCTGTTTCTCTCGCTCTCACTCACTCTGCTATAGTCACAGTGGCCTTCTCTTTCTTCCTGGAACATGACAGGTACATTTCTACCTTAGGACCTTTGTACTTTTTCTTTCAGATCTTTCTTTCTGGATCATTCTTTCACAACTCTCAGGTGTCTGATCAGATATGATCTCAAAGTGACCTTCTATAACTATTGTGTATAAACTAGTTCTTCCTTTTCCTCCTTCCTAGACTCTTAGCCTGTGATATTCTTCAGAACATTTATCACTATTTTGTTTGATGTCTATTTTCTTCTCTGACTGGAAGCTTCATGAAGCAGGAATGTTGTATTATTTAATGCTACATTCCTAGCTCTGGAATAGTTCCTGGATTATAGTTTGAGCTAAAACATATTTTTGAGTGACTGATGAAATTCATATATATATATGATATAGGTAGTATATCATATTTTATAAGAGATTAATTATTCAACAGGTTTTGAGAGAACTGGTTTTACATTCAAGGATAAAGTAGATTATTAACAAAAAGACATTATGGACAGTTTTATACTAATATATTTGACAGTTTAGATGAAATAAATAAATGCCTCAAAAAACCAAACGTACCAAAACTAACACAGGAAGAAATAGAGCCTGACTGGTGGTGGCACAGTGGATAGAGCATTGACCTGGGATGCTGAGGACCCAGGTTCGAAACCCCAAGTCCACTGGCTTGAGTGTAGGCTCACCAGCTTGAGCACAGGGTCACCGGCTTGAACATAGGGTCATATCCATGATTCTGTGGTTGTGGGCTTCAGACCAAAAGGTTGCTAGCTTGAGCAAGGGGTCACTGGCTCGGCTGGAGTGCCCTGGTCAAGGCACGCATGAGAACCAATCAATGAATAACTAATGTGCTGCAACTACATTTGATGCCTCTCATCTCTCTCCCTTCCTATCTGTCTCTGTCTCTGTTTCTCTCTCTCTTGGTAAAAAAAGAAGAAGAAAAGAAAATTTCAATGAAACTATACCTATTAAAGAATTGAATTCATTATTAAAGACCTTGCCACCAAACAAATAAGCAAACAAACTCTGTAGGCCCATATGGTTTTTCAAGTAAAGTCTTCCAAACATTTAAAAGAAGTAATAACATCAATCTCATACATTCTTTGAGAGAATAGAAAAAGAAGTAATATACTTATCATCAAGAAAAACCTTTACACCAAAAATCTGACAAGGACATTATAAGAAAAAGAAAAAGAAAAAAATTAAAGACCAAACTCTCTCATGGACAGATAGAGAAATCCTAATCCAAATATAATCAAAGTGAATTCAACAATATATGAAAAAGATAATACATCATAACTGAATGGGATAGATTTCAGGAATTCAAGAGTAGTTTAACACTTGAAAATAAGTCAAGGTAATTCCCCACAATAATAGAAAAAAGGAAAATATACAATCCTCTGAGTAGATGTAGAAAAAGGATTTGATAAAATTCAATATTGATTTATGATTTTAAAAATGTTTGAATAAGTGAAATTTCTTAATTTGATAGTACAGTGGTACCTTGAGATACAAATTTACTTCGTTCTATAACCGAGCTCGTAAGTCAGTCAACTCGTATATCAAACTGCCAATACTGGATCCTTGCGCCAATGTGCCAACTAGCGGCAGTTTCCCGAATCACGACTAGTATCTTGGAATTTCGCTCGGATCTCGAACAAAAATGTGGACTGAGTCGCAGCTCATATATTAAAAAATTAGTATGTTGGTCTGTTTGTATCTCAAAGTACCACTGTACCTACAATAACTTATAGCAAGCATACTTAATGGTGAAATGTTAAAAACCTTCTCCTGGGATATCTGCTGTGACCACTTGTATTTAACATTATGTTAGAAGCCTTAGTCATTTCAGAAAGGCCAGAGAAATAAATAAAAGGCATATGGGTTGGGAAGTAAGAAATAAAACTGTCATTATTAGGAGATAATATAATTGTGTATTTATAAAATCCAAAAAAATCTATAGACAAATTAGTAAGTAAATTTAATAAGGCTGCTGGATGCAAGGTCAATATTAAAATCAATTGTATTTCTATATACTAGCAACAAAAAATAGAAAACAAATATAAAAAATTATACCATTCATAGTAGCCTCAAAAAACATCAAAATCCTAGCAATAAATGCAATAAAAATGTACATGATCTCTATACTGAAAACAAGAAGACATTGAGAGAAGTTAAGTAAGACAAATAGATGGAGAGATGTACCATGTTCATAGGTGGGGATGTTCAATATCATAAAGATGTCAACTTCCCCAAATTTGTCTGTAAATTATGCAAACCATTAAAATTCCAACAGGCTTTTTAAATGGACATTAATAAAGTGATTATAAGATTTGTATAGAAAAGAAAAGAGCCCAAATTAGGCAAGACAATCATGATCAGTATAACCAAGCTGGGAGAACTTCTATAACAGTGGTCCCCAACCTTTTTTGAGCCACGGACCGGTTTAATGTCAGAAAATATTTTCACAGACCGGCCTTAAGGGTGGGACGGATAAATGTATCACGTGACCGAGACAAGTGTCAAGAGTGAGTCTTAGACAGATGTAACAGAGGGAATCTGGTCATTTTTAAAAAATAAAACATCGGGCCCTGGCCGGTTGGCTCAGCGGTAGAGCGTCGGCCTGGCGTGCAGGGGACCCGGGTTCGATTCCCGGCCAGGGCACATAGGAGAAGCGCCCATTTGCTTCTCCACCCCCCCTCCTTCCTCTCTGTCTCTCTCTTCCCCTCCCGCAGCCAAGGCTCCATTGGAGCAAGGATGGCCCAGGCGCTGGGGATGGCTCCTTGGCCTCTGCCCCAGGCGCTAGAGTGGCTCTGGTTGCGGCAGAGCGACGCCCCGGGGGGCAGAGCATCGCCCCCTGGTGGGCAGAGCGTCGCCCCTGGTGGGTGTGCCGGGTGGATCCCGGTCGGGCGCATGCGGGAGTCTTGTCTCTCCCCGTTTCCAGCTTCAGAATAGAAAAAAATATAATAATAATAAAAATAAAACCTTGGTATATAGGTTATTTTGGAAAAAAAAATTAAACATCATTCAGACTTAAATATAAATAAAACAGAAATAATGTAAGTTATTTATTCTTTCTCTGCAGACCGGTACCAAATGGCCCATGGACCAGTACCGGTCCACGGCCCAGGGGTTGGGGACCACTGTACGACAAGACATCTAGACTTATTGTAGAGCTATAGCAATTAAGACATGTAGTATTTATGCCAGAACAAAAAAATGGCCCAATAGAACAGATTAGAGAGATTAGGAAGAGATTCTCATATGATAACCTGATTTATAACAAAGATGGCACTGAAATGCAGTAGAGAAAGGATATCTTTTCAGTAAAAGATGCTGGTTTAATTTAATGTCCATATGAAAAAAATGAGTCTTGACCCCTTCCTCAAACCACTTACAAAAATGAATTCTAGTTGCATTGTAGATATAAATATGATAGGTAAGGCAATAAAGTTCTTAGAAGAAAACAATATCTGTATAATTTTAGAATACACAAATGTTTTTCAAACAATACACAAAAGCATTAAGTATAAAGGAAAAATATTGATAAACCATATTATATTAAAATCAAGAAGTTCTGGTCATCATTAGACATTATTAAGAGAACGAAAGAATAAGCCACAGCGTAGAAGATAATGTAAAAAACTACAAATCAATAAAAGGCAAATAGCGCCCTGGCCGGTTGGCTCAGTGGTAGAGCATCAACCTGGCATGCAGGAGTCCTGGGTTTGATTCCCAGCCAGGGCACACAGGAGAAGCACCCATCTGCTTCTCCACTCCTCCCCCTCTCCTTCCTCTCTGTCTCTCTCTTCCCCTCTCGCAGCCAAGGCTCCATTGGAGCAAAGTTGGCCCGGGTGCTGAGGATGGCTCTATGGCCTCTGCCTCAGGCGCTAGAATGGCTCTGGTTGCAACAGAGCGATGCCCCGAATGGGCAGAGCATCGCCCCCTGGTGGGTATGCCGGAGGATCCCGGTTGGGCGCATGCGGGAGTCTGTCTGACTGCCTCCCCGTTTCCAACTTCAGAAAAATACAAAAAAAAAAAAAAAAAAAAGAGGCAAATAGCCCTATAGAAAAAGACAAAAAACTTGAATAAATGCTTCACACAGAGGATGTTCAGATGGTCAATAAATATACTGAAATGCACTTGACTTTACTGGTTCTCAGGGAAGTTAAAATTACCATGACAGTAAGTATCTTTAAAAATTTGCCAGAGTGGCTAAAATTAAAATACCAGACAAGACCAAGTGATTATGAGAACTTGGAACAATTAGACTTTCATATATTGTTGATGGGAATGTAAACTTATACAACTACTTTGGAAAATTGTTTGGTAGTATCTACTAAAGCTGAACACTCTATAATTTGAATTTCATTCCTTGATATATGCCCAGCAGAAATGTGTGTATGTCACTACCAAAAACTATGTATAAGAATGATCATAACATATTATTTATAATGGCCTCAAACTGAAAGCAACCCATATAAACAGTAGAATAGATAAAGAAATTATAGTATATGCATACAATAGAATATATATAAGATTTGAATAATTAATCCATAACTACATGCAAAATGTAGATAAATCTCATGGCCTGTTGCTGAGAAAAAAAGAAACCAGACATCTAAATAGAACTAATATCTGATGATACAGATCAGGAATAGTGGTTACTGGATAAGGTAATGACAGGGAGGGGAGATTAAGGGAACTTCTGGGGTGTCAGTCTTGTTCTATTTCTTGCCCAGGATGGTACGGTACATGGAGGAATTTACTGTGTGAAAATTCATCAACTTGTACCTTTATGCTTTGTATACTTCTTTTATCTTTTTTTTTTTTTTTTAAGTTAGAAGCAGAGAGGCAGAGACAGACTCCCACATGTGCCCTGACTGACAGGGATTCACCCAGTAAGCTCCCTACCAGGCGATGCTCTGCCCATTAGGGCCATTGCTCCGTTGCTCAGCAACCAAGCTATCTTAGCACCTGAGGTGAGGCCATGGAGCCATCCTTAGTGCCCAGAGCCACCTTTGCTCGAATCATTGAAACCATGGCTGTGGGAGAGAAATTGAGGGGGGAAGAGGTGGAGAAGCAGATGGTCACTTCTATGTACCCTGACCGGGAATCAAACCCACAACTTCCACATGCTGGACTGATGCTCTACCACTGAGCCAACTGGCCAGGGCCTCTTTATATCTTATATTTCTTTAAGTTTTTATTAAAAATCCTGGATATTCACTTCAATTCTTAAACCAAAGTGAGTTACAGCTATATTCACTATTTAAATATAGAATAAAAATTCCACAATTAAATGAGTCAACATTTTTATAATCTTGGAATCATAAATTGAACTGCATAAAATTAAAAATTTCTTTGAAAAGCAATATTAAAATTGTAATTCAATCAAAAGGTAAATGTCAACCTGAGAAACATACTTGTAAAATAATAATATATTATGTGTTGCCAATTATAGCATCAAATAATAAAGATGGATAATTCCATGTGTTGCTAACATTGGTCAAAAGAGCTCTCATACCTTGTTGTTGGAACTGCCTATTTCTACAGCATTTTTAGAGGAGTTTGGCAACTTTCTTTAAATTTTAAAATGTCCATTCTATTTGACCTAACAATCAGTTTCTAGGTATTGATTGTCAAGAAATATTTGTATAAGTGTATATAATTTTAAATATATTTATATATTGAGTTATATGATAATATATCATAATATACAATCATATTTAATGTATAATATACAATTATATGTATAATATCATATATCATATAAATACATATATCATATATGTATAAAATATAATAAAACTGGGGAACAATATTTTTTTCATTTTCTGTTGCATGAGATTTTAGAACTGCCTCTATATATTTATGCATCACTGATTCCAAATCTGAAATCCGTTTTTTGATGCATGCTCTATTTTTTATGCAATTTTAATTTCTTTTTCTTACAGTTAATGGCATGCATTGGTTTTTAAATTGGAGTTAAAGGGCAACGACTCTTGGATTGAACATAACCACAAGGCAATTAATGTTTTACAAACATCACTTTTACATAATTGTAGTTGTTTTTAAATGTACAAAATTATTGTCTGATAAAAACACCCTCTTATTTTGTTTTAAGATTGAATCATGGCTTCTTCAAGTAGGCGTAAATGTAAGAATAGTCCTGACACCTTCTGTTATATATGTGGCTGTTACACACTTCAATGTCAAAGGCGCAATATTTCATCATTTGTGACACGTGCATATATTGCCTATTTTCAATTCCCCTTGGCGATCAAAACAAGAATTAGGCTCCTCATATTGTGTGTCATAATTGTGAGGAAATGCTTCATGACTGGACAAAAGGAAAACGCAAAGGAATGCCTTTTGGTATTCCCATGGTTTGGCGTGAACCTAAGGACCACAGCAGTGACTGTTATTTCTGTCTGATCCATACAAAGGGCATCGGCAAGAAAAAACAGCGTATGATTGCATATCCTAATATTCCTTCAGCAATATGACCTATCCCACACTCTGAGACACTCCCAGTTCCAGTTATCAATGGTTTTATTTCTTCTAAGGACGAAGAAAGTGAACATGGTGATCAAATATATTTTGATAAGATGCATGAGGAAATGGTTGTAGAATCTGAAGGGTCTTCTTCTGATGCCAAGCAGTCATTAACCCCTCAGCAGTATAGCCAACCCGAATTGAATGACTTAGTAAGAATGACATAAAAAATTGTCCTCGACTTTCTGAAGTATGAGGAGCATAACTGGTTCATTTGTGTGGATCTTTTTTTTATTATTTTTTATTTTTTTTGTATTTTTCTGAAGCTGGAAACGGTAGAGACAGTCAGACAGACTTCCGCATGCACCCGACCCCGACCGGGATCCGCCCGGCACGCCCACCAGGGGCGATGCTCTGCCCCTCCGGGGCGTCGCTCTGTTGCGACCAGAGCCACTCTAGCGCCTGGGGCAGAGGCCAAGGAGCCATCCCCAGCGCCCGGACCATCCTTGCTCCAATGGAGCCTTGGCTGCGGGAGGAGAAGAGAGAGACAGAGAGGAAGGAGGGGGTGGGGGTGGAGAAGCAAATGGGCGCTTCCCCTATGTGCCCTGGCCGGGAATTGAACCTGGGTCCCCTGCACGCCAGGCCGACGCTCTACCGCTGAGCCAACCAGCCAGGGCCTGTGTGGATCTTAAAATGGTAAATTTCCTGCTAGGACAACAGAGGGGTTTCACGAAGTATCCTTGGTTTCTGTGCTTGTGGGACAGCCGAGCTCAGGAGAAACTCTGGACACAGAACGAATGGCCAAAACGTGAAGCTCTGGAAGTAGGGATGCACAATATTGTGAATGAACCTGTAGTTAATTGAGACAGGATCATTTTCCCCCACTTCACATCAAACTTGGCTTAATGAAGCAGTTTGTTCAGGCTTTGAATAGAGAAAGTAAATGCTTTCAACATATTATTTCTGCTTTTCCTGCCTTGTCTTTCAAGAAGATAAAAGCAGGTGTATTTGATGGACCTCAAATTTGAACCATCATACGTGATGAAGAATTTGCCAGAATAAGGAGGAGCAAGCAGGATGGCAGTCTTTTGTGGCAGTTACAAAGAATTTCCTTGGCAACAAAAAAGCAGAAAACTATGAACTTCTGATTCTAAGGATGCTATTGGCTTTCCACGACATTCGATGTAACATGAGCGTTAAGATTCACTTTCTGAACAGTCACCTTGATAAGTTTCCCAAAAATCTTGGAGCTGTTAGTGATGAGCAGACTATTGCTGGAGCATCAAACAAGATTGTCCTCAACAAGTACACAAATACAAGAGCTACAAACACAATTTTTTTCCTGAATAGAATTTAAATAAGTTTTGCACAAATTTTATGATTAAAATAAGTGTTTTAATATGTTCTATTTTGAAATTGTAGACAAATTGTGATGCGATCATATCTTTTAGTGTATTAGTGTATTTACTGCATTATATAAACTATTATATTTTCACAAAGATGATGCCCAAGAAGACATTCTACTTCATTATGTTAAACTAAATGTTGAAAATTTTACAATAAGATGAAAACCTAAAATCTTGAATTGCAAAAAAACTGTAGCTTACAGAGAAAAACTAATGTCAGATTTGAGATCAGCACACTCGAATTAGGCAAGAACAAGTGTTTTTGCGGATGCAACAAAAATTTTGTTCCCCAGTGTAATATACAATAATATGTATTATATATATAATATATAATTATATATATATCCAACAGGATCAAATACTCATGAAGGCATTTTTTGGACATATTTGGACATGAAGGCATCTGGAAATATTTTAAATGTCTATTAATAAGGCACTGGTTAAATAAGGTACATCTTGTATAATAAAATATATCTGGTAAAATGAATGAGATTGATCTGTATCACTTGAAAATAATCAGATGGCCAGGAGAGAGTGATTGCTAAATGAATAGAGTAAGTTGATGAACTTTTCTGTAGTGTGATTCTAATATATATATATGTGTATATATATATGTATATATATGTATATATATATCTCATTGGAAAATTTGGGAAAATAAACACTGAACTATTAACTATTTTACGATGAGATTAGGAGAAATTTTACTTTCTAAACTATCTGTTTGAATTTTTAAAGCAGACTTTTGTGAGCAAACACTGAAAATAAAAATTACACAAAAGCAAAATGAAGTTATTTACACTGATACCACGTAAGTAAAAATATTATGGTACATATATTAAAATTAGTAGAAAATACACCAAATGTCAACACTGGCTCTCTCTTTGTGGTGGGATTACTAATGATTTTCATTGTTATATTTCTTTGCCTTTTCCAAATTCCCAACGACAAGTATGTGCTGATTTAATAATCAAAAGATACTAATTAGGAGTATTACATTTGCTGCATCTCCTAGTGAAGGCATTTTTTTCCATCCTCCTTGCCTGTCTGTCCATTTTTATCTGCTGCTCATCTTCACTTGCATTTCATTTCTCTATAGAATAAGGACATATTCTCCTTGGAAAGAATAGATCATATAAGAAAAATGTGGAGGTTTCCTTCCCAATTCCACTGCCCTCCCAAGATTTTCTTCTGTACATTTGCTCACATCTGTATGTCCATATACAAATAATATTTTTTAAAAACATAAATGGGATATTTGTTACCTACTTCTTAACCACATTCTGTTACTTGCTCTTCCTTGAACTGTCCCTGTCGATTCACCCTACGTGACCAGCCAAAAGCCCCTTTTGCCCTTTCCTGCAGTCCCTGTGCAACCAGCAATTACAGCATCTAATTATCTGACGGTTTTTCTGAGGATTTTGGATGGTAGAAGTTCAAAAGGCACAAAGCATGAAAGGAAAGCAGATATAGCTGAAGGACAATGGGGAGTGTGGCAGGACACTATTTCCAGTCATTCACTGAGGTTTTTATCCCTCTGGTTTCTTTTAGTTATGGCACGTCCCCCTGCCTAGGCGGCTAGGACATTCCACATGTCACTGCCTCAGGGCACAAGTGACATAGTGGAATTCAGAATCAGTGCTTGGCATTTGATATTCCAAAGCCTGGTCTTCATGGGGGCACCAGAGGACTCAGTGCATAGACAAAAGGTTTTTTAGATAGATGTCTGATGAGTAAGAGAAGGCCCCTCAGGCACCGCTTACCACTCCTCCCTTTCCCCATGGGGTAATGGTGCCCTTGGTAGGGGGAGGGAAGGGTGAGCGGGGAAGGAGGAGAGGCAGATGTTTGTCGCCCCTGAGGTGACCGCTATGCCCTGTCTAGGCTGAGTCCTGAAGGGCAGTGACTATGCAAACACCTCACAAGTCAGGGAACCGGAGAGCAGAGGCAACCTGTGCCCCTAGGTTCAGGCAAAGCCCAGGGCAGTGATATGACTCTGGTTCCCATCACTAATATGGCCTAGGGACCCCCTGCCAAGCCCTTCTCAGAGCACTTGCTCAGCATGGAGCACTGAGAGTGTTCCTGAGTGGGCAGGGAAGGCTTGGAGGTCGGCTTAGCGAGCGCTGGCTAGGCCTTGTGGTTGGGAGAGGCGGTTCTGGTGAGGGGACTAGTGATCCCAGCCTGGAGGGAAGAGAGGAGGTGTGGCAGAGGCTGAGGGATGGAGGATAATTCCAGGGCCAGGTACTTCTCTGCCTCAGGCACCTGGCACTCACTGAGGAGGGACATGGAATTTAGCTGTAACTCTGGGGAGATGGGTTTGGTGGAGAGACTCTGAATAGCATGGAATTATCAAATGGAGGATTTCGATTTAATTAGGTATTTAGAGAACAGTATTGCTGCATTTCTTACATCCCTGCGTTTGAGAACTGAATATTGGCCCCATTACGAATAGAAGAGTTCAATTTTATTTCTTTGTGCTACTGGTGGTGCTGCTGGGCTTTGCTGTGATTGGGCATGAGCTCAGGGCGTTTCTTAAGTATGAGCTGCAGAAGCAAACTCCCCCACCCGCCGGCTTGCTGCTGTGTGGGACTGCCATGCACCTTTGGAGGCCAGCACAGGCCTGGCAACGACAGATGTATTTTCCATAACAACAGGACCTTTCTGGACAAGACTGTACAGGAGCCACACTCAGAACACACTCAACGTTGATGCTTCGTAATTTAAGACATACAAATGAAGAGCAACTAGGAGCTATTAAAACAAAACAACTCACTACATGTGAGGGAAAATGCTTGTCAATGCCTTGTATTAATTCAAGTGTTGGTTAAGTAATTTTCAGAACTACATTTATCATTGACTCATAGAATTTAATTTACAGTTCGTTCTGGAAACCACCTGGCAATGTCATCTTCGTCAGTGCCCAGAAACTTCACTTAAGTAGATGTCACAAGACAATAAGCTAATGGGAACGAGAGGCCAGAGTGGCATCACTGGGCTTGCAGCAGAGGAAGTTGTTTCTCTGTAGCAGTTCTAGATCCTCCACGGGAGCTTCGGATGTGGGTGTTTCTGGTTGACGCGGCTTTATTTGTACGGGTTGGTCCACCATCATTTCAGACTCTGCTGACCTTTGCCACAAAGGCTGATTTATTCATTTCTCCCCTTTCTCTGTCTTTTCCTCTCTGCCTTCCTTCTTAGGCTTTGTACACTCTGCTATCTTCTTTGCTGTGTGCTGGGGTTTTGGTTTTTCTTCTTCTCCCTGAACTCTCACCCCATTTACCCCTGGTCCCTTTCTTTCCTCGTGATGTGCGCATCCTTCTCAAGGTCAGCTCTATTGTTAATTTCTTGGCATGCCTTTTTCTGTTCACCTCGCAGACTGTCCACCAGCAGGGGAAGGAGCGTGTATCTGCTCTTCAGGAAGTGCTGTCCTTTGGGTGGAAAAGGGACTGGTTTCCTAGCAGTGCCAGAACGAAGATCCTCCTGTGCAGAAAACAAACAAAACCCCTTTATCTGGGGAGCTTCCTGTTTCCTCCGCTGAAAGCTGTGCTGACACACATGGGACCGTATGCCAGGGGCGCATGAAATCATAGGATGCACTGTGCACATCTTCCTGGTGTTATTTGACACTTTGGGGGGAAAGTGTTTTGAATTTTTCTTCCTCGTAAAAACTATTGCCGCATTTGGGTCGAGGACTATCGCAGAAGGCAACATAAAATTCACATGGTATTTAAAGATTAAACAGGAGATGTAAAAATTTCATGCTTCTGGTAAGCTGCTTTGGGCTCTGTCTTCAAAATTCCTGGGGTGTCTTTCCACTCCACTGCTGTGAGGAGGCACGTCAGTGGAGAATTTTGAGCAGCACATAAAGTATTCTCTGAAAGTAGCAGATTGCTACAGGTCTGACCCAGTGAATTTGGCACTGTGGGCTGATTTAATGCAGTTGGAAAAAAATTATGAAATATTAATAGAGATTTCTCCCTGCCCCTTAAAGTTTCACTCTGCCCCACCCCTTGTTGTGTTATTAATTCATTGCCTGGGGAACATTTAGATCGTTATAGCAGAAATATAAAGGTAAAGAAACAGTCAGGGTGCCTATTGAGATTTTTCACTATGTATTTTTAATTCACAGCAGAGACAAGCAAGGCTTTTGATTTGAAGGAGTTGGGGTTTGAACATCAAAAGCAAATCTTTGAAGGAATCAAGGAGTTTTGGGTTGAATTGTGTCTCCTCCCCTCCAAATTCATATGTTGAAGTCCTAACCCCCAATCCTAAGAATGTGGCCTTACTTGGAAATATGGCCTTTGCAGAGGTAATCAAATCAAAACGAGGGCTTTAGAATGGGCTCTCATCCAATAAGCCTGGTGTCTTTATAAAAAGGGAAAGATGGACACAGAGACATGCATGGACGGAAGATGGTGTGAAGAAACATAGGGAGAAGACAGCCTTCTATCAGCCAAGGAGGGAGGTCTGGGACAGATCCTTTCCTAAGCCCTCAGAAAAAAACAACCTCACCAATAACTTTATCTCAAACATTAGCCTCCAAAACTGTAGACAATAAATTTCTGTTGTTTAAGCCACCCAGTTTATGACAGCCCTAGTAAACTAATAAACTATAAAATTATGCCATGAAGCAACAGATTGAAAATATGTTTTATCAAATCTAAGATACCATAGGTTGTAAGGTACATCCCAATTTGAGAGCAGTCTACGTAAAGCAATGTTTATGTTAGAATCAATAAAATATGGCAATGTAGGTGAAGATCAGAAGTACCTTTTCCTATCAACTAGCTAACCATGGCCTAAACTAGATATGGGTAAGGACCAGAGGAGTTGTGCTGGAGCTTACTTTGCTATGAGTTAATGGAAAGAGATCCAGTGTCCTATCTTCCTGCAGTAGGCTGAGCCTTGAAGGTGTGGTGAGGCGAATCCAAGAGCTGGGACATTACCACCTCATTTTCTATTCCCACTGTTTCCCAGGGTGAAGCCCTGTAGAGCAGTTCTTTGTGTCATCATGGTACAACACTAGCAAAAAATACAAAAGGGCAAGAGTGACATGTCAAAGTTTGAAATTAGAGAGTAGCACATGATAGTGCCCAGAACTCCTCGTCTTTAAAATAGTTTTAGGCCCTGGCCAGTGGCTCAGTGGATAGAGCGTCGGTCTGGTGTATGGATGTCCTGGGTTTAATTCCTGGTCATGGCACACAGGAGAAGCAACCATCTGTTTCTCTCTCCTGCCCACTTCCCCTTCTTTTCCTCTTCTCCTCCCACAGCCAGTGGCTCAGTTGGTTCGAGCATGGTCCCAGGTGCTGAGAATAGCTTGGTTGGTCTGAGTATGTCAGCCACAGGTGCTAAAAATAGCTCAGTACTCCAGCATCAGCCCAAGATGGAGTTGCCAGGTAGATCCCTGTTGGGGTGCTTGCAGAAGTCTGTCTATCTCCCCTCCTCTCAATTAAAAAAGAAAACTTTTTAAAAGTTTTTTTTTTGGTATTTTTTTTCTGAAGTGAGAAGTGGGGAGGCAGAGAGAGTCCTGCATACTCTTGACCGGATCCACCTGGCATACCCACTAGGGGGCAATGCTCTGCCCATCTGGGGCACTGCTCCATTGCAACTGGAGCCATTCTAACGCCTGAGGTGGAAGCCATGGGACCATCCTCAGGGCCTGTGCCAACATGCTCCAATGGAGCCTTGGCTGCAGGAGGGGAAGAGAGAGACAGAAAGAAAGGAGAAGGGGAGGGGTGGAGAAGCAGATGGGTGCTTCTCCTGTGTGCCCTGACTGACTGGGAATCAAACCCAGGACATCTACACACTGGGCCAACTGGGCAGGGCCTAAAATAGATAGTTTTTAAGTAGCAAAGAAGGAAGAGGTTGACAGCAAATGAGCCAGCAAAACTGAAGGAATTTATGGGTGAGATTAAAAAGGATTCAGATGATCCCTCTGGACCTGATGCTTGGAGGCCAGCATGAGGACTGAGGACACCAATGAAGGATTTGGTGGGGATATTGAGCAATGACAAAGGTACAGTGGGAGGAAGGCAGTGTGACGGAGGCCAGGTCAGGCACATTTGATAGAACCCTGGCAAAAAAGGATGATAGTGGTATGGTATTTGAAATTAACTAAGTTTAAGCTTGAAATTATTACTTATACCCAGAAGTGGCTGGTTTTATTTGAAACTATCTTAAATTAACTTTCTTACTTTGGAGGGAATGGAGTGGGGAGAACGTGAAGACAAATTAATTCTGATTAAAAATTAATTTAAGAAAAACGTAGTTGTCTTTATATACTTGAGTCTACATTTAAATATTTTTTTACTCAGCACACCAATTTTTACTTCTAACCCACTGCCTCCCACATTATATGGATTTCACTTGCACCCAAAACTCTCAGTTGTTTGTCTTATCCATTTCCCCATGATTTCCTAACCTGCTTTGGATCACTGACCACTTGAGAATCGGATCAAAACTGTGACCGCTTTCCCTAGAAAAATGCAGATATGCACAAACATACTAACTTTGGCATACAATTTCAGGGACTCCAGATGCTCTGAAATCCTTCACATTGTCAAAAAATGGAAATAAAAATTTGATTTGTGTTATTACAAATGTATTATAAATTGTGGTTCACGAGAAAAGATTTGCCTCCTCTGCCTTCTTCATTCATTTGCCTCCTCTGCCTTCTTCAAACCCACTGAAATAAAAGTTAGAGATATATAGAAAAAATGAATTGAGAACAGCCCTGAAAATAGGAAGGAGTGCTGGTAGAGGGAAATCAGGTGCACTGGCATTCTGTTATTTCAAGAGTCCAATGTATGATAGGAAACCATGGCCTAGAACTCAAGTGGGGGATTGTATTGGAGGGGAGGGACTTCCTTCAGACAGGCTTCAGGTTTGGAATTGGAACATATGGAGGATAAGAATGAGCTTTCAGGAAGCAATCTGGGTGGTTAACTGAGAAGATGTCCTCAGGACCTTTTTGGCTAAGTAACTACCACCTTTTTAGATATATACAGAGCAGTTTGAATTCTCAGGATTGTTTTCTGAATTTATGCAAGATTTTCTAAAGGACAGCCCAAGGTATGAAGTCAGAACAAGGGAGCAAGGCAGAGTAATATCTGAAGTAGACCCAGAGGATAAAATGAAAATTCTGGGGTAGAGCCAGAGGGTCAAAGGGAAAATCGTCTCATACTAGGAGGGAAATACATTTCAAGTACTCGATTTTTCTTTGACAGGAAGAGGGTTCCAAATCTTCTGCCTGCTCTCTACTTAGGTATACCAAAGAGAAGAACCTCTCCACACAAAGGTGCTACAGTGTGCCCTCACATTCAGAGACAACATACCTCCTTAACTGCAAAGGAAACTCACATGAGCTATCTATACTAATCTACAAAGCCTATCATCAATAAATATAAATGTGTAAGTAAGGACCACCTGACATCTGAGGGAAATCAACATCATAAAAGACAAAGACCGCCTGACCAGGCCGTGGCACAGTGGATAGAGCATCGGACTGGGATGCTGAGGACCCAGGTTTGAGACCCCAAGGTCACCAGCTTGAGTGCGGGCTCATCTGGTTTGAGCAAAGCTCACCAGCTTGGACCCAAGGTCGCTGGCTCGAGCAAGGGGTTACTCAGTCTGCTGTAGCCCCCCCGGTTAAGGCACATATGAGAGAGCAATCAATGAACAACTAAGGTGTCACAACAAAAAACTGATGATTGATGCTTCTCATCTTTCTCCTTTCCTGTCTGTCTGTCCCTATCTATCCCTCTCTCTGACTCAAAAAAGAAAAAAAAAAAAAGACAAAGACCAAGATAAGCAATAAGTCATCTGAGAGGATATGGAGATATTAAAAGCAATACAGAGATTTTCATGTAGATGAAACAATGACATGCTGCTATGAAAAAGGTGTAATTAGAAGATAAGAAAAATTAAATTATGATTGTTGAAATAAAAAAAAAATGCAGTAAAATGTCTGATTAACAGACAGAAGACTGATAAATTCCAAATGAGTGAACAGGAAGATAAAGTTGAAAAAAATCTTTCAGAATTTAATGCAAAAAGATGGCAAGTATAAGAAATATGTAAAAAAGACCATAGATATAGTTTGAAAATGTCCAATATCTTTGTGATGATACAAAGGAAATAACAGAATAAACTTTTTCTAAGCTAGATAATCAAATTATTTGCTTAAAAGCAGTCTGCTGAGTGCTAGGTAGAATAAATGAGAAAAAATGCAAAGACACACTGATGAAATTTCAATGCTCTGGGAATGAAGGAAAATACTATCTCTCAGAGGAAAAATCAGATTATTTACAAGAAATGGGAAATAGAGTCTCCTATCACTTCAGTAATCAACAATAATAAATGCTAGTAGACAGTGGGTTGATGGATGCTCAAAGTTCTAAAGGAAAGTAAACCAAGAATTCTATACCCAGCTATATTAATTAGGGTGCTTTTAACTGCAAAGAACAGAAAGTCAACCTAAGTGACTTAAACAAGAAGGGAATGAAATTCAGAGGTAGGGCATCACTAGTTGGTAAATTTACTAGCTTAATAATGACAACAATCAAGGTTCCTGAGACTCTTTCATTATTCTGCTGTGTCATCCTTAGCTTATTGGCTTTGTACTCAGACTAATTTCTCTCTGGTGATCAGATGTCCACAGTAGTTTCAGGCACCACCACATTGAGAAATAGCCATTTCTAGAAGATGATGAGAATGCTTGTTATTCAGAAGCTCTGATAGATTTTTCACGTGTTTTGACCAAAAACTTATCACATGCTTATTCCTAAACCAGTCATTGGAAAGTTATAGAATGACCATGATTGACTTAGATCAGTCAGAAATTACCCGCTGTGGACACACAGAGAGGAAGGATAGCTGTGCAAAAGAAGTTTCTATTATAATAAGTATAGGGCTGAGAATAGAAGAACACTGTGACATGTCATAGTGTCTGCTCTCCCAGCCATATGAGTAATTAAATGTGAGAGTAAAATCAACATATTTTCAGACCTGCAGGGACTCAGGATATTTTCTTCCCACAAAGCCTTTCCAAGACACAATTACTGGAGCATATTTTCTAGCCAGATAATAAACAATCAGGAAATGATGAAAATATTGGACCCAGGAAACCATGGTAATAACCCTGAGGACAATGAAAATAAATCCTTGTGTAACCACTGAGAGCAGCTCTAGAAAGCAACTGGTCTCAGTCAGAAGAAGTCAGGAATGTCTTCAAGCAGAAAGTGGGTTCCATTACACGCACTGGTGATGGGTGATGCTGGTATATGCCTATTCTTTCCTTTTCTTCTCCTTAGAAATTCTGGGGGAAAATTACAGTCCAATTATGAAGGAAACAAAAAGGTATCTCGGTTCTCTGCAGTTGGTGGTGAGAAGGAACAGAGCCCATGGAGCCGTTATGTGTGAAACATTCTATTTCCACTTTCCCATTCTATTTCCATGGGTTTCATGACGCACGATCACATTTCCTTTTGCAGGTGCCAATCACAGTTCTTGGTTCTCTCAATCATATTTTTAATGCTACTTATTAGTTTTTATTTTTTTTAGAATCAATTTAAAGATAAAACACAGAAAAAAATTACTGAATAGAAAGTAGATTTATCAACTTTGGTCCTGTTAGCAAAGTGGAGGGATATAGAAGTGAATCTTACCTAGTGGGAGTTCATGTTGTTTAAAATGGAGACGTCAAGAAAGAGAGATGTAGCCTCACTGGTGGTGGCATTGTGGATAGGGGGTCGACCTGGGACACTGAGGGCCCCACTTTGAGACCCGAAGGTTGCCAGCTAGAGCTCAGACTCTTCAGTTTGAGTGCTGGGTTGCAGGTGCGAACACAAGACCATCAACATAATTCCATGGTCATGGTCACTGGCTTGAGCCCAAGGTCGCCAGCTTGAAGCCCAAGGTCACTGACTTGAAACCCAAGGTTGCTGGCTTGAGCAAGGAGTCACTGGCTCAGCTGGAGCTCCCCAGTCAAGGCAGGTGTGAACTAATCAATAACCAACTAAATTAAAGCAACTATAAGTTGATGCTTCTCTCTCCTCACAACTCTTCTTCCAAGAGAGAAAGAGAGAGAGAGAGAGAGAGAGAGAGAGAGATGTAAGTGCACTTGCCTTGATAGAAGAAACCATCAAAAGAGCAAAACAGAGAAAAAAATACGTCACCTTGGGGAGTGGGGCTATAATGGAGGTTAGGATGTAAGTAAGACTTTTCTGCTTTGCATTTTCTACCCCTCTGCACTATTTTCTTCTTTTTTATAAAAAAGCAAGTGTGTGTATTGCTTTTGTGGTAGAAGTTTCAGTGCAGATATTGGCATGTGGTGAGGTGGAATGCTGTGGCAGGCAGGGCCAGGCCTGGGAAGACTGAGAGCCCTGAGACGTGTGGAAGTGCCGGGCGGCACCTGGAGGGCAGTGCCCACTGACCGCGCACCGCGGCTGCTCCCCTGTCCTCTCCTGGGCTTCTTCTCTCACAGGAAATGTCTCAGTCCCTCAGACGTTGCTTCCTGAGCTAAACGCTCCTCTGTAAGGAGACCTGCCATTATGTGAGGGTAAAGTTTCAGAGATGGCAAAATGTCAGCATCACCGTTGAGAGCCCTCCAGTCGCTCACTGAGTGCTGTTTGCAGCTGGTGCTGGAAGCTGTGCGCTCCCCACGGGCTCACTAGAGCCAGTGTCCCCCCACTCCGTTGCTGTTCTGCGAGTAAGCACTCTCGGAAACACTTGGCTTGTGTTTACAAGCCGTGTTCTACCAACCAAACAAAACAGAAGTATCTTATCTCCAGAATCCCACTCAACACGAGGACATGCTTCTACTAGGAGGGAACTGGGGCAGGGGTCGCGCCCCCTGTTCCATCATCCCTCCAGGTCAGGTGCTTTGGGAAGAAATGGCACGTGCAATTGATGGGGCTTTAAGAAGCCCTCTTCTCTCCCTGTTGTGATAGAATGGGTGGGGACAGGGTACTTAGGCTTCTGCCCATGTAAGATGGATACTTGGCTGACTAAACTCTACTCTATTTCATGATTGTGCTCATTATTTAGAAAAACCCAGGTTAAGCAGAAACTACCATCCACATGGAAACATACAGTCTAATGCGAAGAGCACTCAGCCTGAAGTTTAAAAAAAACAACTTAAGTTCTGCTTTCTTCTTCACTTTCTGTGTGACTTTTGGAAAATCAAACAACCTCTCCTCTTTGAGTATCTCTAAGTAGAGGATTGATTCATGATATTTGTCAAAGTGTGATCTGGGCCTCTCTCTAGGGGTCTCTGAGACCCTTTCAGGGTTTTTGTGTAGTCAAAACCATTTTAATAATAGTACTACGAAGTTTTTGCCCTTTTCATCTGAATTCTCCCATGAGTGCACCAGGGAGTGTTCCGTAGACCACAGACGTGCGATATTGCAGTGGAGCTGACGCAGAAGCAGGTTTTAGAAACTAGTTGTCTTTTATGAAGTCAGACATTGAAGAGACTTTCAGAAGTGTGAGACAGTACCACCCTTCTCAAATTTTTTTTGAAAATGTAGTTATTTTTTATAAAATATATTGCTGTACTTATGTTAATGAGTAATAGGATTATTAGTGTTATTTTAATGAAATAATGAATACTGTAATACTTTTCATTTAATTTCTAATATAACAAATAATAATAAACACAACCCACATAAAAAAGCTCTTTGAGGTCCTCAATAATTTTTTTAATTGAATTTCTTGGGTTGACACTAGTTCACAAAACTATACAGGTTTCAGGTGCCTAATTCTGCAACACATCTCTGTACAGTATATTGTGTGTTCATCTCCCCAAGTTAAGTCTTCACCCATTACCATTTACCCCCCCTATACCCTCCTCCACTGCCCCTCTCCGCCCCAGTAATCACCATACTGTTGTCCCTGTCCTCCTCAATAATTTTTAAGATTATAAAGTGGCTCTGAGACCAAAGAGTTTCAGAATTGCTGGTTTAGTGCTTTGCAGTTAGCAGGGTACTTTCCCATACATTTTTCATGGGTCCCTTCCTCTTCCTCACCCCTGCTCCACCCTTTACACACACTCGGAAAGACGAACCTGAAGTTTTTTAGCGTGGTATTCCATCAGATCTCAGTTTCTTAACTAAAATATACTTTGTAAAATTTACTTTAATATGATTTGATCATTTTGTGGAAACAGAGAATGGGAAGACTATGTGGAAACATCTAGCAGTGATTCAATAATCTTTCCTAGGGTTGAGCATTCACTTTTACCCTGTTGTCACCTTAAATCTATCTGTGTAGAATCGTTTCATAGAAAAATATCTAATCCTGGAAATTCCCAGGAAAATCATAAAAAAGAAACTGGTTGTGAAATACTGATACCCTATATCCAAATTATATCTGTTGAACCGGCCAAGAAGAAAGGATGGGTGTTTGGCACAATTTTTTACTTCCCACTTTAAGTTAGAAGCCAAAGCATTGCATTTTAGTTAACTCTGATGGTTGTGCAATTTAATTGACAGTCTTAACTTTTAAACACTGGAGAAGGCTTTGAGAGAAAGTATAGTCAGATAAATGGCACCTTCAGTTGATGGCTACACCCAACACCTTTGTATTGATTCATAGTGTGGTTCTAGCCACTCACTTTCTCCTGAATGTTGGTTGCAAAAGAAGACTACTAACCATTTGGATATCTTCAGAAGGAAGACTGTGGGCAATGTTTTCCCTACCGTGTTAGCCCCATTTTTACTTTTGAGGTAGTTGAAACCTAGAGCAGTTACAGGTTGCCCAAGTTACAATACTTAAATTTTCGAAAAGATGCGGATAGGCAAAAACAGTGAAAGTAAAGCTCCCCTCTCTTCCTTGTTTCTAGAACCACTGGGCATGCAAACCTACTTAAATCTTCTTTTTAATTGGTGGGGACACATTTTGGGTTTAACTGAGGAGATCAGGGCTCACAAGCCCCCCGCACCCCCCTGGATCTTTGCCATATTTTTAGGTCTGGAACGCGCACTGGGCTCTGTCTGAAAACCCTCGAGATTGAGATTTTGTGCTTAGCCCTCTGCCGTTTCCTGAGTTTGCTTACCTGTCCTCTTTCCTCCTCGGTTAGCCTGGGGCCGGCGCTCTTACGTGGCTCGTGCCCTCTTACCTCATCAGCAGTGACAGTATGATAAGGGACTACAACACCGGACACCCTGTCACTCTGCCCGGATTTAGTACCTATCCTGGGACATTGCATTGATTTGTTCCTTTCTTGGTGGTAAGATTAGTGAGTTGAAAAACGACACATTTAACAGCAGCTTAATTTAACTGAAATCTCAAATTTATGTCTCCCTCAAGGCACGTCTGAAATTTTTCTCTTTACCATACTCTGGAAATGATGAGAGTGACACATCTTGCCCTAAAAAGACATTTGTCCATTGAATTGGTCCCTTTACCTCCCACACCTTCGTTTCCTTGTCAGCGAAGCAGGAAACGTGATCCTTCTTTTAGAAAGAAGACCTTTGGAGGTGCTGGGGCTCCACGGCTTGGTTCCCTGCCAGAAGGGCAGCCTCTCGGGAGGGGCGAGATTTCAGGAGCTGTGCCAGGAAGAGCGTCTGAAGGACTTGCTTCCCAAAGTGCTTTCTCTCCCATCGCCGCTGCCCCCCCTCCACCCACTCTGGCCCCAGTGACATTAGAGTGTGTGGACAAGAACCTCCTTTGCTGAACTGAGGATAGGACTCTCTACAGAGGGGCCCAGAAGACAAAAGGGACTCATTCACATTATGTTTTTATTTTCTTTTGTGTGATAATATCTTTGAGAAGCCAGCTTTCAAATCTTATTTTCTACATAGGTCACTAATATTTAAAAAAAAAATTATCAATTAGTAGACAAAACCCCAGAAATTCCTGGAAGGCCATAATGAATGATATTATTAAAATTTGCAATCTTATAGTAGGATCTGGATAAATGTCTTTCTTGTCTGCACTGCCCGGCCACCATGTGTGGACAAAATGTCAGAACCATTCATCCTCAGGACCTTGCTCCAGGCAGAAGGGGACACCTCTGTGGCTCAATCTGCTGTATGAGCACGTGGATGGGGTGGACAGGGCAACCTGCAGCCAGAATGACATCTGGACGTTCTCCTTCTGGGTTGCAGACTTGTAGATAGGGAAGTGGAACCCTCAGGGTCTGTCCTGCTGGTCCATGGAAGCAGGTCACTGATCTGGGGCCCCCTAAACTAGGGCAGGCCACACTGGATCAGTGGTCATCCCTGAGGGTACCTGGCCAGGCTCAGCATATGTACGTGAGAGGGCCCCTGGGCGATTCTAAGGGGCAGCCAGGGTTGAGAACGCGGTGTTAACAGGGAACCCAGCTTTTCCAGATCTCTCAGGGCTGGTTCTAATCTTTCCTGGCACCTGGGCAGGTAGAGGGATTTCCCAGAAAGTGAGGCTGTCATGTGAGTGGGTGGGTGAGACTTCCTGACCTGTGTTATTTGCCACTTCTTTGTGCTTGACACAGCCAGCAGGAGTCTGGGCCCAGGAGAGGCCAGAGGAGGTGACAAGGCCCCTCTAGTTACCGTGGCTGCTGGGCCATCTGGGGCTGTCTCACTGGGGCCTCTGTTCTGAAGGTGACTGTTGATAGGCACTGTGGTGGGTGGCAGGGGAGCGGAGGTAATTTGGTCCCGTCTTGGCACGACGTCCTCTGCGTCAACGGGCTGTGCTCAGACAGTTGCTGATTGTCACATTGTGTGTCTGATGCTTTTCCTTTTTTAAAAAATAAAGACCTACTGTTTCCAAAGAGAACTGGCAATCAACCAGAAAAGTGTGAGTTTAAAGCTTGTTTAAAGCGGGGGGGTGGGGGGGTGGGGGGAAGACATTTTTTTGTAGTTTGGCTACTTTTAGTGCATATGAGCAGGGGCATGACCCCCACCGATCAGAACAGAAGGGGCTGTGTGCTGGAGAAGGGTCCGGGATGGCCCTTGCCTGGCTGGCTTATCCCTCCAGCTGGTAGGTTGGGGATGTTCTGGGGGCCTGGGAGGGGGGCCAGGGCAAAGTGGGCAGTGGTGGGACAGTCAAGAGACTTAGGCAGTGCCTCTTTACCAAACATTAAAAAGCTTTGGTATTTTACCAGCCAGTATGCCTGCAGGGATGCATACTGTCCAGATACCAGATCTGCTTGTAGAAGATTCTAAAAATTCTGGTGACCCTCAACTGGAGTGTGAGACAAGCCAGGTATAAGTTGAAAACCCTGTCAGGGCATGACAGCGCATGTCTGGTCATTGCTCTAAGTGTTCTCAGGGCCTAGACCACGCCTGGGTACACAGTAGGCTCTCAATAAACACTTGATCACAAACCCTAGTTTTTCAGCCCTCATGACTCTTCTAAGGACAGGTAGCCACTGAGGCCTCAAAAGTAAAGCAACACTGTTGAACACGACCTCGTGTCAGTACTGCAGCAGGCCCTGTGTGGTAGGTTATCCCCACACGCTTAGGGAGCCTTTGCGGGTACAGCATCAGTGGGAGAGAGAGGATATTTCCCTACAGTATTGCAGAGGGAGCCCTGAACCTGGATCAGTTAAACCAGATCACTTGCATCCTCTCTAGACAACGTGTCCCAGTGTCCCATTGTCCTAGCCAGTGATGGGGCTACCCTGATGGGTTCAGCCTCAGAGCTGACAGTTTGATGTCGAGATTATGCTATTACATCTGCTTATTTATTCTATAGTAGATTACTCTGTCACAGCGTGATGTTCTTCAGGGTCACTGTTTTCTGTTCCCTTGCTCTCCATTTTTACTTTTTGAGCTATCCTGAGTGAAGGCACTGAGTCTAAACTTGGGGTTAGGAGCTCAGACTCTGGAGTTGTACCACTTGGGTTCAAATCCTGCTGCGTGTGAGTGTGACCTCTCTGTGCATTGGCTTCCCCATTCATTATGGAAATAATAATAGTTCATGCCTCACAGAGTTGTTTCAAGTATGATTATATGTACTGCATTTAGAACAGTGCCTGGCACAGCCTAAGTGCTGTATGAATGCTGGCTCCATTTATAATCTGATTTAAATGACCAAATTCCAAATATGCTAACATTAGACACAAGAGCTGAACCAGGTGGCTTTTATACTTGGAGGTATGGTTGGAGTGATTGGATTCTGTGGTTCTCTACTTTGGAATTGAATGGAGTTTCCCATTTTGAACATTTGGTGGAAATCTTTGACTATCAGAAAAGTCTTTGAGGTGTGGGCTTGAATGTGTCTTTAGTATACTTTTCATCAGCCCATATTTTTGGAGAATGGTCATCCTTCTGCAGTCCTTCCAGGAGACTGTCTTGGGGACTATGATGAGGTATCCTCACTGTCGAGATGGAAGAAATCCCCCAGTATCTGGGATATAAGCTGATACTTGAGGCTGTTTTGTGCTGAGCACACTCTCCCATCCTTCTCTTCTTTCGGAAACTTGCATTCCTTCCGCACGTGGTCCTAGCGGGCTGTCCATTACTGTGATTTGTATTGCCTCCTGCCCTCGCTGTCATCTAGCTTGGACCAACCCTAGAACTGCATCCTTTCAGTCATAGAGGCTGGTTAAGGATGGGCATTTGCCCCATCTGGGCCACAGAGACGCCTCCCGGAACCTCTTCCCCTGGATCTGGTGGGAAAGGATGCTCTCTTCATTGATGTTGGTAAGTTGTAAGGATGAGGGCTGAGGCTGCCAGAAGCCCTCTTCCCTGCAATATGTAGAGTCTACAGCCAGAAAGAATGAAGTTAATTTTCAAAGAGAGACAGGTACAAGCAGGTAGAGAAAGAGAAACAGAGACAGAAGCATGAACACATCACTTGAGAACCTAGATCAAGCTTTACCTGAACCAGTATATGTGCTGTTTCTCAACTATGTGAGTTAATAAATTCTTACTTTTTGCTAATTTGAGTTGGGCTTCTGTCAACTGCAGTTAAAACAATCCTGACGGGTACAGTCTGGAAATTTTATATAATGCTAGATTTTCTAAAATGCCAGTATGGACCAAAGAAAAAGCTGAAATAAGAATGGATCAATTTGCTATTTCTCTTGACTCCCTTGATGATTTAAGAATGGGTCACCAAAGCTTTTTCTGTGACTTGGTCACTAACCTTATTGGATGTCACAACTAACTCTGTGCTTTCCTGTGTGTTCCTTCTCTTTGGAATGCTGTTCCCTTTGGCATCTTAGCCTCTTCACAGCTTCTTCATTGTTCAGTGTTCCACGCAAATGTTTCTCTGCTGAAGCCGTCGCTGGTCTGCTGGTCAGATTCCTTCTCACTTCTGTTTTTCTCTATTTATCCCAACTCTCATTCTGTCATAAAATAATTGTCCGTGTGACCCACTCATCTCTGGAGTTATCCTGGCTCTGAGATACTGATGGCAGGGGCTTGGAAGCCCTTTGCTGGGAGATGCAAACCTAGCCCCCTCCTGAGTAGGGTCCTGGGGTGGACTGCTGTGGAGATGCTTAAAAAGTTTACCTTCTCTCCCTCTAGCACTTTTATGGGTTAATTTTTATATTTAACTTTTTGTTTCAATTCTTATATCTTTTGATTTAAGAGTAAGAATGGGATCTAATTCAGAAGTGTAAAATAAATGATCACGAATGATTTTTACTTTTTTTATTTAGTTGGTTTATAGTTTCTAAATTTCCACAAAGAGCATTTGTTACTTTTGTAATTAACAAAAATATTAGAAATAGAAATGATTCCCAATTACATGGATGGGATCCAAAGAAGAGTGACAAAATGGCATGGGGAGGTGCTAACGACAGTGTATTTTGACCTTTTAGCAACCATCGTGTACTATAGAACAGTGGTCTCCAAACCCTGGGCTGTGGACCGGTACTGGTCTGTGGGCCATTTGGTACCGGTCCGCAGAGAAAGAATAAATAACTTATATTATTTCCGTTTTATTTATATTTAAGTCTGAACATGTTTTATTTTTAAAAAATGACCAGATTCCCTCTGTTACATCCATCTAAGACTCACTCTTGACGCTTGTCTTGGTCACGTGATACATTTATCCATCCCACCCTAAAGGCTAGTCTGTGAAAATATTTTCTGACGTTAAACCGGTCCGTGGCCCAAAAAAGGTTGGGGACCACTGCTGTAGAAGACAGAAGCAGACCATTCATTAACTGAGGCCTGGTCATTTCAAATGGTCAGTTTTGAACAACAGATCTCAAGTAAGGGTTTATGATCTGACTTTCAACAATCGGCTTTGGCATCCAACACTTACCTAATCTATATGCTTGATTTTATTTACATTTGACAGAACAAAGCCATACACAGACTGCACACTCTCAGGATGTTACATATCTGCTGTGTGGCGTGCAAACATCCATTTAAGACAGAAGGCAGAAGCCTGTTGAGTTAAAATTATGAAGTCATTTACATAATTCCCTCTGCCCCTCGCCCCAATTAATAAAATGTGCCAAATATTCGGGGTCAAAGATAGAAGATAACAAATAGTGATGGTGAGTGTAACTGGAAAAAATTCATTGTCCAGTTTTCTAAATGTAAAACAGAAACCATTTAATATAGTGCATAATATGGAGAAAATTAAGACACAATATAGACATTTTGACATGAAATATGAACTGAATATATTGTTTGTTATTACAGTATATTGGCTTTCCTGTTTAAAGTTAATCTTATATTTATCCTCTTGCTAATCCTTATTTTTAATAAACAAGGCTTTTAACACTCTAAGGGGCGGCTTGTTCACTGATGTCAAGCCAGAGCACCTTGGGATATTTTACAAACACATCCATTGAAACTGCTGACTTCTCCCTTTTGACAATTTACTGAACTGATATTAACAGGTAGTTCAATTTAGCTGCTGTATGGAGAGCGAGCATTCAGCACAGTTTGATATTTAACACTGCAGCTTAACCATAAAAAATACAATTTATGCTAATATGTTCTATTCAGGCCTGTTTCCAACAAAGCCTACAATTTAGCCACTTCGTGTTCTCACAACTGCTGTTTACTAATAATGCTTGATTTCAACAGAAAAAGCCTGCCTTCAATTCAAACAGCATGGCAAACTCGTATTTTTGAGGGAAGTCAATCATTTGGTGATTCTTTAATCCTTATGCTAAAAGTTGGATGTAATTTTCGCATCTCCTCAGTTTTCTTTCTTCGTGCTGTATTATGTTTTGGGTCCTTGCTGAATTAAGACAAGTAGAGGGAGCTTGCCATTTATGCAAGGGATGCATCCCGAAACACATTATTCACAGCTTCCACAGTGCAAGTCGAGTTTTCACTGAGGAGCAAATATAAAGTACGATTTGCTTGAATGAACTGTGCAGAGAAAAGAAGCACTAATTGTATATGACACTGTCTGAAACTGGCATCAAATGAGGCTTCACTGTGTATTTTTTGCCTGATCTCACACCTTGGGATCCTGAGACTGTCCATCTCTTTGTGCATGCTGCTGCGTCAAGAGGGAAGCTCCTTCCTGAATGGTAGGCATGGAGCTGCCACCACGAGTTGTGGAGGGGCAGCTTTCAGTGCAAGGCCACGAATTCCTTGGCACTCCTTCCATTGAGAGGTTGGTTAATGCCCTTCCTCTTGAGTCGGGGCTGGCTGTGATGCTTTGACCAATAGTGTGTAGGGGCAGTGATGCTGTGTGACTTCCAAGGTGTAGTAGGCAGAATAGTGTCTTCCCCCCCAACCCCTCTGTAGATGTCCACATTTTAATCACCAGAACCTGTGACATTGCTACCTTACATGGCAAAATGGACTTGCTATTGTGATTAAGTTAAGGATTTTGAGGTGGGAAGATTGGTTGTCCAGGTGGGTCCAATCTAATCACAAGGGTCTTTATAAGAGGGAGGCAAGAGCATTAGAGGTGAAAAGAATTTGAAGACATGGTGCTGCTGGCTTTGAAGATAGTGGAAGGGGCCAAGGAATGAAGGTGGGCCTCTAGTCTAGAGATTAGGAAAGGCAAGGGAACAAATTCTCCCCTAGAGTCTGGGTGACTGACCTCTAAAATTTGTATTGTTTGAAAGCATTAAGTTTTGGTAATTTTGTAGCAGCGAGAAACCAATTCACAGGAGTAGGAAGGCTTGAATCTGTTGGAATGTACACCTCTCAGGATAGTCCCTCTTGGAATCCAGCAATCATGTTGTGAGCAACCCAAACCACAAAGAGAAGCCAGATGTGTGAGCTCTGGTTGGCAGCTCCGTAGGAGCCCAGACTTTGAGTCATCTAGCCCAGGTATAGATATGAAGGTGAAAGACTCTCTGTATGATCCCAGCCCCGAGCCATTTGAGCTATCCCAGCTGTGTGAATCTTCTCGGCTGAGACCCTAGACATAGCGGCATCGAGAGAAGCTATCTCTACTGTCCTCTGCTTAAATTCCTGACCCACAGGGTTTCTGAGCTGAATAATGGCTGTCATTTATACCAGTAAGTTTGGGTTGATTGGTTGGGACAAAGGAGAAGGTGAGCATATGTGAAAAGAGACAAAATATCCCTTTGCCAAGAGTCCAGTGTGGGTTGGCTTCTGGTCATAGGTTAATGTAGCAGGTTGGTTTGGACTGATGCTCTGATGGGGCTGAAAGAAAGAGATAAATAAAAGAGAGATGTGTGGCTTGGTGTGGACCTTGCATCCTGGAGACACCACATTGATACAGGGCCTTTTTGTTGAGAACTTAGGGCTTGAAACACTGAGTCACGCTGCATCAGTTAGGATGATCCTAGCAGCAAGCAACAGACACCCTGGAGACTGGGGGCTGAAAATATAGAGATGTTTTCCATTTACATTTAAGAAGCCATGAGGGAATGGAGGCCAAGAGAGGTTGGGTTTAGCAGCTTAGCAAGATCTTTCTACTCTGCCATCCTTACCTAGCATGTTGGTTTGTTCCCAGGCTTGTCCCCTTATGGTGGTAAGCCCAAAAGCACATGGTTGGAGAAAAACATACAGCCCCTTTAAATGCCCACTAACCTCAGATAGACTCTTATACTGCCTGACAATTTTACACTATTTTTTTAGTCTATACGCTCTGCATTCATTCTTCCACCTGGCAAAGGTTGATCGAGTTCCTATTATGCCAGGTGACTATTTCTCATTTCTTCTCTCTCCACACATTTCCAACCTGTCCTTTCTTGCCCTCACTCCCAGATGATAATCTTCTTTCCTATTTTCTGAGAGCAAAGAAGCAATCAGAAGAGAACTTGCTCGCCACCACCTCTTACAGCAGCTGCACCCATACCACTCACCCATGCCTTACCGACCGTGCGCAACCTGGCTGCTCGTCTGATGTCCGTCCTCCCCTTGTGCCCCAGACCCGAGCCCCTCTCGCCCACCCAGCAACGCTGTGTCTTTCTCTCTCTCTCTCTCTTTTTAAATTGATTTTGAGAGGGAGAGGAGTGAGAAGCATCAATTCATAGTTGCTTCACTTTAATTGTTCATTGATTACTTCTCATATGTGCCTTGATCGGACTCTGAATAAATGTATGTTGAACTTTATACTCTGTATATTAATCTCTCTTTTGTGTTTTATCTGGTATTGTCTTTTTTTGCAAATATTTTGGGTAATTTCTTTCCTTTTTTTTTTTTTTTTTGTATTTTTCTGAAGCTGGAAACGGGGAGAGATAGTCAGACAGACTCCCGCATGCGCCTGACCGGGATCCACCCGGCACGCCCACCAGGGGGCGATGCTCTGCCCCTCCGGGGCGTCGCTCTGCTGACCAGAGCCACTCTAGCGCCTGGGGCAGAGGCCAAGGAGCCATCCCCAGCACCCGGGCCATCTTTGCTACAATGGAGCCTTGGCTGCGGGAGGGGAAGAGAGAGATCGAAAGGAAAGGGGGGGGGGCGGGTGGAGAAGCAAATGGGCGCTTCTCCTATGTGCCCTGGTCGGGAATTGAACCCGGGTCTCCCGCATGCCAGGCCGACGCTCTACCGCTGAGCCAACCGGCCAGGGCCTGGACTTTTTTTCATTAATTCTCTCTTAACAATGTCTAATCTGTTGTTAAACACAACCATTGATCTTTTGTATTATTATTATTATTATTCTGGAGGTTCTCTGGTTATTTTTCAAGTCTTTGATGTCATTTCCAGATATTTGTTTCCTGTGGCTATTGTACTCAGGCTTGTACTCCATTTCTTTAACATGTAAGCATGATTGTTTTATAATTTACATTTCATAATTCTAATAACACTGGGCTCGGCCTATCTGTTTCTGTTGATGTTGTTTCTGCCTATGATATGCTGTTTGTTTTTTAGAATGCTCGGGTATTTTTCACCTGTTAGGTTCTCATTGTTTTTAAAAAATAACTTGTGGGAATTTTTTGAGGCCTAAGATGAGGGTGCCCTTCTCCAGAGAGGATTTTTTTTCCTTCTTCTAGGTACCTAGGCTCATTTCTGATGTAATATCAATTTAAAATCCATTTAAAGCTCAATTTATTTTTTTACACAGGTGAAATAAACTTGGGCAGCAGATTCTTGCAAGAGCTGTCTTCCCCCCTTTCTTCAGTGATACTTCTTATTCATTTCTTAACTTTCTGCAGGTCTCTGCTCAAATATCACTTTATCAGTGGAGCCTTCCCTGACCACGTGATATAAAATACTATTCCCACGTAGCACTATTTTCTATCCAGCCTTATTTTGTTCCTAGTACCTTTTACCGTATAGAATGCCTGGCACATTGTAGGCATTCAGTGGGTCAACTGTGTGAATAAATGCTTGTTATCCCAGATACTCAGAATCCTTTAGGCATGATTCAGTGTAGTACAGCAAACAAATTTTTGATGGTCAGAGACATGCAAAGAACATAGCAGCAGGTAGTAAGAACTATTGCCCTTTGGAGGTCTGCTTAATTGAAGAATAAAACTTCTCTCTCCAACATGAAGTAATTTTTAAAACATTTTAAATATATTTGATAAATAGCGTTAATTTAATACTCCACCAAAAAGGCAGTATCTTAATAAACAGTTTGTTAAATGGGCAGTGATTAACAAATACATCTGTGCTAAAAATTTCCTATTTAATATAAAAAATTGTATCCGTGCCCATTAAGCTGTGCCACTTGTTCAATAAAGACTTATAGGACTTCAGTAACATATATATGGAAGCCTTGCTGTTATGGAAGTAAACGTTGTAATGTTTTTGTGAAAATGATATCCTATGCCTTGTGCAAGGAAAATCTAAGCGGATTACCTTGGTTTGGCATAAGAATGGTCCTCCACTTCTGAACATTCAATAACTAGATATTGATATAAGTAGACTCGACTCTCTCAGAGAGTTCTCATATTTTAAATTCTTAAGGGGCCTTAGAGAGCAGGTTGTTCTCTCCCCTGGGCTTTACAGATGAGGAAACTGAGGCACAGAGAGAATGACTTGAGCCAGTTCACATAACAAAATTGGATAAGGGGTCCAGGCCTTGACTCAGTTGACTTCCGTCCATTGTGGCTGCCTCCTATTTTATAAAGATCTCAACTTTGAATGAGAGACACTATATCTGTGGCAGGTTTAGCATGAATGAACTGCTTTCTAAACACACTAGTGTTCACAGAAGAGAGCTGGTACTTGAGGCCTGCGCTGAAAGCTTTGCTATTATGTTAGGAGGCAGACCTACTTCATGGCCAACTGGGCATGAGCAAACATCTGACAGAGGTCTCCTCTGTGCCACTATCCATTGGGTTAAGAGGGATGATGATGGCATTCTCTCCTAGCTATTGCTGTCTCCCCTGACTGCCCCTCCCCCAGATCTGACAAGCAGAGGGAACTCAGAATGTCTCAGACTTAGAAGTATTAAGTAGACCATTCAGGTTCTTTACTATGGTCTGCAAGATTCTGTGTGACCTGCCCCTGCCTACTCTTCGGATATCATATTACTGTAATCCATCCTTTCCCTGAACTCACCTGCTTTCCATATTCACATTCTTCAGCCTGAAGCTAGCTTTCTATTCTTCCCATGATGGCTCCTTCCCACCCTTCATATCACAGCTTAAAGTCAAGGAGGGGCCTTCCCTGCTACTCTATCCAAAGCAGACCCTCTTTTTATTCACCATCTCAGCTCCTTGTTTATCTCTTACCTAGCACCTCCGAAGTTTGAAATTGGTTCAGTTATTTGTTTATTCTCTGCTTCTTTACTAGATTGTATGCCCTAGGAGGGCAGGAGACGTGATAGTCTGGATCAGTGGGCCTGTGGGTGCCTTGCATGTAGAAGCAGTCAGTAATCATGTGCTGTATGATGAATGTATAACCCTGGGGAACAAAATTTTTGTTGCATCCACAAAAACACTTGTTCTTTTTTTTTTTTTTTTTTTTTTTTAATAAATTTTTATTAATGGTAATGGGATGACATTAATAAATCAGGGTACATATATTCAAAGAAAACATGTCTAGGTTATTTTGTCATCAAATTATGTTGCAAACCCCTCGCCCAAAGTCAGATTGTCCTCCGTCACCCTCCATCTAGTTCTCTGTGCCCCTCCCCCTTCCCCTAACTCTCTCCCTCCCTCCCTCCCATGTCCTCCCTCCCCCCCCACCCTTGGTAACCACCACACTCTTGTCCATGTCTCTTAGTCTCATTTTTATGTTCCACCAATGTATGGAATCATGTAGTTCTTGTTTTTTTCTGATTTGCTTATTTCACTCCTTATAATGTTATCAAGATCCCACCATTTTGCTGTAAATGATCCGATGTCATCATTTCTTATGGCTGAGTAGTATTCCATAGTGTATATGTGCCACATCTTCTTTATCCAGTCTTCTATTGAAGGGCTTTTTGGTTGTTTCCATGTCTTGGCCACTGTGAACAGTGCTGCAATGAACATGGGGCTACATGTGTCTTCACGTATCAATGTTTCTGAGGTTTTGGGGTATATACCCAGTAGAGGGATTGCTGGGTCATAAGGTAGTTCTATTTGCAGTTTTTTGAGGAACCACCATACTTTCCTCCATAATGGTTGTACTACTTTACAGTCCCACCAACAGTGAATGAGGGTTCCTTTTTCTCCACAGCCTCTCCAACATTTGCTATTACCCGTCTTGTTGATAATAGCTAATCTAACAGGAGTGAGGTGGTACCTCATTGTAGTTTTGATTTGCATTTCTCTAATAACTAATGAAGCTGAGCATCTTTTCATATATCTGTTGGCCATTTGTATCTCTTCCTGGGAGAAGTGTCTGTTCATGTCCTCTTCCCATTTTTTTATTGGATTGTTTGTTTGTTTGTTGTTGAGTTTTATGAGTTCTTTGTAAATTTTGGATATTAGGCCCTTATCTGAGCTGTCGTTTGAAAATATCAGTTCCCATATAGTTGGCTGTCTGTTTATTTTGATATCAGTTTCTCTTGCTGAGCAAAAACTTTTAATTCTGATGTAGTCCCATTCATTTATCTTTGCCTTCACTTCTCTTGCCATTGGAGTCAAGTTCATAAAATGTTCTTTAAAACCCAGGTCCATGATTTTAGTACCCATGTCTTCTTCTATGTACTTTATTGTTTCAGGTCTTATATTTAGGTCTTTGATCCATTTTGAATTAATTTTAGTACACGGGGACAGGCTGTAGTCGAGTTTCATTCTTTTGCATGTGGCTTTCCAGTTTTCCCAACACCATTTGTTGAAGAGGCTTTCTTTTCTCCATTGTGTGTTGTTGGCCCCTTTATCAAAGATTATTTGACCATATATATGTGGTTTTATTTCTGGGCTTTCTATTCTGTTCCATTGGTCTGAGTGTCTATTTTTCTGCCAATACCATGCTGTTTTGATTATCGTGGCCCTATAATATAGTTTAAAGTCAGGTATTGTAATGCCCCCAGCTTCATTCTTTTTCCTTAGGATTGTTTTGGCTATTCGGGGTTTTTTATAGTTCCATATAAATCTGATGATTTTTTGTTCCATTTCTTTAAAAAATCTCATAGGGATTTTGATGGGAATTGCATTAAATTTGTATATTGCTTTGGGTAATATGGCCATTTTGATTATATTTATTCTTCCTATCCAAGAACAAGGAATATTTTTCCATCTCATTGTATCTTTTTCGATTTCCCTTAACAATGCTTTGTAATTTTCATTATATAGGTCCTTTACGTTCTTTGTTATGTTTATTCCTAGGTATTTTATTTTTTTTGTTGCAATCGTGAAGGGGATTATTTTTTTGAGTTTGTTTTCTAATATTTCATTGTTGGCATATAGAAAGGCTATGGACTTTTGTATGTTAATTTTGTATCCTGCGACCTTACTGTATTGGTTTATTGTTTCTAATAATCTTTTTGTGGAGTCCTTCGGGTTTTCGATGTATAGGATCATATCATCAGCAAAAAGTGATAGCTTTACTTCTTCTTTTCCGATATGGATGCCTTTTATTTCTTTGTCTTGTCTGATTGCTCTGGCCAGAACTTCTAGCACCACGTTGAATAAGAGTGGAGAGAGTGGACAACCCTGTCTTGTTCCTGATTTAAGGTAGAAAGTCCTCAGTTTTATGCCGTTTAATAGGATGTTGGCTGATGGTTTATCATATATGCCTTTATCATGTTGAGATATTTTCCTTCTATACCCATTTTGTTGAGAGTCTTAAACATAAAATTGTGTTGTATTTTATCAAAAGCCTTTTCTGCATCTATTGATAAGATCATGTGGTTTTTGTTCTTTGTTTTGTTGATATGGTGTATTACGTTAACCGTTTTGCATATGTTGAACCATCCTTGAGATTCTGGGATGAATCCCACTTGATCATGATGTATTATTTTTTTAATATGTTGTTGTATTCGGTTTGCCAGTATTTTGTTTAGTATTTTAGCATCTGTATTCATTAGAGATATTGGTCTGTAGTTTTCTTTCTTTGTGCCATCCTTGCCAGGTTTTGGTATGAGGGTTATGTTGGCCTCATAAAATGTGTTTGGAAGTATTGCTTCTTCTTCAACTTTTTGGAAGACTTTGAGTAGAATAGGAACCAAGTCTTCTTTGAATGTTTGATAGAATTCACTAGTATAACCATCTGGGCCTGGACTTTTATTTTTGGGGAGATTTTTAATAGTTTTTTCTATTTCCTCCCTGCTGATTGGTCTGTTTAGGCTTTCTGCTTCTTCATGACTCAGTCTAGGAAGGTTGTATTGTTCTAGGAATTTATCCATTTCTTCTAGATTGTTGTATTTGGTGGCATATAATTTTTCATAGTATTCTACAATAATTCTTTGTATATCTATGATGTCTGTGGTGATCTCTCCTCTTTCATTTTGGATTTTATTTATTTGAGTCCTGTGTCTTTTTTCCTTGGTAAGTCTTGCCAAGGGTTTGTCAATTTTGTTGATCTTTTCAAAGAACTAGCTCCTTGTTTTATTGATTTTTTCTATAGTTTTTCTGTTCTCTATTTCATTTATTTCTGCTCTGATTTTTATTATCTCCTTTCTTCGGCTGGTTTTGGGTTGTCTTTGTTCTTCTTTTTCTAGTTCCTTAAGGTGTGAAGTTAAGTGGTTTACTTCGGCTCTCTCTTGTTTGTTCATATAGGCCTGAAATGATATGAACTTTCCTCTTATTACTGCTTTTGCTGCATCCCAGAGATTCTGATATGTCGTATTTTCATTTTCATTTGTCTGTATATATCTTTTGATTTCTGCACTTATTTCTTCTTTGACCCATTCATTTTTTAGAAGTATGTTGTTTAGTTTCCACATTTTTGTGGGTTTTTCCCCCTCTTTTTTGCAGTTGAATTCTAGTTTCAAGGCTTTATGATCAGAAAATATGCTTGGTACAATTTCAATTTTTCTAAATTTGCTGATATTGTCTTTGTGGCCCAACATATGGTCAATTCTTGAGAATGTTCCATGTACACTAGAGAAAAATGTATACTCTGTCGCTTTGGGATGAAGTGTCCTGTAGATGTCTATCATATCCAGGTGTTCTAGTATTTCGTTTAAGGCCACTATATCTTTATTGATTCTCTGTTTGGATGACCGATCTAGAGCCGTCAGTGGTGTATTGAGGTCTCCAAGTATGATTGTATTTTTGTTAGTTTTTGTTTTAAGGTCAATAAGTATCTGTCTTATATATTTTGGTGCTCCTTGGTTTGGTGCATATATATTAAGGATTGTTATGTCTTCTTGATTCAACTTCCCCTTAATCATTATGAAATGACCATTTTTGTCTCTGAGTACTTTTTCTGTCTTGTAGTCAGCATTATTAGATATGAGTATTGCTACGCCTGCTTTTTTTTGGGTGTTGTTTGCTTGGAGTATTGTTTTCCAGCCTTTCACTTTGAATTTGTTTTTATCCTTGTTGCTTAGATGTGTTTCTTGTAGGCAGCATATAGTTGGATTTTCTTTTTTAATCCATTCTGCGACTCTGTGTCTTTTTATTGGTAAGTTTAATCCATTTACATTTAGTGTAATTATTGACACTTGTGGGTTCCCTACTGCCATTTTATAAATTGCTTTCTGTTAGTTTTGTATCTAGTTTGATTCTTCTCTTTTGTTTTTCTATCATTTGTTTTTGTTTGTTTGTGTTCCATACTTCTTTCCTCTGTTGCTACCTTTTTTAAGTCAAGTGTTTTTGTGGTGGTTTTTTTAAGGGTGGTTACCATTAAGTAATGAAAAGGGTACCTACCATATTCATTGTAGTACCCTATCTTATAAGTATTTCTGCACTTCATCATCCTTTGCTACTGTTAATCTCCATCCTCTCCCCCCTTTTTTTCCTTTGTTGTCACAGTTTAAGTTTGGTTTTATTGTGTTCTTGGTGGAGCTGTTACTTGTGGTGTTGTTTTCTTTTGTTCTTTGAATCTGGTTGGAAAACCCCCTTTAGTATTTCCTGGAGTGGGGGCTTTCTGTTGATAAATTCTCTCATCTTTTCTGTATTTGTGAATGTTTTTATATCTCCTTCATGCTTGAAGGATAGCTTTGATGGGTTTAGTATTCTTGGCTGAAAGTTCCTCTCTTTCAGGGCTTTAAATATTGGGGTCCACTCTCTTCTAGCTTGTAGAGTTTCTGCTGAGAAATCTGATGATAATCTAATAGGCCTTCCTTTATATGTTGTACTCTTCTTTTCCCTGGCTGCCTTGAGAATTTTTTCTTTGTCATTGGTTTGTGTCATCTTTATTATGATGTGCCTTGGAGTGGGTTTGTTGGGGTTAAGAAAACTTGGTGTTCTGTTTGCTTCTTGAATTTGAGGCTTTAGTTCCTTCCACAGGCTTGGGAAGTTCTCGTCTATTATTTGTTTGAGTATATTCTCCATTCCATTTTCTTTCTCTTCTCCCTCTGATATACCTATTATTCTTATGTTATTCTTTCTGATGGAGTCAGACAATTCCTGTAGGGCTTTCTCGTTTTTTATTATTTTTGAGTCTCTTTCTTCTTCTCTCTGTTGTGCCTCAAGTTGTTTGTCTTCTATTTCACTAATCCTATCTTCAATCTGGGCTGTTCTGTTAGCTAAGCTTGTTACCTCGTTTTTCAGCTCGTGAATTGAGTTTTTCATTTCTGTTTGATTTGAAAAACACTTGTTCTTATCTAATTCAAGTGTGCTGATCTCAAATCTGACATTAGTTTTTCTCTGTAAGCTACAGTTTTTATGCAATTCAAGATTTTAGGTTTTCATCTTTTTTTTTTTTTTCATTTTTCCAAAGCTGGAAACGGGGAGGCAGTCAGACTCCCGCATGCGCCCAACCGGGATCCACCCGGCACACCCACCAGGGGGCAATGATCTTCCCATCTGGGGCGTCATTCTGCTGCAATCAGAGCCATTCTAGTGCCTGAGGCAGAGGCCCCAGAGCCATCCCCAGCGCCCGGACCATCTTTGCTCCAGTGGAGCCTCGCTGCAGGAGGGGAAGAGAGAGACAGATAGGAAGGAGAGGGGGAGGGGTGGAGAAGCAAATGGGTGCCTCTCCTGTGTGCCCTAACCGGGAATCGAACCCGGGACTCCTGCACGCCAGGCCAACCGGCCAGGGCCTAGGTTTTCATCTTATTGTAAAATTTTCAACATTTAGTTTAACATAATGAAGTAGAATGTCTTCTTGGGCATCATCTTTGTGAAAATATAATAATTTATATAATGCAGTAAATATACTAAAATGTATGATCACATTAGAATTTGTCTACAATTTCAAAATAGAACATATTAAAACATTTTAATCATAGAATTTGCGCAAAACTTAAATTCTATTCAGGCAAAAATTTGTGTTGGTAGCTCTTGCATTTGTGTACTTGTTGAGGACAATCTCGTTTGATGATCCAGCAGTAGTCTGTCCACCACTAACAGCTCCAAGATTTTTGGGAAACTTATTTTTATTTATTTATTATTTATTTATTTATTTTTTGTATTTTTCTGAAGCTGGAAACGGGGAGGCAGTCAGACAGACTCCCGCATGCGCCCGACCAGGATCCACCCAGCACACCCACCAGGGAGCGATGCTCTGCCCATCCAAGGCGTTGCTCTGTTGCAACCAGAGCCACTCTAGTGCCCGAGGCAGAGGCCATGGAGCCATTCCCAGTGCCCGGGCCATCTTTGCTCCAATGGAGCCTTGGCTGCGGGAGGGGAAGAGAGAGACAGAGAGGAAGGAGATGGGGAGGGGTGGAGAAGCAGATGGGTGCTTCTCCTGTGTGCCCTGGCTGGGAATCGAACCCGGGACTTCCGTACGCCAGGCTGATGCTCTACCATTGAGCCAACCGGCCAGAGCCAAGATTTTCGGGAAATTATCAAGGTGACTATTCAGGAAGTGAATCTTAATGCTCATGTTACATCAAATGTCGCAAAAAGCCAACAGCATCCTTTGAACCAGAAGTTCGTAGTTTTCTGCTCTTTTGTTGCCAAGGAAGTTCTTTGTAACTGCCACAAAAGACTGCCATCCTGCTTGCTCCTCCTTATTCATCTTCCTGGAAAATTCTTTGTCACGTATGATGGTTTGAATTTGAGGTCCATCAAATACACCTGCTTTTATCTTCTTGAAAGACAAGACAGGAAAAGCAGAAATAATATGTTGAAAGCATTCACTTTCTCTATTCAAAGCCTGAACAAACTGCTTCATTAAGCCAAGTTTGATTGAAGTGGGGGAAAATGATCCTGTCTCGATATATAGAACTGTCTTGATACATAGAACTACAGGTTCATTCACAATATTTGGCATCCCTACTTCCATAGCTTCACGTTTTGGCCACTCCTTCTGTGTCCAGTGTTTCTGCCAAGCTCGGCTGTCCCACAAACACAGAAAGCAAAGATACTTCGTGAAACCTCTCTGTTGTTCTAGAAGGAAATTTACCATTTTAAGATCCACACAAATGATCCAGTTATGCTCCTCATACTTCAGAAAGTCAAGGACAATTTTTATGTCATTATAATCTTCTTGCAGATGAGTTGAATAACCAACTGGAACCGCTGCATAAACATTACTGTTGTGGAGGAGAACATATTTCAGACTCCGTTTAGAGCTGTCAAGAAATAGCCGCTATTCTGTTGGACTGTAAGTGGTAATACCTAGCTGGCTGAGAAGACTACTGATATCATGACAGTAAACAAAATGTTTGTCTTCAGAAAAAAAGTCCACAAAAATTTGTTCACGCTTCCTGAAATGTGATACTTTAGCTGACCAGTGAAGTACATTCTTTTCTTGAAGACTGGAGGCTAATAACTCAGTTGCTTTCTTTAATAGGCCTAAATCTCTTACTAAGTCATTCAATTCAGGTTGGCTAAACTGCTGAGAGGTTAATGACTGTTTGGCATCAGAAGAAGACCCTTCAGATTCTACAACCATTTCCTCATGCATCTTATCAAAATGCACTTGGTCACCATGTTCACTTTCTTCATCCTTAGAAGAAATAAAACCATTGAAAGCTGGAACTGGGAGTGTCTCAGAGTGTGGGATAGGTCGTATTGCTGAAGGAATATTAGGATATGTGAATATATGCCGTTTTTTCTTGCCGATGCCCTTTGTATGGATCAGACAGAAATAACAGTCACTACTGTGGTCCTTAGGTTCACGCCAAACCATGGGAATACCAAAAGGCATTCATTTGCGTTTTCCTTTTGTCCAGTTACGAAGCATTTCCCCACAATTATGACACACAATATGAGGAGCCCAATTCTTGTCTTGATCGCCAGGGGAATTGAAAATAGGCAATATATGCACATGTCACAAGTGATGACATATTGCACCTTTGACGTTGAAGTGTGTAACAGCCACATATAGAACAGAAGGTGTCAGGACTATTCTTACATTTGCGCCTACTCGAAGAAGCCATGATTCAATCTTAAAACAAAATAAGAGTGTGTTTTTTGTTGGTTTTTTTTTTGTATTTTTCTGAAGCTGGAAATGGGGAGGCAGTCAGACTAACTCCCGCATGCGCCCGACCGGGATCCACCTGGCACGCCCACCAGGGGCGATGCTCTGCCCATTCAGGGTGTCGCTCTGTCACGACCAGAGCCACTCTAGCGCCTGGGGCAGGGGCCAAGGAGCCATCCCCAGCGCCCAGGCCATCTTTTGCTCCAATGGAGCCTTGGCTGCGGCTGCGGGAGGGGAAGAGAGAGACAGAGAGGAAGGAGAGGGGGGAGGGGTGGAGAAGCAAATGGGTGCCTCTCCTGTGTGCCCTGGCCGGGAATCAAACCCGGGACTTCTGCACGCCAGGCCGACGCTCTACCACTGAGCCAACCGGCCAGGGCCAAAATAAGAGTGTGTTTTTATCAGACAGTAATTTTGTAATTTAAAAACAACTACAATTATGTAAAAGTGATGTTTGTAAAACATTAATTGCCTTGTGGTCATGTTCAGTCCAAGAGTCATTGCCCTTTAACTCCAATTTAAAAACCAATGCATGCCATTAACTATAAGAAAAAGAAATTAAAATTGCATAAAAACTAGAGCATGCACCAATAAATGGATTTCAGATTTGGAATCAGCAATGCAGAAATATATTGAAAAAGTTCTAAAACCTCATGCAACAGAAAATGAAAAGAAAAATTGTTCCCCAGTGTAATGAAATGACCTCTTAGAGTTACCTCTAGACTCTATCTACCCTGTGGCCTGCACCTGTGCATCAGCAAAATCGGACCATTCTATTACAGCTGAGTGTGCTTTTCTGTAATAAACAAAACTTCTCTGTCTTCCCTGGTTTCTTTTATCTTTTATCTCTTTATTCTTTCCTTCTCCCTTTTGTGTGATCCCCCCCCCCCCCTTCCCCAGGCAGGACTCTACCATAGATTTCACCTTCTAGAATGGGAATTTTGCTTCTGGATATTTCCCATGCATCCTTTTTTTTTTTTTTTTTTTAACTTTAATTTAGAAAGTTAAATTTAACAAGGTGACATTGATCTATAAGAGTACATAGGTTTCAGATAAACATTTTTATAGCCGTTGAACTGCTGATTATGTTGTATACCCTCCACCGAAAGTCAAATCATTTTCTGTCACTTTATATTTGTCCCTCTTTACACCCTTCCCCCTCCTTCCCACATCTCCTCCCCCACCCCCCGCCCCTATTTCCCTTCCCCCACATACCCCTCTCACTGGGGTATGACACCACTTCATGCATCTTGAAGTTCTGAATTGATACTGCTTTTCTCCCCATTTCTCCTTTAGCTCATCATGTTGACTTTGACCTGACAGCTTTGATCTTTGTTCTTTTCCATACAGGTCATATTATTTTTAAGTTTCCTTAAGAGAAGAGAACATTGTTTAAATTTTTCCATTTGTTGTCTGCTTGCTCATTTTTTTTTAAACCAAATAAAGCTCTATCCAGGCCTATTATTTGGTCAAAAAACAGTATGCAATTTTTCTCTTGATTCTTCCACTTCTTTTTCTGGCTGTGCTCAAATCCTCCCCTATGAGCATGAGGTCTGCATGTTTTGTTAAGTCCTTTTGCTGCCCATGGAAGATGGGTCATAGGCTGAGACATTCAGTAGTATTGTCATCATCAGAAAACATTATTTGTTTTTTTTCTTTCTAATTAAATACTTAAACCTCCAGGAGCCACTGGGTCACTCAGAAGAAGGTGTGTCCCAGTTAAGTCTTTAGCATTAGTGTCCTGCTTGGGGTGAGTCTGGAACATGTGGCTCCAGGGGCTGGCTTAGGCGTGACATTTTCTCTACCCGGCTGCACTGTTGTTGTCTGCTGAAATGGTTAATTTTTGATGGTGATTCTCCCATCTGTTTTCTTTGTTCTCATTTACATTTGGAAGGGGGAAATATCTATATTGAGAGGGGTCAATGAATACACATACATACACACATACACACACTGAGTCATATGCTGAATAATGATGTTTTAGTCAACAACAGACCACATGTATGATGGTCCATTTAGCCTAAGTGTGTAGTAGGCTATTCCATTCAGGTGTGTGTAAGTTCACTCTATGATGTTTGCATAATGACAAAATTGCCCAACAATGCATTTTTCATAACATATCCCTCTTGTTAAGCAGTCATTAAGATGGATAGAGATAGATAGATAGATGCACACAGACGTGTATGTGTCTGTAGGTAAGGAAAAGAATAACAAAGTGTGCATACTGTTTTGAACTATTGAGTGTGTTCTCTGCTTTATAACGTTTGCTTTTGTCATACTTGATATATGGGCATTATTGATATCTCAATATTGCTTTTGGTGAGTCATGTTTGCACTGTTATAAGAAATTTCAGCTTGGGTTATAAATGCATTGTAGGTATTAATGAGAACTGCTGTTTATGAGTACCTTTTCCTCCTTTAGGGAAGTACTCATGCAGTTCTTTTGTTGATGCTTGTTTGGTTCAACCAACATTTTGAGGACACCTGTTTTATGCCAAGCAGCGCCCTGAGAATACCGAATGGTTCTCTATCTCCCAATTTGTCAAAACCTATTTGTATTTTAACTATTTTTTTCCACTAAATTGGCAGGTTTAATGATATACCTCCAATTCTATCACCTATTCTGTCAGCAAGTAATTAATAAAAATGTTAAATAGTACTGGGAAGAACTGACCCTTGTGGAACTACATTTATTAAATTCCCCCAACCTGACATTTACATTGACCTATTAATCAATTTTGCATTCACTGGATACATAAATTATAGTTTCCAAGTTTCATGATGGGTAGGTCATACAAAATAAAACCTACAGTATTAAATAAATTCTTCTCCTTGAAAGTGAAGAATCATTAGATTTATTCTCAAAGCCATGTTCATTTTTACCCTGGTTGTAGCTCTTTATTAAAATAAGCTAGGCATGGCTTTCATGTTTTTCAGACTTTTAAAAAATATTATTTGGATGATGGTTCACAAAACCATAGAGGTTTCAAGTGTACAACTCAACATAACACCATCTACACATAGCATCAGATACCGTCCACCCCAAGTAAAGTCTCTTTTTGTCCACATCTCCCCTGCTTTGCCCTTCCCCATCTACCCCTACTCCCTCTTTCCCTCTGGCTGTTGCCACCCTGTTGTCATATCTGTTGTTCTGTATGTATGTTTTTGGCTAATCCCTTCACCTTCTATCATCCAGTCCCCTTGTCCCCTCCTCGGTGACAGCTGTCCATGTGTGCAAAAGTAGGTGAAGGACTTAGTTCTATTAATGCCTTATCAACTGATGCTTATTAGCACCAACTAAACACCAACAGGAATCCCTAGTTTGGGCTGTAGAGAAGAAGGAAACTATTCAGTACTAACAGCTCAACTATAATGCAGTACCGCTGTAAGAAGGCCTTGGGGCAAGGTGCCTCTCTGGCTAGACTGCTCTGCTCTGCTCAGCTCCAGGGGGAAGTCTTTGGTGTTTCAGCTCCAGCTGGAGAAACACAGTCTTTAGTTCTCAGTGAAAAGGGAAATTGTACTCTCTGAGTTAGAGGGAGGTTAACTTATATAGACAGGAGTTTCTGTCCCTGGTCCCTGATTGGTATGTCCTTATGCAAATGCAGACTCCAAATCCTTGCAATTTGAATGGTTCAAAAAGCACTGTCGTGATTGGTCAGAATGGAGCTGCTCTGATTGGTTGATGAAGATGCTGATGGGGGGGGGGCGATATAGCTACACAGCTCCAATTGGAAAGGGAAAATCTCAGTCCTATTGGTTGAAATAGGATTCCAGAAACTCCTTTATAAGGGCTGGCTCAGGCAGCAGAGACACAGGAAGGCAATTCAGTGTATTAGGCAAGCAGCTTAGTTCAGGCTTCTGTCTGCAGTGCAGTTTGCATGAAAAGGCCCTGTGTAGAGGTGGCTGCTAGGCTCTGTTTTTAAAATTTCAGCCCAGGCCTGACCTGTGGTGGTGCAGTGGATAAAGCGTCGACCTGGAAATGCTGAGGTCGCTGGTTCGAAACCCTGGGCTTGCCTGGTCAAGGCACATATGGGAGTTGATGCTTCCAGCTCCTCCCCCCTGTCTCTCTCCTCTCTGTCTCTCTCTGTCTCTCTCTCTCCTCTCTAAAATGAATAAATAAAAATTAAAAAAAAAAAAGTTCTTAATAAAAAAAAATAAAATTTCAGCCCAGTTAGCCACCAGGAGCCCCTCTTCTTAGGTATCTTATTTCTCTGGGTCCATAAACTGCTCTTCTTTGAAGAAAGAAAAAAAATGTAAGGAGAAGGATTTTATCATTTTTGAATATTTTTTTTTGTATTTGCATTCCTAAAACTTTAGTTGTCACTCAAGTAGATTTTGACCTTTCCAGCTCCTCTGACATGAATGACAGATATGGTTCCAGTTTCAATGCAGTATGTTTGCTGTTAATTAAAAACAAGCAAACAAGAAAAGCTTATAAAATACCTCCATAAAAAAATCCATTTGGGAGTATATACTTCAAAGTAGGTACATATGAGAGTACTTACAAGTGGGGTAAATATACTCCCACCCCCTCATCCTTTCATTCCCTTTTCTCATTTTTAAGAAGAATTTCTTTACTTTTAATGACTCACCTTAGAAATTTCTACTTCTCCCTCCTTTTAAATCTCGGCTGGCTGAGCCCTCTGCAGTGCTGGGGCAGCCCCCGTGCCTAGGTTTCAGCAGCCTTTCCCTTTGCATGCTGTCAGGGAGCCTGCTGAGGGATTGAAGTATCTTATCATTCAGTGGAGACTGGAAGATGCTTTTAAGATGTGCTTTTATCCTCTACCCCAAGGTTGCTAATTGCTGGAAGGAGTTCAGGCCCTAATGGTGGGAAGAAAGTCTTTGTTGATCTTGTTCCTCTGTGACTTCCCAGTGCAGAAGTAAAGACGTGCATTACAATAAATCAGTGGTTCTCAAAGTGTGTGCCAGGGCACACTGGTGTGCCCTAGAAGATTTCCAGGTGTGCCCTATGGTATTCCAGAGAAATATGTGCCTGCTGGGGACCAAAAAAAACAAAAGGGATTTTGAAGTTTAGATTTTTGGGACACAGAGGTGTGGGGAATTGGCTGTAAACTGACAGTCTGCCCAGTCCCCTACCTCACTTGCCTGATTAGGTTGCAAAAGGCTGTTAATCTGTGGTGCTGGATTGTTTACACTATACCCCATGTTCCCTGGAAAGGCAAGTTTCTTCTATCCTTTGTTTGATGTAAAGTTAAGATGATATGTATGGTGGGGATTTTCTGCACGCAACACAATTAAGAGTAAAAAGAGAGGAATTCTTCAATGCATTGACCAGGAAATGAGAGTTTGCCTTTCAGATATATGCCCAAACATTGAAGAAATCGCTAGGACACGTCAGGCTCATGTTTCTCATAAACACAAGAATGAAGAAACTTAACACATTTGTGCTGGGACCTGCCAAATTTACTAAATTTTACTAAGAATGTATCTATATATATAAAAAGATAACATTTTTGTCGTTTTTAAAAAAAATTTTAACCCTTTTTTACGAATTCTAAAAAGCATAACAAAAAAATGTAACATAAAAATGTTTTTTAATGTCAAAATAAATTTAATTTTCTTGTGTTTATTTTATTTAATTACCATAAAAGCATGCTTGGACTTTATATTTTTTCTCTTTAATATTTGACTTAATTATTATAAGGTATTTCTCAGAAATTTGTATATAGTGCACCTACAATTATTTGTAGGATTTTAAATGTGCCCCAACTTCAAAAAGTTTGAGAACCACTGCAATAAATGAACGTTTGTGCAAAGCCAGTTGAGATAGGTATAGTCTGTGAAAAAGAAATACACAATTGTCCTCGTGTTTTGTAGCCACATACAATGGGCTTTACCCTCTCCAGAATGGTGGCCTAAGAATGAAGTCCTGACCAAGTACAGTTACTTTTTCTCCAAAGTAATTGAGTCTTATCAGAAAGTATCAATCATGACCAGTTTATTGGACTGCCCAACTTTCTGTGGCCATACTCACTTTGCTGATAGTTTCTGGATGTTGGTGTGTTATACTGTTGGTGGAATGTGCAGCAGAATACTTTGTTTCATAATTTCCCTTCTCTTTCCTCACCTTTAAGAGTTGTAGAATGGAGTCCCACAGCGACGAATCCAGTGCGGGAATAGTGAGAAATATTTACATATACAATCAAATACAATTTCCTTTTCCTTTAGTGCCTTACATACTCTCTGATGGTCACACAACAAGTTTTTGTAGCAAATAACAATCTCCATTTTCCATATGAGGAGATGGAGTTGGGGGCAGTGGTCACATAGGTTGTAGAAGCTCACCCAACTAGTGAGGTGGAGAGTAGGACTCGATATCAGGCTGTCTGAGTCCAGCCCCATCTTTCCCCACAACCAGCCCAGCAGATAAGACACAGCCAGGTCGCTGCCTCTCTTCTCACTTTCTTCCGTCTCCCTGCTAGTCCGGTCTCCTACAGAAGTGATCCTGTAAATTGGGGTCGCCCCCCCACCCATACTCCCAGTTCAGTGGGGATGAAGAAGGAGTCCTTCTGGAATCTTTGGCTTGGTTTTCTGATGAGGCCTCTCTGAGGCTATTTCCAGGTGGTATTCTGTCGACACCTTACCAGGTGGAGGTGAATGCTGAGGCGGTGCCAAGCGACCTGTAAGAGCTTGCTGCCTTGGTGACAGTGTGCCTTCTGCCACCCGTTCTTTGCTTCCCACTCTCATGGCTGCTCCTGTGAGCGAAGAGCTTCCCTTCTCTCCTCGCTCCTGGGCCCAGCTCGCCAGAGCCCACCCACACCTTGTAAAGCACTCCCTTGTGGGCTAGGGGACCCCGGAGTATTTTTCTGGCCCAAGCATCTCTCAGACGCCCTCAGCTGTGTACTGGTACCCACCAGCCACCACTCGCCTTGGCCTGATTGCATGCTCTCTGTCCCGGCTGAGACTGGACAGCCCCTCCCTGCCTTGTGTTCCTTGGGGAGTATTTGCCCAGAGGCAGAACTTTGCTCCACCAGAATTGTATGCTGGGTTGTTTTTCAAGGCATTGTTCTGAGAAGAAAACAGTGTGAGCATTTGCTCTTCTTGCTGGGTACCTGTGCGTTAGGTTTAGTAAGCCTCCACTGTGCCGAACCAAACAGCGCCCGCCTGTGGAGTGCTTCCATTCACAGCAGCCCTTTTCAAAGCAGCTTTATTGTGGTATAATTTACATACCAGCAATTAATCAATTTACAGTGTACGACACAGTAATTTTAGAGCTGTGCAACTACAACCGTGTTTAGAGTAAATTCCGTCATCCTGAAAAGATCTGTTGTGCCCATTTTCAGGTAACCCCATCCCACCCCAGCCTCATGCAACCATTGATTGACTCTGTCTCTACAGAGCTGCCTTTTGGACATTTCATAGGAATGAAATTGTACAATATGTAGTCTTTGGCATCTGGCTTCTTTTGCTGAGTGTAATGGTTTTGAAATTTATCCATGCTGTAGCCATATATAAGTAGTTTGTTTCTTTTTATTGTTGAATAGTATTCCAGAGTATAGGTAGGTGTCCCACATTTTGTTTCTCTATTCACCAGCTGATGGACATTTGGGCTGTTTTCACCTTTTGGCTGTTATGAATAATGTTGCTGTGAACATTCACGTACAAATCTTTATGTGCTTCAGCATGATGCTCCAGCCAACTGAGCTATCAGGTCAGGGCTCCCAAATCTTTATGTGGACAAATGTTTTCATTTCTCTTGAGTGGATACTTTGGAGGGGGGCTTACTGGCTCATATGATGACTTTATGTTTAATCTTTTAAGAAACTGTGCAATTGTTTTCCCAAGTGTTCACACCATGTTACATTACTGTCAGCAAGGCACAAGAGCTCCTGTGTCTCCATGTCCTCGCGGGTGTGCTCCCTTTGGTTTTAGAGGTCGGTTAGAGCAGATGTCTTCTCAAAGCTGTTCCACTCTGCCTGTTCCTCTTCCAGGTGCTGCCCCTTCACTGGACTACAGATTCATTCATTCATTCATTCATTCATTCATTCATTCATTCATTCAAGCATTCCTGCTCCCTACAAACAGGTCTAAATGGCTATAGAAAATATCATTTTACCACCTGCATATTCTTGCCCTCCTAACTAGTAGTGGATATTTCTTTTCCTTTGTCCGACCACCTTGACTTCTCCTATAAAGAAGAAAAGAGTAGCCCATTCCCCCTAAATGTGTATGGGGACTTTGTAATACACCACGCACCAGGAAGGATGTGTTCATGTTAAATTGTAAATGGGAATTCTGAGTATGTAGAAATCAATCAGTGTTACTTTCAAAATGCAGACATTGCTGAGCCAGGGAAAGGTGAGCTGAGCCCTGTTAGACAGGTGGGATCTGACCGTGTGCCGTGCAAGGGCCTGAGAAGAAAAGGAAAAAGAACAAAAAGAGTGACTGCCGGCACCAGGAAGAGAGAAGGGGGTAGTGAAGGTCTGAGGAAAAGGTGTGCATTTGGCCTTTTGAATCAGGATCCCATTACTAGCTGTGTCTCTTTGGGAAGGCACTGAGCTTCCTGGAGCCTCAGATTTCTCCTCAGTTAGCTGGTGATGACTGTGTCAACCTTGGGGGCACCGTGGCCTCGAGCCAGTGTGAGATTTGCCTGGCACAGGGCCCGGCACTTAAAAGGCAGGGACAATGGAGAAGGACTAGGGAGGAGGTGGCGAGAGCCGTGTTCTGGGTCAGGGTGAGCGCTGCAGAATGTAGAGCAGTGATCTCAGACTTTTCTCTAAGGATTACCCAGAGGCCCGGGCTGCACCCAAGAAGTTATGATCCAGGCTCTGGGGGATGGGGTTTGCGAATGTGCATTTCTAATAAGTTCCCAGGTGCAGGTGCCGCTTTGAGAGCCCCAGGTGTAGGAGAGAGAAACCGCTGGGGAACCAGGTCCAGGGCACAGAGAAGGGGTGATGCCTTCTTGATGCCTTACCCACTCCAGACTCTGTTTAAAGAGATGAGGTCCCTGTCCTCAATATGTCTTCTAAGGCAAAGATTCTTGGAGGGTTGTAGGAGGACTGAGAATACACCATGCACCAGGAAGGATGTGAGAAGGTGGCTTCGCATGCCCAAAAGATCCTGCACAGGGACCTTTTCAAACTCTACCTGTCCCCAGCAGGAGATTCTAATGTTGCGTTTCCAGAGGGCATCCTATATCCTCCTACTCCCAGTGGCTTTGTATCTTCATTTATTGCTATAGTCATGCTAACCAGAAGAACACCTGGTACTGAGTAAGTGCTCAGTAGATATTTGTTGAATGAATGAATGAATGAATGAAGGCTGAGAATTACCACTTGCATGTGTTTGCTAGGGCTGCCATCACAAAATACCAGACTAGGTGGCATAAATAACAGATTCTTTTTCTCATAGTTCTGGAGGCTGAAAGTCCAGGATCCAGGTGCCAGCAAGTTTGGTTTCTCCTGCCACCCCTCTCCTTGGCTTGCAGATGGCCACTTCCACCCTGCATCCTCACCTGGTCTTTCTTCTGGGTGCTTGCATGCCACTGGGGCGTGTCTGTCTGTCCAAATTTCCTCTTCTTATAAGGACACCAGTTCTATTGGATTCGAGCCCCACCCCTATTATTACATTTAACCATAATTATCTTTTTCAAGTTCCTATCTTCAAATATAATTGGGGTTTAGGGCTTCATATATAAGTTTTGGGGGAATACAATTTAGTCCGTAACACTATTGTAGGGAACCGTGGCTGCTGACTGGAGGGGTCATATTTCTCAGCTTGGGGCTCTATAAAGTCTGTAACCCCTCATCTGGTAGATTCCTTTCTGCCTTACTGAGTACAGGCAGAGACTTGGATCTTAATGGAAGAAAAGGAAGAAAAGAACCGACAGACACAGTTTTGAGGAAGAGCTATTTATTTCTTTTATTCCAGAGCCATTGCTTAGTAGTGATACAGTTAATTTTTTTCTTGACAGTACAGCATGAAACTGTGTTTGGTTATTCCTCACCTGTAGTTGTTTATAACCCTGTATCTTCCCACATTTCTAAAATTTGACTCCAGAGCAGAAGCATCCACCTGAGGAGTGCTGCCCTCAATGGGGTGGGGACAGCAGGGGCGCTGGAGGATAGGACAAGGGGACAGGCGTGGCAGGGGTCTTGCTGTTTTGCCTTTGGGTATGGCAGAAGAAAATAGGGAATTTGTCACTGATGCTTCGAGTCTCACATCACCTCGTCCCACTGTGGCGCGGGCCACATACAGTACAGGGTCTCAATAATACATTACACCTGAGACCTCTACTTCATTTGCGGATATTGTTATCAGTGAGTTCAGGTACCACCTGTGTGAGGGCCTTGCTCCCCTTCTCTGTTGGTCTGGAGCAGCACTGAGTCTGGGGGCTGCAGGAAAGATGTGCACACGTCCTGCCTGTAACTGCTCCCTCCCCAAGCTGCAGGCTTGGACCTTCCCTCCCCCCCCCCCGCTAGGAGAGGAAGGAAGCTGGGAGGTGGGGGGGACTTGGAGGTACAACCCTCTCCCAGGGCTCCCTCATTCGGTAGTAGCAGCCAGTGGCAGTTCGCCTCTGCATTGCGGAGTTGGAGAAGCCATGGAGGTGACCATTTTCAACCTGTCCCTGCCAAGTCCTGTCCTAAACCTGCTGTGTTTGGCCTCCCTTGCTCACTCTATCTCTCTCCATGTTGGTCCGCTCACCCTAGTTGAACATGCTTCATATGACCAACTCCTTCCCATTCCTCCACTGACCATGCCCTTTCCACTTTGTTCTAACAGTTGGGCTGCAAGCACTGTAAGGGTTTTAAGGCTGTAAACTTTGGAGATATGTTGAGTACTGTGGTCATGTTAATTTGCTAAGGCTGCAGTAACAAAGTACCACAAACTGGGTGGCTTAGCTTCAAATGTTAAAACGTTACTGTCGCTCAGTTCTGGAGGCTGGAAGTCTGAAATCAAGGTGATGGCAGGGCTATGCTCTCTGAGGGCACGAGGGATAGATCTGTTCCGGCCTAGCTCCTGGCTTCTGGTAATTCCTTGGCTGGCAGCACAGTGCCAGTCTTCATATGGCTTTCTCCCTGTGGGTGTGCCTATATTTGAAGTTCCCTTTTTATAAAGGACTTCAGTCCTATTGAATTAGGGACCCACTTCAATATCATCACATCTTAATTTACTTATTACATCTTCAGTGACTCTATGTTTGTAACAATAATTTGACTTACTATGAAGAAATAGCTTTAGATATAGTCTGAATTAGTGTTTTAGAGAATATACTTGTAAATAAATGCTATATCATTAATTTCTATGACATGTCTACTTTTAAGATAGCAATGGTTGGAAATTGCACTTTATACAGAGGAGGAAGCAAAGAAAAGGGCAATAACATTTGAAGGTGCAAATCTCGGAGGCAGAATTAGAAGAGAGTGGAGGTATATTGAATCCTGAGTTGCCGGTTTTGGGTAGCATTCTGGGACAAGTGAAACCAGTAAGTGGGGCTAAGAATTGGGAGCTTTGAGTTGGGTTTCTGGCATCAAATGCCTCTGCTTTGGCCAATCGCTCATCCTCTGTAAGCCTTAGATCACTGCATCTTGGGAGGCAGAATAATACTGCCTTAGAGAGAAGCAATAGGAAGGAATGAATTATGTTGTAAATGTGTTTAAGAGATCCTCAGACGAAAGGCAGTACCAGATCCATGGTGACTTTTAATTACCAGTTGGAAAGAGATAAAAATGATCTCCCTTTTTCCATTTATCTCTGTGGGTCATTGCTGTAATCACAGGTCCAGAGGTGAGCATTATTGATATGGAGGTGAGCACGGTGGACTCAGAAGGCAGATCAAAGAGAAAATCAATCAGGTGGATGAATTCACCAGTCTTGAAATAAATTTCCCAGTGTGATACATGCTGTTCAGATTATGACATGCGGACAGTTTGCCCTCTTGCGCCTGGGTCTGCTTTTGCTCCTGAACTGTTCCGAGCCCTTGGCCGCTTTGTAAGCTCACGGTAGGGCCCTTGATCTCTGAACATGACCTTGACAGTTCATGAGCTCCTGGTGGATCTGTTCCTCAGAAGCATGCCTCTGAATGAACACTTGCCATTACAGAATCTTTTTGTGTGCCCCCTAACAAGACAAGCAGAACAATAATGTGGCTCCTGGTCCACATTATCACTGTTTAAGAAAAACCTCTGCCATCAATCTTGACTCACTTGGTCTAAAGAAATGTCCTGAGAGCAGCATTGGCATTATTCTTTCCTTCCTTGCACTAGCTAGCAGCAGAATTCACCTACGTAGTGCTCTGATAGATGCCTTTTAACTGAGACCAACTGCAGGAACTATAAAAATTTTATAAATTGATTTTTATTACTTCCAAAGAATGTAGTAATTTGAACCAGATTCACTAAGTGTGTGGTGAGAGTCATCAGAAGAATTCAAGGACAAAATGACCATATTGATCCATTCAACCAATAGCTACTGTAGGCCTAATATGCGCTACCAGCGGGGCTGGCCTAGGAATATTATTCTTGGGTTGCAAAATGATTGTGACACAATTCATTTCTGTTTACCCACTTGTTTCAGGTCAGGCTCCCTGGGAAACAGACTTTGTGATGGAGACTCTCTCCTTGCCCAGGGAAGTCCTCGGTCCTCTTCTCAAGAAGGTTTATTGAGAAACGCAGAACATTCTCTGGGTCCATGGGTAGGGGCTTGAGAAAAGCATGCCTGGGGAGACAGGAAGTTGAGGTGATGCAATCTAAATGAAGGCCTCTGCTGATTCCATGGAGGCTTGAGGGCTGGATTGTCGCAAGTTAAGGCACGGGGACCAGGTCTTTCTATTCCTGCTTCCATCAGTCACTGGACACATGACTTGCCCTCAAGAAGAAGGTGTGGCCTGGGGGGAGGCAGCTCTTTCCAGTCCAGGGTGGTTCCCAGAAGTGCACTCAGCTGAGGGCCCTCAGCAGCGGGAGGAATGTGGGCCTTGGTCCCGAGGGCAGACTCATGGAGATGATGGCCGTGCACTGGCACACCCACTTCCCTGTAGTCAAGTTGTGCTGGGCCTACGGCTGTGTCAGATACTGAGGCTGTGGCAGATGACCTAGGCATGGCAGCCTCCTGAAACCAGTGAGTCAGCAAGCTGGCACCGAGTATTAGTATGAGAAGGGAAGGGAGAGGGGAAGAAGGGGAGATAAACCAGTGCTCATGGGGTGGGCACATAGGAACGGTCGCAGTAACAGAGGAGCCAGGGACTTGGAGGAAACCCCAGGTGACTTCCGCTGCCCCTTCCCCATCAATATTCCTGTCATTGTGTTTGTGTTGGCCTGAGCCCTTTGCACATCTCACACAACAGATAGCCGTCATCTTTCTAGTCTCTTACACCCTGACATGTCTCTAGTCTCCCACCCGCACTGCAGCCATGCTGGGTTCTCTCCTTGCCCAGGGAAGTCCTCGGTCCTCTTCTCAAGCTGCTACTCCAGGCCGCCTCTGGCCTTTGCTGCCCATTTCCTTGAAGGTACGCGTTTTGGGCTGCTCCCACAACTGTCATGTCCTTGTTCCTGTGCTCATAATCTACTTTCCACCCCTTCCACTGAAATTCCTTCAGTGTGTGAATGATTCTCTGCTGTTGTCCTCTAGGCTTTGCTATAGCATTTGGTGGCACCCCTTTTTCATGAATGTTCTTTTTCAGGCTTTCCTGAAACCGAGCCTCTTCCAGATTTTCCCACTTGTGCCTCTTTGCCTCTATATTCTACTCTTACTTTTCTAGAAGCAGGAGGTCCCCCTGATTGTTTTTTGCCTTCTCTTTCTTCCCTCTTTTCCAGTAATTTTATTCCCTGGTAATGAACATAAAGCTCCTTTAATTACAAATTAAGTCTCCTCTCCTTGAGAACAAGGAATGCTTTCACATTTCCTCTTGAATCATTTATTATCATAATGCTATGTAGTAAAAACCAATCCCACAAAATCTCAGTGGCATGCAACTACGAGCATTTATTTTTCATTCAAGTATCTGCAAGTCAGTTTGGCTAAAGTTTGGCTGGTGTGGGCTGGGCTGGCCCTAGGTTTCAGGCTTTATTTAGGTCTGCTATACACATCTCTCATCTTTCTTATATCGGGGGCACACTTGTACCCTAGGCATGCCTTTTTCATGGTGAGGGCAGAAATACACGATGCAGATCCTATTGGCCAAAACAAGTGATATGACTAAGCTCAACATCACTTTATTGTTTCTGATAGCTTCTGTGGGTCAGGAATCCAGAAAAGGCTCCACTGGATGGTCCTGGCTCAGGGTCTCTCGTTGAGTTGCAGCCCGATGGCCTAGCAGAAGCTGACCAGTACTCCCAGGCTTCCCCACAGGGTCCCTCTGCGTGTGCTGTGTGCTACTTGGGCTTTCCCTCAGCTTGGTGGCTGTAGGATTGTTGGACTACTTACAAGGCGGCTTAGAACTCCAGCCCAATTGCACCATAGAACCAAGTTGAAGCCACACTGTCTTTTAAGACCAGCCTTGGAAACCACATAGCATCACTTCTGCCACTCTCTTTTAGTTGAAACAGTCACAAAAGCCTGCCCGCTTTCAAGGGGAAGAGACACAGATCCCAGCTCTCGATGGGAGCATTAAGAAGTGCTTGATGAATGGGAGATGGTGTTGCAGCCATCTGGGGAAAATACAATAACAATGTGCCACAGTGGGGCAGGGAGGTAGTCTGCCACAGTGGAGGGGAGAAGAGTGAATCTTTCCTAAACAAAAACTATCATATGCCCTTAGCATTTTGTATGGGGCTGTACATACAGTGGATACACAGAAATGCATATGGATAACTGTATTAGCTTGAGTGCCTAGAAACATGGCCTCGACGGGGAACATGTGCGAGTTATTGAGGGATTGCTCTCATGAAACGCCCCTAGTGGAGTAAGAAGCAGCATCGGACAGAGAGAAACGAGGCAAAGATGAGGTTTTAGGAGAGGTCTGGCTTTGCCCTATGTTATGGGCCGAATGCTTGTGTCCCCTCAAAATCTATATGTTGGAATCCTAACCTCCAATATGATGGCATTGGGAGGTAGGGTTTGGGGAGGTAATTAAATCATCAGTGTGGAAACCTCACGAATGGGAATGCCTTCGTTAAAGAGAAGCCGGAGAGCCCCCTAGCCCTTTTCTACCATGTGAGGACACAAGAAGAAGACAGCAGTCCGTAGCTTGGAAGAGAGCTCTCATCAGAGCTTGACCGTGCTGGCACCCTGATCTCTGACTTCTAGAACAACGAGAAATGAATTTCTGTTGTCGATAAGCTATCCAGTCTGTGGCATGTTGCTAGAGCAGCACAAATGGATGAACTGCACTGCAAAGGCTTACTGCCTTCAGGCGTGGGGTCCGACTTTTATTCCCTTGCCTCTGCCAGTCCCAGGTGCCCTTAGAGGAGGAGGGAGAGGCATCTATAGAAAAGTCAGCTTCCATAAGGTAAGCAGAAACCTCCTGAGAGAGGTGCAGGTGTGAGCCGTACGCGGCCAGTACCTGCAGCAGCAGGAGAATGGGCACACCTGCCTGGTGAATGGGGATCTGACTGGGACACCAACAGCATTGGCTACCGGCCGCCCCTTGTACCACTCAGATCCACCCGTTTCTTGCTTAAGCTTGTTCTGTCCTCTTATAACTTCTCCAGGATTCTTGTCAGAATTTTTCGGGTTACTGAGACAATCTACAGCTCCTGTTGCTACAGTTGGTCCTGAGGCCATAGCAGATACTCATCTCCCTTGTCTGCTACCGTTTCTAGAACCCCCTCCCTTGGCTAGCGTCTCTGCTGATCAAGGTGGCTTGTCTGGTGGAGTGAGACCCAGACTTTCATCCCTGAGGTGTCCGAGCCCTCGGTTACCATGCCCTTGTCAGGATGTGGTTGATGTACCTACCAATTTACAGTAAAAATTGTAACTTGGACCAAGACACACCCGGGTAGATCACCCATCATCTCCATCACATGTCCTCTGGGTTCCTCCCTGCCCCATTATGAGCAGCGTCCCTGCTTCTTCGTGATGATCACTGTCAATCAAACCCCCTTGCCAGTAAGACATCTATCTCCATTTCTTTGCCTGTTAGTGGAATGAGGAGCCTAGAGTAACCAGGGAGGCAAGGGTTACAGCTTTAATTTTAGTAAAAACTGTGTCCCCTTATGGGAGAAACATCTCTAGAAGCAAAGAGCCTAAAGTATGAAGCATAGGAAACACCAATTTCCCAAGTAGCACTGTGGGTAATAGTAAGTAGGGACCACTCCTACTTCCCCCACCCTCTGATGCTCACACCTGTGCATTCTGCTTATCGGGGCCAGCCCCACATAATGCTCTTGATTTAAAGTATATGCTCCTTCGCAGAGGACAGTGTCTCACCTGTGCAAGGTGTTGTGCTCAAGCTTGTGGCTCAGCTGTGCCTTCCAGGAATTGTTCAGTGTCCTGTCAATCCAACAGCTTCTGAAGGGTGTGCCAGGATTTAGGACCAGTGGGTCAGGAGGTCACGTGTCCGTACGCACTGCCTCTTTCCTGCGAAATAGATTTCTCTGTGTGAAGTGAATTTATGCAGGTCAGACTTTCAGGGATAGCAGTCAATTGCACACTGTGAGTCTGTGGATGGTGGTGGATGCCAAGACCTACAGGCGGGAGAGATACGTATTCATCCCTGGAATATTTGTTAATCCTAATCAGGATGAAATATTGCCCTTTTCAAGGTGGAAGAGAATCAACTAATCACCAAATAGCTGGTTGGTCTCCTCTAAGGATGGTACCATATGGGGGGCTCAGGACTGGCCTTTGTGGTTGGCAGGTTGGACATTCAGCAGCAAGCAGTAGCTAGAGAAACCTTGGAGAGTGGGAGCCCATGGTTTTGGGCCCATATGTTGCCACTATTCCTCCATCATGGCTGCTCCATTCACAAACCTGCTGCAGCACGTTGTTGCTCTGGGCCCCTTTGATGGAAGCCGTCTAGTCCACCCATTCTGCAGATGAGACGTCATGTGCAGAGGGGTTAGGAATTGTTCAAGGTCTTAGCACTTGTGAGGTGGTTCAGGAGTTTATATATACCATTTCTGCTGAAACCTGTTGCCTCTTCTATGCTCTCAGACCTATTTCCAGGATATCTATGAATAGAAGAAAAAGTCACCTGTGGTTGATTGCACGTGGGTGAATTGACTCACCTTGAAATGCCAGATGTAGATCAGTTTTAGTTTTTCAAAATAGGCTCTGACTCAGGTAACTGTTCTGTTCAAGGACAGGAGCTGGTGCCGGATCTTGCACTGATTCAGGGAGTGATTCAGACCGAGAGCTGGCTAAATCTGGGAGGGTTTTTGCATTGCATTATCACCTTCTAGGTGTTCATCTTACCCCTTAGCTAAGAATAGATCTGGCCAACAGACCTTTCTGAAGTCATCTCCTTCACGAGTGTTCTGAGTTTTCTTTCTGTGTCCAATTGAAACAGTAAGGACCACTGCATGTTGAACTTTTCTTTTTCTCTTTTCTGTTCAGTTTGTCCTTGGATGATGGCCTTCTTCCAGGTGCTTTTGGGTTGACTAGAACATTAAGGACATGATTGGCTCGCAGAAGTGAATTCAACTTGCCTAAGCTATTTATGTGGGAGCCAGGCCTTGACCTCAAGTGGCTTAGCTCCAAGGCCACTCTCTGTTCCAACATGTCTGACTAAGGCTGGGCTAAATGTTTGTTTTTGTTTTTGGGTTTTTGTTTTTTTTTGTATTTTTGTATTTTTCTGAAGGTGGAAATGGGGAGGAAGTCAGACAGACTCCCGCATGCACCCGACCAGGATCCACCCGGCATGCCCACCAGGAGGCGATGCTCTGCCCATCTGAGGCGTCACTCTGTTGCAACCAGAGCCATTCTAGCACCTGAGGCAGAGGCCATGGAGCCATCCTCAGCGCCTGGGCCAACTTTGCTCCAGTGGAGCCTTGGCTGCTGGAGGAGAAGAGAGAGACAGAGAGGAAGCAGATGGACGCTTCTCCTGTGTGCCTTGGCCGGGAATCGAACCCGGGACTCCTGCACGCCAGGCCGATGCTCTACCACTGAGCAAACCGGCCAGGGTTTGGGCTAAATGTTTTTATTTATTGACAACTATTGATGAGAAACTAGCACCTACTTGTTTAGCAGTGTCATAGGGAATTAATGACTGGGGGATTGGATCAAGATTAACATAGTAACAGTTTTGGATTTTATTTTATTTGATAGGATAAAGTGAAATTTCATCAATTGCATAAAGATTATTCTGGTAAGACTTTTACCTTTTTTGGGGGGGACACAGGACAGTTTCTTTAACTTTTTTTTTTTATACTGGCTTACAGATTAGTGGAAGTTAGATTTTTAGAAGATATGGTACAAACAGGCCTCTTCTTATTTTACTGAGTAAATATGAAAAATAAACACTGGATTCTGTGATGTTAAAGGATTAATTTCCCTTGTAAGTGTGTATCCATATCTATTGTTTTCCTTTACAAAATCAGCATAAAATTTTAACTAAAAGGAAATTGTAGGCCACTTTCCTACGCCTTGTAAGGCTTTTAGGCCACTCACATGATCATTCCTGATCAGCCCTGAATGTAGAGAAAGGAGCTGGGAGAAGTATGTGAATGAGGAAGACCCCAAAGCAGGAGGAGCACCTTCCAGTTCTCTCCCCTTCATGGTTCATGTTGTAGTTTCGGTAATTTGTTTCCTGTGTTGTTTAAAAACTGTATCAACTTATATATAAATATAAATATGAAAATATATTAAATATATATATATATATTTGAAGATAGAGAGAGACAGGAAGGGAGAGTGAAAAGCATCAGGTTGTAGTTGCATCATTTTAGCTGTGCACTGATGCTTCTCCTGCATCTCTTTTTTTTTATTTTTATTTTTTTATTTTTTTTTCATTTTTTCTGAAGCTGGAAATGGGGAGAGACAGTCAGACAGACTCCCGCATGCGCCCGACCGGGATCCACCTGGCACGCCCACCAGGGGCGACGCTCTGCCCACCAGGGGGCGATAATCTGCCCATCCTGGGCGTCGCCATGTTGCGACCAGAGCCACTCTAGCGCCTGGGGCAGAGGCCACAGAGCCATCCCCAGCGCCCGGGCCATCTTTGCTCCAATGGAGCCTTGGCTGCGGGAGGGGAAGAGAGAGACAGAGAGGAAAGCGCGGCGGAGGGGTGGAGAAGCAAATGGGCGCTTCTCCTGTGTGCCCTGGCCGGGAATCGAACCCGGGTCCTCCGCACGCTATCCTGCATCTCTTGACCGGGGCCAAGCCTGTGTCCCCTTGCTCAAGCCAGTGACCTTTGGGTTCAGGCTGGCAAGTGTTGGGACATGTGGACGATTCTTCTGCTCAAGCCAGTGACCCTGTGCTGACAAGCCTGCACTCAGAGCCAGCGACCTTGGGGTTTGGAACCGGTGACCTCAGTGTTCAGGGTTAACACTTTATCCACTGTGCCATCACCAGTCAGGTTGTATCAACTTATAGTCAAACAAAAATTAAAAATGAATTTCAAACTCCATGCGTAACTTTTGGGCCCACACCTCTTTATTTCACATTGCCAGAGATGCTTCTGTTTTCTAGGAGGAAAGTGAATAACCTTGGCCCTCTTTGAACGCCAATCATGCTTGCAAGGGAATAAGATTAAAAGTCATCACGTTTAGGCTATTTGACATTTGTCAGGCATTTGTGCTGCTGGTCCATTAGCGCGGAGGACCTGGAGTGGCTATAGTTAGAGAAACGTCTGGAATGGATTCACAGGCAGAACGTGCCTTCTATTGCTGTCACTTTACAGAGATCCTGACGAAAGTGTATTAGAGGCCTTGTTTAGGATCAGTCTGCGTTTCTCCTAAGAACTCATAGCCCCCTGAACTGTCTCATTTCTAATCGTGACCATCCCCAAACAAGAATTTGGCGACCCTTTGGGGCGTGGCCTTCTGTGAACTGTGATAGCCCCGCCTCCCTTCCCTCGAGGAGGCGGTGTGCTCCTCTTCCTCAGTCTGTCTCCCCAGCCAGGCCCTCACTGTCGCAAAATATTTCTGGGTTTGGGCTTAAGAGTGAAAATCCAGTGTGAAGCTGCCTTTGCGGTTCACCTCACCCTCTTAAATGCAGGAAACTTTTCTACACCAGGGAGATCACTGACATTAGAGGCTAGTGGTATTAGCATCAGAAGGGCAGTGACCGCCTTTGTGAATTCAGCCTTTGCTGTTGTTTAACTTCTGCTGGGAGTGACTCCTGGCTACTGGTCTAGAGTTTTCCTGGAGGGAAAGGAGAGGTTGCACGCAGGCAGCTTCATAGTCTCTTTTGACTATGGAAAGGTTCCAGGATGTTCCCTCAGTTCCCAGATCATCACCAGAAATCATTTAAATCCCAGAGGCTCTTCTCTAACCAGCCTAATCCCCGAGTCATTTCTGTGCGCTCCCCGTATCCCACAACGATTGCATTCCTCTGTCCATTTCCAATTTTAATTATGCATTTACTCAGTGGGCTTCCCTTCTGGTTAACTTTTCCTAGTAACTCATTAAACCTCTGAGTCACACATTCATTATTAAAGAGAGGGAAAAAATCGAAAGAACAAAAAAGAAGCCGTGCCCAGGGAGGAACTTGGGGGCGGATCGCTGTGTTTAAGTGTGGCTGACTCTCCGGAGGCCGGGGTTCCTTCCTCTCCCTGCTGCGACGAGCCCTGTGCGGCAGGTCGCCACGCTGAACGCAGGGAGGTCGCTCATCCTGGTGGCTTTGACCATGAGCTTTGGCTGCTGTAGACCAGCGTACAACTCTGGTGAAAGTGCTTCCCTCCTACTTAACTGTGCCCTCTGAACGTAGGTGGTCTCAAAACAACAATGGAGCTACTAATTAAAAACTTCTAATCTTAACTCCTGTCTCTGAAAGAATATTAAAGGGAACCAGTTTAAAGACCACAGAGACACTTCTTAATATTCTCTTTTCTTTTCTCCACAATCTTTCCAAAACAACTCCCCCTCCCACCACGCAGCCCTGCCAAGCTATTTCTTTCTTTCCTCAGCCTCTCCCCGAGCTAAGTTATTTGTCTTCTCATATCCTCCTCTCTAAAATGGGGTCATGGTGGTACCTGGAGGATGTGTCGTTGTGAGGATTAACTGAATTAAATATGTAAATTCTGCCTATGCAGTGACCAGGACATTATATAAATGCTCCCAATGGTTAGCTAATATTTTCATTTCAGCATTCTTAGCCTCAATTTTGTTTTTCTCTCTCGGTAGAAACACTAGAGCAAGAAAACTGGAATCTGACCACATGATTCTTATCGTACACACTAGCTGTCATTTACTGAGCATGACCTGTGTACCAGGCGCCATCCTGAATCCTTTCTATACAGTCTCTGTTTAATTGATACCACAGCCCCGATGGGTAGATGCTATTTTATTCCCATCTCACAAATGAGGAGACTCACTCCTAGAGAGATGAAGCAACTTGCCCTAGGTCACGTGGCTACTAAATTGGAAGAGCTAGAATTTAAACTCAGGGCTGACTGACTTCCAAGTTCATGGTCGAATGGCTTTGCAACAACCTGTAAGCGCATGGTGCTGCCAGACACCAGGAAGGCGTGTGTTCTCTGTATGGGTTTTGACTCAGGAGGGCCATGACCTCTGCTCTGAGACTTGGGGCCTCTGTTGATGAGTGAACTGCCCTTAGAAACAGCTGCTGGGGTGGAGCCGGCTCCCATAGGGTGGGGGTGGGGGTGGGGGTGGGGGAGAAACCACCAGGCGGCTGCGGAGGTGAAGGCCCTGAGAGGCTCCTTGGTATTCAGTCAGAGACAGAAAAATTTATTTTTCTGCAAAGGTTGGCATTTATTTCTTAATAATCAGTTAAAAATTTATGTAGCCTCCCTAATCAGCAAAATAAAGGCTTGCTGTACTTTTATGTGTGCTAGAAACCACTAATGAGTTCTTGGGGATTTATCACTGACTCTAGACTGGAAGTAGAAACCAGTGTATCTGGAAAAACAGCCAAGACACTTCAGCTGCAAGGGAACCTTTATTCCACACACCCAGCGCTGCGTCTGCCTCGGGGACTTGAGGATGAGACGCGGCCCTGCGCAGGGTGTCTGGTGTGCGTTCCTCTACCCCGGGTGACCTAGAACTTCCTGGGCAGGCCCTGTGCCTTCCTGTAGACTCGTCTCCAGAAGTCCAGCTGGGGGTCCCCTCTGCGCAGAGTCCTGGTTATACAACCCATTGTTCCAGGGGCCAGGATGAAACAGTCAGCTTCGCACCGAGTGTCAGGGCAACAAACACGTTCCTGAGTTCCAAAGAGGGAGCAGGAAGAGAGAGGCTGCTGCGGGCTGGCGCAGGGTGACCCGTGCCTGTTCTCTGCGCACAGGAGGCCGGTACCATCAATGGTTGTGGCAATTCGTTGCTATTTTCCTCTTCTTCTTCCTTCTTTGATTTTTTTTTTATTGAATTTATTGGAGTGACACCAGTGGTGGATTCAAATAATTTAACAACCGGTTCTCTGCCCTAATGACCATTTTAAGTATAAAAAAGATATATCGAAAGGTAGTTCATTATTTCCTGCATGTAATACTTATATAAGTATATAAGAAAGAAAGATGTACACAAAACTAGATTATAAGAGAGTTTTAAAATATTAAGGAAAAATATTAAATAACACCTGACAAAAACTAATAAGACTGTTATTTAAGATATTTTCATCTTGCTTCTTGATTGGTGTCCTCACTCGCAATTTTTTTTCACCTATGGACAGAATGAACATTACCACGGGTGCTTAGAATACACTGTTGCGCAGATGAACATTAAAAAATAGTAAAGAATGTAAATTTGTGATTTCCACATTGGAAAGCTGCCCAGGCACACACCATAGAGAGAACCCTGATTACAAGTGCCATTTTAACAACCGGTTTGCTGAACTCAACAAAAAATTAGGTATCGGTTCTGCTGAACTGGTGCGAACCGGCTAAATCCCTCCACTGTGTGACACTGATTAACAAAATTCTGCAGCTTTTAGGTGCAGAATTCTACAACACATCATTTGTACACTGTATTGTGTGTTCGCCCCCCAGTCAGTTCTCCATCCATCACCATCTATCCCCCCTTATCCACCTCCGCCTCCCCATTGTTCCCTCTCCTCTTCCTTCTTCTCTTTCATCTTCTTTCTTCTTTCTCCCCATCTTCCTCCTCTTTTTTTTTTCACTATGAAAGTATATATAGCAAGAGAATATGTCAGGAAGATTTGGCAGGTTTTTCATTCATTTCTCAAACACTTTAAAGCTCTTTGTTGAGCATGGAGTAGGCGGTTCAGAGATAAAAAAAGACATCCTTCCTGTGGGATGTGCTTGGGTTAAGGCAGCAGTGTTCAACTGGTGGACCATGGCACACTGCTGCACCACAAGAATTTTTAAAGCATGCAGTCCCTGACTATTTATTCAGGGGCACTGGCCTCTATTCCCTTAGACTGTAAAATAAAAAAATGACAATAGCCAACACAACAATAGCCGTTTGGTGTGAATGAATCAACTGTATACCTATGTTGGGGGGTCAGATTGGCAAAAAATATATTTTTTGATGTGCTGCAGAATTTTAGTAATTAGTTTATGTGTGCCGTGAGATGAAAAGGGTTGAAAATCTCTAGTCTGGGGGGAAGAGACTGACATCTGACCATTATAGAAGTAACATGTTCTGAGAACTTACCATACGCCTGGCATTGTGCTCAGTTACCCTTTAACTGGATCATCTCATTTAGTCCTCTTGGAATTACTCTCAGGGGAGGTCTAGCATTTTATCTTTTTATACATGAGACTGAGGCAAAGACATTAACTAATTGGCCCATGGTCACAGAGTTTTGACCTGAACCCAGGCAGACTCGAGAGTCAGCATTATTAACAGCTCTGCTGCTGTTCATATGATTATAGCACATTGTGACAGGTGTTGTGTAAGTAGGGTCTAACAGAAGTGAAATTTGAACTTGGCTTTGAGAGGTGAGTGGGGACTTTTGAGGCTGAAATGGTGAGGGAAGAGCACTGTAGGGATAGGGAACAGTGTGAGCGCACTGTGGGCATAGGGAACAGTGTGAATGCACTGTGGGCATAGGGCACAGTGTGAGCGCAATGTGGGCATAGGGCACAGTGTGAGCAAACGTGGTGGTGTGGAATGCCTGGCATCCACAGCCATCCTCTGTCCCCTAGGCAGTGGGGTAACTTGACACCTTCTAAGAAGAGAGGGAAATGATCAGACTTGTATCCTAAAAAGGCAGCCATCATTTAAAAAGTGCTAAAGAAAATAGTCACATTATTAAAAACCTTTGAGTATCAGGAATATGAATCATAGGGACTTTTTCCTTTTTATTCTTTTATACATTTTCCAAATTTTCTGCAGTGAGCTTGTCTTGCACACTTAAATAATGGTGTGTGTACTTATATGTGTGTATCTGTGCACACATGTGCAATAGGAATGCGTGTTGGAGAAGAGAGTTGTGAGTCAGGGGCAGTGCAGAGCGAGGAATGAAGCAGGGAGGGAAACTCGTTGGTGAGACTCAGAGGAAGCTGTCCGGGTAAAGGCAAGGGCTTTGGGTGGCAGAGGCTGTATCTGACATGCCTTCATGATTCAGCCCCTCTCATGGAGCCTGGCAGGAACTACACATTTCACACATACATGCTAGGTCAATGCATGAATGAATGAATGAGCAAAAGAAAAAAAGTGAAAGCAATGTGGCTGGAGAATAGAGCATGAACTTGAGGAAGATTTCTGAGTGAGAACATCCAAGAACCACAGAACGGTGCCCTGGGGGTGAGATTTCTCCCTTAAACAGCAGGAAGTTGATTATCCTCTTTTCTGTAACAGAGAATATGGGAAGGAGTGCATAGAGAGAACCAAGAGATGATAAATAGTTTGATCTTGAATATGTTGACTTTGGGGTTAAATTGAATAAAGAAATATAAACACTTGCTGCAAAATCCAGCCTGGATGTGGAAGACAGATGGAGAGAGAGGGAGTGGAAGACAGCCCCGAAGGAGAGCTGCTGTCCTGTTCAAGGGCGAGTGAGTCACAGCTGAAAGTTGTCTTCAGAAACTTCCACCCCAGGTGCTCTCTGCTGCCATTGTTGAGAAATGCTTAGTTATCTGAATAATTTATGTCTAGCTTACATGTATTGGTTACTTTTTTTTAAAGTATGCCATAAACACACCAAAGTGCACAAATCATAAATTCACAGTTTGTAGAATTTTCAAAAAATAAACATACTAATCTCCACCCAGCACAAGGATAGAACATTACCAGTGCATCAGAAGTCTCATTTATGCTCTCCCTCAGTCATTGCCTGCCCCTATCAACTGTAACCACCATGCTGGCTTATAGCACCATAGGCTAATTTTACCTGATTTCAATCTTTATGTAAGTGGAACTATACGACCTGTTCTGTTTTTATTGGTCTTTTATCCCCCTCAACATTGTGTTTAGGAGCTTCATGATCATGGGTTACGTGGATGAAATTTGGTCTTATTCATTGTGTCATATTATTGCATTGGATATGCTACAGTGAACTCTACTATTCTACTGTTGATCAACATTTGGGCTATTTGCAATTTGGATTATTATAAAAAAGAATTTTATGAATATTCTTGACTATTACGTTTTGATTGGCATAGACACTCATTTTTTGTTATGTATAAACCCCAGAATAGAATAACAGTTATAGGGTATATGTATGTTTAGCTTTTAATTTCCATATAACAATTTTCCAAAGTGTTGGCACCAATTTATATTTACATCAGCAGTTTATGCAGTACAAAATGCTATATGTTCTCACTAAAACTTTTTTTTGAGAGAGAGAGAAAGAGAAAGAGAAAGAGAAGGACAGACAGGGACAGACAAATAGGAAGGGAGAGAGTGAGAAGCATCAACTCATAGTTGTGGCACCTTAGTTGTTAATTGATTGCTTTCTTATATGTGCCTTAATGGGGGGGGGGCCTCCAGCTGAGCCAGTGACCCTTGCTCAAGCCAGTGACCTTAGGCTCAAGCCAGTGACCTTGGGCTTCAAGCCAGTGACCTTTGGGCTCAAGCCAGTGATCATGGGGTCATGTCTATGATCCCATGCTGAAACTGGCAACCCTATGCTGAAGCTAGATGAGGCCAGATCAGATGAGCCTGTGCTCAAGCTGGCAACCTTGGGGTTTTGAACCTAAGTTCTCAGCATCCCAGGCCAATGCTCTATCCACTGCACCACTGCCTGATCAGACTGTCCTCACCAACACTTAATGTTTTTATTTTTTAACCGTTCTTGAAGGTCTGTAGTGTTATCTCAGTGGTTTTATTTTGCTTTTCCTGATAACTAATAATAAGTTCAATTTTTCATATACTTATTAGCCATGTAAGTCTTCCCTTTTTCTTATCAATTGTTGGTTTAAGTATTAATATTTTGTCAACTAGTTGAAAGTCCATGCCTGACAACTCCAATATATGGATCACCTGAGGCTGTGCTTTCTATTTTTTTCCTGATTTTTAACCATTTGATTCTGTTTCTGGAATGGTATTTCTCATTGAATGCAATGTATGAAATAATTGTGGAACCTCTGGATAACATCTTTCTTCAGAGAGGATTTCATTTTCCCAAATAGACATGGGAAGATCATATTGATCTGATTGAGGCTGGTCTATGTGTAGTAGTTTTTTCTTAATCATAGGTCCTGGCTCTTCCAGTCTCAATGGAAAGCCTGGTGTTTAATGGGCCCTCCTCCTCAGTGGTCCCTGAACCTCATTTTTTGTTTCTCTAGCCCACTGAGGCTGTCGTAGTCTCTGGGCTTCTGATGTATATTTGGCCACTATGCTCGGTATTGTAGATTATTAAATGTCCTGAGGGAAAAATGTGACCTTGCCAGAGAGTTTCCTTCTGTGAGCATTTATGTTCTTTTAGATCTTGGTTCCTCAAGTGTTAGCTCTTTTGATTGTTCTTCAATGTCTGTAAGCAGCTAGCACGTGCATGTGTGAGTGTGTGTGTGTATGTATGTGTGTGTGTGAGTATGTATGGTATTTTGCTCAGCTTTTATAGCTGCTCTTAGCAGAAGATTAGACTGGTCCAGCAACTTATAGCTGGAAGTGTAAGCTTGTCATCTACACTTTAAATACTTCTTAGAAGGGCATTTGAACAACCCCCTTCCTCTACCAGTATTTAATTGCCTCTATGGTCAAGGAATTTAATGTGTCTGTCTATCTACTCTCAGTGACAAGAGAGAAGCAAAGCCATGTGTTAGAAATGTGGGGTTTCCCATTGGTATGTAAAGACACATGCACCCCCATGTTCATCACAGCATATTCATAGTGGCCAAAACTGGAAACAACCAAAGTGCTCCTCAATAGAAGACTGGATAAAAAGGATGTGGTATATATGTACAATGGGATACTACTCAGCCATAAGAAACTAGAAAGCCCGGCGGTCATATGAAATGACCGCTGTTCTAGATATTATAAATTGTAATTAAAATGATTTGTGCAAAGGTGTCTGCTAATTCAAACCGAATTACCCAGGGCAGGCGGCGAGGATGCCCCTTTGCTTACTGCCCCACGGGGTTTCCCCCTTCTACTTGCTTAATTACTTAAAGTAGAGTGCAATGAAGGAAACCACTGGCGGACATTTCTTAAGAGCCACCACTAGCTCAATAAATAAAGGTGATTTAAATAATAAAATATTAATTCACATGTCAAAGATCTCTTTGTACACATTTCTTGTGTAGATCTTTCCATAATTTTTAAGCTCGCCTTGCAGAGGACCATCAATTATTTTTAATTTTACTTCCATTCTTTCACAATCTCTTGAACAGGCAACATAAAGTTGACCGTGTCCAAATGCAGGTTCAGGTAAAAAAATGCCAACACGCTTAAGCCTGGCCCTGAGACTTATTGATGGTCATAGCAAAGGCAAGTTTTACAGGAAATTGTCTACGTCTCAATTGAAACGGCAACCCTGTTTGAGATGGAGCCAAATCAATTCTTGGAATGGCATGTATTTCACCTTTAGAGGAGCCAAAGACTTAGCTATTATGACATTATTTTTCAATTGGAGAACTTCTAGTCTTGTAGCATTGCAAAGACCCCTTCTGGTGTTACGATTTCTTAACAGCATAATAATTGCTCCAATCTTTAACCTCAATTTGTGCGGTGGCATGGCAGAAGGCGGGACTATTTGAATGCCGTGGCAACTTCACCCCATTGGCTAGTACAGTTACGCAAGCAACCAATAAGCTATCGGTGACAGACACTTAAGCCGCATATAATAAAGATGAGGACGTAGGGTCATTTATGACAACATGGATGGACCTTGAGAACATTATACTGAGTGAAATGAGTAAATCAAAAAAAGCTAAAAACTGTATGTTCACAGATAGGTGGGACACAAAGCTGAGACTTATAGACATATAGTAGATAAGAGTGCAGTGGTTACGGGGGGAATGTGGGAGAGGAGGAAGGGGGTTTGGGGGAAGGGTGTAAAGAAGGACAAATATAAGGTGATAGAAAATGATTTGACTTTAGGTGATGGGTATACAACATAATTGACTATTCAAATGATGGAGTGATGTTTGCCTGAAATCTATGTACACTTATTGATCAATGTAACCCTGTTAAAGTTAATTTTCTAATAAATAAATAAATAAATAAATAAATAAATAAATGTGGGGTTTCTAATGCAATCAAGAGCAGAAACAAGGGGGTTATAGTTTCAGGATTGCATTCTAACGGTTTTTCCTTTTTCCTCTTCTAATATTTAAATATGGTTAGAATGATGACTATCAAAATATCCTTCAATTTCTGGCCTGATAGATTGTATATTTAAACAAGATTATATTTCCATATTAGGAAAGCATTTTTACTTTTATCAACTAATAAGATCATTTGCTATAACAACCCCCAAAATTTAAGATGCAGAACTTTAGTTTTTAAATTAAGAGATTGTTCTTAGAGCAATTTTAGGTTTACAAAAAATTTATTAGATGGTACAAAGTGTTCCCATAGAGCCCCTTGCCTCTTGCACACAATTTCCACTGTTACTGACCTGCGGGGGCACAGTGGATGAGGTGTCGAGCTGGAAGGCTGAGGTTCCCAGTTCAAAACCCCAGGCTTGCCCCGTCGAGGCACAAATGTGAAGCAACTATGAGTTGATGCTTCTAGCTCCTACCACCCCCCACATATTTCTCTTTCTCTCTCTCTTCTCTCTAAAGTTAATAAATAAAAGCTTTTAAAAATTGTCCCCTGTTATTTGCATCTTGTATTATTATGGTACAAGATGCAGAGTTTTAGCTTGGGGAGGTAAATCTTTCCCAACTGATTTAGCAACCTGAGCAGTAACACACGGAGCAGTGATTTTTCATGTGATGGGGGAGGGAAAGGAGAAAGCACGTCACTCAGAAGCATAAAAGCAAATGAATCAATACCAATATAAAGCTTCGGTTAGGAACAAACATCAATATCTTAGCAACATGTTTTAAATTAATCTGCATGTGTAACTCCCAAGGTCAGACTGGTCCCAGGGTATGTTACTGGGACCACTTCTTAATGAAATCTTCTTAGGGGCAGAGCGTGGTATGATGTTTTAAGCAAAAATCAACTCTCTCTTCCTTAGGTGATCTTCAATGGCCCCAAAGAGGCTAGCCTTCATTAAAACCATGTTTATATTAAAGAAGGTATTGAAAGGTCACCATTGAAAATATTCCCATGGCTCATTTTCTTTTCTTTAAAAAATTTAAAGTTGTAGTAAAATACACACAACATAAAATTGACCATTTAAGCCATTTTTAAGTATAGAGTTCAGTGGCATTAAGGACATTCACATTTTTATGCAACCATCACTACCATCCATCTCCAGAACTTTTTCCATTAAACAATAATTAATTGCCCACTCCCCTCCTTCCTCCAATCGCTGACAACCACTGTTCCACTTTCTGTCTCTATGAATTTGACTACCTCAGGAACCTTATATATGTGGAATCATAAGATAGTTGTGGCCCTGGCAGGTTGGCTCAGTGGTAGAGCATCGGCCTGGCGTGCGGAAGTACCAGGTTCGATTCCCAGCCAGGGCATACAGGAGAAGCGCCTATCTGCTTCTCCACCCCTCCCCCTCTCCTTCCTCTCTGTCTCTCTCTTCCCCTCCTGCAGCCGAGGCTCCATTGGAGCAAAAGATGGCCCGGGCGCTGGGGATGGCTCCATGGCCTCTGCCCCAGGTGCTAGAGTGGCTCTGGTCGCAACAGAGCGACGCCCCCTGGTGGGCATGCCGGGTGGATCCTGGTCAGGCGTGTGCGGGAGTCTGTCTGACTGCCTCCCCCGTCTTAAGACAAATACAAAAAAAAAAAAATCCAAAAAACAAACTATTATAAGATAGTTGTCATTTTGAGATGAACTTATTTTACTAAACATAATGCTTTCAGATTTTATCTATGTTGTATCGTGTCAGAATTTACTTCCTTTTTAAGACTGAATAATAATTCATTGTATGGACATATCCCATTTGTTTATCCATTCACCCGTAGGACACCTGTTGCTTCCATTATTGTTTTTGTTTTGTAACTAAGAGGTTGCTCTTTAGCCAGATATTTGATATATTATAAAATCAAGAGCTCTGTCTTCCTATAATTCTTCAAAATTAATGTAAAAATTTTGGTCAACAGCGTTTAGATGCTAGAACGGGCACCCATTTATGTGATGGTAACTCCGGAGATGGAGCAGCCAGCGTGGGCTTCCAAACTGGGACAGAGGTGGATTCAGTTTCCGAGAGGTGTATGGTCTAGCGGGGGGCCGGGCCGGGCACTCAAATACTGCCCATTGTCCGCCTGTGAGTGGGGAGGTGGGTGGGCAGCGGGAAGTCCGTCGGCACTGTGTGGGGCAGGCCCACGGGAGCACTGAAACCAATCTGAGCTTAGTGGGTAGGTAGTGGGAAGCCACGGGAGATTTAAAATAGTTTTTGATATTGATAGCTTCCTTTGTTTCTTTTTAATTAATTTGTAAAACTACATAAAGACACATGCTCTGAAAGTGAAAACTATGAATATGGCACATTCAGAGGTTCTCACTCCCATGCCTGTCCCTCCCCACTGTCCTTTCCTTTTCCCCAGATGCGCCCACTTTTGTTAGGTTTTGGCTGGTTCTTCCATTCTTCTTTTTGAAAATACAAGTGACTATGTATATGGATTAATCTTCCTTTTTTTTTTTTTTGGTTAAGAATTAGAATACCATGTACATTCTTCTGTGTCTTGCATTTTTACTTAAATTCTTTCACATCAGTATATAGAGATTTTCTTCATTCCTTTCTATGTCTGCATAATGCTCCATTATATAGATATGAATGTATCATAATTTATGCAGCACTTGTTTCTTGATGGTTATTTGTGGTTTTCAGTCATTTGCTATTATACATTGTGCATATGCACATATCATTTTATATGTCGCCAGTGTGTCTTTGGGATAGATTCCAAAGGGTCAAGACTTAGGTAATTTTGCTATATATTGCAAAAAAAAAAATACTCACAGGGGTTGTACCATCTTGCAGTCTCATCTATGGCCAGACCATCCTGAATGCGCCTAATCTCATGTGGTCTTGAAAGCTAAGCAGGTCCAGCCTGGTTAGTACTCGGATGGGAGGCCATCTTGCATTCTTACTAACGATGTGTGTGAGTCTCTCTATTCTTCCTAGCCACGCAGGCACAGTATGTTGTTAAACTTCGGGTTCTTGCCTGTCTGATAAGGGGAAATGTTTCCTTGATATGGTTCTAATTTGCATTCACAGACATTAGCAATATTTTAGAGATAAATCAGTGGACCTTAGTGATTTATTAAATGTGGAGACCAAGCAAAGAGGTAGAAGAGTCAAAGGATTGAAAGACTAAAGAGAAGCAAACAAAGGGGGCAGTCTATTGTTTGAGTTGCTCATGGGAGACCCGCATGGATGTGTCCCGTAGGGGGACTTCGGAGCCAAGAAAGGGGTCAGGAGATCCACATGGAGATGGTCACTGAAACTCTGAGGTTGCATGAGGTCGCCTAGGATGGCAATGCAGATGAGAAGAGGGGCAAGACAATGTATTTCCAGGACAGCCACAATCAGATAAACCAAATCATCTGCCTTCTACATGTTCTCATTTTAATTATTGAGGTTTGAATTTTTGTTAACATTATTATTTTCCGACTTAGAGGTGAAAGACCTGCTGTCTGTCCTACTGAAGTATTTTGAAAAGAAAATGACAAAGGAAAAGGCTCTATCCCCTTGTCACTCAAAGTGTGTCCTGGCTCTCCAGTAACGTGGGCATCACCTGTGAGCTTTTTAGAAATATAGAAGTTCAGGCTCCACCCCAGATCCATGGCTCAGTATCTTAGGTGGTTCTCAGCTTCTCCATGACCTTTTGAGTAGCTGAACTTTGCTGGAGAAAATAAAATAACAGAGTTGACTAGTTGAGCTTTAAGTTTGTGAACCCAAATCATAACTGGATGCAATGATTCTCTCCTGAGATTTTTTTTCACACCCTCAAGGGTCTTAATTCATACCTTCTCTCTTCTCTGCCAATCTCTTATTCATCATTCCTGCTTATTCTGAAATGATATCCTTCCCTATATTTTGTGGAAAGTAGAAGACATCAGATGGGAACCCTCTCATGCTTCCACCACAAAATGTATCACCATGCCAGCATCTACACCCATCTTTTCATTTTTGTCTATAGTGTGATGGAAGAAGTGTCCCTCCTTAGATCAAAAGACCACTCTTTCCTTCCACAAATTTAAGGCACAACCAGTCAACTCCCCTTCTTTCTTCCTCTTCTTCCTTTTCCCTCCCAGTTACCCTCCCCTCCCTCATCCCTCTCCTCTCTCTACTGTCTCCTTCCTCCCCAACTTTCAGCTTTATATTCCTTCTCTTCCCCCACTCCCTCTCTCCATCCTTCCTTCCTGTTTTTTCTCTCCTCCCTATCCCTTCTTTCTTTCTTCTCTCCCTTTATGATCTTCTCCTTAGTTCTCTCTTACTTTCTCTCTCTCTCTCTCAAGCTCTTTTCCCTTCCCTCTTTTCTCCCATTCTCTATTCTTTCTCTGCATTTCCTCTTACAACAAATAATACGTTTATTTTAGAAGAAGCATTCATTTTATAGCTCCCTGTAGTCCTTCCAGTCCCTCTTGCCTTACACTCAACTTGTTGCATGCATTTACAATGTCTGCCTGGCTTTGAGTTTGTGAGCATTCTCTTAGGTCATATATTGTATATTTATGTAAACATTCTCCTCTATTTCTTGATTGTATGTTCTCTAAGAGTTGGTTTTGCATCTTCCTTATTCCCAACAGTCCTAGCAAAATTCCTTGAGAATAATAGAAATAAAATTTATTGAATAAAATAAAGAAGGAAGCAAGCAAACAAACAAATAAAATGATTCTTGAAAATCTAAAATGGGAAATATTTTTATTTTGAAGAAGATGTATGTCTGGCACCTAAATGGGCATTCAGGGGTTTTAGTTAACTAATTGAAAAAGTAGCAACCTCTAAGTTCCGGTATGACAAAGAACTTACAGGCATACCTTGGGGATACTGTGGGTTTGCTTTCTGACCTCTGCAACAAAGAGAATATTGCAATAAAATAAGTTGTATGAATATTTTGTTTCCCAGTGCATGTTTATACTGTATTAAGTGTGCAATAGCATATGTCTAATAAGCAACGTGCATACCATAGTTTAAAAACGCTAACTACTATCTGAGCTATCAGCGAGTCATAATCTGTTTGTTGGCAGAGGGTCTGCCTCATTGTTGACGGTGGCTGACTGATCGGGGCGGTGGTACTGAAGGTTGGGGTGGCTGGGGCAATTTCTTAAAATAAGACAACAGTGAAGTGTGCTGCATTGATTGACTTCCTTTCATGAACAATTTCTCTGTTATTTGATAGCATGTGTTATTTCAGTGGTAGTCAACCTGGTCCCTACCGCCCACTAGTGGGCGTTCCAGCTTTCATGGTAGGCAGTAGTGGAGCAACCAAAGTATAAATAAAAAGATAGATTTAACTAAGTAAGTTGTTTTATAAAGATTCATTCTGCCAAACCTAGCGAAAATCCTACATAAAGTACTTGGTAAGTAATTATTATTATATGCTTTAACTTGCTATAACTCTGCTTTATAAATTTTATAAAGTAAAGTTACTTCCCTACTTTATAAATCACCATTACTGTGGAACTGGTGGGCGGTTAGAAAATTTTACTACTAACAGAGATACAAAAGTGGGTGGTAGGTATAAAAAGGTTGACTACCCCTGTTATTTGATAGCATTCTACCCCAGTAGAATGTGTTTCAAATTTGGAGTCAGTCCTGTCAAACCCTATCACTGCTTTATTGACTAAGTGTATATACTATTTTATTTTTTTATTTATTTTTATTTTTATTTTTGTACTTTTCTGAAGCTGGAAACGGGGAGAGAAAGTCAGACAGACTCCCACATGCACCCGACCGGGATCCACCCGGCACGCCCACCAGGGGGCGGCGCTTTGCCCACCAGGGGGCGATGCTCTGCCCCTCCGGGGCATTGCTCTGTTGCGACCAGAGCCACTCCAGCGCCTGGGGCAGAGGCCAAGGAGCCATCCCCAGTGCCCGGGCCATCTTTGCTCCATTGGAGCCTTGGCTGCGGGAGGGGAAGAGAGAGACAGAGAGGAAGGAGAGGGGAGGGGTGGAGAAGCAGATGGGCACTTCTCCTGTGTGCCCTGGCCGGGAATCGAACCCGGGACTTCTGCATGCCAGGCTGACACTCTACCACTGAGCCAACCGGCCAGGGCTGTATGTACTATTTTAAATAGTTGTCATTTCAACAACCTTGACAGCATCTTTTCCAAGAGTCAATTCCATCTCAAGAAACCACTTTCTTTGCTCATGCATAAGAAGTAACTCCTCATCTGTTAGTTTTATTATGAAATCGCCACAATTCAGTCACATTACCAGGCTTCACTTCTAATTCTAGTTCTCTTGCTATTTCCGCATCTGTGTTACTTAAGTGGAGGACCACTGAAGTCTTAAACTCCTCAAAGTCATCCGTGAGGGTTGCAATCCACTTCTTACAAATTCCTGTTAATAATGATATTTTTACCTTATCCCCAGAATCATAAATGTTCTTACTGGCATCTAAAATAGTGAATCCTTTTTTTTTCTAATAAGTGTTTTAAGATGTTCTTTATTAAAGAACCTTCTGCTCAGTTTCTTCTGATGTCACACAGTGCACCAATAAGAACTCATATTGTTGAGCCTCCTGAGCTTGAGGATACGTTCTTTTTATTGAATTTATTGGAATGACATTGGTTTACAAAACCATACAGGTTTCAAGTACACAGTTCAGTATAACACCATCCACACACTGCATCGTGCACCCTCTGCCCCAAGCAGAGTCTCTTTCTATCCCCATTTCCTGCCCTTGCCCTCCTCCCCCCACCCCCACCCCTCACCCTTCCCATCTGGCTGTTGCCACCCTGTTGCCTGTATCTATGTGTTATGTATGTAAGTTTTTTGGCTAATCCCTTCACCTTCTTTCAGCAAAACATGAAGGTTTTCAGTTTACTTTGCTCAGCTCCATCAGAGGAATTGCTGCCAATGCAGCCTATGGAATGTCCTTCTTAAATAAGACATTGAAAGTCAAAATTACTTCTTAATCCATGGGATGCAGGATGGATGTGTGCTAGCAGGCATGAAAACAACATTAATTGCATTGTACATCTTCCTCAGAGCTCATGGTTGACCAGGTGCCTTGTCAATGAGCAGTAATATTTTGAAAGGAATCTTTTTTGTTTGTTTGTTTCTGAGCAGTAGATATCAACAGTGGGCTTAAAATAGTCAATAAATCATGTTGAGAACTGATATGCTATCATCCAGGCTTTGTTGTTTCATTTATAGAGCACAGGCAGATTTAGCATAATTCCTAAGGGCCCTAGATTCTTAGAATGGTAAGTGAGCATCGACTTCAACCTAAAGTCACCTGCCACATTGGCCCCTAACAAGAGAGTCAGCTTGTTCTTTGAAGCTGTGAAGCCAGACATTGTCTTCTCTTCTCTATGAAAGTCCTAGATAGCATCTGATTCCAATAGAAAGCTGCTTTGTCTACATTGAAAATCTGTCGTTTAGTGTTGCCACCTTCATTAAATCTCTTAGCTAGATCATCTGGATAACTTGCTCCAGCCTCTACCTCAGAACTTGCTGCTTCACCTTGTACTTTTATGTTACGGAGACAGCTTCTTTCCTTCAACCACATGAACCAAATTCTGCTCACTTCAAACTTTTCTTGTGCAGCTTTTATCACCTCTCTTGGCCTCCATAGAACTGAAGAGGGTTAGAGACTTGCTCTGGATTAGACTTTGGTTTAATTAAGATAATGTTATAACTGGTTTGATCCTCTTTCCAGACCATTCAAACATCTCCATGTCAGCAATAAGGCTGTTTTGCTTTCCCACCATTCACATGTTCACTGGAGTAGCCCTTTTAATTTTATTCAAGAAGAGTTTCCTTTGTAGTCACAACTTAACTGTTTGGTGCTAACTGGCTTTTAGCCAGTCTTGGCTTTCGACATGTCTTCCTCACTAATATTAATTACTTTTGGCTTTTGAACACTTAGAGGCCATTATACGGTTATTAACTGACCCGTTTTCAATATTGTTGTGTCTCTGAGAATAGGGATGCCCAAGGAGAGGGAGAGAAATGGGGAAACGGATGGTTGGTGGGGCAATCAGAACACACAAAATATTTATCAAATAAGTTTGCTGTCTTGTAAGTGTGTGGTGTGTGGTGCCCCAAAACAATTATAATAGTAACATCAAAGATCACTGATCACACATCACCATAGAAAATATAATAATGAAAAAAATTGAAATATTGTGAGAATTCCAAAATGTGACACAGAAACACAAAGTGAGGAACTGCTGTTGGAAAAATGGCAACAACAGACTTTCAGGGTTGCAACAAGCCTTCAGTTTGTAAAATATGCAATATATGTAAAGTGCATCAGAGTGAGGCACAATAAAAGGAATTATGCTTGTAATGATTACCATTTCACCACTTAAAAGTATGATAAAATACCCATATTATTAAAGATTCAGCTCAATTATATATTTTATTAGAAGTAAAATAAGAGGCAAAGAATGTCAGGATATCAGAAAAGTGTGATAGAATAGTTATTGACTTTTGATTGAAAACAAAAGCCCTGTTGTGATTAAAATAAGTGTTTTGGGCCCTGGCTGGCTGGCTCAGTGGTAGAGCATCGGCCTGGCGTGCAGGAGTCCTGGGTTCGATTCCCGGCCAGGGCACACAGGAGAAGCGCCCATCTGCTTCTCCACCCCCCCTTCCTCTCTGTCTCTCTCTTCCCCTCCTGCAGCCAAGGCTCCATTGGAGCAAAGTTGGCCTGGGCGCTGGGGATGGCTCTGTGACCTCTGCCTCAGGCACTAGAATGGCTCTGATTGCAGCAGAGCAACGCCCCAGATGGGCAGAGCATCGCCCCCTGGTGGGCATGCCGGGTGGATCCCAGTCGGGAGCATGCAGGAGTCTGTCTGACTGCCTCCCGGTTTCCAACTTAAGAGAAATACAAAAAAAAAAAAAAAAAGAGTGTTTTGCATTGAGATGAAAACATAGTCCCTCTTTATGTATGGCTCAGAAATAATTTTTAGTAGCATTGCTAACGGAAAATACTCTAGGTGAGGCCAGGTGCCTCAGACTAAAATAAAATTATGTGATTGAAAGTTTAGTAATGACAATCTACCAATAATGAGAAATAAAAATAATGATTTGGAGACTGAAGACAGGTATTTAGCCAAATGACCTTGGGCAAGTCTTATACCTTGCTTTTCTCAGGTTTAAAGCAAGAAGATGGACTTAATGATCGCTAAGTTATCTTTCAGCTATCAAGTCTATGATTTTCTGTAATAAATGAACTACTGGAAGGTCTGTGATCCTGAAGTTTGCTTTTCCCATGCATGCCTGATTCTGTTAAAAAAGAAAATATCTGGAAAATGCTAATGGAAACCACCTGTTAGAAAAGGAAAGCGAGCGTTGGGGCTCTCTATACCTGCTTTCTATCTAGGTAGACTTTCCTGGTCCTTCTAGCATAGGGAGGAGATGTGGAAGTATTTTTTTTTAAGGGAGAAAGGAGGAGAGATCAAAGAGAAGCAGAAGAGAGAGCTAGCACTTCCTCTGTCCTCTGAGAGATGGTGGCTCTCCCTGTTCTCAGGCTCATCAGCACCTGCTCAGTGGACAGCACCGCGGCTCCTCCACTGTCTCACCCCTCTAAGCCCGCGTTCCTGGAGTTCGCTATTAGTGGTTTGCATTCTTTAAAATATAAAATGAAACTGGGGAGGGCCACATGGAGGGCTTCAAGGATAATACTAGATCTTGAATTGGGGGCTTGGTTTAAAAAGGCCATTTTTTCCCTGTGCTTTATATCAGAACATACATTATAGGAATTCTGTCATAGTAATCAACTTTTCCATGATAAAAGTAATTAATTAAAACTATATACAAAATTAAAACAAACAAAGAGACAGTCTCATTTAAAGAAAGGCCTCACATGCAGAGGAATAATTAATAGACTATTAAATATCAACAGAGCTTCAGTATCAAACCTTCCTCCTCCTCCCACAGTGTAAAGTTAAGATGATTAAAGGCCAGCGAGCTAGTGGCAGAGATCGATCCCATTTGAGAATAAGAATGTGAACAAAAGCAAACAGCAGAGGTTCTACACCTTTCTGAAGCCCAGCAAGGCTGGCTGGGACATGACCAGGTCAGCATTTCAACCAGGCCCGTGTGAAGTTGCAGCAGGCAGAGGTCAAGAGTGTGATCTTGTGACAGAGCAGAGTCAGATGAGAACTGCTAGGATGGACCCAGAGATCCCTGCATATTTTTCCATTCACATCATAAAGATGAGCCCAAGAACCACGTTGTCACTAACAGAAACAAAACTTGGGGCAGAATTTTCTTTTTTTTTTTCTTTTTTTCTTTAATTTATTGTGTTTACATAGATTCTTGTGTCTCCCCGAATGCATCCCCCTTTCCTCCGTATTCCTCTCAACATCTCCCTTATCCCTCTCCCAACAGCTCCCTCCCCCCTTCCCTTCAGGTTTAATTCCATTCCTCAGTTCACACTGTTCCTTGGATTCCTCAAATGTTCACAATAGCAAAGATCTGGAAACAGCCCAAGTATCTGTCAGTGGACGAGTGAATTAAAAAGCTGTGGTACATAAATACAATGGAATACTATGGGGTCACGAAAAAGAAGGAAATAATTACCTTTTGCAATAACATGGATGGACCTGGAAATTATTATATTAAGTGAAATAAGCCAGGTAGAGAAAGAAAAATATCATATGACCTCACTCATTTGGGGTGGAAATTTCATTGTTTGCAGTTCAGAAATGTTTTGAACTGCAGGCTTCACCATTTGCATTTCTGATCATTTACCTTTATGCCCAGAAGGTCCAGGGAGTTGCTGGCTGTTTAGATACTTCAGACCTGCTCTTCATCTGCCAGTTCCATTCCTGTTTTCTTTATGGTTCTACTTGAAAGCGTTAATCAGCCCCCTGCTGGGGCTTGGTTTCTCTCGATTACCTGGGTTTCCTTACCTCATTACTTCACCTTCCCCTGGCCTTCTGCTTTCTCCTGCCCCTTTCACATCTATTCCTGGTTTTAACGGATCTTTGCTGAGCATCTGCTGTGTTTCAGGCACTGCACTAGCTGCTGGGGATAAAGAATGAATCAAACAGCCTACACTAATGTAGGTTGTAGTATAGTGGGGTTCACACATATAGAGAAAATGAGGTACTATAAGAAGCAATAACAGGGCCATCTACCTTAAATTGAGTGATCAGGGAAATCAGCTTTGAGGATGTGGCATTTAAATGGCAACCTGAGGGAACAGGAAAATGAAAAGAGAGGACAGAGTGTTCCAGGTCAAAGGTAAAGTGTGTGCAAATGCCTGAGACCAGAAAGACCACTGGCACTGGAGGACCCAAGAGAAAACCGATGCCACATACTGGACATATACGTTGGTGTTAACAGGAAAATAATAGTTGATTTGTCCACATATGGCATGCCTCATGCAGATCTGGTCACACTATTAGTAAGTTTACTGGCATAGAAAACGCCCATGAGCTGTTGTTGTTCAGTGTAAAGAGTGTTATCCTGAGTGTTTCATTCTACATGACTGTACATTGTATTAGTTAGGACTTTCAGGTGCAAGTCCGAGAAAGCCCAATCAGAACTTGCTTGAGCAAAGTAAGGATTTATGAGTCTACACATCTGAAAAGCCATGGGTAGGGCAACCATCAGTCCTGGCTATATCAGAGGTTCAGTTGGTTTAGACCACTACTGTGTGATGGAGAGATAATATGAGCCATATCCATCATCTCTTCAACATGTAATCATATAAAATATGATTTTAGTGAAATATTTTACATTCCTCTTTTATACTAAGTCCTTGAAATTCATTGTTGTTTTTTTTATGTCTCATGTCTTAATTTGTACTAGTCACAGTTCAAGTACTCAATAGCTACATGTGGGTAGTGGCTACCACCTTGAACAGTGAAGGCCAGTGCCGATCCTCTCAATTCCAGTATATGTGAGAATGTCCTAGATTGTCTTCTTAGAGGTCTGAGCAGGAGTTTCTTTGCATCTCATTTATGCTAAACAAGTCATGTGACCATGTTGAAACAACTCTGTGACCAGGAGAAAAGCGATGCACCCAATAGTTTAGTCCTAAGTCCCATGCTATACCCCAGAAGTGCAGAGAGGGGTCGGCCGCACTTGGACTCAGTGTAGGGGATAGACGTTTGTTATTTCTGGCCACTTTGTCAGACCTGGGGTAATAGTGTTAGGGGATTCTGTCTGCCCCATGTGGAAGAGATCTAGAAAGCAGACTTATAATAGAAGTTATATTTTGGAAGTGAGATTCCTGAGTTGTAAAGTATAGCCCTTTTATTTTCTGTTTTATATGTGTTAGTCTTCAGTTTCTTGCTGCTAGCATGTACTATTTTATTTTAATTTTTGTTTTTACAGAAGAGGATAGGTAAACAGGTTCTCTTGTTCTAAAAAGGTTAAGACCAAATGGGAGAATGGCCTAAAACCAGGGTGACCTAATGTCTTGCTGGGGCAGTCCTGGCTTATTACAGTGTTTTAATTAATAGAACTCCCCTCACCTTCGAAGTGTCCCAGCATTAAAGCATATGGGCACCCAATCTAATCCTTTAAATCCATGAGGTGTACTGATAAAGTTAATTCACACTTTAAGACAAAATCTTGAGGTATTAGCATGATTTGATAACCCAAATAAAAGGCAAAGTAATTACATTGTATATTTCTGCATCCTCAGGAAGAGAGGTGTTCCAAGAGTTAATTTTTCTAATGACTAAAACTTACCCTCTATGTACCAAAATGTTTTAACTTTAACATTTTGAATGAAAATATTGCTCAAATATAGTATATATTTCCCCAACTCTTAGCGTAAACCAAATATAATTGACCACTTGTTGACACAAGTTATTGGAAGCTTTCCCTTGGGTGTGTTGTGAAGGGATTACAGGTATATGGAGGTAGGATCCCTCATCTCCACCATTTAGGGAAGCCAGGTGGGGTTTGCGGGGACAGAGAATCAGTTTTCTTTGGCTATTTTCCAGTGTCATCTAAATAAGTTCATTTTCTAAGTGCATTTTGACTTGTAAATGGTCAGGAAGCACTATTTATTGCTTTGTGTTCAAAGTCAGAGACTCTGGCGGGGCCACCTGGCGGGGCCCCCTTGGGGTTGTAGCAGGTGCTTTGCATTTACCCTTGAACTGGATTTCTCCAGACAACTCTGCTCCTCACCCTTTGCAGCACTCTTTCTTCTCAGCTCTAATTGCTTCCTACTGCCTTGCTCTTTCACGTGCTGTTTCACTGTTAGGTAAGGTGAACTATGCCTTCCTGTAGCTTGCCTCTTTTAGCTAAAGAGTTAGCAGTAGCTGTTTGCAGTATTGTCCTTTTAACTCATTTCTGTCCTGTTGCTGTACTCCGCATGTTTAAGATACCTTAGGATGGCATGTTATGCCTCCCATTAGAGATGTTAGATATCTCTCTCTTAGAACATTCCTTATTCTTAAGAGTTAGCTGTGGTAAAATATATGGATAATTTCAAAAGGATTGTATATAAATTAGTAGGTGAGAATGTCATAATGCAGCATTATAGGGGAGAGAATAATATTTGGCATACACACATGCATGCATACTTATACATGTATGCAGGCAGAGAGAGGGAGAGAAATTTAAAGAACATGAAGGAAGGTACTGCCCTTTTTTCAAACCAGTCTCATAAGGTCGGTTGTCGTGCTAATCTCAACAAACAGTCCCTTGTTACTATTCTGAGACTAAACGTTCTTCCAGTCACAACTGGTGTTAGCCCATAAGGTGTTTCTGATGCTTTTGTGTTTGTATGCAAGGGTGGACCCCTCCCAGCATTGTCAGTGACAGAAGGAAGTACTCAGTAGGTCACATGAAGTCTTAACAAACATCTTCAGAGTCTGACCTCGGATGGAATTCTGGTTCAAGCACGTGACTAGCTAGCTCTGTGCATTGGATAAGTTTCTTGATCCCTTCTAAGCCCCAGTTTTCTCACTGAGTTTTTGTGATGATGAAATGAGAAAATGTTTTTAATTTCTCTGGTTTGTAATCTCTGACTTGTAGTAAGTGATACTGTTCCATTGTTGTTATTGTTAACAATAACAACAATAATAATAATAATAAGTGAAGTAGTTAATAGTCAATAGCAGACTTAACTTTGGGGACAATATAATAAATAATAAAATGTAGTTATGATATTTTCATCATTGGCCTAATTATGAGTAATTAGTCACCTGCCATATTTCTCACTAACTAGTGACCTGTAGGAGCAGGTCTGACATAGACTTTGATGAGTTAGAAATCCTCTGGAGTCATTTTATTCTTAGGTATTCGTGATGTTTTTAATGTGTAGCATCATGTCCTTTGCCAGGCAGTCGCTGTTGGAAGTGCTTTCAGCCAGATCATTGTTCTGGATCACAGCCGATGGAGCTGCAGTTTATACAGGCTCAGCCTTTCGCTTTATGAAAAATCAGTGCATCATTTGTATTTTATGTCTGTGGGAGGTTTTCTATATCTTACATTTCTCAAATAACAACAGATAGAGGTGTTTCTGGGACACTTGTTATTCCTTTTTTTAAAATTTATTTAGAAAATTAAATTTAACAGGGTGACATTGATCAATAAGAGTACATAAGTTTCAGGTAAATGCTTCTAGCATTTGAACTGTTGATTATGTTGTATGCCCATCACCCAAAGTCAAATCATGTTCTGTCACCTTATATTTGTCCTTCTTTACTCCTTTTCCCCCACCCCTCGCCCACATCAAGGACATCTGTTATTCCTAAAGCCCCTTGGGGAAGTTTCCAAGAGGACAGAAATTATTGTGACCACCTGCCATACCTTCTCTTGCTTGCTATTGCAAAAGATGCATACGTACTTCATTACAACAACTAAGGCTGTTTCCTACGCAGAGATATAGAGAGCTAGAAAGGGAATTTCTTCTAAACATACAGTGAAAAAAATCTTGACAAACATCAAGTTTAGAACTTTTCTTAATCCTATGGGAGTGTTGAGGTTGTTGGGAAAACAGCAAGTCCAAAATGCAGAAGGAGACACGAGCCCTGAATTACCTGGGCAAGAAGCAGCCAGACTCCTGTAAGAATTCAGTCAGGGTGTTGTTGAATTGACTGAGTCTGGCTGAGTACACTTTGGCAAAAGGAGATGAAGTGATGGGCCACAAATAAGTGAGAGCCCATGCCCTCTGGTAGGCATTTTAGCACGAACCCCACCATCAGCTCATGGAGATGGTGGGAAGACTCTATAGACCAGGGGTTCCCAAACTTTTTACACAGGGGGCCAGTTCACTGTCCCTCAGACCGTTGGAGGGCCAGGCTATAAAAAAAAAACTATGAACAAATCCCTATGCACACTGCACATATCTTATTTTAAAGTAAAAAAACAAAACAGGAGCAAATACAATATTTAAAATAAAGAACAAATAAATTTAAATCAACAAACTGACCAGTATTTCAATGGGAACTATGGGCCTGCTTTTGGCTAATGAGATGGTCAATGTCTGGTTCCATATTTGTCACTGCTAGCCGTAACAAGTGATATGAGGCGCTTCCGGAGCCATGATGTGTGCGTCCTGCGTCACCGGAAGTAGTACTGTACTGAGTGATGTCGTGCTTTGCGGCGCCGCCACATACAGTGCTCCTCTCACTGACCACCAATGAAAGAGGTGCCCCTTCTGGAAGTGCGGCGGGGGCCAGAAAAATGGCCTCAGGGGGCCGCATGTGGCCTGCAGGCCGTAGTTTGGGGACCCCTGCTATAGACAGTCTCCGCTGTTGCGCAGGTCTGGGAGGGAGGAACAGAAGCTTCCGTGGAAGGGACTAGAAACCGCACCCAGATCCTCCTCTCCTATGAACAGAATCCTTAATTTGTGGTGTGTGTGTAGGGAAGAGGGGATGGACACTATTATACTTTAGGGGACTGATATAATTCTATTGTTTCTGGAACAAGAAAAACTCCTGATCCCCGGTGAGAGGACAGGTACACATCCTGGATTCAGAAGCAGCCCAGAGGAGGGCTGAGAAGCATCACTGAGAAGACCGCACCGTGTACACTCGGGGAGTTGGTGCTTGTGTAAAACTGAGGCTTGGCCACCACACCAAGAACATTTTCTCCTCCCTCCGCCCCTAAACCAGATAACAAAACAAGGCAGAAAAAGGAAAGAAGAAAAAAGAGAGAGAGAGAATAGATGGGACAAATTTAAAAGTAGCTAGCAAGATTAGTAGATTTTTAATTCAATTATACCAATAACTACAGTAAATGTGAGTGGTTTAGCCAGGCCAGTTAAAAGATATAGATGGTCAGATTGGATAAAAAACAAGACTAAACTGTACACTGTCTATAAAAAAAAAAAATCCACTTTACGGCCTAGCGTGCGGAGGACCCGGGTTCGATTCCCGGCCAGGGCACACAGGAGAAGCGCCCATTTGCTTCTCCACCCCTCTGCCGCGCTTTCCCTCTCTGTCTCTCTCTTCCCCTCCCGCAGCCAAGGCTCCATTGGAGCAAAGATGGCCCGGGCGCTGGGGATGGCTCTGTGGCCTCTGCCCCAGGCGCTAGAGTGGCTCTGGTCGCAACATGGCGACACCCAGGATGGGCAGAGCAACGCCCCCTGGTGGGCAGAGCGTCGCCCCATGGTGGGCGTGCCGGGTGGATCCCGGTCGGGCGCATGCGGGAGTCTGTCTGACTGTCTCTCCCTGTTTCCAGCTTCAGAAAAATGAAAAAAAAAAAAAATCCACTTTAAATACAAAGAGACAGGTTAAAAGAACAGAAAAAGACATGCTATGCAAACACAAACACTAACCAAAATAAGGCTGGAGTTCTAATGTTAATATCATACATAAGAGACTTTAGAACAAGGACTATTCTCAGGGATAAGGAAGGATATCAAATAATTGTAAAGGGCTCAATTTTCTAAGAAATAACAATTTTAAATATGTATGTAGTTAAGAAGAGTTCTGAAATATATGACAGAAAAACTGATAGAATTAAACAGTGCGATAGATAATTTTATAATGATAGTTGAAAATTTCAATGTTTCTCAGTAAATGATAATGATAGAATGTGTAAGAAAAATATCAATAAGAATGTAATGTCCTGGACAACATTGTCAACCCGCTTGACCTAATTGACATTTATGGAAAACTGCATCCAACAACACATCCATCAGAAGTGCAAATGGAAGATTCACCAAAAGATATTATACTTTGGGCCATAAACCAAATGGTAATCACCCTAAAAGAAAAGAAATAATAAAAGGTGTGTTCATGAATCATTACAGAATTAAACCAGAAATCAGTAAGAGAAAGATAGCTGGAAAATCCTCAAATATATGGAATTTAAACAAGAAACATGTAAATAACCCATCTCTCAAAGAGGAAGTCTCAAGGGAATTAAAGAATACTTTGAGTGGAAAGGAAATAAAACATAACAAATTTGTGGATGGAGCTAAATTTGTGCTTGGTGGAAAGTTATAGCATTAAATGATAATAAATTTGAGAAGAATAAAAGTCTCCAATCAGTAATAGGAACATCTATTAAAAAAACAACTAGAAAAAGGAGATAAAATTAAAACTAAGGCTAGCAGAAGGAGAGAAATAATGAAGATAAGAGCAAAAACCAATGAATTTGAAACAGAAAAGCAATTCAGAAATATCAGTGAGGCCCTGGCCAGCTGGCTCAGTGGTAGAGCGTCGGCCTGGTATATTGATGTCCCAGCTTTGATTCCTAGTCAGGGCACACAGAAGAAGTGACCATCTATTTCTCCACCCCTCCCCCTTCTCTCTCTACCTCTCCTTCCTCTCCCGCAGCCATGGCTCGGTTAGTTCGAGCACATCAGCCCCAGGTGCTGAGGATGGCTCCATGGAGCCTCTGCCTCAGGCATTAAAAATAGCTCATTTGTGAGCATGGCCCCATATGGGCAGAGCATCAGCCCCAGATGGAGTTACTGGGTGGATCCCCATCAGGCGCATGTGGGAGTCTGTCTCTCTCTCTCCCCTCCTCTCACTTGGAAAATAAGAGAGAGAGAGAGAGAGAGAAAAGAAATATCAGTGAAACCAAAAGCAGATTCTTTGGAAAGATCAATGAGCTGAATAAACCTCTAGCCAGACTGATGAACCACTGTGATGGTCCAGAAACAGTGTGTCCAGTAGCAATGAGCACAGCAGTGTCCAGATCCTGGTTTCTAAATGCCATTTCAATAAAAGGAACCAGGACTCCTTGGAAAAGTAGACTCAGACTGGACATGGAAAATACGAAATGATCCCTGAGCATCTTCTGGTGCCACGAAGTGAGGAAGTCCTCGTTGACAATAATGACAAAATGGCAGTGGGATTTTGTCAAATACGGGAGCCGTCATAAAAGGGTTCTCAATGTCTAAAACGGGAACAAATTAAGCCAAAAAAATAAATAAAGATATTTTAGGTTATAGGTTATAACTCAAAGGATAAAATAAATATCTTAGTCCATGCTCATAAGAAATAAAATTTAAATAAGCTGGGAGAAAGGACAACTAGTCGTTGCCAATTAATAAATACAGAAGAATAAGGGCAATAGGAAATCACTATTAGAGCACTACAGCCATATTTGCTGCAGAAAGGGCCCCTGATGAACGCTAAAATTAATAGGTGAAAGTTTAAGAGAAAAGAAGACATCTGCATAGTCTCAAAATACCCTCCCCCAATATTTATCAACTACAAAGGGAGAAATAGTATCTTTACAGTGAGCAAACCTGGCAGACCCCTCTGAACCACAGGGAGTCAAGGTTAACCTCACCAGTAAGAAGACATATTGACATCACGCTCCCTTCCCCCAAGTCCATGTGCTGAGAGGACACATCGTTTCTGTAGCATTCTTGCCAAGAACGCATTACCCCAATCTAATCATGAGACAAGAGCGGACAAATATAAGTTGAGGGGTAGTCTACAAAATACCTGTATGAAGGGCATGAAAGACAAGGAAGGACTGGGAAATAGTCACAGATCAGAGGAACACCAGGGAGAAATGACGACGACATGCTGTGCAGGGTCCTGGAATAGAAAAAAGGGCATTAGTGGAAAAACTGGTAAAATGAGAGAGAGAAAAAGAAACCCTGTACTTTAGTTAATAGTATTGTAGCAATATCAATTTCCTGGTTTTGATCATCGTGCTGTGGTTATATATATAAAATATTAACATCAGGGAAAGGTGGGTGGAGGATAGATGGGCATTCTCTGTCAACCTTTACAGCTCTTCTTCTGTAGGTCTAAAATTATTTCAAAATGCAAAGAAAATAAGTCAAGAGCTTTTGATGAAGTAGCTCTGAAGGAAAGAAGTAAAGGCTGCTTTGTGCTGTAAGGGAATACTGTGGACACCTTTAGACTATAAATGAGACTTGTAGAAAAATATCTTTATACTACACGGGCCCCCATGTGATTCACTGCGCTCTTGGGCCTGTAGCCTGAGAATTAGTGATAGGGCCATCTGACCAGCTCATTTGAAGACATCCTGGTTTTAGGGACATTCTTTAACTTGTTCTGTATCTTACTTTGGCTTTTTAGCCCCTCTCAACTAGGTCTTGGGGGGCTAGATGATGACCTTAAAATGCTTTTGTAAAAAAAAAACTGCTTTTCTTTTACTTTTAGAAAGCTAATTAAAAAAAAATCTTTTAAAGAGAAGGATGGTTTTTTCCCTCTCCCCTCTTCCTTTCATGACTGTGATCCCTGGGAAGAGGGCGGTGCAAACTGGAAGTCCATCTTTGATTCCAGCTGCTTCCAGCCAACACAGCTCTTACCTAGCAGGCTTCCTAGCTCTGTCTATTTAAACATGGGGCTTGAGGGCAGCCTGGCCACTCAGTTCCCTTTTGCTTATTCTGTGTTGTTTCACACACTGATGTTACTTGCTGGGCCCCAGGTAAGTGTAAGAAATTACACATAATTGGTGGTGTTTGTTCATGTTCTCTGCTAGTAAGAGCTCTTTTCCCACCGGACTGAAATTTCTAATTCTGCTCCTACGGTTCTTTAGATTCAATTTTGGTGCTGTGGCCTCAGATTGCTTTTTATGACTTCCCCATGTTTGTTCTTGCAGCAGTTTGGTAGGGCTGTGGGTTGACAGAGAGAGCCTCCCCCTCCCTGCACCCCCTCCGCACCCATAGAGCTTATTTAGCCGTGATATGCAAACTGCCCCAAAGCCAGGCGGTCACGCGGAATGGGAGCTGTGTGGCCTGTCTTAGGGGAGGATTGGTTGGCTTCCAGGCTGTCCATTTGGGGCACTTGACTGCCCTCTCACTGGCTGCCCACTGTAGTATCTGAGAAGCTCATTTTATGCTGTGCCAGACTTCTTTTGCATGAGGAACTTCCAGCAAGGCAGGGGCTTCTCCAATCCCTTGGCCTAATGCTTTCTTAGAAGGGAGTGCTCACCAACATCGGACTCCCCTGGTTTTTGAACCCCAACTCAGCCTGACAAGGCCACATCCTCATCTGAGAGAAAAAACCAGAGTTGTTCTCCACCCTCCTAACATACTAGAAATCCCCTGTGGCTGTGCCCTCAACTCTTTGTTTATTTGTGGGGTTTTTTTGCCAGTTGTATTCATGTTATAATTTAAATAGACCGAATTGATAGATGTGACTTTTGAACTGCTTCATCTGTTAGAATTTCTCTAATCACGTTTGGTATCCGGACTTGGCCAAATTTTCAAGAACCAGAGCGTATCCAGCTGACACCAGCAGGGGCTCCTCACGGGGTTGTCAGGACTACCAGGGAGCTTCAGAAAGGTGCACTGTGGAAGCTTGGAGGCGCCTGCGTTTTTCCAGAGTTCCCCTGGGATTTTGATATGCAGTCTCACATAGCATCCTTGGGCTGCCAGGGAGTTTGACTTATATTTTCTTAATTTCTCTTAATATTCCTTTTTTGTTCATAAATTGATGACTATTCCACTTGGGGCACTGATGCTAAACAGGGACAGAGATTTTTCCAATTATCAAAACCCTTCTGCTGGAGAGTCTGTGTGCCTCCTGGTGACACCATCTGCCATCACTGATTTCCCTGATAGGCCTCCTCGTCTCTGAGGTCTAAGGGGGTTGAAGAAAGGGAAGGAAGGTTAAGAACCAATGCTTTAAGGTTTTGTTTGGTGTGCGTTGTGACTTTGGATTCCAAATTATTTGCTTTAGGTAACCAGAAGTAAAAAGAAGGCTATGTATTGGCCTTGGCCTGTTCTTTTACTGCATTGAAAATGAGCCCACCAAGCTCCCAAACAGTCGGAATGATTGTAAGAAGGAAGTGGGACTGCAGCCAGCTCTCTGTTTCTTAAACACTATCCGAGCAGACTAACCAATGAAAGCTTCTCTAAGGAAGTTAGAAGAAAGCACCGGTAACCTCATTGGACTGTCATCACATAAAGAGTCACCTGACATTCTCTCTGGTGGGTAGGTCATCTTTTCTGGCATGACTTGATAACTTATTTTCTACCTTTGTCACGATCTTTTTCTTCTTCATCTTTGGAAGACTAAGAACATGAGGTGGGAACCAAATGGTCCTAGGGTTTAGTCCTCATGCTGGCATTTACCAAACGGGTCTGCTCTCAGACAAGGAACATAAACCTCATATTCATCATCTGAAAACTAGGGGGACATGGGCTTGTTGTTGTTGTAAGGATAACATATCCCTATTTTACAGGTAAGGAAACTAGGGCATGGAAGGATTAAGCATTTAGCTCATGGTCCCACAGGGTTTAAACCCTAATTTTCTGACATTGTTCAGAGCTTTCCCACTCAGTCCTTTGGCCATAGAGCTGTGAATAGGGTCAACCTATATGTCTTATCTTTTTCAAGTTGAGCCAATATAGAGTTTTCTGAAATTACTGTCCAATGTCCTACATTATATAGTATATTTCCCCATGTCTAAGACACACATTTTTATAAAAAAAAATTAGAGTCTAAAAACTGGGTCCATCTTATACAGTAGTTGTAGAAGGGTGGCATTTCAAATGCCATAGATGGAACTGAGGATGAGGCAATATATGAAGACAGTGATTCATCATCAGACACAGATGAGGACAAGCTAATGGATAGGAGTTTTGACAGTGATGAGGAGTTGTGCGAATTTTATGATGAATAAAACTGAATTTAATAACTTTATATAGTACATTTTCTTTTCAAATTTCAGGTCCCAAAATTAAAGCGTGTCTTTTACATGGGAACATCTTATACATGGGGAAATACGGTAATTCTTAAGTCAGGTGCTTGGAGTATTTTACCTTTGACTCTAAGCCATGTAAGGAATGCTGTCAATGAACTTTTCAGGTGTCCAAAGAGAGGTGGGTGCACAGGGGCTCAGGCAAAGAGAGATAGATGCGTGGGCTGTGTTGTCATCAGGGTTGATTGATAATGGTTTTCTGCCCCAACAGGAGGTATTTGTAGTTACTGTTTCAAAAAAAAAAAAATTAAAGTTACTCTTTTAAAAATGAATAAATGAATGAAATATTTAACAAATGCGATAACCTTGGGGAAATTCCCAGGAGAATGCCTGGGACATAGGCAGCTCTCTATAACTGCTCATCTCCATTTGCTCCAACTTCTCCTTCATTTGACCTTAGTGTGATCTGTTATTTCCTTTTCTACAAACTGAGGTCAAACCTCTCCATTACATTGTCCTTAATATTGATCAGTTTACTGATGAATACTTTAGTTTGAGAGTTACAACAAAATGGCCTTTTAAAAAGTGATATGACATTAGAAAGGCTAGAACCTACATGACAGAATTGGGTTCTAGATGTCAGTTTAAAATGATGGACTGATTCTTACAACGGGAAATATAATGGGGGTAAATATGAAGTCTTGTGGAAGAGTCCAGAAAATAGACTGCATGAGTGCAGCATGAGGGCGATGTATGGCTTGGAAGCCAAAAATATTAAAAAATACTTGAGAGTTGGAAGAGTGGCTGGGAAATGTAGTCTTTGGTTGATAGCCACATTCCTAGCTAAGGATTTTATACCTTGCTCATAGATTAAAAGATTAATATTGTTAAAATGTTCTTACTACCCAAAGTAATATACAGATTCAATTCAGTCCCTATTAAAATACAAATGACATTCTTCTCAAAACTAGAACAACTCATAAAATTTATATGGTATGACAAGAGACCCTTATAGCCAAGGCAATCTTTTTTTCTTTTTTCTTTTTTTTCTTTTTTCTGAAGCTGGAAACAGGGAGAGACAGTCAGATAGACTCCCGCATGCGCCCGACCGGGATCCACCCGGCACGCCCACCATGGGGCGGCGCTCTGCCCACCAGGGGGCGATGCTCTGCCCATCCTGGGTGTCGCCATGTTGCGACCAGAGCCACTCTAGCGCCTGAGGCAGAGGCCACAGAGCCATCCCCAGTGCCCGGGCCATCTTTGCTCCAATGGAGCCTTGGCTGCGGGAGGGGAAGAGAGACAGGAAGGAGGGGGGCGTGGAGAAGCAAATGGGCGCTTCTCCTGTGTGCCCTGGCCGGGAATCGAACCCGGGTCCTACGCACGCTAGGCCGATGCTCTACCGCTGAGCCAACCGGCCAGGGCGCCAAGGCAATCTTGAGAAAGAAAGAAGTGGGAAGTATTACACTCCCTTAATTCAAACTATACTACAGAGCTACAATAATCAAAACAGTAGAATACTGACACGAAACAGATGCATAGATCAATGGAATAGAATAGAGAGCTCAGAAATAAATTTTTGCTTATATCTTCAATTAATCTATGACAGTGAGACAAGAATATACAATGGGGTAAGGAGTCTCTTCAATAAATAGTGTTGGGAAAATGGAAAATATACATAAAAAGAGAAATAAAAGAAAAGAAAAGAAAAGGAAAAAGAAGGAAGGGAGGGAGGGAGGGAGGGAGGGAGGGAGGGAGGGAGGGAGGAAGGAAACTGTACCACTTTCTTATACCATATACAAAATAACCTCAAAATGGATTAAAGACTTAAATGTAATACCTGAAAACATGAAACTCCTAGAAGAAAACGTAGACAGTAAACTCTTTGCCATGCTCTGACCAATATCTTCTTGGATATGTCTACCAGTCAAAGGCAACCGAAAGAAAAAAAATAAACAAATGGGACTATATCAAACCAAAAAGGTTTTGCAAAGCTAAAAAAAATACCATCAACAAAATGAAAATACAACCTACTGAATGGGAGAGGATATTTGCAAATTATATATTAAATAAGGGATTAATATCAAAAATATATATAAGAAACCACACAACATAACATAAAAAAACCAAAACCAAAACCAAACATTCCAATTGAAATATGGGCAGAGGACCTGAATAGACATTTTTACAAAGAGGACGCACAGATGGCCAACAGACATACTAAAAGATGCTCAACACCACTAATTATCAGGGAAATGCAAACCAAAACCACAAGATACCACCTCTCACACCTGTCATTAAAAAATAAAAAAAGATTATCACATAACAAGTGTTGGTGAGGATGTGGAGGAAAGAGAACCCTTATGCATTCTTGGGGTTGTAAATTGGTGTAGCCACTATGGAAAACAATATGGAGATCCCTCAAAAAAGTTAAAAATAGACCTGCTCTATGACCCAGCAATAGCACTTCTGGGTATTTATAAGAAGAAAACAAAACACTAACTTGAAAAGATGTATGTACCTCTGTGTTGATTGCAACATTATTTACAATAGATATAAAAGTAACCTAGGTATTCATCAATAGATGAATGGATAAAGGAGGTGTGATACTGGTTTATATATATACAGGGTTAGGCAAAAGTAGGTTCACAGTTGTTCATATGGAAAATAATACAATAATAATAATACAGTGTGTCCGTAAAGTCATGGTGCGCTTTTGACCGGTCACAGGAAAGCAACAAAAGATGATAGAAGTGTGAAATCTGCACCAAATAAAAGGAAAACCCTCCCAGTTTCTGTAGGATGTTGTGGCAGCATGTGCGCATGCGCAGATGATGACGTAACACCGTGTATACAGTGGAGCAGCCCACGGCCATGCCAGTCGAGATGTGGACAGTACAGAGGAAAGTTCAGTGTGTTCTGTGGCTTGTTAAATTCGAATCCGTGACCCAAGTGCAACGTGAATATCATATCGCACGTTTATAACGAAGCGCCGCCACATAGGAATAACATTACTCGGTGGGATAAGCAGTTGAAGGAAACTGGCAGTTTGGTGGAGAAAGCCCGTTCTGGTAGGCCATCAGTCAGTGACGAGTCTGTAGAGGCTATACGGGATAGCTACCTAAGGAGCCCTAAAATATCTGTGCGTGAGCCCACATCGAACTACACTGAATAGGTATGAAACTGGGAGAGTTTTCCTTTTATTTGGTGCAGATTTCACATTTCTATCGTCTTTTGTTGCTTTCCTGTGACCGGTCAAAAGTGCACCATGACTTTATGGACACACTGTATAAAAATAAACTCGTTTGAGTACTTAGAACTGTAAACCTACTTTGCCTCACCCTGTATATGCATATATTACATACACTTACACTGTGGAATATTACTCAGCAATAAAAAAATGGAATCTTGTCATTTACAACAACATAGATGGAACTAGAAGGCATTATGCTAAGTGAAATAAGTCAGACAGAGGAAGATAAATGCCATTTTGATTTTACTTATATGTGGAATCTAAAAAAAAATAAGACAAATGAATAAACAAAATAAAACAGAAACAAAGCCACAGATATAGAGGACAAGCTGATGGTTGCCAAAGGGGAGAGAGGGGGGTGATGGGTGAAAAACAAAACAATCAACAGCCTCAGATGGCTGCAGAGTAGGTAGAAGCTACACTCCCCTGCTCCCAGCCCAAACTGGATTTACAGCTAAATTATAGAGCAATCAACCTGAATAACCAACTGAAAGCTAGCCTAACTGAATTATTATAACCAAGGATTTACAGAAGAAGCCACATAGAGACTGGTGAGAAGAGTGAGATGCAAAAAGGGCTGGCCCTGCACTCACCCGCAGTGGCTGAAAAGCAAGGATATCTCAGCTGCAAAACTCTTTCCACCCAGGAGCATGGGGATCTCAACCTCATACAGGGATCCCCAACCCAGACAGGAAGAGGAGCCTGATACCATCTGGTGGTGAAAACCAGTGGGAAGTCAGTCCACCTGGAGAGAAGGGAGTCTGCTAGAGACCCAGACACCACTTTCCTGGGGTTGAACACTCCTATTGCTACAGCACCAGCCTGGGGAGTGCACTGCTGGCCCTCCAACTCTTGGCATTACCACTCTGCCATACACAGTTCTGCAGAGGGGTCTGCTGGCCGCACCCAGCAGAGACCTTTGAGGTGCTAGTTTCTGGAGGAGCTCTTGGAAAAGACTCACAGAGTAATTGAACTGTGTAGCTTTGGAGAGGGGACCATTTTCCCCTACCTTGAGCATATATCCAGCACCCCTACCACCTGTTGAGTCACTTGGCCTGCCCTGCCATTCTGTGGCTCTGCCCTGCTGGGTTCAGTTGCGCAGGGGTATCAGAGTACTGAGCAGAGCTGGGACTTTTGCCCAGGAATCAGATGGTTGAGTGCTGGGTTGTGTGCTTACAGGTGGGGAGGGGCACACCTATCCCTCCTGTGAGCTCAGCCTGTGAAGTCCCAAGAAGGGGAGGAAGTGCCCACCTTCCTCCTATGGGCTTGCTGGCACCAGCCCCAATGGGAGACTGAGTCTGACCTCCCAACTCCTGGCGGCTTCGCCCTGCTGAGCTCAGTTCCGCAGGCAGCAGGGCTGAAGGAACTGAGACAATCGGATGTGTCTCCCTTGGAGGCTGTTGTCTGGTACTGGGACGAAGCACTTGGCCTCCTCCTGCAGGCTCAGCCGGCGCCATTCCCAATGGAAGACTTTTGATCTGTCTCCTGCCCCAGTGGCTCTCCCTGCTGAGCTTGCTCCTGCAGAGGGGACAGCTGGCTGCACCCCACATGACCCTGCAGCTCACTCCTCCTGGGGGAGCTAGAGTCGGAGACTGGCAGAGACTTGAGTGGTTTGGCTCTGGAGTAGGGGCCACTTTTCCCTTATTGAGTGCCCAAGTAGGGGACCCACTAGTGCCATCCTCATGACCCCAGTCATACTTCCCTACTGAGCTCATGACCTGTGGAAGGGTCTGTGGGTTGGCCAGGCTGGGTCCACTCTACAGTCTTCCTTTGGAAGGCTCTGGAGGAAGAACAGGCAACCTCACAGGGAGGCGAAGTAGCTGACAGGTAGGGGCATACTTCAGGGAACCTCAGACCTTTTATAGATCCGTCCCCATCTCTAACCTGGAGGAAGCTGACACAGATTGGCCCCTCCCATGTACACCCAGGCTCAATAGATGCAGCCACAAGTAGTGAATAGCCTGGTAGCTCCAAATAGGTAGCCCAAGGCCGGTTACACGCATGTCTGACATTGACATGTACCTGAACCCCGCCCATGTGGCCACAAAACTAACACAACCAGTGGTGGGCTTCAGACCACACCAGAGCTTGACCCAACTAGCCACACAAATGGCATACCCAATGGGGATTCCGGCAGGCACCAGACTCTGCTGGGAACAACTCCGCCCCTAGAAGCAGCCACTGCACAGCAACTCGTACATGGTGATCAAGGCTTATTCTTCTAGTCAGCCAGCCTGAAGGGTTAACTGCACTCAGGAAAGGGCCAACAGCATTCAAGACTCAACTACAGCCAGAGGGTTCACATAAATCATGAGAAACTTTCCTGGAGCTCCGAGCTTAGGTGATCTGGAAGGTTGTGCACTGGCCCAGCAAGACACCTACATCATAAAGCCATCCAAACAAATTTGGGAGTAATAGCAGATCTACCTAATACACAGAAACAAAATGGAGAGACAAAGAAATAACTACAAATGAAAAAAACAAGATAAATTCCCAGAAAAAGAATTAAGTGAAAATGAAAACAATTTGAAAATGCCAGACACAGAACTTAAAACAATGGTTATAAAGCTGCTCAAGGATATTAGAGGAAGAATGGATGATCTCAGTGAGAACTTAAAGAGCTGGTAAGCATTAAAAAGGACATAGAAACCATAAAAAAAAAGTCAGAAAAGAAGAGTACAATATCTGAAATGAAATATACACTATGAAACAGCAGGAAGTTAGATGAAGCAGAGGATTGAATCAGCAATTTAGAGAACAAAATAACAGTAAGCACCCAAGCAGAGCATCGAAGAGAAAAGAGGAAAAATGAAGAAGGTCTAAGGGACCTCTGGGACAACATCAAGCATAACAACCTCTGCATCATAAGAGCACTAGAAGGAGAAAAGAACGAGCAAGGGATAGAAGACCTGTTTGAAGAAATAATAGATGAAAACTTCCCTGACCTAGTGAAAAAAAAAGTTACACAAGTTTAGGAAGCACAGAGTTCCAATCAAGACAAAGCCAAAGAGGCTCACACCAAGACACAGCATAATTAAAATGCGACGGTTAGGCCTGACCTGTGGTGGCGCAGTGGATAAAGCGTCAACCTGGAAATGCTGAGATTGCCGGTTCGAAACCCTGGGCTTGCCTGGTCAAGGCACATATGGGAGTTGATGCTTCCTGCTCCTCCCCCCTTCTCTCTCTCTCTATCCTCTCTCTCTCCTCTCTCTCTCCTCTCTCTCTCTCCCTCTCTCTCTCCTTTCTAAAAATGAATGAAAAAAAATAAAAATAAATAAAATGCGACAGTTAAAGACAAAGAGAAAATCTTAAAAGCAACAAGAGGGAGAAAGTTAGTTACTTATAAAAGAACTTCTATTAGATTGTCAGCTGATTTCTCAACAGAAATACTTCAGGCCAGAGAGGTTGGCATGAGATATTCAAAGTGGTGAAAATCAAGGGTCTAATAACCAAGACAACTTTACCTAGCAAAGCTATCATTTAAAATGTAAGGTGAAATAAAGAGCTTCCAAGACTAAAACTATATATCAATAAATAAAAATTAAAAAAAAGAAAAAGAAAAACAAACAAAAAACTAAAGGAAAGGAATTCATTATAATCAACCAGTATTACAATAAATGTTAAAGGGGCTGCTCTAAGAAGGAGAATAAAAGAAAAGAAATATATATAGATGGGAACACAGATATTAAGAATGAAATAGCAATAAATAAGTACCTATCAGTAATAACCTTAAATGTAAACAGATAAAGTGCTTCAGTCAAAAGAAATAGAAATAAATTTTAAAAAAATTCAAAGTCGTGTCACCAGGTGGTAGTGTAGTGGATCGAGTGTTGGACTGGGACATGGAGGACCCAGGTTCAAAACCTCAAGGTCACTGGCTTAAGTGCGGGCTCACCGGCTTGATCCTAAAGGTCACTGGCTTGTGCAAGGGGTCACTCACTCTGCTATAGTCCCCTGGACAAGGCACATATAAAAAAGCAATCAATGAACAACTAAGAAGCTGCAACAAAGAATTGATGCTTCTCATCTCTCTCCCTTCCTGTCTGACCCTCTCTCTGTCTCTCTCTCTCTCAAAAAAAAAAAAAAAAAAAAAAAAGGTATAGAGGCAAGAAAACATGTCCTATATATATGCTGTCTACAAGAGACCTACCTCAGAACAAAAGATATACATAGACCAAAGGTGAAAGGATGGAAAAAAAAATATTCCTTGCAAATGGAAATGAAAAAAAATGCTAGGGTAGAAAAGGGAACCCTCATGTACTGCTGGTGGGAATGCAGACTGGTGCAGCCACTGTGAAAAGCAGTATGAAGTTATCTCAGAAAATTAAAAATGAAACTGCCTTTTAATCCAGTGATCCCACTTCTGGGACTATATCCTAAGAACTCTGAAACACTAAAAGGATATATGCACCCCTATGTTTATTGCAGTGTTATTTACAATCGCCACGATATAGAAGCAGTCCAAATGCCCATCAGTAGATGAGTGGATAAAAAAGCAGTGGTTCATTTACACAATGGAATACTACATGACCATAAAAAAATAAGGAAATCTTACCTTTTGTGACAGCATGGATAGACATGGAGATTATTATGCTAAGTGAAATAAGCCATTCAGAGAAAGACAAGTACCATATAATTTAACTGATATGTGGAATCTAATGAACAAAATGAACTAACAAGCAAAATAGAGGCACACTCATAGTTACAGAGCAGGCTGAGAGTTGTGGGGGGGGGGTTGGGTGAGTAGAGTGGAAGGATTGAGCAAAAAAGGACAAAAAGAAAAAGAAAAAATGGACATAGACAATAGTGTGGTGACTGTGGAGGCCGACCTGTGGAGGTTATGGGGGATAAGTGATGATGAACAAAGACTTGACTTGGGGCTGGGGGTGAACACACAATGTGGTGCACAGAGATGTGTTGAGGAATTGGGCACCTGAAACCTGTATAATTATGTTAACCAGTGTCACCCCAATAAATTCAATTAAAAATACTTATACTACTCAATGCTAAGAAGACAACCCAATTAAAAAATGAGCAAATGACCTGAATAGACACTTCTTCAAAGAATATATGGATGGCCAGTAGGCATATGAAAAAATACTCAATGTCATCAGAGAGACACAAATTAAAACCACAGTGAGATCTCACCTCGCACCTGTCAGAATGCCTATCATCAATAACTCAACAAGTGCTGGCGACGATGTGGAGAAAGGGAATCCTCATGCACTGTTGGTCAGAATGCAGGCTGATGCAGCCACTGTGGAAAACAGTATGGAGTTTCCTCATAAAACTAAGTGGAATTGCTTTATGACCCAATATTCCCACTTCTGGGAATATATCTGAAGAACCCCGAAACACTAACTTGAAAAAATATATGCACCCCTATGTTATTGCACCATTATTTACAATAGCCAAGATTTGGAAACAGCCAAAGTGCCCGTCAGTAGATAAATGGATAAAAAAGTTGTGGTACATTTACACAATGGAATATTACATTGCTATATAAAATATGAAAATCTTACCTTTTATGACAGCATGGATGGATCTGGAGATTATTATGCTTAGTGACATAAGCCAGTTAGAGAAAGACAAGTACCATAATACCATATGATCTCACTTGTATGTGGAATCTAATGAACAAAATTAACTGATGGCCAAAATAGAAACAGAGGCATGGATACATTAAACAGACTGACAACTGTTAGAGGGGAGGGGGGAGGTCAGGGGCTGGATGAAAGAAGGTGAAGGGAGTAGGAAAAAGCGTATATATATATATATATATATATATGTGTGTGTGTATATGTATGTGTGTGTGTATATATATATATACATATATATATATATATATATATATGATATCACGTAGACACAGACAATAGTGTGGCATTTGCCAGAGGGAAAGGGGAGTGGGGGAGTAGGTGGAGGTGAGCAAAGAGGTGGAAACGGGATGGAAGGAGTCTTTGCCTGGGGTGTTGGGTGCAGGATGCAGTGTGTGGAGGATGTTTGCCTCATTTGTAACATGAAACCTCTATGGTTTTGTGAACCAATGTCACCCCCAATACATTCCATACTAAAAGAACAAAACGGTCAAACAAAAATGAATTTTATTACTACATAAGAAGGGGAGGGGAGAATGGATAATGACCAAACAGTTAGCAGTGTTATAGTACACTTATTATGATATAATAGTGCAATTTATTTACAAAAAGTCTTGGGAAGTATTAATATTACATTTATAGAAATATAGTATCTTCTTGAAAGTTAATTGGCAAACTTTTAGTGAAAAGGGCTAAATAGTAAATATTTTAGACTTCTCAGGTCATATATGGTCTCTGTTGAAAATTCTTTTCTGTTTTTTGTGTTTTACAATTCTTTAAAAATGTAAAAACCATTGCTTGCTTATGGACTGCAAAAAAAAAAGGCTGTACTAACCACTGTGGAAAACAGTATGGAGGGGCCTCAAAAAATTTAAAGTGTAACTTCCTTATGACCCAGCAATTCTACTTTGGGATATATATCCAAAGAAACCCAAAACACTAATTCAGAAGAATATGTGCACTTCTGTTTCCATTGCTGAGTTATTGATAATAGTCAAGATAATGAAAGCAACCCAAGTGCCCATCAGTAGACCAGCTATGGTACATCTATAGAATAGAATATAATTTGGCCATGAAAAGGGATGAAATCTTACCATTCGCAACAGACCTAGAAGGTATTCTGGCAAGTGAAATAAGCCAGCCATTACTTATTAATAAATGAGTAAACAAAAATTGAAACAGACTCACAGACACAGCGAGAAGACTGGTGGTTGCCAGTGAGGAGGAGGATTGGGGGACTGGGTGAAGGAGGGGAAGGAATCCCTTTGTAAATTGGTAGTTACAAAATAGGCGTGGGGATGGAAAGTATATAGTCAATGATATTGCAGTAACTACGTGTGTTGTCAGATGGGTACTGGAAATACTGGAGGGAACACGTTGTAAAGTATGTGATTGTCTAACCACTATGCTGTACCCCTGAAACCAATACAAAATAGTACTGAAAGTAAACTATAATTGAAAAAATAGCTGCATTGAGGCTATAGTTTGTCGGCTCTGTTCTAGAACAAGGAGGGTGATGAGTCAGAGATCACCCTGTAAGGAGTACAAGAATATGTTCAGGGGAGGCGACCTTAATAGAGATGAGACTCCAGATGAATTTTCAAAAGCAATAATTGAAGGCATTATTTATTTTTACTTTGGAGAAGCTAAGACACTTCACAACATGATCATTGTCTTCAGGTGTTTGAAGGACAGCCAGGTGGTTAGGAGAGATCCTTGTTCAGTGTGTATCCAAAGGGAACTAGAATCAGGGAGAGAATGCTGTGGAAACACTGCAGTCAGCATAAATATGGAAGGCTGTCTTATTATTATTATTATTATTATTATTATTTTGTATTTTTCTGAAGCTGGAAATGGGGAGGCAGTCAGACAGACTCCCGCATGCGCCCGACCGGGATCCACCCGGCACGCCCACCAGGGGGCGATGCTCTGCCCATCCGGGGTGTCGCTCTTTCGCGACCAGAGCCACTCTAGCACCTGGGGCAGAGGCCATGGAGCCATCCCCAGCGCCCGGGCCATCTTTACTCCAATGGAGCCTTGGCTGCGGGAGGGGAAGAGAGAAACAGAGAGGAAGGAGAGGGGGAGGGGTGGAGAAGCAGATGGACACTTCTCCTGTGTGCCCTGGCCGGAAATCGAACCCGGGACTTCCGCATGCCAGGCCGACGCTCTACCACCGAGCCAACCGGCCAGGGCCAGTCTCATTATTAATTATCAGTTATGGAACCCTTAGTGCAGGTACTGTTCTAAGCACTTTATATAGATGCTCTCATTTTATCCTCAACATCCTCATCAAGTAAGTACCATTCTTACTTCTACTTTACAGATGAGACAAAGCAGAATTAGAAGGTTAAATAACTTGCCTAATGATATATGCTACTAAGTGGTGGAGCCATAATAATTGCAACTCTCTACTTCCTATTTGCATGCAAATGAGAGTAGACATGTAAATAATTTAGCAGTGCCAGGAACATAATAACTATTGTTGCTGGTAACAATAATCCCTAGGAAGTACTATGTTTCTCATTGTGGTTGCTGTATTACTTTCCTATGGCTACTGTAACAAATGACCCCAAGATATTTATTTGCTTAGAATTCTGGAGACCTAGTAATCTGATATAAGTTTCGCTGGGCTGAGATCAAGGTGTCAGCAGGGTGGGCTCCATTCAGAGGCTTTAGGGGAGAATCTGTTGCTTGCCTCTTCCAGCATCTGGTGGCTTCCAGGTTTCCATGGCTTGTGGCCACATTACAGTAACTAGTCTTGACCTCTGTCTAGCATTGCCATCTCCACTTCTGCACTCTGCCTTCCCTTGTAAGGATACTTGTGATTACATTTAGGGCCGTCCTGGGTAATTCAAGATAACCTGTCTATCTCAAGACCCTTAAATGAATAACACCTTTTGCCATGGAAGATAGTAGGCATAGTTCCTGGAGATTCGGAAGTGGCTAACTTTGGGGGGCCATTATTCAGCCTACCACAATGGTGTTTAACATACATAACCAATTTTTTCTTTCCACTATTAAAAAGAAACTATAAATTTCATGATTTATTGATCAATTTTACCATGTGGTGTTTTTTGTATGTATAAAAATAGAATATATTTTGTATAAGGTTTGAGTTAGAAGTAATACTTATTTTTTTCAAATGGCCATAGTGTGACACTATTTATTGAATAATCCCTTTTTTCCCCCATTGATTTAAAATTCAGTTTTGTTTTTTTTTAATAATTTTATTTTTTTAATGGGGTGACATCAATAAATCAGGATACATATATTCAAAGATAACAAGTCCAGGTTATCTTGTCATTCAATTATGTTGCATACCCACCACCCAAAGTCAGATTGTCCTCTGTCACCTTCTATCTTGTTTTCTTTGTGCCCCTCCCCACCCCCTATCCCTCTCCCATTCCCCCCTCCCCCCCGTAACCACCACACTCTTATCAATGTCTCTGATAAAGCGTCGACCTGGAAATGCTGAGGTCGCCGGTTCGAAACCCTGGGCTTGCCTGGTCAAGGCACATATGGGAGTTGATGCTTCCAGCTCCTCCCTCCTTCTCTCTCTCTGTCTCTCCCCTCTCTCCCCCCCCTCTCTCTGTCTCTCCCTTTCCTCTCTAAAAATGAATAAAAATTAAAAAAAAAAGAATCATAAAATTCAGTTTTGATCACTTATCATACAGCAAACACTGAGTCTGTGTCTTGACTTCATTTGGTTCCATCAACCCATTTTGTAGGTTTCTGCAATTATGTTATATTGTTTTATTTACTGTGGCATAAAGGTATATATTTATAGTTGATAAATTCGGTTCCCCTCTAGTTTTGTTCTTCAATTCTTTTTTGGCTGATGGCTCTCCTACTGTTTTTTCATTGAGTGTTTCAACTTTAAACAATCCTATTTACCATTTTAATGTGGTCTTGGAAAGAGATGAGATAGATAGAATTGTAATTGTCTTCCATAATGATCCTCTCGCCTTATTTTTTTATTCTAGTTGATTTTTATATCATCCATTGAGATCTCCCAAATTTCCTGTTGAAATCATGTAGAAGTTATCTTTTAAAACCCCTTTCTAACAATTAAATTAAACTTTACAACCATGTTATTAATTTTTGACTTTAGTCTTTATTACATTTTCTTATAGAGCATGTGTTCTTTCTTGAATTCCCTATTATGGCTTACTTTTTTTCCTTGGCTAGGATAGAACTTTAATCATTTTTTTAAAACAGAGTATTTGGGTGGACCAGGTGGTGGCGCAGTGGATAGAGCATCAGACTAGGATACAGAGTATTTGGGTGATATAATTTCTGTATCTTTGAACATGCCTTTTTTTGTTATCACATATGAGAGAAATTACAGTTTGGCAGCTGGTAGAATTCTTAAATTACAATAATATTCCTTAGAATTCTATAAAAATAATGCCACTGTCTTTTAGCCTAGTGTTGCTGATATGTCTAATTATCTTTCTTTTAAGTAGCCTGGTTTTTCTCCGCTGGTAACAAAGCTTGCAGTTGTATTTCTGTTCTTGGGGCATCAGGTTACATCTAGAATTGTGTACTCTTCAGTAACCATACTGCCCAGCACTCAGTAGACCCCTGTGATGTAAGGCCTAAGTCTTTCTTCAGCTCAAGAAATGCTCTTCTAGTTCTTCCTTGGTTATTGCTTTTCTCTCCATTAACGATGCTCTCTTCTTCTAGAACTCCTGGTAAACTTAAGCTAATATTGGATCTTCTGTATCTCTTGGTTCTATCTTGTGTCTTATCTGATTACGTGCCCCTATTCATCCTTTGACAGCCTTTGACTTTGACCCGTATTAGGGACAAGCTCCCCCCTTTCTGAAGACACTGCGAAATAACTGCCATTCTGTGTGGAGAGAACCAGCCTAGTTCCCGATGTCCTTTAATTTGCTCCTGAATTGATGCCCTTGACCCTCATACAATCTATGGACCTCTGAGTTTGGACTTTTACAGGATCTCTTTCCGGAAGCCTGTGCACTTGCTTCTCTGGGGCGGGGGCTGTCTGTGCAGAATTGTGAGCTTATCAGCACTAATCAGTTTCCTTTCCCACGTCCCATCCACTCTGTGTGTTCCGTATAGTTTTCAAACTGTTGGCTTCTGATGGCTTTACATGATGGTACCCAGCACTGCCTCTGATGTTTGGCCATATAATTTTTGTTTCTTTGGAGCATCAGGAAGGAGTAAATATATGGGACCAATTTACCATCCCCGAAAGCCAAAGCCCCAGTATGGAAATAGCAGAGATGAAAACATCAAATGGGTGGCTGGACCAAATGACCTTGCAGCCTCATCTGACTCTGGGAAGGCTTGTCTCTCAAGTCTAAAGAAAAAAGTACCATAATGAAAGGTTTGAAAAACATCTTTCACAAAAAGGTCCAGAAACTAGGGCTTAATTTAATCAGGAGAACAGAATGATGTGAGACTTACATTAACCTTCAGGAGGGACTAAGCTTAAATTATAGCCAAAGTGATTCAGGTTGGTCACTACCAATACCATTTAGCTCTCAGAAACCTGTGTGGCATTGCAAAACCCGGTTTAGAAGCCTCCTTCTCTGGTGAGTTTTCCGAAGGATTAAGAGGTGTTCTGTTAAGGGCAGAGGATGGACTGAATTACCTTCAAATTACCTTCTGGATTGCCTGCACCCTTAGGATATTATGATTAGGATACCTCAGTGCCTTTGATGTTAGATATGAAATAAACAACAGCAGCAGAAAACTCCCAAGAGTAAAAAATATTGTTTTCACTCAGCCTTACTGATAAATTTTTTAAGTGAGGAGACACTGTTTTTTGTCAAGAACACTTTTTCCGTATCTTTAAAACTGAATGGATACAGCTTTAATTTCTTCCCTGAGATGCTGGAAAGAAGAGAACTTTCAGTGGCTCCCTCTCTGCCTGTGGTTGGAGGCAGCTCTAGCTCTCAGCACGGGCACCGGTGGACACTTCCTCCAGGTCCCTTAGCAGTCCCCTCCCCCAGAGCTGGGTGGAGAGAAGCAGGATGAGGAGTGACAGGCTGCCTGTGGTAGGTCTGTGCCTGTCACAGAGCCTCCTGGGCTCAAGTCTGTGGTGGCCAAGGGAGAGACAGTTCCAAGCTGTATGGCTGGTGACATTTCCGGCTGCCAGTGCCCAGCCAATCAGTGACAGGCCCAGCTAGCTAGAGCGATGACACATGAAATATGATAATTTTCCGCTAAAGAGCACGGAAAGGGGGAGAGAAAGGAGGGGAGGAGGGAGGGAGGGAGAGAGGGAACAAGGGAGGAAGAGAGAGTGTTTGTCTCTGAGGGGGTGGTACAGGCAGCACCTGCACAAGGTGGGATGGTGACAGTGCATTGGGCTCTGGCTAGGGCTAGGGGGACATGCTCTGGGGAGTGGCTGTAGGAACTCCAGGGCTGTTTTTCAGATAAGCTGGTGGTGGTGGCGGTGGGAAGCATCCAGTGCGGTTCTGAATGAAGGTTACAGTAATCACCAGGATGATAAACTGTAAACGGCATTTCCATTCCTTCCAAACACAAGTGAGGTGAGGAGTTCTGGTTTCATCTCACTGCTCTTTACAAGCCAAAACAGAGCTGGAGTCCACATCACCTGGGTGGCTGAAATATTTGACAAATAATTTAAAAAGAACCCATTTGGGTTGAAGGGTTGTTTATCCCTTACCCCACCCCATTTTCTATCCCATGCTCAAGCTAGCCCTAAAATAAATAATAAGTAAATAAATAAAGTGAAAAAAAAATAAAAACCATCTAACCATCTTGTTAACAAAATCTTAAAGATGGGCCTAGGTCTGTATCTTAGAGTCTCTAAAGGTTCAAGTGGTAGTTTTGAATCTAGATTCTGGATTTTAAAAAAAATGCATCTTGGAACAATATCTGGTCCCAGATTACATTATAGATTAATTTAATATATTTTATTTATTGATTTGAGAGAGAGAGAGAGAAGCATCAATTTGTTTTTTCACTTATTTATGCATTCATTGATTGATTCTTGTATGTGCCCTGACTGGGATTGAACCCACAACCTTGGCGTATTGGGACAATGCTCTAATCAATTGAGCTACTCAGCCAGAGCAATTACATTATAGTTTTAGAAGTAATGCCGCAAGGATTCTTTGGTTAGAGAACATGGCACCTGAGGCTTCAAGTAAAGACATGGTGAATGCCCTATAGTTTAATTCTGAGGTGGCAGACATCCCCACTTCCTTCAGCGGCCTTGGCAAGCTTCCTGGTCCTTTATCAGCAGTTAGGGGTTCATGAGGGGTGGCACCCATGCTGACAAGAGTCCCCTGCATTGTTTGATCCTGTGAACATGTGTGTTCAGAAGTGAAGGATCATAATGTTTACATAACATGCTGATTAGTCACTGAGGAGCTCATCACTTCAATAAATGTATGTCTAGTTTTGTCTTGCATTTGCATTCTCTCTCTCCATATGTATATTTATATGTATATGAAAACAATTTTTAAAGGCACCAGTTAATGAAATCATTATCACTGTGTGCAAGCCTGCTCTGTGGCTTTAGGCATGAGACTGACTTCCTGAGCTGGGAATGATAGCTATTCAGAAGTGATAATTGGTGTACTGTATCTTTAAAAGGTTAAAACCCTTTTCAAAAAAGGTCTGTACTCATAGTGGAAAAGGCAAGCGAGGCATGGGTTGGCTCCGGATTCAGAAAACAGCTGCTGATTAGATTCTGTGTCTGCGGACTGAATTTATTCCATGTTTTTCAGCAGCAGGAATTCGAGAGGGATGCTACTGTTTGGCTTTCTGATCGTGATTTATATTTATTCAGAGGAATAACAGAGGGTGGATCTGTTCCCGGCGCGAGCATGCTCACAACCAGCTGAATCTCCCATTATCCAACTGCCTAGTTTGGTGCTTCAATGTACATGCATATTCCGTGTGCATATGTGTGTATACAAACACGCATGCCTGCCTGGGTGGACAGATGTGTGCACAGGTTCTGCTTTAAGGACAATTCTTTCAATAAGGTCTTTACCCCTTACTTGAAACAGGTGTTCATGAAAAAACTGCACAAATCCTGATTGACCGGAATAATTCATGAAGAAGGGGCTGGATCCGTGGGTCAGAGAACACAGGACCAGTTTGCCATCCCAAGGCCCAAGGTAGGGGACTCTGGATTTTTATTCGGCGGATGGATTCCTTGCTCTTGATTGTATTTGTTGTGATTCTGCCTGCGGCCGCCCCCGAGAAATGAACTAGCGAGCTGCGATTCCATTTTGTGGTTGCCTGTCTTGGGCACGGTGTCTGGGTGCCGAGGCGCAGGGGCCGGTTGGTGGACAGCCGCGTGGCGTGCGGTGCCCTCGGTGGGCCGAGCGGGCTGCTCGGCCTGGTGCTGGGGGAGCGGCACGAGCCTCAAGTGACCTCGCGCGTCAATCACCGGCGGCGGCGGCGGCAGCTGTAACCCCGTGCGCGCGCGCGCTCCTCGCTGGCTCGCTGGCAGCCCGGCTGGGCACCCGCGCACTGGCGAACGGACTCCCGTGAGCCCCAGCTGTTGCGCAAATAAATGCCTTGCTCCAGGAGCACCTGCATTTTCTTCCGCTGCCCTGGCTGCTGCTCCGGGATTGGTCAGGCCCACTCACGGTCTCTGGGCCGGTTTGGTGGAGAGTGAGATTGGGAGGATGCTGGTTCCCAGGTAGAAGGAGGATCTTACCTTCTCCCCTTAATCCTAGCCCCTCCCCCCAATGTTTCTAAAGCAAAACCATAACCTCCCTCCCCTCTAAACAACACCAAACAAAACCCAAACTCCTATTCTGTTGAGGATTCTTGCCTTGCCGCTAGCCAAGTGGGTGCCCCCTCTCCAAGCTGTGCCCCATATTTCACCAGCTTTTAAAATTAGAAACACAGCTGGTGCCGACTGGCCCGTGTGGCGATGGTGCGGACTGCCTGAGGACTTCTGAGCGTGGCGGACTGCCTGCAGGACAGGAGTGGTGTTGGAGGACTCGGAGGCCAGGCGTTGGTTGGTTTCATTAGACCGGACTGCTTCGGCTTACGTTGCAGGTCCGGTGGACTTCTGTGGCTTGGCTGACCCACCCTTGAACCGGGAGGGCAGTGATTGCAGCGGGAGGGTCCGTGGGGTCTGGTCCCTGGCTGAGCGGCACGTTGGTCCTCTTTCTGCTGCACACCCTCAAGTTTCTGGCAGCTGTCAGGTGCCACCCAGACACATCATGTGCTTGAGTTATGTTAAAAACTGGATTGCTTTCTGGATGTTGGGGGAGGGAGAGGGAGAAAGAGGTGTGAGCGGAACTGATCTCCACGTTCTCCAGCCCTTGCTTGTGCGATTATGTAACCCCAAGTAATATCAGACCATATGCCTGAGCAGCTCCTCATCATCGCCCTGTCCTCCCCCGGACTGAGGAAGTTGGGTCCCCACGTTTAAGATGTCTTTATGTAATTATGTTTATCTGGGGGCAGGGAGAGTGTGGAGAGGAGAAAGAATCATTTGAACAACTTATGTGAACGGAGGCAAAGCTCATGTCCATTGGGGACAGGATGGAATTGCTTTGGGTTGGTGCTGATCTGAAGACCTTCCCACATCCCTTTCACCAGTCATTGCTTGTCTGAACTTACATGTGATCATTTGCCCCCTGTAGGGAGAAGGTTGGAATCACTCCTGCAGGACCCCTAGGTTCCTCACGAGCAGGGATCATGCAGTCTGAATCCAGGGTGACTGCCCAGGCTCACTTGTGTTAGGTCCCAGCTGTTCTCTGTGCTTCTCACTGAGCGGAAGAGCTTCTGTCCCACTGGGATTTCTTCTGTTGCTCTGGGGGTGGGTTGTGCTGCGGGCCCCAGAGCGGGCCTCAGAGCGGGCCTCAGAAGCTGGCCAAGATGAGCGACACACGCTCTTTAAAGCTGTGATAACTTGCAGAGGCTGGAGGCCTTGTACATTCTTGAATTAAGATTTTGTGGATTTTTTTTTTCCAAGGTAGGAGAACAGCTGGCCCCCTGAGATGTCTGCAGGCAGGAGGGGAAGGTGTGTGTGAAATTTAGCCCCCCCTCTCTCCTTTTTTCCCACTCTGCTTTGCTAAGGCACTCACCGGATACAGAATTGTCACATGGGCCCCTTTATCACTCCCCTTACTGCCTCAACTTAAGGCTGCTGGGCAGATTTATTAATATGGTGAGGGAGTCTGGCCCCTTTAGGCTAAGATTTTTTTTCTCTCTCAATACCTCAGTGCTCTAAGGGCCAACTTGTAAGGTGTATGTGGTGGAGTGGGTCCAGATGTGCTCAGCTGGCCCTGTTGTAGAACTGTCTCTGCCCATTGTGTTTCAGTGGCAGTGGAGAATTGTGTGCTGGCTTTGAGTCCTTGCCAAGTGAGCCATTGGGGCATTTAGTGTGTGAAAGTTACAGACAAGAAGATGCACTTAGTTTGAAGTCCTGATACTTTTTAACTTGCTACTCACTCCCCACTCTGTGAGTTCTCTGATATCTTTCAAGTTTTTTTCTGTTGTCCATGCTGCCCATCAAAGAGGACTTGACATGCTGTTCTTTGCATTTCCAATGGAATCAAATCATATTTACAGATCTTCAAATATACTGGGCAGGCAGGGCAGGAAACACCAGCTTCTGGAATAGGCAGCACTGATGTTCCCAGCCAGACTGGCCAAAGCCCTTGTCCAATGTTGTTCTTCATCTATAAAGTGGGTGTACTCATCATAGCCTTTCTAAAACCACTGAAATATCTTGAGAAGAAAATGAGACCGGCCAAAAAGTAACATGTGCTTTGTAGCTAATGGGTATAGGTTATACCACAACAATCTGGACCTCACATTAACATAATTTCACTTACCCATTTGGGACCGAAGCCATAAGCCAAGAAAGATGCCGTATGTTCAGGAGCCACAGTTCTTACATTTTGTTCATTGCAGAAAATTTCATACTTTCTTTCAGGCTCTTTATTTATGTAAAATTTTAAGAGGCTTTGTTATCAGTTTGCTAAACACATGTAGCAAATTGGAAGAGTTCGATAACATAGTAACTAAGAGATTAATAACATGTTAAAGTTTTTTTGGTCATGTGTCAATAAGATTTACTAGTAATGTAAGAAATAGAAACACTAAAAAAACTTTAAATAAATTTAAAAGGCACAGGACTTCAAAGTATAGAATTTTTAGACTATTTAATGTAATTTTTTTTTTTTTTTTGTATTTTTCCAAAGTTAGAAGCGGGGAGGCAGTCAGACAGACTCCCACATGTGCTGGACCGGCATCCACCTGGCATGCCCACCAGGGGGCAATGCTCTGCCCATCTGGGGCGTTGCTCCGTTTTGGCCTGAGTCATAGCACCTGATATGGAGGCCATGGAGCCCATGGGGCCTCAGCGCCCGGCCCAACTTTGCTCCAATGGAGCTTTGGCTGCGGGAGGGGAAGAGAGAGATAGAGAGGAAGGAGAGGGAGAAGGGTGGAGAAGCAGATGGGCACTTCTCCTATGTGCTGTGACAAGGAATCGAACCCGGGACTTCCACATGCCGGGCCGATGCTCTACCACTGAGCTAACCGGCCAGGGCTGTACAGTATTTAATGTAAGCAAGTCAATGACATTTTGTGTATTTTGATAGATCTTCAGGACCCATAGTAACTGATGCTCACTCACAATGACCCATATGTATCAAGAGAAGTTTAAATGACATTTTTTGAGTATAGTTTAAAAGGTATGAGAATTTGAAATGTACCCCAAATGATGTTTTTAGCATGATGCTTGAAAGAATCACTGCATTTCTGTAAGAGAACAGAACCCCCAGGGTTTCTGGAAAGCCAGGGGCTTACTGATCAAAATTATGACTATAAAGTTCTCTTGTTGAAATTAATTGAGAACTGTCTGGTTTTTTGATGAATTTTAGCAGGGGACTATGATGCTTGTATTAATAGTGCTTAGGTTCCAACATTTAATGCTATAGAAAATGCTAAGAAGGAAACATGAGAACTTGTTGTGACAGGAGACACACTCAGAGCCTTCCAACTTGGCGACTCTCATGCTACAGTTGGAAGTGACCCAATGATGAAAAAGAAGAGAGGTCAGCCCTGGTGGCATGCATTTCTTCCATCAGTGTGGGGAATCTGGGCTCCTCACAACCAGTGTGCTGTTAAAAAGCTCGTTCAAAGAACAAGTTCAAGATGTCATGGCAACACCCTCATGCTCAGCTGTGGTGTTGACTCAGTTCAGACATTGTGCTTAAAACTGGAAGGGTGTCTGACTTATAGGAGCAGTGCTTTGCTTCGCGTGACCTCCCAATTTACTTAGTAACAATTTACTCCAAAACAAAGGCACCAGGAAGAATAAAAGTAGAAGAGAATGATTGCTGACTTTTAAAAAATTCATCGCATATATCAGAAATGTGAAGACCATAATTAAAAGTAGCTGAAGAGTATCTCTCAGTTTCTAGATGCACATAAATTCATTTTTGGTAAATTACTTAAAAACATTTTTAATAGCATTTATAGGGGTGACATTGGTTAATAAAGTTATATAGGTTTCAGGCGTATAATTCTATAATACTACATCTGTCCACTGTATTGTGAATTCACCTCCCCCAAGCCAAGTCTCCTTCTCCTTCCATCACCATTTATCCTTTCTTTACCCTCTTCTACCTCCCCCACCCTCTTTCCCTCTTATAATCACCATACTGTTATCAGTGTCTATACTGTTATCAGTGTCTATGAGGTTTTTGTTTTGTTCTGTTTTTTGCTGGAGACATTTTTGAACTTGCTAAAAAGAAACGGTCAATAACAGCTCATTGAATATGGTCGGAAATGCTCAGAACTGTCCAAAGTTTTCGTGTGTGTAAGTATAGGTATACTGGTATAATAAGATGGAGAAGAGAATGTTTTCTGAAACCTGAGGAGGCTTGGAGGCAGCGGTTGGTGGTGGGGGGTGACTGAAACACACTCTCAAGAGGGATGCCCTTTGGGGAGGGCAAAGTTTGGGACTCTGTGCTTGGGCCATATATCCAGCCCGTTGATGAAAGCCTTGTGTGTGTGAGAGAGTGATTCCTCTCCTTACTAAGTGTTACAAAGTGGCAGGTGTGGCTGAAATCTCTGTGAAAACTGGAGAAGGGTGGAGCCTTACATCCATATGTGCAGTAGAGGTGAACTGAGAATACCCCTCAGACTGGGGGAGCAAACCCAGGGAGAATCATACAGAAGTTAGTCTCAGGAATCTTGAGAACTCTCTGAATGTCCATGGGTCCTTGAATTGGGGTTCAGGGCCAACTTTAAAAAAATGAATAATATATGTAGAGCTGGACTCCAAAGAAAAGCTGATAAACAAATAATAGAAAGAGGTGGAAAGTATAAAAGCAGTGTTATATGTACAAGACGTGTGCTGCTGAGACTCCATCATTTTAGTCTGTTCAGTCATTCATTGGCCTTCCAGGCTCGGCATTCCATGCTGGAGCTATATTAAGATCAGAGGAATCCTGATAAAAATAAACTGATTTAATTTTAATACAAAAAGAATTCGGAAAACCTCTTCAATCAAAATTCAACACGTAGACCCTTGCCATACTCTAATAGTCTATTGTGTGACATCTCAAACTCCTGACACATCCCTCAGTTTGAAATGCAGGAATATTTCCATCAGCTCTTGACTTCCTTCTGAATCAGGTTTCTGTCCAGAGAGGAGAGGTTCCCAAGATTATTCATAGGCTTCCAATTATTTGCCTTTTCAACTTGCACTGAGGGAAATAAACTCTCTTTCTCACTTCCAGACAGTTACTGTTTCCCTGGTGGTGTCTTGGAATGAGGAGCTTTGACAAGGCTCCCAAGTGACTTGCTTTTGTGCTGTGGCTTTGCAACACACAGTTCACACTGGTGCTTCAGGGAAAGGACCGTTGCCACGTGGTGTGACTATCAGGGGTGTTCACACACACTGAAAAAGTGAATGTTGAATCTACAAATGCCAAGCATCTGTTAGAGTTACTAAAAAAATTGCAGTTGTGTGCAAAACATTCCAAACTCTCCACACTCCCCGGCCCTTAGTATATGCTTAATATACTCCTAGAAACTTCCTCTGTGTGCAGCCTTCCAAACTCCCCACACTTCCTGGCCCTCAGTATATACTTAATATGCATCCAGAAACTTCTGACTGTCAGAAAATCTCAATGAAGAGAATTGGGGCATCACCCGGCTGACACGTACCATAAAGGACTTAAACGAGATCACCATTGACATCTGGGCAAGAGAAACGGTATCGTCATTTGCTCCTTGTCCTCATATTAAAGCTTTCAAATTTTGAGGAGATTCCAGGAGATTAAAAAAAAATAAAATAAAACCACTATGCTTATGATTATACTAAATTACAGAGCCAGAGCGGAATGTTCTCTGGAGGCTGGGCCCTGTTGCATCTTCCTGGAGAGATACTTGATTTGGGTAGCTCTTTGAATTTAAGTGGGTTTAAGAGTTCCACTAGTTGTAGTTGAGTTGATCATCTTTGTCAAGCAACTAGCAAAGATATGGCAGGAACCACAGCAATTTGATGCTTCTTATTAAATTTTTCCTTGTGAACTTCTTTGAAAAGAATTTTAATAAAATAGTCATTAGATACAAAAGCACCCCCACTTATTTACTGTATATAAAGGTATAAAGAGCATGCCAACACTCATGGTCTCACCAGTCAATTGAAGAAAAAGAATGTTACTCTTACCTTTAAAGTGTGATACGTACCTCTCTCCATTTCATCCCATCCCCTCCTATTTCCTGGACATTTTTTTTTTCTTTCCTCCATGCTTTTCTTTATTGTCTTGCACTCTTATATTTGCATCCCTAAACAGTATCTTGTTTAGTTGTACATGCTTGTGAACTTTCTATAAGTGGAATTAGACTGTAATCCTGTGCTTAGAGTTAACTCATGCCTACCAGTAAGGCTGTATGGCTGACAAACAACTGAAATATTTTTGTATCCATGGTGGTAAATTGTTGCTTACCTGACTCTGCTCACTGTCCGCCCCCCTCAGGCCTCCCATGAGACCTGTTCTAGTCCCACTATCTTCCTGAAGGGATTACGCCTTGCACAGCAGGGAGTCTTGGGACCCAGATCCAGTATTAAGGCTGAGCTTTCTTCTGACTGGACAGTCCCTATGCCAACTGGTTGTTGCATGACTATATTGTGGCTTATATTATCTATTCTATTATTACAAGCACTTAAGTTATTTCTGTTTTTGTGCTATTGTAAAAAGTGCTGGTATGAACATTCTTCAAGTTGGTATATAAGTTTACTTAGGGAATATTCAGAGGAGTAGAACTATTGGTCACAGACTATCATCACTGCTACTGGAATAGTTCAAGGTTAATTTTCATTATGTTATGTAAATTTCACCTCAATAAAAAATTAACCAATTTCTATACCTAGCTGTGGTGTGTAATTAATTGTTCCTATTGTTCCATATCCTTGTTAACACTATATTTTGTTGGCTATTGCCAGAAATTTTTGCCAGTCTTGTGGGTGTATAATAGTATCTTTTCTGGTTTTAATTTGTATATGTTTGATTCCAAAAGAGGTTTAGCATTTCATCATACATTTATTGGCCTTTTCGACTTTCTTTTTCTGTGTGAACAACCTTTCCAAGTCTTTTTTGCTCATTTATTTAAAAATTGAATAATTTGTATTTTTCTTATTTATTTGATGAAGTTTTTTTTTTTATGTATGCTGGAGACTGTGTCTTAGTGTTGAATCTGTGACATTTTTCTTGATCTTTTTTGGCATTTTTAGAGTGGTAAAAATTCTGGATTTGGGTGTAATAAAAATTTATCAGTCTTTCCTTTATCATTTAACATTTTGTACCTTTTTAAGGACATGCTCCCTATGATAAGGTAATAAAATAGGCACTTATATAGCCTTCTCGAAGTATTAGAGTTTTGCCTTTCATGTTCAACATTTTCCCTTAATAATGCTTTGTATGGATTATATTATTCCTTATCAGGAGAAAGAACTACCCCTTCTTAAAAAGTTTTCAAAGAGTTTTTATTTTTTAATCATAAGTGATATTTTAAAAAATACCTTTTCTGGTCCTGGTCAGATAGCTCAGTTGGTTAGAGCATCGTCCCGAAGCACAGAGGTTGCTGGTTTGATCCCTGGTCAGGGCACATACAGGAGCAGATCTATGTTCCTGACTCTCACTCTCTCCCTTCCTCTCTCTAAAACCAATAAAACAAACATTTAAAAATACCTTTTATGCATTTATTGAGAGGATTTATGTAAGTTTCCTTTCCTTTAATTTGTTAATGTCTGGTGAACTATTTTCTGATATTAAATTAATCTTGTTTTTCTAGAATAAACTTCACTTAGACATAATGGATTCATTTTATTTAATACATTGCTAGATTTGTTTTGCTGATATTTTGTGTAGAAGTTTTGTACCTGTGTTCATTCATGAACGTATTGGATTGTAATTTTCATTCATTCTATTGTCCTTGCCAGGCTTTTGTATCTTGCTTATCCTAGACTTGCAAAGTGAATTACAAAATGTTTCTTCTTTATAAATTCTCAAAAAGAGTTATGTAAGGCTGCAATATTTTCTTCCCTGGAGATTTTAAATCTCCGATCCAGTTTCTTCAATAGTTATTCTGATATTCAGATTTTTATTTCTTTTCTTGAATCACTTTTGGTACGTTTGATTATTTTCTAGGAATTTGTTCATTTTATTTCAGTTTTCAAAAATTTTACCATGAAACTACTTGTATGTCTTAATCTTTTAAAGCTCTGTAGTATCTGTGGTTATGTCCCTTTTTTATTTGCAATACTATTGTGCCTTTCGTAGTCTTTTGTTGAATAGTGTTGGGTTTTTTTTTCCAGAATTTGGTCTGTTTTTAATCTTTTAAAGAACCAGTTGTTGACTTTGTGATCCTTCCCATTATTAATGTTGGATTCTAGTTCATTAATTTCTGTGCTAATATTGATCATTTTCTCTCTCTTACCTTGTTTAGGTGTGATGTATTGTTCTTTCTTAACTTTTTAAGTTGAATATTTGGCTTTTTTATCTTACTATGAGCATTGTGTTTATATCTTTCCACTGTAACTTCATCACATACTTCTTTGCTATGTAATTTTTTTTCTACCATTTGGCTCTAAATATTTTATAATTTCGACTATGATTTATTCTTTGACTCATAAACTGAGTATATCTGTGTTTTTTAATTTCTAAACATCTTAGTATTTGTTTATGTATTTATTACAATGGTCAGTGCAGTCCATGATTTGTTCAATAGATATGATAGTTATGTTCTTAGTAATGTAACTTACACAGGTTATTTCCAGGCTAAGGTAGAAGGTTAGTTGGAACTAGTGGATGGGGTGTGGATGTTTTAAACCTGCTAATAAGAGTTTGACCAGAGTAGAAATGAGTGAAATTAAGTAGATAAGAGATAGGTTAGATTTTAAATGTAGAAGTACATCAGCTACCGGGGAGTTAATTCTTCTTTCCTGGTAACTTGGGAGAGCGATAAATTTAACTGATTTTCAGTTCCACACGTTGGTTGTCCTGTTTTGATAGGACATCTCTCCTGGGTGCAGCTTTTTAGAGATTATCTCTTTCCTCTTCTACTTAATAAGAACTAGATGCCCACAATTGTTCAGTTTTTCTCTTCTAGATACTTGTTGTTTCTTTCCCTGTCTTGGGCCAGAGCTCTACCCTCATGCACCCTTGTTCTTTGTTCTTGGTTTGATACTGGATGGTAGGCCTTACCACCTGGAGACCAACTCCCTCTGGAAAAAGCAGCGCAAGCACCCAGTTCTCTAAGATTGGCTCTCTCAGCTTCCAGCCAACAGGACGCTCATCGCAGCTGGCGCCCCGGCCTCCTTCCACTGCCCATGTGACTGGGTCACGCTTGGCCGAACTCAGTGTCCATGCCTTTTTGGCTGTGGGACTTTATAACTCTCTGTTGCTAGGAGGGGTTTGGCCGAGAGAGCCCTGGCTGGTGATGCCGGTGTGGTTCACTCCTGGCCAGGCATGCTCGCTTCTCACTTCCCAGTGTAACATCTGAGCAAGGGGCTGTGGGCCACCACCGTCCCCTTCCCTTCCTGTGAGCCTGCGTGTGGTAAGGTGCAGCAGATGGACGTTCCGGCTGCCACGGGCCTCCTGCAGGCCCAGGGGAGGGAGCTGTGCCAGTCTCGTGTTCTGTCCTTTTCTTGCTGCCTGCCTGTCCTGTTCACTTCTCAGCCAGCCAGTGCAGGGGCACCCCTGAGGTGGGCGTTGTACTTAGGTAGCCAGGTGGGAACAGGTTGGGTGAAAAGTTCCCTCTTTTTCTGCATTCTTTCCAGGGTTTGAGATGGTGAGAGCTCATCCTGCTGCTACCTTAAAGCCACGTGACATTGGCTTCCCCTATTCCCGCTACCTCTCTTTCTCCCCTGCTGCAGCCCTCACCCCTGCTCCATCCCCACATGCTTTGAAGAGAACAATTCTAGGGCAAATGAACAGTCTTCTTGGATGGAGACAAATGACGTCCCTCCTTCCCAAGGCCAAGTAATTCTTGGAAAGGCACTTCCTCTTTTCAAGTAATATATGCATCGTTTTTACCTGGAAGAAGCTACGGAGGGGCCCAACGAGAGCCTTGTGGTCTCGCCAGCCTTCTCTGCGAGTCACCGACCAGTTTTGCAGAACATCTGTTCTCCTGGAGTAAGCTCAGCTTCAGTTGGCCTGGCTGCCTGGTTATTTCCACTAATTTATAGTGGCAGTTCTGGAAATGCTCGGAGCTCAGGGGCCGGCCACTAGGCTTGGCTTGGAAGGGGAGAGAGGAGGTTCTCAGGGGAGAGAGAGGAAGGAAGGAAGGGAGGGAGGATGAAAGAAAGGAGGAAGGTAGAGAGAAAGGAGGGAAAAGAAAGAGAGAGAGAAGAGAGGAAAAAAGAAGAGAAAAAGCAAAGGAAATAGAACATACAACCCTCACTTCAGGTTTCAGAGCCCAGGGTGTTTCGGGAGAAATGCATGACTTCAAGTCTCTTTTTTTAAGTTGAGTGTAATGTGCATACAATCAGATTCACTGTTTAAAGTATACAATTTGGCTAGTTTTGACAGACATCTATAGCAATATAGCCACACCACAATCTAGATATAGAACATTTCATCGTCCCTAAAAGTTCCCTTGTGCCCCTTTGCTGTCCTCCTACTCTCTTTCTCTGTCAACCACTGGATTGTTTCCAGAAACTAGAGTTTTCCCTTTTCTAGAACTTCCTATGGACAGATGGAATTGTACAGTATGTACTTTTATGCCCCTGACTCTTTCACTCTGCATAATGCGTTTCAGACTCATTCATGTTGTGTGCCTCGGCGATTCATTCTTTGCATTGCAGAATAGTATTCCATTGTATGGATGTACCATAAGGTGTTTATTCATTCACCTGATGATAGAAATTTAGGTTATTCACAATTTTTGGCTATTGTAAACAAAGCTGGCGTGAACATTTCCATACAGGTCTTTGTGCGTACAGATCTTTCCATTTTCTTGATTGGGTGAGTACCCAATCAAGTCTCTTTTTGCCTTTATCTCTCCAGCGATTGAGATGCCTGTTTTGTCTTTGTGCCTATTAGCCTGTCACTGAGTGTCCTTTCTATTTCCCACTTCATGAGTGAGCATCAAACAATAATGGGATTTTGGACACCACCACCTGTGCTAGTCCCTTGTGTATAGACACGGTATTCTAATTGTCCATCTGTTTGACCCTTCTACTGGGGTAGAAACAATGTGGCACAGGAATTGAGAGCACAGGTGTTGGAGTGTGGCTGGGAGGGTTTGTATTCCAATTCAAACCCTAGCTAGCTAGCTAACTAGATAGATATGCATGCTTATTCTATAGGAAATACTATGTTGCTGAAGGACTCAACAAAAAGGAGTATCAAGTTCTGGAATGCACATAGTAGGGTATCCTTTTAGTGGCTCATAATACTACTAGGACAATCTCTACCAACTGCCCTGCTGCCTGGCACCCTGGCATCTGAACTCCTGTTGGACAACAAGCACTGGCTCTACACTGGTAGACAGCACCTCTCCCCTTGTTACCTACCAGCTTTTCTTCCAGTGGGGTGCTAGCCGCCCTCCTTTGCTCCTTGAACTGAAGTTCTGTTTCCTTTCTCCCAGAAGTTTATTACTCTTCGGAAATCATAACTACAAGTTGCAAGGGGTCCCACTTGTTTTATCCCTGTTTCTTCTCTTAGTTCTGTATCCAGACACATCATGCTTCCACACATGTGAGAAGCAAAGCCTGGAGAAGCCGCGCCCACACTCTGAAATCCTTCCAGCCTGGTTTGCATGATTCTTCATGTACCTCAGGGCTAGAAGCTCTCAGTTGATTAGAAATATGGCAAGGGGCTCATAGCTCCGGAAATGTTTTTCCTACAACCCTACCCAGGATGTTACTGTCAGGGCAGTCTCTACAGTAGTCAGGGTTGTAGATGCCCATCCCGTGTCCTGCCACCTCTGAGGCTCCCTTTGGAGGGAGACTGTCTTTTTAGGATGGAGGCTAGTGTGCATGATTAGAAACAAGGAATTAGTTTCACAGCCCTAAATTCCAAGAGAGAAACACTTTCTGGATCTAATCTTTATCTCTCTCTAAAAATAAGATAATTCAGGGCCAGGGTATTCAAAAGAACTAGAGAAATCAAAATGTGGGCTTGGTTCTTGACAGTCACCAAGATGAGGTAGCTGAACAGAATCATCCTCTGGACAGAATAAAACTTCCAAAGTTTTATTTGGAAGAGTCTCTGTGGGTCTGTGGGTGTCTTTGTAGAGTCTAGAAACTCCGAGTGAAGCAATGTGGCGACTGTCTTTCGTGAGGCACTCTGTGTCAAGTGTGAGATGAAGTGTTTGCAGTAGGTAATATCAGTTAACGCAGTCTGATGAGTAGAAGATGACCATCTGTCCTTCCAGCAGGTTCTATCCTAGTGGGTTCTGATTTTCTTGGTCTGGGGTGAGCCCTGGACATTTGGACTTTTAAACACTCCCTCAGTGATTTTAATGTGCAGCCAAGGTCGGGAACTGTTTTACAGACAAGAGAATTACTAAGCTTTCAGAGATCACAGCCATTGGCCCGAGGTCACACAGCTGTGAGTGGAGCTGCAGGATAGGAGCGCGGGCCTGAGCACTCCATCCTTTGTGCTTATTGTAAAAGTGTCAATACTGAGCGCTGGGTGCTGGGCAGGAAATGGTCAGTAGGGATGCAGATGTGCCAGTGGCTCTCCCAGTGCTTCCTTGCTGACCCAGCACTCTGTGGAGTCTGAGCGTGTGTGTGTTGAGACTGAAAGGCTCCCGGGACAGAAAGCCGCTCCTGGCCAGCGCAGCGGAGGGGCACGCCATACTCCCTTTGCCCCCTGGGCCCTCGTTAGCTTGGTTGTGTCTGGGTCCAAGGAAACAAATGTGGATGTTTCTTTGCTTTCTTTTCTAGCATGACCCATAGGCAGGCATTAATGTCTTGGTCCCAGTGAGCACAGAAGGAGAAGGGACAAGTCAGGTGCCGAGTGGTCTTTTCCATCCCTCCTCCCTAATAGCAAGTGCTACAGTGGGACTCTCCCAAGGACGGAGAGCCCTCTGTACACGCCAGGCACTGCTCTCAGGGCCTTACACCAAGCAGCTCGTTGTATCCTTGCAGGAATGCTGTGAAGTGGCCACTATTATCGCTCCATTTTCCAAATAGGGAAACTGAGGCACAGAGAATTTGGTAGCAGAAATGAGGGTAACCTTAGGCAGTCTGACTCTGAGGCTCAATCTTAATCATCAAACGACTCTGCCTCTCATGGGTCCTATATTGTCTTGTTCTTTAATTGTTTCAGGAACATCATCTGGTCCCCAGCCCGATGATAAACTTATAGTACAGAGCTGGACTCATAGCAGGTGTTTGGTAAATATTAGTTGTTTGATTTATTTTATTTTATTTCCATGGATTTTATTTATGAGGATTCCACAATATCACAAGACCAGGATAATAATAGGCGTGTTCCAGGAAGGCAGCACAGGTCAGTCAGTTTTCTATTTCTTGACTTTTAAGTGTTTCTAAATGCCCTGAGTACTTTCTTAATAGTTGCATCTCACATTTGGTATCAGTAGGTGTACTAAATTCACGTCCTTCTAGTTTCCCAAGAAGCGTGCTTCTGCACTCGTTAGGAGCCTTGATATTTTCTTCAGGGAATAGTTTTTAAGAACAAAATGATGCTAATTGGTAACTGTCCCTGCTCCATGCAGCCCCCAGGAATGAAGCTGTTTGTTTACTGGGCTCTTCCAACGGAATCCACACAAAACTCTGTCCTGATTTAGTAGCAAACGTTGTTGGCCTTCAGCCCAGGCACCTTGACCCACATGAACCAGTTCTGTGTGCCTGCCCTGCAGCTTCTGTGGCCTTTGCCCTGTCACCCTTTTCAAAGCACTGTCCTCCTGTGTAGAGCAGGAGTGCTGGTAGCCAGTATTCACCGGTGTGGGAATGTGGAAGGCGGCTGCCCGGCCTTGGGCAGGAGGGGGAAAACTCTGGAGGAGCTGTGGTTTACACTGCAGAAGTCTCCTGGGATTCACCTGAGGGCAGACCCTGGCCTAGCTTCTCCCCGTCCCTGCCCTGCTCCCTCACGCCCTTGGTGACATCCTTGCGGTAACAGGCCAGGACATGTGGGTTGGAGGTCAGTTAGACCGGAAGATATTGCTAAGTCTCTCAGTTAAGCCTGTGTTAGTGTCCTGCCTCTGCCCTAACCCTCCGCCCAAGCCTGGGGCCCCTCCCACTTCCCAGGGGCATCAGCCCATGTCTCTTCTCACCACAGGTGCATTTCCATCAGCGGCTTTGCAGCCCACTCACTTTTCAGCTCCCGCTCTCCCTCCTTATTCACCAGCTGACCTCCATTCTGTTTCTGTTTCATGCATCCAGTCATCAACAGGTGCTTCTTGAATCCTTATTCTATGCCAGGCATCCTGCTAGGCCTGCAGGCACAGCGTTTCAGGGAGGCCCTCTGTGGCCAGGCCCACATTGTTTGTGAAGGAGCTGCTGAAGGGTTGTGATCACCATGGGGACAGAGGGTGGCAGAGGCCACCACTGACTTTCTTTTTGTCTTTGTCGGGAAGTTTGGAAGAGATCGAGGCTGTGGCATCAGCTGGGAAAGGGACCCAGAGCGGGGAGGGAGGGAGTGGGGGAAATCTACCACAGACGCAGGCAATAAGGGGGTTCATGGTCTGTAGAAGTTTTAAAAACAAGAATCAAACCAATTAAAAGTCTGTTTGTATTTTACTATCACCAGGCACTAGAAACAATAAAAACACTGCTGCTGAAATACCCTCCCCATCTCTTCCCTCAACTGAACTAGGAATAACTCCAGGTATTCGCCGAGAAATAGTAGTGACGGCCACCATTTACTGGCCACCTCATGCCAGGTGCCTTGTTGGATGTGCGAGGGACTCATCACATAACCCCTCACAGCAGCCCTGTGGCACAGGCATTATTGAGCTCACTGTAAAGGAAACTGAGACCAAAGAAGTGTATCTTGCACGGCCTGCAGGGAAGCCCTGAGCATGGCGGCTGGTCCTGAGGCAGGTGGCTGGGGTAGGCCAGGTGCAAAGCAGGCTTTCTGATACAGCTCTGTTCTTTTTTCCCCTGGCCCCCACAAGGCCTCTGCTTCTCATAAACCCGCTTCATGGAAGGGCTTTGGAATTCAGAAACTCAGAAACAGTCCTGCTATGATCCAGCCCTGCCGGAATGCCCGGGTTCTGCGGACGGGAGAAGGCTGTGGACCGGAAGTGTTCTGGTATAGGGACAAGAACATAGATTTGGAGAAAAGGCAGGCTGGTGGGAAGCCTAGACCTACCAGTTATGGGACCCTGGGGAGGTTATGCTCAGAGCCTAGGTTTCCTTGTCTTTAAAATGGGGGTAATAATCGTACTTACTTCATAGAGCTATTGGGAGAGCTAAAAGATTTATTGAATATGAATCCTTCATTCCTGTGCTCATTAACTATTAGACTTTAACATGTATGTTAAGTTCATGGCATGGTAAACGATGTGTGATAGCTATATGACAAATGTTTCCTTCCACACAGAAGTCATCAGCAGGCATGTCAACACTGATATTTCTAGGGAGACACTCTGCACTCTTCAGTGGGGTCTGTGAACAGACCCAGAGGGCTCCAGAACCACCTGCGGATGCGCAGACCACATCGAATGGGAACACATTTCCGGTTAAAGAGGTTTCTGGGTGGAGAGAAGGCCTGTCTTCAGGAACAATCAGTAAATGGATATGTTCCCTGACGTAACACCCTGTTTGTTATAAAGGAACTTAGTGACACAATTCAAGGCATCATGTCAGAAGTTTGATTTTTTAACAGTTTTAATTTTTATCGCCTCATTGATGTGACAGGGAAACATGCAAAATGGCAGTGGCTGTGTGTGTCCCCCTTCACCACCGCGTGCGGCCTCCTTGTGCGCGTGCCAGTCCAGGGATTGCACTGCGCTTCCTTTCCGCAAAGAGAGAGCGGTTGGGGCATTAATTAAGCTGTGGAGTTTTGGTGCTTGCTGAACGAATAGATCTGGTTCGTCTTCTAGCCTGGGAACCGGAGCTGTTAGATTTTATACTCTTTCTCCAAAACAATCAATTCTTACAACACTCCAGTGAGAAAACAAAGCCTCGGACTGCTGCAGCTGGAAGAAGCTTCACTGGACTGTCTTCCTACCTGTGGAGACAGTTCCCTTCAGAGAGTCAGGTGTCGGCGTGGTGTGGTCTGTGCACCCCTGCTGGTGGCGGCCAGGCGCCTTTGTAAATTCTTAGAGAGGAACCACTCCTCCCCCGCGTGTCTCCAGCTTGCAGGATGTGTGCATGCGCACGCACAGGAGCACGTGTAGCCGTGTGAAGACACAGCTTAGCCCTGAGGCCCTGAGGGTCCTCCTCTGAGCCAGGACAGGGACGTGGGGGACATAGCAGAAGCTCTCCTGTGCAGCAGTTCTGAGCCTGTGCTCTGGGGATGGGGAAAGCGCTGTGGAGATGGCTGTAAGACGATGCTCTTCGCTGCTGTGATGTTAGCAGTTCTTCTGGGGTTGGACTCCAGATCACTCCTTCCGCCTCCCTCACTCCTCCTGCCTCAGAGAAGGACCACCAGGGCAGGAGGGGCCTTTCCGTCTGCCCTGTTGGTTTCATGTTCATCAACAGTTGCTTACTGGAAACCAAGTTTTTCTTTTTTATGTTGCATAGAAACAGCCTGAAGCAGTTCTGTATGCATACAGTGAGAAAGAAACAAACAGAAAACAGGCGAAACCAGTGTTTTCTGGCCCCAGCATACTAGAAGGCTGAATGACTGTTTTATCCGATGGTGCACAGGGGCCACCTGATGAAAAGATGGTCCACTGGTGATGGAAGCACTTAGGCCCTGTCCTTCTCCCTGCAACTCCTCAGCCCCAGCCCTGCCCTTTCCCAGCCCCCGTGTCTTCCCCCTCCCAGCACAGAAGAATCCCCTTTCCCACAGAGTCTGGGCCTCACCCACAGTCACACTGTGGACCCTGGACGTTGGGCCTGACCATTCTCTCCATGATCAAACTTCAGTTGGACTCTCCTGAGACCTTGTCAGCTAGGCCTCACCTTCTCAGCTTCCAGGTTTATTTCTGCATTGTCCAATTTTAGCCAGACTCCTGATAAGTTGGCTTAGCCAGAACTCCTACCCTCCATATATCTGATCACCCTCAGTCTCTGGACGGCTGGCACCTTCAGCATCCCAGGCCGAGTCACGGGTTGGTGGGGAAGGGCAGGGGCCCCCAGCCCTGTTTACAAGCCACCTCTCCATTTCTGTACCCCAGACAGAAAGATTCTGACCCAGATACACCTCTAAACCCACTGCCGTCTTAAATAATTTTTAAAAATATTTTTATTTAGAGAGAAGCGTGCCTTTCTGCCAGTCAGCATTTCTGAGTTCCCCGGGCCGGCCTGCTTTTTGGTTCACCTGAGCATCTTTGTTGCTGGTCAATGCTGGGCCATCTGAAATATCCCACGTAACCAGGGGAACCTACAGGTCTGTATAGTCCAGTCCAATAAAGAGCTAAGACAAAGGTTTGGACCAGACAGCGTGGGTTGTGTGTTGGGAGATGAGGTTATGTGCAGGGACACTAAGAGGGGCAGGTGGGAGAAAACCAGGTGCGTGCGGAGGAGAAAGTGATTGGATCCCACAAGCATCCTTCCCTTGGCTTGGATGTGGAGACAGGAGAGCTGGCTGGGGAGGGAGGGACCTGCTGTGGGTGGGGGCGGGGTCTTCCTGCTGCCATGGTTGCACCCTGTCAGCTCTTGGGTTTCTTTTCCACAAGAATCAGTTGAAACTGTCTGTGCTTTCATAAAAGTGTCAAGTATTCCAGCATTTGGCTTGGCTAATTACTTACTTGCTTGTGCTTCTAGACCCAACCACACTAAAAGTTGTTGTGGGTGTTTCTTCTTGTCCTCAGTTGCTGGTGCGAGGGTAGTTTGTGCCTCTGCAGAGTGGCCAGTCAGGGCGCTCTCACTGTGAGCTTCCAAGAACGTGTTTTTCAGATTGTTCAGGAAGGCTTGCTCATCTGTAAATATAGATAGCATTTTACAATGTATTTCCCAGTAGACACACTTGGAATCTCCCAAAGCAAATATGCAGAAGAGCAGGGGCCTTTGGAGGAGGTTATGGCAGAGAGCAGTGCCAGGTGAAGACTGTCATTCTCAGTAACCCCGCGGTGGTCATCGTCACTGAGCTGTAGCAATTGGCAGCGTTGTGTTGGGATGGACTGACTCCAGCCTCACTGGAGTTCATTTTGATTTCTGAATAAAGGTTTTGGTGTTGCTGCATGTTTTGGGAATGGAAGTGTTGGAATGTTTGCCGTTCTCTATGTGCTGGAAGGGATAGGAAAAAGCAAGTGGCATGATCCTTGATCCCTGTCTTCAGGATTAATACAATCAGTATAGTGTTAATGCCATAGAAAGGGTGAGGAGCCCCACCTGCTGCACGCCTTCCTATCAGAGACTAAGTTAGGTAAGAAATGTAAGCTGTAACCTATAGGGTGGCCCTATGAATGAGGTAATGTAGGATTGCAAGGTCCTAGTTCCTCTGCTTACTAACTGCATAATCTTGGGCAATTTACATCACTTCTGTGTACCACAGTTTCCTCATCCATAAAATGGGGATAAGGACAGTACTATGGCATTGCGGGTTTAGGAAGATTAAATGAATTAATATTTGCAAATTTCTTTGAAGAGTGCCTGGCTCTTAAAAACTGCTATATTAGTTTTGTCAGATATATGAAAGGTACCTGGGTCTCTGAGAGGAGAAGGAATTTGTCAAATTCTCCTGAGCTAGTGAGTAGTAAAGTTGGGATTTGAACCCAGTGTTCTCTGGCGGGTAGAGTGAGGTTTTTCAACCTGGGCGTTATTGACATTTGGGGTCAGATAATTCTTTGTTGTGGGGCTGTCCTGTGCAGTGTAGTATTTTTAGCAACATCTCTGGTCTCTACCTACTAGATACCAGCAGCAACATCCCGTCTGCATTGTGACAGCCAAAATTGCCTCCAGAATATTGCCAAATGTTCCTTGGGGGACAGAATCACTCCTGTTTGAGAAGCAGTGAGCTGGAGGGTTTAACACTCCCAGGGATGGAGCAGCAGTCTGATTTCTAAGTTCCATGGTTCAAAGCCCAATTCCCAGTTATCGCTGTTCTTCTTTATAGATCGGAGGTCAGCGGAGGCCAGGCCCTGGGTGTCTGGTGTCCATACACACTGCATCCAGCAAGCCTCTGCATCTGGGCCCAGGCCAGTGGCTTCTCAGCCATGTTTTTGAGATGTTTTATTTTCTTCCTTTGGCTAAGTGGGTGTGTTTTTACCAGACCATAAGGTAGACCAAGCCAGGTGGCTGGTTCAAGTTCCGCTCCGTGACTGTCGGGAGCAGTGTCTGTGCAGCCAGACCGACCAGGCAGGTTTTTCTGGGAAGCACAGCTGGTGCGTTTAATTGGAGTCAGAGTGCGATGAGTCCCAGGACAGAAGGGGTCAGCAGACAGGAGGAGAGCTAATATTTATTGTTGCTGTATCATGATGTCACGTCCTTAAGAACCTAGTCTCACTTCCTTATATCCAGTTCTTTCTCTTCACCTTCTCATTACTGTGCTCTCTTTCAGTTTCATGAACTTGAACTTGTGGCAGTGCTGGGCTGTGGGTCGATGTTAGGGCAGACGTGGGATGAGCCGAGTGCCTGCGTTCCTGGCACCGAGCTGCTCATTCTGCTCTGTGAACTCTATTCGCAAGAAACATGTTGGCCAGCCACTCGTCTCTGACCAGGTTCTTAGAAAACTCTCCTAACTACTATCAGCAAGTGCTGCTCATGGAGGGTGGTGGCCGGGGTGGGGTGGAGGAGATATATATAATTTTTTAAAAGACATATTTCCTCCCTGGCCGGTTGGCTCAGTGGTAGAGCGTCGGCCTGGCGTGCAGAAGTCCCGGGTTCGATTCCCGGCCAGGGCACACAGGAGAAGCGCCCATCTGCTTCTTCACCCCTCCCCCTCTCCTTCCTCTCTGTCTCTCTCTTCCCCTCCCGCAGCCAAGGCTCCATTGGAGCAAAGATGGCCCAGGTGCTGGGGATGGCTCCTTGGCCTCTGCCCCAGGCGCTAGAGTGGCTCTGGTCGCAGCAGAGCGACGCCCCAGAGGGGCAGAGCATCGCCCCCTGGTGGGTGTGCCAGGTGGATCCCGGTCGGGCGCATGCAGGAGTTTGTCTGACCGTTTCCAGCTTCAGAAAAATACAAAAAAAAAGGACATATTTCCTTTTTAAAAATTTATTGATTTTTAGAGAGAGAGAAAAACATTGTTCTACTTATTTATGCATTAATTGGTTGATTCTTATATGTGCCCTGACAGGGGATCGAATCTGCAACCTTAGCATATCGGGACAATGCTCTAACCAACTGATACCCAGCCAGGGCTAAATATATATTTTAAAATGTAAAGCCTTAGTGTTTGGGCCCAATTAAAGGAGGCTGCACTAGGTCCTACCTATTCAATTTTTTTTTTTTTTTTTTTTTTTTGTAGGTTAACAGTTTTAAATCAGTATTCACAGCTTGGTTAACCAAAATGTTTAGTTCTGGTCCAGATCTGGCTTTACCCTTGTTTTGGCACAAGCTGTTTTCCAACATGCTTGCTGTTCAACGGAAAGGTGCTGTTTGCCCTTGAGTTGAATTGTGGTTGGGAAATAAGCAGTTTTTAGTGCTCACAGGTCTGGAGGTGCCATTCACGTTGAAGTCCTTCACGGACACTTCCTTTTTGTGAGTTCAACTTCTTCCCTTTCCCCACCGAAGGCCATCGAGTTTTAAGGGCTCTGAGATGTGACTGTAGGGTGGATTGTGGAAGACAGCTGCTGGTAAACACAATTAACCCCTGCTCTTCTCCGGAGGGCTGCCTCTTAAGTGAGCCCAGAGGATGCTCAGAACAGAGAGAGAAAGTGAATTACCAGGGCCTCTTGGAGTGAGCAGTGAGTGGGAGTTTCCCTCCCTAACTGGAGGGAGGGAGTCTCATTTGTTCAACTAATTTTTTGAGTTCCAGCCAGGCAGTGTGCTGGGGACACCTGATGACAGCCTGTAGGGGCTCCTGGTCCAGGGGACCCAGTTCCCGGAGCAGGAGAGGGCAGCCCTGTAGCCGGGTTGGCCCTGAGCATGGTAACACATGCCTTCATTTCTTCAGTCCCCAGGTGCCATCATTTTATGATTGGGAAGCACAGGTAAGGGGAGATGAGTTTGTGTTTTGACGACATTTGGTTACAACCCTGAATCCTTCCACTTGAATGCAAACTCTCTTCTGTGAGCAGAAATAAATGGGAAAGCTGGGGTTTGGGAGATGTGTTGGGGGCGTTTAGTGTATGGTCCGCCTGCTGTTTCCTTGCTTTTCTCTGTGTTCCTGCACTCTTAACGGAGTTCTCGTCCCTGTTAGCCTAGGGTTGATGGGGAGGGCGGCAAGTTTGGATACAAACATCGGACACCAGACAGGTGTCCTGGGAAAGGAGCAGATTGAGTCAAAAGCAGAGGCAGTCCTTCCAGCTAAGTGCTTCTGTGAGATCAGGTGGTGGTCACGGTCAGGGGAGCCCGGCGGAGGCAGATTAAGGTCAGTTGAGGCCCTAGGCACAGAAGAAAATATTGGGCCCCTTAAAAAAAAAGAGACAGAAAATAAAAATACACGTTAACCATATTTTTAAATAAATAAAAAACATTATGTACTATTCATGTCAAAATTGCACATATGAAACCAAACTTGGTGTCATTAGAAAAAAAAAGCATAAAGTTGGGGTTTTGCGGGGCCCTGCAGAAGTCGGGGCCCAGGGCGCGTGCCTGGTGCACCCGCTGTTAAATCCGCCTCTGGAGCCCGTAGCCTCTGGGTGAAGGAAGTGTGCATGTTAGCCCACGCTTCCAGATTGCTGGCCCGTTTCAGGGCTCCCTCCTGGCCAGAGCAGGGCCATCGGGGTACAGGCAGGCCTCCCAGACAGGCTAAGAATTCAGACCCCTTCCTTATAGATTATCCAGTGACTGTGTAGTGTGGACGGCAGAGGTGCCTGAGTGGAGTGCTTATTTCCAGGTGAAGGCACTGTCTTCTCTAGTCCAGGTCCGGTGCACTGACTTCACAGGTGCACCAGAGAATGGAGTTAACTGGCTGTCTACCTTTTTCATTGCCCTGTGGTGCAACTCCCCCTTGGAGAGTTGTCCTCCAGAGAGCTGCCTGGCTGCCCCACACCTTGCCTTGTTTTGGAGTTGGGATTCTGGAATCACACACACGGGCTCGAATCCTGGCTCCAGCAAGTACCAGCTAGGTGATAGTAGGGAAGTTCCTTAACTTCTCTGAGTCCCAGGCTCCCCATTTGTAAAATGGGCCATGGATTAAATGAGAAAGTGTAACAAAAGGGCCTGTAACAGTGGTTCTTGAAAATTCAACATAGTGGTCACTTTGCCCTTTGCCACTTTGTAGGAGAAATGTGGGTCCCTCACTCTGCAGGACTTCTTGCTCTAGAATTTATGGAACTTGAGCCTCTGCAGCCTATGAAAGTAGCTGGAAGTCCCCAAGCTGCCCATTAATCTCATGAGGGTGGGTGCAGGACCTGTCCCTTGAGTCAGGCCCAGCAGGAGAGTTGGGCCAAGTGTCCCTATAGCCTCAGGAGGAAGCAGGTGCTGCCTTCAGATCTTTGTGGAGATCTGGAATGGGCAATAGCTCTTTGGGGCGTACACTGGCCACGGAGGGGAGGCCTGAGGACGTAGATGAGGATGGTGCCAGTAACTTTACAATTCATACGTATAGGCATTCCAGTGCTCAGAGCCGTAAGGAAGATTCACCAGCAAAGACTCAGAGTGCAAAGTGCACTTTAAAGTGAGTGAGTGAGGAGTATGAGTGCGTGTGTGTGTGTGTGTGTGTGTGTGTGGAGAGAGACAAGTGACCTTGATTCTAGAGCTAATACTTCCTTACTCTTTCTCGGGCATGATTTGAATCATTTTATCGGCTCGTGTTTCTGACACCCTCCTCTGTACGGCTCCACACTGCAGCCAGCCGGCTCTCCCTCCCCCCCTCAGCCCTTCTCTGCTGCTGGCTGCTTCACTTAGCTTCTCCGGACTGGTCTTCCTTCTGCCTGCCTCTTCCTCTCTCCTCACATGTCTGCCACACTCACCTGAACATGCCCTCTGCTCTGAAAGAAGAGCCAAGATGTGCCTTAGTAATGACTATTTAAGCCAGTTGATCTCTATCTACATGGTCCGCTACAACAACCACTAGCCACACGAGGCTACCGAGTGTTTGAAATGTGGCTAGTGCAACTGAGAGACTTGATTTCTAATTCTGTTTCCTTTTAATTATATTAGATAGTGACATGTGGCTACCGTTTTGGACAGTAAAAGTCAATGGAATATGGCACCTGGAAGAATCAAATCCGGTTTAATTATGTTGTGTGGGGTGAGTCTTATTAGCCATATATTAGCTTATTTATGCTTGGTTTGGGCACTCGGTTCTAACAGAGTTGATTTTTTGTCTGATTATATACTCAGGTTCTCAAAATACCTGCTGTCTGTCTACCCAGGTGAGGAGAAATCTAATGTATTGGCTATGAGGATGGAGCCCATTGGCTAATTTACCAGCCTTCACCCTCCTGTACTAGCACCCAGCTCCTGGTAGCCCAGACTGCTGGGTGACCCATGCACGTGGGGTGAGGTGCAGGGTACCCAGAGTCAGGTACGAAGTCTTCCCGTCCAGGTTCTGCCTCTTCCTGTCTGGGGAGTTATTTCACCTCCAGAGAGGAATTGTGATTTTGTAGAGCTTGAAGCTTATACAATTTGGGGGACCTCTTTGAGAAAAAGAATATAAAATTAAAAATATAAGATTAGATGCAATAGTAAAAAATTTACTTAGAATGAAAAAAGAAATCACATCCAACCCAAGTTTTAAAAACCTGACATGTATCATAAACTTTACAGAATCCAGAAAAATAACAAAATTAAATTTTATGCATTATTTACTTCCCAACCCTCTAAATTATCCCACCTCCTTACCATCTTTTGACTGAATACTCTTTGATCACCTTTTCATATGGTAACAATTTTGTAATTTTTCTTAAGAGAGACTGCAAAGATCACTTAGTTTTTTTTCTTTTAGCATGGCTTTTTAATTACCATTGACAGTTACAATGCATAAAACATGACTTCATATACTGACATCCACTTTTTGTTGTATGGTTACAGGTTTGAGTCCTGCAATGCAAGAATTTAGATACAATCTATTTTACCTAATTCCCATCAAAATGGGGGGAAATGCCTGGAATGTTTATAACTATTCCATGAATTATCAAATATATTCTGATAGGCGAGAACTTCCCTTTTTGAGTAGGCATCAGTGAGAACTAAATTTTCCTCCCACTATTTCACATGTCTGAGGACTGGAAGAAATATCCACAGACTAGCTTCTGGCTCTATATATTTCGATCCTTATTTTTCCTTCTCTTCCCACGGAGCTCAGGTGCCAGGTGTTGCACCTTTGAGTCTGGCTGAGGGTGAGTTGGTCCCGAGGGCAGTACACATATTCCTGGAAGCGTGGGGGCAGCTAACAGTAACTTACCTCTGCAGTCAAGTGACTGTGAACCACAGATGTAGATTTAACTACACCCAAACTAAATTTATCCCCAAATAGATTCCCTCTTAGAGGGCTCTCAAAATGCCTGTAGCCACTGTAACACCCATTGGCACAAAGGGAAATGCAACAGGAGGAGACCTCAGAGTGAAAAGAAATGCTACTCTTAAGCAGTTGTGGCTAAAATATCTTAATTTTGTAAATTAAAAAATATATTATATGATTCTGCAAATACATTGCTAGGGTTTTGAAAGGACCCCATGTAAGAAAGGTTAGAAGCTTTCTTTCTTTATTTTATATTTTTATTAAGTGAGAGGTGGGGAGGCAGGAAGGCAGAGAGACAGATTCCCGCATGTACCCTGACCAGGATCCACTCTGCAAGCCCCCTAGAGGGTGATGTTCTGCCCATCTGGAGCTACTGCTCCATTGCTCAGCAACAGAGCTATTTCAGTGCTTTAGGTGAGGCCATGGAGCCATCCTAAACACCTGGAGCCAACTTGCTCAAACCATTCAAGCCATGGCTGCAGGAGAGGAAGAGAAGGGGGAGAGGGAGGGGCGGAAAAGCAGATGATCACTTCTGTGTACCCTGACAGGGAATTGCACCTAGGACTTCCATAGGCCGGGCTGACTCTCCACCACTGAGCCAACTGGCCAGGGCCTAAAAATTTTCTTCATTACCCTATAGTCAACCTGATCTGTTCACTGCTCAGAGCCTCAGAGACTTTATCTTTAATATGGGAACAATAAGACCCATTTCATAGAGTCCTTGTGGCTATTAAATAGCTGTATTTGGAAATCCATTAATATAATATTTTGCCTGGGGCCTGTCTGTGGTGGCACAGTGGATTAAGCTTCGACCTGGAATACTGAGGTCATGGGTTCAAAACCCTGGGCTTGCCTGGTCAAGGCACATATGGGAGTTGATGCTTCCTGCTCCTCCCCCTTCTCTCTCTCTCTTCTCTAAAACAAACAAATAAATAAATAAAAATAAATATCCTCTTTGCCTCCCCTCCTTACCCTTCCTTGACCCTTGGCTAAAACTAATCTTTTTTTAAAAAAAAAACAAAAAGCATTTTGCCTGGGGAAGAGGTGCTCAGAGGGTTAAAAAATAAATGCATGAATGACAGAATTCATGTTTGCTAGATATCAGCTTCAAGTCTGTGGGCCTGCTTGGAATTCACCATGTCCCTGAGACTGCTAAGCAGCCCTGGGGGAGCCCTTCCCTAACCAGAAACTGAAACCAAGCTCACATGAGTATATCGTTGAGTGGGAACACTCAAGGGAATTTTTGAGTGGGCAGAACTTGGTAATTTTTCTTCAACCAATTCTTGCTGCTCATGACTCTCCCACGTGCTGTGATCCAGGGGATTGTGCCTGAGTTATCCTGTGGGGGCCTAGAAGATTCTTGAGCAGTGTGAGACTGAAATGTGTGGTTCTCAGCTGGTTCATAGCATCCTCTGTCTGAGGGACTGCTCTGCTGAGAGTGTGGGGGACCTGATGCCTTTGGAATTTGATTGCTGTGAGCAGGACACTCCTCAACAACATTCCACAGCCAGGCTCAGATACCCTTGGATCTGAAAATTGGTTGTTGGGCCAAGAGCTGTGGTGAAGGTAATGAGAGATCCTTGAAATTTGAAAGGCATATTCTGAGACCCAGATCCCCACTGGGGCCTGCCCTGTATGGCGGGCCGCTGGGGGAGGGGCTGGTGAGCAGAGTCCAGGCACAGAGGGCAGCCCGGGAGCACCCTGAGCTTCGCAAGCAGACTCCATGAGACTCAGCAGAGGCCAACTCTGTCTTCTCAGTTACGGGTGAGGAAATTGGACCTGATAACCTCTAACATTTCTTCCATTGCTTACCTTTTAGGATTTACAACGTTTGAGTATGTTGGAATTGACCCACCTGTAGGTGGTCACTTTCTGAAGTTGGGGAGATGGGCAGTATCTGTAGAAACACAAGTGTCCTGATTCCAATTTCCCATCCTCTGTCTGCATTAGCGCCCCTGCTTGTCACCCTGTGCGCCAGTAGCCATGCAGAGAACCGTAGATCGATGGTGCTGCAGGAACGCCCGCGCGTCTCTTCACGCGGCGGGTTGCTGTGCTCGCGCTCCCCTGAGCGCTGAGCGCTGAGGGAGAGAGGCGGCCTCGGTACCGTCTGGGGTAGTGCCTTATAGTGCCATTTTTTAAAACAGGAAACCACATCTGTGTCGATATGCGGAGAAAAATATTGGAAGGAATGTTAGCATGGTAAAATAATAGGTCAATAATAGGTCACTTATTTTTTATCTTAAATCTTTTCCGTTTTTTTCCCCCTAAATTTTCTATCTTAGGTATGTACTATTGCAAATTTGGAGTGGGGGATGGGTGGGAGTTATTCATAGGGAGAGGTTTGGGAGCCCCTGTCTTCCCAGGAGACCCCAGGTCAGAGGCTGGCCACATGAGCTGGCAGAAGGGTTATGAAGTAAGCTTGTTAGTTGCAGGTTCCTGAACTCCACTCCCAGAGATTCTGAAGTTGTGGGTCCGGAATCTGCTGCTTATGCAGATCCCAGGGACCACCCATGGAGGAACACAGGGACTCTTTCCTGGTTGGGAGCTAGGTTAGCAGAAGTGTCAGGAGAGATGTATTATAGTTTGGACCAGGCAGGTGAGCTGGACATCCAGCAAGCAGGTCAAGCTGAGGCTCCCACACAATTATGTCCTTAGATAGAGGTCACTCCAAGACAGGCAGGGTGAAGCAAGGGACAGTAAGCTGTGGGCAGTGACCTGCAGAGCACTCAGAGGAGCAGGCTGTGCCGACAGCAACTTGCTGTCAAAGCCTCTGCCCCTACCAGGTTGCCTCCCACAGGTCTGGGCCAGCGGTTCTCTTCTGACCCTGGAACACTCAGCCCCAAATAAAAGTTTGGTTCTACTACTTACCCGTTGCGTGATTGTGAGGTATAGGTCTCAGCCTCAGCTTTGCATAATGTAAATGATGTACCCAATCTTGTGGGCATTTCATGGGAGAGTGAAGCGGTCCATAGCAGGCAGTCCTGAACGTGAACTCTCCACCCCTTCTCCCTCCTCGGCTGCCTGTGAGAAGGGCCGCATGGAAGACCTCTCAGCCCAGGGGGGTGACACAGCTCTGCCACAGCACTGCGGTCTGATGGCGGCCTCAGTCCCTTTCGCAGCAGCCCCCTCACTGCCCGGTACAACTTTCCTAGAGGGATTCCTGGCAGGACCACTGTGGAGCTGGCTCAGCCCAACCCAGCCTTTCCGTTCTGGCCCCATCCTGGTCTCCGTGAGCCCTCAGAGCCTCCTAGGTAGTCTGAAAACTGTCCCACTGATGTCTGTGTGGCTAGGGAGCTTTGGATGGTGTCCCTCAGACCCTTTCTAGTAGGACTTTGCTTTAACCTCTATACCCCCCCCCAAGCAGCCTGCTAGCTCCCTTTCCCTAGACAACCCCCTGTTTTAACCTGGAACTTCCAACAAGCCTAATAGCTTTGCTCATTTTTGCTATGTTTTAAAATTTACCTTTATTTAACCCTGCTTACAACAAATGAAAGTTGTAATCTAGTGAATCCTGTTCTAGATACTGCCCAGCACCAAGCATTTAGCAAGGGATATCCAAGTGAAAAGTCATATTCTTTCATTCCTTGCTCTATTCCATTCATTCAGTAGGTATTTCTAGAGCACACACTGTAGTGACAATAATTATACTGTATTGGGTGCTCATTATGTGGCCAGGGTGGATAGTCCCTGTCTTCCAGAAGCTCAGAGTCTACTGGGAATTTAGACAGGCAGACAGTTATGTACAGGGTGGTGAGTGGTATGAGACAGAAGGTATAGGCTGCCTTGGAAGCAAATAAAGATGGACCCCGCCCCCCACTCCTGAGCCTAGCTATTGCATAATATAACTAATTACACAATGATCTCTTTTTCTATGTGAAATCTGCTTTTTTTACAACTCCCAGGTTGAGCTGTCCTTTTCCATGCCTTTCTAGAGGACAAGAGACCTGCCAAGGCCTCTGTCCAGAGCTGGGGTTTGGAAACCCCCAGCCCACACAGGGCCTGGGATTGGCCTGGCTGCGGAGCACTGTGGGCTGCCATCTTCCCTTTCAATTACACAGAGCAGCGGAAGTGCCAGGCCAGCCCCCGGGGCATCCTTCGGTTCCTCTCCCTCCTCAGTGCAGCTGGCAGCTGTTTATCTGCGAGAAACAGGTTTGCCCAGTGGAACGTTTATTTGGTTTCTTTGGCTGATCATGGGAACACACCTGCCACTTTGCCACTTCCTGCAAATCAAGCAGTTTCTTAGAAAAGGGACACATTCCTTAAAATATATTGTGTGGTTTGGGGGTGAGATATGGTTTCTTAGATTTTTATGATTTAATGTGTCTGCAAAAACATGAAGCCACAAGATAAAAATACACTGACTGCCCCTTATGAGAAACTGGACCTTCCATAGGATTAGCGGGCTGGTCATTCTGGTGTCTATGGTGGGTTTTATTGTTTTTAGGTTTTTATTCATCCCTCTTCCTGTTTCTCAGCACATCTCTGTGCTCTAAACACATCATGGGTGGCAGTCATTGGAACCGTGCACAACAATGGAACTTCTACTTGCCAACCAAAGTAATCTAACTGACAAAGGCAAATAAAAGAAAGGTTTCTTAAATCTCACCTTTAGTATCCCACTTCAGTGTATGCCTAAGGATATTTAAAAATAAGATGTAACATACATTTTTAAATCATCCTTAGTGCCCATGTCTATACTTGAAATACTCTATAGTCAGATCTAATTGTTATGGCAAACAGTAGGGGATAGCCCTAAGTGTATTAATTAATAAAGCAGAAGTAGATTTATATTTACTATACCATGTTTACTAAGACAACAGTGAACCAAAGAAGAGGACCGTGAACATTTTGGAGAATTTTTCAAGTGCATATTTAGATCTGATTGCATATGTATTGACCAGAAAATTGGAGTAATCAGCATATCCTTTCCCCAGAACTTTCTATAATAAGATTTTCTTGTAGGAAGAGACAGTCAATTGTTGGATAAGAATGTGAAATTGTGGAGTCAGATTGGCCCAGGTTTATATCATGACCCCAATCATGACACCTTGACTCAGGTACTTGGCCTCTCTCATCTATTCAATAATTCCTCGTTTTTAAAATGGGTCTTTGTGACAGTACCTCCCTCTCACAGTTGTTGTGAAGAGTAAATACAATAATGCGTGAAGGGTCCACAGCACAGTCCCGGACCCTCATTGGGTGTTGCACAAAAGTTTGCTTTCACAGTCATTGCTGCCATTACCTTCTCCATCATCATCACTGTCATCACCGTCTTAATGAGGGGTGCTCCTCGGGGCCCTTGAGGCAGCCAACTTCTTTCTCCCAAGAGGGGCTTGAGTTCGAAGAACTTGCCTCGTGCCATGTTGTGATTCCATGGTTCTAGGGAGTTGGGCTAGGATAACGAGGCAAGTTCGTGAGTTTATAGTAGAACTTGCAGTTAATTGACCTTTTATGCTGTAGATTAGTGATCAATAAATTTAGATAAGTGCTACCGCGTTAGCACTAGAGAAAGCGGCATCTGCTTTCACAACCCTCCGAGGCTGGTGTTGACGCCCGATAAGGGGGGGTTGGGCTCCCGGGATGCCGGTCTCCTCTGGGTTCCAGTTTGCTGGAGGCTGAAAGCATTGCAGTGGAGCAAGAGGCCACGTAGAGGTCAGGCTCCTGCCATGTTTCCCTTTTAAGATGACTGTCTCACGTCTGGAGACCTTGAAAACTGATCTTGAACTCCAGCGCTTCGTCTGCTCAGTATTTAAAAAAAAAAAAAATTAAAATAGAATCTCTCAAGGGCAGAAATCTCCTCTCTTCGTCCCTCTCCACACCCCAGCAAGCCCGGCTCTTTCTGACGGTGACATGTAAATGTGGACTCAGTCAGTATGTACAAATGTAGTTTATTTTTACGGCTTGCTGGGTTTTCCTAGAATTAGCCTGCATTTAAGGGGGCACAAAGTGCCTTTGTTGTCCTGCTAACAGCGTTCCCTTCCTGGGGAGCAGCACCACTGATCGGAGGAGTGAGGTTCAAATCCCAGCTCTACCACTGATTAATTAAATGACCCTGGGCAGGTTAATTAACCTTTGGGCCTCTTTTTCATTACCTGTAAAATGGGGATCATAAGAATACTGACAGCACAGGGCAGTGGTGACATTTAGTGGTTGGTGTAGGTAAAGCGCTGGGAACTGCGCTAGGAGCACAGCCAGGGCCGTGTGAAATTTGCTGCTATTGTAGTTAGCGTTACCTTTTATTTTGACCAAGAAACTACTTGGGCCATGGCTTCCTTAATTAAAAAAAAAAAAAAAAAAAGAAATGAATACAAAGCCCAGATGTTCTTCAAATACAAGCTGTAGAAAAAGACATAGAAGCAGAGGTTTCACAGTGTGGGACGCCCTCATCTGAAGTATGTGGAACCTGGCGGAGGTACTTCTCCAGGTAGAGAAACCAGAGTCAGAACAGGTAGAGGCGGGCTGGGGAGACTTGCTATTCGCTGGAGTCCAGGAATGAAGGGAGGTTTGTTTGAGAGGCTGTGATCTGAGACCACGGTGTTCCTGTTTAATTTAGGGCATGCTGGGAGGTGCTCCAGAATATGGTAAAGCAGAATGGGCTTTGATTTGCTTCAGTTCAGAAACTCATGGTATTTTCAGGAGGAGGAGAAGGGAAGACAGTGCGGAACACAGTCCCAGGGTATAGACACAAGAGAAAGTTGGGATCTGAGTCTTTGTGACCCACTGAGGAGAAACGAAGCCTTTTGGGGCTTGAGTATCTTCCATGCGCTCTGCCCCGATGATGAGAAGGGAGGCCTAGGGTTCCTGTGGCAAACTGCATATTCACTGTCCATTTAGGAAAGGCAGCCCATCATGGAGGGACAGCTGTGCTGAAAGGGAGACCTCCTCTAGACCCCGTCAGACACAGGGGACATGTCAGTTGACTGCAGTCCCACCTTAATCCCAGAGCCCTTTCTCTCCCACAAGGCTGCCCGTTCCTTGAGGACGTGAGGACAGACAGAGGCTGGGCCTTCTTCGTTTCCAGGAAGGGCTCAAGAAATCCTTAGGAGCATGGATTTCAAAACTTGGATGACCTAGGAGGTGACATTTAAAAAGGGGCAAATGCACCTGACCAGGTGGTGGCGCAGTGGATAGAGCGTCGGACTGGGATGCAGAGGACCCAGGTTTGAGGTCACCAGCTTGAGCACGGACTCATCTGGTTTGAGCAAGAAGCCCACTAGCTTGAACCCAAGGTCGCTGGCTTGAGCAAGGGGTTACTCGGTCTGCTGAAGGCCCGCGGTCAAGGCACATATGAGAAAGCAATCAATGAACAACTAAGGTGTTGCAATGCACAATGAAAAACTAATGATTGATGCTTCTTATCTCTCTCTGTTCCTGTCTGTCTGTCCCTGTCTATCCCTCTCTCTGACTCACTCTCTGTCTCTGTAAAAAAAAAATTAAAAAATTAAAAATAAATAAAAATAAAAAGGGGCAAATGCTGGTGGAGACATTCCCAACCTTGAAAGGGTCATGTCACTTATATTCTCTCACAAACTGCCCCTTGTTCTTTGGAGCAAGGTGAGTAGGAGTGTTCATGCTGTCACATGGCCTTGTTGATGGAGGAAGGGAGGGAGGGAGGGAGGGAGGATTTTGTGCATATATTCAGGATAGACCAGTTCTGCTTTCACCTCTGCCTGTTGAATTTGGATTCTATGATATGTGTGCATGTGATGTGACGTGAGGTGATGTGACGTTATGTGTGGATGTTTTTCTTTCTTACTCTTCCCCACCATCAATTTAAATTTTATCACTTGTGAAAGTGGTTGTAAACGAAAACAAAATGACCAAATATCACACGTTGGGATTTATGCTAATGAAGTGATTGTTCAGAGATAATCTCACCCTTTTTTGCTTGTAAAATTACTTCCCTGAGCCTTAGGGGTTTGGTTCCATTGAAACACAGCAGGACCTTGATATATTTTTGGAGAGAATGAAGGTGACCCCCTGCAGAAAAGAACATCCTTAAAATTGGTAGCTAGGGCCATGGTTTTCATGTGTCTTAGAACAAAGTTTTGCAAATTGCTTGCTCTGTGGGGGCAGAGACCTAAATCCTCCACAATGCCAACTGATTCCTGGTACTTAATTCAGATTTGTGGATTATGAGATGTGCAATTAATTCAAAAGCACTCTTAGTTGCAGGGTTCCACAGAAGCTTGCTAGGGTTCCCTGGTGTTTACATATGAAATTAGGCTTAATGGGAGTTGTAAAACTATATATGGATATATTATTCTTTACATCTCAAATGCAAGCATAATATTTCTGAATGCAGTTCTGCTTCCTGACTTTAATTCTACGTTCATCCTTTCTGTATAACTGTGCTACTTATTTGTAAGTATACTCCAGGACTCCTTTAGAAACTAGGTAACTCTGTTGTCAGAAAGTGCTTTCATTTGGTTTCCAGGCTCTAGATAATAAATGGCATTAGAAAGATTAAAAGCTCATGTATCTCCCCATCTTTTATTCTTAGCCTTATTGATATCTGTATGGCTGTTTAATGTGGGTCCCCTTCAGCATGAAACAGTGACTATATAACTCGTATACATTTGTGTATCTGGTGGATGTGTTTGATATTGTCGAGGGTGGGGAGCATGATTTTGAGCCTCAGAAGTCTTAAGTACACCTGGTATAGAGCACAGAATCCAATGGAATTGACTCTGCAAATAAAATGCTAGAATTTATTCACAAATACAGTTTTTGAACCTTCAAATAGCCTTCTGTTGAAAGAAAATAGAATTTAGTTTAAATTGCTTGAATTGGTGTGAACGGCTGTGAGGAAGAATGGTGTCTTTGTCCACGTCTACGCTCAGAATTATCACAGCTTCAAAAGCCTGTCCCGACACAGGAGCAGTCTGAGAGGGACTTGCCTGTGGGTCAGGTCACAAACACCCAGGAAGGAATTCCCTTTGCACAGAGTGTGAGGGGCTCTTCCCCCTGAAGTGTTAACCTGACTCTTTTCTGGCCAAGGCCTTGGGTGTTTGGAAGGGAGAGTTCTGTCTGAAGACCTACATTCAGGCATTCTCCTAGGTGAATGATAATATTAACCACAAAAGAGAAGTGCTCTAGGAGCTCGCAGCCTGTGGTTAGGGCTCCTGTAAGCTCTCAGGGTGCATGTCCTTCCCGGCTATGAGGCTGGGGGTGGTGGTTAGTGGCTTCAGGGGGACAGAGCAGAGAGAGGCCCCAGCCTAGCCCTGCGGGCCTCAGGCCTGTGTTATTCTCTCTGGTGTTTCTGGGGCCCCACAGCAGTGACACTCATGCTATCAAAACTGGTTAAGAAGTAGGAAAGGGCCCTGGCCGGTTGGCTCAGCGGTAGAGCGTTGGCCTGGCGTGCGGGGGAACCAGGTTCGATTCCCGGCCAGGGCACATAGGAGAAGCGCCCATTTGCTTCTCCACCCCCCACCCCCTCCTTCCTCTCTGTCTCTCTCTTCCCCTCCCGCAGCCTAGGCTCCATTGGAGCAAAGATGGCCCGGGCGCTGGGGATGGCTCCTTGGCCTCTGCCCCAGGCACTAGAGTGGCTCTGGTCGCGGCAGAGCGATGCCCCGGAGGGGCAGAGCATCGCCCCCTGGTGGGCAGAGCGTCGCCCCTGGTGGGCGTGCCGGGTGGATCCCGGTCGGGTGCGTGCGGGAGTCTGTCTGACTGTCTCTCCCCGTTTCCAGCTTCAGAAAAATACACAAAAAAAAAGAAGTAGGAAAGAACAGTATTTTTTTTTAATTTTTTTTTTTACTTTTATTAATTTTTAGAGAGGAGAGAGAATGAGAGAGAGAGAGAGAGAGAGAGAAGGGGGGAGGAGCAGGAAGCATCAACTCCCATATGTGCCTTGACCAGGCAAGCCCAGGGTTGTGAACCAGCGACCTCAGCATTCCAGGTCGACGCTTTATCCACTGCGCCACCACAGGTCAGGCAAGAACAGTATATTTCAGAAACATTTCTACCCAAAATGGGTATATTTTTTCAGAGTTTGTGCTCAGCTATCCAGAAAATGTGATGGGCTGGAGAGTAGGAGCTTTCCAAGTGCTGGATTTTGACTTGATAACATAAACACAGATAATGTTGGAGGATAACATTTTAAAGAGTCTTGGTTGAGGATTTATATAATAATAATAATAATAATAATAATAATAACAACAACAACAACACTAATAATAGCATTTGTTGAACATTAAATGTGTACCAGGCCCTGTTTTAAGAACTTGACAAATATTAATTTATTTAATACTCATGAAAATCTTCTGAAGTGTAGGTCCTGAGATTATCCTTGTTGATTTCCTTACAAATGAGGAAATCAAGGCACAGAGAAGCTAAGTAACTTGCTCAGAGTTTTGCAGCTACCAAGCACCAGAGCTGGGACTTGAACCCGGGCCCTGACTCTAACCACAGAGCCCACCTCTTCTCTGTCACTCAGTTCACCTCTCTGGAGTCCAACACTGTGACCCTCAAAATACTGCTTAATTTTGAATATCAAAGACTCACAAAAGTTCAGAAATGTTTCGGAGAACTGCATAAGGCTGTCATTTACAAATTTTGATGACTACTATTTACTCCTACAATAATTTTATAAAAAAGAGGACAATATTACCCTGCCCCCCCCAAAAAAGTAAGAAGGACACAATTTTAGCTTAAAGAACAATGTTTTATTTGAGCATACACCAAGTCATTCATTTCACACATATGCCTTAAGTACCTACAGGGTGGTTAAGGACCAGGACCAGGTTTTAAGAAACAAACTCTGCCTGCCAGATGGAGGCACAGTGGACAGAGTGTTGACCTGGGACACTGAGGACCCAGGTTTGAAACCCCAAGATCACTGGCTTGAGCGTGGAGTCACCAGCTTGAGCATGGGATCATAGACATGACCCCATGGTTGCTGGCTTGAGCCCAGGGTCACTGGCTTGAGCAAGGGGTCACTGGCTCAGCTGGAGCCTCCTGGAGAAAGCACATATGAGAAAGCAATCAATGAAGAACTAGGTGCTACAACTATGAGTTGATGCTTCTCATCTCTCTCCCTTCCTGCCTGTCTGTCTGTCTCTCTCTCACACAAAAACAAAGAAAAACAACCTAGTTCCTAAGCACATAGGACTTGCATTCCAGTTTGGGAGATAGTCCTTTAAAAAGTAAAATTGTATAATTACAGATGTGTTCAGTGGACATGAGCACAGCTCAGGGATAGAGAATAAAAATGGCAGGGTCAGGGACACCGTTAGGGAAGGCCTGTCCTAGGAGGGGAGGAGCCAGTGTAGTCCAGGTGGGGCAGATGCCAGGCAGAGGGTCCAGCATGTGTGACATTTCAGTACTGTGATCGGGTGGGGCATGAGGAAGGGAGAGGGGGCCGGTGGCTGTGGTGCCCGCTCAGGGCCCTGGAGACTGGAGAGTAACCTGGGTCCGGGCCCCTCTCAGAAGGCAGGTGACAAGCTTCAAGTTTCCCTGGAGGCACACTGTGAAACCACTGAGAGGTGTTAAGCAGAGGTGTGATGCGCTTTGATTTGCATTTCATGGGCTAGCTCTCAGCGAGCCCAGTCTGGACGCTCTTGCAGCTGTGCAGGACAAAGAAGCCAGGACTAGGACAAGGGTAGACGTGGAGGAGGAGGAGGAAGTGGTGGCAGGAGAGCATGCTGATCCCAGTCAGGGTCAGAGCAGGAATCATCAAAGTCAGAGGCAGGCAGTTCAGGTGGGGAAGCACAGGGGACGGGCTGGTGCTCGGAGCAGTGAGGCTGTCACCGTGGGGGCCTGAAGGGCCGAGGACAGTTCCTGGAGCCCTGATGGGAGCAGCAACCTTCAGTGGAGGGTCAAGCTAGACCAATATTCTCCCTGTCGGGAGGGAGCCAGGGAACAAATTCACTGACTTCTCCACCTCCCTCCGCCTTCCTGTGATCTCCTGCCAGCTGCCCCATTGCCTGCCAACCGGCCACAGAGTGCCCCTTAATGTGGGCTGAGGGCAGTGTGGAGAGGGCGCAGGGCAGATCGGGTGGGAAACAGGACAGAGTCGGGACCAAGATGATTCTCAGGTTTGTGTTTGAGCAGCTACGTGGATGGAGGCCCCTTTCCTGAGGTGGAGAGACCAGAAGGGGAACAGGAGCCGGGAAGGACCCCGAGTCAAGCATTTTCTCTTCCCCAGGGACTGGCATTTGGGAACTTCTCACTGGACCACAGAGGGTTCTGAGTTTCCGTCTATAAAACCAGCAGTTGGATGGAATGAGCTCAGCCGTTCCTCCCAGTTGTTAGACCATCCTATGTAGGGCTCACTGAGTGTTTCTCACATAGAATCTCTTCATGTTTTCGAGAATTCAGTCCTCTGTGCCCCCTTCCCAGACACTGGGGCAGAAAAGCCATGGCGAGGGAGGTGATGGTGAGTCTGGTCTGGCTTTCTCCAGCAGCAGGACAGCATTCAGCAGCGGCCTGGCTGGTGACGCCTCCTCTCAAGTTTGTATCACTGTGTATGGCAGCCATGCCCCTAGAAAAGCGTGCGTGAGGACCTGGTGGTAGACACACCAGGCCGAGGAAGAGAAAGTCTGTTCTCTCCACAGATCTGTGTGCCAGCCAGCCAAGCCTCATCCAGCAATGGAGGCTGGAGAGTTACAATAGGTAACACCCACCTGCCCCAGAGTTATTTCATTTCAGTTATAGCAAATTGTGGAGGTTTGCTCTGAGTTGTTTATGAATCCAGTGAACACATGTCAAACTCCTTGGTTTTACCCTATCTTTGTTCTCATTCTTCCAGAAAATAAAAAGTACTAACATTTAGAGAATACTTAGCATGTTCAAGGCACTATATTCTAAGCAGTACATATGTACTAACTTATTTAATTATTAATGCAATCATTTGAAGGTAAAATTCTTGTTATTCCCAGCCTGACCAAGCAATGGCGCAGTGGATAGAGCATTGGACTGGGATGTGGAGGACCCAGGTTCGAGACCCCGAGGTCACCAGCTTGAGCGCAGGCTCATCTGGTTTGAGCAAAGCTCACCAGCTTGGTTGGACTCAAAGTTGCTGGCTCGAGCAAGGGATTACTCGGTCTGCTGAAGGCCCACGGTCAAGGCACATATGAGAAAGCAATCAATGAACAACTAGGGTGTTGCAACGAAAAACTGATGATTGATGTTTCTCATCTCTTTCTGTCCCTGTCTATCCCTCTCTCTGACTCTCTCTCTGTCTCTGTTAAAAAAAAAAAAAATCTTATTATTCCCAGTTTACAGATTTGGAACTGGAGGACAGAGAGGTTAAGTAATTTGCCCAGAGTCACACAGCTAGACAATGGTGGGGTCAAGACCCTAAGACAGGCAGTCTGACTCCATCCACCTTCCCCTTAACTACTACTCTCTACAACCTCTGCCGATCACAGAATGACACCTAAGGTCTGTCCTCTAGTCTCTAGTGAGAGGCTGCCTCTCAGGGAAAGTAACTTTCTACCTATTGCTTTATATCTTATTGTTTTCCTTTACTTAAATCTTTAAAGAAATTAATAAATCTCCTCTATTGAAGTTAAAAGTTATTGATTATGACATCATGATGGCTATGTAAGATAGACAACAGGGTGCAAATTTTGGAATTTTGGAATATAATTGGAGCTTTTGAATGCTTTTTCAAAGCAAGAGAGACAGAGACAGAGAGAGGAAGAGACAGGGACAGACAGACAGGAAGAGAGAGAGATCAGAAGCATCAATTTTTTGTTGTGCCACCTTAGTTGTTCATTGATTGCTTTCTCATATGTGCCTTGACAGGGGTGGGGGGGCTACAGCAGAGCAAGTGACCCTTTGCTCAAATCAGTGACCTTGGGCTTCAAGCCAACAACATTTGGGCTCAAGCCAGCAACTAAAGGGTCATGTCTATGATCCCACACTTAAGCCAGCGACCTAAAATGTGCCACGGGCTCAAGCTGGTGAGCCCGTGCTCAAGCCAGTGACTTCGGCTTCCAAACCTGGGTTCTCTTCAACCTAGGCAGACACTCTATCCACTGCACCACCGCCTGCTCAGGCATTTCTGAATGTTTTGATTCATTCATTTATACATTCATTCAACAAACATTTGCAGAATAGCTCCCTTGTTCCTGATACCGTGTCAGATGCTGGGGATGAAAGACAGGCACATCAGGCATGATCTCTGTCCTGTTGTAGCTGTCAGTCTAGTGAGGGAGATGGAAAATCTTGTACATGTAATTATTTAAATATAAAGTTGAAAACAGTAACAAGGAGACTCTGACCCACAGCAGGAGTGCAAAAATTAACTGTTGAATGAATGGATCAATAAATGAACGATCCAGTCATTCTTTGAAAAAGTTGACATTTTGGCTCGGATCGAAGGCATGCTTCGGGGTCAGCCAGGCGAGGATAGTGAGGTGAGCGTGAGCTTCAGGATGGCAGCACCCTCTCTTTCTGGAGTAGTAGGGACACTAAGCTGGGGCCGTCAGCCACCCCAGGCCCTTGACTCAGGACTCACATCCTGAGGCTGACTTTCTCCTCTGCAGCCACACACACTCACATTCCACTTCCTCTCAAACCTGCTTGGACATTGTCTAGGCTGTCTTCCCATTGCGTGTCTTCTAACTGTGTCCCCTAACAGGCTTGTTTCTTTTTTTTTTTTTTCTTTTCATTTTTCTGAAGCTGGAAACAGGGAGAGACAGTCAGACAGACTCCCACATGCGCCCGACCGGGATCCACCCGGCACGCCCACCAGGGGCGGTGCTCTGCCCCCCAGGGGGCGATGCTCTGCCCATCCTGGGCGTCGCCATATTGCGACCAGAGCCACTCTAGCACCTGAGGCAGAGGCCACAGAGCCATGCCCAGCGCCCGGGCCATCTTTGCTCCAATGGAGCCTTGGCTGCGGGAGGGGAAGAGAGAGACAGAGAGGAAAGCGCGGTGGAGGGGTGGAGAAGCAAATGGGTGCTTCTCCTATGTGCCCTGGCCGGGAATCAAACCCGGGTCCTCCGCACGCTAGGCCGACGCTCTACCGCTGAGCCAACCGGCCAGGGCCAGGCTTGTTTCTTAATAGTGTACATTTTTATCATGTCCAAGTCCAGTTGTTTTTTTTTCTCTAGGAGGAACACATTTTCAATTTCATGATGAAAGCTACTGGAAGAAGCACTTTCCCTACTTTGAAGACAGGATTACTGAATGCATGTGATACATAAAGAAAATTACTTTGTGTGGAAAGAAGAGTTCTTTCAGTGGCAGCATTCAGACTGAACGTGGCTTTTGTGCTTATGTGTCAGACCTTAGGTGTGGCCGCATCAGGTTCTGCTGTGTCCCCGGTGGGTGCTGGCCTTGGCCCTCCATGGTGTGCCTCCTCATGCCAAGTGTGGTTTCTGTTTCCCTCTTGGTGAAGGGAAGGCAGTCACTTTCTGCTTTCATATCTTAGGGACAAGTGAATCCTCTTAGCTTTTTTGATCCCTTGTTTGTGACGCTCATGTTTCTTATCATTGCAGTGTGACCCCTTAAGAGTGTCATCTTGAGTAATGAGCATTATTTCAAAGGGCCCTGTCCCAAAGCCCTCACCAAGCAAGTTGATGGAGAGCCAGCACTTGCTGCTGCGGCACGTGAACTGGTGAGAGGATGCTGGGAAGAATGTGTGTCAACGAACAGCATTGGTCTGAACCCCAGCTCTGCTGTGGAGCAAGCCTGACCTCAGGCGAGGCATCTGACGTTCTGAATTTTAGCCTCCTCTTTTACAAACGGGGAGAAATGATTGTTTATTGAGTAGTTATTATGCACAGCCATTAAGCTGTCCATTTTTACAAATTATTTACGTAAGCATCACAACAAACTTATAAAAATTAGTATTAGGACCTCCAATTAATGGATGAGAAGGCTGAGGCCTGGAGTGCTTGGAACCACAGCCAGAATCAGACCCCTGGGAGAGGCGGCCCTAGGGTTTGAAACCCAGCCCTGCCGCCGAGGTCCTCACTTCCTTTCTTCCCTCGGTTCCTGCAGGTTGGTCACAGTGAGCACCAGGGAGCCAGGAGCAGGTGCATTCTAAACCTTAAAGCAACGATTTGTTGTGCCTTTCCTCGTGAGTAATTGGTTAGCTGCCTGAAATCTGAGTTTGTTATTGCTGCTTTAAGATCAAATATAAACAATATGGGACTGCTGGCTCCAGAGCATATCTGTTTTCACTGTTTTGTCAGTACATCTGGCTACCGAGGGGTCTTAAAAGTAAGATGTTTATTTGCAGGAAGGTAGCCACGTGCAAGTGGGTTCTCAGTGATCTGGCAGCTGCGACCTCTCACGCATCAGCAGGGGACCCTGTCTTCACGCAGTCTGCAGATACCTGGCTATTTACGGAGCACCTGCTCTGAGCTGGGCCCTGTGCTGTGGGATACAGCACTAAGAAGTTAAACCTTTTCTGGTGGAGTTTATAGTCTAGTGAAAAAAACAAAAAAACAAGACTCGCCCCCCCCCAAAAAAAATGAAACCGCATTAAAATTGCATTAAGTGTTGGTGATCAATGCTAAGAAGACAAAGAAAGCTGGGCAAGGGAGGGGCTAGAGTTAGCATTCGCCAGGGGAGGTGTGGGCGGTGAAGCCAGCTGGGCAGGTGCCTGTGCAGACCCAGGGGCCTTAGTGGGCCAGTGGAAGGACCCTGATGTTGGGTTTGTTTTCATGGTTTGTTTTTGGAGACACTGGCTTTTACTTTGTATGAGATGGGAGGCCTCTGGGGCTCTGAGCAAGGAGGAGGGAGCCTGGTGGCACAGTGGATAGAGCGTCGGACTGGGATGCGGAGGACCCAGGTTTGAGACCCCAAGGTCGCCAGCTTGAGCACGGGCTCATCTGGTTTGAGCAAAAACTCACCAGCTTGGACCCATGGTCGCTGGCTCCAGCAAGGAGTTACTCGGTCTGCTGCAGGTCCGCGGTCAAGGCACATATGAGAAAGCAATCAATGAACAACTAAGGTGTCGCAACGAAAGAACAGATGATTGATGCTTCTCATCTCTCTCCGTTCCTGTCTGTCTGTCCCTACCTATCCCTCTCTCTGGCTCTCTGTCTCTGTTAAAAAAAAAAAAAAAATAAAAATAAAAAAGAAGGAGGGAGAAGGGCAAAGGCCGAGGCAGGAGTCTGGATGGGCAGCTGTGGCAGAGGTGCAGAAGTGGGGTGGCCTGGGTGACAGCCATGGAGGGTGGGCAGTGATTTGGTCTTGGCTGTGCTTCGAGATAGAACTGATGGGAATTGCCAGGCCCTTGGCCTGCCTGCCCTGTACCTGCGCAGGAGGTAGGGTGGAAGAACCCGAGTTACACCCTTTACCATTACACCCCCGTGGCAGGGTGGTGGGAGGACATGGCTGCCTGCATGTAGTCAGGTGAGACCTCACGCTGTGAGGCGGGGCCTCCTGGACTTCGTGCGTCTCAGGTAAAGCACAAGTAAGACAGGATAGCTCCCGGTCTGCACAACATGCTTTGTCAATGAAACGTGGGCGGCAGGGAGGCCACCCTGGGGTCTGAGCACAGGTGCCAAGTGCAGCGACAGCAGCGACAGGCGAGGATGTGGAGGAGGCAGGGCAGGGAGGGAGAGTGGTGAGGGGCTGCCTGGTGGGTCCCAGTACAAATGCAGCAGCTTCCTCCTTCAGGCAGGGCTGCGACCTGTGGCCTGCCGACGAGCCAAGTCCGCCTGCCACTCGTTTTCATTCGGCCCCTCCAGCTAATAATGATTCTTACATTTTTCAAAGGGTTGTAAAAAAAAAAAAAAATCAAAGAAGACTAGATTATGCAATGGAGATGGTATGTGACCCTGCAAAGCCTAAAATATTTCCTATTTGACCCTTTGCAGAAAATGCTTGCTGTAGGCTGATGATGGCCTGGAGAAACTGGGACCAAGAAAAGGGAAGCCTGTCCATCCCACCCCATGCCACTTCCTGCGTACTGCTGGAGAATGCTAGTGGGGGAGGGGGCACGGCACCTGCTCTGGGCATGCCCGGTGCAGACCATGCCCCTCTCTGAGAGGGCGAGTCCTCAGTAGCTTTAAAAAGCCATGTAAAGACCCGCCCCAGCTGTGCAGTGTGTTGGCTGTGAGGATCCTGGGGATGATAGAGTCCTCTGTTTTGTAAACAGTCAACAATGATTTTGCCTGTTGTGTCTGAGATGCTCCGAGGTTGCCTTTCCTGTCATGGATATCCTGGTCTCGAGCACCCTTGAGGCAGTCTGGGTTAAAAAGGCAGGACATGTATGGTGAGTTGGGACATTATATTCTAGTCCAGCTCTTTTGAGACATCTGTGAATGACCTTGAGCACGTCCGGGACTCTGTAGCGTGGTGCCCCTGACGGTACGGGTGGTTTGTTGGGGGAAGAACCCAGCCTCCTGCTCCTCTGAGCGCCTGATGGGCCAGCTGTGTTCCTTGGAAAAACACCCAGCACACCAGAAGTCAGCCAAGGTCAGAGAGAAACTGATCCAAGGGAGCTTGATTTGGAAAAGAGAAGGTAGCAGGAGGGAGGAAAGAAAGGAAGAGATAGGGACAGGGTTACCTTGTTGAACCTATTTGACTTTCTGTGCCAGGCCAGCCAGGCTTGTTCTGGGTCCAGACCCAGCAAACACCACAGGGAGCAACCAAACTTGCTGTAAATCGTTGGCAAGCAGCCAACCACAGAGCAGGCTGCCCTGTATACAGGAACCCAGGAGGCGGGACAGGCAGCAGGGTGGACCCTGAGCTGCAGGTTGGCGGGGGCCTCTTGGGCTTCCCGCTGGGGCTGAAGAAGGGAGGGTCTTTTGCTCCTCCTGTTGCCCATGCAGCAGCAGTGGCTTCCACCGGGACCCCCTGAGGCTGGGTGAAGAGAGACCCGTCTGTCCATCCCCACCCTCCCAGTCCTTAGCCCACAGACCGAGCAAATCTGCACCCACACCCTGAGAACCGCCGCTGTAAAGAAGACTAAAGATTCTTAGAAAGTTAGCCTCAGATCTGTCTTGATGGGGAGCTTGGACCCAACTGGGTAGTTATCCGTCTCTGTCTTGTTCACGGCAGCAGGGCCGGGACCCCAGCTGCAGTCGCAGTTGAGCGGAGGCACGGGGGCCTCAGGTTTGGATAGTCTTCTCTATCATAAAAGGGTTCACCTGTCAGCTCCTTCCACCTGTAATGGGTGCGCTCAAAGCCCTGTGTTATATTTTAATTTTATTTTTTTGCCAAATGCTGAGGCTGTCTGTAATGGACAAATGGCGTCAACCGTGGTGCCAGCCATAAAGTTAAAGCTCCTGCTGCTGCTCATCCTCCTTGTTGCTACAGCTGTAATTTTTAATTACTAAGACTTTTTCTTATTACCTAGAAAATGTAGGAACCTGCGGGTGAGCTAATAGCCCGATGGTACTCCCCTGACCTAATCATTCACAGACTGAATTCAAGTCCAGAGTTCTCCAGTCACATCTCTTTCTTTGCTTTAAAGTCATTCTCATCTCCCCAGAGTGCTATCCAGACCATTTCCCAAGATTGCTTCTGACTGCAGGGATTATCCCTGCCATTTGGGATGTGGCAGCTCTTCAGAGCCTCCCCTGAGGGCGGGGCCCGAGGACAGGTGTGGCCGCTCTTCTGTGAGGCCTCAGGAGGTGGGGCTCCAGCCCAGCTTCCCCTCCCACCACCGCCTGGGGCTTATAGGTAGAAGGCATTGGATGGGAGGGCCGCAGGGCAAGGAGGCTCTAGCTCACTGGTGGTGCCACTTGGGAGAACCCAGTCTCCCCTCGGTCCCCATAATTCCTGCCCCCTTTGCTCCTAATCTTTATTTAGCTCTAGATGCGGCTATGGCCTGACTAAAAGCTGGCATCAGGAGGATCGGAGCCAGCGCTTCGGTTTTCCTCAATACCAAGGAGAGAGTGGATTAAAAAAATATAGATCCTAGTATCTAAATTGAAAATATGCTTGAGTTGACCCCTAGTGGGGTCAAGTCCAATGACAAGAAAGTGTGTGCTTGTTAGGACACATCCCCTCCCCTTTGCTATTTGACTGACCCAGCCTCAAAAACTGGCAGAAAGCACACTGCTCTCATTAATCTCTGCAAGACTTCGCTGGGAACCCAGGTTAAGTAGCTCTGTAAAGGGAATCTGCTTATCAAAATGCTTATGAATAGACTGGGTCAAGGGTGAGAGTCAGAGGCAGCCCGCGCTGAATCATAAACCCCTTGGATTGGAGGGAGTGGCTTGATCTTTATGCATGTTTTAGCTGCCAAAGCATTTTGCAGTCTGGAGCCGATGCTCCTTTGATAGTCTTTCTTATCCAGCTGGTCCGTGGGCCAGCTACCACTCAGCTGTGACAGCGGTAGCTGCTAGCAAGACGTCTCCTGTGAATTCCTTTCCATCCTGATGGAAACAGGTGCTCCATTCTGCATATGCAAAGCTTTAACTATGTCTCCAAGCTTGGCTGAGACGGGAAGCAGGTGAGACAACATATAGCCCGCCTAGATATGTTTCAGTGTCTGCTTATGGAAGATCCAGTTTCTCTGTTCAAAAATCACTCACGTGAGAAGACCAGCCTGAAGATAGCCACAGGCCACTTTATTGTTCTGGGGGGGAGAGGGGCTTTAGAAACAATGAGAAGTCACACCACTATTCTAGATCTTTGTTTTCTTATCCACCGGAAGTGGGGTAGGGGCACTGGCTCTCTGGCTCTCACATCCTCTGAGTCTTTGCAACTACCCAGCCCTCTGTGCATGCTGGATGACCCAAGCGTGATCCATTTATCCCCGCCTTCCCTTTCTGCTCTGGCCAGCTGACCAGCCTGCTGCAAACCCAAAGGGAGTTTAGAGGGAAGATGCCCCAATCTTGAGGCCATCTTGAGTGGAAGTGCTCAGAGAACCTGCAGGGGGGCGGCGCTGCAGTGCGAGTGGTTGGTGGGCACTTATCTTCTGATGCGGAGGATGGTACCTCCACCTCTCTCCAAACTTGGTTCCAGATGGATCCTTTGGAGGGAATTTTTTGCAGATGGTTAATACTACTTAGAAGTTTTTCCAAGCATCTATCAAAGATCATGGCCCTTATTAATCTGAATGTACTGCTGTTGGGCAGATAAAATATACTATGCTCACTTTGTTAAAGATGGCGCTGCCCATGTGGAAGCCTGTCACCCAGGTGATTGCTTGGGATGGGCGTGATTATGTTAATATGTGTTGGGGGAGGGCTTTCGCGCCAAAAAGTTTTAAAAGGAAGAGAGATCACGTTGTTCTGGGAGAAAGAGTGATTATGTTCTAGGAGAAGCCCATGCTGTAGGAGAGCAGAGAAAGGCCACATGGAGGAGGACAGGAGAAGCAGCCAAGATGGCAGAGTGCTGAGGGTGAAGCCAGTTTGTGCAAAGTTTGTGCAGAGAGAAGGAGATGGGGAACAGAGATAAATAAGGCTAGTGAGCTAGAAACCTTTGATTCTAGGAAACTCGGATAAGTCAGTAGCTTTGTGAGCACTGAATGAGTGGGTTTTGGAACCTGGTGTGTGTTTTTACTTGCCCACCAGGTGCAAGCTAGGATTAAAGATGATGGCCCACCAGTTCTTCGCTCTGTTGTTTCATTACTGTCTTTCCGAATCTAATGCAAACCCGCATGGGCCAGGCGGCTGTGATGGTGGCCATGGCTACTGACTTTACAACTGCCCACATCCCATCATAATCTGCTCTTATGATTGTAAATTTTAGAGCTAATGAGACACTCAGAGGCTAGCTTCTTAGTTTTGACTTGACAGATTGAGACCCTTGAATTACAAGTGGTTAAATGATTTGCCCAAGGTCACACAATCAATTAATTGGGAGAGTCGGTTACTGGAGTCTAACTTCTATACAGTCAAATGCACATATCAGTTTTGACAAACCCATGCACCCCCATCAGTGAACTGGAATTGGAATCATTCTCTTGGCCACAAATGCAAGATTACTGAAAGCACAGAGCCTAATGGAATTTCAGCTTCCACTTAGGAAGACCTCCAGCTCTCTGCTTGTCCCCATTCCCTGAGGTGGCACATGGTATCACCCCTTTGCCTTTCCTCTTTTGTCCTAACTGTATTATTCTCTGAGATGAAGTTTAGATTTCTACCTGGTTTAGGCTGGGTTTTCTAGGAAACTAGAAACAACAGCAGAATCTCGGCTGTACAGATCGGATTGGATGATTCTGGGCTCCTGCTTCAGAGCCACATAATCTTGCCATCTTTTCTCTCACTTTTCTTTAAAATTTTTCCATTGATTTGTAAGATAAAGAGAGAGGAAGGGGGAGAGAGAAAGAGAGGGAGGGGCATCGACTCATTGTTTCACTTAGTTGTTCCATTTAGTTGTATACTCACTGATTGCTTCTTGCATGTGCCCTGACTCCGGGGTCAAACCTGTGACCTCTGGTGCACGAGGTCGATGCTTTATCCACTGAGCCGCCCAGCCAGGGCCTGCCATCTTTTACCTGGCCTTCTCTGCTTTCTCCAGTTAACTTACCTGACATCAGGCCACTAGAACCATCCCCACGTGGCCCAGTTTGCAGTGACTGGTAGCTATAGATGCTGGGCGCTGTGGGGACGGATGAGTCTGTGTCTGGGAGTCTGTGTGGCAGCAGAAGAGCAGCGCCTGTGCCTTTGAGTGTCTGTTTGATTTATCTTTGTTTTCCAGGAACTGGAGGAGGTGTGCATTTCAGACTGTTCACATCCATTCCACCTTAAGCATCACTTCTTTTTTCTTTTTCTTTTTCTTTTTTTTTTTTTTTGCATTTATTGTTTCCTTCCCTCCCACTGTCATTCAGAGTAAAGCAGCTGTGAGCGCTACACTTGGGGTTACCTCTCTGAAAGGGAACTGCTTATCTCCCATCTGTATGCGTGGAGTGAGAACACATGTCTCTACGTCAGCAAGGCTGGGTAATCAGGAGCCCCCTTGTCTCTAAGGATCTTTATCTGATTCCCTCGCCTGACTCCGAAAGCCCAAGTCTCCTGACTTGCCTTCAATGCTCCTTTGACGATGAGCTACCCGTCTTTGTTGAAATCTGTGGTCCTCTGTCCTGCTGATCCTGCTGAACCTGTAGTTCATCTCCCAGACTCCCAGTATTTCTAAAGAAGTCAGAGACCAGCTGGGAGGGAGTGGGAAAGGCGGAGAGTCACAGAGTCATGTGATGGGGAAATACGCGTGGTGCCAGGATGTCGGTAGCAGCGGCTGGAGGGGTAGAGCAGGAGGAGGAGGTGGTTGTGCTGGTGGGAGGGAACGAGGGAGGAGAGGAGGGAAGGGGAAAAGAGAGATGACTCAATACTTACACAATGAACTGTAAGCATGTGGAGAAGTGTGAAAATGATTAAGTCCCACGGTCCTCTAGCTGATTGGGAATCTGTATTTCTGAGTGTTTCTGTTTCGTTTCTCCATGGCTGAGCTAAGCCGTGGTCTAATAAACTGATAGGGAGGGATCCGGAACAGGAGAGGCAGAGGGCGTGCAGAACCCACGTGAGCTGGGCAGCTGTTTGGTTCAATGTTTCACTGACCCTGGATAAAGCTTCAACTATGTTTTTTTGTTTGTTTGTTTTGTTTCATTTTATTCCCTTTAACAGGAATGACAAAGCATCACCTGTGGCCTGCTTACAGTTGATGGCTGCCTTTTGGATGTTCTTTGTTCTTTTTGCCCTGAACTCATCACTTCTTACCTCCTCAGCTCCAACCTGTTTCTTTACCATTGACAATGCCATCTCCACCTCACAGCCAACAAGTTGCAAAATTTAGAATTGCCTCTGACCCAGCCGAAAGCCCCTTACCTATTCTTCTCCAGGCACCTTAGAGACTTGCTTTGTGGCATCATCCAGATCTCTTTCTCTCCCATTTCCAACAGCGTGGTTCAGCGCTGATCACTGCCAGCCCGGGCCTTGTCAAAGCTCTCTAGTGTTCTCACCACTCCAAGCCTGTTCCGCATCCCCACAAAAAGCTGATGTCTGTAAGATTCTCCTTTAATTATGTTAATCTGCTGTTCACAAGGCTCCAACTGCTCCCGACTGCTTACTGGATACAGCCCAGACTTCTCTGTGTGAGATTCAGACCGCTGTGAAATCTGGCCTCTTTCTTCCCTATCAAATTCTCTTCATCTCTGCCTCCCTTACACAAGTCCTCCTCCCGGGCCGGGAGTCCAGCGGCATGCCCCGGTCTGGGCCTTTCCCAGGCAGCTCTCACCGCCTCCCCTCTGCCCGAGATGACAGCTCACTTCAATTCACATGCTTAACCTTTCCCCACCCTCCAAGGTTAAACCCACCCATGTTCCCGGAAAGGCCACTTGTCTCCTCCTGAGAGGGCCTGCTGCCCTCTTGTGTGTGTGGTGGCCCTCACTGCCGGAATCTCTTATTTGGTCCCGGTTTGCTACGTTGCCAGCCACCATTGTGTCACTTCCTCGATTTGCTCGTAGCCCTTGGAGCAGAGCAGCGAGGTCCTACATTTCCTTGTCATCTCCCCCAGCGCTTGGCCCCATGCAGCACGCACACGGGCCCCCACAAAGTCTTTCAGCGCAGTTGAAGTACACTGCTCAGGCAAGCGGCAGAGTGGCTTTGTATACTCAGCTGTAACGTTCCAGGTCGAGGTGGAGTATGAGGGTCACATGTGGAACTACGGGTTCCGCACAGCACACACCTCTCCCCACCCCACTCCCCATCTGAAGGGTGCGCAGGGGGTGGGTTGGGGGGGTGGTTGGCAACAACTCTCCTCCCTCTCAGTTTAGGATTTCACTCGTGTTGCCAAGAACCGAATTCTGGCTTTCCCTCAATCGGATTCTGCCTCACTCTTGGAAGAGGTTCTCGCTGCGTTATGTTGGCTGCCAGTGTTACTGCCTGACTGCTTTCAGGTTTGTGTGCCTAGGATGTGCCCACAGGAACATTTGCCAGGATCTCACCCCACATGTGACTCCTTCCTAACTTAAGAGATGGGAGCATTCTGTTGCCAACTGCCAGTATGCCTCTGGGGCCAGACCCAGGGAGAAGCTCCAATTGTGATGGCCGAAATGTGGGAGGTGTTAGGGGAAAATCCTCTGAAAACACTGCAAACTTCTGGCTAAAGGAACCAGATACAGCAAGATCCATTTCTGATCCCAAAACAGTTTATTCTCTAAGAGTGGAGAACCAGCGGGCCTGGACCCAGGTGTCTGCTTACTACACACACAGTGGAATTCTCCAAGTCCTAGCGGGCTTCTGACCAGCTCAGGCGAAAACTGCTGTGTATACACTTGTGGGGCAGTGGGATGAGAAGAGTGTTAGATGTCAGATTATTGTACCAAAGCCCAATGCAAAGCAAGGAAGAAAGTTATACAAATGTGACTTGCGGTAAACAGGCCCTGGCCACACCTTGGGAGTCTTTGTGCTACACTGACTTTGATTGTGAAGGTTGCTGTAATAAGATTTGGTCTGTAGCCCTCAAAGGTTTTCCCATCTTGTCAAGGAGGAGGTTTAAAGAATTCCCCCAATGTGGAGTGTTCTCACCTGCGAGAGGCATAGCCTTTTCAGTTTGAGTTTTCTTTCTGATCTAATTCAGACATCCTCATGCAGAGGCTCAGGAAGATGTTCAGGCATGGAATCCACCTTGGGGAAACATGGGGACCTCTGATATCGATGGGCCCCGGAGTCCAGCTGTTGATTGGCAGGGCTTTTTAGCTTATTGCTCTTCCTGGTCTGAACAAGTGGTAAATAATCCCAGCGTTAGAAAGGTCCTTAGAACTCAACAACTTCAACTTTCCCCAAGGTAAAGAGACGGCCAGGTCTGTGACGTGTGATCATCGGGCCCTGCTTGACTCTGCCCCGTGGGAGCCGTGGGCTTTGAGCTGCCTAGTCTGCTGCCTCTAATTACTAAAGTGGACTTCCTTTTAAAACATGAACAGGCAATTCACAAGAGAAGCAATACAAATGAAAAGCTGTTTGACAAAAATATGTAATTAAAGAAAGGCAAATTAAAACAATGAGATGCCATTTCCACCCCCACCCTCCCGACACATTGGCCAAGATTTTCTCAAAGGTTGGCACTCAGTGTAGATGAAGATTTGAGGAAATGGGCCCACACTTGTTTTTTTTTTTGTTGTTGTTGTTGTTTTATTTTTATTGTTTTGTATTTTTCTGAAGCTGGAAACTGGGAGAGACAGTCAGACAGACTCCCGCATGCACCCGACCGGGATCCACCCGGCACGCCCACCAGGGGCCACGCTCTGCCCACCAGGGGGCGATGCTCTGCCCCTCCGGGGCATCGCTCTGCCAAGACCAGAGCCACTCTAGCACCTGGGGCAGAGGCCAAGGAGCTATCCCCAGCGCCCAGGCCATCTTTGCTCCAGTGGAGCCTTGGCTGCGGGAGGGGAAGAGAGAGACAGAGAGGAAGGAGGGGGTGGGGGGTGGAGAAGCAAATGGGCGCTTCTCCTATGTGCCCTGGCCGGGAATTGAACCCAGGTCCCCCTCATGCCAGGCCGACGCTCTACCGCTGAGCCAACTGGCCAGGGCCCCCATACTTGTTTTTGAAAGACTGTTAATATACAGTGTGTCCGTAAAGTCATGGTGCACTTTTGACCAGTTACAGGAAAGCAACAAAAGACGATAGAAATGTGAAATCTGCATTAAATAAAAGGAAAACCCAACCAGTTTCTGTAGGATGATGTGGCAGCATGTGCACATGCGCAGATGATGACGTAACACCATGTATACAGCGGAGCAGCCCACGGCCATTCCAGTCGAGATGTGGACAGTACAGAGGAAAGTTCAGTGTGTTCTGTGGCTCGCTAAATTCGAATCTGTGACCAAAGTGCAACGTGAATATCGGCACGTTTATAACGAAGCGCCACCACATAGGAATAACATTACTCGGTGGGATAAGTAGTTGAAGGAAACCGGCAGTTTGGTGGAGAAACCCGTTCTGGTAGGCCATCAGTCAGTGATGGTCTGTAGAGGCTATACGGGATAGCTACCTAAGGAGCCCTAAAAAATCTGTGTGTGAGCCCCCATCGAACTGCACTGAATAGGTATGAAACTGGGAGAGTTTTCCTTTTATTTGGTGCAGATTTCACATTTCTATCATCTTTTGTTACTTTCCTGTGACTGGTCAAAAGTGCACCATGACTTTACGGACACACTGTATAGTAAAAGCCTCAGAATCTATATGTCCTTTGATTTGGTGATGCCATTTCTAGTGCTTTCTCTTAAGGAAGTAATCCTGAAACGTGTGGCAGAGGGTTAGCTGTGAAAGTTACCCCAGCAGGGATGCTGATGGTAAAACCTGAGGAGGATCCCAGTCTCTAACAATGAGGATTTTTCAGGTCTGGGTACCACTGCTAAGCACGTCATAGGCATTTCATATGAATTAACTCAATCCTCACAATACTGTGAGGCAGGTCTTGTTTGGCGGCAGTTTCACAGATGAAGTAGCTGAGCCACAAAGAGGGTCGGTGGCTTTAGTAAGATGATATAAGCGGCCAGTTGTAGAGATGGGACATACACCCAGGCAGTCTGTCTAGAGCAGCATGTTTTCAACCAGTGTGCCCCCAGAATGACTCATCAGTCAGGGGTACTGACCTCTTTTCCCTTAGATTGTCAAATTGAAAAAAAAGAAAAAGACAACCAATACAACAATAGCTGTCCAGTGTGAATGAATCAAAATTATATCTTTTTTTATTTTTTTGTCAGATTGGCATAACATATATTTTCTTGGTGTGCTGAAGAATTTTAGTAATTGGTTGATGTGTGCCACGAGATGGAAAAGGTTAAAAATTGTTGATGTAGAGCCCACATTCTTAACCTGTGTGCCCCCTGCCTCTCATAACAGACACGCGGAGTGGATGGTTCCAAATGGGATGTAGAGTATGATCCCATTTTCATTTAAAATATCAAAGGTTCCTACAATGTACACATTACTTTTATAATTTAAAAAAATTGGTTAAAAAAATCTTTTATATTCAAACTCTGATTTTCTGTAGGTTTTATCCATTTTTAAACTCATTCGTTAACCAGATTGTCATTGCGCTCTTGCCATAGTCCGGGCATGGTGACGGCTGACAGCTTCCCTGGGTCAGCAGGGTAGAAGCCTGGCCATGCCCAGCTGGTTCAGAACTCTCCCCCCTGGGGAGTGATATACAAGGAAACAAACACTGAGGGCTGCCATTTATCCATGCAGACCGTGTGCCGGGCATTCTTCTAACTGATGTTGGCGTTTCGTGTATTTACATTTTTAGTCCTTTATGTAACTCCTTTATAACTCGGGGCAGCATGTGGCCTTTATACCCCAAGGTCATCAGTCAGTAGGCAGTGGGGTTAGAATTCATTTCTGGCAGGGATTCTTCAACCTGAGCTTCTAACTTCTCCAGTCTCTCCTCCTCCAAACTCATTACAGTCCAGCTACGCTGGTTTTCTTTCCTGCCTCAGGACCTTTGCCCTTGACATTCTTTCTGCCCAGCACACTCACACTCCTACAAGACCTGAGCAGGTGGCCTCATCCTCATGCAGCTCATAGGGGCCGCCACCGAGTTCCTCATCCAGTGTGGCTTCCCTGTGACTTCCACAGTCATTCTTCACCATGTTCTGTCACATCAGCTTGTTTTATTTTGGTTGTAGCAGTTACCACTATCTGATGTTATCTGACATCAGTTCACCCACTGGATTGTAAACTCCATAGAAACCATGATTCTTGTCTTCTTGTTCACCATGGTGTCCCCAGGGCCTGGCATGGTTCCCGAACAGAGTAGATGATATTGGAAATGGGGAGGGGGAGGAATAAATGAAGGATGATGAACACATAGCCCACAGCAGGGGTCTCCAAAGTGGAGCATGCATGTCAGAGGCCACGGAAGGTGGGATATTCCACTGTGAGGCAGGAAGAAAATAAGATAGACAGATATGTAAGTAAATAAACACATACATATATCATTCTTTCTATTTTTGTGAATGACATAGTATGAATATAATTTATAAAAGAGCAAGTGTATACACGTGGGTATACTCAAATGTTCACTGCTAAGACACGTGACCAAAAAACTCTGGGGTTCACTGGCCTAGAAAGAGAGACAGATGGGTCAACAGGCCATTGGAATGTGGTATACAGGTACCCCCGACAGGGGAGGACAGACTGCTATGGGAGTGCGTATAGAGGGTTACCCGACCTGCCTTGGAGGGTTGAATAATTGTGAAAATGAGTATTTTAAATTGTTTTGTTAGTATTAATAATTATTGTTTTCAAAACTATCCAAAATACACAAGATTTTATTTTTAGACCATTAAAGTCACATCAGTTACCATAGCCTTTATGATCCTTTTCCTAATAAATGATGAAAGTGAAAGCACTTAAGATTTCATAATTGGCCAGTTAGGTTAATTTTCAAAGAGATCAGATATGTCTGTTAATGACTTGTGGTTAAGTATCCAAGTTGTCCTTGCTTTCTGAACTGCACTGTAATCTGAAAAATAGAAAATGAACATGTTTTTAAGCCCTGCTTCTTTAGCGAGAGAGGCAGTAGGGTGTAGCAGTGAAAGAACTTGGGGTTTGGAATCTGATGAACTTGGGCTTGACTCTTACTCCTCCCTCTTTCTTTCTGCATTATTTTGAGCAAGTCCCTGTTCTCGAATCCCTTATCTACAAAACGGGCATAGGAGTCCCTGCCTCTGAGGTATCATGTTGTAAAGATAAAACAGACATTGCACCTGAAGGGCCAGCACAGTGCTTGGTACAGGGTGGGGCTTTCTGCACATTGGTTTTTTCCTAGTTCCTCTATTTAAAGAGAAAGTTCCATCTCATTTAGAAAAAACCTGAATGCACATCCTTCTGAACACCATGAAAAATATACTGTACTTTTTGTATTTGATTATACTGAGGCATGCTTGAATATATTCTATTTTTTTTCTTTTTGAGAGAGACAGAGAGAGAGAGAGACAGGAACTCTGAACTGCTCCTGTATGTGCCCTGACTGGGGAATTGACCCAGCAAACTCCACGCTGGGATGACGCTCCAGCTAACCATAGCTATCCGGCCAGGGTTTCATTGATTGATTGATTTTTAGAGAGGGAGAAGGAGGGGAGGGAGAAGGGAAGCATTCATTTGTTGTTCCATTCAGTCATGCATTCATTGGTTGCTTCCCGTGTGTGCCCTGACCGGGAATTGAACCCATAACTTTGTTGTGTCGTTAAGATGCTCTTAACTGACTGAGCTAACCAACCAGGGCCAAATACAATACATTCTTGTTTAAATAATTTACATTGATTTCATGTAAACCACAGCCATCCTTCCTGGGCCTGTATAGACCCTTGACACTTTGTACACGACCCCATCAGACTAACCCTCCTTCCCTCCCCAGCCTGAGTGGTGCTGTGGCTGGATTTCTGCTCCACAGCTAACTCTTGTCTCGTAAGCACGGAGGATTGCAGCTGGCTTGTAGCAGAGTCCACAGAGAGGAGCAGGAACCACCTGTGTCCCGGGAGCAGCACTCTCATGGCGTGGGGGAGGAGGGCTGGGTGGCCTGTGTGGGGGAGGGGAGCTGGCTCAGGAGGGGAGGACGGAGCTGGGCAGAACTCGGCAGATTCCTTGGCATGCGCTGCAGAAGGATTCCCTGAAGGGCTGCAAAGAGAAGAACGGCGCTGTGTGCTTGGCAGGCCAGAAACCACAGAGAAGCTGGCGATGCTTTTGGAGGATTTGGGAGCAGAAAAAACAGACTCCCTAGGTGGTTATTTATAGAGCCGGCAGCAGTAATGATCAGTTAGAAAAAATAAATTATAACTCAGCTGAACCTGAAATAACTTTTCTTTTGCAACCCCAGGCATTCCACACGGGCTGCTTGCATGCCACCCCCGCATGATAGTGTTCCTGGAGGCCGTGGGTCCACACCAGGCTCCCTCATGCCCTCCCCAAAGCTGTAGAGCGGTCAGCACGGCAGCAGAGAGGAGTGTCTGGCCAGAGACAGAGAATTCTGGCTGGACGACTCCTTTCTTCCCCCACTGCACCCTCCAAGTTGCAAAATTGTCCCTTCTTTCTTTTCTGAACATGCCTGTAATGTGCTGCAAAAGGCGGACCTCACCAGGAGCCTTGCGGAGCCGCGCCGTGCTGAGCCTCCAGCCCCCCACACACCTTGTTCACGTCAGCCTGTACATGCCGGCTTGTTTCAGCATGTGTGTTTTGGCTGCAGCAAGAGCTTCTTACTATATGTCGTGCCTGCTGAGAAGATGCTTCCTGGCTCTGGGTCCACAGCCTTTCATCCTTCCCCCCACCACCCCCCAGCCAGCAAGTAAGACCACGATGATGTTCACACTGACAGCTTGGCAGTGGGGTCACCTTGAGCTGCCCAGTGACCCACCATTTGGCATCATGACACTTGGCCAACCATCCTATTTCCCTCCTCCCACCCATCTGCTCCCCTTTTCTATCCCTTCGTTCATTCTTTCACTTGCTTTTTAAATTGACAAGCATTTACTGAGGATCCATCACGTGCCAGGCACAGGCGATGGAGAAATAAATCTAGAGGCTGCATGCAAACTGGGGGCACTTGAGCTGGCCTGGCCTGCAGATGTGTTTCATCTGGCGCACAGCATGGTGTCTTACATTTGAGGTTGCTGCTGACGCATCAAGATGGGGTGATTTCATGTGAGAACGCTGATCCCGAGCTTCTGCCTCAAAAGATGAAGTTGGGTGATAATGGCCCACATTCCTACATGGTATTATTTTCCCCTTTAGGTAGGGCCAGTCCTTCTGACTTATTGCCAATCCCGAGACTCCCAATTGTCTGGCTAACAACAAGACAGCTACCACGTCGCTCCCATAAACGAGCCGCGTCACCCATTTATATAATGTGCCTGGCCCCGTGAGCACTGGAATCTGTGACCCCTGATGGACACTCTAATCTGCAGGCTTTTATGGTCCAGTGGGGGAGACAGACGGAGCCATAGGTAGTTTTAGTACGTGAAAAGTGCTATGGGAACAGTGTACACTGGGAGCCCGAGGGTGGGAAAGACTGATGTTGAGAGAATCGGGCTTCACAGAGAAGGCGAGATGGGAATCAGGCTTTGGAAATGCCACAAGGATGTGACAGGATGAAGCTGTGAAGTGCACGCCAGACAAAGGGACCGGTCTGCACAGAAGCGCAGAGGGGTGAACGAGCAGGGAGCTCCGGTGGGACAGGGGCGAGGCTATCCGCCCTCAGTGAGCGATATCCCTCCTCCAGCACTTACTCCAGACCACTGGGCGGCCCGGGGTGCAGGTCCCCACCTATCTGCCAAGATTTGCCTGAACTAACAGTCCTGCTGTTCCTCCCCAACCCAGCCCAGAGCGCGGTGTGGGGGCAGAGGGAGAGGGAGAGGGAGAGGACAGGCAGGCGTGTCTCCAGCGTCAGAGGGCAGCAGGGCACCATGGTCTCCCTCCGTCTCTGGCACCTTCCTCTCATCCTTGAAAGCCAGCCGCCCCCAGCACGTGCATCCCCCTGGCCCTCTCCCTCCGCACACTCACACGTTCATCATCGTTTATAGGTTGGTGCCAACCCAGGGCTGAGAGGTGACGGGTGGAGACTTGGAGCTTTTGAACAATTCACTGTGGAGAGTTCACAGGTGCCTCGAACCCTACCAGCTTTCATCCCTTCCGCGCCCCACGTCCTAGCTTAGCCCTGGTGGCATCCACCCTTCTGCCCCCTTTGCCTCTCTCACTTCACTCACCCGGAACCCCCTTTCTCACCCTTTCCCCATGTTGAAGTTCTTTCATGCTTTAAGCCCCTTGATGCATGACACCTCCCTGAACTTTCCTGATTCACGCAGCCACCCGCAGCAAGCACATCATAGAACTTGCCAGAAATCAAAGAACTTGCCTATGGTCCAGACGCCCCCAATCAATACATCATTTCAAAGCCAGAAGAGAACTCCGCTGCTGAAGATGACCTAATAAAGATGCCTTTATTTCCTGCCCCATGTGTTTTTTTCTGCAGTGAGCATAGCAGTTCATGGTGGTGGTGGGTGGTGACTTCTGTGCCTCCAACCAGATCCCCCGCTGCTGGAGGGCAGGAACTGGCGGCTGTGCGTGTCCTTCCGAGGACGCGGCGCGCTGCGACACAAAGGCTCTGCCCAGTTGCATGTGGTTAGTTGCCCGAATGAGTTGAACTCTTGGTTGAAGGGATGAAAAATTGTTCTTTGCTTGCAGATTTGTCACTAAGGTTATCACTTAAGGATAGGTGGAAACAGTTTGGGGGTGACTAGGCCAGAAGAGGTGTTATGCAATGTGAGGGCTTCTTATGGCCAAGAGCCTCTTTGCCTGGAGCATTAAAATGTGGTTAATGGGAAAGAGGCTAATGTAGTGCACTGGTTAATTTAGGGTTGGTAAAGGAGACCTGGGGAGAGGGAAGGAGTGTAGACCTCCCCCAACCCCAAGGACCTGACCTGGTGCTAAGCAGCCGGGCCTGCTGGCGAAGGGGGAGTTTGGCTTCCCTGGAGTTCTCATCTCTGGGCTGTGGGATAGCCAGAGAGTTTGGCCAGACGTTGAGGAATCTCAGCTTGTTTTCTACCATTTGCCCTGGTTCAGTTCCACTAACCATTTTCCTGTGCTCCTCTGCGGCTTCCCACAGTGGTCTTCTCCTGGGCCTCCTCCTGGCCGCATCGCCTATGGCTGTGACCGCTGGCTGGGACCCTGCTGGCAGCTCCACTGGGACTCCAAGTGGCCAGTGCCAGCGCACCAGGGCTGCCACTGTTGGGCTGGAGGCTTCCCCGCAGTAACCGGGGGGTCTGGGGCTACCGGGTAGAACTAAGAGAAGAGCAGAGCAGGACCGGGTGGAGATGTACACCCTGAGCCATGTCACCGATTTGGATCCTTCCAGAGACTACATAATGGCTTTTTTTATTAATAATTTAACAGCAAGTTACAGACTTACACTATTTACTGAGAGTTTTCTATTCTAACTTCCTTGATCCTCACAAGTACACTATGCCTTGGGTATTTTCACCACCTCCACTTTACAGATGAGGAAACCAAGACTCAGGGATGTTTAAATGACTTGCCTAGGGCGTGAACCCAAATCTCTTGATTCTAAAGCATCAGATCATTCTACTATACCTGTTGCCTCCCGCGTCCTATGTCCTGGTGGACTTATCAGCATCCTTTTTATGTGAAAGGGCACGAGAGCTGGGAAGCAATTCAGCACCACTTCCTGTCCTGGCACTTCCTGTCTCCTTTCTCGTGTCATTGAGAATGCCAGACTAATGTACATTCTATCCTTCGCATCCTGGGGAAGCACACAGGGTCCAGCTCCTATTATTGAAAGGGGAAGAAACTGGAAGGAAAGTCTCAAACCCAACTTTGGGAACTGCATTGGAAAAAGCTGCTCCTGGTGTCTTAGGCTATTTCATTCTTTGGTACATTTGTTTGTTCATTCAACAGATAGGTATGGAGAAGCTGCGAAGCGCCAGGCTCTGTTCTAGATGCTGGGGTTACTGTGGTGACTTAGACAGGCAAGGCCCCTGCTCTCTCGGAGCCCCCCCCCCAGTGTCAGGTGGTAATAGCCAGTAAATGATGAACAAAATATTTCTGACAGTGCTGGGGTGCTATAAAAAATAGGAAAGGGTGATGGGATAGAGGGTGATTGGCAGGAGGTGAGAGTGGGGTCTGCTTGGATTAGGCACTCAGGAGAGACTCTTGAAGAGGAAACATACCAGCTAAGACGTGGGGAACAGAAGGAACCTGGCATGAGAAAACAGGACAGCAGTTTTCCAGGACAAGGGACCAGGAAGAACAAGTGTCCAGGTGGAAACTCAGAATGAGAGTTTATGGTGGTTAGAGACTGTGTGACGTCTTTGCTGGGACTGAGCACCACCCTGCCTCATGGGGACACTCATCCCGGGACTCCACACACAGGCCCTGGGATTTCTATGAGGAAACCAGTTCTGAGTTCTGGGTAGTGGATTCACACTTGAACGTAGAGTTCCAGGAACTGCTTGCTTGATAGGCTTACTAAGAATTGGCCATGGCATGGGATGAATACTTTGGCATGGAGAACAGGAAGAGAAAGCCTAAATTCACCCATTGCAGGAACTCTTGACCCGTGTGCTCCTAGTAATGGCAAAAGTCAGAAGGATTTCTGAGTTCATACTTAGGATTTTAAATGGTTCTATTGGGATGTTTAGTTTGGGTTCTGCTGTTATCTATGTTTCGTTTTGTTTTGTTTTTTTAACGAGTCAACCTCTCTAAACTTAGTAATATTATATTAAGTGAGGGAATAGATTAAACTTCAAGACATTTATTCTTTTTCTTTTAAGACTTTAGAATGAAGCATTTATCAACAGTTGTGTGTGTGTGTGTGCGTGTGTGTGTGTGTTGCAGCTTTTCCTATGCCTCCGCTTTGGGTGAATTTAGAGTGCGAAGTGATCTAAAGTGAGTCATTAGTCATGGTGGTGGTTCCTTCATACAAGACCGGCATACTGTGAACCTGTTTTGATGTAGAGCAGTGGTTCCTAAAGTGTAGTCCCCGGGCCAGAGATAGCAACAATAACACCTGGGAATTTATTAGAAATACAAATTATCAACCTCTACCCTGACCTACTGAATCAGAAACCCTGGGGTGCGACCCCGAAGTCTGTTTGAACAGGCCTCGGGATGATTCTGCTGTCCACTAGAGTCGGTGTGAAGTATGTGCCATAAGATTTGGGGCTGCCATTGGCGGATTCTTACATTTCAGTCATTCTGTGGCCACAGGCTACGGTCGTGTTTGTAAGATGTTTATCCAGCTTGGCTTGGCGAATGGTCCTGTGGCCGTGAAGCAGAAGGCAAGCTCCTGGCTCATGCTGGGGTTGGGCCCAAGCTCTTCTGGTTGGCATCATGTCCTGCCTGCTGTTCCAGGCAAGCACCGCTCAGAGAAGGTGTTAGCAAGGGGACACTCATCCTGGAGGGAGCGACGTATGGAGTGACGTGGAGGCTGATTTAAGGAGAGCGGGTTGTTGATTACGGTTAGTGTTCATACATGTTTATAGTATGAAGCTGCCCTGGGTTTGTGAGTCATTGGTAGATACACTTGCTTGTACCTGTTTTGAAGATTGGTGGTGACAAAAGGTTTTGGGTCCCAAAGATAAAGAAATATTGTGAGTCTGCTGTACACTGTTTGGTCTCCTTGTCTAAATGTCCACTCATAAAACTAGAATGAGGCGACCAGACGGTCCAGATCACCCAGGACTGTCCCGTGTCTCCCCTTCCTGTCCCTCTCAGTCTGGTGTCTCGGATTTGGCCCTGCGTTGCCCACTCCTGCTGGATCTTGTCCAGTCGAGGGACAAAACATCTCCCTGAAGAATGGGAAGAAAGGAGGTTCTGAAAGCACAGATTGCAATACCGAGGGAACGGACGCCTGGAGGATTGCACCCACTCCTGCAGGAGCCCCTGGGACGGCTGGAACCGGAGACTCGCAGGCCCCAGAATGGCGCAGGTAAGTTTCCCGGGTAGGGCTTAGAGGAGGGTTAGCTGTGGATAGGAATTGGGAGGTGGGATTGGGATGACCCCTACTGGGCCAGAAGGCAAAGCATGGGAGGCAGATGGTAAAGCAGGAGGTGACAGGGCATGGAGAGGAACATGAGCACTTCAGCCCAAGCTGGCCTTGCCTCTCTGCTCGCACCTTCTGCCCGGCTTTCTTGAACTCCTCCTTTCCGACCGTGCCATTCCATCCCCGAGCCCATGCCCCTCCCTACTGGCTCCGCTGCTCCTGCTAACCTCTCGCGCTGCCTTCCTCCCCAAGCTCCTGCCGGGTGCCGCCCGCTGCCCACTCCGGCTCCGTGTCTCATTTCCGTCTGTTGTTGACTTGATGAATGCAGGAGAGTGGTTGAGTCCCATCGTGATAAGCGATCTCCCTGTTTGCAGATACAGCAGTGACCAAGAGCCACCCACAGAGCTCCCGAGCTGTCGGTCCAGGATGCACGGAGTGGCGCACACACAGGGGGTCTCTCCCACTCTGCAGCTGCCAACGCTGGAAACAAGACCGGAGAAACCTAAGAGGCAGCACGAGTCTACATGTTTTTTAGAGCTATTCTGAGAAAGTTATCGGTTGAGTTACGACCAGCCCTGCCAATGGAGATCGTGAGAAGAGACCTTCCCTCCTGCACTGGATTCTGTAGACCCTGGACACACTCCCCCTGACTCTGAAGATCGCGTATGCACCATTCAGCAGGCTCTTCTTGCTTCAGCTCTGGGAGTTCTGCTTAACCTTCTATGTGAGAAAATGGTAACATTTTCTCCCTCCAAATTCTGGATTAAATGGTCTTACCTGAAACTGGGTCTTCTTAGGTTAGAAGCACTTCTAGACATTCCTGTTTTTCAGAAATTGCCAAGTTCATGTCACCCCTGTTTCATTTGTAAACAGGGTCCGCTCTGACAGATGCCATCTGGCCCGGCCAGTGTGTCTCCCATCGGCCCCCTGGTGCCTTCCTCCCCTCCCCTGCCTTGTCCCAGGTGAGACTCACACAGTGGTGACTCCGCCTCTACTGGGGGTGACCCCATATTTGGCAGACTTGTGCTTTGGCTGGATGTGTGAGGCACAGTGTATAGTCTTTGTAAACTTGGGGACGACAGGAGCACGGCTCTCTCCCTGGGACAAAGCAGCTTTGGAGGAGGCCAGCCTTCTCGCCATGTTCCACCTGGTTTTACCCTCACGACCCTTCCTCTCACTTCTTAGTGTCTATCCTAATCCAGGGTAGTTGTTCTTTTCTTTCTTGGATTAAAAGTAACTTAGGTTGTTATTTTCATTATGGTAAAGCAGCACATGTTATGATAAAAAAAAACATCAGAAAGGTAGACAAATAAAAAAAGAAAACACCATCCCCTAATCTTACTAACCCCAAAGACAAGCTCTGAGACTCTGTGGCAGAGCTGGCCAGATCCCTTTCTGGGCGTATACTGTCATGGATACCTATGTACGTACCTGTAGTCACAGCGCACAGATACTCTTTGATATGTCCTTCGTTAGCATTTAATGTCTTACATGAACATCTTTCCTATAGCAACAAGCTTTTCATTGTTTTAAAAATCAAGTAAGACCTTTAATTACAGAATAGAAAACCGAGGCCAAGGGTAATTTATAAAACGTGAGGGTGCCAAATCATTTAGTATAAGGGAATAAGCCACATCAATATAGCTCAAAGAATGCACATCCCCATTTTCTTTCTCTTCTTTCTTTCTTTTTTTCTTTCCTTCCTTCCCTTTCTTCTTCCCTTCCTCCCTCCCTTCCTTCCTCTTTTCTCTTTCCTTCTTTTTCCTTCCTTTCCCTTCTTTTTTTCTTTCCCTCCCTCCCTCCCTCCTGCCCTCCCTCTTTCCCTCCCCACCTGTTTTTATTTTGTCATGAGTTACATGAGTCTGTAGTCATTGTAATATAAGAGTATCGTGTCCAGTTGCAGAGATACACCATTATTTGTTTACCTAATCACATGGGGCTGGACATTTAGGTTGTTTCCAACTGTCCTCTATTTTAAACAGCATGAATGACCAGGGTTCTAGTTTAATCTTCATACAATAATTTTCTTGTGGTAACTCTCCAGAAGGAAATCAAAGGATAGCTTATGAGGGTTACAAAGACCTCTAAGTATGGAGCCGGTGTTAACTGCTTTGTGCCCAAAAGTATTAGAGACTGGGCCACTGGGAAGGCCACACATGCCCTTTCTTAGTTGACTTCATGTATCCATGCTTGTGTAACTCTGGCCTCCTTCCCCTTGCCCAGAACGGAACATAGCTGTGAATGACAGTGGAGTTGAGCAGATGGTGAATGAGGGAGTGGTGGTGTCTGTTTGAGCTTGGTATTGGGGTATATCTTGCAATTCTTCATTGGATACTGAGAAATAGTCATTCATTCATAATTCATTTATGGAGCTGCAAATGTTGCAAGGTGTCAAGTTGGAGGCTGGGAAGACAAAGATGAATTAAATAGAGACTCCATCTTCAGGAAAATCACAGCCTAGAGAAGGTTTATGGCTGATAACCAACATTTACTCCAGAGTGGACTAAGTTCACTTATACATCTCAGGGAAGAAATTTTGGACCAGTCTGAAAGTCCCAAAGGAAGAACATGAAAGTCACCTGTATTCTACTGGCCCATTCATCTCAGCTATTATTTTTTAGTGTCCTTTAGGCTGGGAGACTTGCGTGCTTGTGGTCATCCTCACTGGATAAAACCTCTGTGAAGGCATTGTCTGTGTCCTTCATTTGCACCTTCAGAGACCCTGGCACCATCTTACATGCCTTATTCGGAAATCTGTTAACTGTGAAATCCAAATGGGAGGGAACCAAATTAAAGGTAAAGGGATTCATGAATTGAAACAAAGTCTCAATGTTTTATGTATGTAGGGAAATTTGCATTAATTCATATCCTTCTGCTTGATGGAAACTTTTTCAAATATTACATTTTTATAAAAGTAACAACCTCATTTAAGAAAATGTGGAAATTAGAGAAAACAAGAGATGTCACCCTCTCTCACCATCCTAACCCTGGGCTGATAGCATTTTAGTGACCTTCACCCAGAAAAATTTGTATTAAGGTGGAGCTGAGGACAAGAGTGAAAGAATATGTGAGTTTTTTTCCCCTCAATTTTTATTTTTAATTGGACATGTTTAGTAGTTAATTATAGTCACATAGTCAAAATTCAAATAGTACAAAAGCACTATTGAGTGGAAAGTTTGGCCCAGCCATCTGGGTCCCTGGACATGCTGTGGTATTATCAGTGTCTTGTGTATCTTTCTAGAATTTCTTTCATGCATATAAAACTATATATGTATGTATATATAAAGGATGGCTTGGCAATGTTTTTACTGAATTTCTAAGTTTAGCCTAAACTGTCCTTGTTGATCTTAGGGGTAGACTTGGCATTCAGGTAGAGAAGGAAAAAGAAAGGGCAAAGCTGTGTGTGTGTGTGTGTGTGTGTGTGTGTGTGTGAGAGAGAGAGAGAGAGAGAGAGAGAGAGAGAGAGAAGGAAGTACATAGATGGTTGTGGCTGAGTGAGAGAATGAAGGGATAAGAAGCAAAGGAAAAGAGCAATTATTCATTCATTCATTTATTCAACCACTGTTTGTTGAGCATCTATTAGGTGCCAGATACTATTCTAGACCTAGGACAATCCAGAGTGAACCAAAAAGACAAATACCTTGTCCTCATGGATAGTCTTTAAGAACAGAGGTGGTAGACAAAACAGTTAACAAATAAGTCAATTATATAGTCTATGAGAACGTGGTAAGCACCAAGGAAAAATTAAGTAGGGTGCAGGAGATGGGGTGTCTTAGGGAACAATTTTAAAGCAAGTAGTCAGTGTGGGCTTCATTGAGAAGGGGGCACAAAATTACAGACTTGAACAAGGTGAGAGAGTGAGCCCTGTGGATATCCAGGGATATTTGGGAAGGAGCCCCTGCAGAAGGAAGAAGCAGAGCAAAGGCTCTGCAGCGGAAAGGTGAGCCCTGGCGGCTGGCAGCAGCCCCGACCTCTGGCTGCCCCGGTGCTGGCGGCACTGAGCCTGGTTTCCCTCAGGTCCCGAAGAAGCCAAGGGCAGGTAGGTGGGGTCCGCATACAGTGCCGAGATTATCCTGTATTAGATGTCAGTTTTTCCATTTCTCCAAATTTTGATCGAACTGTTCAGTTTTACTCTTTGCAAGATAATTCTGTGGTTTGGATGTTAATTTAGTCCAAGGAAGGAAAGAAGGGAGTAGTGTCATTTTAGTAGAAAAAGCAATCCTGCCACCTGTTTTCCAGCATTTGTAATGGGCACACTATTCAACATCTCTGGTCTTAGGTTTCCTCATTTAGAAATTGAAGGGGGTGTATAGATGGCTTTAGGACTACTCTGCCTCCATAGCCAGTTAAGCCAGGAAGTGGTGTCGGTGATGTCTGGTGGTCCTGCGGGGAGGCAGCGGGGTTCTGCCTGCGGAGGGCTCTGCTGCAGCGCCTGCTGCCTCCGACTTCCCCCCTGAGCTAGAGCTCAGCTGCACCCTTCAAATAGAATATTCCATCTGAGTAAGTACAGAATCCCCCATGGTAACAGAGGAGACACAGTAACACTGCTAATTGCATTCCTCTCCTAGTTCTCTCTAAGCCCTGCAGGGCTGGTTTTCCTCATGCCCCGGAGCTGGAGCCGGAGCCGGAGTGGAGCTGGAGCCAGCTGATTCTCAGTCTTCAGGGGCAGTGGCCTTGGTGGGGTCTGGGGCCCCTTCTTTTGTTCTTTTGGATTCAGAGTTTCCCTCTCTTCTTTCCTGTCATCAGTTTGGATGCCTGGAGTCTTTTATCTGCCCTGTTGAATTAGGCAGTGGGGAGGAGAGGGAGTGTGTCGTTGGCATCACCGTTGTTCCATGTGGAGCAAAATCACTATGAATTTAAAAATGAGAATGTGTGTAAAAGGTTGTGGGGGCAGAGCTGGAGCCTTCAGCAGTTTCATTTAGGGGGAAAATGTAAACCATGAATAGAAGCCTTTTCCCTTTACTCTTAAAGTGTGAGTCACCTTGGTTGGAGTTACCTTCTACTCATTCCTCAGTGCTTCTGTTTGTTTTCTTACATTGCCCATCTTTAGTATCCTTAGCTGCTGTTAAACAGAGCAACAGAAGAGTAGCTTCCAGAATTGGGTTTCTCTTCTTTTCCTGGACTTCTGTTTTTTGTGTGTGAAGAGGGCATTGTATCCCTCAGCACTGTGGGAGCAATATACATACTTGTGTGCCTTCCATTGAAAATGGATCCTTGGATGTTCACTTTGTTGCAATCAACTTCTGATGTATTCTCAATGCCTTTTAAAATATGTATATATTAAAAAAAAATCCCTGTGTTACTTCTTACATTTTGTGTGATGCCCTTTGTCTCCATCAACTGTTGTGGAGAGAAATTTTATTTGGAATATTCATAACAAGTCTATCGCTAATTATCACTTTAACAATGTGTTATGAAGTGTATCCATGCAGTCATCTGGAAAGGCACATATGCTGCAAAATTTGGGACTTGCTGCATTACCGGGTGTGCCCACTCCTAGTGCTTCATCAGATCTTTGCTCAGAGAGGAAGTAGAGCGGTTTGTCAGGGAGAATGGAGGACTGACTCCTTTATTCCTGTCTTCATAGCAACAATATCCAAGGTCCATTGCTTTTGAGTGTAAGAAAAGCCTTAACTTGAAATAAAAGCCCTTCCGCACACCAAATGCCCATTCTGGAAGGCTACATATAGAGCTCGGATCGGAGGTCGCCCCAGGTCAGCACCAGGTGGACTGATCCCAGCTGTAGATCTAATTGCAGGCCAAGAGGAGGCTGCGGGCCTTAGCGCCTTCCTTACCCTCTGGCCAGAAGGGCGGGGCTAAAATCACCCTTTGATTGGCAGTCAGTTGAAGCAAATAAAAAGGAACGTCACCATCTCAGGAGAGAGCAAGCAAGAATGCCTTTCCCTTTCTTTTCTCCCTGTTCTCTTTTCTCTTGGGAAGGAGAATGAACTCATACTGGGTAGCTTTGCCAGGATTCTCAGTGGACCTGAGTGTTGGGAGTCTAAATCACATTAGCGGGGGTGGGGTTGGGGGGTCGGCACGTGGAGTTCTTCCCAGCAAGACTTCCTGGTGGGAGTGGATGATGCCCCAGAGGCTGCCTGCGAATGTGGCCCAAAGTAATGGAACATAGTGGAGCAGACCTCGTGGTCCAAGAGTTCAGGCCTGGCGCAGTGATAAATCAAGCGGCCTTCACGGAGAGCCAGTCAGGGCGCAGCAGGGAGTGAACTGTCAAACCTGGTTCCACGTGACTGTGCATTGTTGTGGGTCCTGCTTTTCACAGTTGTTGGGGATTCGGGCTCAGTCGTATCTGTGTGTCCTCACTCTTTCCTGAGGGGTGTACTTTGGATGGTTGTGGAGTTGAATCTGTTACCATAAGCTTTCCATAATGATTATATTGCATTTGGAGCTTGGTTTTGCTAAATCTTACTTTAGAAATAATAATAATAATAATAATAATAATAATAATAATAATTGTTTTTGTTATTGTTGAATACTTCCTATTTGCTGGGCACGTTATTTATCAAAATCATTAACAAGTAACATTAAGGAAACTTTAATGATATACCAAACTCGTGAGCACTGTACTTACCTCACTAGGTCCTAGAAAAACCTCCCATGGGACTCATCGCTCTCCTGGGAAGTAACTGAGACTCAAAGCATTAGGTAACCTGTTCTGAGGGGCCCCCTGGTAAGCTGCCTGGAGGAAGGTAGCGAGTTCATGCCCGTCTTTTTACGGTTATGCCCTCCTTTCCCATTTTAAAGAAGCAGGACTAAGCGCCTGAGGAACAGCATGAAGGTGGGGAGCAGGGCAGACAGGGATGTTTCCTGGCTCTGTATGGCCAGATGAGGGTGCTAGTTCAGGGCTGGCTTCTCAGGGCAGCATCTGGGCCTGGGGGCTTTACACCTGTTTGAAATATTGTAAAAACTCGGTGCTTTGAATAAAAAAAAAATTAAAAAAAAAAAAAAAGCCTGACCTGTGGTGGCGCAGTGCATAAAGCGTCGACCTGGAAATGCTGATGTCGCCAGTTCGAAACCCTGGGCTTGCCTGGTCAAGGCACATATGGGAGTTGATGCTTCCAGCTCCTCCCCCCTTCTCTCTCTCTGTCTCTCTCTCTCTCTCCCTCTCTCTCTCCTCTCTAAAAATGAATTAAAAAAAATTAAAAAAAAAAACTTGGTGCTGGCTGCTGCCTTAAAGAATTGATGCAATAAATCCTGGATTTCTGATACTTGGTTTCCTTGTTCTTGTTTGGGGGTCATGGCGGGGTCCTGGAGGAGTTAGGAGGGAATGTATTTGAGAGGGATCATTCTGGGTGTACTTACAAAGCGAGCCACCACAGACAGATTCTGATGTAGACTTCATCCATGGGCAGGTAGATGTGGGCAGGGGAGCTGTGTGGTACCGGGGCGGGCAGAGGAGGTGGCAGGGTTTGTAGGTGGAAATGCTGGCTGGCTTTGCTGTGGTTCAGCCTGGGATCAGCCAGGCCACATCTATTAACTGCCAGCACCATGCTAATAGGTGGGTGATTCAGCTCCTTCCTGCATTTTATCACCGGACAGAGACTCTTAACAGTTCTTTGATTTAGCTAGTTAATAAAGTACGCTATCAGGCTCCACTGTTTAACCACTGACAGGCTTGCCTGGGGTTTGTTGCTTTCTGGATACCCTCTGATATTGTTTTAGAATTGAAAAGAGAAAAAGTTGTGGGATTTGCATGCTCTATGGAGTCTTCTGAGTCTGCCGGCTGGCCCCTTCCCAGGCAGCGAGCGCCGCCCAGCCCAGCGTGCCAGCACCCCACCCCCAATGCCATGCCTCCTCTGGGTTCTCTGGTCCCAGGATCTGAGGGAGTCTGATCAACTGGGTGGGTGTCAGGCCTGCAGCTTAATACCTGAAGGATCCAATGAGATCTGAGATGTCTGCTAGAGAAGGAAGGAGGGGATTGTCTGAGAATGTGGGGTTTCCATTTGAGTCCCCTGTAGGTTCCGAGGGCTGCTGTGACAGTGTACCGCAAACTGGGTAGCTTAAAACAACAAATTTATTCTCTCACGGTTCTGAGACCAAAAATCCAAGATCAAGGTGTCATTAGGGCCATGCTTCTGCCGAAGGCTCTGGGGAGAAGCCCTTTCTCACCTCTTCCTGGCTTCGGGTGGCTGCGGGCCGTGCTTGGCATTCCTTGACATGTAAATGTGTCACTGCAACCCCAGCCTCTGTCATCACAGGGCCTTTTCCCTTATGTGAGCCTCTGTGTCTCCTCTTCTTATAAGGACACCAGTCATGTTGGATTTGGGGCCCGCCCTACTCTAGTAGGACCTCATCTTGACTAATTACATCTGCAAAGACCCTATTTCCAAATAAGGTTCTAGAGTGAGGTCTGGATGGACATGAAATTTTGGAGGAGGGGAACCGTTCACCCCAGTTCGGGCCCTTTAGGAACAAGTGAGGATGACGTGGGGACCCTGGTGAACTGATTCATAGAAGGCGGTGGGGAGAGGGCGGGGCTCAGGTCTCTCAAGCAATACTAGGTGGCACCGTCTGGTCGCACTTGCGGTGACGATGGGAGTGCTCTGTAGCTGTGCTGTCCACTGCGGCAGTTGCGCTTGACACTCGGCTAGTGCAGCTGGGGAACTGGATTTTAAGCTGTACTAAGTTTAAATGAATTTAAATAGTCACATGTGACAGTGAAGCTCTAGATCTTCCAGAGGCAAATAAGAGAAACAAAGAGGCAAATGTTTCTAAAGTTTGGGCAGAGTCGTTTACATCCAGGGTGGTCACCAAAGGCTTATAAAGCTGAGCAAGGTAGACCATTGCTCTCTTTCCTTCCTTGACTAGGAAAAGGATATCATGTGAAATCCTCTGCTGGAACTGTGTGTCACAGTCAGCTGTGTGGCAGCTCACTAGGGGTCCTCTCACTCCTGACTGGTTACCCGGGAGTCAGGGACGAGTCGGCACCCTTACTCACTGGTTTTCACACACGCAGAGCATTCCCACCGCCCTGCTGCTGGGCGCTCACGTTCTGACCCTCCGATTCTTTAGTTCCAGTCCCTTGAGCGCTTCTATGGGCAGGTTAGGAAGGAGGTGCCATAGAAGTGTCCCTACCTTCATCTCCAGAGTCAAAGAAGGCTTCCTGGAGGGTGGGGTCCTTCGGCTGAGACCCGTTTCTGGTGCAGCGAGCCCAGATTGTATATACATGAGCGAGAACTTGGGATCACAGACCTTTAGAGCCAGAGCAACCTCATCAATGATCAGGATGTGGTCTCAAAAGTTTTTGAGCCACCAGAGCCTCTTCAAAGGAGAACTCTTTTGGACCCTTGATATGTAGAACCAATAACAGGGGCTGCTTTGGCTTGTTGGGTGAGAAGAAGAAGAGGCCAGAGACCTTTGAAAGGCCCCACCTTGTTCTCTGTGGACCCTGAGGCTCACTCCCCCTGTGACTGACCAGGAAGTGGAGGCCCAGAGTGGTAGAGAAACTTGACAAGGGCACACAGCAAGTTGTGTGATGAATATTGTTGATTGGCAGGTTTCCTTTTTTTATTATTATTTATTTATTTATTTATTTATTTTTGTATTTTTCTGAAACTGGAAACGGGGAGAGACAGTCAGACAGACTCCCACATGCGACCCACCAGGATCTACTCGGCACGCCCACCATGGGGCGACACTCTGCCCACCAGGGAGCGATGCTCTGCCCCTCCGGGGCGTTGCTCTGTCGTGACCAGAGCCACTCTAGCGCCTGGGGCAGAGGCCAAGGAGCCATCCCCAGCGCCCGGGCCATCTTTGCTCCAATGGAGCCTTGGCTGTGGGAGGGGAAGAGAGAGACAGAGAGGAAGGAGGGGGTGGGTGGAGAAGCAGATGGGCACTTCTCCTATGTGCCCTGGCCGGGAATCGAACCCAGGACTTCCGCACGCCAGGCCGATGCTCTACCACTGAGCCAACCGGCCAGGGCTGGCAGATTTCTGATGAACCATTCCTGGGTCCTTCCCAAATGCTTGACTTGACAGCTTTGTTTTTGAGACACAATAACTTAGTCCAGTTGTCAACTGTTATGAAAAATCCTGGTATTTCCACCCTAGGATCAGAGGCCCTTTCTGACTTTCATCCCATCAGGAGATGGTGTTTAGTTTAGTTGCTGTTATTATGTTGTGGACTGGCTGAGATTTGGAGGTCATCCTAAGTTGGGCATGGTCACCCCTCCCAGCTACCATGCATTGAATGCCTGCACATGCTGGGTACTGGGCAGTCACCTCACTGTGTCATTTAATATCCACAGCTTGGTGAAATTACTATCACTGACCCAATCGTGTAGATGAGGAAACAGAGGCTCAGCAAAGTGGAGACAGGATTCAAAGCCCTTGCTCTGTGCACAGATACCACCCCCTTAGGAAGATGGAGAAAAATATGAAATGCCCTGGCTGAATTAGAAAGAAAGTCCTGAAAAAATCAGAATGGCATTTAAGGGCCGAGATCAGACAATGACTCAGGAAGGCAGGGGAGGCCAGCCCTGAGCTGACCACAAGCGGATGCGAGTCAGCCAAGCGTCCAACAACAAGGCCGTGGGCTCTGAAAGTGTGGAAAGAAATCAAGGAATGAAATGACAAAGTCCCAGAGAGAGAGAATAGCTTAGTGGCTGTCAGGGTTGGGGGGACAGTGGGGGTGACTATGAAAGGGCAACAGGCAGGATCCTCGTGGTGATGGAGGTGCTCTGTATCTTTCCTATATCGATGGCAATATGTGGGTTTGAGATGGTGAGTTTTATGGGATGCTATTGCTGGGGGAAACTGGGGTGAAGGGTACACAGAATCTCTCTATATTATTTCTTACCACTCCATGTGAATCTGCAATTATCTCAACATGTATAATTTAAAATATATATAAACCCTAAAAAAAAAAAGCGCAAGTAGTTTGTGGTGCCATCTGTGTCCGAGGGGCAGAACACCAATTCTTTTTCATACACTGAAAGGAGAGCTTGAACATTGTCCTCTGCGGCAAAGGTGGATTCACACGCTGCACTGGAGGCATTAGGCGTTTAGGCCCTGCAGAGCTGAGAGGGCCACCCCGGCCCAGGAGCTGCTGCGGTAGGAGGCAGTGTAGGGACAGAGAGTGACAGAGGCCTATAGGAATCCCCAGAGGTGGTGGGATGTTAGATAAATACTGGTCAGTCCAGCCAGCAATGCATACTTGAGCACCTACTAGGTACCAGTGGTTATTCTAGGGTTAGGGACTCAAGGGTGAGAAAGCCAGCATGCCTGTCCATAATTCTTGCATTGTAGAAGAGGAGACAAGCAATGAACACACAGCAAGAAAGCAAATAGGGCATGCCAGGTACCGACAGGTACTGTGAAGAAGACAGAAGAGCAAAATATAACAGAGTGAATGAGCTGGAGGGGTCAGGTAGGGCTTCTCTGAGGAAGTGACATTTGAGGAAAACATGAACAATGAGAAGAGGTAGACATGTAGGGAAAGCAGGTGCAAAGTCCCTGAGACAGATAAGCTTGTTGTGTTGGAAGAAAATCAAAGGGCATTGCTCTGTGTGTGTGTGTGGGGGGGGGGAGATGGAGATGAGGCAGAGAGATGGTCAAGGGCTGGATCCTATAGCCTCTGTGGGCTTTGCTAAGGGGTTGGTATTGGGAAGCCCCTGGAAGGTCTCATCTTCTGTGTGTGGAGTGGGTTTTAGAGGGGCAAGAGTGGGGAAAAAGGGGGCCATGATCTGCGACTGCGACAGTCCAGGCAAAGATGGTGAGGGTGTGACTAGGCTTTGACTGTGGATGTGGAGAGAATCGTTAGATTGGGGGGACTTTGGAAGTAGAGCCACCAAGGATTTACTGGTCATTTGAACTTAGGTGGGGCAGAAAGAGAAAGAGCCAGGATGCCCCCTGTGTCTGCCAGTCATGTGCTACTACAGCTAACTCTAGGAGATGGGTCATATTTTTTTTGAACCTTGTGAATTTCCTCCAGGGGACAACACTAGAAATAAACGAGGTTTGGCTGAGAACCAGAAACTTGGGATGGTTACCAGTTGGGAATCCAGTTACCAATTTTACGGGTCTGGGCTTTTAGGCTCGTTCTTGCTGCACAGAACAGAGAACACACTCATATTGTCTAGTTGATGGGACTAATTGTAAGGATGTGGAGGAGGGTTAGGGAGCTCCGGAAACCATCCTGGAAGCTTTCCCTTGAGCCGCAAGGAGAACTGCAGCATGTTCCTTGCCCCCAGGGCCATAGGCCCCGTCAAGACCAGGGCGGCCCTGGGTGTAGGGAACTTCGCCATGGTCCTGACCCAGCTGCCCTCAACTTCCTGCAGCCATGCCTGCCTCATTCTTCACTGTCTGGGCCTCACTCCCAACTCGCAACAGGGAGAGCTGGCTTGGATTGGCCGGTCCACCACTGGGCTTGTCTGTAGACCAGAGGGCTTAGGCCAGGCCCAGGCTGGGGCAGGTGGAGTTCTTGACATCTCCTCAGAAGGTCACTGTCTTTGGCTTGTGCACGTATTCTTTATCTAGTGATGGCTAGAGAAAGAAGGGACAGCAAATGTGGCAGTGCAGATGCCGAGGGCCAGCTATGGTCCCTAAGGACATCAGGTTTCATGGACTCACTGGTTCATGAATCGTCCCGCACACATAAGTTGTGTAATCCAGAAAGTCAAGTGTCAGGTGGACAAGAAGGAGCTAACATGGAGGGTTAGATGAACAACTTCCTTTGCGGAAAGCGTGAAGAACACAAAATCATCTTTTATCTGCAGAACACTTTATCTCTAGGGACACAAAATTAACTGTCTTTGGTGCTGCTTCTTGGCGTGGCCCAGGGAGCACTGCATTGATTTACCATGTAGCACTCCATTGGGTGCTTGTTAAAGTGCACTGTCCTGGGCCCCACCCCGTGCTTCTGAATGAGGATCACTCCAGGGCAGAGAGATGCTGCCCCAGGGATGTCGAGGTGATCTGCTTCCTTTCTCTCACAGTGGCCAACTCTGACTTGACCATTGATTTTCTCCATCAGTCCCTCTGAGGTTAACCATGGAAGAGCAGAAAGATATTTTTTTTATCGAATTTTGTAGCAGTATAGTTTCTATGGACTGAATTGTGTCCCCCTCAAAATATGTATATTGAAACCCTAACCCCCAGTGTAGCTGTATTTGGAAATAGGGCCCTTACAAATTAATAAGGTAAGATGAGGTCATAAGGGTGGGGCCTTGATTCAATAGGATTAGTATCCTTATAAGGAGAGACATTGGAGAAGTTTTTTTTTTTCCTTTTCCAAGTGAGAGGTGGGAAAATAGAGAAACAGACTTCTGTATGCACCCCAATCAGGATCCACCTGGCAGCCCTTGTCTGTGGCCGATGCTCTACCCATCTGGGGCCATGCTCGCAACCAAGCTGTTTTGTGCCTGAGGTTGATGTGCTCGGACCAACCTACCTATCCTCAGTGCCTGGGGCCAATACGCTCGAACTAATCAAGCCATGGCTGCAGGAGGGGATGAGAGAGAGAGAAAGGGGAGGGGAGAGAAGAAGGGTAAGGAGTGGAGAAGCAGATGGTCACTTCTCCTATGTGCTCTGACCAGGAATTGAACCCGGGCCACCTACACACCAGCCTGACGCTCTACCACTGAGCCAACTAGCCAGGGCTGAGAAGTTGTTTTTGCTTTCCATCAAGCGCATGCCCTGAGGAAAGACCGTGTAAGAACTCAGTGAGAAGGTGGCCATCTGTAAGCCAGAGAGAGGTCTCACCAGAACCTAGATCAGCTGGCACCTTGATCTTGGACTTCCTTGCCTTTAAAACTCTGAGAAAATAAATTTCTGTGATCTAAGCCATCCTAGATGGGTATTTTGTTATGAGAGCCTTAGTAGGCTAAGACAATAGTATAAAACAAGTTGCTTTCTATGTATTTTGGTTTCTTTACTACAGCCCGCGGGCCTCATGCAGCCCCCCGAGGCCATTTATCTGGCCCCCGCCGCACTTCCAGAAGGGGCACCTCTTTCATTGGTGGTCAGTGAGAGGAGTATAGTTCCCATTGAAATACTGGTCAGTTTTTTTTATTTAAATTTACTTGTTCTTTATTTTAAATATTGTATTTGCTCCCGTTTTGTTTTTTTACTTTAAAATAAGGTATGTGCAGTGTACATAGGGATTTGTTCATAGTTTTTTTTTTATAGCCCGGCCCTCCAAAGGTCTGAGGGACAGTGAACTGGCCCCCTCTGTAAAAAGTTTGGGGACCCCTGCTTTAATGTCTCTAGATTTTCCTGGAGATTACCAGCTAGGGATTGGTTATTCTGGTCCCCAAGCCATGCAGATCAGCTGATGTCACTGTTGTGCTCAGAATCCTCTTAAAGTAAAATCCAGGGTTCTCACCATAACCAGTATAATCTGGCTCCTGCCTGCTATTCTAGCTTCACATAGCAACCCTTCATCTTATATTACTGCTTTTTGACCCCAAGCGCATTCCCACCTCAGGGCCTTTGCACTTGCTGTTCTCCCTGCCTAGACTGCCTTCTCTGACCATTCCATCTCAAATAGTATTCCCTAACACTTTATCCTTTTGCCTTCCTTTATTATTTTCTGGAACATTTTTCACTACCAGTCACTATGCTATGCCTATCTCTTTCACTAGAATGTTAAGTTCTGTGAAGGCAGGTACAGGTGTCTGTTTTGTAGATTGCTCAATAAAGTAGTTGCTCAATAAATCCTTACTGAATGAATGAACCTCACCACTAGAATTCTAATCATGGCTTAGTGAAGCCCCCACTTTGCTGTTATATGCTAAGAGAACCAGAGAGCCATTTCTTCTTCAGTGTTCTGCCTGAGTCAGACCCTTCACACTCTCATTAGCAGTCGCAGCCAACACTTACTGAGCACTTGACGTGTGAGAGGATGCATTACATGTTGATGACAACTGTATTTTAGCCCCTGTATTTAATAAGGTAAGGGTCAGCCGACAAAAGCCCACAAAACAGCTGGAGGGAAAGAGCCTCTGGGAAAGGGTTTGTGCATGCGCCCCACCCTCCCCAAGCTGTCTGCCTGGAGCGGTCAGTGGGACGCTCAGTGGAGATGCCCCTCTGGAGAGAAATGAGCAAGGAGAGATTGGCGCTAGGTGGGACAGAGAGGTTCTGACAGGATCTGTCAAACTGCTGGGGCTCCCAGATGGCCGCACCAAGTCTGCCCTCCTGGGCTCCATGCTTCTCCAGTCCATTTGTGAGGTAGGGTCAGTGCGGGCATATTGTGCAAGGTCCAGCCACAGGCCCAGAGGGAACAGGGCCAGCAGGTCTCATGAGGCTTTTCCAGCCTCTTGATTTTCCTTATTCTGTGACTGTGCCAGGGCAGCTGGCCACACTGCTGATGGACGACGGGAGAGCAGACCCTGGGGGCGGGGTCCTCTCCGGGGTGCAGTGCCACTTCCCTCCCCCGCTGTTGCTTCCCCAGCCGGGATTTGCAGCCTCCCGGTTTCACAAACTGGAGGCTCCCACGCTGATGGGCTCGGCAGCACCTCTGAAGTGGTGACCTTTGAGAGTCCATCAGGTCTTGGATTTTCCTCCTTGGCTCTCCTGTGTTTAGTCATTGTCCAGATGAGCTGGGCACCCACATCAGAACTCATGAAAGGGAGCACCTTATTCTCTGTGGCCTCAGGTGATGCACTTGTGTCCCCCATGATGCTTGAAACCAGCAGTGACCAGGGGAGGCTCTGGGACCCCGCCCAACTCTTTCCTGGGTCCCAGGGACCTGCTCTTCTTTTGTTACAGTAATTATGATATAAATCTGGGGAGCAGAGGAAAGGGCACAGACCGGAGTCAAGTGGCTCTGGGTTCCAGTCTCACCTCTGCCACTCGTACCTTTGTGGTCTGGACTAAGCTCCTTAGCTTCTCTGAGCACCATTTCCTCGCCTCTACGTTGGGGATAACATTATCCTGTCACTTCAGTTGCTTCCTTTCTTCTCTCTCCTCCTCTAAGCCAGTGGGCCTCAAACATAGTTGGTCAGTGGACGGAAGGCCTCAAACACCAGCCTTCCCGTGTGGCATTGCATTGCGTGGGAAGCTGGACCTGGTGGCCTCCGTTTCCTGTCAGAGCTGGAGTTATAAATCAGTGGCAAGAACAAAATTTTGTGGTCAGCAGGGCTATCTGGAAATCCTGATTGACCACACTGCGAGAACCGCTGTTCTAAGCATTTGGTCCTTTTAACTTGTTAAATCCACACAGTCTGGACCCTGGCTTTGGGGGCTCTGATAACAGAAGCCCCTGACATTGGTTTTTATGGCAAAAAAAGTTGAAGAGCTTATTTCAGCTGGACTGTTGTTTCTGTGCCTCTCCTGCCTTTGAGACAAAGAGCCTCAGCTTGTATTTGTAGGGTCTATCCTCAGACCAGAGCCTACAGTTCAGGGTCCTCATTTGTTCTAAGAGGGATTGGACCCCCAGCGCCAAAGTGACGGGTAGGGTACAGACACAAGATCCGGATGCAGTTGGAGAGATCAGCCGGGCCTCTTGGCTAGAGGAACGGCAGGGATGAAGGGAACCAACAGCCTTGGTTTGGGAACCAGACCGATCTCAGTTCGAATCCAGACCCTGGCATCTACTGAGTGGATGGTTTAGATGTGGTAGGTAATGTCTCAGTTTTCTTGTCTATGAAATGGGAATCTGCCTGACCAGGTGGTGGCACAGTAGATAGAGCGTCGAACTGGGACGCAGAGGACCCAGGTTCAAAACCCCGAGGTCGCCGGCTTGAGCACAGGCTCATCTGGTTTGAGCAAAACTCACCAACTTGAATCCAAGGTCGCTGGCTTGAGCAAGGGATCACTCAGTCTGCTGTGGCCCCCCAATCAAGGCACATATGAGAAAGCAATCAATGAACAACTAAAGGTGCCACAATGAAGAATTGATGCTTCTCATCTTTCTCCCTTCCTGTCTGTCTGTCCCAGTCTCTCCCTCTCTCTATCTCTTTCTCTGTTTCTGTCACACACACACACACACACACACACACACACACACACACACACACACACGAAAAGGAAAGAAAGAAAGAAAGGAAGGAAGGAAGAAAAAGAAATGGGAATCTGAGATGGTTGTGAAGATTAAGTTAAATAACACTGAAAGTGTTTGGTACTTTGAACACTTGTGAGTTAACCTACTATGTGCCAGGCACTGTGCTGGAGAGCCCTTGAAGACCCACAGCCTAGAGGCGGTGGACCAGTAGACAAGCCAATCCTTGCCCTCTGCACATGAGTTTTCTGGTTTATGAGATGCTGTCAAACACACTCTGTGATTCGGTTACGATCACCACCTGGGTGGTGGATGTGAAGGTGAGGACATCTCCATATTGTGGACGAGGATGTTGAGAAGTCCCAGCGAGCTGAGAAGTAGCTCAGCCAGGGTCTCCTCATCAGGGTTCGCCAGTGTCGGACCAGCAGCGAGTCTCAGATTCTTAACAGGGTGTCTCTCTACCTTTGCTGCTCAAAGCCTGCCCCACAGACCAGCAGCATTGGCAGACCCTGGAAACAGAGATGCAGATATCGGGCCCAACCCCAGGTCTTCTTCCCGAAACCCACATTTAAAAAGCTTGCTCAGGTGATGTGAGGGCACATTAAAGTCTGAGGAGTCTGGCTCTTGACCAGATGCATAGCCTCTAGTTGAGGATCAAATGGTAACTTGTCCCCAAGCCAGGATTCCAGCCTTTAAACAAGAGAGTGTTTCTGTGTTGGATGGCAGCACAGTGGAGTGGCTCAGAGGTGACACTTGGCCCAGACTGTCCGGGTCCAGAGGCTGGCTCCGCCACCGGCTCCAGCAGCTAGATGATGTACATGGTACAAGATGTGACCTCTCCTTGCTTCGGTCCCCATAATTCCATCATCCAACATGAGTAATGGGAGTACCACCTCAAAATGACTGTTGTTTGCATTAAACGTGGTAGCTATTAGGAGCCGGCACTCCTTGAGGGCTTGCTCCGGGCCAGGTGCTGCTCAGTGTTCACAAGAGCATGGACATGAGCTCCAGCCTCAACCAGTGTTAACTTTCAGCATTACTTCATAGCACTTGAGAAGGAGACTTAGCACTCTTCATGGTATTTATGGAACGAGGAGAATGGTTATTTCATAGTGCTCTAACACGTTGATGACCCCCATTTAAACTTATCCTTAAATACTTATCCTTAAATAAAAAAAATGAAAGTTTTTCCAGCATTTGTATAATCACAGAATTGGCATCTGATAGCCCATACTCATAAGATATTGCGAAGTGCTCTGGGAAGCTCCTTTCTAGCTCAGAAATACTATGATTCCCATGTAGTTTATAGAGAGAGTAATTCTGAGCTACATAACCATGTAAAATTACAGCATGCTGGAGCTGTCAGAACCCCTAGTCACACGGGGTAGACCACATGCGGTCACCTCATTCTGCAGATGAGAAAACTGAGGCCCAGAAAGGTCCAGGGATCTGCCTAAAGTCACACAGGTTGTTAATGGCAAAAACACAGCTAGATCGGAGGGCTTCTAACTCAGCCCAGTGCTTTCCCCTGTGAATGACTGTGCACCTTCTCATTCATTCATTCATTCATTCATTCAAAAAATATTTCCTTAAGGTCTTGCACTGTGCTGGGTGCTGCTTGGAAGCTGAGTATACAATGGTAAGCGGCATAGCACGATGTCAATGACTGCATAGAAGGAGAAAAAATCCAGGTGACATGCTAGCAATTGGTCTGGGCAGGGAAGCCTTAGACAGGCCTGTCAGAGGAGACCTCTCGGAGACGGTGCATTTGAGACGAGCCACGCATAAAGTGAGGGGGCGAGTCATGCAGGTATGGGGATAAGAAACTTCCAGAAAGAGCCAACTCCTCCACCTCCCCGGCTCTCAATCCTGGCACCAGCTGTCACAGGTGAGGTTCCCCAGGAAACAGCCTGGGGGTTCGAGAGCTGGGTGCAGGGGGCTTGCTGGGGAGGGAGGGAGACAGGCTGGTGGAGGCGACAGGTGGGAGGGACGTGGTTGCAACACGGCTCAGTCCTATAGATCAGGGGTCCCCAAACTACGGCCCGCGGGCCACATGTGGCCCCCTTAGGCCATTCATCTGGCCCCCCGCACTTCTGGAAGGGGCACCTCTTTCATTGGTGGTCAGTGAGAGGAGCATAGTTCCCATTGAAATATTGGTCAGTTTGTTGATTTAAATTTACTTGTTCTTTATTTTAAATATTGTATTTGCTCCCATTTTGTTTTTTTACTTTAAAATAAGATATGTGCAGTGTGCATAGGAATTTGTTCATAGTTTTTTTTATAGTCCGGCCCTCCAACGGTCTGAGAGACAGTGAACTGGCCCCCTGTGTAAAAAGTTTGGGGACCCCTGCTATAGAGTTCTGTCTTGTCTGAGTTGTCCCACATTGAGGCAAATGGGCGAGGCCTTTGTCCTCATGTGACTGATCAATTAATTACTGGATGCAGGCCACCCTGGGGGAGAGTCTGTGGCTCCCTTTGGGGAAGCAGTTTGGGTAATGCAGGTCCCTTTGTTGAAGGTAAAGCCTGGGAAGGGATTCCGGGGGCAGCACCCCCAGAGTTGGGAACAGCGGGGTCTGGGCAGAGCCTCGGCCTCAACCACAGCCTGTCACGAAGGCACCGAAGACTTGTCTGCAGGCGGGACTATCCCACTGAAGGAAATAAGGACATTTTTATCTTGTTTTATGTTTGCCTTGTCTGAGTATTCATTTATTTATCACATGATTATTGATGTTTACTGACTTCCAATTAAGGGACTGGGCACTGAAGGGCCACATTTTCCATCCTGGAGTTTACAGGCCTTTGGGGGAGAGAGAAAAGCTGACAGAGAAACAGTGAAGCAAGTCTCCTTGTAGCTCTTCCAGGCAGTGAATTGTACGAAAATACTTCTGTAATACACAGTGCAGTCACTTAAACATACAAATCCATGAGGTCAGTGAGAGCCTCACATAAAGTGTGTCCTATCTGAATGAATTCACCCTGACTCAATGAACAGAGGTCATGGGAATTTCATTAACTCATTTGACTGGTTTTTTGGAAGAAAAGGGAGGAAGGAAAAAAGAGATAAATTGCTTGCACACCTGAATAATGATCAATTCAGCACGTATTTGTGAATCCCTTACTCTGGGCCAGGCGCTGTTCTGAGCACTGCATACCGATGACCCCCGACAGTCCTCCCAACATCTCACGTGTTGCTGTTATTTACAGATGAGGAAATCACAGAAATTTAGGGATTCTTGTTATTTTTTTAAATTAGGAATATAAAAGCAACATTTTAAAAAGAGGATAATTAGTAAATCATAAATTATATGGACCCCTCAAATTTTCTTCTGACCGTTGACTGTATGTGATTGTATTAATTCATACGTGCTCGATGGCATTGTCTTTTGATGGGTTTATTTTACTTTGAGGTCACGTCTTCCCCCTTAATTCTGCACCTCTGACAGTCATTCTGAAAAGCATTAGGAACAATGGCTTCCTGTGCCATTGGTTTATGTTCTGACAGTCTAGTGGCCATTGCTCTGGATTTATATTCAGGCCATAATCAAGACCTGGGACAAGGATCAGGGCTGAGGTGGAGACAGAGAAGGGAGGGCCCTAAGTATATGAGAAGTACGTGAGAACATTCGAGAATGATGAAACACTATGCCGGTGGGATATTTTCATTTTATCTATCTATTGTCATCTAGATTTCTGAATTATGTGTCAAGTCTGATTCCAGTTTCTTTTGATAAGGGCAAAGACTGATTTGTCCAGGAAGCATGATGTCTTTGAGTGAGTGCTGCTCCCATTTTGTGAAACTTCACCTCTATTCATGGTATTTAAAGCAGGGGTCAAAAAAGTGGATGTGACAAGGCCAGACAGGTAAGGTCAACAGGTCATGCAGGCTGCAGAAGAGGTGGCCCCTAGAGTGCCTGGGGGTCCAGGGGAGGGCGCTACCAAGCCAGCTGCAGGCGAGCTCTGCCTGGTGGGAGTGGTGCATAGTGTCGGCCCAAAATCTGAATGTTTGATGTAAAATCTTGATTCTTAGCCAACTAATTCAGACTTTTATAAAAGACTGTGCATGCCAAATAAAACATGTCCTCAGACTAGACTGAAGGGATGCCCCAGAGGCAAGCTCTAGAGCAGTGGGAGAGATTCTGAATGCGGAATTAGGAGACTGACCAGGATAACGGGGCGCTTGACAAATGTCACCGAAGGAGCCTGGGTTGGCAGCTTGAGCTCTGAGATCTTGGGCAGGCCACGTACTCTTGACCAGCTTGAGGTCCTTCATTTATTCAGTGAAGCTTTTGCGAATTTACAGAATTCATAATGCGCAGGTGGGTGCTTCCCCCGCTGGAGTGGGGGACCCGTGCGTGCAGTTATGTTCCCAGTGATTCAGAGAGTTTAACCACGGTTCCCCAGCACGACGGCACCCGGGAAGCAGGACAGCCCCACCGGCTGCACCGCAGACTTCCTGCACCAGAGCCTCTGCGAGTGAGATTTGGGACCTGGATTTTGTTTTCAGTTTTCCCAGTTGATTCCAGTGTTGGCCAAAGTGGAGAACCACTGCCTTAAAGTACCTCTCAGAGCTGGTGGCCCATTCCTGGAATTCCCCGGGGAAGGCCATTCTTCATCCTTTAAGGAGGGGTCACATTTTGGACATAGTTGAAAGTCAAAAGTCCATCAAATCCAACTGGTAACACCACTTGAATTGTTTCAAGTAGTGAGTTAGGATCTCTTCTAAATAAGGAGAGTAGGTCCCCACTGTGGTTAGGGATTGTCTCTGACAAAGGCAATGACGGTGCAGCAGGCAGGGACATTTGGGGGTCTTGAAGTTCGGAGTTGGGGGTTGCCAATGGCTGCTCAGTGCCCTGACCTCTCTGAGCTCCACAACACACTAGTCAGCTGTCTTAACCAAAGTTCAGAGTGCACTTGAAAGAATTAAAGTCATTATTTCCTATAATGAGCAGCTGGTGGAGAGGTCTGAATGTAGACAAATTTTGTGATGTGGAAAGGACTTTGTGAAAAGGGGATCTGTGATCTCCAGAAGTACACTGTGTGGATCGCATGAGTTTTGGGTAGGGATTGCCCCTTCTGCATTCATCCACTCCATCTACCTCGCTTTTCACTAGCTTTATGGTCCTGGGTCTCTGTCTCTTGAGCAGTCTTGCCATATGGTTGAGAAGGGCCATATCCACCTGTTGGTGAAGACTCTCTCTTCAGAACTACTTTCTGGATGGGGCTGGTCCCCTCCTCCCTGTCTCTCCAGTCAACACAAGTGTCCAGAGGAGGCAAAGAGCCCAGTAGTGCTTCCAGGACACAGGAACTGGACAGGTGATGTGGCTGAAGAAATTGTGAGTTTGGAGAATGCTATTCACATGGGTCACTTTATTTTATTTTGTAAGAACACATGAGATCTACCCTTTTAACGAAAATTTCAGGGTATACTGCAGTACTGTTGACTCTAGTACAATGTCATGCAGCAGAGCTCTAGGGCTTACTCATCTTGCTTAACTGAAACTCTGTGCCCCTTGAACAGCAACTCTTCATTTCTTCCTCCCTTCAGCCTTGGTTTGATTCTATGAATTTGACTCTTCTAGTTACCTCACATAAGTAGAATCATGCGGTATTTGTCTTTCTGAGACTGGCTTATTTCCCATGGCATAATGTCCTCAAATGTTATCCATGTTGTTGGCATGTAGCAGGATTTCTTTTATAGGTTGACTAATATTCTGTGGTATGTATATACATTTTCTTTATCTGTTTCTTCATTGATAAGCTCTTAGGTTGTTTCCATTATTGTGAATAATGCTGCAAGTAGCACAGAGTGCTAGTATTTCTCCAAGATTCTGTTTTCAATTATTTTGAATATATATACCGGCAAGTGGGATTGCTGGGTCATAAGGTAGTTTTATTTTAAATTTTCTGAGGAATGTTCATACTGTTTTCCACAGTGGCTTCACCAGTCTGCATTCCCACCAGCAATGGCCAAGGGCCCCAGCCTTACGTGGGCTGCCTCTAATTGCTCCGCAGACTTCCTCCTCAGTCTTCGCATGAGTCCGCCCATGCTGGGGGCGCCAGAAGTAACCTTCCAAGGTCCCTGCAGCTCAGACTCAAACTCATGTCTGCCTGACCCATGAGAAAGACTTGTAGCCAGGTGTCAGACCTGGGGCTGGGACTGGGAGTAGAGGTGACAAGGAGAGTTCAGCCTGGCATGAAAAAGGACAAGCAGAAAGGAATCTGACTAAGTCGGGACTGTGATCATTTCCACTAGTTGGCACAGGGAGCTGGGCATCATCCCAGAAGCCTGCAGCACCCAGAGGGGGTGGGACGTGTCCCAGGTGAGATTCAGGGAGTTTTCTGGCTGATCCAGTGCAGGAAGGGCCTTCCCGCAGGGGAAATAGCACTTACAAAAGCAGGGAAGCCAGAGTCATGACTTGTTGGGAAATTGCAAATAAAATAATGGACACTTGTCAAAGGTGTCCTTTGATGTCAGTGTCTGAAGAAGCCGAAGAGCTGCCCCGAGAGACCTACAGCCTATGACTTCCCTGCCTGTCTGTTCCCTCCCTTCCTCTTTCCCTCCCTTCCTCTCTCTTTGTCGTCCCTCTCCCCTGCCACCCTTTCTGCCTGTCTTACCCCAGACACCCTTGTAGAGAAGGCGGGCCCTGCTGGAATCGCCCAGGGAATCAGAATCGATGAGGTGGAGGCGTAGCCTCGACAAGAACTTCCTCATGGTCTGCACTGTGATTTGGTTCCACAGGAATAATTTAATTACCGGAGTGTAGAATGCATTTATTAATGATCCAGGTCTGTGGCCTCTGGTCTCTCTTGGGTCTCTTCTTTGAACAAAGCCCAGCAGCCAAACAAGAGTGCACAGAGCTGCTCTTGTTGGGTTGGGAGGGGAGAATCGGCCTGGCCCGGCCCCTTCCTTGCTGTCCCCCACCCCTCACCAGCAGCGCCTCAGGCGTCCTACCTGGGATCTCTGTGGTACCCTGAAACACCGTGAAAATCAACTCATCTAGAATTAAGCACAAGAGGGGTATTTGTTTGCAGGTGATGGTGAATTGGTAAAGTTGGCTAATAGCAGCAGGAAGAAGTGCCACAGGGTCAGCCAATGGGGTGAAAAATGAAAGATGATTCAGGAGACAAAAAAAAAAAATCCAGTTGTTTTAAGATTTTAGGTGTTGCTAGTGAGGACAGCCAGTAGAGCTCTCCTGGTGACTGGTGAAAAAAGTGAGAGTTATCCATGGATTTGTGGTGCACTAAGCAAGCACTACTCCATCCGTCCCGGCCTGTGTCTCTCACCTGTTTCAGGAAGGGTTCCCTGGTCTCCGCTGCCAGCAGCAGCCCGAGCTGGGGGGCGGGGGCAGCCTGGAAACAGCCTTTCTGAGTAGCTGTTTCTCCTGCCCCAAAAGGGCTGGGACTTTGGAGACAAACAGATGAACATGGATGCTGTGTGACCTGGGGAAAACACTACAAATCTTTTTTTTTTTTTAAGTGAGAGTATTAAGTTATAAAATGATAGATAGCAGTTTTGCTAAAACAAGACATTGATTAGTGAAAAGTAAACGATGGAAATTTATCTCTGAAGCAGCTGGGAGACAGATGGCAGCCCGGAGTCATGGAGCCTTCTGAGAGGGACAGAGTGAGGCAGCAGAACGAGACGCCCTGGGTGGAATCGTGGTGTTTCTTCGAGCTAGTTTCTTACATGCTGTTCGTCCTCATTCCTCACCTAAGAAATAAAGATAATGATGCTCAAATGCTCACCCTGCTGATGCCTGACGGGAATACAAGGCTAGGTGGTATAAACGTGCGCTGAACACTGAAAAATCCTGCACAGTGGTGGTGTCTCCTACAGATCAAAGCCGGTACTGGAGTCCGCAGCCAGCTCGCTTGCTTCTGCTACCTACTTTGAAATAGCAAGCAACCAGACTTTTATGTGCCAAGAGAGAAATATATGGATCTTTGAAATATTTGCTCTCAGGGCTGTGAGTCGCTGACAGGAATTTGCTGGTGTCCTAGCGCCCCCTCGGCATGGGCAAGGCCTAGAAACAGGGTGCGTGTGCTGCCGGGACGCCCCAGGGGAGGACAAAAGCTGCTGTCTCTCCACCCACCTACACACTCAGGGCTCACGGGGCTTCTTTGTTACCCTCCCCAAAGGCAGGGAAGGAATGTGCAGCCTAGGCAGAATTCCTCTTCTCTCTGTCCCCTAGGTCACCGCTCTGGGTGGCCTGTGCCTTGGGGAGTGTGACTGAGGTGGAGGGCAGAGTCAGGGACAACCAGCCACCAGCCAGGATGCAGTTGGAGATTTCTCCTCCTTCCCATCCCCTCCCCCGAAATTGCAACTTACCAGGAAATGTAAGGGAGGCTCCTGGCATGAAGGGCAGTTTCTAATACATCACTCACCATGTGACCTTGGTCAAATTAACTAAGGCTGAGTCTTATCTTCTTCATCTGTGAGAAGGAGACCTTGCTCTCTGCATCTCTCAGTTCTTGCGAGGAGATTTAAGCAGCGGATGCAGCCTCCAATTGGTCAGCTCAGGCTGCCATAACACCTCAGATTGGGTGGCTTAAATTTACAGACATTAATTTTCTCACTGTTCTGGAAGGTAGAATTCAAGATCAGGGTGTTGGCATGGGGAGATTTGGGTGGTACATAAAATCTGGGGCTCCATGTCTGGATCTCTCTTTTCTGGGATTTTGCCTCTCACTTTCTGTCATTGCCACTGTTGGAATTTTAGTCACCCCAAGTTGCTATGGCCTGACATTAGTCTAAAGCTGCAAAAATGCGAAACTCTTCCCATGCAGCTCCCTTTCTCCTAGTGTCAACTCCCCTCCAGAATCTGTGTGCTGCAGGTGTTCACTCTCTAATGGCTTTGGGTCTTTGTTTGCTGTTGTTGTTACTGTTGTTATTAATACATGGTTACTACCTGAAGGAGGGTTAGTCCAATGGGAACTTACTCAGTTGTACCAGCAACTCAGTGCTTTTACATCTGCGTTTAGTTACTGGTTTTAAAAATTAGTAGAGGAGTCAAGTAACTGGTAAAACACAGGAGAAAAATGTTTTAGGAAAGGTAGAACTGAGGAAATTACCAAATTAGCACAAATGTACCACACAGGGATGAAAACATGGAAAATATGAAAGAAAGGAGGAAGTCCAGAGTATGTCTAAGAAGAATTCCAAGAGGAGAGATTTTGGAGAATGGAGAAGAAGCAATAAACAAATACCTAATGGCTGAGAATTTTTCCTAACTGATGACATTAATATATTGATAAAGGGATCACAATGACCACCACCACCCCCAAGCAGGATAAACAAAACTAAAACTATACTTTGCATATTGTGATGAAACTGAAGAATATTAAAAACAAAAAGAGATGTCAAAATAACTGGGGAGAATCAAATTATCTCCAAAAAAAAAAAAAAAAGATTAGATTTGTAGATACCACCACAACAATGGAAGCCCCACTCCCATTACCTCCATGGAATTATACTTCAATTGCCTAGAGGAAATAACAAATACAGACTATTATACCTTGCTAACTATCATTCAAGGATAAAGATATAATAAGACATACTACAAAACAAATTTCAGGAAGAAGAAAGTTACACCCAGGAGGGAGGAAGAGAGAATAACATTGAGGAAAGAAACTGTGAAACATGTGAATCAATATAAATAAGCATTTGCTTTTTAAGATGATATACACTTGTTATAAAACAAATCACAAATTTGAGGTAAACCAGGTAGAACTAAAACATCGATCCATAATAATTTCAAGGTGAAAGTTTGGGGGAGGGCATTTAAACATTCTAAATTTCTGTATCATTCAGCTGAAAGAACAGAGATAACTTCAGACTTTGTGCGCATTAAAAATGGTTAAGTTTAAACAATAAAGAGAAGCATCAGGATGTACAACTAAAACAGGATGTTAAATAGAAGTTTTGACAGAGGCCGCAGAATTTCCAAGGGAAATGTTTAACCCTTAGGTCCACAACTCTAAGCCCCATCAGCAGGATTTAATATGTAAAAGGGATCCATGGTGGAGTTTCAAGAGAGGATTTGTGCAGAGAATTTTTTTGGAAAGTCACTGGAGTCCAGACCCCCAAGGATTGAGAGGTGAGGGTACCTACCCTCTCAGTCTAAGTATGTCTGATGCTGGGATGGGAGAAACACTGAGATACTCAAAGCCAGATTTTGTTTCCTGCCTCTGGGAGATATCTGCTCAGATGTTTGACACAGAACTGAGATGCTGAAGGTGCCTTTGGCAGGGAAGAGCGAGTAGAGGATGTGTGTGGGAAGTACCTACATTTCCACTACAGCAGGACAAAGGATGTGTGACAGGTTTCCATGGATGAGATGCAGATCATGCAGACAGAGTTAGATGGAAGCCTTACCATTTAAAACTGGCCCGAGAAGACAGGGTGAGTCCCTGTGAAATGGCCCTCTGGAGGCCTAGGGGCTGAGGTGGCGGGGCGGCCAGAGGGTTGGGCTGCAGCCTCTGCCTCAGAGGGCTTGCAGCTGGGGAATCTTGAAGCTGGAGTCAACTGTAACTTCTGCTTGGTCCGAAGAGTGCAGAGCAGATAGGATCAGTAGACAAGTAAAATCCTCACTGCCCCTGCTTCCTCTCCCAAACCCTCGGGGGCCTGAAGCCCTGTTTTAATAAACCGGGGTCAAGAGAGTAAAAGGAAAAGAAACTCATCATACCTCCCTTCCCTGAGCCCAAGTTCCCACTTGTCAAGGGAGGGGAGAAACCACGTGCAACCTGTCTGTTTAGGAACAGATGATACCTTACCTTGAAATGAAGACTGAGTATGCGTTTATGCAATAAAACTGCACCGAGAGCCTGCTCTGTGCCAGGGATGCTTCACACTGGGGACTTAGCAGTGTATACAGGATACATAAAAATGTCTTTCTTCATGGAGCTATCGTTTTTATGGATTAATATCTAGGACTAGGTATTTTTAAGTTGATATTTTATGTTGTCGACTTAAAGTGACCACAGGACTGTCTTTTATGTAAAAGAGAGTGGAAAATTCAGGGGCAAATAAATATAAACTAGATATTTAAAACATTTGAACTTGAATGGATGGCTATTTAGCAGACAAATACTACCCCCAAACAAGCTGACATAACTATATTATTATCAGAGAACAGCATGTTAACAAAGGAAGTTGTTAGGGTTTTTAGAAAGGGCTCATGAAGCTGTAATAATTCTGAGTTTTGTACCTAACAACTTCAAAATACACAAAACAAAACTGGCAGAATGACAAGAAGAAATAGATCCATTATCATATGGGGAAATTTAAACATAATTCTCTCTACAACCGATAGAGTAAACAGACAAGAAGCTATTAGGGACACAGAGTATTTTAACAACACAATGGACAAGCTTGATCTAAAACAGAGATTGGCAAATTATGACCCATGGGCCAATTCCAGCCCACTGCCTGTTTCTGTAAATAAAGTTTTATTGGAACACAGCCCCATTCATTTATTTAGTAATGATGATGGCTGCTTTGATGCTACAATAGCAGCATTGAGTAGCTTGACAGACTGTATCTGCAAAGCTGAAAATATTTGCTATTTGGCCCTTTATAGGACATTTGTTGACCCTGATCGAAAGCATTTATCCTACCTCTAACAACTGAACAGTTCATATTCTTCTCAAGTACAAATATACATTTGTAAAAATTGATAATGTAGCAAATATCAAGTAATAAAAAATAACCAATATCATATATATCTCTAACTACAGAAAAAAACTCAGTATCATATATCTCTCTGACCAAAAGTATTCACTTAGTGAATAATTGAAAGATAACCTATCTCCCATCAATTAAAATTTTTTAAATAATTAATTTAAAAATATTAATAATTTAAATAAAATAATTAACAGATCAAAGAAGAAATCTTAATGAAAATTATATGTTTGAATTGAATTTAAAAATTAGTAGGAAATGGCTAGCATGACCCTGAGAAGAAAATGTAGAGCTGCAAATATTTACATTGAATAAAAGAACCCATTCCAAAAGTGAGAAAAAGAACAAAAGGGTGAACTCAAAGACAGTAGAAGAAAGGAAATGTTGAAGACCGAATTAATAAAATAGAGGACAAAGGGCCAATAGAAAAAGCAACTAAACAAGAAAACAAAAGATAAAGAATCCTTTAGCAAGACAGACCAAGGGGGGAAAATGACAAAAAGAACAAATAGACACTATTGAGAACGAAGCCGCTCTGCGGTTCATGGCCGTGGACGGGATGGGGCTGCATGACAGGCACAATGTCGTCTTTTTACTGGTCTCTGTGCCTTTCTGTATGTTTGAAAGATTTCATCACACACATGCACATAAAATGTGCAAACAAAAACAGAGTGCAGGCTCTGGATTCAAACTGCCTGGGCTTTAACCTGGGTCCTACTATTTGTTAGTGAGTGCCCGTGGGGACATGACTTAAATTCTCTCTGTGTGTCTGTTCCCTGTCTGTAAAATGGAGACAGTGAGAACACTCGGCCCATCAGCACCACACTCCCTCCTTCACAAGGCACGGGGATTTTAGGCCAAGGTTCCATTGGCTCTGATTTTTCAAATGCTCTCTCGAGACTTAAGCTTGCACTGGAGTCACTTATCACATCCCCGTCACCTTGAGATGGGGCTATTTAAACTACCCCGGAGACCTTGGGAAGCTGTCTTGGTGATGTAGACTCCACCTGTGAGGAAGTGGAGGAGTCAGGCGAGGCTTACGGGAGGTGGATGGAGCTGGAAGGTTCAAGAAGAAAGAACCAATATTTATTAACCTCCCCCGCCCCAGTACATCAGCTAGTGCACCAGATCCGAACACCTATTTTCTCCTATAACAGGTGTTGATCATGTTCTTTACCACTTCCACTCAGTATTATATGTCAAGTTCTCTCCATGCCATGGTACATCTTGCTCATGACTTCCAGTGACTGCATGCTGGTCACTGGTATGCCAGATCCGTCATGACCTCTCCTTCCCATTCCCTCCAGTCTCGAGCACCTAGGTTACCTTCAGTTCCTGGCCATGAGAACCAATGCTTAGGGATTTCTTCAGAGATGGCCCCTTATAGGAACCTGTGAACATTTCTCTGGGATTTATGGCTGGGGGTAAACTTTCTGGGTCACAAGGAAGATAAACACTTATTTAAACTAAGTCCTGCCTGATTATTTTTCAGAATGGCTGAACCCATTTGCAGTCCCAACAACTGCAAGGTATTGTCAATATTTATAACATAAGAGATTAATAGTATCTCAATGCTTTGATTTTGACATTTTTCTTTTTTGACATTTTTCTTTTTTTTTTTAGAGTAGGGTACAGGAAGGGACAGACAGATGGGAAGGGAGAGAGATGAGAAGCATCAACTCATTGTTGTTGCAGCACCTTAGTTGTTTATTGATTGCTTTCTCATATGTGCCTTGACTGGGGGCTACAGCTGAGCCAGTGACCCCTTGCTCAAGCCAGCGACCTTGGCCTCAAGCCAGTGACCATGGAGTCATATCTATGATCCTACGCCAGTGACCCCATGCTCAAGCCAGCGACCCTGGGCTCAAGCCAGCGACCTTTGGGCTCAAGCCAGTGACCATGGAGTCATGTCTATGATCCTACGCCAGTGACCCCATGCTCAAGCTGGTGAGCCTGCGCTCAAGCACAGTGACCTCAGGCTTTCGAACCTGGGTCCTCAGTGTCCCAGGTCAATGCTCTACCCACTGCATCACCACCTGCTCAGGCTGATTTTGACTAAAATTTTTTGATATTCTATTTACTAAAAATATTTGATGTTCTCTTGGATTTCCTCTTCAGTGAATTTTCCCTTTGGTCTCGAATGCTTTGATATTTTTCTGTTGAGTTTCCTGTCCTTTTCTGATTGATTTTCAGGAGTCCCTTGAATATTCCAGAAACTGACCTTCTGTGGTGTTTAGACATCACAGATACCTTCTGCCAGTGTTCATGTGCCTGTCACTTTGCTGTGGTGTCCTTCCTCGGACAGTAGAGCTGGCCGGCCTAGAGTTACTCAGCTTGAACACTCAGACTCAGGGTTGGAACCCAGCCAGTCTGGTCAGTCTCCCCTCAAAGCCCATGCTCCTCTCATAGTGCACCCCACTGGTCTCTGCTTTCTCCAGAGAGGGCAAGGTCCCCACTCAGCCAGGCAGCATGTGGATATTGGAAAGGAAGATAGCAGAGCATTCCCAGAAATGATGTGAAGAAGACCCCCACTGGAGCTGCAGAAGCCCTGTTGATGCTTAAATATGAAGTTCCTGATTTTTATTTTTATTTTTTTTAGAATTTACTTATTCATTTCTTTTTAGAGAGAGAGAGAGTGAGAGCAAGGGGCAGGGAGGAGCAGGAAGCATCAACTCCCATATGTGCCTTAACCAGGCAAGCTCGGGGTTTCAAACTGGCAACCTCAGCATTCCAAGTTAATGCTTTATCCACTGCGCCACCACAGGTCAGGCCTGAGGTTTCCAATTTTAAAAGGTCTTTTCTGGAGCTGCTGGCAGCTCTCATTTCCCTTTGTCGACCTTTGCATGGGACAGCCATCGCCTTCCTGGTTGTAACATCAAGCACTAGGCATACTTCTACATGGAGCATCCAATCACAGGTCCTCTTGGTGACCTGAGACCCCACTGACAAGCCAGGCCAAATATGCCAAGCTTCCCTAGTCTGCCTGTCCCTTGCTCAGCCTTGCCATCCCTAGCAGGCATTGTCCTCATTTCCCCAGCGTCCCACATACGGACCTCAGGTAATGCACCTCTGACTCACTTCCGCCCTGTTTCCAACCAAATCCTGTCCCATCCCCGCCCTATCCTTTTCTCTCCACTGTGTTGAACTGCTTCATACTTCCTCTGGTCCAGCCCACCCTCTCCAGCATCACTTCCCTCCACTGCCCTTCTCCTGTCTCTACCACCGTTATCATCATTTATTACATGGCTACACAAGTTTCTCATGGCTGAAAATGTGGTCTGACTCCTGAACATGGGTCTCAGCTTTGCTACTTTTTAGCGTTGCAAAGAAACCCTTTCCCAGCCATCAGTGAATTCATTAACAAGCATTCAATAAATGTCTACTCTCTGTTAAACGCTGTGATGGGCACCCGCAGTTTGACAGTAAATGTCAACCCCAGCCCTGAATTTGCTCACAGTTTCGTGGGGGCAGACATACAAGCCATCAGACACATACAATGTGGTGAGAGTGATGAGAGAGATGTGTTTAGTGGTTAATTTGGCTTAAAAGGCGATGGAGATGGTCAGGGAAACCCGTTTAGAGGAGCTGATACTGGAGTCCAATCCGGAAGGACAGGGATGAATTTTCCAGGTGGGCCATGCTAGTGAAGGATAAAGACATGGCAAGGAAGCAAACCAGCCTCATCAGGACTGCCATGTTTACCCAGCTTTCTCGTGGGCCTTTGAGAACCACACATGAAGACACACATTGTGAACTGGCAACAAGTGCTGTAGGGAGGCATGCTATTTGTTGTTCATCTGATTTAAAGTTTGCCTTCTGCATTTGATCTGGCACAAGAGAAACGCTGGGTTTCTTGTCTCACCAGGTTTGGTGCCCTACTCCGGGGGCTGCCTGTGAGTGCTACATAGGGCTATGCTTTGGGCTACATGGTGGGGCTCACTCTTCCTCTTTGTTATCATCATGGGGGCTCTGTGTCTAAGCTTTACGTGGGTGCTCCTGAGAGGCTGGAGTGGAGAAACACTCGGGATTGTGAAGTTAGGGTGACCTTGGTTCAAATACTGGGCCTGCAGATGACTGCTTCCTGACTCTGGCCTGGCCTCCAAGGTTACCTTGATTAGTTTGGCGTCTTCACTATGCTTTGGGTACTCGCTCCAGGAACCAGCAGGTGGTCAGTAGCATCAACGGTGTGTAGGTGTTATTGGTTTAATTCTGAAGGCTATTTTATTCCTAAGTTCTAAGGGCACATTCTACATGTAGCTAGACTAAAACCCAAACCTCCTTCCTTGGCCTAAGAAGCCTGTGAATTAACCCATCTCATCTTCCCCTGCTTTCCTGTTAACACTGGCCAAGATTATTGCCACCTCAGGGACTTTGCACTTGCTGTTCCTCTGCATAGAATACTCTTCTGCCTGATTTTTTATGGCTGGCTTCTTCTCAGTTATCAGGTATCTGTTTAAATGTCACCTCTGGTCACCTCCCAAAAGTCATCAATTCGAAGCGAGGAAAAACTTAGAATACACTGAACTTTGGCCAAACATAGCAAAATAACTTCACAGAAGCTGCTGCAAATAAGTTTAAAAAACTAAAAACTAAGTTAAACTAAACTTCAAATTAGTTAACCGATACTTTGTAGAAATCTTCACAAGTAGTTAAAATTTGCCCAACCAGGCAAACTGTTGTGAACTTTTAAAAAAGTCACCTTTTGGGCCCTGGCTGGTTGGCTCAGCGGTAGAGCGTCGGCCTGGCATGTGGGGGACCCGGGTTCGATTCCCGGCCAGGGCACACAGGAGAAGCGCCCATTTGCTTCTCCACCCACCCCCCTCCTTCCTCTCTGTCTCTCTCTTCCCCTCCCACAGCCGAGGGTCCACTGGAGCAAAGATGGCCCGGGCGCTGGGGTTGGCTCCTTGACTTCTGCCCCAGGCGCTAGAGTGGCTCTGGTCGCGGCAGAGCGACGCCCCAGAGGGGCAGAGCATTGCCCCCTGGTGGGCAGAGCGTCACCCCTGGTGGGCGTGCAGGTGGATCCCTGTTTCCAGCTTCAGAAAAATAAAATAAAATAAAATAAAATAAAATAGTCACCTTTTGTTTTGTTTTCTTCATAACACTTATTACCTGAAATTATCTTATTGATTTATTTTGTTCGTCAGTTTATTTTGTTCATTAGATTCCACATATAAGTGACTGGTGCAGCCACTGTATAAAACAGTATTAAAAATAGGACTGACTACCTTACAATCCAGCAATCTCACTTCTGGGAATATATTTGAAGAAACCCCAAATACTAATTTGAAAGAATGTATGCGCCCCTATGTTCATTTCAGTATTATTTACAATAGCCAAGATTTGGAAGCAGCCCAAGTGCCCATCAGTAGATGAGTGGATGAAAAAGCTATGGTACATTTTACACAGTGGCATATTATGCAACCATAAAAAAAAAGAAGAAGAAAAAAGGAAAGCTTACTTTTTGCAACAGCATGGATGGGCCTGGAGATCATTATGCTAAGTGAACTACACCAGTCAGAGAAAGACAAGGACCATATGATCTCATTCAAGGCCAACTCTTGATTCTGAAATGGGGTTTGAGGATGTATTTCACCCAGGTTCTGGGAGCCTTCCATCTCCATGGCTGTAATGTGGTGAGAGGCACTGGCCTGGGAGAAGCAAGGCCTGAGTTCAAGTTCTGGTCTGCATTTTCTTAGCTATTTGACCTGGGGCATTCCCCTAAATCTGTTTGGGCCTATGTTTCCTCATCTATGAAATGGGAGCATACTAAACACCATGCTGGTTATGAAGGCTGACCATGCGCTTAATGCAAACATAGGCTTGGTGCAAGATGGAGAGGGAGCAGGGATTTTCATCATGTGACCTCGCTCTCAGGACAGGTCTGGGCCTGGCAGTGCAGGTTCCGAGTCTGCCGGGTACCAGCTGAGGGACACTCACTCTTCTTTAACCTCTGTGGTCAGAAGCAAGCCTTCCACAAGCCTCACAGACATGACGCATTGGAGCTTGAATTTCATCCATGGCTAAAAAAAAAAAAGGAAAAGAAAATGTCCTTGTCTTGCCTGTCACTATTCAGCCTCTTCCGAGGATTTTCTAAGATAGCAGAACCATGGCCAAGGTCAAGAATGTCAAGAAACAAAGCCCTGCCATTGGAGAATGGGCTGTGTGGGGGCCGGGGGCTGCTGTGGATAGCTGCAGGAAGGTGCTGGAGCCCCAAACACCCCGGGAGTGGGGAGGCCCAGGCCGCCGTGCCAGATGGTTGGGGAAGAAGCTGACCTCCGCAGTGAGATGTTGTCCTGGATCTCTGAGACAGATACTGTCATGGTGCTTCCCATCTGTGCCTCTTTGGGTTGGGGATGGGAGTGTGGGGTTGGGGGACTAGGAAGGACCTAGTGTTCACAGCCTGCTGGCCTGACCTGGAATTAAAGGGCAAGTGTTACGTGGCATGCCGTGGGGTTCTTCAGCTTTCTCATTTTAATGGTGTTTTGTGTGTTAGAATTACTTTTTGGGCATCATATGTGGGGTCAGAGGGCAATTGATGACTTCTAATGGCCCTTCCCATTTGATGGCTCTGTGACTCTGAGGCTTCTTCATTTTGCCTAAAAGATACATTCCCTATAACCAGAAGTAAACAAGAGATTGTCATAGTAATTTCAATTCACTATGGTCCCAAGGAGAGAAATACCACCTCCCAGAGAAACCACTGGGAGAAAGCATGTGGACTCGCAGTCTCCCAGGCTCCCTCTCTGTTCCTGAGTCTTACCAGTGTGTTTGGGAAGAGGACCAGCTGGTGGTGACTGCCTGGCACATGTGTGAGTCACTGTTTTCAGGCTGCCATGCCAGTACTGCCTTCAGGTCACCAGAAAGACAAGATGTGTTTGGCATATAGTGGTGCCCCCTGCTGGTGGAGGCTGCTGGCCAAATGGAAAGAGTGTTGGACAGGGTTCTAATGACTGGATACCCAGGACCTGGGCCTTAGAGTCCTCACCTCAACCACAAAGGCCTTGGACCAGGACCTGGAGACAGGTAGGACTTGTGCTTACTCTAAGAGGCTCTGAGGCCCCACAGAGTACTGGCTCGTGGGGGCATGGCTAGTCTACCCAGGTCCAGAAAACTTATGTGCTGTCCTGCTCCTTCCTAAAAGGCTGCATTTGTGGAGCAGAGAAACTTTGGTCTTTTCTATCCCAGGGAGGGGGACATTGCTCATTTCACAGATGGAGCAACTGTTTGAGTAGTGGGCTTTCTGCCCAATGGTTCACCTTTGCTGGGCCAAGGAGTCCTGAGTCATTCGAATAGTCTTGGCATTTGTGAATGTCCTTTTCCTGCAGAGACTTGTCACTGTCACTCTTAAAACAAGGCATCCAGATGGAATCACAGTACAGATGTGACCCAGCTCTTACAGAGGGATACTCAAAAGCTGCTGAGTAGTGTCTAGAATTCAAACATTTCCCCAGCTGGTCCTATCCTCTATTTGTGCCAAATCCGTGGCATCCTATTAGACATATGTCCATTTCAGGCTGAGATAGAGTTCTATGTTTGTGCTTCTTGTGTTTGTAAGTTTGTGTGAAGAAGGCTTGATTTAGAGACAAGAACTGACTTTGGCGCCCCCTTGAGGAGAACTGGATGGGTTTAGGCAGCCTCCCTTACCCTAGTGGCCATGGGCTACTGTGTCTGTCTTAAGGCAGAAGATAGTTTAATGACCTGGTGGTTTTGTTCGTTAAAATATCATCTTGGGGTCCTTTTATATTATTGTAACAAAGGTTTGAGTAAGTATCTGTTTTCTTAAGCAGGTGCCTCTAGGCACTCTTCTTAATAACAATGGCACTTGCTCATCTTTAAAATAAGGCCAATTTTCTAGCTTTAAATTATATGACTCTTGGGGAGCTAGGTAGGATCTGTCTTTACAACTTCAATAGCTGCCATTTTTGTGAGTATTGCCCCTCCTTTAGGAATTTATTGTGACCCTGAAACTTTTTTTATCATTTTCCTGACTTTATGCCTCCAAATTTCTTACCTTTCATATTTCTTACCTTTTCCTGATGTTTTCCCATTCCCCACTCCCTAACCTGAAGATGCTCTAAGTTCAGTAGGAAGCACATAGCACAATGGTTAAGGGCAGCATCTCGGCCCAACCTAGGTGTTTGGTTTGGGTCCATCAGTCACAGCTGTGTGACCTTGGGTGAGTTGTTAAACCTCTCTATGTATGCTCCATTGTCTAAAAAAAGAGGGATAATGCCAGCAACTGTCTTATAGGCAAATACATATAAAGTGCTTAGAACAGTGCAAAATGGTGTTCTAAAGAACCATTTGTTCTTCTTGTTGTGTTTTTATAGGAGGAGGTGGCAAGTATAACTCAGAGTCACCACCGGAATCTCTTCTTTTAGGGAAGACAAAATACAAGCAAGCAACAAGCAGAGGACATGGATTCTGAAGTTCCTAATGATGTCTGTTCTTAGTGGGAGACAAGCACAGGTCCCTGTCCCCACCATCAGGAGAAGTGTCCAGCTGATTGGCAGGCAGAATGGCCAGGAATGGCCACGGAGAGCAGGTCAAGCCAGGGGTTTAAGAGATGGGGTCATGGCAAGGAGGTTATTAATTCCTGTCCAGTAAACACTAACTAAGGACCACACAGACCATACCCCACAGCAGGTATAAAAAAGGATTCAGTCATTGGAGGACTAAGGCCATCGGGAAAGGTAAACAGGTATAAAGCCCTTTAAGGACTGAAAAGAGGCAGTCTAGGAATAGCACTGCTAGAAAGGGGCTGGGAAGTGCCCAAGGCTAAGATGTAGAACACGTGAGATCCAAGGGAGTGAGAACTTGGGGATATCAGAGTCTCAGGCCATTGTCTGCATACCACATAGGCCTCCTGCTATAAATGGGGAGGGGGGTTTAGAAAGCTACTTCTTAAACTGATGAGTATATATTTTTTCTATATCTTTTAACAAAATAGAGTATATTTTTAAACCTAAAAATAGTACAGTGAAGCTAAATTTATTTTAAATGGATTCATTTTTAAAATAGGGTAATCATATAAAGAAACTTTGAATAACCACTGTTCACCGCGGCAGTGTTTTTTTGGGGCCCAGCCAGGAATGAGGTTCAGTACCTTGGAGAGCTCCTAGGGGTTACAAATACATAGCTGAGGCAGGCAGCTGATGCAGCTGAGAGGCAGAGCTGGCTGCAGGGACCAGCAAAGAGCCCTCCACCTTCCACTGCGGGCATCACTGAGAAGGCAGTGCTTCTCGTAGGTGGAGGTCCCAGAGAGGAGCGGTGGCAGGTGAGGACCAAGGGCCCAGGATGAAGATCAAGTATCTGTCCTCTCCCTGAATGCTGTCTTCCTGGTCCCGAAGTGAAATCATTGCACTACTGGTCCTGGAGGCACCTTGTAGGCTCTGTCCCTAGGGTGTTTGTGGCGTTTGGCTGTCCTGAGGGTGGTTGGCAGCACTCTCTTCTAGCAGAAATGACTTAGTTATTTGAGATAAGAAATTGAAAGGGTTGTTGCTGCCTGAAGGCAGAACCAAAGAACTGGGACAAGCTCAGCAGCAGTTCTGCTATTTCAGCCTTGTGGATATGTGGATTTCTCCAGTTACCCAATCTATCCAGTTCTTGTGAGTGTCTGGGGGTCTGTCTGAGAGACACCAGGCGAGGCCGGGCATTGAAATGTTTGTGATTGGCTTTTGGCCCTGACCAGTGGAGCCTGAGTGAGTCTAGTATAAAACCTGACTGACTGGTTGGGAGATGCACCCATATACACTTGGTGTGTGTACACACCTGTTCTTCCCTACCAGATGAGTGTATGGGTTAGATATTTCTATTTCAGAAAAAAAAGCATTTAAAAACTAATTTATAGGTTCAGAATAGTCACCAGCCAGGTGAGAACTCTGGTGAGATGGTGCTGTCAGCAGATTTTACCCACCATCCTCCTCCACTTTCCCTTTTTCTTCTCTCTCAGTTCTTCCATCCACCGGCTCCCTCATGCACTTGAATGTCTTCTGTGCCAGCCCGGGGTATGCACCCATGGTCACAATGTGCCCTAGATTTTCAGGGGATAATTCTGATTATCAATACTTTCATTCTGTTCATTAAAAGTGATTCAGTTATTTTTAAAAAAAGTGATTCAGTTATAAATTTATGACTGAATGCAATTTGCTTTTATGCTTTTGTAAAACAAATAAATTCATAAATCAAAAAGTTAACCACATATTGGAATTTTGCACGTAGGAAATATGTTCATCTTATGTCTAAGACAGAGAGAAAAGAATTTTTATCTCCTGGGCCAGTTTAATCCATTGGAGGAATTACCTGTGTTGGGAAGGAGCTCGAGGCTGCAATGATTCTGTTGGGATGGAGGGTCATGATTGATTAGTGATGTCTGCCATGGGCATCATATGGTCAGTGGTGGTGTGTGGACTCTTTGGTACCAGTCATTTCTGTTCCAAGATCCCAGTGTCCTCAAGCTGTTCCAAGTCTCTCTTGTCAATATATCGGGATGGGGAGTATGTGAAATGGGGGAAGGGAGTCAAAAGGTACAAACTTTCGGTTATTAAGTAAATAAGTCCTGGGGATGTCATGTACAACATGGTGACTGCAATTAATAAAACCGTACTGCATATTTGAAAATTGCTAAGTGAGTAGATCTCAAAATTTCTCATGACAAGAAAAGAATTTTTGTAACTGTTCATGGTGACAGATGTTAACTAGACTTATTGTGGTGATCATCTTACAGTATGTACAAATATATATATATATTTTTTCCTTTCATTTTTCTGAAGCTGGAAACAGGGAGAGACAGTCAGACAGACTCCCGCATGCGCCCGACCGTGATCCACCCGGCACGCCCACCAGGGGCGAAGCTCTGCCCACCAGGGGGCGATGCTCTGCCCATCCTGGGCGTCACCATGTTGCGACCAGAGCCACTCTAGCGCCTGAGGCAGAGGCCACAGAGCCATCCCCAGCGCCCGGGCCATCTTTGCTCCAATGGAGCCTTGGCTGCGGGAGGGGAAGAGAGAGACAGAGAGGAAAGCGCGGCGGAGGGGTGGAGAAGCAAATGGGCGCTTCTCCTGTGTGCCCTGGCCGGGAATCGAACCCAGGTCCTCCGCACGCTAGGCCGACGCTCTACCGCTGAGCCAACCGGCCAGGGCTAGTATGTACAAATATTAAATTACTATGTTGTACACCTGAAACTAATAAAATGTTATATGCCAAATTATGCCCCAATAAAAAAGAAAAATTGATGTCACCACTAAAAAAAAAAAAAAAAGTTTTGGAGGTGGATAATGGTGATGGTTGCACAACAGTGTGAATGTTCTTAATCACACTGGCCTGTGCGTTCAAAAATGGTTAAAATGGTAAACTTTTTGGTCAGATATATTTCTTCCACAATTAAAAACAAAAGAAAACAAAACAAAACCTCTGAGAAGAAACAGGATACTTGCATAGTTTCAAACAATCTCTTTTAAGAGATTTATTGATATTAATTACCAAGGGAAGAAGAGTAACTTTACGTCAGAGGAACCTGGTGGACACCGTGTTAACCAAACATCAAAGGTCACTACAGGTCAGCACCAGTAGCAAGATATGTTCATATAGTCCCTGATACACATTTCATGGTATTCTTGCCAAAATACATAATTTCAACCCAATAATGAAAAATATCAGATAAATGCAAGTCAAGTGGCATTTTGAAAAAGCGAGTAATATTTTCAAAAGCATCTAAATCATAAAAGACAAGGGAAGACTGAGAACTGTTAGAGGTTGGGACAGACTAAGGAGACACGACAACTAAATGCCATGTAGATGCTGAACTGGATCCTAGAGCAGAAAAAAAAGACCTTCATGGAAAAAAGTGGTGAAATCCCAATAAGGTCTATCATTTAGTTCATAGTATTGTGTCAATGTTAGTTTCCTACTTTTCATAATACTATGGTTATGCAAGATGTTAGCATTGGGGAAACCAGGCAAAAGATATGCAGGAACTCTGCTGTTTTAAAAGCTTTTCTGTAAGTCTAAAGCTATTTCAAAATAAAAATTTTTTTTTTAAAAAAATAGCAAAATAAAAGTTTTATTTATGTGGACAAAGTGGTAATAATAAAAAGTGACTAAGAGCTCTGGAGTCAGATGAAAAATTAAAATAAAAAGCTGTCAGACCCTTAGTTCAGTGAATTGAGTGTCAGCCCAGCATGTGGATGTCCCATGTTTGATTCCTGAATAGGACACACAGGAGAAGTGACCATCTGCTTCTCTCCCTGTTCCTTTTCCTCAGCCAGTGGCGTGACCCTGGGCACTGAGGATAGTTCCTTTGGAATGTATCAGCCTCAAACACTAAAAACAGCTCAGTACTCAAGCATTAGCCCCAGATGGGGTTGCCGGGTGGATCCTGGTCAGGGTACATGCTGGAGTCTGCCTCTCTGTCTCCCCTCCTCTCTCTCTCTCTCTCTCTCTCTCTCTCTCTCTCTCTCTCTCCCTCTCTCTTACACACACACACACACACACACACACACACACACACACACACACACTGTCATAGTCATAAATAGTAAAGGATATCACCCAATGAGGTAACCATCTCAGAGGCTGGATGAAACAGACCTATGTCTCAAGTGAGTCTTCAGAAATAGACCAGGGAAGGGGATTATGTTGGGGCTTCTCATCACTCTTTCTATGACACATAGCCAGCCCTGTCTGAACCCAAACTGGGCTTCTTAGCTTGAGCCCACCTGGTTTAATGGGGAGAGCTGATGTTTGGTGGCAGATAGGCCTGGCTGTAAATCCTAAATCCTCCAGATGCGCCATGTGACCTGGAAAGGTTCCTTAACTTTTCTGTTCTTCATTTTATTGCTCTATAAAACTGAAATAATAATACCTACCTCTCAGGTTTATTATAATAATTAAATCATAAAACACATTTAAAGTGTGCCTGGCACACAGTAGTTGCTCCATAAATAGGAGCCCTTACAACGACTTACAAGGATGGAGGACCGGGTTGATTGCTCAATAGTAGCTGTTTGAATATTTTAAATAATGAGTGTTGCTTGTACTTTGAGCGAAAATCCCATTCCAGTTCAACTCCCAAATCCAAAAAAATAAATAAAGTGACCTTTGCTAAGTGATTTGGAATTTCAGTGGAAGGTTCTATAATTACTAGTTAACAGGCCCGGAAGCCAGCTCTTGTGCAATAATTGGAGGTATGCAGGTCGGGACATTTAATTACGGCCTGGCCGCCTGGAATAGAAACCTTGCCACCATGACAACACCTTTCTGCATCAGCCTGATTAAGTCAACAAATTGTTGGTTCCCAGCCCAAACTGGTCGGTGACAAGGGCTTTCTCCTGCTGGAATCTTTGGGTCTTGACATGTCAATCAAATTCCTTTACAAAGGCAGGAGCAGGATAAGATACGGCTTCTGTTCTGGAGGCATCTGCTGTCTGGTGGGTGAGACCAGCAGAGAGGGACATGTTAGGGAGAGGCAAGGTGGTGTGTGGTCTGAGGAGGCAGCAAAGCCTAGTGCTTAGCCGAGCTTCCTTGCCCAGGGTTAAAGCCTGGCCCACTACTGATGGTGGGGCATGTCTCAGACAAGTGACTTAACTTCTTTGGGCCCAGTTTCTTTATCTATATAATGAGGATAATCATAGTACTTACCCCCTAGGGTTGCCATGAGGATTAAATGGGATAATGTGTATAAAGTGCTTGGGACAGTATCTAGCACATGTTTGATATTATTATTGGGTTATCTGCAAAAGGAATGACTTCTGGGCCTAAGTTATCAGAGAAGACAGCAGGGAGCATTGGACACCTCCTCCATGACCCCCTCCCCATTGTTGGAGCCTCCTCACTCCTGCCCTCCAGCTCCTCACTGCTGGGCACCTCTGTGCCTTTGCACCTGCTCTTTGATCCTTTGACCTGACATATTCCCATGCCTGCATCATCTGAGACCCAGGCCAAACATGACCATCATGACATCCTTCCTCGTCCTTGGTCTCTCCCAGACGGGGCCAATCGCTTTTCTCTTGAGAGCCCAGAATACCTTTCACTAGGCGCTTTTAGCTCTTTCTGCACTACCGGTGATTTGGTTTCTTGTGCATCTCCCTCACCTGCTGCGCTGGAGGCAGGGAGACCCGGATGTTCATTCTGCTCCGAAGGTGCTAGCGGTGAGACCCGGGCAGTCACCTCCAGTCACCTCTCATCTTTACAAGTGGGCACCACCCCCCCGGCAGGGTTGTGTAGAGACTGTGTCTGGCCCGTCATTGAGTCCCAGTGAAGGTCGCTCTTCCCTCCCACCCCCTCTCCTCACCTCCAGAGAGGTCAAACACATACGTTCCTGAGAGCCTTTCTCTTCATCCTCTGGGTCCCTGGGATCCACCATGAGGCCTAATGCATGCTGGGAGTCACCATATGTTTTTATCTCCCTCCCTCCTCCCATCCTCAGTCTATACCTTTATTCTCTATCACGGGGCTGTCAGACAGCGGGGAGGGGTCATCAGTACCGGGTGAGCCATGGGAGTGAACTGGGCCCAAAGCTGCATGGGAGAGGGTTCTGGGGTTCAGCCTGGGCCCTCTCCTGGTTCAGCCTTGCTCTCCCACAGGAGAACTAAATGTGCTCTCCTTTTACATTTGAAACATGTCGATGGGCACGATGCCTCCCACATCAGAGTCCAGGAAAGTGGTGGGGGTCGAGAGTGGGTGGGGAACTGGGGGTGGGATAGGTTGGAAGATAGGAAATTAAGCTCCCTGACCATGACCGAGACCTGGAAATGATTCATCCTATCCTCCGGAGCGGGTGTGGGTGGTGTGTGTGTGTGGGGGGGGGGGGATGTGGGGGTGGCGAGTATGTCACAGTCTGGGTCCTGTCTGTTGATCTTCCTTGGGAAAAGCAGGGAGGGTGCTGGGCTGGGAGCGCCCAGCCCACGGGAGTCCTCCTGAGAGGCTCAGGTGTCTGAGTCCAGCCTGAGCACCCTGCCACTTGGTCTGTGCCCGCGCTAGGCCCCCCCACGGGGCCCTCCCCCACGGAAGCACTGCAGCAGGAGAGCAGACAGGTGTCCCTCCCGCTCACCTTCACTCACAGGATGCTGGGAGGAGGTGCCCCTACCAAGAAGCACCACACATTCTCACCTCAGCCTTCAGAGGCGGGTGCTCCCCACCCCCCACCTCGCACGTGAGGAAACGGGGGCTCTTGGAGGTGTAGTTATTTGTCCAAAGTCTGAAAGGGTGTGACTGATGTGCCGAGGGCTCGTTTCCAGGGCAGCGGGCCTCTAGAGCGGCCGGCCACTGGATGTCGTCTCAGAGAGGGGAGAAGGAGCTCTCGGGGTCAGTCGTCTCTGCCTGTGTGGTCGGGCTGCTCACCTGGCCGGCTCTCCTGAGGCTGGGACACCTACGGCTGTCAACAGAAAAGGGGAGACATGCAGGGAGGCAGCTTTGGGGATGGCAGCTGGTCTACGCTGGAAGGAGCCACAGGGGACAGTGAGGGTGCTGGCCCAGAGGACAGAGAGCAGCCCCAGCCCTTCAGGAAAGGAGGCAGAGGGCAGGTGCCAGAGCCTTTACCTGGTGGGCAGGACAGACAGAACGGACATCTTGGCTCTGCCTGCCGTGTGCCAGGCCTTATGCCAGGAGCCGGGACCCAGAGCAGAGTGAGGCAGAGTGTGTGCCTGAGGGCGCTCAGTGGAGTGGGGGGCCAGCTGAGCAGAGCCATGCTGGCCAGATAACGCAGCGTGCTCCCCACACAGGCGTGCGCTCCTGCAGGCAGGCTGCATGTGAGGCTCCGGCAGAGCAGAGGGGGAGGTGGATGTGGGGGTGGTTAGGAAGGAAGCCTGTTTGAGCCGAATCTTGAATGGCGAACAGTTGTTCACTAGGCAGCCTGAGGGAGGCAGTGTGAGCAAGCGTGCCAGGGGGCAGGGTCAGCACCACCGGGAAGGTGGAGGGTGGGAGACAGACAGGCTGGGCTGCAGGAAGGAGCAGCTGGAGGGGTCAGCAGGGTCCAGCCGGGAGGTACCATGGGGTTGTTCAGTGGCTCTTGGACCACTGCAGGGTGAAGCCAAGAGTTGCCTAGCTGAATGCTTAAGATTGCTATTCAGAGACATGACTCTGGCAGCCGGTGTGGAACATGGACAAGGTAGGGCAGGGACTATTAAGGAGACTGACAGGTTCTGTCACAAGGGTGAGAGTTGGAGAGTCCTGCTAACAGCTGTCTCTCAAACCCAGCTGCCACATCGAATCTGGGAATCTAGAATGGGGCGGGTGGCACCAGCCACCTGCGCTCCTCCTCCTGGGTGATGACCAGAGAAAAGGTGCAGCAGTGTGGCCCAGAGTCCTGCAGATGGAGACAGGGACAGTGGACACAGGCCATTGCTGACCTGTGCTAGACACTAGGCTGAGTGCTTTGCCTGCCAGACAGATGTCTTATGCTGAAACCTAAGGTGAGTAAACAATAAGTTACCCAGGTCACACAGCTAATGGCAGCTGAGCTGGAACTCCACAGTGGACCTCAGTGACCTTAGAGGCTCCCACGGCCACCAGGGGCCAGTCTCTGGACTCTGCCAGGCTGGTGGTTTCACCAGTTTTGAGTAGCGATTGCTGCTACTATTTTCATTTATTCGCTGGACAAATCCTGATCTCAATCACATGCCATCTAGATGCTCAGGGTCTCTGGGGCAAGCTAGGCACAGTTCCTGATGCACAGACCTCCCAGCTCTACAGAGGAGAGGGACGTGCAGCCGCACACACACACACACACACACACACAAACACACACACACACACACACACACACACACACACACACACACACACGGCATAAAGTAGCCTAAGGGAGAAAAAAGCAGATGCTCTGAATAGATGATCACCATTGGGACACAGGAGGTGCTTTTGTGGCAGAGGTGGCTCAGAAACCCTTTTCCTGCCCCTCAGCTCACATGCCCTGTTCCCCTAGTGCCCCAACTTTGTTCTCATTGTAAACCAAGGAAGCACAGAATCTGGAAAGAGGGCCCTGGCTCTTGCATGCATATCCTCTCACCTGGAATGCAGTGATTTAATGAACATTTCCCCTGGGCCAGTCTGTCCTAACCACTACTGTAGATGGTGGTACTATATCATCCCCCAGTTACACAAGGGTAAACTGAGGCTTAGAGGGAGGGTCCTGGACTTGCCCAAGGTCGTTTGGACCCAGACAGCCATTTGTCATCCCTCCTCCCTCATTGAGTGGAAGTGCACTGGTGTATATCCAGGGGGCATTTTAATTTAAAGGCATCAGACCAATTAGGTTTCCAATTGGAATATTAAATATGTAAAAATCCTTTCATGTAGTTTAATTGTCTGGACACTGTGGGGCTGGGGATGAATGGCCTTGTGGTTTATGTGCACTTACTCACCAGGAAACTGGCCTCACTTTCTTTGGAACCTTCTTGCAGAATTAGCTCTTGTCTTCTGGTTGTATTTTATGCTGTAACCACTTCCCAGAATTAAAAACAAAACAAAATTTGTGTGTGTATGTTTCAGGGGAGGTGAGAACGAGGATTCTCTAAAACAGTTAAGCATGTGATTGGTTAAATTCTCTGATCTGTTGCTCTAACCAGCTTATGGGAGGGTAAGCATGAAGGCACCACAGTTAAATGCATGTACATTTTTTCTAGGCAATTGTAGAGAAGGGATTTTTATAATTCAGGCCATAATTTAAATGCGTCTAGTGGTGTGTGGTGTGAATGAATTTGACATCCATAATAAATTATTTAATAATCCAAGGAAATCTAATTCCCTTTCCTCTTTCTCCTTCTCTCTCTCTCTCTCTCTCTCTCTCTCTCTTTCTTTCACAGAGAAGCTATTTTCCATATGTTGGGTCATCTGAGGAAAATGAGCCCAAGACTGGGTTAGGACACCAGGGCTTGGTGCCAGTTGTGTTGCTCAATAGTACCTGACCTTGTGTAAGCATCTAATATTGCTGAGCCTCAGTTTCTTCAGCTCTGAAAGGGGCACAGCCATCCTTATTTGACAGGTTTGCCTTGAAATTAAACAAACTGAAGTGTGAGAAACTCTGGGTACAAATTTTGGCAGAGGATGCGCTTAGATTTTGCCCAGGAACCTTCTAATCCGATAGTGGAGAGGACCATGAAACAGATAAAAAACGGGACTGCAAGTGAGTGCTAATCCAGGGAAATACACACGGGGGCTGTGGGACCACCAGGGAGGGGAAGCCCACTGGGGAGAGAAGTCCCACTCTCATGGAGTAAGGAGAAGTCAGAGGTGGGGGGGGGCATTTAAAGTGGTTTTACAGAGTGAGAAGGAGCTGTTTGCTCAATTATTTACACACACCCTACCTTATTCCAAATAAAGTTTTTCAGTGGTTTACAGACATTCTACATGAAGGTAAAATAAGTGAGGAAACAAGGCACAGGGAAAACAAGGGGAGGAAACTAAAATAGAGCCGTGGGGCAGGTTAGGACATAAAACTACTGGAGGTGATTAACGTATTCGGCACTAAGCTTCTTAGCAATGAAAGCAGAAAAGGGAACATGACCAAGTTGGCAATTCTTAATTGTTGTGCCCATAGGATAAACCCAAATCAGGCGCCCAGGACATACACAGCTTTCTCTGGAGCTAGGAACTGACACTTATCCACCCTCTGACCCCTCCCCAAGGGGACTCTGTGTGACATAGTTCTTAGTGACATCATTGCTGCAATAACCATGTCATTCCAAAGCGAATGCTTCTGAGGGGGGGGGGTGTGCCAGGCAAAGGGAATAGCTTGAGCCCAGCTCTAAGTCTTTATTAGGGGTTCCATGCAGGGAATGCCTGTAGGCCTGTTATCAGCATAGTTCTTGGATGGGGTGACCCAGTGGAGCCTCTGGGTTCCAGGGGAAGCTGTCTGGGGTGAATGGCATTGCATGAAGTGGGGGGAGCACAGGAAAGGCAGTGCTGGGATGTGGGAGACCTGCTCTGAGTTGAGATGAGACAGGGGACAGGGCTGCGGTGGCCCCTGTGCTTGGACTGTTTGTAGCCGGGTTGGCGACTGAGGAGGCTGGTCCTCGGGAGTGCCCACAGCCTGATTGGCTGGGCTGCCTCGGCCTCGGCCCCCAGAGGCTGGTCACCTTTATAAAGACATTACAAGACATTTTCTCATATGAAATTTGAAACAAAAACAAAAACACATACTCTGCAGGCTGTCAGGAAGCCATGTGAGAAACCTGAGCTGTCCCACTGTCGGAGCCTCGAATTTTCGGGTTTTTGTCTGTTCTATTTTTGAGGCTGGTAAACTGGTTTCCTGTTTGTTGCAAAATGGGTGGTTGTCTCTGTCTGTGCCTGGCCTAGAGGGAGGCGGCCTCGCCAGCTCCGGTTGTCCTGCCTGAAGCCAGTTCCTCTCTGTGCAGGGGCCCAAGAGGAACCCGGGATGGCTGGGACGCCAAGCTGGGGCACCCCGAGCTGGGGCACCCCGTCAGCCACTTCCCGGGACGCCTGGTGTATGAAGTCACCACACTCCCTGCTGCAGGGCCTTCTCTGGGAAAACTAGCTCCATGTCCCAAAGAGCAGACATTTCATACTCAAGAGTCAAAGTAAAGACTCAGTAAGAGCCTGAGGGCGGGACTCAGAAGAACAAGCTGCCTATCATTGGAAGGGTAAGGGAAGAAACAACAACAGCAATAAAAACTGATGTTAATTGTTAAATTGAGCCTTGCTACAAGGCTGTCATTTTCAGAGCTACCTCATTTGATTGTTACATGCCATTCCCATTTTACAGAACAGGAGCCTGAGGACCAGGAGCATTTGACTCGAGTCATGTACTCGGGATGCTGGCACATTGACATGTGTTGGAGAGCAAGCTGAACATTCCTCCCACGACCTTTTTAATGAAGCTTAAAGAGGCCAAAAACAAACAAACAAACAAACAAAAAACCCCCAACAAAACCTTACAGAAACTCACTCAGCTAGTTAGTAGTAGAATCAGAAAGTTAGTCAATTAGTGATTTCTAGTCTGCTGGTTCTCCAGACTGCCTCCGATGCCCTCCAGACTGACATGGAAATGGTGCCAGTCTGTCACGCTGAGTGGGACCCCCAAGCTGGGCCGCCCAGTGTGGGGGTCCACATCTGCACACAATGCCTTGCCCTCCGAGCAGCTGGAGGATGGTGACTTCCAAGCTGGAGCCCTGGATCTCGGGGTTCTGCCTCTCCCCTCCATCCCCCTCACCCCCTCACATCATGCCATTCCAGGCCCTGCGACCCTTCTGGGGTTCAGATATAGAGGCCCTTCTAGAAATGTAGGTCTGTTGTATTGGCTGGTTACTCCTTTTCATTGGTGATTTGCAACCTGCGCTTGGACCCCTGGCATTGTTGTAGGGAGATCTGAAATTTGTTTTCACAACCAACAGATGCTAAAAGTTGTCACTCATTTTTTGCAGGAGCCCTTGAATTCCTCAGGCTGGAACCACTCCCTGGAGGCATTTTCAGGTCTTAATACCTCTTCTTAAATACAGTAATTACTTTTCCAGATTAACCCTCCCTAGGGCTGGGCACAGGATAGGTAAAGGGTCAAAACCCCCATCAGCCTAGGTGGCATCACCTCGAGAGACCTTGGAGAGAGGAGGAGGGAGACCAGCTTGAGGGCAAGGGTGACTGGTGGGGGGCTTTTGCTCTCCCACAGTGTCCCCTGCTTTGCCAGTCTCCTTCCATTCCTTCTGCCTCGGACGATGTCCTCCCCATCTCTCCCTGCCGGGGCCCTCCCTCCCTGTGAGGCCCAGAACCATGGCCCTCTGCCAAGGACCCTGGCATCTCCTCCTTCCTTCCGGCCTAATCAGCCTCAGTTTTACTGCCTCTCCTCTGACCTGCCTTCATTGTACCTGCTTCTAAGTTCTTTGTGACTTTATTTAACTCCACTTGGTAATTGCAGCTCCTTAAGTGTGAAGATAGCATTAATTATAGTTTGCTCTCTCCACATCACAGTTCAGGGATGATCATGTCAAAGGAAGGGGGAAGGGACGAGGTTGGGCGGGTAGGTAGCTAATCTAGCTAATCCCTTCCTTTGTCTCAGGGTAGGTTCTGGCTGGACCGCTGTGATGGCAGGGAAGGGCGTGTCCCGGATGAAGCCCACCTTCTCACCGCTGGGCCTGTGTCTCTCTGCGTAGGTGGCATCTTGTCACTTGAGTTCTAATGCCTCAGTCCTTTGCAAGTTTTGTGAAAGGGGTTCCTGCCTTGCTTTTGCATCTTCAACCCCGTCGCTGGCCACATCGGACCTCCCTTTTTCGTTCTGGTTTTGCTGTTTATTGCTGCCTAACAAACTTCCCCAAAACTTAGTAGCTTGAGTCAATGACTTATTATTTCTCATAATTGTGTCAGAGTAGTTCTCCACTGAGCTTGGCTGGGCTCACTCCCGGAGCTGTGTTCTGCTGATGGCTGGCCTGGGTTGGACTGAGAGGTCTGAGAGAGACTCACTCACATGACCAGGGTCAGGGTGCTGGTGGTATTCCTCCACGTGGCCTCTCATCCTCCAGCGGGCCAGACCGGCTTCTGCACAGCATCATGGTCTCAGGGTTCCAAGAAACTGAAGCTGCCAGTGCCAACCAGAAGGGTTAGGGGAGTGGCCGCAGCTGGGCCCTGGTTGCTGAGCCCTGGTCAGATGAGCAGAGGAGCCTGGAGCCTGAGTTCGGGCATCGTCTGGGCTGGGAGACACTAGCCTGGGTGTGGTCTTTGGTGGTGGGTGCTCCATGGACCTCAGGAATATTCCTACAAAGAGACCTTCACCACTAGTGGACACTAGGGAGAAGACCTCCAGGTGACAAAGAAAGGGGCTGATGGAACGGTGAATTTTTTTTTGCCATGGCCAGCTGTACTCACACCTGGAGAAAAGGGAGAGGAAGGCTTTTTTTCATTACTTTCACAACGTAGCTTCTGAAGGATCAGAGAAAGGAAAGAAAGAGGCTGGAAGCTAATACCTATTATTCTTACTTTATGACAGGAGCTTGTAGCTTGTGTGTGTTTCCATCCACGTGAGCACGTTGGTCCTCAGTGCAAGCCGAGGAGGTACTTATCAATATTCACTGTAGGAAAGAGCCTAGGGTATATACTGTTTTGTTGTTTAAAAAACAAACAAAACCTGTTCTCTTTAACTAATTATAAGATAACATGTTTATTTTAGAAACTTTAGAATATGTAGAAATGTACCAAGAAGAAAGTTTTTAAATGTGGAGACCTGGTAAGGGTAAGTCACCTGCCCAGTCAGTGGTCAGGGAGTGTGGATTTGAACTAGAGAGAGGCCACCGCATGTGCCCAGCTGCCCTCCTCACCCACTCACTTATTCCCTCGACCACCACAGATCAAATGCTCTCTGCATATTGCAGACCGCACCATCTAGTTTAATTTTATGGGAAAGGAATCAGGAGGCAAAGTTAGTGGTAGGGCTGGGATGTACTGTACCTTTAATGTATGTATTGATAGGTAGATAAAGACATAAACAAAGCGGTGTGTTCGTGCATGGGTCAGGACACACCAGTATATTTCCTAGCTCTGCCCACCAGCAATGGCACGCCTGTAGGAATGGGCACACGCAGTGCCAGGTCTAAGTTTCTTTTTTTTTTTTTTTTTTTTTTTTTTCATTTTTCTGAAGCTGGAAACAGGGAGAGACAGTCAGACAGACTCCCACATGCGCCCGACCGGGATCCACCCGGCACGCCCACCAGGGGCGGTGCTCTGCCCCCCAGGGGGCGATGCTCTGCCCATCCTGGGCGTCGCCATATTGCGACCAGAGCCACTCTAGCGCCTGAGGCAGAGGCCACAGAGCCATGCCCAGCGCCCGGGCCATCTTTGCTCCAATGGAGCCTTGGCTGCGGGAGGGGAAGAGAGAGACAGAGAGGAAAGCGCGGCGGAGGGGTGGAGAAGCAAATGGGTGCTTCTCCTATGTGCCCTGGCCGGGAATCAAACCCGGGTCCTCCGCACGCTAGGCCGACGCTCTACCGCTGAGCCAACCGGCCAGGGCTAAGTTTCCACATAAAAGGAACCAGAGCTCCTTGGAGGACTGGCTGATTCTGGGGGTGGGCAGGGAAAATGCAGCATGAGCCTGAAACATTTTGTAGTTCTAGAAAGTAAGGAAGTGCTTAAAAACAAAAACAAACGAAAGACGAGAGTATGTCTCAAGGACACAAGGGTCAACTAGAAAGAGCTCTCAATGGCCAAAGTGGGAACAACTGGAGCAATAAAATAAATAACAAAAGTATTGAATTATAACCAAAAGAACCCATGAGCACATTTATTACAAGTTTATTATATAGTTGAATAAATAAATAAATAGGCAAGAAGATACAAATCTCCTTTTCAGAGGAATTCCCGTTAATTTTACAGGGGTCGGCAAAAGTCGGTTTACAGTTGTGAGTATGTGAAACACAGTTTATTCTTGTATTACAACTGCAAACCTTTTGCCTACAACTGTAAACCTTTTGCCTACAACTATAAACCTTTTGTCTACAACTGCAAACCTTTTGCTTACAACTGTAAACCTTTTGCCTACAACTGTAAACCTTTTGCCTACCCCTGTATGCTGCTCCCCTTCCAGCAGGTGGAGTTTAAGTCCTCTCCCCTGGCGGCTGGGCTAGATGTGGTGACTCACTTCCAAAGAATGGAGTGTGGAGAGGGAAAGTAACTTCTCAGTTGATAATCCTGGATGACACCACCTTAACCAAGAGATCAAGGTTAACATTACCAAGAGGGCCGTTCTCTGTCCCTCTGTGCATGACCAGAGCCATGAGACAGTGAAACCCAAACGGTGGGCAGAGAAGCGAAGGACCAGAGGTGTGGCCAGATTAAGAGAAAGACCTGTAGAGCAGTCAGAGCACCAGGCTCAAGCCACCAGAAGGGCTACTCTGAAGACAAGGAAGCCCCAGAAGGTAGCATGTTCCAAGTTCCCGGGATGCGAGGTCTTTGTGGTGGCATGTGATTCTGGCTATGTCCACTGGCTTCGCGGTGCACCAGGCAGGAGCTGCCCAGGGCAGCCCACTACTTTGTGGGCCGGTTCTGATGCTTGGGAACTTCCTCCTTAGATTAAACTGAAATCCTCTTCCCTGCAATCCCATTGATCATTAGTCTTCTGCAGGAATTGTCCAGCCATCCTGCTGTATGGTGGCCATCTACACCTGAAAAAACAGAATCCAGGTTCCCCGAGCCTTCGTCTCTCTGTCCCTCAAGGACACAGCTTCCGCGCAAGGCTCCAGGGCAGGCAAGAAATGCCTTCACACACAGCTACTTCAAATTACTTTGCATCTTCTGGTTCTCCCAGTTTTCTCTATTTTCTGTCCAGATAGCTTCAGCGTATGTGATGAGCTAGAGGGTGATCGCCACGGTGTAGATTTGAATCGCATGAAAGGTGTCCTTTCGCTAGGTCAAAGTCATGGCAGGAGGGAAGGTCCCCGCCTGGATGGCTTTTGCCAGGCTGCCATTTTCCTCCTGCTCCCTGGTCGCCTAGCAGCCGCTGTTCCCATGCTCCTGGCACTTGTGGCTGCCCAGAGAGCAGAATTCAGGTAGCAGTGGAGTATTTTCCCCTTCACTTCCTGAGCTTCCTGCCTTGGGGCATGAATGCTTGCTCAGGGGAGGGCCCTGGGGAGGTGACAAGCAGGGCAGAAGACAGAGCCCTGGTGAAGGTTTCTGAGAGCCTCAGTGAGGCTGGAGGGAGGTTGAGTTACACATTCATTCATTCACTCGGCAGACATTTCCTGGGGCTTGCCAGGGTACAGTGTGCCCAAGAGCAGGCTCTGTTGCCCGGTGGGAGCCCCACCCTCCCCTAAGGACATGGCCCTGCCCCTAGGCCAGACTCTCAGGCCCCAAGAAGATGAAGCCCTTATTCGGGGGCATGTTCCCAGAACAACTTCATGCATGTCCAGGTGAATGACATGGCTCCGGTCTCGAGCAGTCCCGGATCTGGAAGGTATAGAGGGACAAGTAAATGATGACATGGTGCAGGTGGCATGGTAGATATTTGGGGGCATAAGGGACAGGAGGAGCAGTCATTTCTGCTGGCGAGGGTGGGGGAGGGGGGAATGTGTCTGGAAAGGCTTAGTGGAGGGAGTGTCCTAGAGCTGGATCCAGAAAGCTAAGAAAGTGTCCCCAGGCAGTCCTGGGAGGGGCATGGAGGAGAAAGCAGAGGGTGTGATGCTTGCAAAAAGCATGCTGCTTGAGGAAACTGAAAATAAATCAGTAGGCTTGGAGCATGGAGTTTGGGAACAGGGAGGGGAAACGTGTGTCTGGAGAGATGAGTAGAAGTCAAATCAAGAAATGGCTTATATGTCTGTTGTATTAGATAGGATTAGTGTTTATGTATATAACAGCAACTGACTAAACTAACAGTGGCTTAGACGCATAAGGGTTTACTTTCTTTTCTCATAAAAGAACCAGAGGTAACCAGCCCAGACTTGGTGTATGGCAAGTCTACAACGTTAGCGATATCTCAAGCTCTTCCTCTCTTCCAGTGTTTCCATCCACAGAGCGTGGCTTCCATCCTGAAGGTTCCCAGGTTCCATCCTCATGTTCCAAGATGGCTACTAGAGCACCAGCCACCACACCCACTTTACATGTAGGAACTAGAGAAAGGCAGAGGGTTGTGCAGCCATGGGTGCTCCTTTCAAAGAGCCTTCCTCTTGGTTCCACTCAGTGATTTGCATCTATATCTCACTGGCCAGGGCTTAGTCACCTCGCTGCAAGAAATGAAGGGAGGTGGGAGTTTGCCAAACAAAATGCCTCATTTCAGCAAGGAGTTAAAAGGTCAGAAGGAATTTGCCCATTGAAGAAAGGGAATAGAAGCAGCAGCAGGTGCAAAGGTGTGCAGGTGTGAAGGAACACGGGCTATTGGAGGAAGAGTGGATCTGACTGGCTCAAGTGGGGAGAGTGTGTGTGTGTGTTTATTCATATATGTATGTGTGACGGGGAAGAGGTTAAGAGGAGCTCTGAGATGGGGGATGGGGTTAGACTATGAGAATCATGAAGAATCATGAATGCAGTGGTAGGGAGTTTGGACTTTATTCTACAGGAAAGAGTGAATCATGCAGACTTTCAGGGGGTAAGTTAATCAGACATGGGTTTTTGGAACACTGATGTTGGGGAGATAAAGCAGGGGCTGGATGCTGGTATCAGAATGGATGTATCTTGTTCATGGGGCAGTGAGGGAGCATGAGACATACTGTATGGGCGTTTGGATCAGGGCAGTGACATTGGCTTGGTGGGAAGGGGCCACATTGTCAAGGCCTGGAGACTTGCCGTGGTAAGAAATAGGGAGCCACTGAAGGTTTTGTAGTAGGGTTTCCCAACTGCGGGTTCTTCCATGGCTCGTGGGTGCCTATTTTTGGCAGGGGTACTCTCTCCTGCTTTTGGTGGAAGCAAAAAAGGACACTCACTTTTACTGATCACCTATGTAGCAGGCATGCTGCCGCTTATCTCATTTTGCAGATCTGAAAACGAAAGCACAGAGAGGTTAAGCAACATGTCTGCAAGCTAGCAGTGCTGGAACTAGAGAAGCCAGTTGCTCCTGTCACCTCTGACCCTGGAGTCAGAAACGATTCCTGACTCTGTTTCATAAACTGGCTGCTTTGACTCCATGGATTATTTTGTTTTATATGACCTGGGATTTGACTCAGGTGTCATGTGTGATCCTGTCTGGTGACAAACCACATATTTATAATCTTTAAATTGTACTTATTCATTTGTACAGCCCTGAAGGAGTCTTTAACTGAGGCAGCAAGACAGGAGACATGGGCTGGGGGCTGGGAGAACATCTGTCTGGTCCCAGCCTAGCTGGTGACTATGCTGGTGGCCAGAGTGCCAGCCCTTTACTTCCTGTTTGGCATTTTCTCCTCAGAGAACTAGAGAGTTCAGACCAGGTCGATATTCTCCAAAATGTCCGTGGGTTCCACCTTCACAATTCACGCCAACCTTGCTTACCCCCATATTATTATTTACTTAAATTCTTTAAACATGCTTACATTTATTTTTCAGCTTTGACTTAAACAATAAGGTCTGTAAAATCACGAGTTAGATTTGATTGGATTTTTCTCTAGGTCCCATTAAAATAAACTCATGACTATCAAATAAAATGCAGAAGTTTATCCTCATAGCAATACTAATAATAACAGTAACTAACTAACATTGAACATTCCTAAGTATTGTATTATATATGACTCATTTTATCTTGGCAATGGCTTTATGAGGTAGATACTTTATTATCCCCATTTTACAGATGAGGAGACTGAGCAATTACATGACACGCCCAAGATCACACGACTAGAACCAGCTTCAATAATCTTATCATCCAGCAACAGTTCCTGCTGCCACGTTGGGAAGCACAGCGCAAGTCCTGGCTCTTTCTGAGATGCCGCAGTTCTGCGGTTGATTCTGCTGCAGGTGTGGCCATGTGAGCTGGGAAGAGAGCTGGCCAGCATGCCCCCAGTCCAGTGGTGCTCTAAGAGGACACCTGCAGCAGTCACGAGGAGCAGATGGGGAGTGTAACAGTGGTGCTGGCTCCCTGGGTACTGTGTGTGGGGGACACAGGATGGGGAATGGAGCCGGGAGGACCCCTGCCTGGGAGAGACATGGGAACTGGCAGAGGACTTGGGGTTCTGCTTCAGTGGGAAGAAAGCTGGGCTCAGCTGCCCAGCAAGTGGAGACACAAGAGAGAGGAGCGGCTGGCTGATGTGCCCTCCTGTCCACGGGCAAGTTAATAGACACCTATTTGTAGTTTTTCTTATTCCATTAGGTGTTCATTTCTAGCAGAATGGTTTACACCATTCCCAGCTTTCTCTGAATTTCACTCTCCTGGGTGAGATACCACATTGAGAAACCCTTGTGCCCAGAGCACTAATTATCTGGACCACATTTCAGAACACCATAGCTGGTGGGATGCCTGGTGACCCACCTGTGCTTCCTTGTGACAAGTGGACTTGGCTGTGCCCCAGAACACATCAGAGCAGCAGGATACACTTTGCTTTGTTCCGGTTGGGAGGCGGAACCGCCCAGACACCTCTCCCTGCTTAGGGCCCTCTCTCCATCCTCCTCAGTGGGCCTCTGGCTCCTGAGTTTCTGCCAGTGTTTCTGGCTGTGTGGCCTTCATGGCCCCTTTGTCTCCCTGGGTCTGTGCTCTTCTGGATACACCCAGACTGTCATCTAGGAACTTGGAGGAGTCCTGCAAGGGGTCTCCCGTACCCACAACCCCACCCATCAGCTGTGGTCACCACAGGCATCTGTCCACTTCCTGCCTTCCTGCTCTGGCTCTCACTTACGCACATCTGCTGTCCGGGAAGCTGCTTGGAGAAGCTTTGCCCGCCTCCATCTATTGGCTGGTGGCCACACCTTGCCGGGGGCTCTGTCTGGGTGGTTCCAAGGCCTCCTCCAGTTCTCAGGCAGGGGGCGGACTCTGGACAGAGATGGGAGGTGGGGTACAGAGACGGTGGCACTTTGTCACCTGAGCCCCAAAGCAGCTTTGCTTGGACCCAAAGTCATATGAAGCCTACCTTGAGTAGTGCCATAGGCTTCTGTCTCTGAGCTCTCTCTTTACTGGGGCTCAGACCCTCCAGGGGGGCTCAGACCAGCCAGGGGATCCAGGGACATCACCCCGCTCCTCATTTTCCTCACTACCTCTGCCCCACTCCTCACCAAAAACTCTTCTCTCCTGGCTTGAAAATCAACTTGCATATGAAAGGAGGCATGTACAAAGTGGGCTGCGGGTGTGTGCAGAGGGGCCTAAGTGTATGCAGGGAGGGGGGTTGTTCTCCAGGTCTGCGTGGCTCAATATGACAGTCACTAAAAATGTAACTAGCACAACTGATAAACTGGTTTTTAAATTTTTATTTAAATGTAAATTTAAAACCTAACGCAGTACAGAATAATTTACATCAAACACAATTTATTGTTTTGGAAATACTGCAGTTCACTCTGACCTTCTCACCCTGTAAGATGTTAGTGTAGTTCAGCAGTCCTCAACGCCATTTCATTCAGTGTCGCCTCGTTATAATGCTGGTGAGAGGCTGTAGGAACTTAAGTCTTATTTATATCAATTAGCCTATGGTGAATTGGCTTTAGTATACATTGTTTTGCTTAAAGTTGCAAAACCTATCAACCACATTAGGAACTTGCTGTATTGTAGTGTGTGTCAGATGCCTGCATTATTTCTAATAGTACCTCATTAATATTTTTTTTATATTTACTACTTAACGAAATGACAGTATTTGGATATATTGCACTAAATGAAATACAGTACTAAAATCAATTTTATCTTGTTTCTTTTTCCATTTTTAATGTGGATTCTAGAAAGTTACAATTAGCACTCATATTTTTATTTTTATTTTTATTTTTATTTTTTTAATTTTCCGGAAGTGAGAAGCAGGAAGGCAGACAGACTCCTGTATGCTCCCGACTGGGATCCACCCGGTAAGCCCACTAGGGGACGATACTCTGCCCATCTGGAGTGTTGCTCCGTTGCAACTGGAGCCATTCTAGTGCCTGAAGCAGAGGCCATGGAACCATCCTCAGCGCCCACGCCAACTTTGCTCCAATGGAGCCTTGGCTGCGGGACCAGAAGAGAGAGAGAGAGAAAGAGAAAGGAGAGGGGGAAAGGTGGAGAAGCAGACAGGTGCTTCTCCTATGTACCCTGGCTGGGAATCAAACCCAGGACTTCCACATGCCAAACCAATGCTCTACCACTGAGCCAGCTGGCCAGGGTCACTTATATTTTTAATTGAAAAATTTTGGACTAGAGCAGAAGTCAGCAAGCTGTTCCTGCAAAAGGCCATATTGTATATATCATGGGACATCCAGTCTCTGTCTCAGCTACTCAGCACTCACTGAAATGCTGAAGCAGCCATAAACAATACAGAAATGAGTGCATGTAGGTGTGTTCCAATAAAACTTTATTTGTAAAAATAGTTGGTTAGTTGGATTTGAGCTGTGAGCTCTTGTTTGTAGACTCCTCGTCTAGAGTAACGGCAGGCAACTGAAGTAGACACTGAAATGTGAATAGGAACTGATGAGGATTAAATGAGCAGCTGAAGTCTAGGGCTGGGTCCTGAGAGGGGGACGGAGTCAGAAAGGTCCTCTAGAATGACCACAGGGAGAGAGGACACTCACATTCAGTGAGTGCTTAATGTGTACCAGGCATTTTTCACATATTTAACTTGTATCAACTCCTTTAATTTTATCGACAAACCTGTAAAGTGAATACAAGTGCCATCATTACCCCCATTTTCCAGCCGAGGAGCCAGGATTCAGGCTCAGAGCCTGGCCCAGGGCCTGCATGCTCTACCAGCTCCAGTCTTACTGCATGTCCGAACACTTTCGTGAGGCAGGTGTTTCTAATTTCATAGGTGAACACCTGGGGCTTACTTAGTGGCAATAAGAACTTGCCTGAGCCCACATCTGGTACCCGAGCCTGCCCTTAATCCTAGGTCACCTGCTTTCCAAACAAGCCCCCCTCTGCTGCGTGTCCCCTTGCAGGGAGAGCTCTTGTTTGCAAAGCCAGGTCTTGATGCCTCCTTGCTCTGGGTGTTGACTCCCTGGCACATGTGGCAAAGGCGGTGCCTTTTGGGGTGGAGCCAGGTGCTTTCCCTGCTTGGCCTGGATGCTGGTGGGAGCCCCTAGGACATTGGGCACTGGGCTGGGCTCAAGGACTCCATGTTGCCCCCGTTCTCATCACAAACCAAAGAAAAAGAGGTAGCAGCTTGACATCCCACTTGAAAAAGATGCTTGATTTTGTGCTCTTCAGTTGTCTCCCACTGGGTTTTTACTGATCCACAGAGGCTGCAAAAAGCGTGGAGTGGGAGAACAGGAGAAGGATTTTTCTATGCACACGTATAAATCGAAACAAAATTAGTCTTATAGTGTATGTACAGCTATATATATGTATCTCATTTAATGCTATGATGTGCTGTTCCCCACATATTCTGGTTAGATGTTGCAGTTGTTTTTAATTCTTTTGCTGTGATAAACAATGCTTTGTTAAACATCTTTGTACATACACTTTTGATCTGTTACTTTCCCAATCTGTCTAGATTTCTGGGAGTGGAATGACTTGCTCAAAGTATGTAACATTCTGAATGGGGGGCCGCTCCCCCTTTCCTTGCCCACTCAGGCAGCTCTAGGGCCTCTGGAGCTGATCAGATGGTGGCAGAGAGGAGAACTGAAAGCAGTGTGACAAGCCCGGGGGCGGGGTGGGGGGGGGGGGAGAAGAGGGAGCTCCCACAGGGAAAAGCGGCTGAGGGGCCTAGCCAGAGAGGAGAGGGGGACTGAAGAAGGAAGTCAGGGCGGGTTTGAGAAGGGGAAGAGAGCGATCCGAACAGCCATCCTGTGGAGTGATACAGAAGAAAGGATGGGCTGAGGATGTTTAGGAATCTTGCCTGTGACTTGTGCCAGGCAATTTCCCTTTGCGACCTCCTTGGGAGACCTCAGTCAAGAATTCGTCATAATTGTCAAAACTCGGGGCAACCGGGTTTGTGTTTCTTGTGGATGTATCCCCATGCTGAGACAGGTGTCGAGGTCCAGTTTCATCTGAGCTTCACTCTAAAAGAGCTTCCACTCGAAAGCAGGACCGTGTTTTGTGGCACCCTTGGAACAATAACTGTGACTAATAATTTTAAAAGAGTGTTTTCTGTTTCAGCTGGGATGTGAGAGTAAGATTACACTCGAATTTACGAGGTTTGATCCTAAGCCAAGATCTTAGTCATTTGCTTGAGCAAGTCATGGAAACACTTGGGTTTCTGTCCCATCGCTTATGTAACCAGTTGACCTGACCCAACCCTCCTCAGTTCGGGGTGTTGCTGCTCTGGGACATCCCAGAGTGGTAAGTGGGAGCCCCCTCCCACCGAGGAGTAAGGGCAGTGAGTCAGGAGAGACCTCTGTCCCTCCCTGTTCTGAGTCTGTGGATCTCTGCAGCGCCGCGCCATCTGACAGAAACACGCTGCACGCCCCAAATGGGAATCACATGCATCTTTACGTATTTCGTATTTCTGGTCGTCACATGAAAAAATGTCAGAGGATACAGTTGAAGTGAACTTTAACAATACATTTTCTTTAACACAGCATATTGTTATCTTTTCAACATGCAATTAATATAAAATAATTTATAGCATATTTGATTTTTCTTAAGTATTATATCATCAAATTTCCTTAAAGGAAAATTAAATTCCTTAAAGGGTAAAATTCAGTGTGTCTTTTCCCTTTCAGCCAATCTCAAGGTGGACCAGCCACATTTCACTACCCGTAGGTGGCTAGTGGCCTCATATCGGGCAGCACAGTCCTAGAGCCTGGAGTGCACCTTCCCCAGTAGCGGCCCCAAGGGGGCAGGGCCCTGTGTTTCCCGGGAATGACGCCATCCAGGAACACAGGTGCCTCTGCAGGCTGCAGGTTGCCCGGAGCAACTCAGTCTCGCTGGGTCACGTGTCTCTCTGCCCCTCTGCAGACCCAGAACCCCCATCCTTCATTTTCTACATGGTCCCTACAAAGCCAGGCAGCTCTTTCCTTTTAAACCGTGGAAATCCAAAGGATCGGTTCTATATCCTTCCCCGGACACGGGCTACTTACTCCTGCCCTGTTCCTCTTTGGGGAGGAGCTTCCTTCCATGATTCTAGCCACAGCTACTTGCCCTGTTGACCATTGCAAGGACAGCAGCCTTCACTGATTCTAAAGGGCCTTGCCTCCCCCCACCTTTGTAAGGGAGCTCTGCCCTGATTGGGCCCTGGGTGGTTTTCTGACCCCGTCATTCTGAAGAACGCCTAAATGTCATCTCCAGCAAGGCAGCCTGCCACATTCATAAAGAAGGGGTAAAGTAGATGACCGTGAGGATGTCCTCTGTCTCTCACTGTCCTCATGCTCTTATTCTCATGACACAGCACTCTCAGGAAGTTTGGGGGAAATATGATCGTGTGTGTGTGTGTGTGTGTGTGTGTGTGTGTGTGAACAGAGTAGCCCAGTGACTGGAGAGAGTGTCCAAAAAGCATCCTGCCCACCAACACCCCCTCACGCATGACTCCATGCGCCCCTGCAGCCTGCCTCTCCCAGCCTCCCTCCTTCCCACTATGATCGTGTGTGTGTGTGTGTGTGTGTGTGTGTGTGTGTAGGAACAGAGTAGCCCAGTGACTGGAGAGAGTGTCCAGAAAGCATCCTGCCCACCAACACCCCCTCACGCATGACTCCTTGAGTCCCTGCAGCCTGCCTCTCCCAGCCTCCCTCCTTCCCACTCTCCTTTTGTCAAGTGGCTCATGGCGATGTTATTTATTGTAGAATTCTGACAAATAAAAGCCATTCCTCTGATTTACAACCCTACAACCTCCTCTTTTTGAGTCAGTGTGTGAGTCATCTCTTTAATGTGATACTTCCGAAGCGTGCGGTTCACTCAGAGAATGAGTGTGGAAGGAGCCATTTCTGCCAACCTGCCCTCTGGCTTCTCACAGCTCTTCCTGACCCCAACCCCCACGCCAGCCGGCAAACACCAGCCTGTGGCAGCCTCGGCAGCAAGGGGCTTCACTCCTCCTCCTGTGAGTCTGTCCGGGGAGTTCTTCTATACTGAACTCGTCAAGGTGGCCGGCTGCTGAGGACAGACGCTGGTTCAGATTCAGCTGTAGCCCCAAATGTTCCGCTTGATTTGGAAGGTCTGAGTTTGAAAACTGGGGCCCCAGGCACTCTGTGAAGACTCTTGCTGGGGTGACAGTGATGGAGAGGGAGGCCACCCTCGCCCTACCCCTACCTGCAGGCTTCTCAGTTCTGACCTGGTTACTTATCTCCTAAATTCCGTCAGAGGCTCCATGATTTCCCTTGCTTAACTACTAACTCATTGTTCACAGTTCATTCATTCATTCATTCACTCACTCAATAAATGTTTGTTAAACTCTCTGTGCTCACACTATTGTGTGTGCGCGTGTGTGTGCTCACAGTTTCCTTTTTTTTTTTTTTAATTGTGGTAAAATATACATTATCTAAAACTTACTATTTTAACCGGTTTTACATGTACAGGTCAGTGGCATTAACCGTATTCACCTTGTTGTGCAGCCAAACCACCATCCACCCAGAAATGTTTTCATCTTGCAACCCTGAAATTTTGTACCCATTAAACAATAGCTCTCCCTCCCCTCTCCCCTCGGCCCAGGCAACAACCGTTTTACTTTCTGTCATCTGAATTTGATGACTTTAGGAACCTCACACAAGTGGTGCAGTGTCTGTCCTTTTGTGCCCGGCTTACTTCCCTCAGCACGGTGTCCTCGGGGTTCACCCGTGTTGTAGCGTGTGGCAGGCTTTCCTTCACGCTCAGGCTGAGCAGTGTCCCACTGTGTAGACAGACATGATTCTGTTTATCCTTTCACCTGTCGGTAGACATGTGGCTGCGCCCACCTTTTGGTTGTTGTGTCACACTGTTCTTGATACTGGGCACACACAGGGGCACCGACATTCTTTGTCCTTAAGGGGTGCCCGCTCTAGGGGAGGAAGACTGACTCCTGACAGCCCGGAGGAGTGCCGCATGAGGGCTCCCCAGGGAACCCGTGGAGAGCTGCTTCGCTCTGCCCTGAGATGTCAGAGCAGGAAGTGACAACAGAACTGAGACTTGAAGGATGACAAGTGACAGAAAAGACATTGCAGCAAAATAGAACAGCATATGCACATTCTCAGAGGCAGGGAAACCTTGGTTCCTTCCAAACCTGCAAGTATGGGGCCTGCCTTTGGGCAAGCAGGCATGGTGGGGAGCACGGAGGTCAGGGAGGTGGGCGGGAGCACCTCCCTCTATCCCACTGACCCTCCGACACTGCTGAAGGGCTGGAAGGAGCCCTTACGAGGTGGAAGAGCTCACTCTGTGGCTGTGCGGAGGTCTTAGAGCAGAAAGATATTGGCAAGCTGGAGGCAAGATGTTGCCATTTGGAGAGGAAACTGCCTCCATAGTCTAATAAGAATAGGGTTGAACAGAGGCAGCTGAGTGGAAAAGATGCAGCCATTTTGAGATCTCTTTAGGAAGCAGAATAGATAGAAGCCAGGAGCCATTCAGATATGTTGGGGTCATTTCATCTCAGCAACCATTCTTTGAGCTGGGTGAGGTCATTAAGAAACGGCATCTCCGGTTCAGCGTGGAATGCGCTGGAGGGAGAAATCAGGAGAGACTCGGACGTGTCTAACTTGGATGGCATCATAATTGTTCACGATGGTCACTTTCCTGGCCTAGTTGCATAGACTCACCGGATACCCAGGCCCTTAGGCACAGTCTGGTCCTAGCTCTGATCTTACAGAAGAGGGTAGAGAAGCTCAGAGAGGTGCACGAGCTACCCAAACGCACACAGCTGCTTCCTCTCCTTCCTCAGGGCAGCTATAAAGCCGAATGAAATTTTTCCACCCCCTCCCTACGTCTGTTTTAAGAGATTTTTATTGTCAAGTCACCACTGGGAGATCCAGAGATGTTAACAAAATTACAAACAACAGGGAAGCAAGAACTTGTAATTAAAATCCTCAGTTTTTTGTTATTCTTGCTCTTCATTTAAATGTTGGTGGAGCCAAGCCAGCAGCGTGCTTGTCTTTCTCAGACACTTGTCTTGGGGGTCTCTGGGGAGGGCGCTCCTGTTCTGGCTCAGGAATCGGCCCCACATGGCCATCCTTGCCTGGCTTATCGCAGTGCTCCTCCTTGCTCCTAAGAAACCCCTAGATGCCTGTCTGTGGAACTGACCTGGCTGCTAATCTGGGCTGCTTGGAGCCCCGAGCCTCAGACAGAATCGGGTCGACCTCCCTGGGGACAGGTGGCAGCTCCTGTCCCTTTCTGCATCTGCTTCTGCTCCCTGCTCCGGTTTGAGCTCTGTGAGGGAGGAAGACCTCCCCCTCCCCTTCCCCCAGAGCTTCCTGTGGGGTGTCAGAGGGACCTGCCGTGATCTGGAGGATTAGGAGGTGGCCCCAGCACCACAGTCAGCCTCAGAACTAACTGCCAGTGTCCCCTGCCCCCCACCCGGCTCAGCCTTCATTCACCTGGAGAAGGCCTGGCTTGTCTGGATTCTGTCAGGGATGCCCTGACTTCCCTTCCTGGAATTTCCAGTGGCCGCCGCTCCCCTGTGGCACTAGCCGTGGGCAGCTGGTATTCCCTTTGGCACATGCCTCCACTGTGCAGACGGCGACCTGGCTTCCCCGTTCAGCCACGCACCGCTCCAGGTCCTGCAATGGCTCCAGCTCTCTGCATGGCTCAGTGGGCCTCTCTGCATAGTGTGACCTGGTTGCCACATTCCTGGGCCCCTCTTTCGAGACTTTGGCTCACTGCTTCTGAGTTTTTCTCTGCAGTCTGATTCTCTTGGTCCTGATCATCCATCTGAAACCTTGTCACTAGCTCCACGGTCAGTCTGATTCCACCATCACTGAAACCGTTTGCCTAGAGTTAATAATCTCTGGGCCTATTCTGTCATTGTATTTACTTTTTTCCAAACCACGTGAGAGATAGATTGCTATCACTAAATTAAGGTGAAGAAGGTGAGGTTCAGAGAGGTTAAGTCATTGCCAAGAACACCCAGGTGGGGCTGAAATTTACCTACCACCTCAGCTCTCCATGCACCTGGTGCCCATTGCTGTACCTGGTGAAAACGGTGGGAGAAAGGACTTCTGTTACCTTAATATGCTTCCACTAATGTTTGCTGAGCATTATTCCATATTCACTTTGCACATGTGACTCATTTGCTCTTATAACAGCTCCTATATCACTATTTTCCATTTAAAGAAGGTGAGAGTCACAAAGGACGGCTTTCCCAGGCTTCCCCCAGTTGCACATGACAGAGCAGAGGTTCAGATCCAGGTAGTCTGCCTCCAGAGCCAGCACTCCTGCCACTGTGCTGTAGCCACCTCGCATTGGCACAAGGAGAGCTGGAGACATGGAGAATAGATGGACACACCTGGGCTGCTCAAACCCTTCGGGAAGGGCCCGGCAGGTGAGGGTGGGAGAAAAGCAAGCCAGGCAGTGGGGGCTGGGCTGCAGCCAGAGCCATCCAGGAGATGGGCACTGTCTGGGGTGGGAGAGTCTGAAGCAGGGAACGGAGGCCCAGGTAACAGAGATGCGGGACTAGCTGTTCCAGCCACACTGGCCTCCTCACCATTCCTTAAACATGCCAAGCATATTCCTGCCTCAGGGCCATATGCATATGCTGTTCCCTCTGCCTGTGATGCTCTTCCCCCAGCTCTCTCCCTCTCACCCTTCCTATGTCTGCTCAGACAGCTCCTTGTCTCAGAGGTCTTCCTTACCACTCTATTTCATAGCATCCTCATCACATTCCATCCCCTTTCCCTGTTGTATTTTTATCTTTACTTCTTGCCACCAGTCTGTACCACTAGAAGATAGGCTCTATAAGGGGAGGGACTTGGCCTTTGTACTGCCTAGGTGCAGGGGTCCCCAAACTTTTTACACAGGGGGCCAGTTCACTGTCCCTCAGACCGTTGGAGGGCCGCCACATACAGTGCTCCTCTCACTGACCACCAATGAAAGAGGTGCCCCTTCCGGAAGTGCAGAGGGGGGCCGGATAAATGGCCTCAGGGGGCCGCATGCGGGCCGTAGTTTGGGAACGCCTGGACCCAGTCCCCGGGACAGTGCCTGGCTCATCATCGTCCCGCTCCTGCTCAATCAGCAGTTCTTGTACTAGTGAGTGAGTGAGGCGAGAGCCCAGTCCCAAGAACTGAGCATTTGTGTGGACTTGGGCAGGTCACTTCCTCTTGCCCTTCGGTCTCCTCACCGAGCTGCCACGGGGCTCACAGGAAGAACTCGGTTCCGTGTCTGCCACCTAGTGTGTGTGCCCCACCCCCAGCAATGTGATTACACGTCTGAGCCTGGGGCAAGGCTCAGTCTGTAGCTGGGGACCAGAGAGTCTCAGCTGCACTGTCAGACACTCACTGTCACTCTGGGTGCTCTCCTCAGGGGACTGTTGTGTGCCAGCCTGGGGCTGAGTGGCAGGTGTCTAGGACTGTGCTCTTGGGGCCTGCAATGTCCCCTGCCCCTCACTGAGCATCTGGGCCACTGTGATGGAGAAATGCTTCCCTCTCTTGCAGGGCTGAGATGGGCCACTCAAGCAGTGCCTGGTTACTGGGGGCAGAGCAGACCCAATCCACCTACACTCCAGGCAGTGATGTGCACCCCTACCCCTGCCCGGCTTGTCCCCTCTCCCTGCACTAGTTACTGACGGTGAGGGAAACGTCCACTTTTATGTCTGTGTGGGACTAACAGCATCATCTGTTGTCCTTGAGGCTTTGCTAGATGTGCTAGAATATCAGCTCCATGAGGATAGGGGTTTTGTCACTTTTGTAGTGACTCACGAAGTGGCTGCTCCAGAAGCAGCCACTGGATGAGTGGGTTTGTTGATCGTGTGACAGGGCCCGGAGAGAAGCACTTAGTGACCCCGGTTCCCACTGCTGATGTGGGGCTGCATTTTTATGCCTGGTATCTTCCCAGAGGGCCGGGGCTGGGCCAGGTGGGACACTGAGAGGTCTACATGAGTGACACGTGTGGTTTACAGGAGAGCACCTGACAAAGACGTCAGCTCTTCTAATGAGCAGCTACTGTTGTTCCCTTTTGGCAGATGATGGCATTGAGCCTTGGTGAGGTCTAGTCAATGACCTGTCTTGACCTTTAGACTGAAGCTCTTTTCTCTGTGCACCTAGAAAGTCACACTTTTGAACTGTAATCTGTTGTATGAACTTACCTACTCAGGTCAGGGAAGGGTGAAAACCTTTCCAACGGGGTGTTAGGCTACATAATAGTTAAACATCATGGACCAGAGTTTTGGCTTCACCAGGTGATGGGTTTGGGCTTTGCCAGAAGGTCTGTGGCTCTCTTGTCCCTCCCCGACTCAGCCTGGAGCAGGGGTGGGGGGTAGAGAGCCCTCAGCACACAGCAGTGATTCTGAGAGCAAACAAACACCCAGTGTTCCCGCAGACAGGCCGGAGAGATGGGGCTGCGTGGCCAGAACAGCTGGGCGGAGGCTGGTGGCAGGAGGCAGCGTGAGGCCCCGCTTTGTTCCTGGCCGGTCATGGGGACAATCAGAAGCAGAGAGAAGCCCCTTTCCTTTGCCTCTGGGCCACAGCCCAGGATTTGGAGTTTTCCACTTGCTGGCCAAGGAGAGTGGCTGGGAGAGCCCCAGTCGGCCTCGGCACCGAGTCTGGCAGGCGACCAGCACCCAGGGCTGCCTGGCCTGGGCCAGGCCTCTTCATTCCCACAACCCTCCTGCCTACTCGGGAAAGACACCCTGGACCAGGATGCTGAGTCCCAGCTGCTGTTCCGGTGCTGCTGCTCAGTGTCTATGTGGCCTTGTGCAGGTCTCCTCACCAAGCTGCCATGGACCTCGCAGGAAAAGCTCAGTTCCATGTTGCCACCTACCGTGTGTGCCACACACAGTAAAGACCAGCACAAGAAAGAAGGGGGACAGGGAGCAGGTGTTCCCTCAATACATAAAGCAGCTGGAAGGGTTTCCAGGAAGGTGGCAGAGTGAGTGCCTGTTTCCACAACTCCCTTCTCCGCAGCTCTCCAAATGAGCAAGTGTCAGAAATGGAGAAGGAAACACCTTCTTTCCTGACAGCAGCCAGTAGCCACAACCTGTGCCCCAACCCTGGAGATGGTCACGAATCAGTGGAATCTGAGTAAAATGAAGGGGGCACCTAACAGCCAGCACTGACCCACCTGGCTGTCACAGGCTCCTCTTCTTCACCCCTTCCGGACAGGGCCACCTTTCATAAGCAGACAGGCCCACAGACTTGGGTCCTCCAGGGCCAGCAGTGGAAGGAGACTCCCTTGGGTGCCACGCCAGCCTGACCCTGTCCCCCAGTGCGTGCTCACACACCCACACTTACACACCATTGCTTAAGCCCTGGCTCAAGCGTGGACAGCGCCCAGTGGTGCCTGGCACAAAGGGTGTGTTCAGGAAATGTCCGTGTGGCCAGTCTCACAGTCCCTCTCTCCCACAAGAAGGCTCTCTCATTCTCTCCATGGATACATGGCAGGTGTTTGAGTTCTGGGCCCTGAGCCTCAGTAACAAGAACAGATTTCTTGCTTTTGTAAAGCTCTGAAGTCCATTAGCTTTTCTTCTGTGGATTGCACAGGCAGGGCCTGGCTGGGCAGCCTCTTTGCTTTTGTCCACATCCTGACTGAGGGCTTTGTTAGGATGCCACGGGGCTCATCCCTTTATCATTCCCGTCCTTTCAGCTGCAGGAAGCCCAAACATTTGTAGATTTCCCCTTGCACTCCTATTATGTGTTCATCACTGACAGTGAACACACAGAAATAGGTATAGGGGCGTATGACAGTGTCGATGGGTAACTCCTGGGACGGTTCCGGAAACTCGCCCTCGCTGAGCAGACAGAACCCTGGGGCGTCGGGTTATCTGCCGAGTAATGTGCTGACCCTTCCATTGGTTTAGTGTCAGAAGCAAGGTGGCTTATTTTGCCACTTACTGGGTCCATCAAATCGTGGAATCTTCATATTGGAAGCTCAAGTGTCAAAACCATTCCTTCTGCTCTCATAGAGTCGTGAGGTGATCTGAAAGCGTTTCAAACTGGTCCTGCTACCTGGAGGCTTTCCTTCAGATTCTGATGCCAACGACTCTGCTGGAAGGAATAAGGAAATGTCTGGAGCTCCTCCTAGGGGAATCTGTTTTGACTCAGGTTTATATGCTCCATAGAAACTTCTCCCACAATGACTAAGAGGGGAGGCTTTTGATGTTTGTCTTCTATCAAAAACAGGATACAAAAATGCACGGATACATGGATGGATGGATGGATGGATGGATGGATGGAAAGAGATGGAGTGAGTGATTGAGTTTGTTTCCGTTTTCATGCTTCACCACCTGAAATCAGAATGTGATTTGGTTCTTCTATTTACCAAAAATAGTAGTTGTGAAATCTTATGTGAAAATTCACACATGACCTGAGTTAGACACAGTGTTCCTAAGATCCCATCTTACTCTAAAATGTGTTATTTAGTCATACTCTGAATTGAGTAATTCCTTTTATGGGACAAATTATGATTTTTTCTATTTCTGAATAATCTACCCAGAAACCGTGGGAGTTCCATAATACATTCAGTCCGTGGTTTGTTGATTATAAGCCCTTTTGAAAAGTTTATATAAAAATATTTCTGGAAAATCCAACTATCTACTAAATACATGCCCATTATGTGCTTGAATTCTCCCCCCCATACAAAAAAAAAAAGATGTTTAATTAGAATTAATAGGCCTTTAAGATCTAAAACTCAATTCATTTTTATTCTTTTCAAAGCATTCTTTTCTCTCATTGTATCAGTCAGCATGTGCTGCAGTGACAAACAACCCAATATATCATATTAATAACTTACAAAAATAAATAATTGTTTCTTGTACACTTTACCAGAGGACGGTGGCACCTCTGGGTTCTGAAGGTCTCGGCATGTTTCCTCTCCTAGTACCCCAGCTGAGGGAGCAGCAGGACCCCAGACATGCTGTCTTCTTGCCAAGGAAGGCTCAAGAGCATCCTAGCCAACCCTCACAATCATTAGAAAAGCTTCTGCTCAGACCTGGCCAACATCACACCCTCAGTCATCTCATTGAGAAATCATGTCACAGAGCCAAGTCCTGAGCCAACAAGGCAGAAATATATGCTCCCACAACACTCAAGCAGATCATATGACAATAGCAAGGATGTAGAACCCAGTTACAAGGAGGGAATGAATAGTGAGAAATATTAATTCAATCTACCACACTCAACCTATTACAGTTACTTATGTAATAAGTTCTTGGTCTTTTGGTTAAATTCCAAATTCTTTGCCGAAAACGTTGACTTTGTCTTTAACTAGAAAGTTCTTTCACAAAGAGTCATCCCTGATCTGCAACACTAATTTAATCTATTTTAAACATCTTAACTGTACATACTGTAAAATTGTCTATTTTGGTGACTAAAGGTCATATAATGTGAAAAGAACTTAGTTAAAAGTTCAAGGACTGATCCCGGTCGGGCGCATGTGGGAGTCTGTCTGACTGTCTCTCCCCGTTTCCAGCTTCAGAAAAATACAAAAAAAAAAAAAAAAAGTTTAAGGACTTAGGTTAAGGCCTGGCCCAACTCTTAACTAGGCAGGAAGTCATCTCTAGGTTCGCATCTGTGCACATCAGAGGTAATGACAAAAGAGTATTTAGGAAAGAAGAAAGCATCAAAAGAAATATATGGCCCCGGCTGGTTAACTCAGTGGATAGATCATCAGCCCAGCATATGGATGTCCCAGGACATCCTGGTTAGGGCACACAAGAGAAGTGACCATCTGTTTCTCTCCCCCTATCTGTCTCCCTTCTCTCTCTCTTGTGCTCCCACAGCCAGTGGCTCGATTAGTTCAAACATTGGCCTTGGGCTCTAAGGATAGCTCATTTGATTCAAGTGTTGGCCTCAGGCACTAAAAATAGCTCAGTTGATTCAAGCATCGGCCCAAGATGGGGGTTACCAGGTATATCCTGGTCAGGGCACATGTGGGAGTCTGTCTCACTATCTCCCCTTCTCTCACTTAAAACATAAAAGAAAAAAATATATATGGTTGGTGGAGACTGTGTTCAAAGCATTTAATGGTTGGTAAGAATGATGCAAGGCATGGCACCAGAGCAGCATCCTAAGGCCCCAGTTCACTCTTTAGATGCTATGTGGGGTGTCTGGGCAGGAGGATGAAAGTCAGCACATGAGGATGCTCAGCACAGTGGCTGGGACGAAGGGACGTCAGCATGCTAGCAACTGGTACAGTCATTGCCAAGCCCCCCAGCTGCATGTCAGCCCTGTGTGATATATTGATACATATATTTTTTATATTCCTGAGGATGAAAAGAGGCAGGGTTGCCAAGCAGGAATCACAAGACACAAATTCTAGGCTTAGTTCTAACAGTCACTTAGCAAGTTACTTAACTTTTATGTGCCCAGTTTCTCTATCTGTGCAATGTGGGGAACAGTCTCTTCCTTATAAGAGTGAAATGGGGGAATGTGAGTAAAGTGCCAGCACAGCATCCAGCTCACTCATCGGTGTCTCCTGACCCTGCATCTGACGCTGATCATACCATGACCCGCCCCATTCTACCACCCACTAATTCTGTGAACGTCTGTTTCCTGTAAACTCCATAAAATGGTCAGTCTATGGGGCTAATAAGTGATGCATATAATGTGTTCAGAACAGTGCCATCTGGTACTTAGTAAGTATACAAATAAATTTTACTTTTATTCTCTCTATTGGTGTGCTCAACCCATGCCCATTCTTGCTTCTACCCTCCTTTCACTGGCATTTCTGATGGATTTTGCTTCTGATGGCTGCCATATTCTTCCCTCTTCTTTATTCTTTTATGTTCTGTTGTCCTTGGCCTGCTACGTTCCCTCCCACCTTTCTTGGGCATCATGGGAGTGGCTTTGGAAGCCGGGATGTGTTTGGCTGGCTTAGCTGCTGTGGAAATATGCTTTGTCACACAGAAGGACGTCGGGAGCTTCGGGGTCCTACCAGCCATAGACACGTGGTTCATCCTCTCTCTCCCCTCCTGTCAGCAAGATTTGCCCTTGTAATTAAGAGGAAGGTGCCATTTAGCAACTGGAGCTAAATGTTTCCCATTCGTGCCCAGGTGTAGATAGACATCAGCAGAAAGAGAAAACACAAACAAGCCTGAGTCACTTTTACTGGCTTCCCCCAAAGGTGTGGCCTATGGGAGGTCACACATGGCCTGCCTGAGATGGCATCGTTCAGTGCAGGGGGCTGAGGAAAGAGGTTCCCCAGCGACAGGTGGGAGTCTCTTAAGAACCCAGTTGTCCCATGAGCAACCTTAAATACCTGCCAAGCCCAGAATGAAGCACCATCAGCTCCTGAGAGCACCAGTCGGCTACTACCTTTTTCTGCCCCTCCCTCACCCAACCACCCCCACCCAGACCAAGGAGGCGCCAGAGGCAGCCAGGCCAGAAGGGTGGACACGCTGGAGAGGGAGGAGAGAGGATGACAGCACACTACTCCCCACGGCCCCCGTGGCCAGCTCGAAGCGGGCCTGAGTTGGGAGGGGTAAAGCTCTGATTGAGTTAAAGCTAAACTTTTATTCTTTTATTATTATTTATCCAGGTTGATCTTATTAATTACTTAATTGAAACTGTGTTATGAGTACAAGTGGCCAGAGGATTGATTGCTTATTTATTTGTTTGTTTATACAAGGCCTTCTCAGGCCATTAGGAATAATATTTAAAAAAAAATTTTTTTTTTAATCCCCTTATATTTCCAGAAGACCTGCAAAGACAGTAGGAGTGGCATTGCTCAGTCTGGTTTTTCACTGTTTCTCCAGTGGTTTCCAGAACTGCTCCCATAAAATGTTAGTCCCACAGACATGCTGCATATTTACTGATGTGCTGGGGCCCTTTGGATGACCACACACCATTGTGATAACAACAATTTTTTCTGCCTAACAACCTCTAAAACCCCAAGAGTAGCTATTTCTCCAAGGAGCTCTGGTTCTTAGAAACTTTTAATTACCCAACAGTGACCAGAAAAGCCCTAGAATGTGCTCTAGATTTCTTCCAAAGAGCAGAGGACAGCCAGCTCTTCAGGGCAGGGTTAATAGGACCATGGGAGATAAATATGCAGTTGCTTTTTGGTTGTACACTAAGCAGCTCAGTCTGACAGTAACCCTGAGTCACTGCCCCTGCTTAGGGTTGACCAGATGGACTGAGGGATGTGACATGCTTTTGGAATGAAAACACTGCTTTCTAAGTGCAAAGGCTGCTTTCTGTGGCCAGCTTGGGATACTTATTGCAAGGCCCGAGGTTTCTGAAAGTCCATTTTGTGTGTGATTTTCAGCCTCTTGGGGCCATGATGCTGAGAGATACTGATCAGAAAAGGCTTGCATTGCAACACGCTGGCCAAGTGCTTCTGCAGCAGAGTGTACATGAGGTCAGTGGGATTTCCTGACATCACCCGGCTGTTCTTTCCTGTAACAGCCGGAATAAGGAGTCTTGTGGGGAAAACTGCTGGACACCTGACCAGGCCTCTGGCCCGAGGCCTGAGGAAAAGCCCTGAGCTCAGAGATCAGATTTCCCTGGAGCCTTTCTGGTCAGGCTCGCAAAGCCAGCAGGGCAGGGTTTAGATGTCCAGTGAACTAGTTCAGTTGCATAGGGAACGGCAGAGGCAGGACCCCGCAGCTCCCTCTCTCTGACTCCCTGAAGCAGCAGCTCTTCGGCTTAGATGAGAAAAGGACAGTTCCTTCTTCTGGACTGGTGGCTCTCCTCCTGGCACCCGAGAGGAGTTCCTCTCATCCCAAAGAAAGCGGCTTTCACTTCACAAGAAGGGAAGCTGGTGGGCAGGATCTGTCCATCCGAGGGGCTGGACGCTTTTGGCATCTACTCCTTCAGCTACAGCAAGCTCAGCGGGAGTGCGCCTAGGATGCCACAGATCCCGAGGCAGAGCCGGGGGACAGCTGGGTGCACAGGATATAGGCAGGGGACAAAGGGCCGTGCCATGGATTCTGGACTACCAGAGCTGGTAAGGCCCAACCCCCAATCCTTCACAGGTTGGGGGACATATGTGTGGTGTCCCTCCTCTGATAAGCCCCACCTGTGCTCAGACACTCACATCTCACTGCTCTCTGTGCCTGTCCCCCGAGGAGGGCGGTGAAGGGCTTACTGTCCTGCTGTCTCCTTGTTGGAAACCCACTGCCCTCATGACACTGAAACTCCTGGGGGCTGGGCTTTGTTTCTGTGTTCTCTCCCACTCTCATCATGAAACTTCCTTCCTAGTGAAGGCTCAGGAGAACTTTGGGGAACTGAGGATAGAATCTTGAAGGAAGTCGGCTCTGGAGGGAGGAACACAATTGGAGTTGGAACCAAGGTATGAGAATGCCCAGCTGGGACGTGGGTGTTGGACAGAAAGGCCAGAGAGCCAGAGGCTACAATGACAGCCGCGAAGAACTCAGAGGACTGGGCTGGTGCAGAGGCAATGGGGTCTGGGCTCAGGGGGACCAAGGCGGGAACCTCAGCCAGCTGCCAAAGCCGCAGTCACCGTTAAGGTTAGCAGGTGGGTGGGCACAGAGTGCCCGTTGGGCGGAGCAATTTTGGGGAGCCTTTCTTATTGTGGTGACATCACACAGCTATCTCCAAAAATGTCCCCAGACTTTGCCATCTGTTTCCTGGTGAGTTAGTGAGTGGGGAAAAATTACACCCCAGTAAGATCCAGGGCACTAACTCTCGGCCTGCCAGTGCCGGACTTCAGAGAATGAGTATTTTTCTGGTGGGGCTGCAGCCAGTGAGTATATACCATGCCTGCATCCTGATTGCTCAGGCCCTGAGTCCAGGGGTAAGGGACCCACATGGGAAGGTGAGGCAAAGACTGCCAAGGTAGAAGCTAGGGCTGAGGACAGGAGCAAACTTGCACCAGTCCAGGAGGCATATTTCATCCAACATGGGTCAGGGCAGGCTCAGAGGGACACTTGGGAAGAAAGAAGGAGTAGGCATTGCCCCAAAGAAGATGCCATAATATGAAGTCCTTACTGTCAAACAGGTGGGGAAAGACAATGGAAGGGGAAAGAGGAGGGGGCTGGTATTATTGAGCATCTACTGTATGCTAGGTATTGTAGCAGGCATTCTATAAGCCTTATATCATAGACTTTTCAAACAGCCCCATTGTACTTGTTCATGTATTCCATCCCCAGTAAATGTTTACTAAATGTCTGGGATATGCAAGGAACTGTCCAAGGTGCTGATGATACAGCAGGGAACAAAACAGAAGAACTGCCTGTCCTCATGGAGCTTACGTTCTAGGGCCCTGGTCAGCAAACTGCAGCTCGCGAGCCACATGCGGCTCTTTGGCCCCTTGAGTGTGGCTCTTCCACAAAATACCATGTGCAGGCACTACCTCGATAAGGAATGTACCTACCTATATAGTTTAAGTTTAAAAAATTTGGCTCTCAAAAGAAATTTCAATTGTTGTACTGTTGATATTTGGCTCTGTTGACTCATGAGTTTGCCGACCACTGTTCTGGGGGGGGGGAGACAAACAAACTCAGAAGAAAATAAGTCTGCTGTGCAGCCTATCATGTGTGTTAAGCACCATGAGGAAGGTGGAGAAAGGGCCAAAGAAGGTGTAGGGCTGTGATTGTCTATAGGGTGGTCAGTGAGAGCCTTGCTGAAGTCTAGAGCTAAAAGTCCATTTCAGTTTACTTCTTGCCTGAAATTTTCCAACATAGTATTTGAGACCTGAAATATAAAATGAATCAACCCTAAATAGTAACGCCCAAACAAAGAATATGATGGTAAACCATATTGTTCTTGAGGGAGCAAGGCTCAGAGACCTGCCCAAAGAGATTCAGCTAATAGATGGAGACGCCAGATGCTGACTGACATCTGGCTGACTCGAAAGCTGATGCTGTTGCCCCTGGGCTAAGCTTCAGGAAGCATCAGGGTTAAAGCAACATGAGATGAGCCCAGGGTTGGATAATGGGGACCTTCCTCTCTGGGGAGACCTTGCAGCAGGTGAACTCGAGAGTGAGAAAGGAACAAAGTTGTACATAGACCACGAGAAGAAGGGTTTATTAATTACAGGGGGAAGAAGAGGCAGGCTGAAAAGGGAACAGGTTGGTGGGGCCAGAGAAGGAATGATTAATTCACTGAAACCAGCCAAACTGCTCAGTCATGCTTTTTTTTAAACACTCAGTAAGCTAGAATCTTCCTCCCCCCAAATTTCTGGGAACTCCCGAATTCCAGACATAAATAAAGGGTTATCCAAGAAGCCTGAGAGGCAAGAGTGGAGAGGGTTGCAAAATCTCAAAGCCACAATGCTACACACTCTGAGGTTGGCTCGCTTGGCAGAGGGTATCGCAGTTGACATTATGGTTTCTCTGAAAATGTGAGATTGTGGGCACCCAGTGCCCAGGCCACTGTCCCATGCCACCCACACCTGGGATGATGCCTAAAAACTAATTATTGTGATGACTCTGAGTCATGAGGAAAAGCTAGGATTGCTCTGAAAACACAAGTCTGTCTACTGAGCCAGGAACAAGTGTAAAATGTCATCTTTTTGCAGCCTCTCCTGGCCTCCTGTTAGAGTTCTCAGCTGATAGATTGTCAAAAACTCCTCCGCATGCTGGTCCCCCCACTGGACTGCAGACCTCTAAGGACAGGGACAGAATTTTTTGTTCTTTGCTACATCTCTAGTGCCTGGTATGATGTCTTTCCCATAGGAGGGATGCGAAAGTATTTGTAGAATAAAGACAGAGACCTATTTCCGCCAAAAAAAAAGGTTCAGACCAAAAGCTTTAGTCCTGGGAGATTCCATCTTTTGTATACAAACCAGCAACCCAGCAACCCAGACCCTCTAACCCTGGAATCATCACTCCAGACAACAGAGGCTGTACTTCTCCACCTGAATTCCACCAGTGTCATCCCTCTGGCTTACTCAGCATAGAGGGTTGAGTCTTCTCTGCTTCCTGCTGTCCTCTCTCCCCTTGCCTTGTTCTATCAGTTACAATATTCAGTCAAATCAGCTGCTCTGGTATTTCCTACACCTGCCTCTTCCTTTCCTTTCTCCTGTCTTCCGATTTAGTTCAGGCCTTCTTGGGTGGGTATGATGATGGCCTTCCATCTTCCGACTAGTTATCTAGTCTCCCCCAACCAATCTTACACTCCTTCCCACATTCACGTTCCCAAAGCCATGTTGGGCTGTGGCTGTTCTCTCCTCGGAATCCTCCATTGTCTCCCTCTTGTTTTCCCAAACGCGCATACTTCTCAAACATCCCTCATGTGTCATCTGCCTCCAGCCCGCCCTTCCCATCTCATCCTCTCCTGCTTTTCCCCTCGGTACCCGGACACTGAGGCCCTGGGCACCGCGCCCTCTCTGTGCTTTCCAGCCGGTGTCTTTGCTCCTGCAGTGTCCCCTGCTGGGCAAGGTCCTCCCTCCCCTGGCCACAGGCCTCATCCTGTCCTTTAACACTCAACCCCAAAGCCACCCCTGCTAGGAAGCCGTTCCTGATTCTCCTTCTGCCTTCTGTTGGTAACAGTCACATCCTTCTTGAACTTCCACAACGTTTAACCTTCCATCATAGCGTGTATCACCAAGTACCAAATTATTGTTATCGTAGTATGTGTCTTACTTCACCTAAGGTGGGCTCTAAACTTTACTGATTGCAGACTCCCCTCTAGCAAAAGTATTCTTGAGAAGGCACTCCAGCATGTATATACATTACTCATATATAAATTGAGCTGATGTACTAATATATTTTGTACATACTAAAACACACACAAAATAGGAATGTACAGGGAGGTGTGATAAACATAGAAGTAGAAGCCCTGGTATTTTCTTCCTGTGCCCAAAGAACAGTCTTGTGTACTGTGCTTTGGAGACCACTGGCCTAATGAGTGACAGGTGCTCAGGCTGCAGGGGGCATAGAGTTGTGCTGTTTTTGGTGGGATTGGGGGGCATCCAGCTGGGATGGAAGCAGAGGGAGGGCCAAGCAGGTCTGGGTAAGGCGTGCTCTGGAAGGCTGCTCTGGCCCATTGTTTCCAGGAAAGGGCACCGCAAACCTGACCAAGTGTGGCAGCTGGCGGAAGATTCAGGGACCCCAGACAGCAGGGAAATAGCAGCTGGGCAGGGCGGCTGCCCCAGGATTCCAGGCTCGTTTCAGATACCAGGCCGTATCCTCAGGGGACAGAAGCCTCAGGGTATGGGGCAGGCTGTCAGCAGAATGTCCCCGTGAGTGTGCACCTCAAGCAACAGTGGCAGCTCATAGCAGAGATGCTAATGCAATGTGAAAGAGACGGTCCCTGCCTCCTGTGGTATTTGATGGATAGGAAACTAAAGCCCAAAGGAAGGTGCCCAAGGTGACCGAGGCACTATTGATGTTTGTACTCTCCTCGAACTTGCCCTCTAGTTTGTATGTTAGTGTTCACACTCTCCAGCACCCCTGGTGCCATCCTGGAGGCATACGGAGCCAGCTGCCCTGACCAGGCTGCTCCTGCAGCCTTGAGATGATTGGGCTCTGAGAAGGAGAGGCAGCTTCCATTAATGCCCTAGCCCCCAATGCATACATGCACTCAGGTATGCACACATGCGTGTGCACATGCACACACACCCATGCACTCACACACACTCGTACACACACATGCATGCACACACACCCATGCACTCACACACACTCGTACACACACATGCATGCACACACACCCATGCACTCACACACACTCGTACACACACATGCATGCACACACACCCATGCACTCACACACACTCGTACACACACATGCACGCACACACACCCATGCACTCAAACACACTCGTACACACACATGCACGCACACACACCCATGCACTCACACACACTCGTACACACACATGCACGCACACACACCCATGCACTCACACACACTCGTACACACACATGCACGCACACACACCCATGCACTCACACACACTCGTACACACACATGCACGCACACACACCCATGCACTCACACACACTCGTACACACACATGCACGCACACACACCCATGCACTCACACACACTCGTACACACACATGCACGCACACACACTCGTACACACACATGCATGCACACACACCCATGTACACCGGGTGGTACCTCTCTGTTAGAATCCCCTCACCAGCAACGTTCTTTCCAAGTGTCCCTGTAAGCTCTCTGCCCTGTCACCTCCTTCACCAGAGTGAAGTGCCTCCATGTCTGGCCACATGCACTTCCTCTGAGAGCATCTTCCATTTTCAGCAGAAAGCATGGCCTAATTTTGAGTGGGGAGACCGATGGGTCAGGGCTGAAGGCTAGGGAAGGGGAGCCTGTGCCTGCCCCTTACCACTTTCTGAGCCACAAGAGAGCTGCTGAAGGTTGCAGGGACCAGGTGGCTTGTCCTTGCCACAGGTCTGCTCTGCTCTCTGCTGGATTCTGACATGACCTCTGCCTATGCTGTTCCACAGACTGCATGACTAGGGACAGGCATTATGGGAGAATTCTGGCATGTCCCTGGTAGAGCTGTGGGAGAGGACCCCCAATCCCAGGGCCCCATGCCATGATTAGCCCCAGGGGCCGATGCCCAAATGGAAAGAACATTTATTCTTTCATTTATTGAGTATCTTCTCTATAGAGAAGATACACAAACAGAAAAAATAAGGTAGAGCTAGTTAAATATAGCAAGGTTTGCACAAAAGAGCGTGGAACACAGGAAAGATCAATCCAAAGGTTGGTTGTCCATCAACATGTCCATGTGAGAGAGAAGGGTCCCAGCAGAGATGACCAGAGAAAGAAAGAAAGAAGGTTAGATGGGGAGGGCATGAAGGGGACACCAGCTGAGAAGGTGCGCACACCCCTCACACCAGCATTGCTAAGGGGTGGCGACATTTTATAACAGAAGCTAAATTGGTATGGCTTAGCAGTTACTGTTTTACACAAATTAAGTAATTTAATACAGGTCTTATATGGCAGGTACTCTTACACTCCTCATTTTATAGATGATGAAACTGAGGCTCCAAAAGGCTAAATAAGTGCCCAAGAATTTACAATCACTGAGTGATAGGGGAGGGTAGAGATCTCGCCTCTGTGGTTCTAATGCTTCCTCTCACCTTTAATCTCAATTAATAACTGATTTGATATTCAGAACACCCCATAAGATCTTACAGGGGAACCAAGGTACAAAAAAGCACATGATCTCACAGTTCTTAGGGGTCATAGTCTGACCTACACCCAGGTCTCCTAGCCCCCCAAATCATTTCACTCTGCCACAGACTCCCAGGATGCCAGGGCACAGGCTCAAGTGCCAGGTTGTAAACAATTTGGGGGCTTCTGAATAAGAAAAAGATAGAGTCACCCATAATCTAGCAACTTCTGTTTTAGGTATATACCACAAAGATGGGAAAACGGGTGTTCAAAAAAAAAAACTTGTAGCCTGACCAGGCAGTGGCGCAGTGGGTAGAGCATCAGACTGGGATGTGGAAGGACCCAGGTTTGAAACCCCGAGGTTGCCAGCTTGAGCGTGGGCTCATCTAGTTTGAGCAAAAGCTCACCAGCTTGGACCCAAGGTCACTGGCTCGAGCAAGGGGTTACTCGGTCTGCTAAAGGCCCACAGTCAAGGCACATATGAGAAAGCAATCAATGAACAACTAAGGTGTCGCAACAAAAAACTAATAATTGATGCTTCTCATCTCTCTGTTCCTGTCTGTCTGTCCCTATCTGTCGCTCTCTCTGACTCTCTCTGTCTCTGTAAAATAAAAACACACAAAAAAACTTGTACATTGATGTTCATAGCAACACTATTCACAATAGCCAAAAGGTGGAAACAATCCAAATATCCATTGTAGATGAGCGGATAGACAAAATATGGGTATTCATACAATGGAACATGGTTCAGCCATAAAAAGAATGAACTGACACATGCTAGAACACAATGAACCTTGAAAACCTGCTAAGTGAGAGAAGCCAGACACCAAAAGGTCACATATTGTATGATCCCGTTTCTATGAAATATCCAGAATCGGTCAATTCACAGGGACAGAAAGCAGGCTGGTGGTTTTCAGGGACTCGGGGAAGGGGGAGATAGGGGGTGACGGCTGAGGATTGCAGTTTCCATGTGGGTGATAAAGAAGTCCTGAAACTAGATAGTGGCAGTGGTTGGACAACCGCGAGTGTGCCCCATGCCACTGAACTGCACGCTTCAATGTGGATAGAACGCTGTTAGGTGGACTTTATCACAAGAAATGGGGGGGGGGCCTGGAGACTCACCAGGTATTTCTTTCTGAGGAAGGAGAGGTCACAGTATGCTAAGGGGAAACAAAGGGGACAGGACCCCTGGTTCTTTTGAAGGTATGTGTCGAAGAGCCTTGGAATGTCCTTAAATTTTCCTGAACTCTTTAGAGAAAAGGCTTCTTACAAATCGGTAATTGTTAGGCCCCATGTCACTTCATCATAAGTGGCTTAAGTACTACCAAGGTGATGCTGTTGGATTTCTGCCATCAGCCTAGGGTCTCCCAAACTCCACCGGCGCATCACATTCCTCACAACGTTTTGTAGAATGACAGATTCCTGGGCCTCACCCACAGGAATGCAGGTCCAGGGGGCTGAGGCCAGGAACCTGTATTTTACGAAACTTTCTGGGAATTGTGCTGTGGCCTGTCTGTGGAAGGCTCCTGGGAACCACAGCCCTTGCCTGCTGCAGTGTCAAAACCGTGCATGAGAAAGACCATGGTAGATAGGCGAGTTTGCAGATTTCCATCCTGCACCCACCCACAGCCTGTCTCTGGCGCAGATGTGCACCAGGGTCGACCTTCCCCACCTGTTCCCACGGACCCCGAATTCAGCACTGCTCCTGCTCTGAACGCCATCCCATCAGCCCTCTGGCTCATAGGGGTCCTCACTATTGTCTAAATCTTTTGTGAGGTTTTCACTTTAAGCATAAGTGTCCCTTAGACCAAAGTCCTGGAAACTCAGCCCTTAGAAATGGTCCTGGGGCCCCATAAAAATCTCTCCACTGGGGGCAGGCAGACTTGATTGAGTTTGGTCCGACCGTGTCAACCCCAGATTTGTCCAGTTCAGACTGGAGGGCTCCACAGAACCTCTACACTTTATGATTGCTTACTTTCTAAAAATATATTTGATGAACAATAGGTAACTGTTATTAAAGAATAGAAAGCACAAGTACACTGAAGAGGATATAATTAATTAACCTAAACCTGTATACTCTGAGATAACCATTGTTAGTATTTTGTTGTATAATTTTCTAGACTTTTTCTTGTGCAAGTGTGTGTATGTGATGTGTTTATTCAAAAAATGTTTATTGAATGCCTCCTCTGTGTCCAGCTGGGAGCTAGGAGTCTAGAGGAAATGATACAGACAAAGCCCCTGCTCTTATGGAGCATGCCGTCTGTACATTTGTATTAACTTAAAGACAAAAACTACATACTGCTTTTAAGTAATTGTTTCCTGTAGTTTATTATGAATGTCTTTTCATATCAATGATTATAGAGCTATGCTATCATTTTAATGATTGTGTACTATGTCACTGGATACATTTATAATCTATTTAACCAATTACGGCATAAAGTGGTTTTGTTGCATTCTTCACCATTATAAACAAGTTTGAGATGATCCTCTTTATCTAGCGATTTTTTTTTTTTGCCTTTTTAATTTTACTTCAGGATAAACTTGTAGAAGAGGAATTTTGAGGTCAAAGGACCTGTGCTTCTTTTTCTGTTTTCAAGATGTCTTTTGAAGTCTTTTCATTTTGAAATACAATTATGGATTCATAAGAAGTTGTAAAGATAGTACAGAGAGGTCTCATGTACCTTTCACCCAGTTTCCCCCAAGGGTTGCATTTTAATAACTACAGTACAATGTCAAAATTAGGAGTTGGCATTGTTACAAATGTGTGCATATAACTCTATGTCGTTTTATTACTCTCGCTCCTCTCCCTCAGCCATTCCCAACTGCTGGCAGCCACTCATCTGTTCTCTAGCTCTAAAATTCAGTCATTTCAAGACTGTTATGCTGCCTGACCGAGCGGTGGCGCAGTGGATAGAGCGTCAGACTGGGATGCGGAGGACCCAGGTTCAAGACTCTGAGGTTGCCAGCTTGAGCACGGGCTCATCTGGCTTGAGCAAAAAGCTCACCAGCTTAGACCCAAGGTCGCTGGTTTGAGCAAGGGGTTACTCAGTCTGCTGAAGGCCCACTGTCAAGGCACATATGAGAAAGCAATCAATGAACAACTAAGGTGTCGCAACAAAAAACTGATGATTGATGCTTCTCATCTCTCTCTGTTTCTGTCTGTCCCTATCTATCCCTCTCTCTGACTCTCTCTCTATTAAAAAAAAAAAAAAAAGACTTACGCAAATTGAATCATACATTGTATGACCTTTTCAGATCAGGGGTGTGTGTGTGTGTGTGTGTGTGTGTGTGTGTGTGTTTTAGCTCAACACATTGCCCTTGAGATCCCTCCAAGTTGTTATACCAGTATTCTGCTCCTTTTCATTGCTGAGTAGTGCTCCACAGTATGGCTGTACCACAGTGTGTCTATTCCCCCATTGAAGGGCAATTGTTCACTTTTTACAATGAGGCTGTCATGGATGTTTGTATCCTGGTTATGCAGGCAAATATTTGCATTTCTCTGAGATAAATGCAAAGGAATGTTATTGTTGGATCCTATGCTAAGTGTATATTTAGTTTTTCAAGAAACTGCCAAACTGGTTTTTGGAGTGGCTGTACTATTTTGTGTTCCCACCAACAATGAATGAGAGGCCAGTTTCTCCGCATCCTCGCCAGCATTTGATAGAAGTATTTTCTTTTTTTTTAATTTTTAGCTCTTTTATTCACTGTGGCTTTAATTTGCTTGTGGCTAATTGCGAGTAAAATTGAATATCTTGTCACACGTTTGTTTGCCTTCTCTATCTCCTCTTTGGTGAAATGTTTGTTAACACCTTTTGCCTATTTTCTAATTGGATTGTTTATTTATTTTACTGTTGGGTTTTGAGAGTTCTTTACATATTTTAGAAACTAGTCCTTTGTCAGACCTGTGGTTTGCAACCATTTTCTCCTTGTCTGTGCCTGGTCTTTTCGTCCTCTTCCCTGGGTCTTTTGAAGAGCAAACGTTTTTCATTTTGACAAGGTCCGGTTTGTTGATTCTTTTTTCTTTTATGAAATGGGCTTTTGGTGTCATGCCTAAGAACTCTTCACTGAGCTCCAGGTCCTAAAGATTCTCTGCTATGGTATCTCGCAAAGTTTTACAGTGTTGTTGTATGTTCACATTTATGACCCAGTTTGGTGTGTGTTGAGTTCGTTGTTTCTGCCTGTGGATAGCCAGGTGTTCAGGCATCCTTCCTCTATTGAATTGCTTGACACCTTTGTTAGAGACCCGCCCTTGTGTGGAACTCCTTCTGGGTTCACTGTTCTGTTCCAGTGATCCATGTATCTACTCTGCCAATGGTATGTCTTGATTACTCTGGTTTTATGATAAGCCTTAAAATCAGGTTGAGCGATTCCTCTCTCCTTATTTTTCTTTTTCAGAATCGTTCCAGTTGTTGTAGCTCCTTTGGTGTGTACTTTTGAAAGGGCTGTGATAACATTACCAAAGTGCCCCTCAAAGGTGGTACTAAGTTAAACTTCCGCTAGTGGTGTGTGTGTGTGGGGGGTGCCGTTTCCGTTCTCCCACACCAACACCGGCTGTGATCATTCTTTTTAAATCTTTCCTATCTGATAACTGAAAGGTCTTGCCACACTCTTATTTTAAGTTGCATTTCTTTGGTTGCCTTAGAATCGAGGCAGGCAGCCTGTGATACCAGATCCCAGGTATGAAAGTCTGCTACCCTTGTGACGTGAAGCTTCACGTTAAAAGTTTCAGAAATGTCCAAAAGGGAAAGCAGAGTGGTTTGTGTAGCACCCATGGATGACTCCTTTTCTTTCTTGCTCGTTCTCCTGGCTTCTAGAGGTAAAATCACCTATTCAGGAGGCCGCTTGTGCTCACCCCCCAGGCAGGCGTCACTCCACCCAAAATCCCAGATTTATCTTTGAAATACATTCAGAAGTTGACCATGTCTTCCCTCCCTTGTTGTGCTGCCTGGCTAGCATTGCAGTAGCCTCCCCACAGTGTCCTGGTTTCTACACTTGTCCCCTATAATTTTTTCACAAATCAGAAGCCATACGATGGCATCTAAAACACACGTCAGAGTCTCTCCTCTGCTCAATATCCTCCTTTCTCACCTAGAATAAAAGCCAAAGACGCTGATGGCCTGCACAGCCATCACACCCGTGTCCCCACTGTCCCTGCTCAGTCAGTCTGCTTTAGCCACCCTGCCATTGTGCTCTTCCTCAATTACACCCAGGAAGCTGTGCCAGCTTGGTCTCGTTGGCTATTTCCATCTGTCTGAAAGACAGTGCCCTCTGCCCACAGTGGATCCCTGGGGCCCTACAGAGCTCACTCCCCCACCGTCTTCCTATTCCAAATTGGAGTTCCAACCCCAGCAACCCCTTCTTTCTCACAGCGCCCATCACCAACTGCCCGCACTATGTATATTGTACTTGCTAATTTGTTCATTGTGTTTCTTCCCCGAAGGACAGAGGTTTTGTTCATTTATCGACCTCTGGCAATATCATGAGCATCTAATATGCTGCCTGGCACACAGTGACTACTCAATAAATAGCTGAGAAGTGAACGAATGAATGGCCACCTAGCAATCAACTTTGTATTTTAAACATTTATGTTGTTTCCCAATTTACAACAAACGATGCTAACATAAATCTTTTTGAAGTGAAATGCTCATACATAGTCATGATTCTTTCCTTAGGGTGAATTTCTGAAACGGAATTGCTGGGTCAGGGGCAGGTACATTGTTAAAAGCTTTTGACAGTTATTTCTCCAGAAAGGCAGTAGCAATTGCCAGGCTTACCAGAAATGTGGGAGTGTGCCTTTTCCCCTACACACTCACCAGCACTGGGTATTGTCATTTTTAGAAAGTCTTTGCCAAGCTGCTACTTGCCACTGTATTCTCATTGTGAGTTTTATAGAAGGAATGTGTAACTATAGTAGATAGAGAAAAACCATTTTACAACAATTCAGAGACTATCTTCCTATGGATGTTTCTTGTAACTGTTCTTAGTAACAGCCAAGGGCAGAACCCAGGGATGTAACCAGCAGAGGCATGGCGAGGGGTTCAGACACAGAACCTTCCAGTAGTCCGAGGCATAGGAAAGGAGGCACTTAGGTTATCCAAAGAAGAGAATGGGAACGTATTTTTTTTTTACCACTTTTCTGGATTGTTACTTTTCCCAGCCAGGCTATGAATAGGACCTAGAAAGCTGATAGCTCAAGGTTCTGTTGTCTTCCAGACACCTGCCCTTACCTGTGGTTCTCAAACTGAGAGTCTCAGACTCACCAAGAGGGCTTGTTAAAATACAGACTGCTGATTCAGTAGGTCTGGGATGGGGCCCAAGAATTTGCATTTTGAACAAGTTTCCAGAGGATGCTGAAGCCGCAGGTCTGGGAACCACACTTTGAGAACTGCTGGCCTAGAGGTTTTATATTTTGGGGTGGGTTGTTTTTTTTTTGGCCTAGAATTTTGATGTTTATTTTTTTCTTTTTCCCACCAGTTCTTTTCCTCAGCCCCTTCAGGTTGGGTTAGGCACCAGCCTCTGTGCCCCACGGGACCTCCATCACATCGTAGGGCTACGCCATCTTTCCCCAGGTCTTTCTCCTTTATTTGGAGGTGGACCTTGGTAAAGGGACTGTGATTTATCTCAGTCCCTTCAGTGTCTTTTGAACTTCCCTACACAGAGGCCTTCGGTGAGAGTTCCCCAGAAGAATGAGGAGTGACTGAGTGATCTTCACTGGTGATTGCATCAGAACCATGTGTACTGACCAGCAGATACGCAAAGGGTAGAGGTGACCTGTGGTTTAAATCCTATCCCAGGATTCATTCTCACTTCCTCTGACTGTCAGATTCTGACGCCATCAAGAGGGCATTCAGAAATGAAACAGAAAAACAGCCCAGGGGGCTTGTTTCATGAGCGAGGACATTGAGACCCCGAGTAGGGGAGTCTAACCCAAGGTCACACATCTGAGTGATGACACAGGTGAGACTTGAACTCTCAGCTTCCCCGACAGCTCCCTGTAGCGGAGATAGTGTAAGAAGATGAGTGTGGCATGGACTCAGAGCATAGACTTGGAAACTGACCTGCGTTCTCCACCCGTTACAGGTTTAGGCACCTGCCTTCACCCCTTTGGGCCTCTACCTGCTCACCTGGAGCCTGAGTAGGATACCAACAGATGATTCTGTAGGATTAAACGAGGCTACACATGTGGCTGCCTAGCACCATGGCTGGCAAATGAAGGGTATTTGAGATCTTCCTGCCTCATGTGGCTTCTGCTGGACTTCCCAGAACCTGCTACTTGGGGCCGTGGTTCTAAAGGGCAGTGTGGTCTCTGGCCTGGTGAGTCTTATGCTTCAAGAGGTAGAAAGGAGGAGAAGCTGAAGAACCCTTCCAGTTTCTTCCAGGAAGAACACACACCTGAAGGTGCAGATGGTACCTCATGTGATGTCAGGCCTCAATCACATTTTGTGAACTTCCCTTCCCTCCTCACCACATCCTCTCGGGGTTTTCAGTGCCAGAGCTCAAGTAGAAGGTGCTGGCAGAAGTTAAATATAGAAAGGCACCTACTCATGGTGAAATGCGTGGGCTGAGCCTTGGGTGAGGGGGCGTCAGCGCCTGCTAAATTTAGCAGCTTTACTTCCTCTGCTGTCCCCTTACATGCCATTATGCAAACAACAATGTGTGCCCGTTTCCCTCTGACAGAGACATCAAAGGGTGAGGAGGGGACCTGAGAAATGAAGCCCGCCCGCTCACCATGGCCCCTTGCCCTGGGTGGTCACCCCTGCTACCCTCCCAGCCGTTCTGAGAGCTGGGCATGGAGGTGTTGCTGATGTCACTTTACAAATGAAGACTCTGAGCCTCAAAAGGCTGAGGGACTTGCCCAGCATTATCACGGGGCAGAGACCAGACAGAAGTTCAGGGTTTCACATTGACTCCCCTATCAGTTCCTGAGAAGCCAGCACACGTGGGCTCTGGGTTTGGTAGCCCAGCGTCTGATAAACAGCACTCATCCTATGGATGCTTCCCAGAGCCCTGGGCGGTTTGCTAACTGCAGGCAGAAAGCCCGCCTGCTCGAGAGTATGGCCAGCGACGGCCCAGCGTGCTGTCTGCCCAGCAGCCCTGGACTCAGCTGGCAGCTTAGCAACGCCGAGGCCCGGTCGCACCCCGGACCTGCTGAGTCGATTCTGTATTTGTAGTTCCTAGCTGACTCGATTCTGTATTTGTAGTTCCTAGCTGACTCGGGTACGTATGTAAGCTTTGGAGCACTAGCCCAGCCATTTTCAACTTTTTTCATCTCATGGCACACAAAAACTAATTACTAAAATTCTGAAGCACACACACACAAAAAAAATTGTTTTCGCTGATCTGACAAAAAAAAAATGCGTACAATTTTGATTAATTCACATTGGATGGCTATTGTTATGTTGGCTGATGTCATTTTTAAAAAACATATTTAACAATGTAAGAGATAAGAGGTCAGTGCCCCTGACTAAATAGTCAGGTATTGCACGTTTTAAAAATTCTTGCAGGTCACCCGTTGAACATGGCTACCCTAGCCTAATGCTTTGAGTGGTGCTTACTTAGTTAATTCATGGAATTTTATATTCCAGAAATTCATTCCTTTAATCCCTCATTTATTTAACTGCTGTTTATTGATTAATTTCCACATTAGAGACCTTGTGCTAGAATCTGGGACAGAAAATAGCTAACACTCATAAACATTGGCTGAGTGTCTGGAGAGGTGTTTTAGATCAATTAATTTGTTTAATCCTCATAACAGCCCTACAAGGTAGGAATGTGCATTCTATAGATGAAGCAAACCAGGGAGTTTAGGCAATACATTTAAAATTGTGGCCCTTGGTAAGTGGTAGTAGAGTCAGTATTCTCCCAAGAGTCTGGCTCTTCACCAGGAGGCTTGACTTTCTCTTAACGGTTGAAGAATCAGAGCAGTGTGACCCAGGACAGAGCCCAGACTCCATGCCAGAAAAGACCTGAGTGATCAGCTGTGGCAGGGCTTTGTTTTAATTTGGGCTTTGCTATAGAGCCGCTGATTTGCATAACATGTCATGCAGGTCCTCTGAGAGCCAGAGGTGCTACGGTTGGGCAGAGATGTCCCCTGAGCTGTTCTCTCCGTCTGCCCTGTGCCATCTGCCCTGGGCCCTGTGGAGTCCCATACAGCACAGGGTGAATGCCACTTACCAGGCCAACTTTTCATTTTGCTAATGGGGGAACCAGGTCTTGAGCTGCCTTGTCCAAGATCACGTAACTAATGAAAACAGCGTGCTAGGGCTGTGTGGGGCAAAGGCGAGCTCTCTGTGCCACACGGGGGCCACTCCACCCCAGAGAGCGTGTAACTGACTTCAGATATGGTACTCCATGGGAAATACTACCATGGCAGTTTGAAATTATCTTAGGAATTAAGGAAGCCTAATGAGATTGTGTTGACAGCTATAGGCCTTCTCCCAGAATTATTCTCATTTATTCCTCTCTCTCTCTCTCTCTCTCTCTCTCTCTCTCTCTCTCTCTCTCTCACACACACACACACACACACACACACACACACACACACACACTGTATGTCATAAAGTTTCAGAGAGTTCAGAGAGTCCATGAAGTCCAGAAGAAACTCTTAGGTCAGGAATTCTTGCCATGCTCTCTGCCTTTGCTGACACTGCTCAGGGAGAAGTGAGAGGGGCTCAGAGAGGGGTAAGTGCCAGCCATGGATGCCGGGGGGCAACCAGGACTGTCAAATGGGAAGTGACACCTTTCACACAAACCTCCATTTATACCCACACCTTCCAGTTAGTGACCCTGACTAACTTTTCAGAGGGTTGGAAATAATCCCTGTTGCAATAGAAAATAGGAACTCCTCGTTCTGTCTCTGAGCTGAGTGAAGGGGTAGGTAGTGCTTGCTGACTGGGGCATATCATCTTTGTGTAGACGTTGGGCTTTTTTCTTTTTTTGGTTGATTTGTGTTAATGCCTCTTGTGATCAATCAAATCTTTTTCAGTTGAATTTATTGGGGTGACATTATACAGGTTTCAGATGTATGAGTCTATAGCACATCATCTGTATATTGTATTGTGTGTTCAGAACGCCAGGTCTCTCGCGTTTCTAAAAGCAGGTGGCCTTCATGTATGGCTCCTGTCTCGGATTCTCTGACAAGGGAAGAGCCACCCCTCTCTGGGCCGGTGGGGGGCTAAGTAGGATGTTCCCGTGTGCATCAGGCCACAGAGATTCTTCAACAGTCAGCATCCCCTAGCATACCCATATTACAGATAATGAAACCCAACTCTCAAAGCAGATGGCATGCGGCATTTGGATTATAGCCCTGACTCAGAAGAAAACTGTTGGGTTTAGACCCTAACAGTGTAGCAGGCCAGCTGTGAGGCCAGCTGCACAACCTCTCAGCTCTGTCTTCATCCTACAATGGTGATTGTGATAGCATCAGCACCGTAGAGTAGCGTGAGGATGAGCATGAGTGAAGGACTTGGAATAGTACATGGCAGGTAACAAACACTCAATAAATGCAAACTGCCCTTACTCTTATTGCTGTCACGATGATGACAATGATGATGATGATGATGATGGTGATCATGGTGATGGTGTATCTCTAAAGTCTGTGTTTGAGGAGGCCAGAGCATTTATACCCTGTTTCTATTGGTAAAGAGTCACTGGTTAAGAGCTGCCCCCTGGGTTCTCCCCGGGTAGCTCAATTGGTTAGAATGTCGTCCCTGTACACCAAGGTTGTGAGTTCAGTTCCTGGTCAGGGCACATACAAGATTCAACCAACAAATGCATAAATGAGTAGAACAATAAATCAATCTCTCCTTTCATCTCTCTAAAAATTGATAAATAAAAATTAAAATAAAAAGTTGACCTCTAGCTGGGGGCACAGCATTTCCCAGGTACCTCTAACCCTCATTGTCCACAGGCAAGCTGAGTTCCCGTGGCTGAGACACAGCGCTGGCCCAGTAGAAATCAGGTTGGAATGCAAGGCGGTGACAAGGGGGCACTTGGCATGGGCAGAGCACCAACAGCATCTGCTCTAGACCTGGGTGGATTGACTTAACCAAGTGCCAACACCCCCATGGAATGTGGCTCCCACACCAGACCTCTCATGGGTGGGTTACAGCAACCTAGGGATGGGTACCCTGTGTCAGGAGCCATCGCGGCCCTGTTTGGGACCAGTCACCTCCATGCATAGCTTCCATGGACAGAAGCTTTTGGTCCCATGTTCATGGGCCTAAATAACACTAAGTCTCTTAGACTCTTCTTATCAGGAAGAGCGTGGCCTAGAGGTTGGAATGGGAAAGGGAGCAAGTCCCATTGCCCTCGCATCCCACAGCCAAGCAGAAGACCAAGAGTGAAGACTTCAGAGATATAGTCTCAGGCCCTGTGTCCTCAGAAAATCTGTCACCTTGCAATAGCCCTGGTTCCTAATCTGAAAACAGATAGAGTTGATGAAAAGTTGGCATTAAAAGGAAATGGATAATGGATGTGAAGTGATGAGTAGAGGCCCAGGCATTTGGTACCCATTATTGTTGTTGTTTATATGAAAGATAATTTTTGTCTAAATACAATTAGTGGTTTATAATCTATGGCTCTTTTTACAGCATTAGCCACAGAGAGAAATCATGGGCCAGCAAGAAGAGTGTCAAGTTATTTATTTTTTTAACTTTTAATTGATTTTAGAAAGAAAAGTTTGTTTTTTTTTTACTTTTGATTGAGTTTTAATTTTTAATTGACAGAAGAGAGAGAAAGAGAAACATCAATTTGTTGTTCCACTTACTTATGCATTTATTGGTTGATTCCTGTATGTACCTTTACTGGGGATCAAACCTGTAACCTTGGCGTATTGAGCTGATGCTCTGACCAACTGAGTTACCCAGATAGGGCTCAAGTTATGTATTTAGAGTGGGAACAGAAATGGTGCTGTAGCCTCCCCAAATATGCTATTTAGAATCAGAAAGGCCCTTAGAATCATCTGGGCTGGGGGTATTCATTAGTTCTTTGTGATTTAGGCCTTCATTCACTCATTCATTCACCATTTATTCATTGACTCATTGAATAAATATTGATTGAGGATTGTCTTGTACCATGCTAGCTACAAGATCTCCTAGAAGCTACTAGAAATTGTTGAAGCCCCAGCTCGGAGGCCTGTGATACAGTTGCCACATTCTGCTTCTCAGGGAATTGTTGAATTCCCTCCAGTGGTGAAAGAATAGCCTCTGGCCAGAACCTTCATCCCAATTCTCCACACTTGCATCCCCAGTCTAGTTGCAGCTTTTAGCCATCTGCATCATGCTGCCCTCCGCTGGGGTCCTCGGAGACCCCAGAGCTGCCTAGAAAGGTGGGACCAAGCTCCACAACAACTTGGTGTGTCCATAGCAAGTTATGATTAGAATCCACTGCCAGGGGCTTCCTGTGCTCCGTGCATTTCAACTCTGGGTGCCCATGTCCCCAGAGGTCCATGCACAGTGCCAGAGGCCTGGGGAACTGTGCTATAGAACTGGCTCATCTTTTAATTGAAGAATTGAATACATGTGTACAGAATCACATGCATAGATTGTGGAGTAGAATTTTATATGTGCATGGATTTTAAAGATAAAACAGGAAGCTAAAGGCATTTTAGCTTGTGAGGGCTGCATTGGGCGATGCCTCTGGACCTTCCTGAGGGAAACCTTCCCTCATCCTCACCCCGTAGGGTTACTTTGGTAGAAAAGTTTGGGAACTTCATTATAGTGATATCCAGGTGATGGTGACACCCTTTGTCCACCTTCTCAGTGGGATGAGTATGAAGAGATGGCTGACTTGGCACAGGCCAAACTTAAGTTAGACTTAAGGAAGAATTTTTTACCATTTTTGAGGATAGTCAGGGGGTTGAAGGAAATCAGTCTCTGGGTCCTTTGGGTGGAATGTCCACATAGAAGAGAAGCAGGAAAAGAAAGTGTTCCCCTCTTTTGGTGGTGCCGAGCCCCAGCTTTTGACCAGAGCCCAACATCTTCCAAGACCAGGATTCATGAGACTCCCGCTGATTTTAAGCTCTGAGATTGTGCTGCTGGCTTCTTCACTTCCTTCAGGCACCCAATTAGAAAGAACTTCCCCAGCCAGCCTTTCTCCCTCCACCCCGCCTTCCACCCCATTATCCTCGAACAGAGCTTGGCCGCCTTCACAGCACTTGGCCGCACCTGACAGGTCAGACATGGATGTGTGGGAAGGTAAGCCCCTGAGAGCATGGACTGTCTTTCTGTTCACTCCCTATAAACCCATGCTTAGTCAGAATTTTCCTGACCAATACCAGCTATTGAACAGAATGTGCAGAAAACCAAAACAAACCAAAAAGCACAATAAATGCAAGAACATAGCTCCTATTAAACAGTTAACCCTTCAACCACAGCTTCCAGGGAGCGTCAGGAACTCAGCCCCGTTCGATGACTCGCCCCGAGTTTCCGTCTCCAGCCCGTCTGGCCAGCATGCCCAGACCGCGGCCTGATGTGGACCGTGGCTGTCTCCACAAAGCCTGGGAGCCTCCAGTAGCGCGGGCCTGGTTTGATTCAGCTCTCTCCCTGCATGCAGGTGGCTCTACAGGTCCTCTTAGCAAAGGTTTGGTGACGTAAATTTCAAAAGACTGGCTGGAGTCTGAGCTCCGCACAGTAGGGAAGGAATCTGTGTGTTACCAAGGAGGAAAGGGGACTGAGGATGGAAAACTGTCTGACGAGGGTGGAAGTAGGTACTGGTTAATCCAGTCCTGCTCAGACCATTCAGAAAGTCCCTCCCCTATTCCTTTTCTTCCGTTTCCCAAGCACATTGCTTCATCAGATGTGTCCACAGTAATGTGACTGTGCCTAATGGCAGACATGCAGGGAAGGGAAGAAAATGCAATCACTTGGATACCTGCCAAGCCTTGCTAAGGCCAGGCCAGGTTCCCTGTGCCCAGGATCAGCGAGAGAAGCAAGGGGTGCCTACCCCACATTCCGGTGGGGGGGAAGAGAGAAACCCTTCCGAGTAGACTATACTCCCCAGTGAAGGATAGAAGAAAGAAACCCTTCGGAGTAGACTGTACTCCCCAGTGAAGGATAGAAGAAAGAAACCCTTCGGAGTAGACTGTACTCCCCAGTGAAGGATAGAAGAGAGAAACCCTTAGGAGTAGACTGTACTCCCCAGTGAAGGATAGAAGAGAAAAACCCTTCGGAGTAGACTGTACTCCCCAGTGAAGGATAGAATAGAGAAACCCTTCGGAGTAGACTGTACTCCCCAGTGAAGGATAGAAGAGAGAAACCCTTCGGAGTAGACTGTACTCCCCAGTGAAGGATAGAAGAGAAAAACCCTTCGGAGTAGACTGTACTCCCCAGTGAAGGATAGAATAGAGAAACCCTTAGGAGTAGACTGTACTCCCCGGTGAAGGATAGCTGTAGCCCTCAGGGATCATCTCCCGTGGGCCCAGGCCTTGGAGGAAGGTGGGTCTGGACTTGCAGAGATGGGCAGTTGTTCCTCCACCTTCTCGCCTTCTCCTGTGCTGTGGAGCTACTCAGTAAACACTCGTTGTGATGGGAATTGACATGTTTCACCAAACAGGCCTTCACCTATCACTGACTGAATATATACCATTTGTCCATTCATTCATTCGTTCGTTCGTTTATTCGTCCAGGGCCTGCCACATGCTGGGCCCTGTCCTGGGTGCTACGGATTTGGCAGCACCAAACTAGATGGACAAAGCCCTTTCCTGTTCTTATGGAGCTTCCATGGCAGGGGCAGTAGACAATTCGCAGCTCACATTTGGTGGCTGTCCACCACATGCCAGGCCCTGTTGGAGCACTTTTCATATAGGCTCCCTCAGTGGGGGTACAGTTCACATCCCGAGAGGCAGTTCTCCCTTGGGCAGGATGTATGTATGGCATGTTGTAAGATTTAGCATCTCTGGCTCCTGCACCCTGTTTCTGAAGCAGCCTTTCCCATGCCCAACTCTGGACATTGCCATATCCCTAAATACTCACTCACAGTTAAAAATGCCCCATTAGGATGTGATGCTGTCCCCCAACAGAAACACAATATGAGCACAGGCCGGACAGCTCAGTTGGCTAGAGTGTTGTCCAGAAGTACAGAGGTTGCTGATTCAATCCCCGATCAGGGTACACACAGAAACAGCTCGATGTTCCTGTCTCTCTGTTTCTCTCTCCCTGCTTCTCTCTAGTAAAAAGAAATGAAGGAAGGAAGGAAGAAGGGAGGGAGGGAGGGAGGGAGGGAGGGAGGGAGGGAGGGAGGGAGGGAAGGAGGAAGGAAGGAAAGACAGATTACATGATCTCATTTAATCCTCACAGCAACCTTGTGAAGCTGGTTCTGTTACTGATCCCCATTTAACAGATAGTGAAATTGAGGCACAGAGATGTTCAGCAACTTCTTCAAGACCACACAGTAGGAGTGATGGATTTGAACCCCAGGAGCTTGGTTTCAGAGATAACCCTCTTCATCGCTTTACAAACAAGCCTCTCAAACAAGCTCAGAAACTGGAAATTTTAAGCAGGGAGGGATGCTCTACTGAAAACACATGAAGATGATGTGATAGAGGGAGGAAACGCTTCCTGTGTATAAAGCATTGTACTGACCCAGCAGGAAGAAGAGAGCGTTATGAGAAGCAACTGCGGGCCCCTCGCAGTGCTTTACACACAGGCACTGTGAACGCACCATGAAGACTCTTGAGGGGGAGGCACTGTGCACAGAAGAGATTTGTACTTTAGTGAAACCCTCTGCCCTTAGAGGGAATGCTCTGCTTAGTGAGAAATGATTATTTATGTGGAAGTCACTCACCAGGAGACTCACATGTGGCACAGAGGAAAGGCAATGCGGAGCAGGTCCAGTTCTGGGAAGGGAAGGAACCCTCTTTCTCTCTCCACATCCAACCAGCGGAAAAGTAATTATTGACTTCCTGCAGTGCGGATCTGAGCCGGCAGTAGTGGGGAAGCTGTGCAGGCCGCGCTGTGTGTAGTGCCTCATTGCAGCTGGCGTCTAGTAGGCATTCAAACGGCGGATGAATGGAAGGATGATAAATCGTAGGATGGAGGGAAGGAAGGAAGGAAGGAAGGGAGGGAGGGAGGGAGGGAGGGAAGGAGGAAGGAAGGAAGGAAGGAAGGAAGGAAGGAAGGAAGGAAGGGAGGGAGGGAGGGAGGGAGGAAGGGAGGGAGGGAAGGAGGAAGGAAGGAAGGAAGGAAGGAAGGAAGGAAGGAAGGAAGGAAGGAAGGGAGGGAGGGAGGGAGGGAGGGAGGGAGGGAAGGAAGGAGGAAGGAAGGAAGGAAGGAAGGAAGGAAGGAAGGAAGGAAGGAAGGAAGGAAAGGAGGGAGGGAAGGAGGAAGGAAGGAAGGAAGGAAGGAAGGAAGGAAGGAAGGAAGGAAGGAAGGAAGGAAGGAAGGAAGGAAGGAGTGGGTGAATACATGGACTGAAGATGGACAAATGAACGGATAAGATTTTGTGTTAGCCCCATATGGACCTTCCAGTTACAGGGGCCAGATATATTCAGGGGCCAATTCAAGAAATTCAATAAAATTAAGAGCTAAATTACAAATCAATATCAATTCTTAAAAACATTTATCTTTTCTCAAATGAAGTCAAGAATAGGGAGAGCATTTTCCATCACTTTTCTTGGTCGGCCAATGTAAACAAATGTGTTAGGCCCTCTGCCCTCTCAGTACATCTTAGACACTTGAAGGGAAGAGCTAAGATTTGTTGAGAACCTACTGTGTGTCTGGAATTCAGCAGACATAATGGTTGAATTTAGTTTTCAAAATAGCCCTGCATTTGACAAATGAGGGAGTCGGGGCAGCTCAGACAGGTGCTGAGCTGGAAATCAAACCAGGACCTTCTGTTTGTTTCCAGCCTCCATTCCTCCCCGGCACACACAGAAAGCAACAAGTCGGACAGCATGTGCTCAGGCAGCAGATCCGTGTGGCCGCGGCCTCAGTGTGACTCACCTATATGGTGGGTTATCTCATGGTGTGACGCATGGCCTGGCAAGAGACCCCAGGTTGAGGAGACGGAGGAGAGGGTTAAAGAGGAAGGAGCCTCCGTTTGTTTCCACCGTGGAGCCCAGAGAGGGCGGCTCCGTCAGCCACAGGACAGTTAGTCACTGCAGCACAGCACGGATGGGAGCACAGGGCTGGGTTGGGGCTGTGGGAGTGAGCAAACTCCCGCCAGGGAAAGACAGCTCGGGCCCCAGACTCTGCCGGGAGAATGGAGGGGTGGGAGAACGGTGGGCTCCCCTTCTCCTGCCCCTGGTTGTTTCATTGCTCCTCCAGGTCTAACACGTTTTAGCTGCGGGGAGGAGGGCGGAGGGAAGATGCCAGGGGACGAGGAAGAAGGAAAAAGAAGAGGGCCTTTTGTCTTTGAAGGCAAACAGATCTTGTGTTCTTACTGCAGCTCCTCCTTGTCCTAGCTGTGTGATCTGGGCAAGTCACTTTCCCTCTCTGAGCCTCTCTTCTTGCCTCGCTGGGTTGTCTTAGAAATTAGCCAAGATACCATATGTGAAAATGCTGGGTCAGGGCTGGCTCAGGGTAGGTGCCCAGGAATTGGCTCCTGTTTTCTCTCAGCCACCCCACCCCCCCAGCTGAACCTGATGAAGGGAGAGAGAAGTGTTCATCTCTGGCGAGGCCCAGGAGGTCTGAGCCCTCGCTCCTGGCCAGCTGCCCCTGTTCCTGCCTGCCTTCCGGTGGGCTTGGCTGCCCTCACCAGGATGCTTCTGCCCACCCAGGGGCAGAGACCACAAGTCATGACAAGTAGCGCCTAAGAGGGGCTGCTTCATGGACACGGAAGGTGGACCCTCAGGGAGGAGGAGGCTGTCCCATGAGGGGCACAAGGCTGGTGTGGGTCCCACAGTTGGGAATGAATGACCGATCCAGGCCCAGCCCCAGGACTGTGGGCCCCTCCTGCGGTGCTCGTCCCCAGCTCCCTTGCCCCGTTGCCCCCTTGGCGACGTCCGTGTGGTGCTGCACGGTGTGGGAGCCTCCCAGATGTGGGTCCCAGGAATCAGTGAAGGAGGAAATGCGAGAGCTCAGGCCTGTGGTGTAAGGGTATGTGTATTAATGTTTGTAGAGTGAGCAAATGAGTCGAGATGACACCTTGCCCAGAGCCAGGCTCTCTGTACATGTTAGTTTTCTCTTCTTCCCCACTCTCTGCACCCAAAAACACTGTTGTGGGCTCACCCTGTGGGGCTGGAGACAGAACTGGACAGTGTTGTTGCAGAACCTTGTTGAGCTTCCCAAGGTCTATTCCCTCCCCACCGGCCACCCAGGTCCGCCAGGTGTGGCGACATGCAGGACATGGTGGCGCTACAGGGGGTCCTCGTGGGTCCTGCCCCACCCGAGTGCACTCATCTGCTTCCTGGCCACCCCACCCTCGGCAGGCGTTGCGACAGCTGCTTTCTGGGTGGCCTTGGAGGCAGAGGCTCGGAGCCGTGGGGCCTGGGAGCACCGGCGATGGGGGACACGGTGACAGTGCCCGTGTCTTCATCCTGTCTACTGGCCAGCAGTATGGTTCAGTGGAGGGAGTATGGGGGAATCGTAAGATCTAGCTTTGAGTCCTGGATCTGCTACTTTTTAGCTGTGTGACATTAGACAAGTTACTTCCACTCTCTGATTCCCTCTTCGTCATCTTTAAAATGAGAAGAGACAACTTCCTGCTTGCTCCGTGGTTGCCGGTGGGGAGGGCTGCTCGTTCCTGGATGTTGGGGCGGCTGTGAAAACACTTGGGAGACATCTGAGTCGCGGCCGTGTGGGAATGCGGTCACGGCCCCTGTCCTCTTGCTTCCGGAGCAACCTGGGCAGCCGGACTTGAGTCTGGACCTCAGGCAGGTCACACGGCCTCTGAGAACCTTAGTTTTTCTCATCTACAGAGTGGATGTGATCACACTGTCTGCCTCTCTAGGGTCATCTGTAAGCATATCAGAAAATATCAAGAGTCTGTGGTTGAGAAGCCCTCAGTAAATATTCGATGGATTTGGGTGCAGTTGTGGAGAGAGTCTGGAGAAGCCCAGACTTCCTTCCAAGAGAGCCAGATGGGGCGGGAGGGGAGTGTTGATTCTTTCTCTCACGAGCCCAGCCGAGGATGCGTTCCTCGCCCTCCCTGAGCCTCGGTGTGCTCATCTGCAGAGTTGCTTTTGCCCGGCACCCAGCGCTCAGTCGACAGTTGCTGGGACAACCTGTCATTCGGTTGCCTCTGCTACTAAAAGGAGTGGTCCGCAGAGATGGAGCCTCCCTCTCTGGGTCACCCCTCCTTGAGAACAAGAAATCCTCTCTGACCTAACTCGGCTCCTGACAAAGTGCTCCCCCAGCTCCAGTGTGTCTCTGAAGCTAGAAACGGGGAGAGACAGTCAGACAGACTCCCGCATGCGCCCGACCGGGATCCACCCGGCACGCCCACCAGGGGCGAAGCTCTGCCCACCAGGGGGCGATGCTCTGCCCCTCCGGGGCGTCGCTCTGCCGAGACCAGAGCCACTCTAGCGCCTGGGGCAGAGGCCAAGGAGCCATCCCCAGCGCCCGGGCCATCTTTGCTCCAATGGAGCCTTGGCTGCAGGAGGGGAAGAGAGAGACAGAGAGGAAGGGGAAGGGTGGAGAAGCAAATGGGCGCTTCTCCTATGTGCCCTGGCCGGGAATCAAACCCGGGTCCCCCGCACGCCAGGCTGACGCTCTACCGCTGAGCCAACCGGCCAGGGCCTCCAGTGTGTCTCTGAAAGAGGCCGGCTTCCTGGAGTTTCCCGGTCACCAGCACTGATGGCCCAGCGCACGTGATCTCCAGCTAGAGATGTTGAAATCTTACTCCGGGCTGCCCGGAAAGCCCCGCGGCTGAGGCTGGACTGGGGCAGGGCCAGCGAGGGCTCCCTGAGTCTTGCCACATGGCCATCTATTCGGGTTCTCTTTTCAGACGTTCCTGTTTCCTCTCCAAGGAGTAGTGGGCGGCTGAGGGATTTCGGGCTTCCGGTGGCTGTGAGATTATTCCAAGCACATACCGTCATAAGCATGCTGTCTTTGGGGAACTGCATGAAATGTTGTGGTTCGGTGGCACCATGGTCCATCGCAAACTGAGCAAAGATGCTGGAGCCCACCGTCTTGTGGCTCTGAGCACCGATGTGGCAGCTTTCTGCTCCCAGGTTTCTTGACACGGTTTGTAGGGCCCAGAAGGGCAGGCAGCTGGCTGTTTGTGGAGTAACTGTGAATCCTGATGGCATTAGCTTACAGGCTGTAAAGAACATTGTCCTGTTTCGCTGATGAGGACACTGAGGCGCAGTGAGGAGAAATGACCGACACCAGGCAGTACAGTTCGTAACTGGAACCCCGGGGCTGTCTGGCCACAGAGCAGCTGGTCTCAGCCTGGGCTTGTTGGTGCTTCTCTGCTGGGTCCTTGTCCAGGTGCTGGCAGCTAATTGCGTGGCTTTGAGCCATTTGCCAGTGACTCCAATTTCTCTCTCTGTCCTGTCAGAGGTTTGGCCTAGCTCAGTATTTCTCAAATCTTTCCACAGTATTTCTCAAATTCTTTCCATGAAATTCTTGGGAGTTTTGTATTTTCCCTTAAACATTCTCATAACATTTTGTATACTTCTCCATGACTTTATCAGGGTTTATTTTAAATATTTTTTTAATGTTTCTCTTGCCCCGTAAATCTCCAAGTAGACTTGATGCACTGAGACGTGCCGAGTACCCCCGGCACAGCGCTAAAGTCCCCCACCTGGGCTGACTGCCTGCTCCTGCCCGGGGCAAAGGCCTGGGGCAGGCCTGCTCCGAATGGGACCTCCCTCCTGTGGGCAGCCTGTGACTCAGGCTGGGCCGGAGCAGGATGGAAGAGAACCCTGGCCTCCTGATAGCTGGCTAATGTCAAATTTCAGTGTTAGTGTTACCGGCTGTGATTGAACAAATTGCATGCCTGAGCTTCCTGTCCTCTATAAACATGGGCATGGATCTAGAGCCGGCATCAAGATTATGGTGGCATGGAAGAGAGCAGAGGTAGGAAAGATTGTGCACAGGACCTGGCACGAGGGACAGGCCAGGACAGGTTAATGACACCTGCTATATTTTAGAACTGCAGGCTTCACGAATCTGTAAGCCATTTCCCCACTAAAAGAAATAAAGAAGAAAAAATAAACCCTTTAACAGAAATATCTTCCCCTAAGTTTTGTCACAAGCCTGAGGGTCTCATGGTCACCAAGGCCTTGGGTTAAGGCATTGACAGCCCTTATTAAAATACAGTTGTGCCTGACCAGGCGGTGGTGCAGGGGATGGAGCATCGCTCTGGGATGTGGAGGACCCAGGTTCAAAACTCCAGGGTTGCTGGCTTGAACAAGAGGTCACTGGCTCAGTTGTAGCCACCACCCGCCCCCCCCCCCCCCCCCCCGTCAAGGCACATATGAGAAAGTAATCAATGAACAACTAAGGTGCTGCCATGAAGAGTTGATGCTTCTCATCTCTCTCCCTGTCTGTCTGTCTCTATCTGTCCATCTCTCTGTCTCTCTTGCTTAAAAACAAATGCAGTTGTTACGCAGAAATGCTAGGGCTGAGTTTTGATTAGCCATGGGACTTTGGCAAGTTGTGTCTCTGCGGAGCCTCCGTTCTTCATCTCTAAACCAAGGGTGCTAATGCAGATGAGCTGCTGTAAACAGGACTCTTTTCAAGGCACTCAGAGGTTAGGGGACAACAGATGATCAATGGGCCATTGTAGCCCTGCACACTAAGTCCAATGACACGAGTCTGTCATGGGTCCTTTGGGGACACAAAGATGTACCAACTCAGGCTTGGAAAGCCAGAGAACTTTCATGGCAGAGAGAGGGGTCCCATCTGAGATAGGAAGGCCAGCAGAACTCGGCCAAGAAAAATAGGACTGCGGGAGTATTGCCAACAATGGGAACCGAGGAGGGTTGCCCAGGCACCGTGCTGAGCTCCTCCCTGGGCAGACGGTGTCTCAGTTCTCTGGACAACCCTGCTGATAGTTGCTATTCACCCCACTTTGCAGATGAAGAAACTGAATTGGGGTAGGCATCTCGCCTGAGGCCACCAAGTTTGTAAGCAGCTCAGCTGGGCTTTAACCACAGGCCAGTCAGAACCCAGAGTCTGTGCTCGTAGGTGGACACTCACACTCAAGAGCTGGGAACGAGGGGCCGTGTTTCTCTGGGCATACAGGCAAGGGTAGGGAAGCCCTTACTTTGTGGTTGGTGCCTGGAGGCTGGTTGAGGTGGGCACCAGGATCTGAGAAGTGGGGGGCATGGCTAGTGTCCAGAGGAGTCAGCCCTGGGGGGGACACAGGGCCTCAGCCAGCCACCACATCAGCCTAGCCGTGTAGAGAAAGAGCCAGAGCCCCTTCCAGTCCTTCAGTACTTGCCTCCAGGCCTCACCCTCCTGATGGGTGTTATAACACCCCACCTGTGCGCGGGTCCACTGCTTCTTTCAGACTCTGAGCTGCTCAAGAACACACACGCGGTCTTCTCCGTGCCTCTCCCTTGGGCATCCGTGGTCTCAGAGGCGATAAATGGTTGCTGAAGGAAGCTAAAACTCTGTGGCCTGGGGCCTACTATTTGCTTGTAGTAAATGCTCCTCAAGTATTTGGGGCAGAAAGGGTGACATGTAGTTCAGCTGCTCATTTCACAGATGAGAAAGTGGAGTCCAGAAAGGCGCATTTCCTCAAGACTCCTGTTCGGATTGCATGCTGTTCCTCAGTTGCACTGTTTCCTTGGGCAAGAAGGGTCTGAGCGAGCAGTGTGCCCCTCCCTCTTCTTGAAGCCGGGGTGGGGGGGGGGTCTTGCCAACCCCGGCACATCCACCTTGCACCCTCCCAGGGGAGCTGAGCATTTGGCATGTTGCTGAAGGAGCTTGGCCTGTTATCTCATGCACAGGTGACGCACCTTCCGAGGTTCCGTAGAAGGGAGGGTCTCTGAGCCGCGTGGGGACCCACTGAGATCTGGATAGTGGACTCCTGTCTGAGTCCCTGACACGGTGGCTGTAGAGGCCTTAAGCCTATGTACTCCTTGCTCCTATCAGGAGTGGGATCAGAATTAGGGACTCTCAATTGCCTCCTATGTGGGAGCCTGAAGGGCTGTTGTGATGCCATGGGCTCTCAGACACCCTGGGCGGACGCTGGCTGCGTTGCTGGCCTCTAAACAGGGAAGGTGTCTCTTCGGAGGCTGTGACTCCCCCGCATAGCCTACAAATCATTTTTTAATGAGTTGTCACTTGGACAATGGGTCTAAGTCTGGGCCCTGATTCAGTGTTGTTGCCTCCCCCCTTCTATGCTTTTTCCCCCTCTCCTGCTTGCTTTCTTCTCTCTCCAGCCTCCACTTACTGGAAGCGAAATCAGTGCATGAATGGCAGGGAGGGCGGGAGGCTCGGAGACAAAGAGAAGGCTTTGTCTGGCAGTGAATTTAGATAGCATGTGGGTGGCGAGAGCGTGCAGACTTCCTTCATCCGCCTGTCACGGAGCTTGCCTTGTGTTGGAGGAGAGGAGACGGGTTTAATCCTCTGGCAATGCCTGGGCCCCACATTACGGGGCTGGAAAGAGGGCCCCAGCGTGCCGGCCCCTGCGGGAGAGGGGCAGAGTGCTAGCATTTCGCTAGTTGAGGGAAGGCTGTGAGGAGCGTCTGGGTGCTTCTATTTTAGAGCAGTGAGTTTGTGCGTGGGATGATGCTGGCCTGTGTGGGTTCCGCTCCTCATGATATCCAGACTCCCACACCATTGCCTCTCAGTTTCCCAATACTACTTAGGGGACACTCACCCCTTCCTGCTCACACTGCTAAATGGATTAAATCAAAGTAGAGAAGTGAATCTTCAGTCCCACCCCCACCAGCACTGTACTCTTCCTCGCCGTCATCACCATCGTGCGTCATCCTCACCATCATAGCGAGCATGTGTACATCACCTACTGCATGTCGGACGCTCTTGCAGTACTTAGAAATATGAAAGGACCTCCCATATAGTAGGCGCTCAATAGGTATGATTTGCAACAGACTCTATTTCTACTTTGTTAACGACTTGTTAGGCAAGATGATATCACCTCTCTGGGCCTCAGTTTTCTCATCTGTCAAATGGAGAGACTAATAGTACTTTCTGAAAAGGGTTGTTGGAGGTTTCAATGCATTGAAGCACATAAATACTCGAAAGAGGTCATGTGCTAGCAAACTATTTCCTGGTGCTGTTGGAGCATGTTGGTGGGAAGTGTCTGGATACCCGAAAAGTGATGCATTTGGTGTGACAAACATTCCACCTCACAAACAGCTTGCCCTGAATGCCCTATAAGGACCTGTTTTTTTGTTTATTAAATTTATGGGGGTGGCATTGGCTAATAAAATTATAGAGGTTTCAGGTGTACAATTTTATAATACACCATTTGTATACTGCATTGTATAATCACCACCCAAAGTCAGGTCTCCTTCCGTCACCATATATTTGTACTCCAAAAACAAAACACATCATTTCATCATTTTTTTTTTTGCCCACAGCCATAATTGTGATTTTTGTCTATATTCCACATCCCACCGAGTGGCCTCAGCCACCACCCACGTCAGTGGATATGGGCTGCTGCGATCGTCACTGCCCTCCAACGCCGCTCCCAGTCCAGGAGGACCAGCGCCATTGCGTTTTCCCCTAAGTGTCTCTGCTGAGGCTCCCTGCTGCCCACCCACCTGCCCAGCCTCCCTCACACCCCCTCCTCCCCTTGGAACATGTGGCCACCTCCTCTCTAGCCTCCTGGCTTCTCTCTCCTCCTTCCCGGGCTGCCTTCTACCCCGGTGGCCCAGTGGGTCTTTCTGAGTCACAGATAGAGCCTCCTAACTCTTCTGCTGAACACGCTTCAGTGAAAACAAGTGATCAGTCATCAGAATTCTTCGTGGCCGTTGGCAGTGTCCAACACCAGCCCAGACCCTGAGCACAGGAGGGATGACTGGAAACATGTGCCAAGAGGCCACTCCTCGTCTATCCACTGAGAGAATGTTTGTCATTTGCCTTCTCTGGGCCAAACGCTATGCCATGCATGTGCCAGCTGGCTTACTGATTCCATCTGTGAGAGGTGTTGCTGTTTCATTCTGTACACAAGAAACCAGAGCCCCGAGAGGTCCACTGGCTAGTGTGTGTGGTAGAACCTCAATTCTGATGCTGTGGTCTCTGAGGCCAAAGGTGCCATCCACTCACTACTGCGGGTGACAGAGACCCAGCGGGCCTGGTGGGTGCAGCCTCTGCTCCCTGTCCAGAAACAACAAAATGAAGGGTGATGTGGGAGCTGGGATGGGATCGGATGTGAAGAATAGTGCTAGAGGCAGTGGGGTCCAGACCGTATCCTGACCAGCTGTGAGGGAGGGAGGAGCCTGGGCCTGGGTAGAGAGCGTGAGCTGGGGTAGATTCGGCATAGATGCCCTACGCCAAGATGGACAGGGGGCCAGGGTAAGGACAGAGTGGGGCAACTGGAGGAGATAAGAACAGGCTGAGGCCGACAGGCACATAGAGAAAGGCCATGGGTAGAGTCTCCACCCTCCACTGTCAAGCTCTTTGCTTCTTACAGTAATTGCCACTTAGCACCTGGGCGTTGGGCAATTGACTCTCAACACTGGGCTTCAGAATCCAAGGACATCCCATCCCTTGGCTCTCCCTTGGCTTGTGCCCTCCTCCTCTTCTCTCCCGCCCCCATCACTTGGTCTCAGCACTGCCCTGCATGGCCTGTGGCACAGGGCAGCCGGGAAGATCCCAGCAGTCCCTGGAGGTGATGACAGTGAAGGCTTGGGTCATCAGCACCAGCATGAAAGCTCACTGCCACAGCATTTCCTGCGTGTGACCTCCCAGAAGGCTCTGACTGCGTTCCGTTTACAAGATGAAGCATTGCTTCTGCCAGTTTATTTATTCTGTGAACAAATACCGGCTACCTAGTCTGTGCCAGGCCCGGGGCTGGGTCCTGGTAACTCTGAGGACTAGGCGGACTGGGGTACCCTTGCCATCTGTAGGGGCTGGAAACCAGGATACCCTGTGCCCTCCTGCCCACCCTATGTCTCACCATAACCCCAGTGGTGGCTCTCTGGCGAAGACAGGTCTGTGGACAGTGTAACTTGCTGTGCGTAAGGGCAGGAGTTCTGTGGAGGGACAGCCAGGCCCAAGCAGGAGGTCTGGTCCTAGAGCATGGTGCTCTCTGGTCCGGGCACTGGCTGATGGGGAGTGGGAAGAGCTGTAGAAGGGAAGGACTAATTTAACCCAGGCCAAAAGCTCAGCCGGAACACATGGTGAGCATCCTGCCAAGAGGCAGGGCTGGGACAAGGGTGAGGGTGCACAAGCCATGCAGTCCTCGACTCCTGGCATGGCCGTTCCTCGCCCACCGGCCCTCGGCTGCTTTCCTCCGCTTTTGTGTGGCCACATGAGCACCAACACCAGTGGCCTTTCCTTGGCCACCTCCCCTGGCACCTCTGCTTCTCACCTCTTGTCTGGGGCTTTGTCTCTGCATGCTGCCCTCCACTAGCTTTCTGCTCACCGGGTTTCTCAGTTCAAATCCCAGCTCGTTCATTTCCTGGCATTGTGACCTGGGGCAAGTTGTTTAACCTTAGGTTTCATAGCCACGGGATAGGGGAGATAATCGCTCCTTTCTCAGAGCTAATACTGTTAAGGATACAGCGGTCAACATAAGAGCCACTGGAAAAGCACCACTTCTCCACATCCTTCCTGTCTTCCATGACCCAGCTGGACCCTGCCCTGGTCCTTTGGTGCCCTGTCTCCAATGTGCTTTGTTGCCTCCTCTGCATAGCTAGTGGGCATACCGGGTGGATCCTGGTCAGGGTGCATGTGGGAGTCTGTCTCTGCCTCTCAGAATTCTCCCCCTACTCTTCTGCATAGCTAGTGGGCATACCGGGTGGATCCCGGTCAGGGTGCATGCGGGAGTCTGTCTCTGCCTCTCAGAATTCTCCCCCTACTCCTGCTGCTATGGCTGTCGCTCTCTGCCACACCCTCAGACCTCCTAGAGGACCAGGGCCACATTGTTTGTTTCTTCTCTATCCCCCACAGACTCCCAGAGTGCCTAGTTCAGGGTTGGACCCTTCCACAGAGAAACCATCTTGGCCAGTGGAGTCGTTCCCTTGTCTGACCGTATTTATGGAGAATGATTTTGCTATCTATTGCTCATGATAAATTACCCCCAAACTTAGCACTTAAAACAAATATTTCCATGGGTCAGGAATTCAGAAGCAGCTTAGCTGGGATGTTCTGGCTCAAGGTCACTTATGAGGCTGCAGACAAGATGTTGGCCAGGGCTGGGGTCCCAGGAAGGCTTGATAGGGGCTGGAGGACCCACTTCTGAGATGACTCCTCATGTGCTTGGCGTGCAAATGCCAGCTGTTGGCTGGGACCCGAGTTCCTCCCCCCATGGGCATCTTCACAGGCTGCTCGAGTGACCTCATGGTATGGCAGTTGGCATCCCCAAGAGAGTGACCTGAGAGACAGCAAGCTGGAAGCATGTCTTATGTGACTAAGCCTTGTTTTTATGGTGACCTATTAGTTACATTGGTCAGCTCTGTTCAGTGCAGAACTGTCCAGAGTATGAACACTGGGAGATGAGGCTCACAGGGAAGCATCCTAGAGTCCGGCCACCCCCAGCACCTACCATGTGGTGAGTTGATATTTCTGTGTCTGTCCCGAGTGCCAAGTATGGAGCTGCAAAGCTCACAGCTTCACAGGGGCTCATGAGACCCTGGATGGCTCGGGGCTTCTGGCAGGGCAGCTGCCACGGAGCTAGGCTGGAAAGCTGGTTAGGCGGGTGGCCTGGAACTTCTTGAGGACAAAGAGGTACCTCAGGATTAAGACCCAGGACCCTGGTCTCTCACACCAGCGCCTTTACCCACCTTCTCTGCTCATTCAGCTGATGCCCAGAGCCGCCTCCCTGCTCTCTGGGGTACTGTGTCAGGCTGTGTCTGTTTCCCACAGTCAGACCCATTCCAAGATGAGCTGTGTGTCATTCGAGGAGGTAATGAGTGCTTTGGCCTCCAGGTGTGCAGGTGCTTGCTGCATAGCCACTGGGCAGAAGTGCCACCCAGAGCAGATTCTGACAGGACAGCTCTGGGCCCTGCATTTCTATGATGTCCTTGCTTTCCTTGTGACCTGTCAGCAGGGGTTGGGCCCTTGCTCCTCTTTACAAACACACCCAGCTCCCCTCATTTAATCCTCTGAATGGGGCTCTGATCTATACAAGCTATTTCCTTCCCCCTGCCCAAACCTCCCACCTGTAGGGTCTAAGTGCCCGGAATCCTGGCTTCCCGCCCATGCCGCCCACATCCCACTTGGGAGCCCTCCCCAGATAATCAGGACCATTAGAGGCCTCCTAATGCCAACTGACCTCAGACCTGTGATGGGCCCTGTGCCGGCTGCCCATGCATTATTAACATGAAGAGAGCATGAGAGAACGGCTTGGATGTAATTCACCCTCTGTCCCCCATGCATTTGTTTCAGCACGTGTAGCAACCTTCAGGTGGCCCAATAATGCCCCCCAATCTGCCCTGGGGGTGAGTGCTGACTGGGGAGCTGGCTCTCCAGGTGCTGGGCACCTGCAGCAGGAGGAGCTGGCAGCACTGACACTAGGAATGCCAGACAGGGCAGCAGGCCTGGCGCATGCAAGTCAGGGAGGGGAGCAGGTTGAAGGGTCAGTTCATCTACTCACTCTGCAGGGAGGGGGGCTGAGGCTGGAGGAGGGAAGGACTAGATGTTCAAGGTCACAGTGTGGGGGCGGCAGAGGCCCAGGCTCCGGGTGTGTCCCCCCCCCCCCCCACTGAGGCCTCCTTGAGCTGAACCTTGTCAGCTCTGAGACCTTAGACAGGGCCCCAGGAGAAGGTAAGATGAGAGCTCCCTAATCTGCAGTTGCATTTCCTAAGTTTCAAATCGCTCATCTCTGAAGGGCTACAGGACACCGGCTAGGTCACTTATCCTTTCTTGGCCTCGGTGTCCTCATCTGGAATGTGGGCACAATTATGCCTGCCTCCCTGCCTCCTTCCCCAGGCTGATATGAGGCTAAGAGCAGTAGTAGCGGACCAAAGGAAGAACAGAAATTCACATGAGGACATTTCAATTTTATGTCAAAAGCAAGAACACACCTCTTTCCTGGTCTACAGCACCTTATACCTTTCAATGCAGAATCAGCAGGCTGACCTATAATTAAATTGAAGTAATAAGAGAAACAGGGACAGTGGCTGTGAGGCCCCAATGATCACAATATTTAGAAGGTCCTGGTCTCAGCATAGCCCTGCTACCTACAAGCTAGTGACCTCGGTCACAGCCCTTCTTCCGCGTTCTCCTCCCATTCTCCTTCGGTAAAATGTGTAGGGAGTGGGGCGGGGGGAAACGCGAACCTCTCTAAGAATACCCCAGCTCGAAAGTCATTGGGAGCTCATTCAAACTAAAAGGTAAATGACTGAAATTAGGTACTTTTCTAACAGCAAGTGGGGAAGAGGTTCAGAGTCCTGGGAAGCACGTGGGATTTGGAAATAGAAGGTGGGGATGAGGGCTGTGAGGATAAGCTTCACCAGCTTTCTTTTCTTTTCTGAGGCCCAGGGCCTGCTCAGTTTCTTCCCCATTTTGCAGACCCCTAGGCTGAGGTCTAGCGAGTTGAGTGAGTTGTCTCAAGTCACAGAACCAAGGCGAGGGATAAAATGGGCCCAGGTCCATCTAGTCCTTCAAAGGTAATGTAGGAATTAGATGGGCAAAGAAAGGAAAGGGGGTGCCGATGGCAGCTCACCTCTGACCTCTGTGGGTTCTCTGCAAAGTGTGTCCCCTCCAGGATTTCATTTCCTTCCCACAATCCTCCAGGGAGGTGGGTGTTTATTATCTCCATTTTATAGACAGAGACATTGATGTTTAGGCATGTGAGCAGAAGCCCTGAGGGTGAGGCAGCCAGTGGGCTGACTTCTGGTTGTTCCTGGATGACTGGGGGGGGGGGGGTCTGTGCAGCCTGAGTAACCTCCAGTCAGTGTGGAAGGCTGTGACTGAGAGCGAGACTGTAGCCACACAGAGGCAGGTCACCCCACCTGCAGCAGTAGCTGCCCTCTATGCAAATGTGGCAGAGAAACCCCCTTCTTCCCCACCCTGTGACACCTTCACCAAAGCAGCTGCCCTCACTCTAGGCTTGGCTCCCAGGCCAGATCAGTCCACGAGAGCCGTGACCTTCCCCTGGGTAAATTCCCCAAGTCTATCTGGAGGCTGACACCGTTCTAGCAAAAGTCTGCCTGAAGAAGGCTTAACAGGTGCTAACAGAAACATCCTCAGCAACATGCCTGTATCATTTCTAGCCCATCTGAGCCTCTCTGTGGGCCTTGGATCAGAGAGCCCCTCACCCTATAGAGACAAGTCCAGCCTTCCGCATTAGCGCTGTGCCCAGACACTTCACCCCCTGCCCTGCCTCGTGCCTTTGCTCCTGCTGTTTTCTTCACCCCTTCCCCTGTCCAGCTGTGCTGACACCTCGGCAGAGCCAGCCCCCCCCCCCCCGCCCAACACTGAGTGCCCCCCCCTCGGTGTTCCCTGTCATCACAGTGCTGCTCCTGCCCCGGTAGAGTGGCCAGCTCCCCGCCTGGCTGGGCACCACTGGGCCGAGGCTGATGGATTTGTGCCTGGCTCTGGACTGAGTGCTTGATACACAGTCTCATTGAATCCTCAGGACATAGAAGCTGGGGTGCTCCTTGTTCTCGCTTTACAGACGAGAACCCTCTCTGAGAAGGGTGCTCAGAGAGGTCAAGTTACTTGCCTGAGGTGACACAGCTGCAAGCAGGAGAGCTGGGATTGGGAGCGGGGAGGCTGTGTCAGCAGAGCCCATGACTGGGAATAAGATTGGAGCTTCTTTAGCCTTTTGTAACTATGGCCAGCAGAGCACAGAGTGATTAAGACCAGTAAGTGCCAGATAAATGCTTGAGGAGGAATGAGACAGTGAGGCACCCCTGCAGGCATGCTGCTGTCTGGGCACGGCCCCTCTAAACCACCAACTGCTCCCCCAGGCACAGTCCAGTTTCCCTGGGGCCATTCTCCCTGCACAGGGCTGGCTCAGGAACACCCCTGCCAGCTGAGTTATGGGCTCAGGGTGGTTTATTCCCACTTTACACCAAGGAAACCAAGGCCCAGGGCGGTGTAAGCAATCCCAGCGCCTCCCAGCAGGAAGTGGTCGACCCACCATCCAGCCCGGGGTTCTGGGCTCTGCATCAGTGCTCTGGCCGGAGGCGACCTTCCTTACCGAAGCCATCGCGCTCCTCTGGCCTGAGGTGAGGAGGTGACAGTGGCACGGGGCAGTTGGCCAACTGCGTCCCCCCCCACCCCCTTCCCGCCACGCTCCTGTCTCTGAGAAGAGAGGAAACACCAGGCTGTAGGGGATTCCTCTGCCAGCGCCGCACCCCTCCGCCACTTCCTCTGGACACTCTCGTTTTCTTTGTCACTTGTTTTAGTTTCTGCTTTTCTTCCCTCGTTCCTTTTTTCAAGGCTACTTTCATATCCGTTTGCCAGTGTCTCCCCCGCCCGCCTTCACCCGTCCTTTCCACTCACCCTTCCCTCTACCCACCCAGGGATGCCCTGTGGCTGGGCCTGCCTGGGCCTCCCTTCCTGGCTGAGGTTCCTGCCAGAGTGGGGGCCACGGGGTGGGGGTGGGATGGGGTTGGGGGGTAAGGGGCCAGCACCTAGCGGGAAAGCCGAGGTGGCTGCAGGTGGCCCTGAGAGTCCCCCCATTCTCTGCTTAGCCCCTCTGGCCTCAGGCTTCTTCCCATCTGTGAAATGTGAGTAAGAATATCAGGCTTGGAGGATGTGAGGAGAAAACGAGAGGGAGGACACGTGTAAAGCTCAAAAACCGATGTTGAGAAAACCTCAGTAAGTAGCAGTTCTGTGTCTGCAGGATCTGCTTCTGGTTCAGCCTCCTACATCTGTGGTCATCCCCAACACGTCTTCACTGGGCCCCACACTTCGCCTGGGCTTCCTGGACTGAGCCGGCCATGCCTGCGGGGAGAGGTCTGCGAAAGGAGGAGCGGATTGTCAGTTAAGCCCTCTGAGTCCTATCACCCTCCACCCAGAGCAGGTGTCTCCCTCACCAGGCCCAGCGCACCAGCCTTCTTCCTGCAGACTACCAATGGCGAGTAGCTTGGTACCCCCCAGGGCAGCCCATCTATGGTCACATGGCTCTGCTAGTTAGAAGGTTCTTTTTTTTTTTTTTCCTTTTCCAAGTTGAGAAGAGGAGAGATAGAGAGACAGATTCTCACATGCTCCCTGACCAGGATCCACATAACAGCCCCCATCTGAGGCCATGCTTGCAAGTGAGCTATTTTTAGCACCTAAGGCTAAGCTCCACAGAGCCATCCTTGGTGCCCCGGGTCAACATTCAAACCAATCAAGCTTTGGCTGCAGGATGGGAAGAGAGAGAGAGAGAAGAGGGCGGGGTGGAGAAGCAGATGGTCGCTTCTCCTGTGTGCCCTGACCTGAGACTTCCACACGCCGGGCTGATGCTCTACCCCTGAGCCAGCTGCTAGAGCTAAAATGTTCTTATTTCTAGTGAGCTGAGATCTGCTCGCCTTTACTTTCGCCCTTCACCGTTAGCTATTGTTCCAGATGTTCGAATAGTGCACTTGCACAACTCCAGAGTTGCCCTAGCCCCTCAGCCCCAGCCTGAAGGGAAGCATAGCATAGTTAAGCTCTTGGACTCTAGAGCCCAGCTCCCCCAACTCAAATCCTGGCATGGCCCTTTGTGACATTGTGCCCTGTGTGCCTAAAATAGGGCAACTGTTGGACTTCCATGACCATTATTCTTGTTCAAGACCAAAAACACCTACAATTCTTATTTTTAAATTGAGGTGTAATTGACATAACCTTTTTATTTTCAGGTATACAACATGATTTGATATTTGTAGATATTGAAAAATGATCACCACAATAAGTCTAATTGACATCTGTCATCATACATACTTACAAATACATTTCCTTGTGATGAAAACTTTAAAGATCTCTTAGCAACTTTCAAATATACAATACAGTGTTAACTATAGTCACCATGCTATACATTGTCCCTAGCACTTACTTACCTCGTAACTGGTAAGTAAATTACCATCTTCACCCATTTTTCCCAACCCGCACTCCTCACAGTTGTTAACAGCTACTCGAACGACGTCACTCCCAGATCCCTTCTAAGCCATGTTGCCTGCTCGGTTCTACTTGGCAGTTTCCTTCTTACAATTTGGAGAAGGTGCCTTGGCTCCTGGAGGCAGCCCCTCATCGGGGAAGGAGCCCCAGTTTTAGAGTGGAACTTGTGTTCACATCCCAGCTCTGCCTGGGCCTGAATTAGGCTGCACCATGGGCCTCATTCTCTAGGGCTTACATAAACGTTTGAGACATGAAAAGAAATTTAGATTTTCAAATATGAAAACAGCTGATCAAAATGATTGAGTTTAGTGATATATTCAAACATGATTAATTGTTTGGCTGGGTTTTATAAAACCAGCCCTCCCTTTGGGGGTCCCAGAGCTTCACCTTGCCAATGCTCCTGATTACAGCCGATCGCTGAGAAGTCAAGAGCCTGTTGTTCATCTTACAAGTTACTCACTGCAAACAATTTCAGCAGCAAACTTATTTTTAAAATTCAGGGGCTTTTTTCATCCAAAGAATACATTCAGAATGGAGATGTGTTTTCTATAATGTGGGAGAGGCCTCCAAAAGTAACAGCACCTGGGTCTTAGACAGGCCCCTTTGTCTCCGAGTCACTAGTTCTTCGCTTGCAAGATGGGGACAATACACCTGCTTCCCAGGGTTGTGGAGCCTAGCCTGGTCTCTGGGGGTGCCTGCCTGTCTATAGGGGACTGTTGGGGGAAGGGACAGAGGACTGGTGACCCTGGCTTCCATGCTGTTTCATACAGACACTGACTTGTTGGCTTTCTTCACTGGTCCTATATATCTGGGTCTTCCGTCCTAACCGGAGGGAGCAGTACCATTGGCAGCAGGTGATGGTTTGGGCTGTGGACGGTTCTGAGAGGTTGTCAGTTATTCCTCTGCTGCTGTGTCAGGCAGTTCCACACAAGCCCTTAAAGCTGAACATCCCTCTCTGGCAGTAGTAGGATTCAGTGGAAGAGGTGTCTCTGCTCTCTCACCTCCTGACAGTTTTGGTTTTTTTGGGTTTTTTTATGAGGAACCATCATCTCCTGTTATTGGGAGAGACTCGTGGCAGCGCTGGGGAAACACCGATGCTTACAGGTGATGCATTTCAGCCCCTCCTGAAATGTTCTTGGTCCAGGGATACAATTCACAGCCCGAGCGGTGCTTTCGTATGTGGCAGTCCTGCCTCGGGTGGGCTGTGTCATACAAAGGGGATGGAAAAGAGTGAGTCCTGGGTTTCGGTTCTGCCTTTCTCACCCACATGCTGTGGGACTACGGACAAGTCACTTGACCACTCTGAACTTTAGTTTCCTCCTCTATAAACTGGGAAACAAACAGCTGGCCATCTCTTCCCTGGGTCAATGTGAGACTAGGGGTGAGAAAGGTTTGGGGGCCTGTCATTGTGAAGCTGCAGGTGGAGATGCCTGTGCTCTTTGTCTTGGTGTGAAGACCCACCTGGCACCCTTCACTGACTTCTGCTGGCCCCAGCCTGACTCCCAACCCGGGCTGGCCCAGGCCTGGGTCGCCCCTATTGAGGAACAGAGCTACCCCATCTAGGACGGCACTCATGGCCTCAGATAAGACCCAGCAGGTGACCTCAATGCAGACCAGCTTTCAGCACCTCTATTTACACTCATAAATCCAATAGTTTCCCCTTTGTCCCACAGAGAAATCTTTTTTTTTTTTTTTTTTTTTTTCTTTTCATTTTTTCATTTTTCTGAAGCTGGAAACGGGGAGAGACAGTCAGACAGACTCCCACATGCGCCCGACCGGGATCCACCCGGCACGCCCACCAGGGGCGACGCTCTGCCCACCAGGGGGCGATGCTCTGCCCAATATGGCGTCGCCATATTGCGACCAGAGCCACTCTAGCGCCTGAGGCAGAGGCCACAGAGCCATCCCCAGCGCCCGGGCCATCTCTGCTCCAATGGAGCCTTGGCTGCGGGAGGGGAAGAGAGAGACAGAGAGGAAAGCGCGGCGGAGGGGTGGAGAAGCAAATGGGCGCTTCTCCTGTGTGCCCTGGCCGGGAATTGAACCCGGGTCCTCCGTACGCTAGGCCGACGCTCTACCGCTGAGCCAACCGGCCAGGGCCCACAGAGAAATTTTTTAAAGTAGAATTAAAACAAAATTGAATAACACCAGGAAAAAAATGCATCTCACAGACTTAATAAAAATAGTTATTTCTTCTGTTCCCTCATCACCCACTGTGTATGCCCATAATCAAAGACAGGGATGTGTTGAACCAGAGAGGGCCTTTGAAGTGACCCATATAACCCAGCCATTGGCACCTGAAACCAGAGAGGTTCAGGGGCTTGCCGAGGCCTGTGCAGGACACATGTGCGGAGCTGGGGTGGGGCTCAGACCGCTGCTTCTTCACGTGGCACCAGATGCCCCAGTGCTTCCCAGCCCACTGCTCAGGCTCTGTTCCATTTGCCCATTACCTGCTCCAGACTATGACGTCAACTCAGAACAGGACACCTACAGTATTCCTGAAAGGGCTAGTCAGGGTGGATGTGGCCAGATGTTCAGGAACCTCCTGAATGTGTGATCAGGACAAGGCTCTGTTCTTGGGTCCTCAGTTTTCCCATCTGCAGAATGGTGCTCTTGATGGGCATCTGGTTGGCAACAGTAGTAGTACCTGAAGAAAAGCTTATCCTGCTATTCATTCAGTTCTGGGCATTACATGGGAAGGCAGGACCTTCTCCCAGGGTCCAACCTCACCCACTGTCCTCAGAGGAGGACCACAGATCCTCAGGGGAGGAGCAGCCTTCTGGTGGGGGCTGGCGAGCACATAGAAGACTTATCTTGAAGGTGCATTTGCAAAGTAAGTACACTTTTTACCTCAATTTTATGCTAGTGCTATAGACTAAATGTGTTCCCCAAAACTTACTTAATAGGTGTGATGGCTTTAGGAGCTGGGACCTTTGGAGATGATTAGATCATGCGAGTGGAGCCCTTATGAATGGAATTAGTGCCTTTATAAAAGGGACTCAGCCCCCTTGCCTGTTCCACCGTGTGAGGACACAGCAAGAAGATGGCCATCTATGAACCAGGAGTGGGTCCTCACCAGACACTGAATCTGCCAGTTCCTTGATCTTGGACTTCCTGGGCTCCAGCACTGTGTGAGAGAAATTCCTGGTGTTCATAAGCCACCCGTCTATGGATCTCTATTCCAGCAGTGCACGTGGACTAAGACAGCATGCTTACTTAGAGTCGCTTTGGAAGGTGACTGTAGATGGTGTGGAAGGGGTGCAGAAGTCTATCCCAACACACTGCTTAATGCTACTCCTGCCAACCTGGACAGGGCAATCCACGCCTGGGCTGCCCAGAGGCTGCTGGGATCCCGGGCAAAACTAAAGGCTGCGTTCTCTGGGTGGAGAGGCAAACTCCAAGAGGGGTCGGAGTACCCTGCTGCTCATTCATGCTAAGGCCTGATCAGACCCCTCTCCGACCTTGACCAGCAGAGACCTCCAGGAGTGCTTTACCCCAGGCTCTGAAAGGTGTGCTGAGATGTTCACTGCTCAACTAGATTGATATCCGTCTCTTCCCAGTTTGTACTGTAGAACAAAATTATGGCTTAGAATGATCTCAATTTTACATTTTTTCTCCCGTTGGCTTTATTTAATCTTCTGGCACTGGCTACTGCTTGGCTGCTAATGAGTATACCAGGCAAAAAAAATGAAATGTACAAGTAGCAAAAAAGAAAAAATGTTAATAAGAATGATCAGAATCAGCCAATTCTGATGTTTCGCAGCATATTTTTTTTTATAGTGAATGTGCGTGTGTGGTTATGATTTTATGGTGCGAACACATTTTCTCCTAGTAAAATTGTTCCCAGTTCATGGGATGGAGCCAGAAACTTGGTGTCTCATGGAGTTCCCCCTAGAATTCCACTCCATGACTTCCAGTTCTGGCAATGGGATGAGAGGATGGAGATGGGGGTGGGGGCAGGAAGGAATGGGATGCCCCAAACTCAGGCCTCATTTCTGACACCCTACCCCATCCCATCCAGGGCAATCAAGGCCTGTTGACCCAAAATCTTTCAGATGTGTCCCCTTCCTCCCTTCTCCACTGCTAACAACCTTGTCTTGCATGGATATCTGTAGCTGCTTCTAACTGCTACCAACCTGCCCCTCCAATCTCTTGTCCTCAGTACCAGGAGGATCGTTCAAAAACATGAATCTGGTCACATCACCTCTTGCAAAAAAAAATCCTTTAGTAGTGCCTTGTGGCCGCCAGGGTTAAATGCCAAATTCCTTTAGGGTGGCTTACAGAGGCCCTCGGATCTCACCCTGCTCTCCTCCACCTCCACGGTACGGTCACCCCAGAATGTAGTGCAGCTCTGTGCCTCCAGGCCTTTGAAGATGCGGTTCCCTCTTCCTAGAAAGCCCAGGGCTTAGCCTCCCTCCCCCTGATTGGCAGGCATAGTTCCACCTCTGGCTGCCTCACACCTTGCGTAACAGGCTTTGAAAAGAGAATAATAAATAATGTAGGATATTCAGTGCTTGAATTGGGTGAGCCAGGACTTGATGAACACATTTCTTTCTAAATGAACCCAAAGCTGTTCTATGTCCAAACAGAACCAACATGTGAATGAATCATTCAATCTGTGGGATGTCTCAATGGAGAAAACTACGGCATTCCCTTCTTCTTTGGTCCTTTGGAGAGTTGCTGTCCGCGGCCTGGGAGCAGCCCCAGGGGCCCCGATCAGGGGTGGGGTTGTGAGCATACTAGGTTCACCTTGCTGATGATGGAATTCCCTGGCTGTGCTGAAGACTTTTCAGTCTCTGGGATGGAGGCCTGGGAGGATGGCTGAGGATAAGCGGGGGAGATGTAGGAAGGGCCGGATGGCTTGGAACGGATATTTGGCTCAAACCAGAGACGAGTCTTCTGTCTCAGAGCCTCTGGAGTGGCAGGTGTGGCTGAGCCCCATTACCCTCCACAGTCTGAGTCCTTGAAGGACTGAGAATAAACTTCTTTCCATCTCAGCTTATATTCTTGGTCTGTGCAACTTAGGAAAAGAGAGAGCATGACCTGATGGAGAGGCTTTGGAGGCTGAGAGTCAGGCACTCCTGGGTTCAAATCCTAGCTCTGCTACTTAACCAGCTACAGGTCTCAGGCAGGACACCGCACCTCTTCAAGGTTCAGGCCCCCAGGGCGGTGAAGACACGGCATCCGTCATCCCTCCCCCGCACCCTCCTTAGCTGCTATGCATTTAGGGTAAGGTTGAAGAAGGGCTCTGTGTGTCTCTCTCCAAAGCCTGATCACCTCATCATCCTTCTAATTCTGTGGCCTTTGCCCCAGAAAGATGAATGTCCCAGGAAACTCAGGGCTTTCAGATGAGCCTAAGCCTCCCTGGTGAGGACAGAGAAAGTAGCCAGAGACCCGCCCCCCCCCAGCAGTGTGGGGCAGCCAATGACTGCCTGTGGGTCAGGAATGTCCACTCTGGGGCAGTCCCTCCATGTCAGGGATACTTCCTTCTGGGAGACGGAAAAATTGAGGCACAGGAAAGAAAAATGACTTGCTTTGCTTAGGCATCCTCAGCTTTTTTTTAGAGTTATTTGAATGCATGAAGGAACTGCTGTTTGCGAGGTCAAGATGAAGACTGGTGGCACAAAGGGCTTCTTGCTGCGTCTTCCCACTCACGTCGTCCAACTTAGGAGAAAGCCTAAGTTGTCAATGGAAACCTCACTGTTGCTCTATTCCCTAACAGTCCCAACCTCTGTGCCTTTATACTTTCTTGTTTCGTTTTGTTTTCTTCTTGTAATGCAGTTCTTATACTGAGCAACTCATTCTATTTGGCTAAATTGTCCTCATCCTTCAGAGCTCAAATGACACCTTTCCCTTTCTCCTCCTCCAGGAAGTCCGCTGGGGTGCCTGGTTGCCCTTTTTGCAGCTGCTGTCCATGGCTGCTACAGGACAGTCCGACCCTCCGTTCCAGCTGTCTGGCTTGGTCTCTCGCTGTTATCAGGGTGTGTTTCTTATCAGTCTCACTTGGCCATGGGCTCGTGCTCTCCTGACCTCTGAGTAGGCCCTGGTTTCATCATTTGAGTCCAGCCAAGAGACAATTAAAACATGTACCTTAACCCTGAGCTAGAATCTTATGGAAACTTCTCTGCTTCCCTTCAGTCTTGCTTGGTTTCCACTACCCTGGGGTGAATCAAGGTCTTATGGACATAATCGCACATGTGTGTGTACATATATGTGTGTTTGTGAGAGACAGAGACAGAGGAGGAAATGAGAAGAGGAGGGGACAGGGCTCGTGCCAGGTCACACACGCCATGTTTCTGTTTCGAGGTGAGAGTGAAACAACCCTTATTCCCCATCAGCTGACATTCCCAGGCAGACCCTCTGTGGGACACTAAGCCTGCTAGCTAGGGCGGGTCAGCTGTTCAGATCCCTGCTGGGTCCAATCTCTGTCACCTATTCAGAGAGATACCAGTGTCCTTGAAGTTTCACTAATAATTATAACAACAACTGCAAGCATTTGGAGCATTTGCCCTGCTAAGCACTTTGCTTATGTTATCTTAATTCTCACAACTGTTTGAAATAGATGTCACATTAGTTCCATTTTACAGATGAGTAAATTGAGGCTTAGAAAGATTCCATGCCATTGCAAGCATAGGGTGCAGATCCACAGCCAGTCTGTCTGGCCCCCACACCTACATTCATCTCCGTTACCCAAGAACATCCACTGGCCCAGGACCCTGGACTCCTGGGTCTTAAGATCCTGGCTGTGCTGCTGGCTGCCATATGTGGGACATTCAGTGCATCAGGCCTCCAGTTTGGCCTCTTTCAAGTTGACCAGATGCTGCTGAAGGGGGGGCCTTGCCAACTGTCCTATGCTACAAAGTTGTCCTTGGGTGATTCTGAACCCTCGGAGGCCAAGGTGCCATCATTTGTATTCTGAGTTTCCCAGATTCTGACTACGGACTCAGGGTTCTGGAATCCTGTGATCCCCATAGTATCTGATCTTCACTAGAATGTGCGCTGTAGGAGGGCAGAAGCCTCTGTCCATGTGTGCCCTGCTCTATGCCAGGGCCCATCACAGCCAGCGCTTGGCATGTGGTAGGGGCTCAGTCAATATTTGCTTACTGAATGAATGACACATCCTCATTCTGCCTCCCCCCGCAGCTAGCCGCCAGCACCCACACTCTGGCTGGAGCCCAGACCCTGAAATGTGGCCAGTTGCCCATGAAGTGGCAGATAAGCCCTGAATCAACAAGCAGTGCTTTTGCCCTATAGCCCAGCTTGGCCGCTAATCAGCCACATGACCCCAGAAGTTAATCACTTAACTTCTGTGAGCATCTTTATTTTGCCCAAGAGCACTAGATGAGGAGTCAGAGAAACACACCAAGTTTATTTTTGCCTCAGGACATTTGCACACACCATTTCCTCTGCCTGAAATACTCTTCTCTAACATTCTGTTTTCACTGATCCCTCAGTTCATTCAGGCCTCTGCTGAAATATCACCCCCTTGGAACCTCACCTCCTTAGAAAAGCCTCCTCTGGCCACCTTTACTCAAACATCCCCTCTGGTCAATTTCTTTTCCCTTTTCCAAGTCACTCATTTCTTTCATAGTACTCATCACTACCTGACAATATTTACTTGTTATCTGTTTTCCTGATTAGAATTTAAGCTCCAAGAGGGCGGGGGTTTTGTTTGCCTGCTTCACTGCCTAAACTGGTGCCTGACACATAGTAGCTGCTCAATAATATTTTTTGAAGGCCATAGAAGGTCAAAAGCTTCATTGGTTGCCCTGGCCCAGACACCTCTGCCCAATTTCTGGTCCCCAGACATTGAGGGGAAGCTCCCTGCCCTTGGACTGACTCATCCTGACCTCCCATGAGGCCCAGACTCTCTCCCAGACACAACTCTGGGCACCCGCACCATGGGAAAGTAAGACAAGAAGTGTGTGCCCTGAGACAGCAGGACATATGGCAACTAGCTTTCCCCAAAGGGGAAGACAGCAAGGCGGAGGCGTGGGGGGTTGGCTGTGTTCTGCTGACGTAAAAGAGTAGTTGCTTAGTAAACACACCCATTTTCCATGACATGCTGCTTGAGGTCTGGTGTCTGTTGTAGGCACTCAGACAGCCAGGAAAGGAGGATCCTATGTCTGAGAGTTGGGAAGCCAGCTTGACTTCCAGAAATTGCTTTACCCACATCTCGCATCCTGTCTCCACCCCTCTAGGCTCCCGACAGGTCTTCACTACCCACAAGAGAATGTGGCCCCTCAGTCTGGAATTCCTGGCTCTCTGCGACACAGCCCTGCCCAAATCCCCAATAAGCTCTCTCCTAGCTCTCCTGCAGAAGGTCTCAGCTTCAGCAGGCTCCAGGAGCTATTTCCCCAGAGCGCTGTGACCAGTCCTCTCGCCAAGCTTTATTTGCGCCGTACTGTCTGCCCAGAATGCCTCCACAGCTCCTCTTCCAGGAACCCCTCCCCGACCACACCTATTCATGAGAACTCGCCCTCATCTAGACCCATCCAGCTCTCCTGGATTTGCCCACTTCTAGGGAATGCTTAGGAATCTGTGTGTCTATATGGTGGGTTCCCCAGCTTGTGGGAAGCCCTGTACGCAGGGGTGGGGAGAGCTTGGGTGTGACAGTACCCTCTGTCCATCCTGACTTACTCAAATGAGGTAGTGGACATGGAGGCGCCTTATAAACGGTAAAGCCCTGTCCTACCTTAACCCAGTCCCCTTTATGTCTGCCTGCACTCTTGTCCCATTGGACCAGTATCCCATTGGACCTCCCTGCCTCCGGTGCACCGGGCCCATCTAGCTTCCCTGCCGACCGCACAGGGGGTCTTTCTGAAACGTGACTCTGATCAGTTCCCTTCTCTAGTGACCCCTCCTTGCTGGTAGGTTCTGGCCCCACAAGCCTGTCCCTGCTCTCAGACCCTGATTGTGCTTTCCCACCTCCCTGCCTTTGCTCCAGCCATTCCTTCTGCCGGGAGTGTCTTTCCCTCCCGCTCTCGTCCTCATTCTATTAGGCCTTTCTCTTCCTTTGGAACTCCTGAGCCCCTCCAGGCTCATCCAGCCACTCTGGGGGACCTTGCACCTTGCTAGCCATCTCCGTGCAATGACACCTCCCCAGCTCTTTCTCAGTCCTTATTTATTTACACAGGTGCCCCCTCGGGTTGGCTTGGCATAGAGAAGCCAACCCTCTCCTGGTGGGTGGTTTCTCCTGGTGGACGGTGCTGTCTGCTGAATTGTTCTATGTGCCAGGCCTGGCACTTGGGTCTTAGTGTATCAAGACCCAGCTACAGTCCTGCAAAAATAAATAAATAAATAAATAAATAAATAAATAAAATAAATAAATAAATAAATAAATAAATAAATAAAATAAATAAGATGGTCTTTTTCCCAATGGTAAAACTGAGGCCCAGAGATGCCAATGGTGCTGCCGGAGGTCACACAGCAGGATGTGACAGAGCTAGCCACATGGGGACCCTTGACGGCTGACTTCACAGCTTTCTCCCACATTGCATGCCTGAGACAGAGATAAAGGCACCAGATCTCTTTCCAAAACATGACTATTAATAAACCTTCTCAGGGTTTTTTGTGTGTTTTTTTTTATCTTTTTCTCTGTCCAGTGCTTCATGTCTCCATGGTGGACGGTGCTGTCTGCTGAAGATGTTCTATGTGCCAGGCCTGGCACTTGGGTCTTAGTGTATCAAGACCCTCTCGTCCCTGACAAATAGCTGGCTGGTGTACAAGGAACCACAGTCCTCATCTGCCCCCCACCCCTCCTTAAGGCTGCTGCGGGTCCCCTCCAGGCCACCTGGGCTCAGGCTCCAGGACAAGGTTAGACTCAGTGCTTCTCGCCAAGACTCCTTGGAGAGCCAGGGCCACCCTGTGCCCATGTCTGTCCCAAGCCTCCTTCTAGCCCGGCTGTCCAGGCTGCAGATCAATAAATCTGTCTCCTGCTCTTCTCTCCCGACCATCTGTTTTCCTTGGTGGTCCCCAGGGAGTCTGCCAGGCTGGCTTCAGGCTCCCAGGTCGGAGAAGAAGCTATTTTGGGACCATCTGTTTGAGAGGTGCCTCTGGCTGGGGTTCCACAGCCGAGGGAGGCTGCCCAGGAAGTGGGTGGCTGTCAGGATGGGACAGCAATTAGGGAGTGAGAGCCACCTTTATCTGTGGGCTCCAGGCCAGGACGTGCCAGCTCTCCTCGACTCGGGCAGCCCCGTCAGATCCCAGCCCTGGTGGCATCTTGGATGTGTCGCCAGGCCAGATGGTGCCAAAGAGAGCGGGGAAGACGGTCTGAACCTCACCACCTCCCCCCTACTCTTTCTAAAACACATACACACGCCCTTAAAATTGGGTTGCCAGTGACAACCTGGCATATCATCTTCTTTTTATATTATTCTTAGCCCCTCTGTTACCGTAGCAACCGAACAATGCTTTTTAAATATAGCAGTTAATTTTTTCAGCTCCAGCAACAAAGTTCTGATGCTGTCCAGAAGGTCAGAGACTAGTTTCTTTCCGGGGGGGGGGGGGGGGGCAAACTCATCTTGCCACATGTCAGCCCCAGAATGTGAGCTGGGGGCTGTCCCGAGGCCAAAGAGACCGTCGCACTCTGACCAGGCTACACTCCCCAGGCAAGGTGTAGCTGCAGTATCCTGGTTTCTGGAATCAGCAGACCTGGGTCAGTAGCTCCCCCGAGCCCCTGGCCCTGAAGCCCTTATGGTTCCTCTCCAAACCTCAGTTTCTTCATCTGGTTAATGGGGGTGACAGTGTCTGCCTCAAAGATGGAAAGAAGGCCTAAAGGAGCAAAAGGAGGTGAAAGTAGCATGTGGGAAACTCAGTAGATACATCTGTGCTTCTTGTCCTTTCTCCTTCCCCTCCCCCACACCTTCCCTTCCTTCGTTTCTGTCCTTACCTCCCTCTCTCTTTTGCATTTTTCTCACCCCCTCCTCCTTACTGCTTTGAATTATTGATGTTAAATTCCCAGCCAGTAACATCAGAGGGTTAAAATCCATAACCAGCCTTCCTCCGGCCTCCCCTTGGATCGCCCTCCCTCCTGTGGGCTGGTGAGCTCATCAGAGTCATTAATCATACATCATGGCTTGAGAACCCGGGCCCCTGTGGCCCAGCCGCTGAGCAGCCAGGCAGGACGCAGCGGGGCAGGCAGGATGTCTTCTGGAAGGGGCTGGCCTGGCTCTGAAGCCTTGGGCAGAGGAGATGCATTAGTGTGAGCCTATCTGGGAAGGGGGGCTGACAGCCTGTGGAGGGGCACACCAGGAGGCACTCCCTGGCCCGGTGACTGGAGGTATCCTTCCCAGGTGTCTTCAGCTCCCAACAGCGTCCCTGTCATTCTGCACCTCTCCCAGACACACACCCCCCCTCAGGCTCGGCCCCCTCTTATTTCTCTGCATGCCAGAGCTCAGCACTGGCAGCAAAGTTTCTAGTGCTCAGAAGCAGTCAAATCTTGGCATGCGCTGCCCATCAGTAGTGAATTCCCTGTCACTCAAAGGTTTCACTCTCCAGCGACCGGACATTGGACACTGTAGAAGGGATTATAGTACCAGGCTACAGATGGAATAAACTCATGTCTTAACCTATAATGATCTAATGGAGAAAATAATATTAAAATCACCATGTAATTTTGCAGAGCCTTCCTTGGGTACTGGTTATTATCCCCGTTTATATATATAAAAAAGGAAAAGGTTAACTTGTCTAGGGTCATTAAGCTGTGGTAGAAGCTGACTCTGAACCTGTGGTTTTACCTTTCCCGTTATTCTTCCAGTTCAGCTCTCCTGGCTGGACACTGCATGGGGACAGAGCGGTGGCTGAGACTGAGTGTGACCCTGTGCTGAGCCCCGGGCTGGTGGCTCAGAGCTGTGAGAGCCGGAGCTGGCTCCCGGGAGCTGTCGATCTCACTCAGGGCCCCGGCGGACACAGGCAGGAAACGCCGGGGCTCTCAGAGCTGCGGGAGCCCTGAAGAGGGAAGAAGCTCCGGGCTCCGGGCCAGGCTCGGCGGGAAGGTGCCGGCAATGCCGCGCTCCTCAAGCACACTGTGGGCCACAGGCTTGTGGGCACTTTACACTCACTTTATTTAGTCCGCCCACAGCTCTACGAGAGTGGCACAACATCCAGTTCTAACAGATGCTCTGCTGAACGTGTCAAGGTCACACAGCTCACAAGTGGAGGGACCACGTGTATCTGACACCGAGGCACCACTGACATCTGCGGGAGGTGGCAGAGGGGAGGCAACAGTCTGCCATGTCTGGATGACTGAGAATCTGACTGTCAGTCTCCACTGAAGGAGGGCAGCGTGGGTGACTGGCGAGCCAGGAGGTGGTGGTGGCCGAAGGGGCCTGGCTCTGGTCCCCAGCTCAGCGGAGCTGCCTGTTGCTCCCCCACCTCCCCTGGGGAGGATGGAGGGAGGGATGGTGGCTACAGGAACAAGGGGCTGCCATGCCATGCAGGGACCAGCTCTGGCCTGTGAGACCAGAAACCGGGGCAGGTCCTAATTCTTGCTGGTTCTCTGTGGTCCCTGAGGCAGTTCATCTCAAGGCCTGGTCCCCTTCGTTACTCAGCAGGGACAACATTCATTGCCCTGCCTATCTCACGTCAAGAAGTGAATTTGTAATTTAGCACCAACCTGACTAGCTACCTAAAATGTCAGCCCGCAACAGGTTCCTAGGCCGTGTTTTTCTTTATAGCATTACACACCCTGACAGTCTGTCACACACAGACGGCTTCGTTTATCTGTGACTGCCTTTCTCTGTCGCGAGACCATGAACCCCAAGAAGGCTGGACCGGACTCTGTTCAGGGCCTCAGTGTCTAATCAGTGCCTAACACTTGTGAACACTAAGCATTCACTAAAGGCCGTCACTAAAGGCCAGGCCTTTAGTGAATGAATGAATGACCCATGTGACCAGGGTGGTGTGCCACCTTCATGCTCCCACAGCCCCTCCTCTTGGCAGTTGTCACAGGTACTGTGATGGCAGTGCCCATCTCTCTCCCACACACTGTGAGGGCCCTGTGACTGAGGGTGAAGCCAGCCTGGAGGAGGTGTTCGATGAATGTTGAAGCACTCTCCTTCCTAGTCCTCAGTTTCCCCATTTGTACACTTTGATAGTGGTCACCCCAGAGGCTTTTTAAGCACCCTTCTTCAGTGACAGTCTGGGGTTTATAACTTGTAGGCTGACGTTTCTGCACCTGCACCTTTGTATTTTTTCTGCCCCGATGCTTGTCCTGACCCTCCTGGGTTGGTCACTGCCCAGAGCCTGCCTTTCTCTTCACGAGCAATTAAAACCCCAGACTAGCCCATTGTTTAGAATCAGATGCCTGGACCCTGTATTTATGTCCAACATGCTGAGTATGCTTGGATCTCTGCTAGCCACATGGTGAGCACCACTGGGACTGCTCAGGTTTCTCAAGTGAGAGGCCACCTCTGGCATCAGGGGATGCTAGCAGCAAGAGGAGCAGGAGCCTGTGAAGAAGAGGCGTGGAAGGGAACCAGCCAACACTAAAGATCAGGCACTAGACAAAGGCATTTCATATGGGCTCCCCAAGGCCATGCAAGATCGGTGTCATTACCCCCATTGCACAGCCAGCAGTAGGGGCTTGGAAGTCGTAAGAAGCCACCCTTCCCATGAAACTGCCTCTAAATCACAGATTCTAAGACAGTGGTTTTCAAATTTTGTACACTTGGGGACCGATGTCCTAGCCAGCCGGAAATGGAAACATACAACGAATAAAGTTTTATCTTACCGCAAATGACAGTGCAACCCAGTGCAAGCTTGATTTCCGAACTCCACCTGTACGATGCAGTGAATACAACATTAAGTCTGTCTGAATGCTTTTTGTCTATTGTGCATGATTTGTAAATGTTCTGCATGGTGCAAAAGGATGTTTGAACGAGCCTTGAAAGACATCTAAGACAACCTCAGGAGTATTTCCATCGATAATGCAGGCTGATAAGTGGCAATCACTCCGAGCATAAGCAAACTTGACTATCACTGGGTCTATAATCTTCATGCATTAGGGTAGTTAACTCTTTTGTGGGCTGGTGCAAAATTTCTAGTGGACCAGCACCGGTAAGCAGACCGGTGGTTGAAAAACACTGTTTGGAGGGACGGGGCTTGGATCTAAGTACCGGACCATCAAGCCTTTTCATTGTGCCACTCAGCTTCCCCTGATGGAGGGTGATGCGTGGCCCCCATCAGTCCCAGAAGCCATAGTGAGTGAGAGGGAGCCAACTTCGCAGATGCGGCCAGGAGGCCTACATTTGCAAATAACCAGGTCCTGTCAAATCCCACATCCTCTGAAGGACATGACCAAAACCTAGAGTGCTGCGCAGTGAAAAAGGCCAGGAACTCATGACCGCTCATGCCCACAGAGCAGAGTATCTGTTCAGGGCCAGCCCAGGGGATGGCCGCGGGAGGAATCCGGTCCAAGCCTGTGCAGAGCGGTGTCCAAGGAGACGGATGACAGGGCACTGTCAGGGGGATAGCTATCTTTCTATCTTTGGTAGTAAGATGGCCTTCAGTTTCTTTGTCTATAAAATGGGAATAATGATAGTAACTGCCTGAAATGTCCCTCTTGGGATCTGATAAAGGAATTCATGTATAATTCTCAGACAAGCACCTGCTTTGGAAGCCACTACAGGGTGCCAATGTATCACCACCACACTGCATAGTATGGCACTGGGGGCTCGGCTCTGGGGCGTGGGACCGCAGCTGGGACTGGACCGGGACCGAGGAATAGGCAGCGCTGGACCTCGGGAATGAGACAGCGACAATTTCCAGAAACAGGGCACAGTATTAGAGCATGAGAAGTCTGGGCTGGGGTTCTTTCGATGATTCAAATGATTGTAAGAGGGAGGACTGATCTGAGAGTAAGCAGTTGGATGGAGCTTGCAGGTGAGTGCAGGAGGCTCACTTGTTGGAAGAAGAGAGATGAGAAATAAGAGAGTCAGATCCTCACTCTGGGCTTCAATTAGAGCCATTCCATGTGGCTCCAAAGAATTCATTTATGTTCACATGTGTTGGTCCTTTTGAGCCATGAATGTCAGAGCTGGCATGACCTTAGAGATGATGAGACTGCCCGGGGTCCTATCAGGTTAAGAGCACCCCCCTCCATTTCTCTGTGCCTCTGTTTCCCTTTCGATTGCACGAGGTTCATACATTAGATGACCTTTAAGGATCATTTCAGCCATGAAAATGGTCACAAGGGACTATTTCTGTGGTCTGTTGAGTGTTAGGAAAGGGGAGATGGATGCTCTGAAGAGGCAGAGCGTGCAGATGAGAATGTAGCATGAGGAAGCACCTGATCCCGGCTGATGCCCAAAGAACAGGATGGAGGGAGGAGTGCTGGTCCAGCTGCTGTCCCCTTGGACGTGATCAAGGCTGTCTCTCCGAGGCACTAGGATTATTTGCACACCATCAGAATCAGGTGGGCATAAGCTGGAAGTCTCACCAGAGATCTCCCAGCTCCTGATGGAAAATGCTTCCTGATCTAAGCCTCTGTTAGTTCCTGACTTCCTGGCTCCACTGTAAGCATTGTCCATCCAACGTGCCTGTCCAAAGCTTGAGCCAAAGTTGTCCAAATCACATTCATGCCAAGGAGGCTGGCAGGGCCTGGAATCGGCCTGGCGGCCCGGAACTCTGTCCCTGGCATTCCTATGGGTGGTGATGGTGAGGTGCCTACTAGGTTGCAGCCTCCCCCAAACCATGCTATGTTGGTGACTCTACAGAAATCATTTGCTCCTTTCTGCCTCTGTTCTCCTGCCTTAGACTACAATTCTCTGAGAGAATCAGAGCCACACATGAACTCCAGGCCCCGAGACCCTGACTCGCTATTACCATTCCACCCAAACCCCACTTTGGACAAGATTTTGCTCCCTGTGCCCTCAAGGTGCTGGCTGGGTTCTTGCCCTAAACAAGGTTCTTGCCAGGAAATGGGGCTGCCCTCCTTCTAGCTTCAGAGACTGCCACCGTTAGAGACTGCCTATGTCCCACCCATGAGTGGCCCTGGTTGAACCCATCACAAGCTTGCCCCTGTGGATACTCCCTTCTCTGAGCCCTTTGAGGGCTGGATACTAACTGGAACTCCTGGAGCCTGTGTCACTGTGTGCCAAGTAGGGGTGGGGGATGAGAGCACAGTATGGAAAAAGAGAGCCTGGGGAGAAAGGAGCAACGTGGTGAGGAGGGAAGAAAGGGTTTGGGGTTCATGATGCAGGCTGCCATTAAGCTTCATGCGTGAGAGCTCGGCCAACTTCTTTAACCTCTCTGAATTGCCTCTTTTATCATCTGGAAAGGGGATAAAAGAGTCAACTGTGTGGGATTGTCATGAGGATTCAATATGACCCTTAATACCAGGGCCTCACACCGTGCTGACATGTGGAAAGGGCTTAACTGTGTCTTTGTTAAATTGAATTGGCTTAAATGCTAAGGTCTCAGGAGTGATGGGAAGTAGAGTATATGAATATTTTATAAAAGAGAGAGTATGGATCCAGTGCACACCACATGGTAGGCCTTCAAAAAATAGTTGGTGGATGAATGAATGAGTGAAGGAATCAAACTTGGAAGTCAAAGAGCTCCAGCTTTGTCATTGGTCAGTTACATGATCTTTAACAATAAACTCCCCTTTCTATGCCCCCCGCTTCCATCTCTGAAAAATAAGCTTACTAAATAAGAATATTTACCTAGTGCTCACAGATGAGGCAACTGAGGCATGGGTCTCCCAGCTGGTACGCGTAGAGATCAGGGTGCCCACCACAGGCTTGTTGTGAGGATGAAATGAGACAAAGGATGTAAAGTTTCTGGCTCAATGAATGTTCATTCTTTCTCATAAGCAGGACTATCTGCCAGCCTGTGGGTCATGGTCAGGGAAACTGAGCACAGGGGGTCTGCAGCCACGACAGGACTGGGACTGCCACAGAGGCAGCTGCACGCCAGCTGTGAGGTGCTGGCACCGGCACTTGGGAAGAACTCTCCACGTGAAGCCTCTGGAGACTACTACCCTTTCCAGGGAACTGTTTCCTAACCAGCTGTCTCTCCTCTAAGGAGCCCAATGTGCTACAGCCAAATAGAGAATCTCCCTTTTTGTACCATCCTTTTGCCTGAGAGTGGAGCCCAGGCTACTCTAACCAGCCATATTCCTAGTAGAGGGATCCAAAACCCACGTTAGAGAGAGCATGGTGGAAGCCACGCTTAGCACAGGATGAGCTGGCCCATAGGACAAGCTTCATCATGGCGAGCTGCTGTTGACCTTGACAGGCTGATTATCACTATTGCTATGGGCAGGAGTCTTTTACCTGCTCTATATGACATTTAATCCACCCAACACCCCAATATAGGCATTAGTTTCCTCGTTATACAGATAAGGAAACTGAGGCAGGTACGGGGAGGTAAGTACACAGCTAGTAAGTGACAGAACATCAGATGGGTAACTTGAGTGTAAGTATCTGACTCCAGAGCCACTAGTCACATTTACTGCCCTTTTTTGGCAAAGCAGAAAGGGCGTTGAGTCCTAATATGACTAACTTCTTTCGTCCTGGATTTGGCCATGACCCAGGAACTAGGGGATTCTAGATTAACTTGCGGCCAAAGCTCCAGCTACACTTTTGACTTGTTCATCCATTTTTGAGGCACAGCCATTGACAGTTTTCCAAGGAATAGTTCATCCATTCCACCATCCAACAAATGTTTAGTAAGAATCATTCATGTACCAGGTCTTGTTCTAGGTTCAGAGGATGCATTGTGAAAAATATTAATTAAAATCAACTGTGACTACTTACCAGATACTTTTCTAGACATTGTACATGGATTAGCTCCTTTAATCCTCACAACACCCTATAGATAGCTAGTTTAGCCTTTCTTTATAGATGAAGAAATCAAAGCACAGAGAGTTGTTTATCTATGAGTGTTGAAGCCAGGATTTGAATCCAATAGTCTGAGGTCAGCATCCATATGTTCAATTGACTCCATGCTGTTGTGACTTTCATAGTCTTTGCCCTCATGGAACTTATAGTCTTTCTTTTCAAACAGGCATGTTAAAACAGTACCAACAATAATTTAGTTTAGTTTTATTTACTGAGAAGCAAACCAGGCAGTGAATGATACTGGATTTGTAAAGAGCTTGACATCACTGAGCCAGTGGGGAAAAGTCAAGGTCATAAACAGGACCTTGATCCAATTTCCAGTATGGTCTTGACTGCTGTGTGCCTTATGGCAAGTCTTATCACCTCTCTAAGCCTCCATTTCTCTATTTACAAAATGGATCGTCAGTACCTATTCTACCTGCCTCCAAGCATTTCTGTGAAGACTAAATGATGTGACAGATGCAAATAAGATTTCAAAATAGAAAGAAAATGCACTGGGCAAGGGTTGTTATTGGACCAAAATGAAATTTTGGTCAGTCTGGTGGATGAATGAATGAATGAATGAACGAACAAATGATTCTAGCAGGCTACAGATTGGCTCCCTAAGTAACATGGCTCCCTTCAGGAGATCTGTTGTGGTTTTTCAGGGTCCCATCAGGGCTCTGTCCTTGGCCATGTCCTATGCTCCTATCCCTTGAGTTTTGTTGGATCTGATTTTGTGTCAGCCTCCAAGGCTGTTTTAGCAAACACGTATTAATGTCTGTTGGGGGACCCGCCTTATGCTAGACTCTGTAGGGAAATCGAGATGAATTTGGAATGGTTTCTGCCCTCAGGGGCTCACAGGCCAGGAGGAGAAATGATTGTAATAATTAATAATAACAACAACAATTACCACCACTTATTGAACATTTACCATATGCCAGATACTGGGTTGGGTTTTTATATATATTATTTTGTTTAATCATTACAACAACTCCATGAGTTACTAAAAACTACTGTCTCATTTTAAATCTAAGGAAACAAATCTAGATAGGTTAAGTAACTTAACCAAGTTCACACAACTCTGAAGTTATAGAGATGGGCATGAACCTGGGAATGAAGATGTGAATACAAACAACTCTGTTGTAAGGTAGAAACCACTGTGGGTCCTACTGAGGAGCAAGGAGAGGCTTCTTGTGGTTTAGAAAGAGAAGGAAAGCAGGACAATGGCCATGGCGGTGGTGGTTCTGGTGCTGCTGCTGCTGTGGATGGTGGCAGTGATGGTGGTGGTTGAGTTCGTGGTGGTGGTAATGTTGATGATGATGTTGATGGTAACAATAATGGTATTTATGATGATGGTGGTGGGGATGACGATGATGCTGACGGCGCTGCTGCTGCTATTGATGGTGACAATGAAGATCTTCATGATGATTATGATGCTGGCTGTGACAATGGCTGTGATGGTGAGGAGGATGATAATCTTCTGGGGCTCATTTGTTGAGCTTCTACTTTATGCCAGGTTCTGACATGGGTGCTTCCTACTATCTTGTCTCATCCTCTTACCAACTTTCCAATGTCAGGGTCATCATCTCCATTTTATTCATGAGGACCCTGAATTGGAAAAAGGCCAACTGACCTATCCAAAGACACACATCCAGTCTGAGCGGGGTTTACCCTTAAGGGTGCCTCTTTGTAGCGCCTCCACTCTTCCCCATACCAGGGTCCCCAGCCTGTGGGCCATGAGGCCAGACATCTCAGAGATGTCCTACCGAATGAATATTGACAGAAAGGTTCGTCAGTGGGTCGAATCCTTAATCCCAGAAGACATAAACAACATGTCTCAAATAAGTATGAGTAACCATTATTTAAATATATGTGGTGGTGCTGTGATTACTAACACACGAGTTCATTGGAAAGCATTATGTTCATTGTGGCTTTTGTACTGTTGTTTATTTTCCCCATGAAGAGATGCCAAGTGTCAAGTTACCATCAGGAGGAGTTTTGAGAAATATTTTCACACAAAAAGGAGTCCTTACGCTGAAACTGGTTGGAAGTATCATGCTGTCCTGCACGGCATATACAAACTGCTTTGCCTGGTGTTTGGCACAGAGATCGCTCAGAGGAGGGAGGAAACCCACCAGGGTGGGTGTTGTGAGCCCTTGGCATTTGTTCTAGATCAACAAGTGACTTTCTTGTTAGACCTGTGCTGTCATTCTCAGTGCCTTTATCTCTGTAAGACCTGACAATAGCCTCTAACAGCTTTCCCAAAAGGCTATCGAATGCTTGCATGAATGAATGAACAATGGGAGAAAGAATGAGTGAATTAAGGTGGAAGGTGCTCGGGGAGCACCCAGGCGTGCTTAAAAGTGAGTGTCTCAGCCTGAGGGAAATAGAGTGCTGGGGGTTCCACAGGGCCTTTCAGCTCTGAGTGCGGTGACGGTGACGAGACTATGGTTACGTTTCTGGGGGAGCCTGACCTTGACCCTGGGTTGACCGTGTTGTAGAAGAGGTGGAGCAGGGGCTTGGCTATGAAGCTACTCTCACCAAGGCTGTGCTCATCATTTTTGGATACATGTTTCAAACTCAAGTGAGGGTTGACAGATGGTGGTGGTATAATATTCTCACTTTCCCTACTTCCCACAGGTCTCCCTCCAACACAGTCCTCCAAGCTCTTAGAAATCTCTGACACATCTCAACCATGAGACCACGGCTGGCTTTTGGCAGGTAAGCTTCCCCCGTCTCTCCTTCACACCACAGGACACAGAGCAATTTCAGCACAGCCCAAGGTCACTGGGCCATGCTTGTGGACAGGAGGCGGCTGGGGCTGACTTTATCCTCAGCAGGGGACAAATCCCCGCACTTTACTGAGACTTCAGGAAAGACCTGCTAAACGTCCGGAGCCCCTCAGCTGGCATTTCCCCAAATGCAGCATATGGCAATGGGCACGCTTCCTGGGGTGGAAGCCAGGGAACTGAGGCTGACCCTGGTCTGCCTTCACTGCTTGGAAAATCTCCAGCAAGAACCCCCCCCTCTGCATCTCTGTTTCCCTGTATGAACAGTGACAGAGGGGACTCAGTGCATTGGCAGACCTCTAGCCAGCTGTTCCAGGCTCCAGTCAAGGCCACAGGATGGAAGAGGGGTGGTGCGGAGGAAGCAGTCTGCCACATTCTAGGACTCATCTCCTGTGTGATTGCTCTGTGGACCTCAGGGAGCCTGGGCTGGGCTGTGTATGCGCCATGTGTGCATGTCTGCATTCAGGGGCCTGTGTCCCTTCCAGCAAACCCTGCTTAAAGTCAAACTCAGATATGAACAGTCACCAGCCCCTCACCTGCCCTCTCATGTCTGGGTAGCACACCACAGACACTGTAGGCTGCCAGTGCCCAGACAGGAAGGGCAAAGGCTGCCAGCATGCTGCAAGCTGGGCAGGCCCACAGCAGCGTGTGGGCGTGAGGATCAAGCTGGATGAGGGGCAGTGCAGTGGGGTAACAACAGTGAGGCCCTCTCTTAGAGCGGGAGTAGGTATAGGGAGTAGGTGCAGGGCAGCTGGGGGGGGGGTGCTGCCTAGGAGATGAGGCCTAGAGGGTCTGCAGACCCCTTGTCCAGCGTTGGAGCTGTCTGGCAGGCCAAAGGCTGCCCTACCATCATGCCACTCTTGACCAAGGCTCAGGTGACACATGCCAGGAACTCAACACCCTGTCCCTAGCCTGCCTCCAGGCCAGGCCTTTGCCTGAGTCTAGCCAGGCTCGGTGCCTGCCCACCAGCTCGGCAGGCCTGGCCTCTGAGGGAGGAGAAGGGCCACTGTGACTGCCTCAGGTGGTTTAAAGATGTGTGGGTGTCAACCTGTACCTGCTTCTTCAGCCGGGAGACCTGGCCCAGGAGGCCTAGGCGCATAACACTGTTTGGCTGGCTCGGCTGCAATGCATGCTGGGAACTTGAAGGACTAGAGACTAGAAAGAAGCTAAAAGCAGCTGAGACAACCTAGAGGGATCCTCTGTGACCTGGCGCTGCCCCTCACCAGCCTCATTCCCTGCACGCCCAGCTCTCCGCTATGCATACCGGGCCCTCCAGCCCTGTGGGGGTCCCTGAGGGGAGCAGCATCTCACCCCTCTGTGCTCCTGCCCGCGCTCTTCCTGTGGCCCCTCCTCTGCCCTCCTTCCAGACCAGGGGGCTCCTCTGGGCTTTATATCCTGGTTCTCTGGGCGCCTCTGCTGACCATCCAGTGGGCCTCAGTGCGCAGTACTGGCCACACAGAGTGCCCTGTCATCACGTACGCCTCCCTGGGTTTAGTCGTTGCTTTCCACATTGTCTCCCCACCACAGTGGATTTCCTGAGGACAGGGGCATCATCTTGGCCTTTTCCAGAGTGAGTTGTGGGAGTCCCTGGAAGTGAAATATGATGTGGGAAACTGAGGCAGGGTCTGGTCATCTGTACATATTTGTTGCCTGCTGTGCTGTATCCTCTGTGCTGGGCACCAAGGCATAAAGATGAATGAAGTGTGTCATTGTCCTGAAGACGCATCCCCTCAGTGGAGATGACCTGCAAATAGCGACAGTGAGGGAAGGGAACCTGCGAGGGCAGGAGGGCTCTATGCTGTCTGGGTTTGGTTGTGGAGGTGGTTTGGGGAAGACCGTTTGAAGGTGACACTGGAACTGGGCTTTGAAGGATGAGTAGAAGTTCACCAGGCACAAAAAGGAAGAAGGACATTCTAGGACAAGGAAAAAGCAGGTACAGAGGTGGAGTGGCTGGGACACAGGCACAGAGAAGTGTGTGGAACTGAGACTGGGAGAAGGGGGCAGGCCTCTGAGCGTCATGCCAAGGGGCTTGGGTTGCGCCCGATATGGTCGGGAGAGGGAAACAGCTTTCTGGTGCCAAGAGACGCCTCTGGGCCGAGGGGATAGGCTCAGAGCCAAGAGGAGGTGCTCGTGTGAAAGCTAAGCCAGAGCAAGGGGAGGCCCAGGGCAGGCGGCCCCTTGCTGAGGTGTCTGTGGTCCGGTCTCAGGAGCTCAGGGACCCTGCTGCAGCCCTCAGACCTCTGACACAGAGGGCCACAGGCACTCTGGGTCCTTGCCATGTGCTGGTAGCGCCCTCCAGTACAGGACTGCTTGGCTTGCCATCAGAACACCTCTTCCCACTCCACCCAGCTCTCTTCCTCCCGTGTCCCTGAAGAACAATAGGCTGCCCCACCCCAGGGCAGCAACCTCTAAGAATTCTGGGCTGCTGTTCAGCCCCCTTCAGCCCTCTCCTCTCCAGCTAGATAATTCCGAGGGGGCTCCTGCTCTAGCGTTCCGTGCGGTCGGTAATCCTTCACTATTTTGTAGATTTACAGTTTCCTCTCTTGACAGAACGCAAAGCGCTTTCGTGTCTGTCATCCCAGGGGACAGTAGAACAAGCGGGTTCTGGGGCCGAGAGAGCTGGACCCCAGTGCTGCCCTGCCACCACCTTGGGAGCAGGGTAGCTGCTCTGAGCCTCAAGGCCTTTGTCCCTAAAATACCTACTTCCTCAGCAGGGTCCAGAAGCAAATGTCAGAGCCCATGTGAAAAGCTAGCTCAGGGCCCGTCTTGTAGGTGGCACTTGCATTCCATGCCTCTTTGTCAACTTGCATCCCTGTGATGGAGCAGGTGGCTATTGATGAGCCATGGTGGCCTAAAAAGGCCGGGGAGTGTTTTGGTTCAAAAGGTGGAGTGAGCCTGACTGGGCAGTGGCGCAGTGGATAGAGCATTGGACTGGGATGCAGAAGACCCAGGTTCGAGACCCCAAGGTCGCCAGCTTGAGCGCAGGCTCATCTGGTTTGAGCAAAAGCTCACCAGCTTGAGCCCAAGGTCGCTGGCTCAAGCAAGGGGTCACTCGCTTTGCTGTAGCCCCCAGGTCAAAGCACATATGAGAAAGCAATCAATGAACAATTAAGGTGTTGCAATGCGCAACAAAAAACTAATGATTGATGCTTTTCACCTCTCCGTTCCTGTCTGTCTGTCCCTGTCTATCCCTCTCTCTGACTCTCTCTCTCTGTCTCTGTAAAAAAAAAAAAAAAAAAAAAAAAAAAAAGGTGGAGTGAGAAGGTAGCATAGATGCCCTGACAGACAGGGAGGCAGACCAATTGACTTAACTTTCCTTTAGAAAGTTCATTCAGCAGAACTTTCTTGACACTCCTCTGTTCCAGGCACTGGTGGGAACAGAGGGCCCAGACAGGGTTAAGATGGTCCCTTCTGGAGAAGGGTCCCAAACAAATGGATACAACTCCACCGTGAGAAAGAGTAGCAGCAGAATCACATACAAGACACTAGAGAAGTGGGAAGAGGGAGCCGTGAACTCTGTAGGGGGCTGTCATATGGAGCCGGGGGTGTGCAGGGCCTGCGGGGGTCTGTCAGACCGGGAAGACTGTGGGGAGAGAGAGAGGGCATTCCAGGCAGAGGGACTGGCGTATGTAGAGGTGTAGCCATGGGACGCAGGCACAGGGCAGGGGTGTTGGTGTTTAGAATAACCTGCCCGGCAGAGCTCTCCGTCGCAGAGAAGCATTCAAGGAAGCCGAGTACCCACCTGCCTTGCCAGCTCGGGCCCGGCTTAACCGGAACGTCCGTGAGCTCTGTGATAAGGCCAGATATGCAATCTCCAGTGCCCAGGCATCCAGGGGCTTCCAAGGCATTTTTTAGTTGAAGTTGAGGGCACATGTCTGCAAACTCTGACGTCATCCTGGATTTGTGCTGGGTTTGTGCTGGGGGCCGGGATGGAGATGCCTGAAACTCGGTCCCTGCCCCAAGTACAGAGAGGGAGGTAGGCAGGCCCTCTGATGTCCATTCTGCATAGCTACTCATGCCTTACTGGGGAGACATTCAAAGTAAGGTTATGAGACCACAGAGGAGGGGGCCGCCAGAGGGCAAGAGGCACTGTAAGTAGGGAATCTGGGCCAGACTGTAATAATGAGAATGGTTATAATGGCTAATGATCGTTGGGACTTACACATGCCGGGCATTGTTCTAAGAAGTTTATATGAATTTTCACTCTACCTGCACAACTCCATGAAGCAGGTGCTATTAATATCCTCTTTTAAAGATAAGGAGAACTGATGGACAGAGAGGGTGAGTAATTGTCCCAAGCACGCACAGCAGGGAAGTGGCTGAGCCAGGTTGAACCCAGGCATTTTGGCCCCAGAGTTCATGTTTGAGTGACCCAGATAGCTTAAACGCTAAGCCCGCTCTAAGAACTAGAGTCACTGAGAGGGTTGGGACTGTGTTAGCCTTGTTGTAGCACAGAGGAGGCACTCAGCAAAATGTGTCAAATAACAAAGTGCACAAATGCATGGATGAATTGGGCCCTGGAAGAGTTGAGGCAGAAAATAGGGAGAGGGATGAGCCCTCCAGATGGAGGTTGCTGCTTGAGCAAAAGCCTTCTTGTCCGAGAGACTACGGGGTCTGGAGCATGGGAAGGCTGGAGGGGACCAGAAAAGGGAGAGTTTCAACGGCAGCCTCTCTGGCCAACCCTCCCTGTCCCTAAAGCCTGGCACCTGCCAGCCTCTTCCTGCAAGCATTACCTGCCTGCCCTGCCCCAAATCAGAGAAGGGATGCTGACGTGTCCATTGTGTCCCCATGCCATCATTTGTTACCCATTCCCTCAAAGGCTGCTGGGGGCTGATCTGGCAACAGGAACACAAGCCTCCCAGAGACAGGGAAGGTGTGCGTCACCTGTGAGGGACTCAAGAAAGACAATTCAAAACTTGCTTGTAAGGATTCTGAATGTCTGAGACTTCAGGGGATGAGTGTTTTTCAAAGACTCTTCCTTTCGTCCAGCTCAGCAGGCTATGGATGGAGGACTGGGCTTGGGACTTAGCTCTGTGGCTTCCTAGCAAGGTGCCCTTGGGCGATTCAGTTTACTTTTCTGTACCTCAGTTTCCGTCTCCACAAAGTTTGAATACAAGCAAGTAGAGAACTGAAAGGGGAAGAGTTTGTGGAAACTCCAGTACAGGACTAGGCTCAGTGACATGTAATTTCTGGGCTTATTGCTTTGCATCCAGGGCCTCAGTTTTCTTTAAAAAATGAAGAGTTGGAGAATGTTGATCTTTTTTTTTTTTCTTTTTTTTTTTAGAGAGTGTCGCTCTTTATCGCCAGCCAGCCTTGATATTCAAGGACTCAAAAAATGCCACCACTGATGTGGTCTCGATATATCAATATAAATATACTGGTGGACTCGATATATAAATATAATGGTTCAAAAGGTAGAACCATTTGTTTAGTATTGTTTTTCTAAGATGGTAAAATTAGGGGATATTTCAAAGTGAATATGAAGCAATAAAATATCCCCTAATTTTTGTGAGTAGTATATACTATATATTTGCACACACATATATACTCTATGCCTATGAGCATATACAATTTAATCGTTTTTATTAATTTAAAACATACCATTAAGTTCATTTAATATGAATATACTATTAACAACATCTTTAATCGTGTTTTCTTCTAGTTACCAAAAGAATAAATATTTATTGAGAAAATTTTGGAAAGTGAGGAAAAGAAAAACATTCATCGACTATTTCCACATTCAAAACCAAGATGGCCTCTTAGATATTCAGGGAAACCCTCTCCCACCGTTCTTTCTATGCACACACACAAGTTATTTTTAAAACATATTTGGGATTATACTCCGCCTTCTGTTTTTTAATTCAAGCTGAGCTGTTGAACCAGGTCTCTGGGCAGGGCCATCCTCCCTGTGCCCGAGAGGAACCGGAGGCAGCTGCTGCCACAGCTGTTCTGGGCCTGCTCCCCGCCCTGCCCGGGCGGCTGGCTGGAGGTATCTGACCTTCGGATGTTCTGTGTCTCTGGCGGGTGCACATTTTACACTAATTTTAGCTTAGCCGCTTAGGCCCGCTGGCCTTAGGGCCCGCATATAATGGACGCCTTATGTAGATAGCTGCCAACAGGGCAGGAAGGAGTGTCCCACCTTAAAATGTTCCTCATCGCCCGCTAGTCCTCTGTGCTCAGAGAACAAGCCGGCTCCCTGTTCCTTCTCTCACCAGGAAGGGGCCGTTGTTGATGTTCATGGCCCAGCAGGCTGGACCCAGTGGGCAGGTGGCCCACCAAACACATGGGCAATTGCTTCTCTGGATGGGGCCGTGTTTTTACAGGACAGGCTTGGATTTGAGCTGGAACAGCTGAGAGAGACTTCCTGAGAAATTGCTGCGTAGTGCGTTTGCAGCTGGACAGCTGGGTGACTGAAATGTCCTCGGCTGTGTGCATAGAACCTTCTGGAACTTCACCTTAAGGCTTTACCTTTGTCCGATGTGGACAAATGTTACAGTGTCCTCTGACATCCCATTTTCCCCTGATGAGAGCCCTACGCATCAGGTGACAGTACTCCCATTTTACAAACCAGGGAACTGAGATTGAGATGGGGAAATAATTTGCTCAGGGTCGCCCAGCAAGTCAGTGGCAGGGACTTGAACATGGACGTGGGTCTCTCTCGCTCCACGTCCAAGGCTCTTTCTTTCCATTCATCAGCACCATAGAGTAAACAGGTCAGCCAAGTTCGTGTCCATCTGCTCGATGTTTGCTTATGTTTAGTATTGTTTTTCCAAGATGGAGATACTTTCATTTTTACTTTAAAAATTAATGTACTGACAATAAGTACACCTATTTGATTTGTTTCTAAAGCACAGATCTGATCATGGGAGACTCTTACTTCAAAGTGCAGGAAGTCTCCCTTTGCCCACAGGGCCAAGTCCCCAAGCCTTAGCCTGACATCCAAGCTCGCTACCTGATCCTTGGACCTCACACACATAAAACCCCCATCTAGGCTCCCCCAGCATGTAGGTAGGGCTGCGAAATTTTCCTTATGATCTGCTTCCTGACCAGAACGGAGTGCCACAAGGCAAGAGACCCATGGGCTGCTCATCAACATATCCCTGGGGCCTACAGTGGCCCAGACACAGTGTCAAGGCCAGTCCATGAATTGGTCCCTCAACCCACGGCTCTTCATAAGAAACTGGAGCTTTGATCCAGCCTTAGAAATAAGCCGAGGCCTGCCCCGCAGCTGCCAGCCCAATAAGGAAGTGGTTGCCTGGCTGGACTCCCAGGAGGGGCCTGCAGGGCCAAGTCAAGAAACCCTGACCCTGGACAGGCTGGGAGGAGGAAAACGGAAGGGCGTCCCCATATGTGTGCTGGAGACCAACCTCTTCCCCCAATGGCCCATCTCCTACCTCTCTCAATCCGCCTTTCCCCAGGCTCATGGTGACAACACGAACTGTGTAACATGTCCCCAGGCCAAACACTGGCTCTTTGACACAAGTTGGATGTTCTTCAGGAACAATCTGTAAGCATCACATGCTGCTCTAGGAAAGAAAAATTCTCTAGGGACCATCTTGGCTTGGTGTGGACAGGAGCCTCTCTCTCTGACTCCATACGGATTCCTCTCTGGGCCACAGACCCTCAGCCTCCCAGTTGCTGCTGCTCTGGAGGTTATTGTAGGAGAGGCAAGGCCTTTAGAGTCCCCTGGCTTCAGCTCCCACCAGTCTTGCTACTTACTAGCTAGGGACTGCATCTCTTCGAGCCTCACCTTCCTCATCTGTAAAATGGGACTAGTGATACCAACCTTTCAGGATGCTGTAAATAAGTCTAACAGAGCCGCAGGCAGGCACACAGTGAGTGCCCGTACTCCTTCCTCTGGAGGGCGCTCTAGGCCTCAAGAGCCTCCCTGAGAAGTGCTGGGATGTCTCGGTGAGGGCAGAGGGCTCTGTGAAGAGGTTCTGGGGCATGTTGCATATGGCATGCTAGTCTAGCTGTGACCACTTCTCTGATTCTGACATGGCCTTGTGGGTTTAGCCAAGAACAGAAAGGAAGAGCAATAAAACTCTTCTTGTTTTCTAATGAAAGCCTTGAAAACATAGATTTTTATAATTGTTGGTTCACTTCACTTTCAGCTTTCTAGGAAAAAACCTTCTGTTCATTTGTTCATTCATTTATTCATTCATTCATCCTACAAACATCTCCATGGCCTTGATCACCTACCAGATGTGGCAAGAGACACACAAACAGGTCATTCAGGGACCCTGGCTTTAAAGAGCCCACCATCTAACCAGTCATTGTGATTCAGGGTCAAAGAGTCAGAAGTAATATGGGCAAAGGCGTGGTGTTGGGAAGGGAGTGATCATTTCCTGCAGGGTTGGTTGGAGAAGGTTTTGTGAAGAAAGCAGCACCAGTTAGAGCCAGTTAGAAAGCCCAGAGGGAATAGACCCTCATTTCCAATGAAATAGAAGCGTAAAATATCCAAGAATATACTTAAGAAAGTATTGTAAATTGATCTATAAATTAAATGAAGTCCCAGTTCAAATCCTACAAATGTTTAATAAAATGAGTGTTAAGTACATCTGGGAAAATAAACATGGGTGACTAGCCTGGAAAAATTCAATGTCGGGAAAGGAATAAACCTAGAGCCCCATGGATAGAGCACCCGGAAGTAGATACAAGTGAGGGTGGTGTTTAGAATCAGAGACAAAAGGCAGATGAGTCCTAATGTGTTATAAAGACAACCCGCTAGCTATTTGTGGAAGAAGAAGAAGAAAGAATGAAATGGGTTCGTACCTCAGTCCTTACACCAAAAAAAAAAAAAAGACCTGGGCAGTGAAGGAGCATGAAACCATAAAGGTTCTAGAAGGAAAACAGTGAGGGAACATTTGTATCATTGGAATGAAGAAAGCCTCCTCGAGTATAAAAGCAAATCTAGAAATCATGAGATAAAATAATTTAAAACCTCATGGGCTAGGGTGAGGGGCAGGCAGAGAAGGGTATGGGGGGATTCATGGTGATGGACAAAGGCTTGACTTGGGGGCGAGCACACACACAGTGTACAGAGATGTGTTGTAGGATTGAGCACCTGAAACCTGTTTAATTATGTTAACCAGTGTCACCCAATAAATTCAGTTAAGAAAAAAAACCCTCATGGGCATAAAAACCACAATAATCACCAATTAAAGGGTGATAAACTAAGAAAAGTATTTTGGCATATGTATGATGGGCCAAGAGTCAATGGCACTAGTAGAGAAAGAGTTCAGAAATGCAATAAAGATAAATAGTAGAAAAATGGGCAGAAGATGTAAACAGACGATTTGTAAAGGACAAAATACAAAGCATGGTAAGCATATGAAAGGGGTAGGCTTCAGCAGTCAGACAACGCACATTAAATAATCAAGATGTACATGTTTGAGCTTATTTCAAAGAACGGGAATACTTGGGAGATAAGGAACGAGAACAGGGCCATTTGAGCCCTGTTACTGGGTTGTGAGCCCTGTTACATTTGCTAAAGTGTAGATTTAACAAAATATGCTAACATTTACAAATGTGCATGCCTTTCAGCTCAGTAGTCCACTTCCAAAGAGATACCCTAGGGAAGCAAACAAAAAGTGCCTGGCATTGCACTTAGGAGAAGCAGCAGAGCATGTTGGCTAAGAGTGAGGTATCAGAGGCCAGAAAGACCCAGTTTTAAGCTGTGTGACCCTGGAAAAGTTACTTAACATCTCTAAGCCTCAGAGTCCTCATCCTTAATATGGGTATAATAACAATATCACCTTCATTAGCTTGTTGTGAGGCTTAACTGAGAGAATACGTGTAAAACTCTTAACAGAAGGCTGGGCCTATAGTAAATAGTGAATAAATGCTAGCCATTTGTTATTGCCAATAAGGATGTCCATCATAGTATTGTTTAGAATTAGCAGATAATAGGAAGCAACCAAATTGTCCATTCATAGGGAACTGCTGGTTAATAATGGAAGAAATGTTCACAGAGATGCAGCCATCCGGAGACCTACATTTACAGACAGGGAAAGATACCTTTGACATACTAATGTATGATATTTTTAAGGTGTCAAAACGATGTAGAAGGTATGTTCCAAATTGCATAAAAGTATATAGCTGTGTATCTCGAAAAAGAGAGTTGATTCTTGTTATTCACAGCAATTATGTTCTGTAAGTACCAACAAACACTGAATTAGTGATTGCTGAAACGTTACTCCCAGGTGAAATACAGCCGTAGGTTCCCACAAGCCTCTGGTCACAACTCTCTTGTCAACCGATCAATGCATACCTTGTTTCACATATGTTTCTGTTAGAGGACTTATTTAAGATGTACTGTTGATTCATTAACATGGAACTCACAGCCAAGAGCACTGCAACTCATGCTTGAAGTTGATGTGTGCTTATCTTGCACACATCTTTCAGTGGAAGGCACATCACAGCAAAATCACCAACAAAAAGCACAAAAATGCAAAAACATGGCATTAACTAGACTGTTAGAAGGACACTTGTTTGCATAGGACAGCTGAAACACGAAAGCAGTGATATCTTTTTCACCCTCAGCTAGGAACACGCACATTGGGCAGCTCAAGTTTTTTGCTGCTGTGCTCATGTCTACAAATGACCCCCAAAGCCCCATGAGTTTTGATTTGGGGATTAAAAATAAATTTTAGTTAGTAGGTGAATTTGCATATACAGAATCTATGAATAAAGAGGATTGACGGTATCTAAAGAGATGGTCGTGTTAATGATAGTGATCTGGAGGCCAGCATTGAAGATGACCCCCCCCCACTTCCTTACACTTATAATGCTTTAACTTTTTTTTTTTTTTTTTTTTTTTACAGAGACAGAGAGAGAGTCAGAAAGAATAATAAATAGGGATAGACAGACAGGAATGGAGAGAGATGAGAAGCATCAATCATCAGTTTTTCATTGTGACACCTTAGTTGTTCATCGATTGCTTTCTCATATGTGCCTTGACCAGGGGGCCTTCAGCAGACTGAGTAACCCCTTGCTCGAGCCAGCAACCTTGGGTCCAAGCTGGTGAGCCTTGCTCAAGCCAGATGAGCCTGCGCTCAAGCTGGCGACCTCGGGGTCTCGAACCTGGGTCTTCCGCATCCCAGCCTGACTCTCTATCCACTGCGCCACCACCTAATCAGGCATGCTTTAACTTTTTGTAGTGGACACATAAAAGTAAAATCAGTAAAGCAATAAAATTATTTTTATTTTAGAAAGAAAAATCCATCACTGATGGCATTCCATTGTCAAGATAAAAACCAAACTACTTTTATCTGTTGCTTACTCTCTGCCACACAGACTTCTAAGCTCTTTCTATATATTAATTCACGTACTTCTTACCAAAAGAGATAAGTATTATCTCTGTTAATGCCCTCATTGTACAGGTAAGAAAACTGAGGCAAAGAGAGGTCAGATAACTTATCCAAAGTCACAGCTAGTAAGAGCCAGAGGCCAGACCTAGGAAGTCTGGTTCTAGAATATACGCTTTCAACCAAAATACTGTGAGTACCTAGGCTGGCACTGGGTTGCAGAGAAGACCAGGCGAACCTGACCAAACCCTTGCCTCAAGATACTTCCAGTCTAGATTGAGGGCAGTGATGGGCACATGCGGCACTGTGAGCTCATGGAGGGGGAGGCCTTCCCAGCCTAGCCGAGGGCTCAGAGAGAGTGGCACTAGCCCAGCTCTTCAGGACCCCCAGGCTGGCTCCTCCTCCTCTCCCACCGCCTTATAGGCACACCATCCCTCTCATCAGGGCATCCCACCCCAGCCACACAAAACCATCCCCCATTCTTGAGCTTGCCATGGCTCTGCCTACTTACGGACCTTCTTCTCATCCCCCAGGGCTCTGCCAGAAATTCATTTTTCTCCAGCCATCTGGAAGAAGGAGGGCTCCTCCTGACCGCCCTTCCATTTTGAACTATATGGCCATTAGCTCTATTCATTTGTCCATCTATTCCCCTCTAATATGCCCATCTCAGAACCCTCTGAGTGCCCAGTACCCAACACATTCTTCGCACATTTAATCTAGCAGCAAATGTGTGTTGAATGAATAGATGGACTTACAAGTGGAAACATCTAAGATTCTGAGACACTCCCCACACACACAAAGGTCCAGGCCAACTGGATTGTAGCATGATTGGTGTTGAAGGCCTCCCGGGCTCTGGAGGATTCTGGAGGGCTGAGCTGTCTGGTCATCAGGAGCCACTGTGACCACAGGATCAGGAGGCAGAGCTGACAGGGCTGCAGGACCAATATTAGCTGGGGTGTTATTTCTGTGGCTTCTGGAAACCCCCACCCTGGTGGGAAAGACTGAGAAAGGTCCCATTCAGCGCCTCTTGGCATTTCCAAGGGAAAGGATGGGGTTTGGATTGGCTGGGCCAGGGACATCTCTTCTAAAATAGCCTCATGCATATTCAACTGCTCCCTGAAATAGTCGGATGGCTATTTTAAGCCGCTTCTACTCAGATGCCCACACATAATGGCATCTACCTTAAGAGTGTAAACCAGCAAGAAGCAAAGGAAAGGGGAAGGGAGGACAATGTGAGGAAGCCTTGGACGGATCCCTGCCACTCCTCCCCACCCCTGGGTGTGCTTTCCTCTCAGGGACTCTCTTGCATGAAATTGAAAGTCCTGGTTACTATGACAACTCACTAGAGGAGTTTTCCCATCCAGTGACCTCACCCACCGGGATCTCAGAAAGCACAACTGCACCGGGGTGGCCAGAACTTGACTCACAATCGCAGGAGTCCAAAGCCTAAGTGGGCTGGTCTACTCCCGAGCGGGTCCCTCATTGCCCATTTCCTCCTGGTTTACGCACAAGTCTGACGGGTTCCCAGCAGATTAGAAAGGGAGCTGAGGGCTGGCAGGGAGAGGTGGAACCCACACAGCCGGGGTTACAACAGGCAACCCAACTGGGAGGGTGGAGAGAGAACAATTCTACAAAGGAAACGTTTAGCAACAGATAAGTACTGAAATGTCCGTATGTACCCTGCTGTGCTGTTTGCTGGGGAAATAAAGATAAACAAGACCCAGGTCAGGAAATGGTGTGTAAATAACCAGAAGTGTCTCTATCGAAGCGCTAACTTTGTTCCCCCACAAAAAAAGTGTTCGAAAAAGAAGGCGGAAAGACAGTGTAATAAAGGCTGAAAGATGGAACGACAGTGTAATAAGTGCCACGTTGAGGTGAGGATGCAGGACTCACAAAGGAAGGAAATAGGTCTGTCTGAGCAGCTTGGAAAGGTGAGGCTTGGGCCAAGAGATAAGAGCAGACAAGCAGGTGGCGGCCCCTGTTCCAGGCGGCAGGCACAGCACATGCAAAGGAACAGAGGTACGGCTGGGAACCCGCACTCAGGGTGGTGGAGCACTGTGTTCAGGAGGAGGTGGAGTGATGAGACGAGGCTGGAGAGGCCGTGGAGCCGTGTCTGTAGGGCCTTGGAGGTTCTGCTCGGTCAGCTCTCTGGGACTATCACGAGCTTTGGCAGAGACCCCTACCCACCTCAGTCACATCGGAAGGACTCCCTCTGTTATAATACAGAACAGTGATTGGGAAATAAATGAGATTAGGTTCAAAGCTTCACAGAGAGAGGAATGACTATAAGAATGCATTGAAGGTTCATTCCAGCTTCTCAGGGGATGTGTAAGAAAAATAAAGTGAACAAGGAAGCTGGAGGCCAGGAGGACTGAGCCTCAGCCGGCTCAGCTAGATGTCAGGAAGAACCGAGTGTTTACTTTTATACATCTGAATTTACATCCCCACCGTTGCCTAGTAGTCACCCAGCAAAGGTTCTGCTTTGTTTTCAGGGCACCCTGAGAAAGGCAGGCAAGTGTGTGATACCTTTTAGAAAGTCACTCAGAGGGATTGGAGAGATGAAGTTTAAGGGGGTGAGCGCCGCCTCTCTGTAGGATGTCTGTCAAACAAAGCTTTATACAGGTGGCAGAAGCCACGGTGAAGAATCCTGGTGCCCAGAGGAGCCTGCATCTGTCTGTCCTGTTCATCCCCTGTTGTTCCTCCATCTGCATGCAGTTTCATTGTGGTTCTTTGTTTATTTCTTCATCCATTGATTCATCCATGTGTTCATTCCATTGGAACTACAGATTGGGAAATCATTGGCATAGATGATGGTTTCTTCGCTGAATTTTCAGGGATCTTGTCTGGAAAGCTTCCAGGGGCTTCCTGTTTCTGAGAAAAAAACTGGAGGTCTTGCAAATGCCTCTACAGCCCCGATGACGTGGCCAAAAATGACTTCTTATAGCCCAAATCCCCTGAAATTCCCTGACAAGAGAACGAGTGCATATAGTATATTCATTTTCTGAATAGCTAGCTTTCAGCAGATTCTCAAAGGGGCAGGTGACCCAAAAAAGGTTAAGAAGCACTGATAGAGATGGGAATTGTTTTATTTTAAAATAAATGATGTCACTTTTTGGTAGACAAGCAGGGTGAGGGAAAGCCAAATGAAATTCCCAGTTCTGCATGGAGCTGTCTCAGGTGATGAAGTAGCAATGGGGACTCTGTTAGTGTCCCCAGCATCACTGTGCACCTCCTGTGGGGGTGCATGCATGCACACTGCCCCTGAGCCAGGTCCAGAGGTCTTGCAAGCAAGGGAGGGCAAGATCTCCAACCTAAGATTCCTATGTTTTTCTCTCTTCCCAGCCACAGTCTCCCTGCAAGGCACCTTTCCAGCCTGAACTTGGCAGGAAGTGAGGAGGCCCCCCTGGTTGGAAGAGATTTAGAAAGCTGTAAGAACTCTTAGTGAGAAGAATGCATTGAAACTGCAATTGCAGAGTTCTGGGCGTTGAATGGGGTTTGAAGAGAAGGGACAGCTGAAGTTTATTGATCCGTTATTAAAGTCAGATTGTGTCAACACTTGTCTGGAAAGCTTGTAGGGGCTTTCCATCACTGAGTAAAAACTAGAGGTCTTGTAAATGCCTCTACAGTCCCAATGACATGGCCACAAATGACTTCTTATACCCCAGATCCTCTGACCTTCTGGTTGTTCCTCAAACTCGGGCCTCAGGGCCTTTGCACTTGCTGTTTCTTCTGCTGGGAAAAATACACACATAATTCACTTCCTCATTACCTTCAGATCTTTACTTGAAGACTTGTTGGTGAAGTCTTCTCTGGCCCCTATTTAAAATGGCAAAGCAGCCTACTGCCACCACCCTATTCCCTGCTTTGTTTCTCTTCCTAGAACTCACCACCATCTAATATATCATTGCTTATACATCATCCCCATTGCCTGGAACCGTGCCTGGCTAATAGCAGATGGTAAACTAATATTTGCAGAATGAATAAATAGATTCTCAACATGCTCTGAACCACTTGTTTTAACATACTATAATCTCATACTGATCCTATAGTAACTCTGCAGGGCGGGTTTAATTCTCCCTTTTCACAGATGAAAACCAGAGACTCATAACAGCTGGAACCACTTCCTGGGTTCTCGGGGCTCAGAAACGCCTACTCTCTGTGCCCCACCCCCACTCCGGGAAGACTTTGATACTGCCTTCCCCAGGGCTCCTAGGGCCAACAACAGGCTGGGTTTGTGCATGCATAGTCACTTGTTCTAAGTCCACAGCAAACTCCCACAATCCAGCTGTGTCCAGGTCCGACAGTGTTAAATCTGCCTGAGAAGTAGCAGTCACATACACCCATCTGAAGCCACACAAAGGAGAGAAGAAGACAATTGTATGGGCCTTTTGATGGATTCCTACTCCTGCTTGCCACCCCATGTTGTATCTTAAACATGATTTCACTTTTCTGGAACAGATTATGTAAATAAGGACTTTGCTCTTTGAAAATATAGCCTGGAACCCAAAAGTAAGTCCAGAAAACATCAAGACAGCCACAACATGAGGCAACTTCCATAGACAACGCCAGTTCATTTGCTTGTAGTAGACTCCAGCAGCGCCCATTTCCTTCACTGTCGTGCCCAGTTCTAACACATACCGAGCCTATGACAGTAAGGCAGTGGGGAAATGGGGAGACAGACGCAGGTTGCGTGGACAGAAAGGGAACCATGCCTCAAATCCCCACAGGTGCCCTGGGCTGGTTATTGAGAATTACAAAGACGATGACACTGAAATTAAATTCACTTTAAGTGTATTTATTCATTTAAACCTTCACCTTACAAAGGAGGACGTGGTCTCTTCTCCCTGGAGAGTCAGGGGGTCTCAAGGTGGCACTTGGTGACTCAGCAGGAGGTCCGTGTGGCTGGAGTGTGGGGCAGATGACCATGCATCCATTGCATGTGCTGTGAGCTGATCCTGCCCCTTGAGGAACTTCCAGTCTGGTGAAGCAAAGACTAATGTGTCTGTAGCCCCACCCCCCTCGCTCCGTGAGGCCTGTTCTCAGCTTTTGGAAAGCCCCCAACTAAAGGGGCCAGTGGCATTTCCTGTGGTGGCCGAGGCAGATGCTCCTGCAGGCCTGGTCCTCCTGGATCCCCGAGTGCAGGCGGCACTGATCACAGTCCCAGCAGCGGTTCCAAGCACCGGCCAGCACGTCGTGTTCAGACCGCGCAGAGCAGCGGCAGAGCTCCGCACGCAGCATCTCAGCCGTTCCTCCATGAGGAAGGCTGGGCAGGGCCAATTTCCCAGTGTATAGATGGGACCCCAGGAGCTGTGAGACGCCATGTCTCAGTCCCAGGACGAGGCAGAGCCAGGATAGGCATTCAGAGACCCTGCTACACAAGCATGCAGCTGGTAGGGCAAACACCGGCATGGGACCACCCAAGATGCTGCAACTGATGGAAAAATACTTGGGCTCTGGAATCAGATTGAGCCAGGTTCAAATCCTATCCCCACCAGTCACGAGCTGTGTGCCGTCACCTCCCTGGGTTCCAGGCATCCCACCAGTTAAGTGAGAATGATCGTATCTGCTTTCAGGCTTGTTGTGGGAATTGAAAGCAATGATGCATATACAGTACAGCGACCTCACAAAGTAAACAACAAAAGCCATCGCGTATGGATCAGTTTGTGGCTGGCTTTACATGCAGTATCTCATCTAATCCTCCAAGCAATCTAGAAAGCAGATAATATCACCTTATTGTACAGATTCACAAAGAAAGGAATTAACCAAAGCCCCAGAGCCAGCAGCCGGTGACGACTGAACACCGGCAGCAGAGCCACAGTGATTAAATATGAGGCTTAATTATGCCTCATCTCATTTCACTCAGGAACCTTTGGCTCACACAGGCTTGGCCACTCGCCAAGTCTATGGCGGTGACCCCCTGACCCAGCAGGAGGGAAGCACCATGGGGCTGTGCAGCAGAGAGTCCCTGGAGGCCCCGGAGAGGCCAAGTGAGCTTGACCCTGGAGGAAACGCTCAGCAGCTGTGGCCTTGGGAAGGAAGGGCCACAAGGTCATAGGCACCACCAGGCAGGGCCTCCTGGCTGAGGTGGTTGGTGGCTTTGGACTAACCAAGTGGTGACCTGGAATCCAGCGGGCTGGGCTTCCCTTTCCCACTTCCTTCCTGTGCTGACTGTCTCTCTGAGTCACCTCCAGGAAGTCGGGGTGGTGAGGTGGGGATCGAGGAGCCCTGGGTCCTCCCTCGCTCTTGCCGTTGCCTCACTGTGTGACCCTAAGTCAACCACTTCCCTTTGCTGGGCTCAGTTTCTACATGTCACACCAGAGGCCTGACTTGATCTCCAAAGTCACGCAAAGGCCTTTTTCCTGGCAGAGGCTAGGACAAAGGGCCGCTCAGCTAGTAATCAGTTAGGGATTCAATGGTCATTGGGCTCCACAGAAACAGCCCTGTGCTCCAGCACAACTTGCTGGGCTCTTCCATGGGTCCTGAGAATGACCTCTGTGGTGGGACCAGGAGGACAGTAGAGGGCAGACACTCTGAGTGCTGGAATGGAGATGGCTGCTACGGGCAGCTGCCTCCTCCTGCCTCCATGTCCTAAGCCTCTTCTGACTTAGCTCCATCTTCTGCCAGACTCTGTGACTGGCATTTCTGGATCCGACTAAGTCCTGGGGAGTGCGTGCATAGATGCTTCAGGATTCTCGGTGCAGGTGCAATCTTGTGGGAAAATGCACAACCAATGAGCGCCTCCTCTCGGTGCTCACCAATGTCCACTTTGAGACCTGGGCCATGTGACACCCTTCCATTCACTCACACCCAAAGAAAGCTGTTTTAGCTAGACAAAGTTCCAAATCTGCTTATAAGACTTATCCTAAGGGTGCCATATTCTGAAGTCAGGGTGAACTCATTTCTGCAAGAGCGATTCTTAGCAAATCACAGCTCCAGCACTAAGACACAGAGACATCTGTGGCTTGGAGGAGTTCCTCTGAGTTGCGAAGAGTTTGTTTTGGGACATGGGGGGATCACCTGGGTAAATGATAGAGGGGGCTATAGCATCATTTGTGCTTCCTGCCACTCTGGAGAGGATGGGAACGCAAAGGGAGGGGAATGGGAAGGCATCTGGACTCCATGTGTGAGGTCCTTTACCCACAAGCTGGAGTCCAGTAGGGTCAGTGTGACTTTCTCGTCCCTCCTGATGTGTCCTTGCACCCTGTGCCAACCTCAAAGTATAGGTTCCCCTCTACTCAGGGCTATCGTCTCACCACTTGATTTGTGCAGTTCCCCATCTTGCTGTATCATTTCATGTTTCTGTGCCTTTGTGCATTTCTCTTTAATTAGACCACCGCTTCCTCTCCTCTCCCATCTCCAACGTAGTCCTCCTCATAAAGACCCAGTATGGATGTCACTTCTTCCACGACATCTCTCCTGACCCCTCCTGTCTGTCTTCCTGGGTGTACCCCTGTAAACTTTTTTGTTATTTTCTTTTTATCCTACTTTATAGCTCTCTATGTCCATGTCTGCGCAGTTCCTTGAGCACCAGGAACTGGTGTCTCGGTGGCGTCTGTGTTTCAGGCTGAGCACAGGGCCTGGAAGGTGATGGATGCATTTCTAAGGAGTGAGTGCCCAGAGCCTGTTGGCAAGGTGCAGAGGCAGTGTGACGGTGGGGAGAGGCCTGGGAGCTCGGGGGAGTGCTTGGCTCTGCTACGAACAGGCCATGAATCCTTAAGTGTTAAGTGCCACATGTCCCCAGCTGGCTTGAGATTCCCCGCTGAAAAGCGGACTAATTTCTTAGGTCTCTCTAGTGCTGACATTCTGGGAAGCCTCTGAAGCTGCTTTGGCAGAGTGCCCCAACTCACCAGCCGCAGGGCATTTGGTGGGATCCTTTCTTTAACTCACTGACCTATTTCATCAACCCTCTCACGCAGGGCCAGGCCGTTTTAGGTCCTGGGGGCAAGGGAGGAATCTGACTGGGTCCCTTCCCCGGAGAGATCCTAGCTTCGTTAGGGAGGCTCACACGTCCACAGCAGCACAGTGAGCGCAGGGCTGTGGGAGCCAGAAGGAGGCCAGCCCTAAGGCGGCTGGCTGTGGTGGTCAGAGAGGGACTTCCTGGTGGGGGTGGGGGGAAAGCCCTGGAGGCAGCATACTCTGCAGTGAGCACAAGGTGGGTAAGCCGCTGGGCGTGGCCACTGACATGGACAGAAGATGTGGCCTTGACCGCTCCGGTGTGCAGGGGTATGTAAATGTGTGCCTGGGTGTGTCTGCATGCGTGAGAGACCACAGAGGGGCTGAGGGGTAGGAGCTCCTGGGCTGGCACAAGTTATATCCCCGAGGCTTTTGGAAAAGAGCTTTCCAATTAAAGGCTGGGCTGGTGGGGGCTGGGTTTCCTGGATTATGTAATAGCTGGGGAAATGTCATCTGGAAGAGCATTGGAGAGAGCCGGATCTGTCTAAGCAGAGCTCCCCCCACTCCCAGAGGTGAGCTGGGAGCAGCTTGGTAAATGAGGCAGATTCTCAGATAGTCAGAAAGAGCATGAGCTCCGGGCAGCCAGCCCATGTTAAGAGGAGCGGACACATCAGTCACAAGGTTGTGGCAATTAGATTTGCATGCGCCAAAACACAAGGGCTCTCTTCTGGCTCCTCCCTCCCTCAGATAGCACCAGCCAGCTGGAGCACCTGTCCATCCTGTTAGGGTGGTCCCAGGGAATGGGTGGGCGGGGACAGGCCAGCTCTGCACAGAGCTGGCCCAGGGGACATGTGCTGGTTGGACTGTGTCCATGAAAGAATGCAGTACAGAGGCGCCTTGTCTCCTGTGGCTCATAAACTGGTCCCAGGGGCAGGGGACAGGAGGCCTGAAGCCATGGGAGCTCAGGCCAGGCGCTTTTGTGTTGTTTGTGAGGGAGAGACCACATCACATTTTAGTTCAGCAGTGAGTCCCCCCTGGACCCCCAAAGAGCAGCTCCTGAAGCCCATTGATAAAACACAGATCAGTCTCGGCTTCTAATCTAGGGGATGGGAAGGGCCGTAGAGTAAGATGGACTTTGAGCCTCACTTCCCTCATCTGTAAAGTGGGGACAATATTAGGACTACCTCCTAGGATTACTATTATGAGGACTAAATATACATGAAATGTTTAGGCTGGACATTGGCACACAGTCAGTGCTCCATAGTTGGTAGCTAGGGTTATTTACATAGAAGGCAAGCCTCTACAAGGAGTGTCCTTTGGGACTTATACTCCATATACTGTTTGAAAAGATTTGGGGTGCCCTCCAGGGGGTAAGTAACTGGTAAGAGAATCAGGTGGCACAAAGCAGTTTCTGGGCAGAAGGGTGAGTTGTACCTCCAACACCAGCAGTAAAGACAACTCTTCTCCCCAGGCTGGGACCAAGGCAGCGCTGCAGGCAGTTCAAGCAGAAGCAGCTGGAACATGGCCTTGGGTCTGTAGGCCGAGCCAGACCAAGCCAGACTCTGATAAGGCTGAGTACCTGTAAATTGTATGCCTGGGCAGAGCCAAGTCCTCCCCGCTGTTCTGGCACTTTGAGCGACACCCTGCTGGAGTTGGCGTTTGGGAGAAGGGAATTGGAATGTATTACCAAGGCCACAGTGACCCCTTTTCAACACTGAGAGGACCTGGCAGGGGTGCGGGGGGTGAAGGGAATCTCAGCAGCTCAGCCTGAGACGAATGGCCCAGTCTCAGGCCTACTCCCCTCAGAGAGATGGTGGTGTCCCAGCCATAGCTGTCCATGTCTTTGTGTGTGCTTTGGGTGGGACAGCCAGCGTCTCTTAGAAGGGGGCTCAGTGGTCCTGGCCCATCTCCCTTCATGGCAGGATCCAGACATTGTTGCCATGAGTATGAGCCGCAGGGCCCAGCCCACAGAAGGAATAGCTGGGAGGTCAGGCATGTACCAGATCCTCAGCAAAGTGAGCTGGACCAGCAGTTCCAATGAGGGCATCGGGCCTGGCCTCGGACAGACCTACAGAGAGACACCCTGCCCCAACCAAGGGCACTAGAATAAGACCATGGCTGGCTCCGAAGCTGGTGAGAAGAGGCAAGCCCAGGGCACACACCAAACATGTGGCTTATGGTGAGAAAATTGATTCTAGCCCTAGATGGAACTGGGTTTCCCACATCCTCCCAGGCCTGGGCAGGATGAGCTCAGCGACAGGTGGGGCTGCACCTTCAGCTGCCGAGCCCAGGGCCTGGGCTGAGTGGAGCTGGGGGCAGGGGTGACACTCCTGGTTCACACAGTGCCGGTAGAGCCACAGCTGGACATTGGTGCCTTGTGAATTGGCTAGCTCCCTTCCATCCTGGGGGTGCAGACTGTCCTCCCAGAGCTGCCTGCCTCCAGCCCCCTTCCCAAATGCACGCAGCTGGGCTCCAGACCAGGAGGAGAGGGTGGGGAGAGTCACTAAGCACCAGTGGGGCAGACAGGTCTATCCTTCCTTTGTTCGGCAGCAGCCGGGCCGCCAAGGAATGAGTCCTGGACTTGTGTCCTGACCTGTGAGTCCAAATCCAGGCTCTGACTTGCTTTGCTCTGTGACCCTGACATGGACCTTGGCCTCTTGAGCCTTCAACTCCCTCACCCACAATTTGGGGTAATGTTCAGAAGTCCACATTGTGCTAATTGGACTGTTAGCTGGATCCACCAGAATTCGATGTATGTCAAAGGAGCTGGAGAGTAGCTTTGGGGAGATGGGGAAAAATGGGAGAAGAAACAATATTCATCCAGCCTCAAGGTATCTCCACAATAAAGGTCTTTAATATTCTAAATGCCTAGTCGTGATGTGAGCTCCGCCAGCCAGGGTCCTCATGGTCCATCCCTGGGAGAGCGTCTTCTCCCTGGGCCGTGGTTACCATGCTGCAAACACCTAACTCGATATCTGGAAACAATATTTCCTTGTTTTTTGTTTCTCCTCTGTCTTGAATGCCAGACCCTGATCCTGGGAATCCATCTCTCCTTGGAAATCTGGCCAGGGTAATCGGGAGGAGGGCCTCTAGGATGTGCCGGCTCGGAAGCATGCTTGATGCCCTCACCTCCATCATCTTCTCTTTGCCATGAGGGCTGGCCTCTGGGCTGGAGAGCTGTCACAATACGAGCAGACACAAACACTAGGCAGGCAGCCCTAGAAACCTGGCCCCGAAGGGACAAGGCAGTAGTCACAGTCACTGTAACCAGGAGGCATAGTACGCTTGGGCCTCATAGAGATGGGTTTTCTCTCAAGAGGGTGCTCAGATACGTAGGGGGATGGGTAGGAGACAGTGGTCTGGCTCTGCCTGCACAGTGCCTGTTGTGGCTCCAAGGAAAAGGTGAGTGGGTGGAGAGGAGTGAGAGCAGGAGGCCCCCCTGGGAAGAGGAAATGGACAAGGCCACATCTCTAGGCTCGCAGGAATTCCAAGCCCCAAGCCCCTGGCCTAGAGCTGTTCAGCTAATTAGTTTCCCCCGAGTTGGTAGGAATGGGGCCCCTAAGAGTGCGCCAGCCGTGGCCGGGACTGGCTGAGAAGGGCAAGGTTGAGCTGCAGAGCGGGGAGTGTCTGGTGGCCAGCTGCCTAATGTGTTGTCGCAATCAGGCCCCCATGGAGGGCGGGCCGGCTCGGCCTCCCCTGGAGTGGAGCGTCCAGGTCCCAGTGGCCCAGGAGTGCAGCAGACGCAGATGCCTGCCAGGAACAGGCCGTGGGGATGGCGGGGAACAGACAGCCGAGGGGAAGCGCCCTGTGAATCACATTCAGTGGAAATCTCCCCACAGCCACATTGTGAGATGCAACCAAAATATTGATTCTGAGCAGTAGTTTTCAGAATTGCTCTGTGGAAGGTGACACCGACTCTCGATTTCCCAGACAGCACAGAGCACAGAGGGGCATACCCTGCTCTCACCCCAATAAAGCCAACAATCCATTAGTTGGGGACTCGGGGTCAAGTTCAGCCTTTGTGAATTCCTGGCCCATCCTTTCAACACTGTCCAGAGAAGACTAGAAGCAGCGTAGACTCATCTGGAAACTATAAACATACTCCTTGCCTCGGTGACCCGTCAGCACTCAGCTGGCCCAGCCGTCCCTTAGACACACCTGACTGCCCGGCGTGCGGGGAAGCAGACCCATCAGCCAACCTTGTGTGATGGCAGAGTCAGCAGCCAGTGGCCAACATTGGATGTCAACCGGATATTGAACTCTAGCTGGGAAGTTCTCACACTTCTCTCCTCTTTTTACCTGTGATCAGCACTAAATCTTAAAAAAAAGATATATACAACTATCCTTCTAGAAAAGACTTCTAGATTTGACAGGCTTGGCCTGTGTTTATTAAAGCCCTCCTAGCCAGGAACACTCCTTCGTTGGTGTGGCCTCATCACTCCTCATGGCAGACTTTGAGGTAGGCATCGCTGCCTCATTTTATAGAAGGGGAAAGATAAGCCCAGACAAGTTTAGAAACCAGTTCAACATCACACAGCTGGTGTGTGGCAGAACCAAGTTAGAGCCCAGGTTTTTAACACCCTGTTCCAGTGCTCCTTATCTTCCATCATACAATTGTGTCTCTCTATTATTATGTAGTCTGGTCATGAGGATTCAACAGGATGACACGTGACACATTAGAGTAGTGCGGGCTCGTGTTCATGACTACTGCCCTTCACTGTTTAGTCCTATGGGGTGACCTTGGACCACAGTGTGTTAGGCAGCATTTTTTCAAATGTGAAGGACAGAAACTGAATTCTATCTGGCTTAAGAAAAGAGAGAGTGGAAGACAGAGATTGAGTTTTGTCTCATGCTACAGGGATGGCCGGGTGGGTGAACCCCAGGCGTGGCTAGATCCAGGCAGTGATGTAATGTCATCGGACTCCCATTTGCCTTACACTTCTCATCAGTACTCTTCCTTGTTTTGACCTCCATCTCAATAGATGAGACTGTTGCCTCCGGGCTTTTTCCACACAGCTGCAGGGAGTGGAGAAGGCCCCTGGGCCCCTGGTGGCTTCTGGCCTTCACGCCCCAGCTGGGGACTCAGCACTTTTCCTCCCAGTTGTTTTTGTGAGAAGTATCCCAGGGAGGTGCTCTGATGGGCCCAGCATGGGTCACATAACTCTTCGTGGCCAATGAACTGTAGTATTTGACTAAACAGATACCCTGTCCACGGCCGTGGATGGGGTGGTAGGATCCTGTGACAAGAAGCCCACGCAGAGTCATGATTGGGGCAGGGCAGTTCCCTGAGCAGCTCTTACCAGAAGAAAGGGAAAAGAGGATACCAGTCAGGCAGAAAGCAATGCTGGCCACGCCTCTAGGATTGGGAGAGTGAGCTGAGCCAATGGCGTGCTATAAAGATGTAAGCTGTTCTAAACTGACACATCCTTTCAATCTTACAGGTTAGGGAACCTGAGGCTTCGAAGCATTATGTGACCTTGTCATGCTCTCACAATGAATTTCTGAGACACCTGAGGCTGGAGTCCCCCGTTTCTTCCACCTCACCCTGCCCGGGGAGGAAAGTGAGGTCACAGGGACCTTTCCTGACATCTTCTGTCTCTGGGGCTCTCAAAGAGGGAAAACCCTGCAGGCCAGCAGCCGCTGTGGCAGGCTCTGGGAATTTAATGGTAAGCAAAGCATATGTGTCACCCTGATCATGGAGCTCATATTTCAGTGAGGGAGCTAGTCATCAGACCAAAAAATTACATGCAATAAAAGAAGTTATAAATAAAGTATATGGTGCTGAGAGAGTACACGGGTAAACCAAGAGTATACAGAGAGTGTATATAGGTTCAGCCATGGGTCAGGGAAAGCTTTTTTTTTTTTTTTGAGGTGAGGTGCAAGGTGAAATTCAAGTTTGGAGAGGAGTTAAGGGAGTAAGGAAGAGCATTCTAGGCAAAGGACATGATATGTGCTACTCATGCCCAGCATTGCGAGAATTCTGTGAGCTTGATATTGGGTGCAGAGGATGGAACCACTGGTGGGGCGAAGGGGGTACTTTGTTCTTTTCCAATGAGTGTGCATTAAAGATGAGCCACTTTCTTTCATTTGTGGGTATCCACGGGAAATCTCCAAGTGGTCTGTGCCTTAATCAGTGTTTTCCCAACATATTTGACCATGAGAATGGCTGTTGAAAAGTGACTTGATCTGGTCCCAATAAGAGGACACTCTCCTGGTGGTCTGTGGCCAGGTCAGCCCAGGATAAGCCTAGACATAAGGATACCCATTAATAGGTCATTTCAAGAAGTCCACCAGTGATCAGATCAGTGCTGGACACTTTTGGTTGAGGTCCTGGGTACCGGACAGGGAAGAAGCTCCAGAGTCTGAGCCGCGCCCTCTGTCCCCACCCCTGTGCCCCTTTTTGCCTTCTCTCCCTGGTTTCTGCCTGGAGAATCCCATGTCCTTGGAATATCTCAGGCTCAAAATCAGCACCCCAAGAGCTCTGGACAGGGGCTTAGCATGCATGCCATTGAACAGGACTGTGTCACCGGGATATATTTATTCATCAGTGCGAAAGCCTTCACTTGCATCCACAAAACAGTGGCACTCGTGAGGGGTGGGGAAATGAGAAGGGGAAGGAATGCCCCCTTCCTCTCTGCCCATTGATGCATTTAATGATCATTTAACAAACATCAGGTACTGGACCAGACACAAGGAACCTGACCGTACAGGAGACAGACTCGGGGCTAGCCCTCCGGATAAGGGGCTGGGTACGTTTCTGTGTGGCGTTAACTCTCCTGACAGCCTGCTTCTAGCTCAGCCTGGCCGCCTTTGGGGAAGGTGGGCTCAGCCAGCTGGGTTTAGGCCTGGCGGGGGAGGGTCCTGGGTTAGAGTGCAGCCGAGCACTCTCGGGAAAGCTGCACAGGCTCTCTGCACCTGGGTCTCCTTCTCTGGAAGAGAAAGGCAATGCCCCACTGTGCACAGTCTGGGTGAAGGTTCAGGAAAGTACCACACTCCTGGTGCCCAAAAGACCTCTTGTACGTGGTGTCTTATATTCTTATCCTCTGTCTTTCCCACCAGAACTTGACCATGCAATTTTTGGTCTAATTTTTTCTAAGCTGAGCATTATAGACTGTCTCCCCCAGCTCAACAACACATGCAATTTAGACTCACAACCAAACCTGATTCTTTTGTATTCAGGGAGTCATCAGACACAAGCTACTAGATAAGCCTTCAACTTTGTAGAGCTAACAAGTTTTGTTTTGTTTTGTCTTGTTTTTTATAATGCTCAGAGTTGAACTGGACAAAAGCTCGTGTTTTGGGTTTGCTTCAAGCACTGAGGTGAATGAGGAGTGGCCCTGGGTGTGTGATGAGGAGATCCAGCCCATGGTCTGGTGCCCTGCCTGCTAGCTGTGCAGCGCACCCAGGCCCTTCGAGCCTCAGTTTCCCCTCCTGTGAAGTGAGGGTGAAGACTCTTTTCTCCTAGCTTGCTGGGAGAGTTGAGTGAGGTCCAGAAGCAATTATAAAAGTATGTTGCTGCACCTCAAAGGGTCTGCCTACCTGAAGCTATTCTACCTCTTCTATTGAAGTACTTACAGACCCTCTTGGGAAACTGGCATTCCCACTGTCTTCTTCCACCTGCGACCGGCCCATCTGGCCTCTGGGAGCCGTTCCTGTTCCAGCTGTTAGGCTCCAACTGTCCTGTGGTTAGAGCAGCAGGTCTGCTGTTCTGGGAAGTTTCTTTCTCAGGCTGGGTCCCTGGGGGTGGGGGCGGGGAGCTGAGCCCCACTGGGGGTGGAGACGCCAGGGGCTGGGGACGAGGTAGGTGGACGGGAGGGCCAGTCTGGGAGAAGTTGCGTGAATGCTGTGTCTGTGTTTTCCAATAACTCCATGTTCACAAAGCTAAAAATGTGGCCTGGCCTTACATATTTTATATGTGTGTGTGTTCCCGGTATTTTTTCCTTCTAATTTTTAAGACCATACGTAACATCAGGGACATTTAATCCATATGGTTCTGATTCCTTAACACTTAAGTCATCCAAATGTTGTTTTGGATGGTCTATTTGCAAATCTCTTTGCATAAGCTTTTTAACTCCTTCTTTCTCCAGGGCTTCAAGGTAGGGTCTCTGGGTGAAGCCTCCTTTGCTTCCAGTTCCCCATGACCCAGCCAAACGGCCTATGCTCTGGGTACCAGCTGCTCAGGCCCTGCCCTTAGGCTGGAGGGTTGGTGGGAGAGGAAGACAGAGCACCCAGCTCCACAACTTCCTGGCTGTGTGACCAGCCGCTAGTTCACCTCATCAAGCAGAGCGCATGCTGCAAAGGCCCCTCACAGGCATTCCCTCTTGCAGGCACAAGCCAGCTCCTTACCCTGGAGTTAGGGCCCAATGACCACACACACACACACACACACACACCACTTTCTCTCCCCCCCCTTTCTTGCTATTCTCAAACATTCAATGTTCTTTTTAGCTTTTGTTTCTTCACCTGTTTCCCCTACCATGGTGATCTTTCCTTGTCTTTTCCATTAATGAACACCTACCCACTCTTCAAAGTCCAACTCAAAAGCCACCGCCTCCAAGAAGCCTTTCTGGGAAGGTTTACCAACAAAGGGCCCTTCCCTTGTGCCTTCCTAGTCTTGGTCTCACAGAGCTGTACTTATCTGGGATGAACTGTTCAGTACCTGTCTTGGGAGCTGGAGGTGTGGGGTGGCTAAGAATCATGCTTTTCAAGAGGTCCTCTTGTTCTGATTGAGACAAATTACTTATGACTCACCCATTTTTTTGGAAAGGCTGAATGGAAATCAAAGATGGCACCCACAGAAATCCATGGCTACTGGGTGTGAGACAGAAGACCGGGAAGATAGGCATAGGTATCCTGGTGTGGTGCAGCTCCTAGGGGCTCTCCCCGTGGCAGGAGCCCATAGGCCAGCTATGGTCTGGACATCACCAGCGTCTGTACCCATAGAACAAGATTTGTTTCCCTGGCAATTCCAGACAGAGCAAGTCCCAGACAGAGCTGCATCTCTGGGACGGAAGCGCAGATGCTCAAACTAAAATTAGTCTGCTGACTGTGACTTCATCTAGGCTGCAGGAACTGATCTGCTTCTTACATCTGTCAGTGTGTAGTGGAAGGGCCCTGCCTCCCTGTAGAGGCTGAGTGGCGAAATGACAGCCAGCCAGGGGCCCACCACTCTACAGTCTACCTGTGTTGCTTTTCTGCTCTTTACCTGTCAACTCCTCACAATCCCCTGAGAGGGAGAAAAATCCCCTGAGAGCTCCATTGCCCTGCAACCCCTCAGGAATGGGATCTATTTGACTTTGGCATTGAAGGCTTCTCTTGGATGCTTAAATGACCTGTCCAGCATTATCTTCACCAGTGAGGGTCCAAGCAGGTCTGGGGCATCAAGAAATCAGGCCCATGGAATGACACAGATAAGAGCTAGGGTTGTCTGGCCAAAGCTGAGGAGAGTGGTAGTCAAAGAAAATCTCTTCCCACCTCTGTTTTGTCTGCTGTTCCCTTCTCCATTCAGGCATTACTTGACTCTCTCATTGCCTACTCAAGTGGGGTTCTGCTCTCTGGGAAGAGTGGTATCCATTGGAGGCCTACTGTGGGAACCAAACCCCCAGCCATGACCTTCATTTATGTCTACTAAAACTCCAGTTCTCACAGTGGCTTACACAGCTCTAAGTAATATGCCTAACATACTCTCACCTCAGGGCCTTTGCACTGGCTGTTGTCTGACTGTAAAGATCTTTCTCCAACATCTTCATTATTCAGTTCTTTACCTGTTTCAAGTCATTGCTCAAATGCCATCTTCTCAGTGAGGCTGACCTTAACTACCCTATTTAAATTTGCAACCCACCTTCCATACCTGCATTCCTTATCCCCTTTATTCTACCTTGTACTTTCAATAGAAGATGTTAGACAGTTCATTTATTTATTGTGTTTCTCTTTTATTATCTGTCTCTTCCCTTCAGGATGTAAGCTCCATGAGGGCAGGGATTTTTGTCACTGATGTATTTATTCTTAAGAATAGGACCTAGACTGCAGTCAGTGTTCACTGACCATTTGTTGGAGAATGTCTGTATTCTGGTGAGGTAGAGGCACTTGGACCCAGGGAAGCACCATTTTTTGGCCCTTCCTGAGGTGAGTCCCTGCTGTTGGGACCACCTGTAGGTCCTCTGTAGGCCTCCATTTGCTCATCTGGTAACTGAGGCCAATGGTCCCTGTCCGGCCTCTCATCAAACCCTTAGAGCTAACATGAGGGTACCTGTGTGTGCTCCAAACTGTAAAGGGCTATTCAAATAAGTGATAGGGTGAGAGGTATCTATTTGTTCAATCAGCATCACTGAGCACCTACTGGGTGCTAGGCTCCATACTGAATGTTAGGGGTCCCCAGAGGAGTGATAGCTTGTGCCCCTCTGCAAATCGGCTGTCCCAGTGGGAGGGAGTCTGGCTCTAGATGTGAGGAGGTGGGAAACTCCCACTCATTTTGTAAAGTCGTTAGACAAATGGCTCTACAAATAAAGAATGTGGGACCCTCCTGAGAACTAGGGAAGTCATACCTTAGTCGTCTATATTAGGGTTCTCCAGAGAAATGGAACCAATAAGAAGGATAGATAGATAGATGATAGATAGATAGATAGATAGATAGATAGATAGATAGATAGGCAGAAAAACAGGTTTCTATATCTATATTTATCTGTCTATCCTGTGTGTGTGCATGCATATGTGTGGAAAAGAGAGAGAGACTCGGAGACTTATTACAAGGAAATGGCTCACGTGATTATGGAGGCTGAGAAGTCCCCAGATCTGCAGTTGGCAAGCAGGAGACCCCTGAGAGTCGATGGTGTAGTTCCACCCTGAGTCCAGAGGCCTGAGAACCAGGAGAGACAATGGTGTAAGTTCCAGGCTGAAAGCCAGCAGGCTTAAGATTCAGAAGAGCTGATGTTTCAGTCCAAGTGCACAGGCTGGAAAGGAACCAATGTCCCAGCTCAACAGCCGGGCTGAGGACTTCCCTCTTACTCTGCCGTTTTGTTCAGTTCAGGTCTTCCATGGATTGGAGGAGGCTCACCACTTTAGGGAGGGCGGTCTGCTCTCCTCTGCTGACTGATTTAAGTACTAATCTCATCTAGAAACACCTTCACAGAACAATGTTTGTCTAAATACAATCACCCCCTCCTCACCATCCCCAAACTGCTGTAGATCCTTCACCTCTGAGCCCAAACCAGCGACCAAATCCATGTGCCTGCATTTCCCTCCCCAGGTCTCTGGCTCTTCCTGTCAGCCACCCTTGGGGACATTGCCTCTGCCCCCAAGCTCCTCTGTCCCAGCCTTTTCTAAGTGGTACCCACTTGGTGCCCTCAGGACACTTGCTATCCAGTCAGAGTCATGGTGGGGGTGAGGGGCGGGTGCAGGAGAGGAGCAGGAAGGCCTGGGGGAGACAGCCCTCGAGGGCTGGTATTCAGGCTGGAAAAAAGCATGGCTGTCTGTGTTCCATGCCCAGAGCTCCTGCAGGGTCAACGGGAGATTCCTCTGTGCTCCAGCTGGAGTGGAAGGCTGCATATTTCGCAGCTATGGGAAGCCTGGGAGAAAGCCTTCCCGGGGCTCTGTTTGTTGAGCACCTACTAGGTGCCAGGGATAGCCCTTCAAATCTCTCCCAACCTAGTGGGGGCATCAGATACAAATACTTTATTATCATGTGGCAAGAGCTCTGATAATGCATGCAAAGCTAGTTACAGGAACACTGAGAAATAAGCTTTTAATCCCACTGAGGGTGGGAGTTGGTCAGAAATAAATAAGAAAACAGGATATTTGAAGGAGACCTTACAGGATGCATCCACTAAATAGCCTGAGAGTTGATAGAGGAGCTGAAGGGAAAGGTCCATGGAGGGGATGGGAGAAGAAGAAAGAGCATTCCTGGTAGAAGGAACAGCACGAGCAAAGGCATGGAATGTGAAAATTCATCCTGTTTGTAGCGAACTAGTGAGTGACCCCGCCCAGGCCAGGAACTCCTTGCAGGAGGACTCCAAAGTCAAAGGACAGGAGACTGGTGACCTCGCCTGCTGCCCTGAGAGATGAGAAAGGCTGCATGGGAGCGAAGCTGAGCAGGGCGGAGCCAGGCCATTCCTAGATCTCCTTGTTGTTAGATGGAGGCTCCAAAAGGCTTCAAATCAGGCCCCACCCCTCCTCATACTCATCCCTTTTTCTGTATCTTCTGCACCATTCATTTCTTTTATCCGCTGTCATCACAGTTATGTTCCAAGTGTGAGGTCCTCTCTGGACCCAGGCTGTCGGGTGCGCAGGCCCCAGCGTGCCTCACTGGTTTCGTGTCAGGACTCCTTCCTAGTAGCCCCTTGCCTGTCCCTGCCCCTGGCCCTGGGCTGGCCACATGGGAGGTAGCAATCACTGTTGGATAAAAGTCACACGAGGGGAAATGGTTCTAAGGTCACCCCAGAGTTTCCCTCTCCCTCATGCTGCACCCAAAACTCTTTTTCTTATACCTATTACTGCTCATTTTGTCTTAATGTTTGTAGGCTATGATTACATTCTCATCTCCCCCTTCCCCCACTTTATGAATTAGTGTCAGAGACTAAATGTTATACACCAGACTGACTCTCCCACAAAGAGCTGAGTGGAGTTGGGGGCTTCCTTTATTGAGCATCGACTGCATACCAGCTTCTGTTCTTGATACTTAAATACATTTTTTCCTCTAATTTAATTAACTCTCACTTAATCTTCACAACTCTTCCCTGAGATGTATCATCCTCCTCCCATTTTACGGCTGTAAAAACTGAGTCTCAGGGAAGTTATGTGGCTAATAAGAGAGTCAGTGCCGGGACTTGCACCTAGTCTGTCTCAGTCTGAGCCCTGGAAGTTGATGCTGTCTGCTGTGCCTCTCATTGGCAAGCACAAAGCCATATGTAGAATAAATATTTGTTGTTATTGATGATCTTGCAAGCCGGCCCCTTGGCTTGGAGAAAACCTGTTCTCACAGCTGCCAGGAGAGTGTGTGGCTTGACTACTCTTCTGATTTCCTGAAACCAAAGGCCCCACCCTCCCCACCTGGGGCCCACTGGGCTCTGGAGGAGTCCCCAGAAACACTGGTAAAAAGCCAGAATGAGACAGACACAGAGCTTTAGGCTGAGCCAAAGCCTCAGTCTGAAGTGTAGGACTAGAGGATGCTTTTGTCATTTGGAGGAAACTAGTCAATGGCTTGTAGTTGTTTCCTAGACAGGATGGCCAGAGTGGCAGAAGTCTCTCCTTAACACGCTCTGAATATCTGTGATGTTCCCAGCACTGAGTAAGGCGTGGTTGTTGCACAGAGCTGCGGAATCTGAAGGGGCAACAGATATATAAATAACGTGACTACACACAGTGGGACACAAGCCAGAATGGTCTGTACCAAGTGCTAGAGGTTCACGGAGAAAGAAGTAGCCAAGAGGAGGCCTCATAAGGGAAGTGGCTTCTGAGCTGACCTGGAAGGCTGAATGGGAGCCAGCCAAGCAGATGTGAGTGAAGGGCACAGGACGGGGGGCTGCATATGCAAAATGCACTTGGCTGGCTCAGAAACAGTGAATGAGTCTATATGGTGGGAGCATAGGGTGGATAGGGATGGTGCAGAGAGAGAGCGGCTTGGTTAGGTAAACTAAAGCTTGGTTATCAAAGGCACTAATAGGTAGGGTAGTTTAGCTGGGCAGGGAACCAGCTGAATTTACCTTGGAGAGTTCTACCTTTGTAAAGAATGGATTGGAGGGGAGCCGGACAGGGGGACCAAAGAGAAGGCTGTTGCAGCTGGGAGATGATGGCTTCAGGCTGGGATGATGGGTGCCCACATTAATGAAGACAAACAGTATAGGAGGAGCACGATTCTGGATCACAATATGGGAACAAAGTAACAATGGTTATTGAGTACCTGCCAATTGCTGGGCACTCTCTCAAGGGCTCTACAGCAGTGCCTTGTCAAATCTTCACAGCAGCCCTTTGAGATGAGGAAGTCAAGATCAGTGACATCGTGTAACATGCCCAAGGTCATGCAGTGAGTATGGGGCTGGGATCTGAACCCAGGTCTGTGTGGCTCCAAGCCCCACACTGTTACCTACAGCATAAGGTTGAAGTGAATTAAGGATGAAGTGGTGGCCGACTAAGGCAGGAAGCCGGAAATACAGCCTTAATCCTGAGGAGGGAGGTTGGGATTGAGTCTGCCAGGAGCGCCCCTATCCCGCCCCTCATCCCCCTCCACCTAGAGGTGAGCTCCATAAACAGTGAGAGTCCCAAGTCTCTGACCCAGGAGAGAAGTAGCTGCCTCTGTGAGCTGGGAGGACTGAAGTTGCATGTGTGCAACAGATCTATTGGGAGAGTACCCACCATACACACACACACACATACACACATATGCACACCTACACACAGAGACACACACTGCATACACACAAATAGTAAAATAACATTACACATCCAAGTCCAGGAAATCAGTCAAGGGAGACGGAGTGGAGAGAGAGGTGGCTGGTAAGTACAAGATTTAAACAAGCAACCTGGAGGGCCTACAGCAGCGGTTCTCAACCTGCGGGTCGTGACCCCGGCAGGGGTTGAATGACCAAAACACAGGGGTCGCCTAAAGCCATCAGAAATACATATTTTATTTAAAAATTTTCCGATGGCTTTAGGCGACCCCTGTGTTTTGGTCGTTCGACCCCCACTGGGGCCGTGACCCACAGGTTGAGAACCGCTGGCCTACATACAGGGCGGGTTGCTCTACCCCCCCGTGCACAAGCTTTCCCAAGAATGCTGTGGCAGCCCCCAGCTCCTTAGGAATGACAATGCATTCCAAAACTGGATCTATAATTTGGTTGGTAGGAGCTAGAAACAAAATTTCACAGAAAGACAGCCTCCTAGGTGATAGATCAAGATGCCAACCCTGCCCTGTGCTGTAATCTCTCTTAGCCTGTGAAGTCTCTACAGTGAGATGTTGGCTTTAGAGCCAAACCAAGCCGTGTGTGTGTGTGTGTGTGTGTGTGTGTGTGTGTACAATTTCACTGAAATAAGCATTTAGCAATTACCCAATTAGCCTGGGACACCTAAACCACCTTCAGAATTGGAGGCCCAGAAGTAGATCGAATCTGATGTCCCACCTGAGTGCGTGCCCTCTGCCCTGCCCCATGCCTGGCTAAGAGCAGTGCAGCATTCAGCTAGTTGCGCTGGGATGATCTATTTACCTGTCAGTCCCTGTCCATGAATGGAGCTCCCGAGCACAGGTTTGTGTGTTGCACTTTCCCAGAACAGGGAAGGGGCTCGATTCATGTTTGAGGAATGAAGGAATGTAGGAAGGCCCCAGGGCCAAGCTCTGGGAATTTCTCAAGACCTGGCCCAGGTATATGCAGGGGATGGGCTGATAGGAAGGAACTGGCACCTGGCACCACCTGCCTTCTAACCTTGGGCTCATCCAAGCTACTGAGTAGAAAAGGTGCTTCGGTCCCAAGGGAGGGGTGATGGCTCCTGAAGCCAAGTCAGGCTCTGGCTGTTGGCCTTGAAGTAGGGCTACCTGTTTCCATCCTGTGTCCCTGAACTCTGAGGCTGGGGTAGTGAGACCTTCTGGCCTCCCATGAGAATTGGCACCTGAATTGGGTTGGGAGCTGAGTCTCAAGGTAGACACAGGTAGCTTTGGTTGTAGAAGGAGCTGATTGAAGGCTCCTGGCCTGACACTCCTGGCCTGGAGGATGAGCACAGGTTGATGAGGCCTGTGTGGCCTGAGGGGTCAAGGGCAGGATCTCTGGAGGGTTTACGGGAATCCAGTGTGACTGTGTCTGGTACAGCGTCGGTGCTTGACAAATTGCACTTTACTTCATGGCTTCCCTTCCACCTTGCTGTGGCCAGTTCAGACTGTGTGTTTGGGGATGGGACGGGGATGTGCTAGGCTGCGTGGATAGAGCTGCCCAGAACTTTGTCGAGAGAAAAGAGGGGGAAACAACCCCAAGCCACAGAAAGTTGGGACAAAGGAACAGTCCACAGAACGAGCCTCAGCAGGGCAGCCATCCAGGGAATGTACCTTGGCCCAGGCTCCTGAACATTCATTCAATCCTGTCTGATCAAAAACGCCCCCTTCCATCCTATCCCCTGGCCAGGCCTTTGGCAACCTCAGCCACAGCTCTGAACTGGACCATTCTGCCCCTCCTTAGTTAGCCTTTCAGTTTGTCCCCCAGGATCACTCATTCCCTTAGCAAACGTTCGTAAACCTATCAGTCCTGGCAGGAGAGAAGAACCAAGATAGTTCCTTGCAACTCCCAATCTGGGGGAAGGGAGATCTCTCCCAACTGAGTGTGGTTTGAGGGTGGGTGTGTCTCCAGAGGCAGAACCACTGAGCTGTTTGAGGGAGCACAGCAAGGTGACTAAATCGGACAGGAGGTCCCATGACCACCCCCACAGACTGGGAAGGAAACTCATCCTGGGGCAGGATCAAGGCTGTCATCTGAGTCTTTATACAAATGACAAAAAGTCACCCCTCGGGGCAGGCATATGAATTAAGACAACCACTTTCTCTTGCCTGGAGCTGCTCCCAGCCAAGCACAGTGAGTAGGGCAAGGGACAGGGCAGGAGTGGAGTGAGAGAGGGGCAAGGACCTGTCCCAGGTTTCACCCTATCCCAGTTGTCCTAATCAAGGGAAGGACCTGTAGCAAGAGCAGGCTTGATCTGTGGTATGAAGGACAGCAGGTAGAGAAGGCATTTCAGACAGAGGACAGTCTGTGTAGAGACCCTGAGACCCAGTAGAGTAAGAGCTGGTGCAAATTTGTGTTGTGGGCAAGGGGGCGGGGCAGAAGGCATAGAGGGCTGAGCTGCAAGAGATGCAGCGGGTCAGTGGGCCCTTGCATGCCAGATCAGGGAGGGTGGTCCTCCTCTTTGGGGCTTTTCAGAAAGAAGGTGACCCAGTTAAAGCTGGGATTGGGCTCTGGGAGGTGATAGAAGATGGGGGAGAATAGGATGGTGATAATCAACAGAACAGCTGGAGGCTTGGCTACCTGCACGGCATGTGCACATGCAGCGTTCTGTCCAGCCACAATCGCATCTCCCTTCACTCCTTACAAGCCCTGGAGCTATGGCTTCCTCCCCCAGCACCCAGGAGTGTGGTGCCCCTTTGGAAGTTGGGGTACCTTCCATCAAAGCTAGTGGTCTAGGAGGGGTTTGTTTGCTCTGATCTGGCTTTGGGGATGGGGTGGTGGCTTTGCTAGAAGCTGTTGTTTGGAGAAGGCACAGAAATCTCTGGGGCCACTAACCCTGTGTCCTGGGCCAAGAAAGTCTGGTCAGAGGGAGCCCACTTCCTGTGACAGGCAGGGCCTAGAATTTGAGGCCCTCACTTTGGAGCCAGAAGAAGTGGAAGCCCTGGTCAGCGTAGTGGTCAGTCACCCTGTGGGTCTTTGAACTTTCATGACCTGGGAGGAAGTGGCACCCTGGGCACTTAGACTGCTTGTCTCATCCTGACTTTGGCCCCAGGCTCCATAACCTCCTGAGGCTGTTACAGGCCAGCAGAGACCAAGCCTGCAGTCAGCCAAAGTCAGGGTCAGTCCTGGCTCTGCAGAGAATTGACCTCAGGCAAATCACCTGCCATGTCTGAGCCTCAGTATATAGAATCTCTAAAATTCAGTTCCTTGTGCGGGCTGGAGACCTTGGCCATTCTGCTCTCTCAAGATGCAGGCACATGAGGCCTGAGTGGGGTATGGCCCAAGTGTTCCTGAGACTGACCAAAGTATGTGTGACTCAGGTCCCAAGACGCGGGATCTCGCAGCTTCTGGTAAAGTCGAGCCATCGGGAAGCCCCGGGCTGCCCCCACCCCCAGGCTGAAGGCTAGGGAGGCCCCCCGCCAGGCCCGCCCCGCCCAATGTTCATTGAGGCAAATTCCCGCCTTGGGAGGCGCGGGCTTCCTGGAGCGGCTCTGGCGGGGAGCGCGCACTTTGGGAACTACGATAGACGCCCGCCGGGCCCGGGTGCGGCCGAGGCGGGGCTCCGAGAGGCAGGGCTCCGGCGGCGGCGACCGGGGCTTCCCTGACTGCCCTCCCCAGAGGGCCGGAGAGGAAATGACAGCTCGGGAGCCGGGGCGAGCGCGGAGGGAGGGGCAGCGCTCGGAGTGACACGGTCTGTCACCGAGGAGGCCGCATCACAGACCCTCCCTACCCTCGGCCGACTAGAGTCGGGGATTCCCCAGACACAGACCCTCCCCTGCTGCCGTCCTCTTGCCGCATCCAGGCCCATCGTGACCCGGGCTCGCGGTCAGAGACCAGCCACCAGGCGGGGCACGCCGAGGCCGAGCGGGAGGAGAGGCGCCCCGGGCGTGCGGGCTCCGGGGTTCCCGGGGCTGGGCGGCAGGAAACTCTAGGGAGTGAATGGAAAGAAGTGGGTGGTCCGGCCCCTGCGACTTCCCCTGACATCACTGCCCAAATAAGGAGCTTCCAAGCGGCCGCAGGGCGGCCCGGAGCCGCGCCCGCCGCCGGCGCCAGCCCGCCAGCCCTCCCCGCGCTCACCCCGCGCCGCGTGGGCCGCCAGCGAGCGCCCGGGGCACCGCCGGGCGGAGCCGAGCCGGGCGGAGCCGAGAGCGAGCGGGCGCAGCCGAGGCGCGCGGAGGCCGGGCGCGCAGCCCGGCGCAGCCTAGTCGAGCGCAGCGCAGCCCAGCCCGGAGCCGCGGAGCCGCGGCCGCCCGCAGGTAAGCAGTGAGCGCCCGCGCGCCGCGTCCCCGCTGCGGCCTGACAGCCCCGAGAGCCCGGCACAGCCAAGCAGGCTAGGAGCCCCCACCCGAGCGGCAGCGGAGGGACTGGCGGGAGCCAGGCTGGAGGGAGGGGGCTGGTTGAAGGCGCGGGTGCAGGAGCGCGTCGGTGTCAACTCGCGGGACCTCCGGACCTGTAGCCTGGGTTGCCTGGTGCAAGCGCTCTCCGCCTGCGTTTCCCCACCACTACTTGTGTCACCGTCCTGGGGTGACACGAGCGTTCCCGCGTTCGCACGTCTCTCGCACACTCACGCCTGGCACAGCCCCACTCGCCGTTGGCATGCACAGCCACCCCTGCCCGCAACAGACCCTCACTCGCCACACCTCTCAGGCCTCGCACTCTCATACACGGTGGGACACAGCACACCGGTGGGAACTGCTGAATGGGTTTGGCTGCCCTGATCACGCTTCCCTCTGGAGGTGGTGGCAGTTTCAGACTGTCAGAGCCACCAACCTAAGGCTCCTTGGGTTTATTGGGAGTGAGTTAAACTAGCATTGCTCTGGATCTTCCCGACCACCATCCCCCACTCCTTGCAGAAACATCCCTGGCACTGGGGGTACAGCCTAGGGGGTTGTACCTGTTATGGTTGGGAGGGTGTGGCGACTGGCATGGAGCTACTCCCAGCCTCACAGCCTGGGTGTTTCCAGAGCGGCTGCTACTCCATGGGCATTTCTCCCAGCATCCTCCCCTCCCCTTCTCTTACCCGAGGCAGGGTGCCTGGGCTTGGGGCAGGAGTGGTGGGGGCTGCAGAACAAGTGCAGGTGTTTTCAGCCTCAACGTCTTTCAGGGGCTCTGCACGGTAGCTAGAATTGCTTATATCTATAAAACGTATTTGTTGACGGTTTGATCAAGGACACAGGGGAAACTGATAAAGCCAAGACATGGGTCCATCACTTAGTGGCTCTGGGCAGATTCCTTAATTTCTTTCCGGCTGCATTTTATCGTCTGAAAATGGGGATGAGGATTCTTCAGAGGAATGTTGTCAGGGAGGCTCGAGCTCATATATGTGAAACTGTTTTGTAAATATATAGCCCTGGGCACATGCCAGTTCCTGTGGTACTTGTCATGGCTCTGCTCTGTGACTTAGAGGAGGCTGAACACCATTTCTGTCCAGTCATCTGCAAGAAAGGGGGCCTTAATGTGTGCTGTGTACCTTCTAGCAGATTCCCCAAAGTGTGTTCCATGGAACATTAGTTCTGAAAGCTGTGCCACGAGTTAAGGTTTCCCTGTCCTAGTAAGTCTGGCAAATTCAGCAAGCTCACTATTCTGCTTTTGGCCAATCACAATGAATATTGGTAGGTCAAGGGCTCTGAGAAGTACTGTAATAAAACAACCTGTTTTACTTTGTCAAACCCAACACTTCCCCAGTTGACCCTGCACTGTTTTCAAGCCACACCTGCTTGCTCTTCCAGGAAACAGTGCTCCAGGGGCTCCCGATGATGTGATGTTGTAGAGTTGCAACCAAACCTTGAGCGCTAAGTTGTAATTGCCTTCTTTAATGAAGAGTAAGCAGAAGCCCAGAGAAGTTGAGTAGCTCACATGAGATCACACAGCTAAACAGTGACCCAAAGTCACTCAGTAGTTAGTGGTAAAACAGGGACCAGAACCTAGGGTCCTCATCCACTGCTCTCTCCACAGTCAGTTACATCCAGATGTTGAGAATTCTCTTCTTGGAATTAGTCTTGCTGCTTTATGTGGACACTCTGTGGAATGAATTTGACAAACATAATAATTTAAATGATGTATTGTTTGATGAAGTAAGTGATGGTTAGGTACCCACTATGTGTCATTTGTTGTGGGAACTTCAGCATGTCAAGTTCAATCAGATGTGGAGTCTGTGGGGAAGAGTAAGGGGGCTAGAGTCATTACAGACACGTACATACATACACACAGGTAGACTCCTACACACTCGCACATGCACCTCTGCACACAACTCCCTCTCTCCCTACACTCTCACATGTGCCCTCCCACTCAATCCTGTAAACTCATTCACACATGTGCTTCTACCTATGCACGTGCATTCTCTCACCTGCTCCTATGCACACACACACATCTACTCCTATTCACATCTGTCACACCACATCTATCCTGTTGTGCTCAAAGCTGCAGCCAGGAGGCACTCGTGGCAATGGACATGCCCCTTGTCCCCAGAGCTAGTGCTTGGCACCAGCTCCCAGAGAGGAGTATTGAGCATATGGGAAACCCTCACAGGGCCAGTCTGATGTTTGCATGTCCTCAGCGTTTCCCCATTGCTCCCGTGTTCTGCCATACTTAACTCCCTACCTTTTTGGGGGTCAGCTGTTGTTTGGTCACACATGATGTGACTGCTACAGCTCTGGCTTCTTCTGTGTTGTTTTATTCAACTGTCAGAGCCCCTTTAGGGCAAGGACTTTGTCTTATTTGTTTTATTGGAATCCCCAATGCCTAGCGGAATGCCTGGCACAGAGGAGAGTTTCAATAAGCATTTACTGAGTGATGAGTGACTGCTGGCTTCTAGGATGTCTGTGACCCAGGCCAGCATCCAGGGACATTTGCTACACATGCTTGTGGAGTATCTGCTGGGTCCTAGGCACCTGCTTGGGGATTCTAGCAATGAAAGCTATTTAATCCTCTGTTCACAGAGCTTGTATTCCAATGGAAAGAGAGAACATGAGTGGTAATGGATGAGATAATGCTAGTCACACGCTATGAAGAAACTCCAACAAGGCAGTATAAACATTAGGGGGGTCTAGAGGGTGCTAAAATGGGGCCTAAGGAGTCCTCTCTGAGGAGTTGACATTTATCCTGAGACCTGAATAATGAAAAAGTGCAAAGATCTGGGAAAAGAGTATTCCTAGCAAAAGAGCAGGTACAAAGGCCCTGGGGTGTGAAGGACACGTGGAGAGGTGATACGTGCAGTTCACTGCTGATGCCCTTACCAGTGCCCTATGGAGGGGGGCAATTGCTGATATCTGATTTAGGACCTAATTATTTTTATGGTTCAATTACTAAAGCCGAACTCGATGCATCCTGGGTTTGGGGGAACTACTGCTATCTCAGAAGGCTGCCCTCCCCATCTTGTCTATCCCCCCACCCCTATAACATGGAAAAGGTTGGGCTCCCTAGGCCCCTCCCAGTTCTACCATATAGGATCTGATGCTCTGATTGCAGGAGGTTCACAACAATTCAGGTGCTCCATCTGGAGGGGTCGTGAATTAGCTGTGTGCTGCTTCCATTATTAATAACCATGATGTCATACATCTGTGTGGTTCCTGATCGGCTGCAGAGCACTCTCTCCTATTATCCCGTTCACTCTGTGGACTTATCTGCCAAGTGGGGGAGGGTGTGAGAAGAGGGAGATGGTGGAGGTGGAGAATGGGGGATGGTGGAGGTGGAGAATGCTCAGACACTGCCACACAGGGCTGCAGGCTCACCCAAGCCGCCCCACCCCCTGAATCCCTGCTTCCTCTGCTGCAAAGCAGGATTCAAAGAAACTACCTCCTTAAGCCCCAGGGTGTGTGAAGTGAGAACCTGCATATCAGGTGCCTGGCACATCTAGGCACTTAGTAGCTGTTGGTTCATATTTTACAGATGAGGGACTCAGAGCTAAGAGAAATCATGATTTTTTTGGGGGGGGGGGAGGGTCACTTTTGAATCTTCCGTCTTCCCAGCTCAGGGCTTATGAGTCCACAGTAGGCTTTGAAAAACTATTTTGTTGAATTGGCTTGCCTTAAGGTTGCATAGCTAGAAAAAGGCAAAGAGCTAGGACACAAACCCAGGACACTGAGCTCCAAAGACTTTTTCATACACAGCACGCTGTTTGGGAATAATTGTCATGGTTAATAATGACAGACCTTCACACCTCGTTTGTGGGTGATCGGAATTGCTGATGCTCTGTAAGATTATTAAGGTCTTGGGTTCTGAGGCAAGAAACCAATACATGAATTTCTTAAGAAACATGTTGCAGCTTTCTAGAAGAGGGTGTATAGATGTGGGGAAATGACCTCCAGAGAACTGAGAGCAGGGATACTTAACCAAGGGTGTCCTTTGCTGTCACCTGAGGGCTTTTAACAAAAGAGTTCCAAATTCCACCCCCAGCTGCCTGGATTCAGAGCCTGTAGGGATGGCATCTGGGCATGTGAGAACGCACCTGGTGCTGGAAGTGGAGGCTGGGGATGAGAAGCCCGGCTGCTGGATGTTCGGGAAGTCGGGCAGCCCCTCTGTCTGCCTCCAGTTTCCGTGCTTCCTTAGCTGTGGCTCTGCTCCCACCTTGTCCCAGGGCCACGCCAGCCACAGTATAAGGAGCACAAGCTATGCGACCCCACGGACGAGTTTGTATCTCCTGCTTTCTAGCGTGTACCTTGGCTAAGTTCCTTTACCTCTCATAAACCTCAACTTTCTTGTCTGTAATATGGGAATGCGGCACTTACCGACAGGGTGGCTGTATGAACCGCAGGCGACCACCTATGTCAGAGAGTTAATGAGATATGTGTGCCCGGCACAGAGTAGGTAAATGACAGTTTCCGTTGTTAATATGAAAAACAAATGATGATAAAGACAACTGCAGAATTTGTGAGTTGGCTGCTACTAGAGAAAAATGGACCAATTTACTGTAAACAGCAGACTTCTAAGAAGAGGGTACACTCCCATGTTGTAAACACCAGTCCTTGGGCCAGAGAATACCAGCTCTGCTATTTTCCCACACCCCTTCATTGCGTCGCTCCAGCTCACTTTCCGGAGCCAGCATCACTTCCCAAACCTCGGACAGATCCACAGGCTCAGAAAAAAGGGGGTGTGGGGTGTGGAGGCTAGTGTGGAGTTCAGGCCTGTGCTCACCTACATCAGCCTGGTCTCCCATTCCTAAGGCCAACATATAGGGCAGTTAAAGGGGAAACATGTGGCTTGTGGGAGTCACAGGAGGCTGCTCTTCTAACCCACTCTATCTTTCATCCATTCATTCATCAATAGTGGACTGAGTCCTTCTGTGGGCTCAGTTCTGGGTTAAGCATCAGGAGAGAACCTGTGTCCCCAAGAAGCTCAGAGTCTAGCAGCATCAACCACTCAGTAGCTACGTGGTCATGGACAAACGACATTTCCTCTCCAGATCTCAGTTTTCTTATCTCTAGAATGGGATTATGCTTACTACTTTACCAAAGGAATATTTTGTGGTTTTATGGACCCACCCCTACTGGGGAGCTGTCTAGGTTTTAGGGTCCCTACCAGAGTGCTCGGGCAAAGAACAAGTTTTGCAACCAGAAGGAGCTCCGCCCTGCTGCTGACTTGCTGTGTGATTTGCTGCGTTTCTTAACCTCTCTGTTTCCTTTTCCTTGTTTAGATAATGCGGTTACGGCACCTTCATTGCAGTGCATGCACTGTGAGTGTTAGGTGAGGTGATAGAGAGGACCTGGCTCTCGATGAATGTGACCCATTTCCTGTCTGTCTGGCTCTGGGCTCAGCTGTCCTGGGCACTGCTGCTTTTGGAGTCACCTTCGCTCATCTCTGCCCGAGCTTCTCAAGTATCCAGGATGGGCCAGGGTGGGCAGACAGCCAGACTGGATCTCACGGAAATATGCACGTGCCCCTGGCGCAAAGGTGGGCATAGGGAGGTGGTTCCAGCTGAGAGGTATCAGGACCAGGGTGCGGAGCCGGGAGTCCTGGGTTCTGTCCTGGACCTGCCTCTCATCATTGTGCATTTGCTTCTCTTAACCTGTGTCCTCACTGAGGCCAATCTGCAGGATCCCTCGCTGGCTTTTTTCCTGCTCTGAGAAGCCTACAGGCTTTGGTGCCCAGTGCTGAGTGGCCCTAGTAACAGAGCGGGGCAGCTGGATGGAGAAGCTTTCCCAGCTCTTCCAGCCTGGGCTCTGCTGGAATTGACTGTGTGCAGAGGCCTGCCGACTGGCTCTGGACAAGGCAGAGAATTGGTTTCTAACCGGCAGAGCTGCTCATGGGAGAAGATGCAGGTGAGGAGACATACAGGCATTAACTTTAAAAAAAGGACATTACTGCCTCCCCCATTTTTTTTTTTTTTACTTCAAGAAGAACCAGAGGGCTCAAAGCCACCTGCTTCTCAAATGGCTTCCCTCTTATTTGAATTCAGCAGTATGTTTGGATAGGAATAGTGTGTTTTTAAGTTATTAGAATAGATGCAAGAGGTTGCAGAGCAAAACAAAGGGTCCAGTCATTCATTTCCCAAACATCTGTTGAGCACTGACCCAAGTATCAGACACTGTTCTAGGCATAGGGATACAGCAGTCATCTAACCAGACAACAGCCAGTTCTCTCCCAGAGATTATAAACTAGCAGAGGGAGGCATACCGTGAACAAAGGAGCACGTGAGTGTTTCTTGTCAGATGCAGGAGTGCCATGGAAGAGAATAAAGCAGGTGAGAAATTTGAGAATTGTGAGGGAGAGACTCAGGGGGCTCTTCTATGTAGGATGGTTAGAGAAAGTGATAAGGTGACATTTGAGCAGAGCCATGAAAGAAGTATAGAATTGAGACAAATTTAAGCAGAAATTTCTCTGTGGGATACATAGGAGTCTATGGAAAGAATGGAAAGATCTCATTTCGGGCTGAAATGGTCCACCCAGCCAGGCAGCTCAGACTCTGGTTTAGATACAGAATAGAGAGTCTCATCCATGATCATAGTTACAGCTACCTTACTAATAACAGCGAGCTCCAAAGGGCTCTAAATGAATTTGGCTTTAAGCCTTCAAATTGCCTATTGTATAGACCAGTGGTCCCCAACCTTTTTTGGGCCACAGACCGTTTAATGTCAGAAAATATTTTCACGGACCGGCCTTTAGGGTGGGACGGATAAATGTATCACGTGACCGAGACAAGCGTCAAGAGTGAGTCCTAGACGGATGTAACAGAGGGAATCTGGTCATTTTTAAAAAATAAAACATCGTTCAGACTTAAATATAAATAAAATGGAAATAATGTAAGTAATTTCTTCTTTCTCTGCGGATCGGTACCAAATGGCCCACGGACCGGTACCGGTCCATGGCCCGGGTGTTGGGGACCACTGGTATAGACTGTCTCATTTAACCCTCTAACAAGGTAGAAAGTATCATCTCCAGGTTGCAGATGAGGAGTCTGAGAATTCTATACATGGAGTGACAAGCCCAGGATCAGATCCCAAGTGAAGGGTGGAGTAGACACTCCAGCCCAGTCTCTGATGCCCATCAGACGCTGCATGTCGCCTTACAGGACAGCTGGGCAGTAGAGGATGATATTTTATTTCTTAAGAACAAAAATAAATCCATAGACTAAGGAGATATGGTGATGAGATGCAATATGGAATTCTGAATTGAATCCTAGAACAGAAAAGAGAATCAGTGGAAAATCCAGTGAAATAGCAACAGTCTGTAGTTTAGTTCATGTAATATATACCAGGATCAATTTCTTAATTTTGACAAATGCATCTTAGATTTATGCTAACATCAAAGAAAGCTGGGTGAAGGGTATATGAGAGCTCTCTTTTATCTTTGCAACTTCTTTGTCAATAGAAGATTATTCCGAAGTGAAAAGTTTACTTAACAATAAGTGAATACATCCACATACACTCCTAGCTGGCCTCCTCAGGGTTACTTAGAAAAGCCATAAGGGCTCATTAAGTAATTGAATCCCTGCTGCTGCTGGTCACCCCAAGCATGCTATCTAGAGCCACCTGTGTGAGGAGAAGCAAAATTGTAAACCAGTGCCGGCCACTGCACTCCAGGAGGAGTGTGCTCTTGGAAGTATCTCTCCAGGAGACTGCCCCAAGTGAGTTTCCAGTATACCATATGACCTCTGTTTTAGGCTATGCCACATACACCCTTTTCATGTGGCAAAAGTTCACCAACTCATTTTCACTTCATACTCTAGCAGACACATGGAAACCGAGTTTTATCTGTAGAGCTGTATCGTGTGGCGATGTGAATCGTAGGGATGAATGGCTGCGAAGGTGCGATATGAGGTAGTGAGAACTGGGACGGCACTAACAGTAATCTGGGTGGGTTTTTTTTTATGGTAGAAAATCTTTAGAGCCAGGGCAGGGTATCTCCTGAAATGAAGGAAAGAGGCCAAGGTCAAGGGATTTCAAGATTTGGACCCTTCTTGTAGTGCTTCCCCATTCACAAAACAAATGAGCTGGCTTAGGTAAGTCTCTGGGGCATCCCAGAGCAAGCAGTTGGCCCAGGTTCACCATGCAGCTCCTGACAGACACGGCTTAGCCTGTCTAACGACCAGCTCGCTTAATGGTTTCCAGAGGGCTGTGCCTATCACTCCATGCAATGCCTAGGCACATGGGCATGGGGTGTCACCTTGAAATAAAGAAGAGGCAAAGAGTCTCAGATAGTGAGGAAACCATCATCGTGGTTATTAGAAGACATCTAATATTTGGGTAGGATAGTCACTCCATGAAATCGCTCTTTATTTTAAGCAGGCTCTGTCTGTTCTTATGGAGTAACAAAAGCTAGCATTTCTCATGGTGTGTTCCGTAGAACACAAGTGCTGCAGGATAGAGAGATGTGTTATTATAAGGAGAAAATAAAAGTGCTACCATCCAGTAAATTGGAGAAAGTTTAAAAGCCCTTATACTGCAGGACTTCTGTGGTCTTTAATATGTGAAAGTGCTTTGGAAATCTCCAAAAATGTGTGTGTGTGTGTGTGTGTATGTAGATCTTATCACAGCTTTGCGATCTTGATAGATTAGAGACTATATACATATGTAAATGAGACAATATGTATACATCTATATTAATAATATATAGGATGCATATATATGGGCATGTATGCATGTAGGTATTATAAGAAGAATGGCTGGAGTAGAGCTCCATAAAAAAACATTTTGGGAAACGCTGAAGTTATCTGAGGTCAGAGCTGGAAAAAAAAATGAATGCTAAACTGTGACTCTAAAATTTGTTTCTGCATGTCAGTTTCAGCATGTCTATTCCTCACATTTTCCTATTTTGTTAACTTAATTCTTTTTTCTCAGAAGAGAAATGGCAAATGGCATGCAAATGATTCCTCTCCCTCCACTGTGTGCTGTGCTCATGGGGAATAGCAGTATTACCAAGCTCATGTGACAACTCAGTGGTGGGTCTCTAACCCAGAAACCCACATGTGACATTGGTGTTTTGGAGCTAAAAAAGAACCTCATTGAAAAAATGCCACAAAAGGCCAAAATTCTGCCTTTGTCAAGCGTGGCTTTCATATGAGGGCTCTCCCAACACTTCCATACATAGGTGTGTTTGTCCCCTGAAAGGTGAGCATCTTTACCGATCGGTGTGTGCGGTCAGTGAACATGTCCAGTTAGGTGAGAACACCCTTTGATTTGATAACAGTTTCTAAATAGGTGACCTTTACCCCTCCCCCAGGTCTTGGCCTGTCCCACACCATGTTGCCCCTGGGGAGAGTCCTATAAATCACCTACCTTCTCTTTGAAGTCCTTCACAGACTGGGCCCCACCCCAGCCTCCACGTTCCCTGACTCTTCCCCCCCTTGCATAAATCCTGCCCCCACCAAATCCTGCTCCTTGCTCCTATAGGCATGTCCCCAAGCATGAAAATGTCCCATCTAGGTGCAGGCTCCATTCCATTTTGTGATTGGCATGGTCAGAAAATGAACTTCAGTGTCCTTACCTGGCACGTGAGAATTATGCTCATGAGACCTCCACAGATGAAGCCTAAGTAACAAGAAGAGGGGAAATCTAAGGGGGATACTCTTTCTCCTTGGGTTAGATGGGGGAGGCAGGAAGCTTCACGAACATCTCATTTGAGGGTGACACGGTTGGCTCACCTAGTCCCTCAGACTCTGGCCCATCATCTGACCTGTGTGACTTCAGACAAGTTATTTGAAGTCTTCAAGTTTCCCTTTCCTCAGCCTTGAACACGGGCTGATGCTACTACCCTCTTAGGGTTTGGATTCAATGCAGTGAAGCTTGTGGGGAGCCTACAATAGTGCCTGGTGCTACATGTTATTATTATTTATGAGAATTTCATCAACTAGTTAAAACAACAGCCAAGTTTAAATACACACACACACACACACACACACACACACACACATATACAAAAGATATAAACAGGTAGTTTGCAGAAGGGAGAAAGGCCCATAAACATATGACTAATGTTCTAGCTACTGAAAAACAAAGGATGATATGTTAAAATGCTTATAGACGACAAAAATGTAAAAAGATAGAGAAGTTCTGTTGCTGGCAGGGGTCCAGGGGACTCACAAGCCTAAATTGGTATCAATGAAAATTATAAATGCTTTGATCCAGCAATTCCCAGCTTGAGAAAAACACGTGTACACAACACTAAATATGTAAAAAGCATGTCCCCTTGCTGCATTGTTTGCAGTAGAGAGAAATTAGAAATGACCTCAGTGTCCAGCAGTGCGAGTGCTTAAAAAAAGTCCAGTGCATTCCTATAGTGGAATACTTCACAGCCATTTAAAAAGAAGTGCATCGACAGATCCTGACGTGGGAGGACATTTAAAAACATTCTCAACTGGAAAAAGGTTTCTTGTGTGATGTGTTTAATGCAATGCCATTGTTACGCAGAAGAGGTGTGGCGGTTCTGTGTGCGTGCGCGCGCACGTGTAGATATGTTTCCATGCGCGTGGAAATAGCGGGGAAACCTAACAGGGAGCGTTAGTGGTAGCTTCATCTGGGGAGGGAGTAGGGTTTGGGATGGCGAAGGGGGCTTGTTCATTTTTTTACTTTAAATATTTCTGTATTTAATAAGTGTATTTTTTTTTTCTTAAGCTGGAAACGGGAGGCAGTCAGACAAACTCCCGCATGCACCCGACTGGGATCCACTCGGCACGCCCACCAGGGGGCGATGCTCTGCCCACCAGGGGCGTCACTCTGTCGCGACCAGAGCCATTCTAGCACATGAGGCAGAGGCCACAGAGCCATCCTCAGCGCCCGGGCCATCTTTGCTCCAATGGAGCCTCGGCTGCGGCTGTGGGAGGGGAAGAGAGAGACAGAGAGGAAGGGGAGGGGGAGGGGTGGAGAAGCAGATGGGCGCTTCTCCTGTGTGCCCTGGCCGGGAATCGAACCCGGGACTTCCGCACACCAGGCCAACGCTCTACCACCGAGCTAACCGGCCAGGGCCAATAAGTGTATTTTTTTTATATAGAGGAGACAAAAAAGAAAGCCCAAGACAATGAAGAGCAAAGACTAATCTCTATAGTGCAGGATTATTGAGAAAAGTGAATGAGATAACACTTGACAAACATCTAACACAGTGCGTGATGCCTAGACAGTGCCCCAGAAATGCTTCCCTCCTCTCTTCCTCCCTCCGTGGACCCTGTGCCAACCCCTTTCCCCTTCTATGTCCATCACAGTGTCCCTCTCCCCTCCCCCACCCTCCCCACACTGCCCAGTGATCTCCATAAAACATGCAATGGTGATTGCAGCCCTGTCAACACACCAACTGCCGGCCGGTCTGGAAAAGCCACCCTGCCTCATTTCTCGCCAGTTCACTGGGTCCTTTTTCTTGGTCCCCTTTTAAATGGCTGCCATCCTTCACTGGCTGTTATCAGCCGTGCCTCCTGTCTTCCCACCTCACAGTGTGGAGCCAGCTCTGTCACCCGCACGTTCCCGGGGTGAATCCTGCCATTGGGGTCAGGTCTGCTCCCTGATTGTTTCTCTTCTGTTCCTGCTCATGGCCAGGCTTTCCCACCCCCCGGCTTGTGGGCTTTCCTGGGTCCCCTCCCCCACCACTTCCACCTGGCCCTGATGAATTCCATCATGTCTGCTTAAAATCATTTTACTTCCAATTTGCTAATTTAATTCCAGTCTCACAGAATTTTGGCAACCCTGCCAAATTGGGTGCCAGATGCAGATTTAATGAGCATATTTTCAGTTCTTGCTTTCCTGTCTGCTTGAAGATGCTGGAGAGAACAGGGTCTGGGACCAGTTTCTAGGGGGCTCCCTGCACATCCCTCCTCACCTTTGATCCTGAGCCGCTGCTCATGACCCTCCAGCCAGGTCTCTGTCTAACGGGCAGGGCTCGTGCTCTGCTCCCCGGGGAAGGAGCTGTTATTGCATCATCTTCCCCGTCCTTGAAGCCCCAACCCAGTTCCCATCATTTGGACTTCACAGGAAATGTATTTGGAGAAAATTACTTATTTCCGCTGGCCCATGTCTTCCTGCAGCCATGTGCAGCTCAACAGATGTTCAGGGATTCGTCTATTGAGCAAACACATATTTAGCACTTTCTAGAGTGATTTCTTAAAGTATAGTCTGTTGACTACCTGCCATAGAATTATGGTGAAGGGTGGGGGTGTTTAGGGGTAATGCAGATTCCTGGGCCCATGCCCCTCAGCCATAGACTCAGACAGTGGGACAGGGTAGGTAGGACCTGGGATTCCACTGCCCAAGGCACGGAATTCTGTGGGTTAGAATTCCAGAATTTCTATGGGTTACCTCCTTTTAAACTCATACCAACCCCTTATGGAGACATTTTTATCTCAAAGAGTAAGACTCAAAGTAAGTCAGGTGGGTGGCTCAAGGCTTGGAGGGGTGAGATCAAAGCTGGGACTTGGCAGGAGGCGTTTGATTTTAAGTATAGGGCTCTTTCCTTCTGCGTCGCAGTGGCTCAGGGCCGAGCACTGCCGTCCCTCTGTGATCGCGCTGCACTGCTAGGACTGGTACGCTGCATGTCTGCTCCGGGGCACCCACAGGGGCCCCGCTCTGCGGACGGACGAGGAAACGGAGGCTGTTCTCTCCGCGCCAAGCCACCAAGGATGCAGCTCTGTGAAAGCAGGAGCCGGGAACCCACACCGCATCTGGTTCTGAATTCTGCGCCAGGCAGCACGGAGGGCTGAATGCAGAATACGTGGAAGTTCCCCCGAGGAGCGGGAGGACCAAGTGGAGCTTGCCGCTGGCTTCAGCACTAGGGAAGTCAAGTCTGTTTTTGAGTCTTGGTTTTGTTCTCAGTACAGTGATTTTTAAACTTTTTAAATAGTGGAGCTTCCCCCAACACTCACTTCTTTTCAGCCCAAACGAAATCTTACACTGAATGGCAATCTGTGCAAAAAGACAAAAGTGAAGACACCTTGCACGTCTCAGTGCTTTCCAGGGGGCACCTTGAAAGCATGTCATTTAGCATTTAGCACAGGTCTGCAGTGTGCCTCCTCCTCTACCTTCACCCCCAACATGACTTCGTGACTACAGCCTCAGCTTTGGAGGCTGGCACATCGGGGTCCTGTCTGGGCTCTACCACCTTCTGGCTATGTGCCCTTGGGCAAGATGTTTGCCTTTTCTGAGTCTTGTTTCTTTCTCTGTAAAATGGGTACAATGATAGTTAAGTTCAGGTGGGTATTAAATAAACTAGGGCAATGCAAAATATTTAGCACACAGTGCTGAGCATGCAGAAGGTGTGTTGACTCTTCCTTTCCTTTGACAGAAGAGGATGTAACGCATGAGAAATCATGGCCGAGATTTCCCCAGGCCCTAAAGACACCATATGAGTGAATGGGGTGGACAGTGAGGCCCAGAATTTGTTGGTCTATATATTTCAGCAAACTTTTTAGCCCCTATAAGCAGTGAGATCTTGTTCTAAAAGGAAAATTCCCTAGGGGTGAGGGGGCTTTGGGAAGTTTGGACCACATCTTCCTAGTGGGACTCCCAGGGCAGGGACACAGAGCAGGCTGCCAGGACTTGCCCTGAGCAAAAACGTGGCAGGGAACAGCTGGGCTTGTGAGAGTAGACTTCTGGCCACTACCCTTTGTGAGCTCAGCTGCCACCGGGCAGAGCCCAGTCACATTCTGGAGGCCCAAGGAGGAATAAAATGAGAGCATCATGGGCTTCTGGCCCAAGAGGGTGCCCATTGGATCTCTGTGCCTAGTGACAAGGGGTCAGAGAAGGAAGGGTTGGGACACTGTAAGGACCTGCCACTCAGGGGCTGTGAAGTTGAGGAGGAGAGGAGGATCCCAGCTCACCATGTATGGTGGAAAGTGAGGGTTCCCAGCCCAGCCTGGCAGTCAGAGCCCTGGGGACAAACCCATGCACCGATGTTCCCCCACCCGGAGCCAAGCTGCAGAAGGCACGCGCCCCGAGTCATCAGCAAGCCCTGGAAGGGCCTCCATCTTAGAACCCACCGGAGCCTCCCATGTCCACAGCACACGGTGATGAGGAGAGTGAGTGTGTAGAGCAAGTGGAACACCAAGGAAGGGATGTTTTCCATTTCAGTGAGGTTATTTCTGGCTCAGCTCTTGCAGTCACTGTGGAAACTGCACGTGCCCAGTTCAGTGTGGAAATATGACGAGTTTTCCAAGGGAGATAGATATACACGAAGCAGGCAGCCAGGAAGCTGCTGCTTGTCGGGTATGAGTGTGTGTCTGCCCGCTTCTCTCCTCACCTGGCCTACCATCCGTCTCCTCTCTCTCTCTGCCTTTCCCCTGAAGCTGTAGGTGAGGAAGATGTGTTCCATGCAGCGTAGTAGGCAGAATAATGGCCGCCAAAAGATGTCCCCATCTTCATTCCTGGAGCCTGTGGATCTATGACCTTTATATGGTGAGAAGGAATTCCTGTAGCAAGCGGAGTTATGGTTGCTCATCAACTGACTTTAAAATAGGAAGACTATCCTAGATTATCCACTTGAGCCCAATGCTCTCCCAAGGGCCTTTAAATGGGGAAGGGGACGAAGGCAACTCAGTGTAAGTGGTGCGTGGTGAGGTAGGTTCCACCGCCGTTGCTGGCTTTGAGCGAGCACAGGGTATCCAAGGTTCAGTACTGGCTGTGGCACTTGGTAACTCTGACCTTGGGCAGATCACTTCCCTCCTGCCTCATGTACAGGCTGGAGGCAAAGAGATGGATGGAAAAGCCCTGACCACACCGCTGTCCCGGGTAAGAGTCTCTGTCAGTGTGACTTTGCTTTCCCAGAGATGCAGTCTCGAGTAACCGCTCCTCTTGCAGCTGTGGTATACGTCACCACCCTGCCTGGGAAGCCTCTCCCCTTGCTTTACTGGGCACTCCCCATCTGCATAGACCTGGGCGAAACCCAGGGGAAACATGGGAAAACAGGGTCAGGACATGGGTAAGGTGAACGAGGGGCGCGGGGTGCAAAATTTAAGGAGATCCTCCCCCTCAGGGTCATGCAAATGCAGCACAGAAAATCTAATCCCACTCGCCATTCTATAGATGAGGAAAACGAGGCCTCGAGAGCGGAAATACCTTTCTCAGGGCACGCGAGGCACTCGGGTGAGCTGGAACCGGAACACAGCTCTCTTGCCTTCAGCTCGAGGGCTTGTCCACTTTCCTTCCAATTAAATGCGTGAGTGAGTGGCCGAATGGGTTTATTGTTCTAACTCATGTTTATTGAATACCTACTCTGTGTTCTGTTAGGGGCTGAGCTATAGCTTGGTAACAGTATAGACAGGCCCTGGTCCTCCGCTGAGAATTCATATTCTTTGAGCAGAGCATAAGTAATTGTGCATTAGTTCTTTAATTGCAATGATGATAAATACTGTGCAGAAGTCTTGGGCTGTGAATACTTGTATAGGTTGTACACTGCACAAGTGCATGTGGAGGTGCTACTATGGGACCTCTATTTAAGACTTTACAGTATAACTTGGAAGGCAGGACCACTGTCCTCAAAGTAACTACATAAGGCATGGGTCACCTGGGAAGAGCCAGGCTAGAAGAGGGGCCTAGAACTGCAGCCCTAGCCTCTTCTCTTCTAGGGCTCTGGGCCCTTACCTTCTCCCCCTCCAGATCATATGTACTCAGCCCTCATTGGGAGTCTCTGAGAAGGGGCCCCGAAGTCAGAATGGCCTGGGAGGCCAGCATGAATGAAGCATTGTCCTGTTTTGGGGGGTAGAGCTTCTGTTGCTTGGAACCTAGTTCAAAGGCAAGAAGGCCTGTGATGGAAGAGGGGCTAGGATCTTTAGAAATAAAGAAAGCCTGGCCCTGGATGGTTGGTCCAGTGGTAGAGCATGAGCCCGGTGTATGGCTGTCCTGGGTTTGATTTCCATTCAGAGCACACAAGAGAAGCAACCATCTGCTTCTCTACCCCTCTCCCTCCCTCTCTCTCTCCTCCTGTAGCCATGGCTTGATTGGTTCAAGCGCATTGGCCCTGGGTGCTGAGGATGGCTCTGTGAAGCCTCTGCCTTAAGTGCTAAAAAATAGTTCGGTTGTAAGCAAGACCCCAGGTGGGCAGAGCATCAACCTCAGATGGAGGTTGCGGGTGTATCTCAGCCGGGGTGCATGCAGGAGTCTATCTATCTCCTCTCCTCTCACTTGGAAAAGAAGAGGGAAATAAAAGGAAAGAAAGAAAGGAGGCTTGTCTGCTCAGAGAAAGCCCAGCTCTGTAATTTTGGGCCTGGGAGGAACCTGGCTTCTAGGAACTAGCCATCTCCCTTCTACCCTCTCTGGATGTTTCCCCCTGGAAAAGCACAGGGTGATGGGGGTACTGTTGTTTGACTAAAGGGTCCTGCCTGCTGGGTGAGACTAGCTCCTGGGAAGCTGTGGTGTGACCTCAGAGGGCCAGTTCCACCTCTCCCACATATTAGCTGGGGACTTGAACAAGCCGCTCTCCTCCCTGAGCTTCACTGTGTTAAAAATGAGAGTGAGAAAGACCTATCTTACCCAATGTTAAAATTTAAAAAAAGGAGCAGCTATCAAAGGTGTTTTAAATCCCTGGCTCATAGGACATAGACATTGCCATCAAATGAAGGCATTCCTTCAAGGACCAAAAGGGCATCTAAGATATTTCTAGGGCTAGATACCCATCCTGGCTTTCAGGAGGATCTGGGCAAGAGAAGTGGTTCTTTATGTTTATTTTTGTTGTTGTTGGGAAGAATTATTCTGGCTGGTAAATAAATCAACTCCTCAACAAGGAGTTTGAACGGGATGGTCATATTCTAGTCTTTGACTTGACAGCAAGGGAAACTGAGGCCTGGAGTGGAACGTGATTTATTCTCAGTCACATGGCCAGAGCTGGGTCAGATCCCAGGTTCTGCTCACCTCCTGCCATCCACATCCTGCCAGCCCCATAGTTCTGGGAGTTTCCTATTTAAAGAACGATAGGGAGAGATGGCCTGGGAAGGAAGCAGGAGTGTGGCTCTGGGGAGGGCGAGACGATAGGGAGGTGGGCACCGTCTGGGCCGGGGAGGAGTGTAGTGCACAGGAGGAAGGCCACAGCGTGGAAGGCGAAACACCCTTCAGATTCCCCTCCTCTTGAACTGCCCTCAGAGCCTCAAACTATCTCCAGGTGCCCAGACCACGCAGCATCATGGTTCTGGGCTGTAGCTCAGAGGGAGAATGCAGGTCCCCTGGGAAAACCCTTTGGTCTAGGTGTACTGGGGGACCTGCCAGTTTGGCAAATTCATCTGTTGCTTGTCCTGGAAAGTGAGTTCCGGGCTGTGGTGATGTCAGGGACCACACCCTGGAAGGCAGGCCAGTGATGGTGTGTTTATTCATTGTTATTCATCACTCATTCATTCCACATGCCAAGCACTGTGCTAATAAGCACGGGAGGCACACAGACAGTACATGTTGTTCTTGCCCCGAAGGGATCGCTGTCTGCGGGGACATGCAGGAGGATGTCACGGCGCAGTGTGGTCAGTGTACAGCAAAGCTCTGGACGGAGGGTCAGGAGAGAAAGGAGTGCCAGCAGGACCCCCTGAGTGATGGTGGGGCTGGGGCAGAAGGCAGGATTGCCAGAGCTCAGCTTGCAAAGATGGTGGGGATTCTCCAGGTAGGGAAGGGAGGAGGAACTTTTTGGGGAGTGGGACAGCATGAACAAGGGTTTGGAGCCTAAGAAGAAGGCAGCATGCTCAGTATTATCCAATAGTTGAATGGCAAGCATTGAGGGAGAATGTCAGGAGATGAGTCAGTCTGGAAGGTCACAGTGGTCATACAGGGAAGAGACTAAAGAATCTGGATTTCTTTTCTTTTTCTTTTTTTTTTTTTAGTCAGAGAGTGAGAGACAGAAAGAGAGACAGTCCAGAAGGGAGAGAGATGAGAAGCATCAACTTTTAGTTGTGTCACTTCAGCTGTGCTTTGATTGCTTCTCATATGTGCCTTGACCGGGGGGCTCCAGCCAAGTCAGTGACCCCTTGCTTCAAGCCAGCAACCATGGGGTCCTGTCTGTGATCCCATGTTCAAGCCAGCCATCTTGCACTCAAGCTTGTGAGCCTGCACTCAAGTAGCAACCTCGGGGTTTTGAACCTGGGTCCTAAGCATCCCAGGTCGATGCTATATCCACTGCACTACCACCATCAGACATAAAGAATCTGGATTTCTGATGGTGGCTAGCAAGCATGGGAAGTGGTTGTGAAACATCATGATTATGTGCTCATTCTGCGATGCAGAAACACCACTCCACTCTGTGCAGTATGGAGAGCGGACTAGTGGCTGTGGGGTGGAGAGGGGGGTGGAGCTAAGGCTTGAGAGACACTTATGGAGCCATTCACTGAGAACCTGGTGACATAAGGATTGTGGGGGGTGAGGGAGAGGTCAGCAATGGCTCTTGGACTTCTCAGGATTCCTTGAGGGACTCGCAGACCCCACTCTGAGATTTAGAGTATGACCCTCAGCCATGGACTGCTCACCTGGGATTCAGCCATGGAATCTTGGCTGGGATGGGATGAAACCCCTTTGGGGTCCCTGACTCTGGCTGAAACCCTGGCCTGATGCTTCCCTCAACAAAAACCAAGAAGAGGATGTGGACGGTGTTGGGCTGTTGATTCATCTTCACCAACACACCTACAGATATTTTCCCCTGTCACCCAGGGGTAGTAAATTGAGAGAACTCAGTGTTTATTCACTCACTTATTGTCGCCAATTATGTTCAAGGCTCTGTGAGTGATACAGAGATGAATCACACACATCCCAGTCCTGTCCTCAAAGATCGTGTGGTTTGTCTGATGCTGACAAGCATCCGTATATATTATATTCCACACACGGGAGAGAAAAGGCAAATGCCACAATAAAGAGACCAAATGCTGTAAATGAGAGCTCATTTCTGGCCCGAGAGCGTAGGGCATGGAGGGCTTTGTGGAGGAGGTGGCACATGAGCCGGGCTTTCGTGGCGGATGTGGTTGGATTTGACCACGGTGAAATGGAGAAGAGCATTCCAGACAGAGAGAACCGCAGGGAGGCACGAAAACTGAGCAGGGGAGTTTGTCACAAGTGGGGCTTGTGTGGGGGAGCATCGATGTCAGAAGCAGCGTGGCATATTGGTGAAGGACATTCCAAGTGTCGCCTCCTTCCCAGGAGGAACCACTGAAGGGTTTGGGACAGGGAGGGTTACGGTGGGAGCTGAGTGTTGGCGCAAGTTATCGGGATTTATGGAGAGTCAGCACAGACGCTGTTGCGCACTGGTCCAGAGAAGGGTTGGCCGCTGGGGTCTTGGCAAGGGTCATAGAAAAAGAAGACTCCATCCATACCGATGGACACTTATTGAGGCTTAAGGCCAGGCAGTGTTCCAAGCACTTTATATGGATTAACTAAGTCTTCCCCACATCGAGGCAGGTGCTACTCTTAATTCCCATTTTACAGATCAGTTCACTGAGGCCAAGAGCTGTTAGGTCAGGAACCTGCCCCTGATCACACAGCCAAGAAGTGGAAGGGTTAGGATTCAAACTCAGGAGCCTGTACTCTTAAATCCCATCTAAAAATGGCTTTCCAAAGGGACTGGGCAGCTGAAAAGTGGCCTTGCCAGATTTGGGACCCATTCTTTCTACCCATGAGACAACTCAGAATGTGGGGCTGTCTGTCTCTGAGGCTGACTAGGCGCTCCTCACCCCTGTAAGTTGCGAGGAGCCCGATTTGGTTCACCGGTTCCAAACAGCCTACATATAGGTGGTGACAATGTAAATAACTGATGCAATGGAAACTTTCTATGGAAAAAGGTACCCACCACAGAGTCCAAAAAAAGGAACAGCAGAGCAGACCCAGAGGACTAGCAGGGGAGAGCTTCCTCCCGCACAGCCCTGTCTGTCTTGAGACTGAACTGGCGGGGTGGGGGAAGGGCGGCACTGGGCCTGAAGGAGGCAGGTTGGAATCCAGACCAGAAGCTCGGCTGGGTCCCTGAGGGCCCTGGGCCACCCTCTGAGCTAAGGAGGCAGCCATGTGGGGGCAGATAGCAATTCTCCCTCCAAACACACCTAGTTTTAGTAGGCATTGATTCCTGCCCATTCCCATTGTGGGCAGGGGTTGAGGTTCTGAAGTTCTGGGGTCTCCTGGGTCTCAACCCACTTTAATTTGTGTCTTGCCTGTGAATAAGCTGCAGCGGTCTTGTTATAGGATCTGGAATCTTCTGATTTTAGAAGACAAAAATCATTGTACATATAAATAAAGCTAAAAGATCAGAAATAGCCAGAAAAGGAAGAGGTAGAAGGTAATTTTTCTTTTGGAAAGTTGACTCCGTATTGTTTAATTCTCACACACCGACCCAGGTCAGCACTGTTGCTCCCATTTTGGGAATGAGGAAACTGAGACTTGAAGTGTTAAATGACTGACTTGAGGCCACACAACAGCAGAGACCAGCGGTGCCTGATTTTATCTGAGGCCAAAGCCTGGGGCTCTCCTGCTCTGAGAGGCTGCACACATCTCTGTCCTCTAAGCCTTCCTGTCCTCAGCTGTCGGATGGCGAGCACACCTGCTCACCTGCCCGTAGCATGAGTGTGACATGACAGTGATACAGGGAGAGCACTGACAAATGATAGGCGCTTAGCAAATGTTGGTTTCCTTCCCTACCCCTCCCTCTGTCTCCACAAACTGGTGAGATGTTGTGAGCCTTCCTGGGGGGGGGGGGGGGGCGGGGAGCAGCCCCAGTTTGGGGCTTCTTGAAAGAGAGGGATGTGTAATCATGATTTTTCTCACCCATTTTCCCTTCTTGATCTATAACACCCTGAGGCAGGGGCCAGGGCTACTTCACGTTTGCACCTGGAGGTCTAGCCCAGTGACAGGAAGTGTTAGCTAGAGGCAGCTAGATCTCAAGTGTGGGCCAGTCCAGAGGGCTTTCTAGTGCACCCAGCTTCGGGAAACTTCCCGTAAGAGAGGGCCGCCATGAGGCGTGGCCTGGGATAGCAGGAAACGACTCTTCTAGCCCTTGTCTGAGCCCTGGCAGCTCTCAGCACCCTGACCTCTCACGCAGCCCCTGGGGTTTCGTCCCTGCACCTCCTCTTCCTTATGCTCTTTAGTCTCTAGACCCCTGGGCTGGGTGCCATCCTCACACCATTCGGTGCCTGTCTCCCCCTTTCTACAGTGCCTAGAAACCATGACTATTTTTTCTGCCTAATCCCAGTGCAGAGTTTATGGGTGTGGATAGTTCTACCTATCACTAAATGGAATCCATTGCCCTGCACTCAGGTTCCTCTTTTTCAGTTCTCAATACAAATGGAAATATATCACCATCCTCTATTTTTAAAAACTCTGCTTTTACTGGAAAACATGTTCCACGTATTTGCAAAGCATGCCCTGTGCATATCAAAGGCTGTGAGCTCTGCTGCCTTCTCTCTGCTCACTGTCCTTGTTTGGGACACACAGCTCCATGGAGGGGAGCAGGTGCTGTGCTGGAGAATATGGCTGGGAAGCAGGAGAGATCCAGAAGCAGCCTCCAGGCTACCCAGTGTGTGTGGCAGCGTTCTCAGCCTGAAGTGTAAACATTTGAAGCAAGCACGAGCATCCCACAAAAGAGAGACCCTGAGCCTGACCACAGGGAAGGAGGCCGGATGCTCGCAGAGACACCCCGGAACTGCAGCCAGAGGAGGGGAGGTTGACAGGGAGGGTGACTCAGAAGGTCTCCCACTAGGACTGAAGAAGAGCATGGGCGTTTACTGATTGTCTCTTGTGTGCTTGGTCCACGCTAGAGCTCTTCCACACTTCGTCTCATCTCATCTGCACAACATACCCAGGGAGGGGTGATGTTCTTCACTTCGTGCTCAGGAGGAAATGAGGCTCAGAGAGGTGAAGTAATGTAGCTGAGGTCACACAGCTATTAATGGGTGAAACCAGCATCTGAACTCAAGTTCTCTGATGTCAGGGCTGACACTCTGCTATCCATGCCACTTCCCTGGCGTTGAGTAAAGGAGGCATGACAGTAATTCTCTTCATTTCTCCTCCCAAGTTCTGAGTAGCCCAGCAGGACTCCGTGTGATTCTGCCATGTGTGTTTAGTGTCTTGGTCTTTCTTTCTCTTTTTTCTTTCTTTCTTTTGTTCTTTCTTTCTCTATCTTTTTTTAAATTGATCTGCAGACTATAGTAGCAAAAATGAAAATTAAAACAGAAAGGTTCATCTCACAGTTTCCTCCCCTAGGCAGGTCAAACTCAGTGTAGCCAGGTGCCAGCCCCCTCTGCAGGTGTACCACACACAGTGGAGGGACAGGCTGCTTGTCAGGAGAGCGGCCAGGGCCTCAGAGCTGGCCCTGTCCACCTTCTCTGGGATGAGGGCCCGCGGGCTTCCATGCCAGCCCCCACTGTGCTGTGACCCAGTGAGGCTAGCCCCTGAGGGCATCTGGGTTTTTCTTTAACCCTCCATCAGCTGAACTTCCCCTGCAGTGATGACAACCCCTAGTGCCCAGGCAGGATGTGGGGCACCTACCCACTGCCAACAGAGGACATGCTGGGATGCTTTGGTTTCACAGGGAGGCGGGAGGGGGAAGGATGGGCCTCCCTCTTTGTGGTTTTGGGTGGGGCCTGCAGAGGAGCTGGCCCTGGTCCTTCCTGCTCTAGGAGGGTGCCACCTTGGAGATGGGCCCCTCTTGCCCTAGTAGGCCTTCCTTACTCAGCTGTTTTAGAAAAATAAGACACTTTTATATCATTTTTAAATTATAAAAGTGACACATGCTTATTGTAAAAAAAAAAAAAAAAAAAAAAGAACAGTCTAGAAATGTGTAAGGAAGAAAATGCACGCCCCCCAGCCCCACCCACTCCTCAGTCCGGCCTCATGGGAGGAGCTGCCAGCTTGCTGTTTGTCCTCCAGCTCCTCTGCAGCCTGTGATGTTACTTTCCCCTTTTTTCACACCATCCCATTGAGAAGAACCACATGCAGCTGGGAAGTATGCCAGCTCCAAGTCTGACTGAAGTTCACCGTCTCTCGGGTCTCTTAGCCGAACCTCCTGTGGGAAACAGGGCTGGTAGTCATGCCTTCACCCCGCGGGCTGTGAGGAGTGAGGGAGGTCACCCAGGAGGAGCTCTGAACCCCGTGTTCAACACACAGAGTCACAATGCATCTCTGTTATTGATAGTGCATATTTATTTTTAATTAAGAAAAGTTATTGTCCTATTACTGTTCCAATTTGCTGCATTTAGTCATCATGTACCTTTTAAACCAGCTCCCTGCTGATGGATAATATGTTGTTTCTTTGTTCACTCTTAAGAATGGTGTTCGTGTATATGTGCGCATCTGTGTGTAGATTTGTGTGAGGTGATGATGTGTGTATTTGTGTGTGTACACTTGTAAAGCTGCTGGGTCTACATAAATTCTGGCCACTTCTTCTAACACTGGATGGGAGCAATCCCTTTCCTCTTTGCCAAATAAATGGAGGAAAAGTGTTATTGACTTTCAACCTATATCCCTTCATTATTAATAAGGCCAAGCATCTTTGCATATTTATTAGACATTTTCACTTCTTAAATAATCACCAGTTGATTTCATTTTTTCTTTCTATTAGCTATGCATTTTTCTTATTGTTTTGTAGGTGCTTATTACATATTATGGATACTGACCCGGTTTTGTATATGTTGCAAATATTTTTAAATAGTTTGTCATTGCTTTGTGACTGTTGATGGGGCCTTTTGATATATGCAGTGCTTAACATTTTCCTGCAGTGAAATTTATTAGTCTTTTTTTTTTTTGTAAGAACAGTGAGGTCCAGTTCAAACTTTAAAAGTTATTTTCCGACATTAAATTATAATATTTGAATAGTTCTGGCATTTTCATGAATTTGCTTATATGTCTTGTTTATATCTTTAATCCAAACAAATTTCTGTTTGAGTGTGGTATAGGCACTATATTTAAGATAGAATTCTCTACCCTCTCACTCAGTGTCCCATTTTCTCAGACCATTAATTTACCTGCTTGTTTGTCTACTGTTCATCTCCCTGGCTAGATGCTCAGCTCCACAAAGGTAGGGACCTTTTCTGTCTTGTTTACTGACTCTCCAGTGCCCAGACCAGTGTCTTATACATAGTAAGCACTTAAGGATTTTGTTGAATGAATAGGCAGTCAGAGTAATCATAGTTCCCCTATTTAAGTTATCTATTCCTTCTCTGTTAATTTGCCGTTCCATCTTTGACAGCCTTTCTGTTTTTTCTATCATTATTGGTCTATTTAAGTTTGCTCCCTCTTCTTCAGTTTTTACAACTTGTAATTTTTCAGAAAATCATTAGTTTTCAAACTCATTGACATAAGATTATGTATCATATTCTCTTACACTTTAAAAAATATTAATGTACATATGTACATTGCCTTTCTTGAGGCTTATTTGTGACTTTGCTCTCTGTCTGCTGCTGATCAGATTAGCCAGGGTTTGTCCGTGTTGTCGGTCTCAGAGAACAGCTTGCAGCTTGGTTTTCCTATTATTGCAGCGTCTGTCCTTTTTTCATTCCTGTTTTCGTTTTCAACTTTATTCAGTTCTTCTTTCTAGATCATTTTGGTTTATCTTATTCTTTTTCAGCTTCTCAGGTTAGATGCTTAATTTGTTACATCTCAACCTTTCTTATTTTATCATAAAAGCATTTAAGGTTTTTGTTTTCCTCTAAATGCAGCTTTCGTGACATTCCACGGGATTTTTAAAAAGTAGGGTTCTCAGTGTTGGATAGCTGTGCATACGCTACCGTTTCAGTCTTGCTGTCCCTGTTATTTAGGAAAGCATTCTTAAGTTGTGATGGGCAGAGGTTACTTTTTTATTTTTTACTACTTGTTCATTTCTAATTCTATTGCACCGAGAAGGGAGACTGTGGTGTGCCTGTTGGAATTTGAGATTTTCTTGTTATCTAGTCTGAGGACATTTGAGAAAACGTCGTTTCCTCTGTTTCATGAGTATATATGAAGTTAGGCTCATTATCTCAAATCCTCCATCATCTTCATCGGAGGTTACTTGTGCCATCAAGTTGTGAGTAATGTGCTCAACTTTCACTGCTGTATTTGTTGCCTTCTTGTGGTTTTAAGAATGTGTTCTTTCATATGTTTTAGGGTTCTGTTTTTTGGGGTAAAGGTAAAGGTTCATGATGTTTGTGTCTTCCTGGAGAAACAGACCTGGCAATATAAAATGCCCTACTTTATTCTATGTAATATTTTTGCATTTGGGCTGATATTAATAGTGACCTTCCTGCATTCTTTTTGTTACCTTCTTGTCTATTACAGCTTCTTGCCTTTTCTTTGCTTTTAACCTTTCTTTGTCAATGTTTTTTTTGTTTTTTATTTAGTCAATTAATTTTAATGGGGTGACATTGATTAATTAGGGTACATAGATTCAGAGAAAACATCTCCAGGTCATTTTGACATTTGATTATGTTGTATACCCATCACCCAAAGTCAAATTGTCTTCCGTCACCTTCTACTATTTGGCTTTCTTTATGCCCCTCCCCTCCCCTCACCCCCTCCCTCTCCTCCTGTCCCCCCCCCCCCCCCCGTAACCATCACACTCTTGTCTAAGTCCATGATTTCATTTTTGTGTCCCACCTATGTACGGAATCATATAGTTCTTAGTTTTTTCTGATTTACTTATTTCACTTAGTATAATGTTATCAAGGTCCATCCATGTTGTTGTAAATGATCTGAGGTCATCATTTCTTATGGCTGAGTAGTATTCCATAGTATATATGTACCACATCTTCTTTATCCAGTCATCTATTCAAGGGCATTTTGGTCGTTTCCATGTCTTGGCCACTGTGAACAATGCTGCAATGAACATGGGGCTGCATGTGTCTTTATGTACCAATGTTTTTGAGTTTTGGGGGTATATAACCAGTAGAGGGATTGCTGGGTCATATGGTAGTTCTATTTTTTTTTTTTTTTTTTTGTATTTTTCTGAAGCTAGAAATGGGGAGGCAGTCAGACAGACTGCCGCGTGCGCCCGACCGGGATCCACCCGGCACGCCTACCAGGGTGCAATGCTCTGCCCATCCGGGGCATTGCTCAGTTGCTACCAGAGCCACTCTAGCGCCTGGGGCAGAGGCCAAGGAGCCATCCCTAGCGCCCGGGCCATCTTTGTTCCAATGGAGCTTTGGCTGTGGGAGGGGAAGAGAGAGACGGAGGGGAAGAGAGAGGCAGAGAGGAAGGAGAGGGGGAGGGGTGAAGAAGCAGATGGGCGCTTCTCCTGTGTGCCCTAGCCGGGAATCGAACCCGGGACTTCCGCATGCCAGGCCGACACTCTACCACTGAGCTAACCGGCCAGGGCCGGTAGTTCTATTTTTAATTTTTTGAGGAACCACCATACTTTCTTCCATAATGGTTATACTATACATTCCCATCAACAGTGAATGAGGGTTCCTTTTCTCCACAGCCTCTCTAACACTTGTTATTATCTGTCTTGCTGATAATAGCTAATCTAACAGGGGTGAGGTGGTATCTCATTGTAGTTTTGATTTGCATTTCTCTAATAGCTAATGAAGATGAGCATCTTTTCATATATCTGTTGGCCTTTTGTATTTCTTCCTGGGAGAAGTGTCTGTTCATGTCCTTTTCCCATTTTTTTATTGGATTGTTTGCTTGTTTGTCATTGAGTTGTATGAGTTCTTTGTGTATTTTGGATATTAGGCCCTTATCTGTGCTGTTGTTTAAAAATATTATCTCCCATTTAGTTGGCTGTCTGTCTGTTTTGTTGTCAGTTTCTCTTGCTGTGCAAAAGCTTCTTAGTCTGATGTAGTCCCATTCATTTATCTTTGCCTTCACTTCCCTTGCCTTTGGAGTCAAATTCATAAAGTGCTCTTTATGGCCAAAGTCCATGAGTTTAGTACCTGTTTTCTTCTATGTAATTTATTGTTTCAGGTCTTATAACTAGGTCTTTGATCCATTTTGAATTAATTTTAGTACAAGGGGACAAACTGTAGTCGAGTTTCATTCTTTTGCATGTGGCTTTCCAGTTTTCCCAGCACCATTTATTGAAGAGGCTTTCTTTTCTCCATTGTGTGTTATTGGCCCCTTTATCAAAGATTATTTGACCATATATATGTGGTTTTATTTCTGGGCTCTCTATTCTGTTCCATTGGTCTGAGTGTCTATTTTTCTGCCAATACCATGCTGTTTTGATTGTTGTGGCTCTATAATATAATTTGAAGTCAGGTATTGTAATGCCCTCAGCTTCATTCATTTTCCTTAGGGTTACTTTGGTTATTCAGGATTTTTTTAGTTCCATATAAACCTGATGATTTTTTGTTCCATTTCTTTAAAAAATGACATTGGAATTTTGATGAGAATTGCACTAAATTTGTATATCGCTTTGGGTAATATGGTCATTTTGACTATATTTATTCTTCCTATCCAAGAACAAGGAATATTTTTTCATTTCATTGTGTCTTTTTCAATTTCCCTTAACAATGTTTTGTAGTTTTCATTATATAGGTCCTTTACATTCTTTGTTGTGTTTATTCCTAGGTTTGTTTTTTGTTTTTGTTTTTTTGGTGCAACCATGAAGGGGATTATTTTTTTGAGTACATTTTCTGATGTTTCATTGTTGGCATATAGGAAGGCAATAGACTTCTGTTTATTAATTTTGTATCCTGCGATCTTACTGTATTGGTTTATTGTTTCTAATAGTCTTTTTCTAGAGTCTTTGGGGTTTTCTATTTTTTTTTCTTTTTTTTTTTCTTACAGAGACAGAGAGTCAGAGAGGGATAGATAGGAACAGACAGACAGGAACGGAAAGAGATGAGAAGCATCAATTATTAGTTTTTCGTTGCGACACCTTAGTTGTTCATTGATTGCTTTCTCATATGTGCCTTGACCGTGGGGCTACAGCAGACCAAGTAACCCCTTGCTTGAGCCAGCAACCTTGGGTCCAAGCTGGTGAGCTTTGTTCAAACCAGATGAGCCCGCACTCAAACTGGCAAACTCGGGGTCTCGAACCTGGGTCATCCGCATCCCAGTTTGACACTATCCACTGCGCCACCGCCCGGTTAGGCTGAGGTTTTTGATATATAGGATCATATCATCTGCAAAAAGTGAAACCTTTACTTCTTTTTTCCCCAATATGAATGCCTTTTATTTCTTTCTCTTGTCTGATTGCTCTGGCTAGAACTTCCAGCACTACGTTGAATAAGAGTGGAGAAAGTAGACAACCTTGTCTTGTTCCTGATTTTAGAGGAAAAGTCCTCAGTTTTATGCCATTTAATATGATGTTAGCTGATGGTTTGTCATAAATGGACTTTATTATGTTGAGATATTTTCCTTCTATACCCATTTTGTTGAGTGTTTTAATCATAAAATGGTATATTTTATCAAATGTCAATTTGTTTTTTTGTTTTTTGTTTTTTTGTATTTTTCTGAAGCTGGAAACGGGGAGAGACAGTCAGACAGACTCCTGCGTGTGCCCGACCGGGATCCACCCGGCATGCCCACCAGGGGCGATGCTCTGCCCCTCCGGGGCGTCGCTCTGCCGCGACCAGAGCCACTCTAGCACCTGGGGCAGAGGCCAAGGAGCCATCCCCAGTGCCCGGGCCATCCTTGCTCCAATGGAGCCTCGGCTGCGGAAGGGGAAGAGAGAGACAGAGAGGAAGAGGGGTGTGGAGAAGCAAATGAGCGCTTCTCCTATGTGCCCTGGCCGGGAATCAAACCCGGATCCCCTACATTCCAGGCCGACGCTCTACCGCTGAGCCAACTGGCCAGGGCCAAATGTCAATTTGTTTTAAGTGTTACTGTCACATAGCACATGACTGGGTTTTTTTAGAGTGATTTAATTTATTGACATTTTTGTATTTGTTGATGTATTTGGTCTTATTTTATCTTATTTTATGTCTTTTTTATGATACTTGTTTCATTCCGCTGTATTTTTCATTTCTTAACTCTTGCTGAATTAATTGGATTATCTTTGTTTCTCCTCTCCCTCCTACACACACAGTGGTTTGAAAGGTCTGTAGCTTCTTTTTCTTCTAGGAACAGTTTCCCTTAAATAAAAAAATTAAAGCCCACACCCTGGTCGGGTGGCTCCATTGGTTAGAGCACCGTCCTGATATGCCAAGGTTGTGGGTTCCATCCCTGGTCAGGGCACATGCAAGAATCAACCAGTGAATGCATAAATAAGTGGAACAATAAATCTATGTCTCTCTCTCTCTCTCTCTGTCCCTCTTTTTCTGTCTCTCCCTTCCTCTCTCTCTAAAACCAATTTAATTTTTTTTAATCAAAACCCATACTTCTCTATTAACATCTAGAATTAAATGGTGTCTACTTCCCAACAAGATGAGACCATTATGAACATTTGTTTAAATTTGACTGTACATCTTTCTACTTTTATTGTTCATCACTGTTTCCTGTGTATTTCATTTTGTTCTTTCTTGAATTACTTATTCTGATACAGCTTTTATTTGGTTGGAGTAATTCCTTGAGTAATTTTGTTAAGAAAAGATAAGTGGGTGGCATACTATTTTTAGTACTTCCCTCTTTGGCTTTGAGACTTGGCTGAATAACAGATCTAAGGGTTTTAACTCTTTTTCCTCAGAGCCCTGCCGTCTTGGCTCTGTTACCCTCTAGCAGTGGATGACGTGAATGTCAAGTCCAGTGCCGGTTCTATTCTCGAAATTTTTGTAGAGACTGTCAGAGACAAAGCTGAGTTTATTGCTCTCCAGGGAGTCTTGACATGTCTAGAGGAACAGGGCAAGGTGGGGATTAGCTGAAGAGTGGATGTCCCTAAAATGGGATATGCGGGACTGGTAGGACTTGTGGAAACAGGGAAGAGGAATTTTGAAGCAAATCAAGGGATTCAATCAATCTTAGGGCATAAACTATTGATTGAATAGCTGATGGAACTTCAGGAGGTTTCTGTAATAAACAATCAAGCCATTTGCCAGGGTGCCTGCGAGTCTCCTGGAAGAAGAAAGTCATGCTAATGAAGACAGTGTGGGGGTAGGTGGTTACACTTCTTCCCTCCCTGCCCCACTTTAGTCTCCCAGGAGACTTGAAGTGTTCACTCATTCTCCTTGGATTTCAGGAATTTCATCCACCAGCCCTGCCCTAGCTCCCACTGCCTCGGAGGGAGTTTCTCTGCTATTGATAGGGGACCCTCCTCTGCCCTCGTTGGGCGAGGCTGCCTCGGCTCTGATTAGATTTTCTGTCACTCCCACTCATCTGCTTTTCCTCAGACTTGCTGACCAGCTGGTGCTACTATGGGTCTGTTCTTATTAGTACATTTCTCTCTTTATTCCTGCAGTGTTTAGAGGTGGGGGAGGAGCTAAACCAGTGGGCTCAGTTTGCCGTGTAGAACCTCGGGTGTGTGTAACTTTCCAGGGCGGTGGGGATGAGGCATGCCCACCACCTCTCCCACCTGGCGCTGGAGACCAGGTGCGGCATGCGGGCAGTGCTGTCCTCACTCGTGGGTCAGAGGGTGGTGGCTCACTCGCCTATCCCGTCTCCTCCTCCAGCCATGCCCCTGGTCATGGCCCCATTACCTCACTGACTGAAACAATCCGGTGACCTCATGCCACCGTAAGATCAAATCCACGCCAACTCATCTCTCAAGTTCTTCCCCACCCGGCCCAACTCTCCTCTCACGAGCTACCACTGCCCCTCACCTCCAGCCATGTGCGCAACATGACATTTCTTGAACATTTGGCCTGTTTGGGGTCTCCTGCCTACTTACACTGCTTCCTTTGTATGAAATAGCCTCTTTCTATTTCTGTCACATGTTCAGACACCGTCTGAATTGACTACTCTTCTTTCTGCCTTTCCTATGTGGTAGCTTAGAACCAGTGACACTGGAATGCATTCCTTTGATCCCTTGCCCCTAACATGATCCCCTTGAAGGTGTGGACTGAGTCTTTGCTGTCTTGTATCCGCAGCAACCACCACCAGCCCTGACCTAACATAAGTGCTGAATGCACATCCATTAAATGAATGAACGATCAAACCAGGTTCTAAAGGGAATCGCTCTATGCTGACTGTGTGTGAGACAGCATCCCAGGCAGGCTCTAGGGGTGGGGGATGAGTCAGACTGACCCCGGTGAGGCGTGTGCAGTCCACCAGGGGTGTGAGACTCCCAGAGTCTCTGTGCACATGGCACTGTGATTTATCTTGAAAGGCACAACAGATGTGCTCGGGGTACTCTCGGGAGGCAAGACCTAAGTCCAGTTTGGGGGAGCTGAGTGAGTCCTGAGGGAGGGTGGGCAGGATTGGCCAGGTCAACATCGTCCTGGGGGAAGGGAGTAGCATTTGAGCAAAGCCTCTGAGGTGGGAAACTATGGACTGTGTTTATAGAATGTTCTGGGAAATCAGTGTTTCTACACTGGGAGGGATCATGCACAGACGTTTTTAGCAAGAATTGAGACCTACTGGAGGGTGTAAAGTTGGATCTGGCAATGCTGTAAGACCGTGGAGTGGTGAAGAGCTTGGACAACAGGATCAGGAGATGATCAGGAGCCACGGAGCTCAAGCACACTATGCGGTGCTGCGCTGCCAGTCTGATTATGGGAGGGGCGTGGCTGGCTGCGTTTGACAGCAGCAAGTATGGGGCGGGCAGCAGAGGGGCTGCAGTTACTCTTCTATGCATATCTTCTGTAGCAATCAACAGTGGGATGTCGTTGCCAAAACACTAACTATTCCCAGGCTGTGTCAATAAAAAGTATGGTGCCCAAGAGAAGGAAGGTGACAATGCCCCAGGCCTGTGTGCAAGGTTACTCTCAGAAATAGATTACTGGCTCCGCTCTGGGACAGTGACAATATCCATGGCAGTCACACTGGCCATTCCTCGTGCTAGGCATTGGTCCACACCCTTTACGGATATCGAGTCATTAAAACCTTGGAGGTACTCGCTATACATAACTCCCTGTTCTCAGACACAGCAAGGCTACGTAGCCTCCCAAAGCCACAGAGATAATGAATTAGAAGGGTTAGGACTTGAACCCAGGTATCCCGGCCCCAGAAGCCACGTTCTCACCACCACATCACACTGCCTCCGGCAGACCAACCAGAGTGCAGTCCCCAGGGAGCTGTGTGGATGTGACATGCCACACCGTACTCGACTAAAACAACTCAGGTTTTCTAGATCATAAACCGCTTTCCTTGTATTTTCTTATTTGAGCCTACAATACCCTGGCGAGTTGATTACTAAAAACTGATGTTCACCCATTTATCTATTCATCCAATAATCGTCGAGCGACTACCCTGGACCAAGCCTTCTTTAGCCCTGAATGCTGTTTTTGTTAAGTGGTTAGGGGAATACAATGTGCTGTTATGTCTGTTATGGTATTTAATTCTCACTCGTGACAAAATATGAGTCACTTTTGCAGGTTGTATCAGTTTTCTCTTGCTGTGGACGCAGTAGCTAGACTCTGCCTGGGGCTGAAATCGAAACGTTTCCAGGCTGAGTTCTTGCCTGGTGTCCCTAGGAAGAATTCCCTTTTCCCAGGTTTATTCAGGTTGTTGATGGTTCTGTGGTTGTAGGACTGAGGTTCCGTTTTCTTCTGGTTGTCAGCTGGTGGGGGATCAGGTCCTCTCCGCTCCCAGGGGCTGCCCTCGGGTCCTTTCCACATGCCCCCTTCATCTTGAAGGCAAGTGCACGTCAAATTCTCCTCCTGATTCTCATCTCTGTGACTTCCTTTCCTGGGACCAGCCAGAGAAAATTCTGCTTTTAAAGAACTTTGTTGATTAGGTCAAGCCCACAGGAGAATATCCATATTTTAAAGTCAACTTTGCCCTATAACATAACCTAATCATGAAAGTAAAATCCATCCATCCATCGTATTTACAGTCCTGGTGATAATGCAGCACGTGTACACCAGAGGGACAGGAAACCTTGAGGCCACCTTAGAATCTGCCTACTCTACTGGTGAAGAAGTGGAGGCTCGGAGCGGTTAGGAGGAGCTGGGTACAAGGTGGCCACCAGGCTATCCCGTCTTCCCTGGGGCACATGGGGGTCTAGCCCTGCACCAAGACAAGCAGGTTGGAAGGAGTTGGGGGCCTGGGCCTTCCGGGACCAGGCAGAGATTGTTCAGTATCGAAAGAAGTTGACCAAGCATACTCCTTGACCATATCTTTTAACCACCCCCTGCAGGATTTGAGACACAAACCCGGCAGCCTCGAACTAGTTCATGGAGGAGCCCCAAGAGGTCCTGGCCAGGCAAGTGCTGCCTTCCAGAGAGAAGAGCAGAGCGTCAGAGGAGGGCAGCGGCAGCAGGAGTGGACATGAACGCTGGCTTTCAGAGAGAACAGCGTTTTAGTTTTGGTCATCGAAAGTGGTGCCTGCAGCACAGGTAAGGGATGGCTGTCACTGAATATGCTTGCTAGGGGTGCCATTTTGGTTTCTCTTGCATAAGCTTACTACTGTCCTTCCTCTTTAAACTGTATTATTAGTATCATTGTTGCTGTTGTTATCGTTGCCTTCCTTGAGTCGCTGTGAGAGCTGGAAGTTCCGGGGACCAGGAGTAGAGCCCTTGAGTGCCCGTGCTCCTTCACTGGCCCATGCAGTCTCCCCCTGAATGTGGTCCCGTGTCCCTGTTCCTCAGCGTCCATTCTGTCCCTGGCAACAACGCCTCTCGGGGGACCAGAGCCTCCTCACCCACCAGCCCCACTGTGTCCTCCTGCTTCCTAGAGCTCCACTGTCTCCATTGCTCCCCTCTCTGCCCCCCCCCATGAGGACGCCCGTCCACCCACTCCCCGGTCAGAGGTCAGACGAGCGCAGTGGGTGGTGAGGGCTGAGGACCATCTCTTCCGGACCCTTCTCTTTGTTAAGACTTGAGAGAATGTCAGGTGCCGGGCCATGGGTACTGATTAGCATCATGTGGAGAATTTTATAAAATCCCAGTAGCAGGGCCCCAGCTCCAAAGATACTTCCTGAATTGGCCTGGGAGGCGCCCCCACATTAGGGTATGTGGGGGTGGTGAGTGTGAGAGAGAGAGAGAGAAATCTCTTTTTTGCTCTCTGGTATGTTATGATCTCAGGTTAGAAGTTCAGGTTGAGGTTCAGGTTAGGTGTGTGGGAGGAGCTCATTGGGTCAGAAGCTTGGGTGTTTTGTCTGGCTGTGGAGGCATCAGAGACTAGCGCAGAGAGCCTGGTAAAAACAAACAAACAAACAACAGCAACAAAAGGGTTCCCTGGCCCACCCATGCTCTTTGCATCAGACTCGGGGTGGGTGAAGGGTGGGGATTGAGGGATCTGTATTTTGATTCTGATACAGCCAAGGTCCGGGTGCTCTGAGGCCTCTTACTCGGGGCTCTGAAAGTGCTTGTATTGTGTTTGGGACTGTGGGCTTGGCTGGGAGTCGCAGCAGTTGCTTTCAGCCTGGTGCTCAAGGAACAGGGCCTCCTCCCCTTCCTCCAAGCAAGACTTTTCTCATGGAGAGGAGGGTGGAACTCAGGCAGCCATCAGAGATGGCGTCGTTGAAGCTGCCTGCACTGTTGGGTGGCTAGGCCCAGGCCTCTGCCCAGAGCTGAGCCACACCACATGAGCCCACTGGATCCCAGGCCATGACCAGGGTTCTCGGCAGAGCTGGAGGAATCATCCCCTGGACTCGGAGGAAGGACTGGGCATTTGAGCCTCATTTTGGGAGGGTTGATTGGAGTGGTCTTAATAGTGAAGGCTCTGGGTTCTCCCAAGGTCCAATCCCAGCTCCTCTGCTCCTCTTTCTCACTTAGGAAATGGGAAAGGAGTGGGGCCTACCTCACAGGGCCGCTGTGAGGACCGAGCGGTGCTGGACACACAGCAAGGGCTCCCGCGATGTGCGCGGCCTCTGACACAGGCAGGCAGCTCCGCCGCCACTTCCTCTTCCCAGGGGCAGTGCTGTGACTTGTCTGCCAGGCTCTGCCATCGGGTCCCAGCGCATGAGTTCCTAAGTGTCAGCGTGAAGCAGGGGCCTGGCGCTGCACATGGGCCCTGACACTTTGGGGATAGAACTGGCTCCTGCAGGAAACCCAGAGGAGCTGGTTCCATGGCCCCTTTTGTGAAAATAAAGAAACAGCACGAAGAGGTTAATTTCTAGTCACACAGCACGTAGGAAACAGAGCCTCTGGTTACAAAAGACCTAGTGCTTCCTGAAGAAAGGTGGTAACTGCTTCAAGGGTGACTCCTCCCCCAGGAATGTCTACATTTTCAGAGGAATCAATAGAGCCATAACGAACGGGCATCCTGGGATGGTACCTCAGGGTGCCTCAGGTTAGCGTGTTTCCTCCTGCATGTCCCGCAGCTGTTATGGGTCTCCTCCGTGGGCAGTCTCAGGGCAGAGTCTGGATTTATTCAGCTTAGGGGTGCATTGGTACTTGAACTGGGCTGGAAACAGAAATCTCTGAGGGATGCAAGCACAGATATGGGGGAGCTGCCATGGGCAGTGCAGAGCAAGGAGTCCACCCCACATCTGGCGTGGGCCCTCCCCCACTTCACTCTCAAACTCTCCTTTAGTCCATCCGGGCTCTGCCAGCAGAATGGAAGACTGTAGAGGATGAGACTGGCTCAGAGGGAAATGAGCTGTCAGTTACAGCCAGAAATCAGGTCCCCACCCCTTCCTGTGCTCTTCCTAAGGGATAAAAGCATCTGTGATTAATGGGGTGCTGACTCAGGGCTTCTGCTGTGCCCAGGCACTCATGGCCCACTGCTGGCACAGCTTCCCCAGCCACCAAGGCATCCAAATGAGGTAGAAAGCTCAAGCCCAGGCAGGTGGGAGTGCCAGGCAGGAGCTTGCCGTGTGCCAGCCTTCGATGGCATCGCATACTCCCCTGTGCTAGAGAAGCCCATTAACACCCTCTGAGGCTTGGGAAAGGCAATGTTTGGAATTATTTGAGGGCAGGGAGCTGTGGAGTCCGAGCCCCCCCACCCTTTAGTAGGGACCTGGTCTGAGGCTCTTTTCAGAATAACTGTGATCTCCAGATAAGTGACTAGAGGGCACCCCTAATTTGAAAATGGATGTGAAAGCATTTTCTCAGCAGCAAAGCTCTCTGCTCATAATTTGCAAACTTTTATAGTCTTAGAAGCCATTTGTGGAAGTCAAATCCTGCATGGAATGCCGATGATACAAAACAGGTCAAAGTGGTAGTTTTATTAACACACATGTATCAAAACACATTTATTTTTAAATTAAAAATTTTAACACCTATTATCAAAGTCCATCACTAAAACAATGACCCTGATGCATAAAAGCATTGGAAGCTCAGGGGCTAGATCGAGGGGTGGGCAAACTACAAGTCGAGGGCCTATGCGAGGCTGCCGCCTGGCTATTGTAAATAAAATTGTATTGGAACACAGCCACGCCATTCGTTTTCACATGGGCTACAGCTGCTCTCCCGCTGTGATGGCCGAGTCGAGGAGTTGTGACAGAGACTCTGTCCCACAAAAACAAAAATATTTGTTATTTGGCCCTTTATAGAAGTGTTCTTAGATGATCTTTGTAACTCTGTATCAGTAGTAACATCCAATATTGCTTTTTGGGTTTTGTTTTGGCTGGTGGCACAGTGTTCAAAAAGTTCTAAGTCGTATCAGTAAGAGGCTGGGAATGACCGCAGGTTTCTAACAGCGTACCTGGCAGGATGGCCTTCAGTTCAGTGCCATGTGGACATTCGGGAAGGGGAAGGGAATTCTGGTTTGCATCACTGACAGTTTCAAGCAACTGCTTGAATTCCTTGTTATTACAACACTCAGACAGGAAGCACACAATCACTTATGACATTTTTGTGATAATTCCTGTAATACATTCTCATATCGCTGAAAGCTTGTACTTGTCTGTGTGGTTTATGTAAGCATATATAGTCCTGAATTTAAACAACAACATAAAGATGCCTAGTAAAGAGTTCCAATCTTTCTAGTTGAAGATATATTTCTTTTCTTTTTTTTTTAACTCAGTGAGAGGAGGGGAGGCAGAGACAGATTCCCACTTGTGTCCCAACTAGGATCCACCTGGCAAGCCCACTAGGGGGCAATATTCTGCCCATCTGGGGCGTTGCTACGACGCTCAGGGACCAAGCTCTTAGCGCCTGAGGCAGAGGCCACAGAGCCATCCTCAGCGCCCGGGGCCAACTCACTCCAATTGAGCCATTGCTGCAAGAGAAGAAGAGAGAGAGAGAGAGAGAGAGAGAAGTGAGAGGGGGAGGGGTAGAGAAGCAGATAGGCGCTTCTCTCATGTTCCCTGACTGGGAATCAAGCCTAGGACATCTATACACTGGGCTGACGCTCTACCACTGGGCCAACTGACCAGGGCTGAAGACATATTTCAATACTGACGTTCAAGATCCTGCCAGGCCTTAGTCCAAGGCACAAACCAAGTGAAGCCGGCCACGCCTGCTGGCTGTGCTCAGTGTGCTACAGTGTACTGTAGACCGTGTTTTAAGGTGCAGCCCTGTTTTTCATAAAGGTTTTAATAGGAGTCGAAATATATTTTTGGAATAAAATTCTCATGTGACCCTGGAAGAACCTCTGGAACACTTCCATGGAACACAGTTTGAAAACTGCTCCTTTGGCAAATATTGGTGGTTCTCGTTTCTATACTTAAGGATAACGGATGCTGAGGGCTGGGAGGAAATAGTAAAAAACGTTAGAGGAGAGAAGCGAGGCGACCGGGAGGGAACGGGGCTCAGTAGTGGAAAAAGTCCTCGGGAAACACAGAGAAGCCTCCTCTCGAGTTTCTGCCAAAGCTTAAGGTATCTCCTAACTGTGGTGGATGACTTAAGCACAGCTCTCTGGGGCTACTCTAATGAGTTCCAGCCATCAGCTGGGGAGAGATGGTCCAGAGGAACATGGGGAGAGTTTAAAATATTGGAAGAGAAATGGGGGTGAGGGTGGGGGTTGAATGAGCTTACAGAAGGCTTCTAATCAGCATGCGAAGGGACTCTGAGGCCACTCAGCAGATCAAGGCTGGGGAAGGGGTGGGGGGAGAGGAGAGGGATGGCAGAGGGTCAGCTTACCAAACCAGCTATGGGCAGGAAGAGGGCACCAGAGCACGGGCAGTGCTGTGAATAACCTGTCAGGGCCCCAACAGGTGGTGGCTGGGGGTGAGCAATGGCTTTGGCATTGGAGGCAAAGTCCACAGAGCCTGGAATAAACCCAGGAGTCCCTGCTCCCAGGCCTCCTGCCCGCCCCGGTGGGTGCAGGAGAGGGGCAGGCCCGCTGGCCTCGAGAGGCTGTGGGCTGGAGAAGGCCTCTTGGGGATAAAAAAGCACCAGTTCTTTCTGAGGTTTTGCTGCTCACCCCATAGAAAAAGAACATTTTTAGATTTTAAAAGGATGACCTCATTTTTTTTTCTTATTTACATAGCCCTGTTTGTTTATATAGACCTTTAAAAATAGCAGACGTGTGCTGAGCTTAGCGCGCTCTCCCACCACCAGCAGCACAGCCACGGTGTGGGGAGAAACACCTTTTTATCTGAGAGAGGGACAGCCTTGTTTCCGAGGACAGATGGGAGCAAAACGGGACAGGTAGGAAGTTTCGTGGTTTTTTTATGTCGCTTTTCCAAAATAGCCACACTCCTGCCTCCCACTTCCTGCCTGACTCAACACAGGGTAGATTTTCTCCTGTAGAGGACTGTGTTCTGTGAATTCTCAGGGAAGCTGGAAGGGATCCGTCAGCAAGCAAACATACTCAACCCCAATGACCTTGAGCTTGGCACTGGGTTTGCAGCCTGGCTCTGCTGCATACTAGCTGTGTGACCTCAGGTAAGCTGCCTCACCTCTCTGTTCCTCATCTGAAAGATGAGAATAACCACAATACCTGCAGTTGCTGTGCAGATTAAATGAGGGAATACATATGTGTAAAGGGCTTAGCCCAGTGATGGCACACAGCAACTCTTAATAAATCTCTTAATAAACAACAGCTATGCTGCTGATATCCGTACCCTACCTGGACAGTTATACCAGCCTCCCAACCACCTTTCCTTCCCACTGGTTTGTCTGCTCCAGCCCATCCCTACATTATCTCAGAGTGACAAAGACAAAACACCAATCTGACCATGCTGTTGTCCCCTGCATAACATTCGCCATTGGCTTCCAACGCCGATGGCAGGGATCGGCAGAACGTTTTCTCTCAGTGGCAAACTAGTAACTATTTTAAGCCCTGCTGGACAGACAGCCTCTCTTGCTGCTACTCCCCTCTGCTGCTGTTGTGTGAAAAGCAGCCATGGACAGTGTGGAAAAGAATGGGTCTGGCTGTGCTCCAGTATAACTTCACGTGCAAAAACAGGCAGCGGGCTGTGTTTGCCAACCCCTGACCTACAGGATGAGCCCAACTCCTTAGCTCAGCGTCCCCAGCCGTTCACTGTCCCCATCCCTCTTCCTTCTCTTCCCCCTGCTCCTGTGCAGAACTCCTCATACTTTAATCCTTCGCATATGCTGTTCCTTCAGTATGGATTTCTCCTCTCTGCCTTCTGGGTGCTCCTCCCACATGGGTTTAGGAATCTTTGCTCTGGGATCCTGTGGTTCCCTATCTTTATTTCTCCTCTGATCAACTACGCAAGCACCCTCCGTCTTTGCCTTTGCCCTTAGAGAGGGCGCCCCTCCAAGTGGGAATTCAGCCTTCTTCCTTTGTGTGCCACTGGAGTAGGTGTTTGGGTTTTCATTGATGCTCAGTAAGCATTTGTTATTGAACACCAGAGCTGCAAGAGGGATGGTGGCCCTCGGGGAGCTCGTGGTCTAGTTAGGAAGCTAGCATGTGAGTCAGCCAGGGACTCAGGCGAGAGACCACAGTGTCTGTTGGGGACCAGTGACATGTGATGTTTCTATACTGAGTAGAGGAAGAAGAAAGCCTTTGAATTGGACCTTGCTTGGTGGGAAAGAGATTTTCAGAGAGAGGAGGGAGGTCAGGAAGGCTTTCTGTATTGGAGAACTGGCAGAAGGGCAGACTCAGCTCTGGGTTCCGGGGGGACAGTGGGCAGATCAGCCTAGAGCGCTAAGGGGCCCTTCTGAGGGAGGCTGACGGGTCAGACCTCTGTCTGGAAAACAGAGCTAATGTCCGATCCGGGACTAGAAGGATAGTGAATGAATTTGAACTTTATCCTGTGAGCCAGAATTTCTCAGTGTGTGGTTCATTCACACACACACACACACACCCCCTGCAACAGATTTGTCTGAAGTGTTTCTTTAAAATGCAGGTCTGGGGCCCTGTCTCAGACTGGAGGCTGGGAGGTTGCAGGGGGTGAAAGCCATAGTCTGTAGGAATAAAGAAGGCTGCAGCATGGTTGGGGGTGGTGCTCCTAAGTACTCTTCAGGTTGACGTCATCTGTTGGCGTCACAGCCAGGCTGGGCAGAAGTAAGGCAGGAATAAATGATCCTCTCAGAGAGCATACAGGGCCACGGCAAGTGACTGTTCCAAGGTCCTGCTGTGGATTGCTTGCAGATGTGGAACTACAGAGTTTGGAACAGACTTCCTCACTATCTCAGGGCCTGCGGTGGCCCTGGAGGTCCCACAGAGGGAAGAGGGACAGGCGTGGTGAATGTCCCCAGAGCCCAGCACGGCCTGATACCCAGCGGTGCTGGTCAGTAAGTTCTGAGCAAATGAGCAAATGGACGAGGCGTGTGGATAGATGGATACTATGGGGACAAAGTTGTGGCGTACCCAGGGAGTTCTTCTGATGGTGCGATCCCAGGAGTTACTGAGAATGGTGGTACCAGAGGCAGAGGAGGAGAAAAGATGCCACGTGCACTGACTTTGAGAGGCCAGTGGGACGGCCACGCCAGGACGTCAGCAGGTGGAGGTGCAGGGTTGGGGAGCTCCCGGGGCGGGCAGGTGCTGTGTGCAGCTGTGGAAGCTGCTGGTAAGGCCAGGTGAGAAATGCAGAGAAGGGTAAGTAGGGGATTAAGAATCAAAGCCTGAGGAATGAGCACAGGCACTTAGGAAGAAAAGGCTCAGGCGGAAGGGAGGAGTGCGCAAGAGACAGGAGCGGAGTCAGGATGGGCTGGAGCAGACCCAGGGCAGAGAAATGTGAACAGTCACCCAAGTAACTCAGTAGGGGCCCCCCTTTAAAATAAACCCAGCCAACCTCAAAGCAGTTGTGCCCTGGGTAAATAAAAATGTCAATCTAAATAAAAGCAAAATCCCGAGTTTAAGTGTGATTGAGATTGGTGCTCCCGCCAGCATAGCTGCAGGTGTGGGAGCGCCTGTGAGAACCGGGCCCGCCCGTCCGCCTGTCAGGACAAGCCTCGCCGCTTGGTCTCTGCAGGGTTCTGCTGGCCTGTGTCCTGGGATCATTCTGTTACTCAGAGCCTTCCTCTTCCTCTCCTGGAACTATCCTAGCTCCTTCCCCTCCATCTCTCTCTTCAGTCATTCAACAGATACTTATTATTGAGGATAAAGCTCTGTTCAGAGGACTCAGCTGAGGTCCCCACACCCAGTGGGACCAACCAGTCACCCACTGGAGAGCTTTTAAAAATACACACATTCCTGGACTTGCAGATTCAAGGTGCCTAAAAGCAGGAGGGGCTGGTCATGCCTGGGTTCTCAGAGCCCCCCTTCGAGCAGCCGCTGTGGCCGCCTCTGTAAATTTGCTCTTCTGGGGCCATGCTGCCTGGGCTGGGCTGGGCTGGGCTGGGGAAGCACTGAGGCCCAGGTCTGGGTGTTTCTCCCCCAAGGCCCTAAAAATATAGCATCTGGGAAGCCTCCCAGCTGGCCTCCCTGCGGCCTTCATAGCCTCTGCTTTCATTGACCCTGCATGTGCCACCACACTTGTCCCCTTCCACACACACACTATGTTACAGTGACACCAGGAACATCGTCGTCACCATCTATCCTCAAAGTCATGGGTCCTTAAACTCCGCCTTGCCTGAACAAAAGGCAACACACGCCATTCTAGGTGACAGCACAAACACGCCTGCCTCTCGCAGTCACATTCTAATAAGGGAAACAGGCTAACATATATTGTCACCTTCCCACATACTATGTATCTTGGGAGATAGGAAAGATACAAATATATTACCAATAGGCCTGACCTGTGGTAGCGCAGTGGATAAAGCATCGAACTGGAATGCTGAGGTTGCTGGTTCGAAACCCTGGGCTTGCCTGGTCAAGTCACATATGGGAGTTGATGCTTCCTGTTCCTCCCTTTCTCTCTCTCTCGCTCTCTTTCTCTCTAAAATGAATTAAATAAAATAAAAATTTTAAAAAAGAGATTTTAAAAAACCACAAATATATTACCAATAAAGTAAATGTAAAGATGTTACCTTTTAGTTAAGTATGGTATGTGTCAAGATGACGGTCAAGAAAGAAAAGGCTTCAGGCAGTCAGGAAGGGCGTTCAAGGCACCTGCGGGCTGAGGGGGCGAGCCCCGTGCTGTCTGGGGAAGCATCAGGGCACAGGAGGGACCATGCGGGGCTGGGGGCCCAGCACAGAAGCCAGCGTGGCTGGAAGGTTAGGGTGGGGGGCCGAGGAGGAGAGGAGGCTGGAGAAGTGACAGGCACAGGGTGTGCAGGTAACTGAGAAGCCACTGGAGGTGTGAGCACAGGAGTGCCAGGTCTGCCGGATGTTCTAAACAGCCCACCCTGGCTGTGTGTGGAGACCACTCCGCAGGAGGCCAAGGCCCCCGGGAGAGCAGTGGGGAAGCCGACGCTTTCATTAGGAGAAGACCGTGCTGCAGACCAGGGAGGTGGCTGGATTCTGAGTACAGTAAAGGCAGAGCTGATGTGACTGACCCACATACAGATGGGAGGCAAGGTGTAAGAGGAAGAGAGCCCTGCTGATACGCTTACTCACTCTGCTCTTCAGCTCGTCAGCCTCTCTAAACCTGTTTTCTCATCTGGAAAATGGGGCAGTTGGATAGATAACTTCCAAGATCTCTTTTGGCTTGAAAAGTCATTACTTCAGTTTGGGTCACTGGTGGCTGGGGTAGTCAGGGAGGCCTTTAAGGATGTGGGCTGGGACTTGTGCATAAGAAAGGGGGGCCTTAGAGTAGGCCCAGATGACAGAGAAAGAGGAGAGAGAAACGTTCCAGGCAGAGGGAAGGGCAGGAACAGGGACTGGGAGGCAGGACTGTAAGGCTTGTGAGTGACACCTGAGGAGTGGTGGGCAGACACATGGCTTGGGCCCAGGGCCTGGGCAGGAGGGTGCCAGGAGCTACAGGGATGGGCACACTACACCCTTTGGAATAAACCAGCAAGTTCGGGGCCAGAGCATTTTTTGCAAACACAGGCCCTCAATTTTGAGCATTTTCAGATGGACATGCTCAGGCAGGAAGGAACAAGGCTTGGCTTCTGTCCGGGGCGAGTTAACCTCCTGGCCCAGCATTGCATAACCACAGAGTCTGCTGAGCGCAAGGAGACTCTTCTGTGTGGCAGCCAGAGTGGCAAGCCTGGTGGCTCCGGGCTCTGGAACCGGCCCGCAGCGGAACAAACAGCCCTCCCTTCCTAGATAATGGCCCTCATTGAGCATTGTGTCCATGGCCTTCGCCCAGCACAGGGCTGCTCAGCCTGGGTAAGTCTCCTCTCTTGACTGCTTAGCATAATATTTATACTACGCCTTTCTAGTAAGACAGTTTCTAGGAACCAGCAGGCAGAGGGAGCTGGAGAAAAGCAACCCCCACCCCCACCCCGTGACCCTGCTCCTCACTCTTGTTCATGAGCCTGTGTTGGTCATTGCCTTCTGGGGCTTTTTTGCAAGTAGGCATTGAGCTAGAGGATGCATGAAGGTCTGTCTGGCTCCGAAGTCATTGGCATCCTCTCTAAATGAAGAGTGAGCTTTGTTTTTCTTTATTGTGCGAAGGTAGAATTTGGCTGGTCTTTCATAACCTGCCGAGGGCCTGTTTCTCAGGAAGGTGTGCGTGTGATTTGGGGAGGAGCTGAAGATAAGAACTGTGAACCCTACCTAGTTGGATCTCTCCTACTGCACCACTGACATCAGAGTAGATGCTGTCCCCCTCTGCACGTGCCTTTCAGTGGGGAGGAGGTCACCACAGAGGGCGCTGTACTTTAAGAGGTATCTGGCCGGCTGGAGGGGACACCCAACCATGGGGTCAGGGGATCATTTGGAGTAACTGGAAAAGGGAAGACTGTCCTCAAGAAGGGCTGTCTCGGAGAAGAGGGGTCAGAGGTATATCCTTAGGACAGAATCAAAACCAATGAGTGAAAATCACGTGGCTCATCCTTAGGAAGACGCCACAAACAATGGGCCCCATAGCTACTTCCACCCAAAACACACATACCCTTTGACCTATGGTCCCACTTCTGGTAATTCGGCCTATAGAACAATAGCACCAGTCTGTTAAGATATGTGTACAAAGGATGTTTGCTGCAAAATTCTAGTTGCAAAGAAAAATTGCCAAAAAAAAAAAAAGCTGAAAATGGTAGGGAAGGTTTGAGAGTGTTATATCCGAACCATAGCCCATCATGCAGCTATTAAAAAGAAAACTGCAGACTCTATCTCTGTTTAGAAAGACAGTAAAATGCAGTGGTTTGCAACACAGGATCTGGAGACAGACTGCCAGGGTCAGCTCCGGATCCCACCCCGGCAGACTGTGTTGTATAACCTCTCTGACCATCAGGCTTTTTTTCCCCCAGTAAAGTAGGTATCATAATAGTGCCTGTCCCTAGAGGCTTGATGCATGTGATGTGCTTGTAGTTGTGCCTGGTATATTCTAACTGCTCAAAAATGTTAGCCTTTGACCTAGGAAGATTTCTCACAAGGAAAGCAAGGTATAGAAAAATGTACATAGGGTGATTCCATTTTTATAAAAACAAAAAATGCCTCCCCACCTTCTTGCAAGAAAAGGAGAGTGCTTGCTGCTCCCTAGGACATGGGCAGCCTCCTGAGAGCAGCCTCAAAGGGAAGCTTGAGGCTTGTATGGGAACTTGTGCCAATGACCTTGGAGGCCCCTTCCAAACCCGGCACGCTGAGAACTTTGTAGATCCTTCATGGCAATCTCAAAGTACATCCTAGGCTGGCATTTGACCCAACCAGAGGGTCTGTTGTCACCAAATAGATATGCCAAGATGAGTACTTTTTTGCAGCTGGGGAGTGAAGACATTGGAGGGTGGCTTGGTTTTACAGAAACACCCACTGCCCGATGTGGCCCATCAGGGAAGCCCCAAAGATTCAGCTGGGGTTCCCCTGGCTGGGTGTGTGTGAGCCACACCAGCGATGCCAGGGCCGGTTTCCTGTGGACTCTGCCTCGGTTGGCCTCAGTGATGCTCAGATTCACCATCCAGGTGCCACAGGCTTTGGGAGCATTGGAAGAGGTAACAAGCTCTGTCATGGAAATCAGAGCCATTTCTTCCAGTTCAGAGCCCCTTGAGGTGGGACACAGAGTGTTCTATTAGCGGAGAGGAAACACACTTGTTTGGGATACTAGGTTTATTCATATATTTAACAGATATCTTTTTTAAAATATTTCAGCCAAACATCAACAACAAAATAGACTAAAATATAACAAACAGCAGTAAACCCACCACCCCACTTTAAAGAGACTTCGACACACAGAGATGTAGAATAGAGCCGGGGGAATATAGTCAGTAATACTGCAATAACTATATTGGTGCAAGGTGGGTACCAGACTTATGGGGGGGGGATCACTTCCCAAATAATGTAAGCGTCTAATCGCTATGCTGTACACCTGAAACCAATATAAAATATATCCAAAGTCATTGTCACATTTAAAAAGAGACTTCAACCAATATAGCAGAAGCCTGTATAGTTCACCACAGTCCAAGGTCCCAAGGTGGCCATTGTCCTGAACTTGGTCTTAACATCCCACAGTTGTTTTCTGAGCACCTGCCGTGCACCAGACAGAGTCCTGGGTGCTAGATTCACCGTGGTGAACAAAACAGACAGGCCTCTGTTCTCACTGGGCTTGCTGCCGTGAGACCCCGCAGCCCTCAGACTCCTTCGGTGATTTCCAGTCTTCGGTTATATAAACGTTCGCCAGTGCCTCTGGGGCAGTGACGAAGGCAAGACCGGGAGAAGTCGACACCTGCCCTGTCACTAGCCTTGTGATTTGAATCAAGTCCCTTCTGCTCCCTGGACTCCAGCATCATCATCTGTCACACGTGGGCTTTAAACTCAATGCTGGTCCAGGGCCCTTACAGCTATTTCACCATGGAGTGTGATGGGGGAGCCATGACCAGAGCTCGCCCCAGGGACGTCCCCTTCGTCCTATCAGGTGGAGGAGGTGGGGGGGGGAGCGTGCCCCGGTGCCTCAGGGGCCAGCGGCCGGGGCTTATTTTAAATGAGGGACACAGGTCACTAGTAGAACATGAGGTGGTTTTAGAGGAATATGAGTAAAAGTCATTATTTTAATAATAATATCTTTCCTTCAGTAAAACCCTAGAGATGGCAGTGGCACCTGTGATCCTTATTGCTTAGGACGAAGCAATATTTTCACAAGTCAATATAAATTAAAATACCACATAAATAACAGTACAGATGGTATGTGTTTCTGGTGAAACTTGGGAGTGGTGGTCACCAAATGGCACAGGGTTTCCCAGACAAGAGCTAATGATGTAAAGGGTGGGGCCCACCTGACATCTGAGATGCCAGCAGAGCCAGCCCAGGGCTGGCACACTGGAGCCCAAGAAACGTTGGGGGGAATGACTTAATGAAGGGCTCCCTACGGAAAACAGCACGAGAGAAATTCCCTTCAGATCTCGGTGCCAAGGAGAGCTTTGCTTTTCCCGAGGAACAGGTGCATTTACCGTCAGGACAGAGAACGGGTGATTATCTGTGTTATCCTTCTATCTTTGGCTGCCAGGATCCCAAGGCCCAAAGAGAGCCACGGGCAGGGCCTTCTAAACTCCTCATCCGTGCTCACCTTGCTCTCTGGTCTACACCTTCTGTCCGCCATCACCCCTGGATTGAATTGTCATTTTTTAATTTGTGTGCCTATTTTGTTTTTTGTAAACCACCTCAGATCCTCTGTGGAATAAAGCAAGTTCAAACTGTTTAAAAAACAAAAAGAAAATTAACTAATTAATTAAGTAATCGATTCATGCACACACTGCCTAAGACCAAACATTCTGTCTTGGCTCTACCCAGCCTGTGGGATTTCCTGCCAGAAACTGCTTCCCAGCTAGAAAGACTCCTGGGTTAGATGAAGAGGGCTTCACACGGGTTGGGGTGACTGTTGCTTGCTCTGCACCCCCAGATCTGACCCACTCAAGCCCTGGGAACCCATATCTCCTGTTGAGCTGTGAGGCCACCTCAGAAATGAGACTGTCCCTTTAGACTCTGAATGGCAGGCCCAGGGCTGGCAGCCTTGACACTGCTGTCTCCCCACCCCCACCGGAGAATCACGTTTGGGCTCTCTGCTCCCTCAAGGGATATTCTAATGTAGTCCCCGTGAGTGACTGGTTTCTAACCACTGGGTCCACGACTGGCCTCAGACTGCCCTGCTGTGACTAGGCCCCCTCTGACTCCCACACTTCTCAGACCCCGTGTAGTCCTGTTGGCTCAGAGCTGCTTATGGCCTTATAGGCATTATGGCCTCAGGACCCCTGGCGGCCTGGGTGTTCCGAGAAACATCATGACATGCTGATTTTTTTTTTTTTTTTTTTTTTTTTTTTTTAGCAAATGACTAAAAACATTTTACTGAGTGAAAGAAACCAGGCACAAAGCATGGGCGTGCGCACACACACATTGCATTATTCCATTTACATAAAATGTCCAGAGTAGGCAAATCTATAGAGACAGAAAGTAGATAAGTTAGTTGTTGCCAGGGACCGGAGGGAGGGAATCTGAGTGACTGCTAATGGGCACTGGGTTTCCTTTTAGAGATAAAATGTTCTGGAATTAGATGATGATGATGGTCGCACAACTTTATCCATATTCTAAAAACCACTTAATTATACATTTAAAAGAGTGAATTTTATGGTATGTGAATTATACTAGAAACCATCGAATATAGCAGCTTCCAAAAGTTAGGTTTATGAGAGACATACGCATAAAGATTTAGAAAATCCTATTTATTAAGAGATTAATAGGCTCTGGTTTCAGAAATTAATATATCCGCTTTTTCCAGGAAGGAATTAAAGTGACTTCTATAAACGATCCACTGACTAAGGTTCTTCACAATTAAAACTTCATTCATTCGCTCACAAATGGTCACAGAAAACATAGAGGTAATAAAAACACAACCTCTGCTGTCTAAAATCTACAGATGGAGATAGGACATGTGAAGCCATCAGTACGGCATCTGGAGCCCAGTCCTGTGCACACAGTAAGCAATCAAGAATTGGCAGCTGTCACTGCCTCGAGAGAAGGGAGCTGCGAGTGACCTGGGCAGGAAAGCAGGGGCACGATCCCATTCGGGAAAGAGAAATTACTCACTTGGGCCAAACCCCCCTGGGAAACCCATTTGGAAGGACTGTCACATGCTAGAAGGATTTAGAATTCTTTGGAAGGGAGTGGGAGTCCTCGTGGGTGAGCGAGCAGGGCTGAGCCTTGCCTGGCATCCAGGGAGAGACTTGGCATCCAGCGCCCCTGGCTGCCCTCCACCATTCCCTCCACAGGGCAGCCTTCTAGTCCCCACTTCTAACTGTCCCAGAGCCTCCTGGGGCTGCATGCTGGTCGGAGGTGCTGGATTTGCCCTGCTGGACTAGCAGGGACAACAACTAGCAGAGGCTGTCCCATTCCTTCAGGACAAAGAAATGCCATTGGGTTTTCTGGGGTTGTGGGTGAAGGAAAAAGACACCAGGATTCCAAGCTCTCGGGGTCGCACCTCTGCCCATCTTCTCAAGGACAAAGATGAAGGGTGGAGGGTGCTGGCAATCGTAGTGCGCTGTAGGGAGGTGCTTTAGGAGGATGATTCTAGACCTTGGTGGATTCATTTTTTATGTCATCATATCCCTCCTGGTTCCTTGAGTTCAGGACACCATTTGCCGGAGCTAAGGATGCAGCAGGAAGACAGAAAGGAGTCAGATCCTGGGCGCAGACTCAGGGAGCGGGGTTTCCTCAAGAACATGCCACTAAGAGTAACAGGCCGGGGCCGTGGAGTCAGCCCAACCAATTTCTAGCCTGGTCACCTTCCAGCCTGGTCATCAGGCGAGTCCGACAACCTCTCTGAACCTCTGTCTCCTCACCTGCAAAGTGGGATGATAAAGCCCTTCCCAGAGGGCTGTCTTAAGGAACTGTTTTATTGTGAAGTGATGTTCAGACATTGTGTTACAGCCTAAGGGGGGGGAGATGGAGTATAACAGTAGGTCTTCTCTGCAGTGAAGGACCTGGTCAACGCGATGAGACGGTGACTGTAAAAGCCTTCAGTGAGCCATGATTGGCACCCATGCAAGTTGCCATTGTTAATATAATTGTTATCTACATAGAAGTTTAACCACATCCCAGAGTCAAGGGGAATTGGTTCTATGTGGGACCTTGGGGGCCCCCGGGAGAAGTTGGCAGGGTGACAAGGAAGATCTGGATGGACAGAGAAGAGAAGGAGGACCAGGCAGCAGGGCTAAGGGAGGGACTTGATCCACGGCCAAGGGGCAGAAACGGTGGGAAGCACTTGGGGTGCAGTTGGGAGGGAGTGGGAAGAAACAGGCTGGGAAGCTAGAGAGGTGGGGCAGGGGACACAGGGTGGAGTACCACAGCCGGGCAGGAGGGTGAGGGCAGGTGAGGTCCTGCAGAAAAAGCCTGGAATGTCAAGGAGGAGTCCATATCCACAAAGACCTAGTTGGAAGTCTCAGTGAGGGCCAGCAGGCCCTGGGTGAGTTTAGCCTGGTGGACTCAGGCTAAATCACAGAGGCATCCAGAATATCAGGGTGGGTAAAGTCCCCAGAGGCCAACTGTGGTCAGTAGACTCCTTTTGAAATATGGGAGCAGGTAGCACAGAACGGGGTCAAGTTGCCCAAGTAGCCCCGTGAGATGGGTGCAAAGCCAAGTCTCTAGATCCCCAGGCTTGGTCCACCCCCTACACCTGGAGCAAAATTCTGCTGTTTCTTTGATTAATTACACATGTGCCACCTGTAGAAGTTACATGGGGAAGTAGTCAGGAGCACACATGCTCGAGCCACCTGTCTGCCCTGACTCCCAGACCCACCCTTTATGGAATGTGTGTCCCTGGGCAAGTCATCTGCTCTTTTGTGCCTTAGTTGCCTCATCTGTCAAACGTGCTCTCCACAAGCGTGCACACTGTAGAGCCTGAAGACGCTCCCCAGCGGAAGGGCCCATCTTCCCTCCTGGTGTGTCCGTATTCTGGAGGGGATATTGGCCTCTCTGCCCATGAGTAACAATGCAGTGATTTCCTAATGCAGGGCACAAAGTGTCCACCTTCATGTCTTCCCTAGGAATTGTTAGGTGACAGAGAAAGCCATGTTCGAAAGGGTGACATCGTAATATTAGAAAACAAGATACAAAGCCATCTGTGAACCAAAAGCGTTAGTAAGTCTGAGGAAGATAGGAAGCCCATGAGATTGCATTGACAGGGAAATCGGAGCAGAAGTCATTGTAGCCCAGTGACTGACCCCAGAGGCCTAAGTGATTTCTGTCCCAGAAAAGCCAAGCATAATTCAAGCTGAGAACCAACAAAACAAAGAACAGGAAGGGGCTGCCAGGGTTACAGAGTCTCTTGAAGAACTTTCCCAAAGAGCAAGTACAGTTCAACCCCTCTCACTTTCTACGGGCAGGCAGCCAGTGGCAGGCCAAAGCCAATAAATGCTACGGGAAGGAGCAGGGGCCAGGTTTGCGTGAGGAGCCTGCTGAGGGAGGTCCTGCCCTCCCAGCTGACTCAGTGTGGGGCCGGAAGCAAGCAGGGAAGCACGGGCAGCTCTGGCTCGGGCAGTCTACCCCTCTGTCCCCAAGGAGTAAAGTTCTTCTCTTGGCAATTGAAGGAGTCCCCTGGCCAGCTTTACTCTGCATAGTTTTTAGAGGGAGACTCACCATGATAATGCTTCATCCTCATACGTAGAACCCTCCCGTGGGATGGGTTCATGATTCCATCACCACATTCAAGAATGAACCTTTCAAAAAAAAAAAATAGACCAAAGACCTCACAGGAAGCCCTATCCAGTTCATTGTTTCATCAATATTCTTTTTCTCTTGTTCTGTAGTGATGGAAATGTTATCTGGGCACACGCCACCTGGCTAAAGACTACATTTCCTAGGTTAGGTGTGATCTGTATGGGCAACCAGGATCAGTAAACATTAGAAGACAATCAGTAGCAGAAAAAGAAGGTCTACGGTAGGAAAAAAGAAAAAGAAAGTTTAAAGTTCAAATAAAAGAAACCCCTAAAGTAAAATAAATTATTATTAGTATCTTCAACAGTAATTGAGATTATTTCACTTAATAGAATGAAGTGGCTAGGAAGATAGAACAATCAGAGAAAAGAAAATAATTATTGAAAATTTAAAATATGACTTTTGAGAAAAATTCAGTAGATGAACTGAATGACACAGTGGATATGAATGGAGACAGGTTGGTATGCTAGACGTTAAAACTAAGAAAATAATCCCAGAATGTAGAGCAGTGGTAGTCAACCTGGTCCCTACCGCCCACTAGTGGGTGTTCCAGCTTTCATGGTGGGCAGTAGCGGAGCAACCAAAGTATAAATAAAAAGATAGATTTAACTATAGGAAGTTGTTTTATAAAGATTTATTCTGCCAAACTTAGCGAAAATCCAACATAAAGTACTTGGTAAGTAATTGTTATTATATGCTTTAACTTGCTGTCACTCTGCTTTATAAATTTTATAAAGTAAAGTTACTTCCCTACTTTATAAATCACCATTACTGTGGAACCGGTAGACAGTTAGAAAATTTTATTACTAACAGAGATACAAAAGTGACCGGTATCAGTAGGTATAAAAAGGTTACTACCCCTGCTGTAGAGTAAAACATCAAGGAGAAAACATTAATACCATGGAGAACAGGTCCAGAAGCTTCAATATCCATCAGACAGAGGCAGAAGCAGACCACAGACAATGGCCGAGAATGAGAGGGATAGAAATCGGCAAAGATGTAACAAAAGAGATTTTCCCTCTGTTGAAGAAACACAGAGATTTTAAAATGGAAAGAACACACTAAATTTAGGGCGGAATTAGTGAAAAGGAAATGCGGATCCATTTTGTTTTCAGAACATCAAGAATAAAGAACAAAAGGCTTCCAGAGAGAATCAAAATTTGTCAGAATTTCTCATTGGTGACACACGGTGCCCAGGACAGTGGAGCAGTACTTACAAAAGTCTGGAGGACAATGATTTTGAAATTATAATCTATCTCCTCAAACTTTGAAAGCAAAATAAAAACTTTTTTATGTAAGAGTTCATGAAGTCTTTCACTCAGTCATCTATATTTTCTGGGAAACACACACACACACACACACACACACACACACACACACAACCTGGAGTTCTTTCTGTCAATCAAAAGAGGAATCCAAAAAGATGGTGATATAGGATTAAAAAAGAAGTAAAAGAAGCCATAAAGTCTGTAGAAAAATTGATTGGTTGACTTGTTTTTCTTGTGATAAAATTTCAATCCTGTGGAATTGCATTTCTTTCTCTTAGGTCCATTCATATTAACTAGGTCCCCAGGGGTGAATATCTTCACAATCATGCTGTTTATTAGTTTCGATTTTTAAAATCAACCTATAGACTCTAAAATACAGAAGAGAATATAAATGTTATGAAACTTGACAATGTGAAAGTAAGGATATACAAGTAACAAAACTGTGAAGATGGCTGGGGCAAGGAGGCAGGAAGAGGGGAATGTGCACACGTTTCATTGTTCACGGCAGGAAGTGAACAGACACTGTTGAGAGTGGACAGACCAGGAAAGAACAATTTAAGTATCTTATTTGAAGATGTGAAAAGCAACTGCCAAAGTGGATAGAGCATCAGCCTGGGATGTTGAGGACCCTGGTTTGAAACCCCAAGGTCATCAGCTTGAGCATGGAGTTGCCAGCTTGAGCATGGGATCATAGACATGACCCCATGGTCACTGGCTTGAGCCCAAAGGTCACTGGCTTGAAGCCCAAGGTTGCTGGCTTGAGCCCAGGGTCACTAGCTTAAGCAAGGGGTCACTGGCTCATCTAGAGCCTCCCAGTCAAGGTACATATGAGAAAGTAATTAATGAACAACTAAAGTACCACAACTCTGAGTTGATACTCCTCATCTTTCTCCCTTCCTGTCTGTCCTTGTCTGTCTGTCTCTCACAAAAAAAAAAAACAAAAAAAAACCCTGCCAGAATAACCAAAAATATCTAACTATTCAAAATGGTGAGATGAAGTGGAAGGAAGTCGGGGAGGGGTAAGTACGACAAGAACCCCTCAGCTTTATAGCAGAACCAGCACTGTACACAAGAGAGGTTTCAAATTCCGGAACCTGGTAGACGGAAGACTTTGAGGAAGTTAAGAATTTTAAGAGAAATGGACTCCGTGACCCCACCACTACTGTATTTCATCTGTACTTGCTGCCATGCAAATTACAGCTGTCTTGTGACTCCAGACATCAGATGTGTGATGACTGAGGGAAGGCTCCTTCATTCACTCAACTGATGTTTATGGGAACTCACGTAAATAAACAAATCGGAAGCCTAATTTGATTCATGTCCTCAGCCTCCCACCGTTGCGCTCTGCACACCCGACCCACTAACCACACTGAACGAACTACCTGCCTTCTCACGCACTCAGTGTTCCCCCAGCATCGGCAAGCCTTTGCCCACATCAGTTCCCTTGTCTGCTTGGTGAAACCCCATCTGTCCTTCAGAGCCCAGTGTGACATCTCTAAAGCCTACCCTCCCAAGCACTCTCCTCACCTCCCCCAACTGGTACCAAACCTGTTTCCACCAGGGCGTCTACCACATCTTTTTACCTATTCATGTTTGTGTCTCTCCCCTTATAGGCTTTGCATTTTTCAAGTGAAAACTTCATGTCTTTTTTAAATCGAGGCATAAGATGCATACAGTTATAGACACATATCATAAGTATACATATAGCCTAAGTGTACACATATCATAAGTTTTATATACCACTCACTTTTTACATATACGTGCCCATATAATAAGTATGTAACCAGATCAAGAAGAGCATTTCTGTCACCCCAGAAAGCACCTGCCTGCCCCTTCCTAGTCAATATCCACCTACCCCACCAGAGCTAAACACTATTCTGATTTCTAATACGCCAAGTTGGTTTTGCCTGTTCTTAAACTTCAATGAAGTGGAATCATACAGCAAACAGTCTATTGTGTCTGAATTCTATTACTTACTTATGCCTGTGCGATCCATCCATATTTTTGTCTGCAACAGGACTTGTTCTTTTTTTATTAGTATGATATAATTCTTATATCAATAGACCACAGCTTATCCATTCTATTTGTTGTTATCATCTGGGCCGTTCCCAGTTTTTTCACTGTTGTGAATGAAGCTCCTGTGAACATTCCTGTTTGTGTTTTTGGCAGATATATATGTGCATTTCTGTAGAATATGTTCTTAGGAGTGGAATTTTTGGGTCAGAGAGTAGGTGAGTGTTTAGCTTTGAGGATTTTGCCGATCAGATCTCCAGATGGTTGCAGCTACCTCCTCACCCACAATGTACAAGACGAGTTCCAGTTGCTCCACTTCCTTGCCAACGCTCGGTATCATTTTGTTTGTCTCATGTTAGCCATTCTGGTGAATGTGTGGTGGATTTAATTTACATTTTCCTATTGAGTAATAGTGTTGAGCATCTTTTCATATACTTATTGACCATCTAGATAACACCTTTTTTAAAGTACTTATTCAAATCTTTTGCCATTTTTTAAAAATTGTGGTAAAACACTTAAAATTTACTGTCTTTTAATCATTTTTAAGTTCAGTAGTGTTAAGTATTTTCATACTGTTGTGCAATGTGAATTAATTTCCAAAACTCTTTTCATCTTGCAACACTGAAGCTCTATACACATTAAATAACCCCCTACTCCCCTCTCCCCCTGCCCCAGCCCCTGGCAACCACTATTCTTTCTGTTGCTATGAACTTGACCATTCCAGGTATGTCACATAATTGGAATCATAGAGTATTTGTCTTTGTTACTTGCTTATTTCAATTAGTATAATGTCCTCAAGGTTGATCCATATTGTAGAATATGTTCAATTTTTTTTCCTTTTTAAGGCTGGGTATGTACACCACATTTTGTTCATCCATTATCTGTCTATGAACATTCGGGTAGTGTGGATAATGCTGCTGTGAGTATGGGTGTACAAATATCTCTTTGAGACTCTGCTTTCAATTCTTTGGAGTATCTACCCAGAAGTGAAATTGCTGGATCATCTGGTAACTTCTGTTTTTAATTTTTTTTTTTTTTTGAGAAACTATCATTCTGTTTTCCAGAGAGGCTGCACCATTTTGCATTCTCACCAGCAAGCACAGTATACAATGGTTCCAATGTCTCCACATTCTCACCAACACTTATTTTCTGTTTTTGTTTGTTTTGTTTTTTTGTTTGTCTGTTTTTGATAGTAGCCATCCTAATGCATGGGAGGGTATCTTATGCATTTTGATATGCATTTCCCTAGTGAGTAATGATGTTGAGCATCTTCTCATGTGCTTGTTGGCCATTTGTATATCTTCTCTGGAGCAATGTCTATTCAAAGGCTTTTGCTCATTTTTTAACTTGGTCGTTTTGTTTTGGTTTTTGAGTTGTAGGAGTTTTTTTATATATTCTGGATATTCATCCCTTATTACATATATGGCTTGCAGATACTTTCTCCTGTTCTGGAGATTGCCTTTTTCCTCTGTTGATGATGCCTTTTACGGCATAAAAATGTTAAATTCTGATGCAATCCAGTTTCTCTGTTTTTACTCTGGTTGCCTGTGCTTTTAGTGTCATATCTAAGAAATCATTGCTAAATCCAAAGTCATGAAGCTTTTCCAAGAGTTTTGTAGTTTTAGCTCTTAAGTTTAGGTTTGTATCCATTTTGAGTTAAGTTTAGCCAAAAGTTAATTGGGTTGCCTGCCTTTTTAAAATTCATTTTTAGGAATATTTAATAATCTGGATGAGTCCTTTATCTGATATGTATTACAAATATTTGTCTTTTATTCTATTATTATCAGTATCTTCTGTGAGAACTTATTTTATTTTAATGAAGCCAAATTTATCAGGGTCTTTTCCTTATGATGGTGTGATTATGCTTTTCATGAACTGTGTAAGAAATCTTTGCCGGATCCAAGTTCCTGAAGCTATGTTCTGGTGTTTTCTTCCAAGAGTTTTATTGTGTGATCTTTTGCATTTAGGCCAATTATCCATTTCACATTTATATTTGTTTATGGTTTGAGGGGCTTAGTTCATTATTTTTTCTATGGATAGCTAATTGCCTAGCACTGTTTATTGGAAAGATTATCATTTCCCCACCAAATGCCAGGATTCCTTAACTATAAATTGGGTGACTATAAATGTGGGAGTCTGTTTTCTTACTCTATTATTTTCATTGTTTTGGTTTTTATAAATCTCTTTTTTGTCTTGGTACTGCTTTATAGTAAGGTCTATAATTTGTATCTGTTTTCCTGTTTTTGGCTGTCATTGAGCAGGTCCATGTAATGCTTGAAGACTGAGTGAATATGTGGAGTGAATTTCAAAGTGATTGTTATAACTGCTGTATCATTACTAGTACAGTTAGATCCATCCTACCATGTGGGCAAGAATGATGGAGACCAAGAGTAATCCCTACTTTTGTCATTGTTTGTTTGTTTATTTATTTATTTTAGGTGAGAGGAGGGGAGATAGTGAGTCAGACTCCCACATGCACTCTGACCAGTATTCACCTGGAAACCCCATCTTGGGATGATGCTCAAGTACCAAGCTATTTTTAGTGCCTGAGGCTGGTGTACTCCAATGAAGCTATCCTCAGTGCCTGGGGCCACACGTGGACCAATCATGCCACTGGCTGCAGGAGGGGAAGAGGGAAAGAAGGAGGATGGGAGAAGAAGCAGATAGTCACTTCCCCTGTGTGCCCTGACTGGGAATCAAACCCAGGACATCCATATGCTGGGCTGACGCTCTATCCACTGAGCCACCAGCCAGGGCCTGTTTACTTTTTAAATACAGTATATACTGTATTTTTTTTTTTTTGCTCCATACGACGCACCTGATATATCAGACACACCTGGGGTTTTAAGGAGGAAAATAAGAAAAAAATATTCTGAACCAAATGGTGTGTTAAAATATTTAATAAAATAACGTATTTTTTGCTCATAAGATGCACAGGCATTTTCCCCTCCACTCCTTTTTTTTGGGGGGAAGTGTATCTTATGGAGCGGAAAATACAGTATATGTCACCTTGTCCTCTGGTCATTTGTCCTTATACAGTTTATTCTATAGTGAGTGTTTGTGCGTGTTTGACACTGTGTTCTGTGTGCTGCCCTTCATAATAGACTGAAGAACCTTAACCCCCTAGGAAGCGTAGAGGCAGATCTGCCTTGTGTACCACGGCTGTTTGTGTAGACACAAAATGGCATCAGAGGAGCAGCTAGAGGCCTCCTGGAAACTAATAGGAGAATGGGCCACTGCTCCGCATGGGAAGCGCAGGTCTTTCTTAGACAGCATGGCTGAGACTGGCAGACTGAGGCAGGCCAGAAGACAAGCCACCTGACCCTGCCCAGCTCCCATTTCAGGGTTTGTTCTTTCTCACATTCTTTTACCCACAGGAGCTCCCTGGACCACTTAGGATAAGCCAGTTGAGTTAAGTCCAATGCTTGCCAAGTTCTCAGGGGTGTCCAGACGTTTCTTTTCATCTTTGCTGGAACCAGATAGATATAAACAGATGATGAGATAGGTAGGGACATAGGTAACTAGATTTATAACCATCGATAACTTAGTAATTAATAAACCACAAGTATCTGGGTTTCACCAGACCCTTTTGGGATGAGACTACAGTCTCTGATCTCAGTTCATTTTCAGTCTCAATGGGAACAAGATATAAGCACTGCTGATTCTTTTCTGGGTGAAAGAAAAATAAAGCTCCCCTAAGAAATGATATAGTGGTATTTACAACAACATAGATGGACCTTGGTAACATTATACTGAATGACATAAGTAAATCAGAAAAGGCTAAGAACTGTATGATTCCACACATATATAGCATACAAAATTGAGATTCATGGACATAGATGAGAATGCCGTGGTTACCAAGGGAAGGGGAGGGGAGAAGGCGTGGAAGAAGGGTATAAAAAGGGACAAATCTAAGGTGATAGAGGATGATTTGACTTTGGGTGATGGGTATACAACATAATCGACTGTCCAAATGATGTGGAGATGTTTACCCAGAATCTATGTACTTTTGTTGACCAATGTCACCCTGTTAAATTTAATTTTCTTAAAAAAAAAGCTCCTAACAGTCAGCCACATGATGGGAAGGAAGGCTGCTAGGAACAATATTTGGTTACTCAGAGTGATAGGACTGAGATTTAAATCTGAGTCCTGTGTACAGGTGGGTGTGGCCCCAGCTGCCTTGCGGGTCTCTGCTGCAGAGGCCATCTGATGGGCCAGCTTCAGGTGCCAGCTCAGCCACTGCCAGCTTGGCGATTTTTGTGCTTCAGTTTCCTCATCTGTAAACTGAGGATGATAATAGCCCCTGCCCGATAGCGTTTCTGTGTCAACACTGAGAATGGCCCTGACACACGGTAAGAGTTCAGTTGTGCAGACTAGACCCTGGGATTGGTTTGGACCGTCTTTGCCTGAATTATCACAACCACAGTAATCACAGCTGTGTCCAGGCTGCCGAGGGTCTAGCAGAGTGGAGTTCTAGCTGCTTAGTCTTGACTATAAGACACGTTCCTGCTTTCTTAGAGGATGTCACTGGAAACGTTGTCTTCTCCGGAGATGTCAGTTCCATCTTGGTCCCTGGACTCTCTACCAGGAAGACAAACGCCAGCCAGATGTAACACCTAGGGTTGCCTAGCTTTCTCTTTGCTATGAATAGAATTTGCTTTTCAACCAATATGTAGAAATTCCAAGCCTTGGCTGAGTCTTAGGTTGGGAGGGAGGAGAAGGAGGAAAAGTAGGAATGCAGAAACCACAGTCACCCCAGGGAAGTAATTTGGGAGCCTCCCAGACAGTGAATAATCCACCACTCATTGTTGGTGGGGGAAAAGCATTTATCAAGAAAGTCAATTCTGAGCAGGGTCATGCGGAGTGATTTGCACAGGGAGGAGCTTTTGGTGCAAATGGAGATGGAGATAGTTAACTGGGAAGACTTCCTGGCAGAGCTGGGGTGCTGGGAAGAAAAGCAGAATCCATCTGGGCTATTCTGACCAAGGTCAGCACTCTTGGGGGTTTTCTAGGCAGCGGCCGGCACTTGGGGTTCACATCTTACTTCTTTTTTTTTTTTTTTTTTTTTTTTTTTTTTTTTTAAATTTTTTTTTATTTATTTATTCATTTTAGAGCGGAGAAAGAGAGAGAGAGAGAGAGAGAGAGAGAGAGAAGGGGGGAGGAGCTGGAAGCATCAACTCCCATATGTGCCTTGACCAGGCAAGCCCAGGGTTTCGAACCGGCGACCTCAGCATTTCCAGGTCGACGCTTTATCCACTGCGCCACCACAGGTCAGGCTCACATCTTACTTCTGCCTTTTCTTGTATCATCTGAAGCAATTAGCTTCAGTCTTCTCATCTGAAAAAAGGGGACATGTGTGAGGATTAATATGTGAATGTTTAGTATAGTTTGGGCACAAGGTAGATGCTCATTTAAGTATTTTAAAAATATACTGCTCACAAAAATTAGGGAATCAGGGAATGTGCAGATACTCTAGTGCTTTCAGCCTTTTGTATAGTGCATTTTCACCAATGAGATAAAAGTTGGTTTTGCATCTCATTTGCATAATCAAACAACTTTCTTTGACTTGTTTGCTTTTCTGATGTTCTTGTTTAATAAGAAAAAATCAAATGCTTCTTTTTTTATCGCTTCATATTCATTTTGAAATATTGCCTAATTTTTGTGAGCAGTGTATTTTCAGTATTTGACTCAGTGCTGGGTCCAGTGCCAGGCACTGAAAATACAAAGATGAATAAAGCCCAGTCTCTGCCCAGTCCAGGGGGAGACAAGTTTGCCGGGAAGAGACTGATGAACTGGTTAAGCCACAGACCTGACCCACAGCAGACATCTCAGGCTTCTCATCAAGCAGCACTATTTGATCTATTGGATTAGTGGGAAACCTCTGCCCAATACAGGCAATCTATCAGACGCTAGGTGTAGTGCCTATTTAACATGAGTGAATCCAGGCCAGAGGGTGTGAGGGACTAGTCACCTCAGAAGCCTGATCCAGTCCAGCATCACAGCCCTGGCCACCACATGGGGCCAGATTGTGCCTTCCACCCTTCCGAAGGTCAGTACTGACCCCTGCTCTGTTAGATCTGTTTGGCACAACTGAGCCTTCACAGTTTGGGGCTTTTCTTATTCTAGTGCCTAAGAGGGAACATATAGAAATCTCTGCCTATGCCCAAAAACTACCCTAGCAAAATATGGGGCCCGTCAGGATATCTGGGCTCAGGGGCCCTGAAGCCGGAGCCGGGGGAGAGGCACAAAACTCAACATCAACTGTGGTCACATTCCAGCCTCCTGTATTCTACATATGGTGGGCCTCCCTTCTAGACTAGAATCCCTTCTTTCTGAATCTGACTATCATCATTTTCCCCATCTTTCAAGGGCCAGCTCAAACACACCTTCCTCTGGGAAGCATTCCCTGACTCCTTTGTGGAATGAGCCTGCAGACTCCTTTATCTGCCTGATCCCTGGGGAACAGCAATGTGTAGACTCAGAGATCAGAGCCTGTCGGTTAGATCTGATGCACCAGTAGAAGTGCAGGGTAGAGGGGAGGACGCTGGGAGAGCGATTGTAATGGGGCTGCAGTCCCATTGTCTGGCTCTCCCTGCACTGGGGAGCTATCGAGAGTTCTTAACGAAAGGAGAGGCCTGGTAAAGTTAGCACTTGAAGAGATTTCTCTCGCCACAAGGAATGGTGGAGTGGGAAAAGGGAAGGTTGGGAATTCAGAAGCAAGTTTATAGGAGGCAGGTAGAATTTCATCAGTTTCCCCGAAGGCCAGGCTGTAGAAGAGTGTATGCTGGGTTTGCATGGGGAATTTTGTAAAAATGTAGATTCTGGAGTCCTTTTCCCACAAATCTGTTTCAGTGGGTTTGGAATGGGACTAGAACAGTGCTTTTAGAAGGTACCACGGGCCACTTTAGTGGGGTGATGGCGTACTATTCAATAATGTTAGGACAGCTGGCCAGCTACATCGGGAAAAAACCAAACTTAATCGTTACTCGCTCCTTACACAAAAACAATGTCAGGCAGAGTCAGGATGGCAGTTGAAAGGGAGGAACGAAAGGACAGAAGAGTAGAGGGGCTAAGAGAGGGGAGAAAAATGAATCATAAAGGAAGTACAAGAAAATTCGGTGACATTCTAAAAAATAATTTTGGACATGAAACTGAAAAGTTATAAAAGTGAAAGATTGGTGATGCATTTGACCACAGAGAAACAAAACTTTCCTATTCAGCAAAGTTAAAGACTAGTAATAAAAAGGTAGAAATATTTGCAGTTCATATACGGGGTGTGGCAAAAGTAGGCTGACCACTGTTTGTGTGGAATATAATACAATAATTAATAAGAATACAAGAATAAACTCTGCGTTTCATATACTCACAGCTGTGAGCCTACATTTGCCCCACCCTGTATAAAGGATCAGTAGCCCCCGCATCAAAAGTTTATATAGACAAATAAGAGAAATATACTTCATTAGAAACATGAACAAAGGATTTAAAAAATATTCCCTGAATGAAATAATTGTTTAATGAGTTTGTGCCAAGTTCTAAACCTCCCAGAGATCAAGAAATATAGATTAAAAAAAATAAGTTGTCACTGTGGTCAGCAGAATAATGATCCCCACCCACCCTACCCCCACCCAAAGAGGTCCACATTCTAATCATTGAAACCTGTGAATATGTTGCCTTTCATGGCAAAAAGGGACTCTGTAGGCATGATTAAATTAAGGGTCTGGAGATGGGGACATTATGCTGGATTATCCAGGAGGGCCCCACATAATCGTGAGAGTCCTTATAAGTGAAAGAGTGAGGCAGGACAGTCAGTGTTAGCGCCATTCATTTTGGGATGATATATGGCAGGCCATGCTGGCTTTGAAGATGGAGAGGGCCACAAGCCAAGGAATGCAAGCGGACACTAGAAGTTGGAAAAAGCAAGGAATGGATTCTCCCCTAAAGCCTCCAGAAAGAAAAATGGTCTTACCTTGATTTTAGTCCAGTGTGACCCAGTTCAGACTTCTGGCTTCTAAAACTATCTTATAATAAGTTGTATTGTTTTTAGTCATTAAGTTTGTGGCAATTTGTTCCAGCAGCAATAGGAAACTAGTGCAATGATTTTATATTAGGAAATATTAAAGACATTGGTTTTATTCTGGATAAAAAAAAACTTTGGAGAAATAGTCCTCACACACAATTAAAGTAAAATGTGTGCTTTTGGGGGAGCTATTTGCCAGTACCTACCAAAAGCTTCCAGGTACATTACCTTTGGCTAAGCACTTCCCCTTCTTGGAATTTATCCTGTGGATATATTCACACGAGTATGCAGAGGATATTCTTTGTAGCATTTCTCGTAACAGGAAAAGCTGAAAACAACCTTCATATGCTGCAATCAAGGACTGGCTGAGTTTGAGTACAGCCCTAAATGAAATACTAGCAGCCCCCAGAAAGAGTGAGGTGAACCCAGATATCCATGCATAGGTTAAAAAAATAACAAGTCGCAGATTGGGATGTACAATATATTTACATAAAAATCTAGTATGCACACACACATATATATAAATGCCTTAGCATGTCAGGAAGGACATAACTAGGGCTTCTCTGAGAAGGGTATGTGGGGAAGGGCAGGGGTATGCATGACACAGTACAATTCTATACTGGTTTAAAAATTTTTAAGTACATTTTCATTTTTAAAAACTTTTTAAGAAGGGTGCCTGCCCAGGCAGTGGCGCAGTGGATAGAATGTAAACCTGGGATGCTGAGGACCCAGGTCGCCAGCTTGGGTGCAAGCTCATCCAGCTTGAGCCTCGGATTGCTGGCTTGAGCATGAGATCATAGACATGACCCCGTGGTCACTGGCTTGAGCCCAAAGGTCACTGGCTTGAAGCCTAAGGTCATTGGCTTGAGCAAGGGGTCATTGGCTCACCTGGAGCACCCCCACCCCATCAAGGCACATGAGAAAGCAATCAATGAACAACGAAAGTGCCACAACTACAAATTGATGTTTCTCATCTCTCCTTTCCTGTCTGTGTCTGTCTCTCTCTCTTATGAAAAAAAAAAAAAATTTAAAGGAGAAAGCTGCCCAGCCTTTCTGTTCTATAGCCAGTCTTTGGAATTTCTGGCCTAGACAAAACTGGTCTGGACCCATGCCCCTGGAATGAGCACAGAGGAGATGCAGGAGGCAGGAACACCCGGATGTGTGGTATTTTTTATTGTCCCCATTTTACAGGTGGGGAGACTGAAGATTAAAAAGGTTCCAAGAATTTTTAGTTAGGGTGTGGAGGAGCCAGGATTCGAACACAAGCTTCCTGAGTTGCAAAGCTGCCTTTGGAATCATGGGTGCGGTGCTGCCACCTGTGTGGCCTTTGTGACGGACACAGCAGGTGCTCATCTTGTCCGTTAGGCCTAAACTCTAGTCTGTGTTGTTGTTCCCTGTAGCCTTCTGCACTGGGTTTCGGCTTTAAAAGAGAGGATTAAGTCCTACTTTTCTGGTGTTTTTAACATCAGTGTTTTTTATCGCCATCAGTACAATTTTTATCAGATTTTAGTATATTAGACTGCATGTAGGTGTGTGTGTGTGTGTGTGTGTGTGTGTGTAACTAAATTGCAAGCAAAGAATTTTATCAAGCTCCACAGATTTGGAGTTAGATTGACCTAATAGTCCCTAGGCATCAGGCCCCTCCCTGTCCCTGTCTTGCCTCAGTTTTATCTAACTTGGCAGGTGACCCAAGCTCCCTAGTCTAGAGCCCCCGACAGATTCAAGTTGGCCTCCTGCCATGACTGGTGTAAGCCAGTCCTCCTGATAAAGGCAGCCCCCCCACCCCGGAATGCCCTCTGGGGTATCCACTCTGGGCTGTGGCCACGGGGTCCTGATGCCCTGGGTATGGAAGGTGTTCTCTAGTCTGGCTTCAGAGCTTCAGGCCACCTTGCCTCAGCCCTGTTGGCTTCTCCACCACTTCTGACTCCCCAAGGTCTTCGTGGCTCCGGCCCCCGTACCTGCTCTCAGTTGGGCTGTCCTAACAGTTAGACCCATGGAAGCTTCCAGAAGTGGGAGCTGAGTTGTCTAATGTTAGCTAACTGGTTCTTGAAGCTCAGGTTTTCCTTGTGGGTCTAAGCTGGCTTCTAAGCCAGAGCTCTCAGGGCTGTGCCCTCAGTGTTAGCCGGTGTGAACCCCATGGCCATTCTCCCACCATCAACAGAGAACGTCGGGGACTTCTATGGCCTGAGGCTCAGCCACTGCTGGCCCACTTCTGTGCTCTGTCAGGGAAACCTCTACTCTGACCTCATGTCACTGGTGACTATTACAGGTACCCTCACCAATTCTCTGGAGAAACAGACTTTTCTCTGTTACTTCAAATTTATATTAAAATTTTACATATACTTCAGAAGCACAGAAGGTAGACAAGAGTCATTTTCTTAGTGTCACTTGGTGACAGTGATTTAAAACTACCCTTCTAGAGGAGTTAAAGAGTTAAGTGACAAAATGCTTGTGCCAATCTGCTTTGTAATCCGTTCCAAGGCTGAGGCCTTCTTGGTGCCTGTGGCGTTGCCCCCCTCCTGCACCCACAGTCCCAGCTGCCCCTCCCTCTCGCCCTGTGTTAAGAGCCTCAGACCTGTCATGAGGTGTAGAGCAGAGGAGCAGAGAGCACTGACCTAGGAGCCCAAGGACCAGTGTGGCCCTGGGCTAGTCATTTCCGGCCATGGCTCAAGCACCCTCCCTGCAGAGCAGAGGGGTGGGGTCTCCGGCTCCCAGGCCTCACTGACTCCACAACTTGGGGGCAGTGGTACTGGCTGCTCCTCCCTCAGAGGATGCAGGCAGGGGAGGCCGTCCCCAGGGAGCGCCAGGCCCAGCTCTCAGGGGTCAGCTGGATGCTGACCCTAGGCGTGTGGTGCAGGCTCAGTGAGTCACCTGATGACACAATAGTCGCCTGACCCTGCCTCATCCACCCCGCCCCTCCCACCTGGCCAGCCCCTGGGCCCTTCCCTGCCTCTGGAGAGCCTTACAGCTCACTGAAAGGATAACTGTGGGATTAGACAATGTAGGGTCCTCCTTAGCCAACTGACCCCCACTCACATTGATTATTTACCACCCAGTCATGCTGCAGGGTCCCATCCATCCATCAGAAGAAGCAAAGCTTACCACTAGCTAGCATTGGGGTGGGGGGTGCTTTGACATCCTTACATGGAAGGGTCTGTAGAAATATAAGTACAGTCAACCCTTTATTATCCATCCACGGCACACGGGTGCAGCCAGGCTTGGGGGCCCCAGACCAGTGTGGAGAACAGTGCTCCATCTACACTGCAGATGACGTCTGTGTGGTCTGCCTTTTAAATGACTTAGCACTTCTGCCCACCCTAGCTTGAATAATCAAAGCCTGGGATCCTGCTACCAGGATGGACTCTCCAACCTTAGCCAGGCTCCCCGTTTCTCCTGTCCAGCAGCCAGAGTGAGATTAGGACATAAATTCAAAGGCCTCCTCTGCTGTTAAGCCTCTGGACACCTGCTGACACTCACTCCTCATTGGAGATACAGCCCGTGCTGGCACAGAACAGAGAGCAGGGACTGCAGTGCCCATTGCGCCACAGAAGTCACTGATTCACTGAGGTGGGAGCGGAACCCTGGCCAGAGGTCGGGAGGCACAGGACAGTCTAGCTCTGCCACCATCTTTGCAAATTTTAGGAAAAAATTACATCATCCTTTTAGGCCTCTGTCTCCTCATCTGTCAAATGAGAGGATTGGCCTAGATAACCAATCTCTAAGAATCCACTAGGAGACCATGATGTCATTTTAGTCCTCATAGCAAAGATCAAAAGTTTATACCAGATACCCAGAGTCAGCGCCTGTGCCTAGTTTGGGTCTCAACGTAAATATTGATTGTGAGGGGGTAACCATGTGTCCTAGTTTGCCTGGGAGAGCCCTTCTTTATTCCTGTTTCTCCTGCATAATCATTAGTCATGCCTCTCTCGCTCTCTAACATGCCCCAGTTTGGGTTGGTCGTATCTTAGATGGTCCCCTTACTGATGGTAATACGATGAAGTGAGGTTTCCCTACCACACCCACACTGGCCCTGCTTTGGGAGGATCCCTTCTCTGCCTCAGTCAGAGGAGGACCTGACTGCTCGAAGAATAGCCTTTGCTAAGTTGTGACCTTCCACTGACAGAAAGCAATCATTGCGCTTGTGGGAGGGATGTCATTTGAAGACACAGGCGATCTCATACATCATTCACTGCCCTGTACCACATGGAAAGGGTCTTTTTTTAAGTAAGCCTTTGCTTCCTGCAAGCAGCTGCGTTCTTTCTCCATCTCTGTCTGGTGAGGACTCTGTCATGTGCCACACCTCTCCTTTCTCCTTGGCTGCCGGGAAGCTCAGATGTGACTGGAGAGCTGAACTACAGAAACGCTGTGAGCCCTCATGATTGGTGCACCGGTGTTCTTCCTGTCTCTCCAGTCCTGACTTCCTGCCTCATTTACATTTTCCTTTGTTCTGATTTGTTATTCTTGTTATTCTTATTTAAAGTTATTTTTATTTATAGTTTTCCCATCTTCTGTAAATATTTATAAAGTTCTGCTATAGTTATCTCAAATTCTTTGTAGAGCCAAGGTAGAGAGGAAACACAAAAGGGGTAAATTTCCAGTATATCATCTTTAGCTAATAGACTGAACCACCTGCCCCTCCATGGCATGTTGCTGTGTCGAAAGTCCTGCCATTTGTAAGACATTTATGTGAGTCTTTCAGTCTTGACTTTCTGAGCACCCTGTGCAAAGAGTGGACTCTTCAATTCTGCATCAGAAAATATCTAGTGAAAATCAGGGCAAGGTCATGAAGGGAGCCCAAGGTCAAAATGCTGGGAGAAGAGCATGCTTACCGGAGAGGACGAAAGGCCAGGGAAGTCACCTGTCACTCACCCAGGCCCTCGCCCAGGGAATCGACACTGTAGGGTGCCTGGGGAATGAACTTCAGCCATGGGGAACCTGGGTTCCGGTACCAGCCCTGCCTCTTGGGACCATGAAACCTTAGCGGGCCACCTTCCCTCGTGGTCCTCAGTTCCCTCCACTGGAAAGAAAGGTGGTTGGTTGAGATGGAGTCCGCAGTGACTTCTAGCTTTGAAATGCTGACCGTGCTGCTGGGGAGAAGTCCCTGAGACACACCTGGAGCCCAAGAAGCCTAGACTGCCCAACCTTCCCCTGGCCAGGGAGGATGCACGCACTTGGGGCTCCACCCAGAACAAGGTAGCCCCTCAGATGGGCGAGTACGCCCATTCTGAGCTGCTTCCAGGGTATCCGTGGAGCACTGCCTGGACACGGAAAGGCTGCAAGGCTGGAGGAATCTGCCAGCATGATTTTCTCGGCTGCTGCTTGGCAGATCAGGAGGTCATGGCTGTGTTAGACGGGTAGCACCTGCAGGCTAGGGCCGTGGCTTCACCATGAAACGTGGGCTGGAGAGGTGCGTCTGCAAAGGTGTAAAAGCCAAGAGTGACGCCCTTCCTGGGCACCTTCAGAATCCAGGGCCAGGGAGAGAGTAACACTTTTGGATAAGCTACCCATTAAAAAGTTCATCCCTGAATACCCAACCAGCTCTCCTCCTGCACCAACCAGCTTTATCCAGTGGTGCCCATGACTGTTATGATATTGGACCCCACTGCAGCCCCGAGGCACAGCTCAGGCAGGAGTTGCTGTCACTCCTTTTAGAGGTTAGGCAGCTGATGTTTGGGGAGCTAAAACCCACTCGTTGATGCTCACTGAACAGAGACTAGAGCCTCTTGTCCCTAACTGCTCCTAACACACCACACAGCCACAGTCCCCAGAACAGCACTGCAGATGTGAGTGAGGGATGGAGGGCCAGGGTCCAGGTGTGCAGAGCCAGGGGCCAGGCGTTCTGCTTGAATCTCCCTGGTTAACCATGTAGGGATCTCTCTGGGTTTCACAGAGTCGGAGATGCTCAAGCTATGGATGAGTTGCTGTAACTCTCTCTTCTCTTGTATGTGTGTTCTCATGTTTGTGTGTTTTTGTGACACAGAAGAGCGTCAATTCCCTTCCACGGCTGTTGATCTCCAACACGGGACTAAAGAGAGAGGAGGCCAGACGGAGCCACCTGTGGCGTCCAGCGTGGCTTCTCTTGCGCCGGGACCAGGGATGACTGGGCCATACACGCAAATGTCTCCAGCCTTCAACCGTTTGCATAGCACACAGCGGACTCATGGGGGGCCACTTGCCACTGCCAACTGAAACAATACGATGGCATCACTGACGTCCTTCATGACGTTTCCACGACAGACATTCAGGCAGAAAGTGCTGGCGCATTTTCTGTCTGCAGAGTAGAGGGCCATGCCTCACCCACGTGAATAATTTGAGCCCTGATGACTTGCTCTGAGTTCACTCACAGCCAGTGACACTTGCAAAAAAAACTCCCAAAGCCGTCTTGGGTTTGGCTCCCTGCACTCTTGACCAATGTGGCCAAAGCCAGACGCCTCCTTGGGACACTCGGATTATCCATAAATGCAGCCTGCCCCGACCCTCCCTGAATAGCATCTGAAGTCTCTGCGGAGGTCATGGATCCTGAACAAAGTGTCAAGGGCACCAAGAAGGCTGAGGGAAGTCCCCGGAAGCGGCTGACCAAAGGAGAGGCTGTTCAGACCAGTGCTCCGGCCAGTGTCCCATACCCAGGCGGCAGCACAGCTGCCACGCCCGAAGGCCCCCTCCAAGAGCTCCTAGCCCCGCAGCCCTTCCCAGGCCCCTCGTCGGTTCTTAGGGAAGGCTCTCAGGAGAAAACGGGCCAGCAGCAGAAGCCCCCCAAGAGGACCTCCATTGAAGCCTCTGTCCATATCTCGCAGCTTCCGCAGCACCCTCTGACACCAGCATTCATGTCACCTGGCAAACCAGAGCACCTCCTGGAGGGGTCCACGTGGCAGCTGGTCGACCCCATGAGACCTGGACCCTCAAGCTCCTTCATGACCCCTGGGCTCCATCCTCAGAGCCAGCTCCTCCCTTCCCATGCTTCCATCATCCCCCCTGAAGACCTGCCTGGCATCCCCAAAGTCTTTGTGCCCCGTCCCTCCCAGGCTCCCTTGAAGCCCACAGAAGAGACGCAGAAGAAGGAGAGGAAACCCCAGAAACCGGGCAAGTACATCTGCCAGTACTGCAGCCGGCCCTGCGCCAAGCCCAGTGTGCTCCAAAAACACATCCGCTCACACACAGGCGAGAGGCCCTACCCCTGCGGCCCCTGCGGCTTCTCCTTCAAGACCAAGAGTAACCTCTACAAGCACAGGAAGTCCCATGCCCACCGCATCAAAGCCGGCCTGGCCTCGGGAGTGAGCGGCGAGATGTACCCTCCGGGGCTGGAGATGGAGAGGATCCCGGGGGAAGAGTTTGAGGAGCCCACCGAGGGAGAAAGCACCGACTCAGAGGAGGAAACAGGCGCCGCGTCTGCTCACCCCTCAGAGCTCTCCCCCAAACCTAAGCACCCCCTCCTGTCCAGCAGTCTGTACAGCTCCGGGAGCCAGGGTTCCAGCCACGAACGCTGCTCCTTGTCTCAGTCCAGCTCAGCCCCGTCGCTCGAGGACCCCACTTCATTTGCAGAACCCTCATCCGAACATCCCCTGAGCCATAAGCCCGAAGACACCCACACCATAAAGCAGAAGCTGGCCCTCCGCTTGAGTGAGAGGAAGAAGGTGATTGATGAGCAGGCCTTTCTGAGCCCAGGCAGCAAAGGCAGTACTGAGTCCGGGTATTTCTCCCGCTCGGAGAGTGCCGAGCAGCAGGTCAGCCCCCCGAACACCAACGCCAGATCCTACGCAGAGATCATCTTCGGCAAGTGCGGGCGGATCGGGCAGCGGACCGCCATGCTGACGGCCACCTCCACCCAGCCCCTCCTGCCCCTGTCCGCCGAAGACAAGCCCAGCCTGGTGCCTTTGTCTGTGCCCCGGACGCAGGTCATCGAGCACATCACCAAGCTCATCACCATCAACGAGGCCGTGGTGGACACCAGCGAGATAGACAGCGTGAAGCCCAGGAGGAGCTCGCTGTCACGGCGCAGCAGCATGGAGTCGCCCAAATCCAGCCTCTACCGGGAGCCCCTGTCGTCCCACAGTGAGAGAACGAAGCCCGAACAGTCACTGCTGAGCCTCCAGCACCCGCCCAGCACCACCCCCCCTGTGCCTCTGCTGAGAAGCCACTCAATGCCTTCTGCCGCCTGCACCGTCAGCACCCCCCACCACACCTTCCGCGGTAGCTATTCCTTCGACGACCACGTCACCGACACCGAAGCCCTGAGCCGCAGCAGTCAAGTGTTTACCTCCCACCCCCGGATGCTCAAGCGCCAGCCGGCCATCGAACTACCTTTGGGAGGGGAGTACAGTTCCGAGGAGGCCGGGCCAAGCAGCAAGGACACAGCCCCCAAACCCGCAGACGAGCCGGAACCCAAGGAAAGCGAACTCACCAAAAAGACCAAGAAGGGCTTGAAAACAAAAGGGGTGATCTATGAATGTAACATATGTGGTGCTCGGTACAAGAAAAGGGACAACTATGAAGCCCATAAGAAATACTACTGCTCGGAGCTTCAGATCGCAAAGCCCGTCTCTGCAGGTGCTCACGCGTCTCTGGAAGCCGAGAAGAGTCAGGCCGAGCAAGAGCCCTGGTCCCAGATGATGCATTATAAGCTGGGGGCCACCTTAGAGCTCACTCCGATTAGGAAGAGGAGGAAAGAGAAGAGCCTTGGGGACGAGGAGGAGCCGCCTGCCTTTGAGTCGACAAAAAGTCAGTTCGGCAGCCCCAGGCCGTCAGATGCCTCTCGGAACCTTTCCCCGGAGTCCACCAAGTCACCAGCAGAACCGAGTAAGTCAGGGCCCTCCCTGGAGGGACCCTCAGGCTTCCAGCCAAGGACTCCCAAGCCAGGGTCCGGTTCAGAATCGGGAAAGGAGAGGAGAACAACGTCCAAAGAAATCTCTGTGATCCAGCACACTAGCTCCTTTGAGAAGTCAGACTCTCTGGAGCAGCCCAGTGGCTTGGAAGGGGAAGACAAGTCTCTGGCCCCAGCCCCGTTCTCATCGCCCCTGCCCACCCCGCACGGACGCTCGGCTCACTCCCTGCAGCCCAAATTGGTCCGCCAGCCCAACATTCAGGTTCCCGAGATCCTGGTGACCGAGGAGCCCGACCGGCAGGACACAGAGCCAGAGCCGCCACCGAAGGAGCCCGAGAAGACCGAGGAGTTCCAGTGGCCCCAGCGCAGCCAGACTCTTGCCCAGCTCCCAGCGGAGAAGCTGCCCCCCAAGAAGAAGAGGCTACGCCTGGCAGAGATGGCCCAGTCGTCAGGGGAGTCCAGCTTTGAGTCCTCTGTGCCCCTGTCCCGCAGCCCAAGCCAGGAGAGCAGCGTCTCTCTGAGCGGGTCCAGCCGCTCCGCCTCCTTTGAGAGGGACGACCACGGAAAAGCCGAGGCCACCGGGCCCTCGTCCGACACGCGCTCCAAACCCTTGGGCACACACATGCTGACCGTCCCCAGCCACCACCCACACACCCGAGAGATGAGGAGGTCAGCCTCAGAGCAGAGTCCCAATGTTTCCCATTCTGCCCACATGACTGAGAGGCGCAGCAAGTCGTTCGACTATGGCAGTTTGTCCTTGACAGGCCCGGCCTGTTCTGCACCAGCCCCGGTGGCTCCAGCAGCCCCAGCAGCCATGGTGGCCCCTCCAGAGAGAAGGAAATGCTTTCTGGTGAGACAGGCCTCTCTGAGCAGGTTTCCAGAAGCAGAGCCCGAGGCCGCCCCCAAAGGAAGACCGGACAGCGAGGAACCAAAACCCTCCAGTAAAACTTCAGCCAAAAGCTCACTGCCCCAGATTTCCTCCGCGGCCACCTCACACAGTGGGCACCCAGGAGGCAAGAGCCAGGTGCAGGACAGGCCCCCGCTGGGGTCCACTCCACCCTATGTGGAAGCATTGCAGGTGTTCCACCACCCCATTGCCCCACGCCCCCTGCATGAGAAGCCGTGCCTGCCTCCGCCCGGCTCCCTCTTCTCCTTCCAGCACCTCCTGCAGCACGAGCCAGGACAGTCCTCAGAGTTCTTCCCCACCCAGGCCGTGTCCAGCCTCCTCTCCTCACCGTACTCCATGCCTCCCCTCCCTCCCTCCTTATTTCAAGCCCCACCGCTTCCTCTCCAACCTACGGTGTTGCACCCAGGCCAACTCCACCTCCCCCAGCTCCTGCCACACCCGGCCAACATCCCCTTCCGGCAGCCCCCTTCGTTTCTCCCCGGGCCATACCCATCCTCCTCAGCGCTCTCTTCTGGGTTCTTCCTGCCTCTGCAATCCCAGTTTTCCCTACAGCTCCCCGGCGACATGGAGAGCCATCTGCCGCAGATCAAGACCAGCCTGGCCCCCCTGGCGATGGGAACGGCAGGCCTCTCCCCCCGCACAGAGTACAGCAGTGACATCCAGCTGCCCCCCGGGACACCCCCAGCCAGCTCCTCAGCGCCCACGTCAGCCCCTCCATTGGCTCTGCCCGCCTGTCCAGATACTATGGTGTCCCTGGTTGTTCCTGTCCGAATTCAGACCAACATGCCGTCCTATGGGAGCGCCATGTACACCACCCTTTCCCAGATCCTGGTCACCCAGTCCCAAGGCAGCTCAGCAACCGTAGCTCTTCCCAAGTTTGAGGAGCCCTCGTGCAAAGGGACAACTGTGTGTGGCGCAGATGTGTATGAGGTTGGCCCTGGACCAGCTGGGCTAAGTGAAGAAGAGAGCCGAGGTTTCCAGACGCCGTACCTGAGAGTGCCTGTGACATTCCCTGAAAGAAAAGGCACTTCCCTGTCATCAGAAGGTGTCTTGAGCCTGGAGGGGAGTTCATCGACCGTAGGGGGAAGCAAACGTGTTCTTTCACCAGCTGGCAGCCTTGAACTTACCATGGAAACCCAACAGCAAAAACGGGTGAAGGAAGAGGAGGCTTCCAAGGCAGATGAAAAACTAGAGCTGGTAAAACCATGTAGTGTGGTTCTTACCAGCATGGAGGATGGCAAAAGGCCAGAGAAGTCCCCCTTGGGCAGCCAGGGCCAGGGCAGGAGGGAGCTAGAATTGCTATCCAGCCTGCCCACAGATCCATCTGACCCGAAGGGAATTCTTCCCCTTTCTCACCCCACACCACCCCATGTAGTAGCTTCAGACTCAGAGGCTTTGAAGGAACACATGCAGCCATCTGGTAAACCTCACCGAAAAGGCTTGCTGCCCCTGAGTGTGAAGAAAGAAGATTCCAAGGAACAACCTGAACTCCCTTCCCTGGCACCTCCCAGCTCACTTCCTCCATCAGAAACGTCCCCTAAACTAGCCAAGTTGCAAGAAGGTACAGACTCAAAGAAGGTACTGCAGTTCCCCAGCCTCCACACGACCACTAATGTCAGTTGGTGCTATTTAAACTACATTAAGCCAAATCACATCCAGCATGCAGATAGGAGGTCCTCTGTTTACGCTGGTTGGTGCATAAGTTTGTACAACCCCAACCTTCCAGGGGTTTCCACTAAAGCTGCTTTGTCCCTCCTGAGGTCTAAGCAGAAGGTGAGCAAAGAGACATACACCATGGCCACAGCTCCACATCCTGAGACAGGAAGGCTCGTGCCATCCAGCTCCCAAAAGCCCCGCATGACAGAGGTAAGTTCAGTCTTACTATTCTTTTCCCCGCTGATTTAAATTTGCTTTTAAAGCCACATTCTCCTCGGGTCCCACTTGCAAAACTGGAGCCTGATGAGTGGGCAAATTTCTTTTCTGTGAGTTAGGACTGATTACCTTACCAGGAAACTTTTCTTGGAACATTCCATTTGATCCACTGGTGTATTTCCCACAGCATGCAGTGTATGTGGTGCTAGAACTCAGATTCCTGAGTCTCACCAGCCTGAGGATTCAGGCCGTGATGTATTATGCTGACTTGGCATTTGTGGAATAATCATTGGTCTGTGGATCGAGCAGCCTGACTGTGCTGGGCACTCTGCTTGACTGGAATCCAGCCAGTGCTCATCTCCACCTGTGAGGTGGCAGGACCGTCTCCATTGCACAGATGAGGGAACTGAGAATCAGAGGGTGAGAGAGGGCAAGGTCACATGGCAAATATATGGCAAACCCAGAATTTGAACCCAGACCTGTCTGACTCCAGGTCTATTTTTCTTCTTTCATTTATTTAAAGAAAGAAAGAAAACTTTAAAAGTGACTTCAAATTTAAAGGTGTTTATTCGTGTATCTTCAGAACAGGTGTTTTGACCAAGTCAGAAATAAATCTCCTTAACGAAATTCACATTATAGATAGATGAATAAAACTGTGTTCTATAACTTTCCTATATTCATATCCTCCTCATCGAGTGAATTTTGTGCACTGAATTTGTTCTTAGCTCAGCTGGGAAACAGAGCTATTTCCCAAGTTTATTCTCCTAATGCCCTTGTCAGTCTACAGACATCCATAAATGACATTTTCACTTTTGCAATAAACATCGTTACTGATTTCCTCTCCAGTGTCTCCTACTGGGGACAGTACTCCCCAGATGCTGTTGTAATTATGTTCATACTTACAGCTACTTGTGCACCTACTATCTGCCAGGTAGTGCTAAACTTGACTTGTATCCTCACAAACACCTTGCAAGCTAGGGTACTCTATGGCCCTTTTATGGGTAAGACAGCAAAGCATAGAGAAGTTAAGTAACTTGCACAATGCCACATAGTAAATACCGAGCCTGGATTTAAAACCGGATCTCACTCCAAAGCCCTCTCAAATGATCTGGACTGCCTCTCTGTTTTAACGGCTGGCTACTAAAAGACCATTTAATAAAATAAAAAAAAGAGTTAATTTGGCTTATTTGGGTTTGACAGTAATTGGTTTGAAATTTGAAATTCTGGCATTGAGCTGAAACCTATAAACTTTTTAATGGAATATTCCGTCGGGTCCACTGGTGTGTTTCCCACCGGTGTGCAGTGGCCCAGGTGATGCTAGAACTCAGATTCCCTGATTCTCAACCAGCCACCTTTCTGCTCCACTCTAACCTCCTTGTTGGGGTAGGTGCGGCGGCTGGCACGGGGGATGGCCATCCTTAGCTTGTCCAGCACCGGGACACATAGTTGCTTTTCCAAACACTGGCTGTACGCAGTGCAGTTTCTCATGACTGTCCTGACAGTGGCATGAAGTGGGATGAAATCTTCATCCCTGGCCCTGCTGGCTCTAGCCACCAGCCCCGCAGCTCTGCTCCCTAATCAAAGGTGCGCCCAGCCCCCTGCTGCCATTGAGGGTCTAAGACAGGGGTCCCCAAACTTTTTACACAGGAGGCCAGTTCACTGTCCCTCAGACCATTGGAGGGCCGGACTATAAAAAAAAACTATGATCAAATCCCTATGCACACTGCACATACCTTATTTTAAAGTAAAAAAACAAAATGGGAACAAATACAATATTTAAAATAAAGAACAAATAAATTTAAATCAACAAACTGACCAATATTTCAATGGGAACTATGCTCCTCTCACTGACCACCAATGAAAGAGGTGCCCCTTCTGGAAGTACGGCGCAGGCTGGATAAATGGCCTCATGGGGCTGCATGCGGCCCGCGGGCCATAGTTTGGGGATGCCTGGTCTAAGAGATTCGGTCTCATCCAGCCAGCTGTCAACACGGAGGCCTGTGAAGAGGGTAGGTTCCCTCAGATAAACAGCCCAGAGCCTGTGTACCCTCAACATGCCCATCAGTGGGCCAGCACACCCTCTCTGGACCTGGCTCTGGGAGGTTTTGTTGGTCAGGACTCTCAGGAAACCCGTGCTCTGCTCCCAACAATTCCCTTAACTTGCCAGCTGACCTTGACTGTCTGATCTACAGAAGAGAATCAGACTAGTTCACCCCCACAGGAGGAGTCTTCCTCTATTTGTTCAACATTCCTTAGGTGTCTTCAGTGAGGCAGGCCCTGTTCTGGGTGCTGGCCTGGCTGAGCAGACCGACATGAGGACCTGTCCCCAGCAGCTCCCTGACTCGTGTAAAAGAAAGCGAACATAGCTCTCATGGGAAGGCCTGGTCGGAGTCCTAGTTTTGACATTAACTAACCACGTGGCCTTGAATAAGGGACTTCACCTGTCTGGGGGTCAGCTTCCTTCCTTTGGTAAAGTTGGGTCACAGCACGTCTTCACAGGCAGACTGGAGATGAAGTGAGCCAGAATTGAGTGTAAGCGTGCAATGCCCTTGAAGGCATCATTCCATTGTTACCATGTAACCAGTAATGATTTTGTCCTTCCTGTGGCGGGCCAGGTTCACCTCCCTTCGCTGGTTTCCCCGGAAGGCCAGAAAGATATAGCTAGAGTGGAGAAGGAAGAAGAGAAGCGAGGGAAGCCGGAGGAGGACGTTCCCACCTCCAAGAGAGGGGAGCCGGCGAGGATCAAAATCTTCGAAGGAGGGTAAGAAACATGTTTGGTTTGCAGTGTCTGCCTCCCATGGAGGAAGAGCTCACGCCCGGCCAGTGGGCTGGGGTGGGCGCACGTGTGTTCAGAGCTGGTGAGCATCTCAACCGGCAGGGCCATGCCGCAGGTGCCCTGGGGTTCCAGTGTGCCTTCCAGCCAACGCCCCCATTGTGGGATGCGCGGGCCACCTCTGCTTAAGAACACCGGGCTCTTTGGTGAGGGGTGGGGTCACGGGGAGCTGCAGACTAGCCGGTCTGGATCTTTCTCCAGCCCCTCAGCCCCTCAGGTGCTGGTGGGTGTCTAGTCCCGCACTGGGGTTGATAGAGAGTCTCCCAGGTTCTGTCCAGACTGCCCTTTACTTTGGTGTGTGTTCCCAGAAAGTCACCTCTGTCTGCCCAAGCAGCCACCTTGGCACACCTGGTGTCCCACAGGGGACTCACACTGTGCCAACTCTTCGCAGGACTAATAACACATTGCACGCGACAGGTGTTTACACCGGTCTCCGTTCCGACTGGCCAGGGTCCAGGGCTCATTGGTTGGTAAATATTTATAATCTATTCCTGGATTTTCACCTTGGTGCTTGTCTTTGGGAACCTAATGATGTAAACATCTCAGAACTCACACGGTGGGGCCCTCTGGGCTCCAGGAGGGTGCCTTGTTTCAAATTGGCTTTGTGGAAGTTTTATGCAAGCTGTGTTCTATGTGGCCACATGTTTGCTCCCTGGGATGTGGGTGTCTGTAGGCAGGTCCTGTGCTGTCTGTCTCAGGGTCCTGTGTCTGTGTCCCCAGTGTTAACAGTGCACCCTTGTCCTACCCAGTCCTGAAGGACAACAGCCCAGAGGAAAACCTACCTCCCAAGGACCACAGTCCCCATCAGCATAAGGTGTCTCTGGCTGCCCACAATTCTCCAGCATATGTAGGTGCCTAGCTCACAGGGTCAAAGTGGGAAGTGCCAGGTTCCTCTGTGAATTTGGGGGGAGCAGAAGCCACCAAGCTGCCCAGGGCCACCAGTGAGCATCCTTTAGTGGCACTGACCAGCAGGGACGGTCTGGAGGAGTGTTTGGGAATGAAACTTAGGAATTTGGGTTGTCCCAGTAACAGAGAGTGGGTCTGGTATGGCAAACACCCTGTAATGGCAGGGACACCTCTCTTGGGGGAGAAACCTCCTGCCCGGAGTTCTAATAGCAACTCCATTGAGAAACACTAGACCAAAGGGTTTTCAAAATACTGACTGACCATTTTTCCGTGTGGAGACAGACCGGTTTCCTCCCCTGCTATTTGGTTAGAGCGCCCTCGTGTGTCTCTGTGCCCTCATGTCATTGGGTCCTTTAAAGACCGTGTAAAAATTGAATTGGTGCACTGGACTAGCCTTCTTCCTTCTGGCTTCAAAGCCCAGCGGTGCTCGTGTGCGCGAGGAGGTTTGCTTCTGCTCTGAGAGACAACAGCCTCCAAAAATCTGGTTCCCTGGGCGGCTCCCTGCCGCCTCTTTCCCCTGGAAGCCTGAGCTTCGTGAGAGCAAGTGGCAGGAGTCTCTCCCCCTGCCAGTCGTCAGTCGACCCAGCTACTGGCTCAGGTCTCACCCACATGGTCTGCCTTCAGCTTCAGGGTGAAAGGTTACACCCGCCTCTTCTTCCTACAGCCAGGCGTCAGTCCCCACCTCTCCCCACCCCGCCCCAGCCACACTGTCCCTCCAGGCTGTCACCTAGTCCCACCTGCTCTGTTTCAGCATCTCCGTCTCTTGCGAGGTCCGTCACCCGGGCCCCAGGGCAGCTCTCCTGCTTACTCTGTTCCTCCCCACAGTGCTCCCTGCTCCAGCTGTTTCCTCACCTGCAGAAGGGGATAATAAGATACTTTGTAGACCCTCAGGAGATGCTGTGAGATGTCGGAGTTCATGGGCATCTGGGTATTTTATCACTATTTCATCTACCTCTGCTGTCTCCCTTCAGGATTATCTCACTCTGTTCTGTCAGCTGTGAAAAATAGCCTTACACTCTCAACTGGTCACATTTAATTGGAGGACTTCGGGGGATTATACAGTGTTGCCGGTCAGAGCCTCTTTTCCCGCAGCGCAGCTGTCCTGCCTGGGCCCCACTCTGCCTCCCCCTCCACTGCTGGTGACCCCTCCACATTCATGGGCCTTGTGGGGTTGGCATCACCCCCTGGGGTGTTTGGGAATGTAGGGGCGAGAGTGTTTTTGATTATCACATAATGGGGGTGCGTGTGGCATTTCATGGATGGGGCCATGGATACAACCATCCATGCAGCCAACTGCAGAACCACTTGTCCCACCCCAAATGCCAAAGGTGCCCCCACCCAGAAACTCTGAATAAACCCTCAGCACGCCGATCTGAGGTCACCAAGGTTGTGCCTTACACTCATTTATTCCTTTTTTCTTTCTTTTTCTTTTTTTTAAACAAGCGTGTATGTTTTAGTCCAGTATGTGTTTGACAAGAGTGTGCATAGGATTCTGTTCCTAGAAGTCACTGAGAGATCTAGACGGACGAAGGCTGAGAGAGGAACAAGGGAAAATGGCGAATTGTGTGTTGGCTCTTAAAGCGTCCATCCCAAAGCTTCTGCCCCCATTCCATGGGCCGGAGCAAGCCCCGGGGTCTCTCCTGCCTCCGAGGGAGTGGGGAAGCGCAGTTCTGCTGTCGGCCACGGAGAACCAGAGAGGTTTGGTAGAGAGCAATGAGTCCTCCAGTGGGTTTAACATACAGCTGCCACCTGTTTTTACCCACCAATGTTTTTGAGAGGGAGCCATGTCGACCCCCCATAGATCTAATGCATATTAACAACACACAGAGAATGAGTGGGTGCTATGAGTCCAACATTAATGAGTCTCTTTTTTATCACTGGTCAGCTACTCACTAGTCTCTGACTCTTCTTCTTTACCTCTAGCCAGCAACTGGTCAATTAACCAGTCCGTCGAGGAGGAGCGATTTATTTAGTACCTTATGGGTACTCTGAGTCAGGAGCTATCACAAGCCAAGGGGGCAAGCTGCGATTCTGCCCGCAAGGTGCTTGGGCACTGGCTTAGGCGGCAGCACAAGGCTGGGGCTGGGGTAGTCAGAGAGAGCTGCCTGGAGGGGGCGGGGCTAGGCCTGGAGAGGGCGGGGCTAGACCTGGAAGGCTGGCTGAGACCGGGGCAGGTGGAGAGGAAAGGATGATCGGTCAGCAGGCTGAGTGTAATGGAGGGAGACTCGTGTACCTGGTCAGATGGACTGGTTTCTCCTGACCTTGAGCGTTCTCTGTCAGTGTCATTCATCTCGTTGGCTTCAAATCTCATCACTGCACCGAGGACACTATATCTGGGTCTCCGGCGAGGACCCCACTCCTGAACTGCAGACCCGTGCTTCGCGGGCCTCCTGGGCACCTTGGCCTGAGAGACCCAGGACACCTCAAACTCGGCATGTGCCAACCACGCCCTCCAATGGCCACCAGTGACTTCTCCTTCCACATCCAGATCTCAGATAATGCACCCAGCTCCTCACACGCACAACCTTACTGTCATCTTGGGTGCTTTGTTCTCCCCTGATCCTTCTCCCATCAGTCCCCAAATAACAGTATCCACACGAAGGGGTCCATGACTTGGTATGGTTTCTCTTCGTCCCCTGTGCACGGCTCCAGTCTCCTCTCTTCAGGGCCCCGTGTCGGTGCCATTGAATGTCTTTGATCATGGTTCTGCATGCGTCTTGCCCCTGCTAAAGCGGCTGCCTTAACCTCCAGGATCCAGTGAAAACTCAGCCTGACCTTCCCGGCCCCGCAGTCCGACCCACCCCACGTGCTCCCCTTCTGTGCCTGCTGGGGTCTGCCCGTGGCCAAATCCCATTCAGCCTTCAAAGGGCAGAACTCAACCCAGTCCTCTACTAACCTCCTGGATCTCTCCACACCAGGGGTCTCAAACTCGCGGCCCGCCGAACAATTTTGTGCGGCCCGCAGACTAATCCACGAAGTTCAAAATATTTTGGATAAAATTAAGTAAGCCTAGGGACCTACTTGTATTTTTCATTTCTCTAGCATCCTAGCTAGATATTAGCTTAGTTAACAGCAGTTGTGATGCAAACTACAGTTTCTGGTTGTTTTGTGACACTGAGTAAACTGCATGTACGAATGTGCTTGTTGTACTGATTTATTTTGTTTTCAACTGCAGTGAGAAAAGTGTTGCATAACAGTTGCCTTTTGTAGACCTAGTGCGGCCCGCCGAGCGGCTGTGATCTTGCTCTGCGGCCCACATGCTGAGTTGAGTTTGAGACCCCTGCTCCACACCCTTCTGGAATAACACTGGTGCTAAAATCCATTCCCGTCTCCTCTCAGGTCCCCTCTTGACTTGGATCGGAGGGCCACACGATGTATCAATTCCTATTTATGAATTGATTTCCTGGTGCACACACCCTGTCTACATTCCCCGTCGCTTCCACACCTGGACAAAGCCCGCATTTTCCAGGCCGCCTCTGGGAGTGCCCATCAGGAATGTGCTGGCTCCGTCACCCAGCACCTGTGCATTTGCCTTGGTCATTTTAGAAAGTCTCCTTTGTTAAGGAATGTTGTTTTCACACAAAGTTATATTGTTCATTAAGGGCGATGACTGTGGTGTCCTAGCTCAAGTTCACTTGTTACACGGAAAGATGGGAGCTCAGCCCACAGGGCTGGTGTGGAAGAGGATGAGACTGGAACTGCTAGGAAGTACTTGACTTCCAAAAGTGGTCCCGCAAGCTCAGCAGGGAGCGGAGGTGCAGGTTAAGACAGGTGGGCTGGGCCCGGCTGGGGTGGGGGTACTCAGAACGGTGGCCGTGGCAGGGGCGGGAGCAGGGCTGAGCTGGATTTAGAGTGGCAGCCCAACCTCAATTAGGAACTGGAATCCAGGGCAGGGAAACAGAAGCCCGGCCAGGGGCTGGGCCGGTGAGGGTGGAGTGGGGTGACTCACGGGCATGGGGCTGCCCAGGACTGCTCCTAAACCCTTCAGGCCTTTAGCAGAAAGAGTCCACGCCAGACCCTGCTGACTGCGGGCCTCAGATGCTGTCAGGGAGCACTGGTTGCTGTCTCTCTTCACCCACCCCGTACATCACCCCAGCATCGCCTCTCCGCTGACCCATTCAGTACAGCGTCCTCAAACTTAGTTTCCCGCCTTGACACAGGGCCTATACCACCAGGTTTTTCTGCTTCCCTTTAAAGAAAACTCCAGAAGTTGAGATGATTTGCTCAACTCCATGTCTCTCCTCCCAGCATCTCTCAGACACATTCCAGGTGGCCCTTCGAGCTCCTTACACCTCAGAAACTGCTCTTATTAAGGTCAACAGTGACCTTCACGCTGCAGGATATCGAGGTCAGTGCTCACTTCTCTCCTCTCCTGACCTGCGGGCAGCATTGGACATCGCTGATCCCTGCCCCCTCCTTGTCACTCCCCGTCCACTTGGTTTCCAGAGCTGTGTCTTTTTTACCTCTCCTTCCTTTGCTGGTGGCACTTTCCCATGTTGTCAGTGATTCTGCGGGGTCTCCTGATCTCCAGCGTTAGGGCCCTCGGGGCTCAGCACCTGGGCCTCCGCTGTTCTCCGTCTGCACTCAAGTCCAAGGTGACGGCGTAGATGCCGTCCATGGTGGGTGGCTGTCAGACTCATTTCTCCACCAGACTTCTCCCAGAGCACCGTGTCGGTCTCCAACCCTGTGTGTGACGGTCCCCCCCGGGCCTCCAGTGAACACAGCACGGCAGATGCTGAGGACCGCTGTGACTCAGACGATATGTGGCACATTTGTTAAAGAAATTATTTTTTAAGAGTGTACTTCTGTATTGTTCCACCTGAGGTTATAATGTTAACAGGTGTGCTTTTCTGTTTTGTGTATTTTAACAATAGCTGAATTTATTTTTATTCAAGTATAAGAGTTTATATACCATACCCCACATGTTGTTTTATGGTGTATCTATTTTTTTTAAAGTGTGTGTGCATGTGTGTATTCACAAAATAGCAGCTTGGAGAGATAGTTGTAATTTTTAAAAATGTAAAGGTGCCTGACCTGTGGTGGCACAGTGGTTAAAATGTTGACCTGGAATGCTGAGGTCGCCGGTTCGATACACTGAGCTTGCCTGGTCAAGGCACATATGGGAGTTGATGCAAAGGGTGTGACATGTATGACACAGGCAGAGAAACTACATTAGCACACACCTGCTCAGTGTCTCTTTGTAAGTCCTTAAGTGGCCAAAGGGGGGGGGGGGAATGTTATCTTTTGAAGGCAAGAAACAAAATACTTATTCAAATTCTGCACAGACAACTTTGTTTTGCCAGATGTTCAGGCCCAAAACTATTCTGTCTCACATCCATTAGCAAAACTGTTCTGGTCAACTCAACCTTGGAAACGCTATCCAGACTTTGCCCATTTCTCCCCACCTGCTGGGTCAAGCCAGAGACATCTTGCATCTAGATTACCACAGGGCCCTCCGATAATCTCCTGTTTCTGCCCTTTTCCACTACAGTGTATTTTCAACCCAGCCACGAGTAACTGTGTTTAATGTCAGCAGACCCTGTCACTCCTGCTCTGTCCCCTCCAGTGGCCTGCATGTGCTGGCTCCAGCGCCTCCCTGACCTCTGCCTGCCACTCTTCCCCTCGCTCCTTGTGCTTCAGTCACTGGTCTCTTGGCTCTTTGTCAGACAAGCTTCTGCCTCAGGGCCTTTGCACTTGATGTGCCCTCGCCTGGACCACTTTTTCCAGGGAACCCCATGGCTCTCTCATACCCCTCAGTCACTCTCAGTGAAGCTGTTTCAGACCACCCACCCACTTGTACCCTCTGCTGGCACTTGCGGCCCACCTTCCCTTCCCTGCTTTATTTTTTCCACATATTACTAGTTTGTTTTTATTTCCTCCACCAGACCATAAGCTGTAGTGAAAGGATGGGAATTGCATTTTGTTCATTGCTATTTCCCCAGTGCTGGGTAGTGCTTGACACAAAGGCAGTGCTAAAGGATGTGTATTAAAAGGAAGACTCTCTGTTCAATATGGTCAGCATTAACTGAGACCTCAGGGGCGGGGCAGGTCCATGAGCTCAGCAGCTCTTACAGTCTGAGGGCAGGATCAAGACTTTGGGTCTCAGGAAGGAACAAGGACACAGAGTCAGGACTGAGCCAGGCTGGGCAGGACCAAGCCACCCACCTGGAGTCAGGCTTGGTGTGGAAGGTAAAGCCAGGTAGTTTCGGTTACGGAGCAAGTATCTGGTGTTAGGAGCCAACATCATTTGCTGTGGCCAAGAGGCCAGAGAAGAATGGTCCTGGGCACCCAGATCTGGAAAGGGACTGCTCTTCTTCCTGAGTCCAGGCTGCCTGCTACCTGTCTTCTTACTGAGGGAGACCCAGTGTCTTGATCTCTCTTTAATTCTCAGGCTTCTCCCCAAAAGTGTCGCCATGCTGCTGTGTGTGGCCCCGGTGGGCTGGGGAGTGAATTGTCCCACCTCCTCACATGCGCCCATGGTGGCTTTTGTTCTTTTTCTTTTCCCCCCATCTCTCCTAGGAAATATGACCCAGATTTCAGGAAGGGGAGCAGTGGTTGTTGGGGCAGCAGGGGGAGGGGGTATTGCAGAGTCCAGCTGAGACGGCCAGAGGCTTAGAGCAGGGAAATGGCAGTGGAGATGGGGACAGAACCATAGGACTTCTGACGGGTGGAATATGGAGGGTGAGAAAGAGAAGCTTGCAGTCCAGGATGACTACCATGTTTCTGGCTCAAGTAACGACCGAATGGAGGCTGTTCCTGAGATGGGCAGGGGTGGGAGAGGACAGTCAGAAAGAGGTTTGGGGAAGAGGAGATGAAAAATTGGTGGACATGTTAATTCTGAGACTCCAGTCATGCAGCCAGGTGTTGGATACATGAGCTTAGCATTCAGAGGACAGGCGTGTCCTCTGGAAATCTGCATTCGGATAGGCGTTTGTCAATGCATAGGTGCTCTTTAGGGGGATGGAGCTGAATGGCGTCACCGGGGGCAATGGAGAAGAGAGGAAAGACGAGGGCATCCAGAACTGAGCCCAGGCTCTGCCAGCAGTTAGAGGGCAGATAGAGACGAGTTGCAAAAGTTTGAGAAGGCAAAGCCAGAGGGGTCAGAGGAGCCCCAGCAGAGCGAGAAGTCCTGAAAATCAAGAACAGAGACTGTTCAAGGAGGAGGAAGTGGTCAGCTGGGCTGGTGTTGCTCAAAGGCCCAGGGAGATGAGGATGGGCAAGTGTCCGTGGGAGGTGGCCATGTGGGGTTCCCTGGTGATCTTGATGGGAGCTGTTTGGGTGGAGATGGAATCTGATAGTGTGGGTTGAAATGAGACATGGCCACATCACATGCAAACCTCTGCCCTAAGAGGTTGGCCATGAAGGGACACAGAGAACATAGGGGGTGAGGGGTAGATCTGGAAGGGGTGTGAGGTCAAGCAGGTGGGTGTTTACACTGAGAGATCCTCTGTGTGTGCACATGCTGCTAGGAATGGTTTACAGCAGGGGCAGACGATAATGCTGCCGGGGAGGCAGACGGGACAGAGTGCGGAGCAGAGGCCCAGAGACAATGCAAGGGGGTGGGGCCAAAGCAGTGATGGGAAGGGCAGTTCTCCTATAGGGACAGGACTAAAGAAAAATGCTGGTCGCTATGCAAGTGGAGTTGATGGTTTGGGGGTGGAGGGCAGCGAGGGTTCTCAGCCCCGATCCAGACCTCTTTTCACAGTCCAGGCGACCTATGGGCTCGAGGTCTTCAGCATCAATGGATTTGTGAATGGCTAGTTTGAAAACAAGGGCAGGAAATTTCTGTTCTCAGGAAACCACTTAAGACCTTGGGAAAAGGTATTTCTTTGTAAAGACTATCCCCCAAATAAAAATATCACATGTGAAATAGTCTAGGTAGGTTGACTCTCTGTCTGTCTATACTGACCTAGCATCTTTTTCCTGAGTACTGGAAGGGCTTCCCAGGGAACACCTGCTCCAGACGTTAGAGAAAGCTGATTATGTCACTGAGAAACCCAAGTCACCAACAGTAAAAAAAAAAAAAAAAAAAAAAAAAGATAAGGTAAAAAAATGAAATGGGAAAGCAGAAAAACATATTGATCATGAGGCAGACTGAGCGTCTGAGTGTGCTGGGGCCAGAGTCCCCGGAGCCGAGCCGGAGGACTGTCAGGGAAGACCTAAATGCATCCTATTAAAATTTAAAGGAGGATCCATTCTCCAGCAGGCACTGCCTCTGGTTCCTGGAGGGGGTCTGGGGCAGTGGGGGGGCTTGACGGTGAGAGGAGGGAGTGCAGGAAACCGAGTCCTCACCCCGTGGTGGCCCCTTAGAGCCACAGCTGCAAGGAGGGAGGGCCTCCTGTGGGCCCAGCATCCTCTGGGCCGGGACAGCCTGCGCCTGGGTCCCCTCCTGCCCCAGCAGGTCAGGCTGGGCACCAGGAGGAAGCTGGCTTCTCCCCGGCTCTCCTGTGAGAGAGAGAAGCAGCCGCAGTCTCTTAAGAAACAGTCTCTCTCTCTCTCTCTCTTTCTGCTTTTATTTTTCTAAAAATTACACCTCCGCAGAGTTTGGAGATCCAAGTATTTCCACAGATTTTGTATGGAAAGCGGCAGAGCCGTTCCTCTTTCCTGCATTTCCCCCTCCCCACCCTCAGAAATGCGCCCTTGTCTCTGGCGGCTTCCTTGGTTTCCCTCCGCATCGCTCAATCATGTGCCCAAACTGCCACCACTTAGCTTGTCCGCTTTAGGCATTCACGAGTGACAGGGGAGCCTTCCCTCCTTCCCCCCACCCCCGTCACCTTCTCACTGGAGTCGCTCCGTGGAACAGTCACAGCTAAGTCACGTCATGAACTCTGCTTCCTTTCTCTTTCCCTTAAACCTCTTCTCTTTTCACAGTGGGGAGTGTGTGTGTGTGTGTGTGTGTGTGTGTTTCCTTGGAAATGTTATTTCTTTATGAAGTTTGTCCCCCGCATAAAAAATAATCAGATGTTAAAGAGTGTGGTTAGGCCAACTCTCTGTACTGTCTCCTAGCTTCTTTCCCCAGATGCTCGAAGGACTTCCCCAAAACTGAGTGAAGTTAGAACATTTGCTATCTATCTATTACTAATGACCCTCAAATCCTCTGCTCACCACATGTCCCCTCAGACATTCAGGAGCACCAGCTGCTCTGAATTCCGTCCTGCTGACACGGTCCCCCGCGCCATCCAGCCAGCACCAGGCTGCCTCCCGGGGCCTCTCCTCACCCCGCCCCAGGGATGTTCTCGCCTCCAGTGTTGACTCCTCTTTCTGGAAACACATGTCTTCCTGTTCCTCAGTTTACTTCCTCATTTCCTCAGAGACCATCCATCACTCTGGTCTTCTCAAAAAAGGGCCCGTGACAGGTAGGTTTTTTGACGTTTCACATAACTGACAATGTTGGAGATGTCAGTTGATTCCTCAGTTGATTGAGGTGCAGAATTCTGTAATAGCAGAATTATGATTTTCCATCCGGTTGGAAGGCGTTGCTCCCTTGTCCTTGAGCTCCGCGCGGCACCCGTCCCGTCCCTGTTGCACTGCAGGTGCGGGTAGCCTTGCTGCCCAGGAGGGGGTGGCCGCCGAAGGCTGTGAGCCAGGCGCGTCTTTGGTGGCTGTGTGTGGACAGCAGTTCAGAAGCGAGAGAGTTGGAGGTTAGCTCCAATTCTGTGACTGAGTGATCCTTGGGCAGTAAAAACAAAAGAAAAAGAAAAAATGACACGTGGGTTGTTAAGCAGATGGAATATCTGACAGTGAGGTTGAGCAGAAGTCCACTGAGATTTTACTAGCAGCAGACCACAGGATACTTACCATTTCCTTTTGGGGGTTGTGTGACAATGAGGCCTCCTCCAGGGAAGGAGGTACCATGGTGTGAGCCCGGGAGCTGGAGACTTGGGCAAGTCGTGTTTCCTCTCCGGGTCTCAGTTTTCTCGTTCGCTTGGAGGATGTGGGAAAGGACTGGACCTTGAAGTCCAACTCTGGGATCTGACTCCTGACTCTGCCATTACTACCTCTGAGGTCTGGGTCTCTTCCTGAACCTCAGTTTCTCATCTGCCATGTGGTTTGGCCGAACCTTGTCTGCCAGCCGATGAGCTGTATCACCTCTGCTCTCAATATTGGGAGAAGATGCTGCTCAGAGACCGTTGGTAGGAAAGACCTGGGCGGGGAGCTGTGCTCGCTACCGCAAGCCCTGGCTCTCTCCACGGAGAAGCTGGCCTTCTCTAAAGGTTCTCTTCCTCTAAAGGAAAACCTAATCCAAGCTCCTCAGCAGGCTGCCCTTCTTGGTCAAGGGCCTTGGACAGTGCGCCCCAGCCTGAGATGAGGCGCCTCAGGGGAGAATTTCCCTCTGAAGACCAGAGTTGGGTATTGGGCATTGACTTGTCTGAACACACAGGTGAGGAGGTGAGAAGGGAGAAGTAGATAACAGTCTCTGGGGGTCCTCTGGCCCCACAGCTCAGAATAAGGAGCAGGTTGTTTCTCCTGCCATCTGGAGTCTCTTAGAGGAGGGTTCCCAGCTGTGCTGTGCCCCGTCCACAGGGTGAAGGCCCAATCCCTGGGAAACTGACACCTACCAGCCAAGCATGTCCTGTGGCCCTGCACTTGCCAACCTCGTGCTCCTGGAGGGCTCTCTTCACTCTGAAGGTGCAGGTGGGTGAATGTTAAATACACTGCTCACAAAACTTAGGGGATATTGCAAAATGAATATGAAGCGATAAAAAAAAATAAGCATTTGAGGGTTTTTTTATTAAACAAGAACATCAGAAAAGCAAACGATAAGTCAAAGAAAGTTGTTTGATTATGCAAATGAATGCAAACCCAACTTTTATCTCATTGGTGAAAAGGCGCCATACAAAAGGCTGGAAGTGCTGGAGTATCTGCACGTTCCCTGATCCCCTAATTGTTGTGAGCAGTATAGAATCAGGCACATTGAAACACTTGCTGAGAATTTGGCACACTCCACCCGCCGCTTGCCAATCAGAGGGAGTAAACGGCCTCCTTCACTCCCCGCCCTCCAAGGGGAACACCTGTCTCAGGTTAGCCTGGGTTTGCATCCTGGCTCTGCTGCCAACTAGAAAGTCACTTAATCTCTCTATGGCCCAGTCTTCTCATAATTGTACTACCTAGTTATCGAAGTTGTTGAGAATTAAAGAAAACCATGTTTGTACGTAATGTACTGGGCACAGTGCCTGGCATGTAATAAGGTCACCTCTTACTCTGACCTGCATTTTCAATATTTACTTATATAGTTACCTCTTTGAGTGAAGGGTCAATTCCTGGTATCTCCCCTTCTGTAAGCACTTTGTGGTAGAGTGTAGACCCTGAAGCCCAACCACCTGCATAGGAATCCTGGTTCTATCAGAGGGGCTGGCTGACGTAAAGTAAATTATGTACATAGCTGCTTTGTGCCTCAGTTTCCTCATCTGTAAGGTGGAAACAATAACAGGGATTACATCTCAAAGGGTTTTCACGAGGATTAGCTAAGATGCTACATGTGAAGAACTTACAGTCGCTGGCGCATAACTACTCAGCAAAAGTCTATTGTTATTGTTATTATGAAAGAGTCCCTAGAAATCATTTGATCCAAACTCCTCACTGTACTAACGAGGAAACTGGGGTCCAGACAGGCATTAACACAGCATGTTAACGACAGAAGCCAGCCTCTTGACACCCACTCAAAACATGCCAACAGGAGGGAGGGAGGAATGGCTGTGTGGTAGTGTATGTGAGTGTGATCAACCCCAGGGGACTCCTTTGGCTCAAGAAAGAGCATAGGATGAACTGGTTGGGGGGTTGTAACCAAGTAGGTTGAGGAGGGCCTCCCGTGACGTGGTGGGCCTGGCTTGGGGACATGGAGCCTGCCCAGGCAGGGAGGCGGGGTGTGGCCCTGGCTGGAAGAAGCCCACGCTGAAAACTTCAGGGGTGATGGGACATGGTCTTGGCAACTTGGTCTTAAACGGTTCAGGAAAAAATAATTTTTTCACTATATTTTCGACTTTTCTGTATGTTTGTGATCGTTACAAAGTAAAAACTTTAATTTTTTTTTTTTTTTTTTTTACAGAGACAGGGAGTGAGTCAGAGAGAGGGATAGACAGGGACAGACAGACAGGAATGGAGAGAGATGAGAAGCATCAATCATCAGTTTTCCATTGCACATTGCAACACCTTAGTTGTTCATTGATTGCTTTCTCATATGTGCCTTGACCGTGGGCCTTCAGCAGACCAAGTAACCCCTTGCTGGAGCCAGCAACATTGGGTTCAAGCTAGTGGGCTTTTGCTCAAACCAAATGAGCCCACGCTCAAGCTGGCAACCTCGGGGTCTCGAACCTGGGTCCTCTGCATCCCAGTCCGACGCTCCATCCACTGCGCCACCGCCTGGTCAGGCCAAAGTAAAAACTTTAAAAAAGAGAGAAAACCAGTTTGTCTTGGAAGAAAGGAGACCAGGGAAGCCAGCCATCAAAGAAGGAATTTGAAAGGCACAGATGGTGTCAGGGGCAATTTCTGGACAAGTGGAGTCGCTAAGGCCAAGAGAGGGAGCTAAAGGCATCAGACCAAAGAAGGAGCAGGGCCTGAAATCCAAGTAGCGTTTTGGATCTGTGCAGGGGACAGGTGTCATCTGTCACCATGGGTGGCTTGCAGGCCAAAGGATGGCCCAGCAGGCAGGAGAGTTGAGGGAGGTGTGTCCCGCAACCCGGCAGCCAACAAAGACAGACTGGGCCGAGCAGGGGGCTGGTGTGCCAGGCAGGCCGGCTCCCAGAAACATGGTGGCAGCAGGCAGGGCCCAGCGCAGGAGCCAGAGTGAGCCTAAGGCAGCCAGGGAGAAGCCAGGCTGTGAACGAGGCCTTATGACCCTCTGGCAAGTGTGGTTGGCAGATTGGGGCCAGAAGGCGGCCAGCCAGGGGCTGAGCAGGACTTCTGGGGACTGGAGCCAGGAGCAGGCAGGGCACCTCCCAGAGCAGGTGATAAGGAGTAGAAGCAGCTAGCAGGGGCCAGGAGGGCAAAGGAGGCTTGTCCACAGGATGTGCTGTTCAGCCTGGGGCAGGATCTTTAGAGGCCAGGGAGGAGAGTGTGTTTGCCCATTGGGGACCAGGTTGGGTGCACGCTGATTCAGAAGGAAGGGGGGTCCCTTGAAAAGAGGAGGAGGCCAGTTCCCACAGAGTTTCAGAATGTCAGCAGATCTAGCAACTGGGCTGCCTCAAATCCATCTTGGAAGTTTCTGAGACTGCTTAGCTTGCAAGCCCAGGACAAGACGCTATGAACCGTGATTTCCCTGAAGTCTGTAACCCACTGGTGGTAGCATTCTGTTGACTCTGGCTTTTCACCATCGCAGTGAGTGGTAAAACCTTTCCAGTGAGGAGGGCAGCTGGGCACTTGCATCCTCTCCGTGGGCAGTGGTGGGGAGGGAGGAGCCCCCGTGGGGCAGAGCAGAAGGTGGAGGATTGAATGGGGCTGGACTAGAGGAACACAGTTGCTCCTAGGCAACCAACTGCAGGCTGAGCAGGGACCCAGGAGTGCCCACTGGGGCCGGAAGGAGACAGCAGTGGCATGGACTAGATAGGCGGACAAGAAGGAGGGCATTCCCTGCTCGGACATCTACAGAGTGTCTTTGGGGTCAAGTGCTGGAAAGAGCAGAGCAGTAACCCATGGATGTCCCCACACTGGTCCAGGATCTCTTTCTTCCCCCGTTGAGGGGCTAACACACCTTTCAGCTGCCCCATCCTCCTGAAGGACCCTTAAAGGTTGGCCCTTACCCAAGCCAGGGAGCTGCTATTGTGAACATAGCAGGACTTTGTCTGGGGTCCAGAACAGGGTATCATGCTTGCTCAAGCCTCACCAAAGGGGAGGTGCCCTTACCCTCTCTTCCTTGGGCTTCTCCTGCCCAGCATGCCCAGGGAGGGGGGCTCCCAGCCAGACACAGCATGCTGAAAGCAACAAGCGGTGTTCCTGCAAACTCCCTGGGTTCAGGCGGGCTCTGCAGGGAGCCCCGCCTCCTCATCTTTCTCTCTGGTGTGATGATGAGATGGAGATGTTTGGGTGGGGATCAAGCGCTGGGTCTCCACAGGAGACCCAGAGTGAGGAGGCAGTTGGGGTTCCAGCAGACTCCCATGGGACCTGGGCACGCTCTCAACCCACCTGTTAACTGGGCGCCTGGGGGGGACACTGTCTCTTTCTTCTTAAAAAATCATCGTGAGCACGCACACACCATGCTTCGAATGTTGGTTCATCCTCCAGGAGTTCCTCGCATGTGTCATTCCCTCCCTGGACTCCTGGGCGCTGGGCACCCACCCGCCTCGGCCTGCTTCGCAGTATCTTTCTGTTCGCAGCTGTCTGGGTGACAGCCTCGCACAGGCTGTAATGCAAATCGTCGGGGTGATTTTAGGCGGCCCCTGAACAAATGCTCCTTATTTCATTGTCATGTTCTATTTTAATGTGTTAGGAAATTGTAACCAACCTGCGATTTTGTGACTATGAGCCTTTAGGGGGAGGCAGCAGCGGGGCGGGAACCCAGGCACATGCTCAGACAGGCCTGTCTCTGAGCTCAGAGGCCTGGAGAGCCCGAGAGGCGGGTTGCTGGTGTGGGTTCTGGAGCACCGCCCCCAAGAGCGTCAGTCCCTGAAGTCCTTGCGGGAAGATCACTTCTGGTGTGAGGCTTGGAAGTGGCTTGGGGGCTGGAGAGGGCGTGGTAGAAGGAAGCCGGCAGGCAGGATAAAGGCAGGAAGGGGTGGGGCCAGGAACCTGGCCTCTGGGACCAGCCAACCAGGGTTTTGCGTTCTTGTTCCACCACCTGCTGGGTGTGTGACCTTGCGCGGGTCGCTAACCCCTGTGTGCCTCCGTTTCTCCTCTGCAAAGTGCGCAGAGTGACACAGTGAGGGGCTGTACTGAGGACTGCACAACTTACTGTAGGCACTGTGCTCAGCACGGCACTGGCTTCTTGGACACTCAGTTCACGCTGTCTTGCCCGAGTCCTGCAGTTCCACTCCGGCACCTCCCGGGCGGCTTCGCACGTGCAGCCATTGCCCAGGAGGGCCGGGCAGCGCTCAGAAAGCACCTCTGAGGTCGTGGTGTTAGAGCTGAGTCGCAGGACGAGCAGCAGTTCACCAAGGCGTAGGGAGGAGAGGGGGCAGGGAGGGTTGTTCCAGACGGACGGACGAACTGGCAGGGGCAAAGGCTTCTCCAGAGGCTGCGGGAACCGGGCACTGGGAAGCTGTGGCGGAGAAGGAAGTGGGTGGCACTGAGCGGAGCTGGCCAGGCAGGATGAGGAAGGTGGGTGGGCCAGGAAGGAACCTGTGGTGGGGTCACAAGTGTCAGTGGGGGGTGGAGAAGGACCTCTGTCCCTTTTTTATCAAACAAAAGAGGTCGTAGCATTCATTTCATCTTTGTGAGGGTAGAGTGGGGATAACAGACGAAAGGCACTGTACATTGCAGACATTCCCTGCATTTGGCGTTATTTTAAAATCCGGATGCCTGATGTTCCTAGAATTGTACCATACAGTTAACTTCACAGCCTGGCTCAGAGGCCTTTGCTGGCTCCCCAGTGTCCTCCAGAGCACCCCATGGTTGCTCAGGCCACAGCCCACCTTCTCAGGTGCCTCTCCCTGCCCCAGTCCAACTGTTCCCTAGTACACCCTGCCTCTCTGCCTCCGTGCCTTTGCTTGTGCTGTTCCTTCCACCTGGAGAGCCCTCTCCTGCTCTTCACCTCCAAGTCCACACTGTGGGCCTGTCCTTCACAGCCCAGTTCAAATGCCCCCATTCCATGGAGCCCCCCTGGCCTCCCCCTACCTGCCACTGCCTGCAACACACCACGTCTCCTTCCAACCCCCAGGACCTCTTATCTTACCTTATCCTGACGTTTCTCACTCTCTGTTTGGTCCAGAGAATGTCCAGCCCTACCGTCCACAGGCAGGGGAAATCCATTGAATAAAATTCACGTACAGTTTAAACTATGTAAATTTAAAAGTATCAGCAGTGGGCCAGATCAGGATGATCTTGGGTGTGACGTGGCGCCCCTTAGCAGCCACCATGTGGCTGAGGGCAAGTCACTGTGCCTCTCTGAGTTGAGTTTCTCCACCTCTGGAACAGGGACAACTGCCTCTACCTCACAGGCTGTTGTGAAGTCAGGAGGCTAGAGGATGCTTCAGTGCCCGCCACCACTCTGGGCAACACCTAGTAGGTCTGCAAGAAGCATCAGCAGGGCCTGTCCTCCCTCAGCCATTTAGAGCCGGTTGTGCATCCCACCTGTCCTGCGTTCCAGTGGCCCGGCTGCCTCCTTGCCGCCGGCTGCTCTGGAAGACACCACCCTCGCTGTAAGGAGTGGTGGTAACACTTCTCCAGGCAGGGCCCCTGCTGGAGGGCAGCCCACAGGCATTCTGGAGACACTTCTCTGTTGATTCACATCTCCACCGGGCACCGGGCCTGGTGCAGGGAAGTGTGTGGGGAGCCAGTGATCCTTGGTGACGGCAGCCCCAGCCCTGCTTTGGGAGACAGAAGTCTCCGGTTATAGCCCTGGCTCTGCTGTCAATGTCTGTGTGACCTTGGGCAAGGCCCTCACCCTCTCTGGGCTTCAGCCACCTTGTCTACCTGCAAGGCCTCCAGGCTTCAGAGGGTGAGCACAAGCTGTCCAATGCCTGGGGTCTCCTTACTTCAGACCTCCACGTGAGCCTGTTCCGAGGATGGAGCTAGACCTTCTCCACCAGCTCCCTGCCCAGTGGGAGGAGCTCTCCTCGCTTTCCTGTGCCCCGGCTCTGTAGTTTTCCGGCCCTGAGCGGAGGCTTTTCTCACACAGAGAGGGGTGAAAGAAAAGAACTCCACTCACACCCTCCATGTAGGGGCACGTCAGCCCTCATCCTGCACACACAGAAGGGACCTCTGGCACTTTAAACTCTGGGGATCACCGATGCAGCTGCTGCCATCATCCCCTGGACCGAGCCCTGTTCCAGCTGGCAATCCCCTCACCCCTCCAGCCCACCCTTCATCCCGCATCCATAGTAACAGCAGCCATTATTGTCTAGTACGGGCCTGCTGTGCCCCAGGTTCAGAACTAGAAACTAAGCAACCCATAGCCATTGGCTCACTGACATTGATCAGGCACCTAGCAGACACACATATAGCATCAGTTATTACTATAGACAGCCTGGTACAGCATCTGCCCTAGCCACTGTGGCACACAGCCCCAGAGGGGCACTCTAACTGAACACCTTCCCCACCCCCCACTGCCAGCAAGACACGGGCTGGGTTTATGTACTAGGTTTTTTGTTTGTTTTTTATTCATTTTAGAGAGGAGGGGGGGGAGGGAGAGAGAGAGAGAGAGAGAGAGAGAGAGAAGGGAGAAGAGCAGGAAGCATCAACTCTCATATGTGCCTTGACCAGGCAAGCCAGGGTTTTGAACCGGCAACCTCAGTGTTTCCAGGTTGACACTTTATCTACTGCGCCACCACAGGTCAGGCTTGGGCTGGGTTTTTATACTGGCATCAGAGGCTTTTATATATCAGCCTCAACTTGACCTTCTAGCCTCAATTTCTGCTACTTGTTGCCTTCTGCTACAAGGCTTTCACAATACAATTCCTGTAATAAAAAGAAAAAGAAAAAGTGCCTACCACAGGATAAGCATGCAATAAATGATAGCTGTTTCTTTTTCCATGATAAAAGTGTGTACCTCTGACTCTGGATGACTTTCTCTTTGGCAGTGTTTAGTAAAGAAGACACGTATTCAATCCCCAGGAACCAGTCACTTCGCCGTTCTGGGCCTGCTTCCTACCTGGGGAACGAGGAAGTGAGGCAGGAAGAACACTAGAGAGAGGAGGCCATAGTCCTGCTTCAGGCCAGGCTGGCTCCAGCCCCACCTGTGGGCTCGGGCTGCTGTGGGCCATTCTGTCCGAGGGGTCCGAGACAGTCTGGGGAGGACTCAGGAATCCATCCTGGGTGGGATTGCTTGAGGACATGGGAATGTCAGGCCGGGAGGAAAGCGGGCAGAAGCAGTGTGACGTCCTTCTTCGGAGAGGTCAGGAGGAAGAGGAGCTGCCCCAGTCAGAGCTCAGACTGCGGTGGGAACACGTGCAGACAACTTTCACTTGAGCACAATTGGAGGGCTATCTGGAGGTGGCAGGAGCTACCTGGGAAACTCTAAGACCCCAGTTCCAGAATCTGCCTAAAAATGACCAAATCAGGCCCTGGCCAGTTGGCTCAGTGGTAGAGCGTCGGCCTGGCGTTCAGAAGTCCCAGGTTCGATTCCTGGCCAGGGCACACAGGAGAAGCGCCCATCTGCTTCTCCACCCCTCCCCCTCTCCTTCCTCTCTGTCTCTCTCTTCCCCTCCCACAGCCAAGGCTCCATTGGAGCAAAGATGGCCCGGGCGCTGAGGATGGCTCCTTGGCCTTTGCCCCAGGCGCTGGAGTGGCTCTGGTCACAACAGAGCGACGCCCGGAGGGGCAGAGCATCGCCCCCTGGTGGGCATGCCGTGTGGATCCCGGTTGGGCGCATGCAGGAGTCTGTCTGCCTCCTCGCTTCTAACTTTGGAAAAACAAAAATAAATTTAATAAAGAGGACACCCCAACCTCATGAATCTGTGCCCTCCAGTCCTTGCCTCTGCCCAGCTTGGACTCTATATGGTGAGAACACCTTTCCGGCTGCCAGGCCTCCCGGCCCACACCATCCTCCATGCTGCACCAGACGGGGCTCCCAAAACAAGAGTCTCAAACGTCAGCATAGCTCACCCACAAATACCTGGATGAAAGATATTTCCTCAGCAAAGCCGTCTAAGACCCTCCCACTGGTCCTCCTCGGATCACCCGTAGCACTTTGTACATTGTCTGTATTACCGTTTCTATCTCTCTGTTCTATGATCTTTCAAGTACCTGTTACTCATACTTGAGACCGAGGTCAGCATCTTATCTAGCTTGGTATCTCTGACCCTGGCCCAGCGCCAGGCTCAGATCAGGCCTCAGTAAGGATTGTTGCATAAATACAGAGAATACTGCTTTTAACCCGTGTATGCCTCATGTTCCATTATTGGGACGGTAGTGACGTGGGAGTTATTTATACCCTCCTGCTCAAGGTCGTGGCCGAGGTCTGATTTTTCACACGCCTTCCTCCGGAGGGTCCGTGTCATCACACGGTGTGCCGAGTTAGTCACTGCTGCAGACACTGGCGTGCTGGGAGCTTGTCAAAAAGTGAGGTGGGTTTCCGGGAAATTTCTGAAGAACTGAATTTTAAAAATTTCAACCTCCAGCATAAATGGGTTAAAATAGACACCCCACTGGTGGGCTTGGGACCTGTGCTAGTGTTTATTACCCGCGTGCTGTGGAATTCCTGGTGCCGCAGGCCCATCCCTAGATGGCGCATTAAGTGCCCCTGCCCCGGATGTTGTGACATGATTTCTGCAGAACCCTGGCATGGGGAGTATCTGGGATGTGCCCAGACCCCCGGCTGGGATCCCAGGACCCACGGCTCAGCCTTCCTGGTTCATTGTTCACTCTTCCTCTTGACAACTGATTATTTTCAGCAAAGTCATGTTGCTAGCCCAACCCCATCTAGTGCCTTGACCCTCCATTCGGTCAGGAATAAATATATCTATTAATATTTATTGGAATAAACAATATGTAAAGGATAAATATATTTCTTTTATAACATTGTTGGAAGAGTAAGCAAGCTAATCCACCCAAAACCTCTCCTGTCAGCATGCTGGATGTGACGTGATCATGTGATAACCATTATTCTCTCCTGCTTCGGGGCCTCCTAGCTTGTTCTGGCTTGGTGCACTGTGCTCATGACCTGGAGGCTCACTTTAGCCTGCGGCAGCTGCACTGTTGAGTCTTTGTCACATGCAGAATCTAAGAACAACTCACCCATCACCTTGCCTGAAATGCCATTTAATTCCCACCACATCCCCTCTTCTGGAGTCTGGAGCAGAGAGATGTGGCACCCCTGGGGAGCTACGCACTGAGTTCCCCTGGGCTTAGTGGAAGCTGCAGGTGTCAGAAATGCCTCCGAAGGGTCTAGAGCTACGACCCAAGTGGTCACATGCTGAATATTCACAGTCAGGCAGCTCGTGTCACCAGTTGCAGGACTGGGGGTGCTGCTAAAGGCCGGGGGTACTATGTCATGCATAAGACCGCTGGGGTCCAGTTGGGTTTCAGTTCCTGCTTTGTAACTTTCTAGCTGCCTTATAACTTTGGGCAGGACAAACTCAGTTTCTGTTTCCTTCTCTCTTAGATCAGAAGGAAATAACTCCTCCTGATCAAGAGGTTGTTTGAGAGTTTTGGGGGGTTTTTTTTGTTTGTTTTTCCTTTGAGTCCATGAGTCTCAGAGCTGCAACATCAGAATGAAAACAGGTCCAGAAGGTCCTGGTAGAGCCACACCCTCCCGCAGCCTTGTTTACCTCCTAACCCAAGTCAGCAGAGCAGACAGCTGCTTCCAGGCTGGGTCTGGGACCCCAGCTCTGCCCCATGGTCTCCCCTGCAGAAGCCCCCGGCTGCATAATTGCTGCATGGCCTTGAGGCTCACAGCCCACAACCTCAGGCAGTCAAGCTCTCTGGTCTCAAGGTCCCTCTAAGACCTTCTGAAATCAACAAAAACAGCTCCTTTTCCTTAAAAAAAAAAAAAAACCCAAACATTGTATGCTAGCCTGGCTGACACCCCTAGCTTATCAGGGCCGCGGAAGATGGGCAGATGGTGGGGCTCAGAGAAATGGCTCCTGTCCTGGGGGTGAGCTGCACTCAGGCCTCTCAGTCTTGGCAGAGGGTCCCCCCCCCAAAGGGCAGACCTGGGAGGCAGGACCGCACCCTAGGGGCCCCACCATGGTTTACTGGTTTCCTGCCCTGGCTCTTTGCAGGGCATTTTTCTGCAGCTGTCAACACCTGCAGGTCCCACCCAGAGCTGGCAGCTTTTCAGGAAGGACTGGGTGGAGAGCGAGGCCGTCTTGTTTGCCTGTGGTATTGCCGGCCCCATTGGGGAATTCTGGAGAAGGAAGGTGCTAAGGAAACATTGGTCTGCACCCTCTAAAAGAATTTCTGCAGCAAGTCTGTGCAGGGTGAAGGTGCTAAGTGCAAAAATGGCCGACTGGGTGATGGGGCCCTGTCACTTAAACTCTTTGGGCCTTCGTTTCCTGTCCTGGAAAATGGGGACAAGAGTAAAGCATTAATGGGAGGACTGAATGACATCAGGCATGTGAGGCACTTGGTGTATCTAAGAGCAATGAAGATTGACTGTGTCCAGAGAGGGGAAGTGACTCTCCCAAGGTCACCCAGTGAGTTCAAGAAGGAGCGAGAACTCCAACCCAGGTCTCATGCTGACCTCTACCCGATGAGCAGAGCTGTTCCTGTCGGACAATGGGGAGTATTCTGCCAGCCTACCCTGGATAGGAGGGACTGGCTTTGTGCTGTGTTCTTGGAAGCCCGCAGCAGTAGGTGGAACTTGTGCTAAGGGACTAGTGGAGTTTGAGAAACTGATTATGGCAGATGTGGGGACGGAAGGCCTTGGCTTGGCTTTCTTCTGTGCAGCCGATGAGTACTAAGCACTTGCTGGGCATCAGGGCCTGTGCTAGGCCCTGGGGATACTCCAGTGAGTAAGGTATGCATAGTCCCTACTCATGGAGATAATGGGGACACACGTGTGTAAAGGTCACTACAGTAAACACAGCTGGAAAGTGTGTACTTGCCCCAGGCCCAGAGGTATTGGAGAGATCCCAGAAGGAAGGACCTTTCGGGAAAGCCCTGAAGGAACAGGGGAGCTGTCATCAGAGTGAAGAGGGTGGTGCTTGGGCAGGTGGAAAGCCTGCGGGCAGCATCTTCCATCCAGTAGGGTTGGTGGGGACGTACAGTGGGGGTGGGGATGGTGAGAACTAGTGAGAGGTGAGCTGGGCCAGGCGAGGTCTCCCGTGCAGGAGGGGGCGGGGCTTTCTTCTTAGAAACTGGGAGGGGCACTGAATGGGGCCCCTCCACTGGGAGGAACGGTAGGACCCGGGTATTTGGGGAAAGCTTCCTGTGGCTGTTCTGTGAAGAAAGGATGGAGATGGTCACTTTGGCTAGTGGGGGCAGGGAGGTGGGCCTCCTTGGAGCAGACATGGGTGTCACACTGACAGGTGTGGTCATGGAGTGACTATAAAGAGGGGAGGCGATGGAGGTACCAAGGATGCTAGCCTGGCCAAGCGCAGAGGGTCTGGGTGTCATTTACTGAGGCGGGGATCCAGGTGGAAACATGGTTCTGTGTGTGTGAGGTACTTGAAGACCACCAGGGGATATGCCGAGGGGGCAGTAGATGTACAGCAGAGATCAGAGCTTGGAGAGGTACACACCACAGGGTCGGCCTTCGGGGGACAGAAGAGTCATGGTCTGTGAGCTGTCCCAGCAGGACTGCCCTTTTCAAGTCATAGGGTCCCTCAGAGGCCATCCTCTTCCATATTTCCATGACACTGACTCCGCTGGCCTCTGCCTCCTCCTGGCTCCCTCCCAGGAGACGTCTGGTCGGGACCGAGTTTGGGGGCCACCCTTGTGCTCCTTTTACCTCTGGGCGCCTGCCAGGGCCCCGCACTATCCTCCTCTTCCTTTCCTACTCTCCTCCTCACAAATGTCTGCACGTCCCAGTTTGAGTCCAGCTGTGTGCCAGACGGTTCTGCAAGCTGGGCTCCCCTCTAAGCCCACAGGTGGTGCCGTGTGAGCTCTTCACGTTGAAAACTTGGGATCTTTGTCTCTCCCTCATCGTCACCCTGCCCGATCGAGGTGGCCACCACGGCCTGTGGATTCTACGCCCCGCGGCTTCTCAGATCCCTGCCCTAGAACACATGCTTTGTGTCTGTAAGTCTCTCCTTCCGACCATCCCCACAGTGCCTGAGACATACCTCCTCTTTGAGACTTGATCTTAAAGACCACTTTGACCAGGTCTAAACTTCTTTGCGTGGCATTCAAGGTTGGTGGTGATCCAGCCTCATCTCCTCTCATCCATCAAACATTCCCAGCTTTCAGATACCCTGCCTTTGCTCCTGGGCTTCCCACCTGGGTTCCTCCCTTCCTATCACCACCCCTCACCATCCTCCCATGCCCCCCCAAACCTAGGCTTCTCCCCTTGCTTCTCAACAGGGTTGTGCACACTTTCCATGATGTATATAGGCCCTTCTCCTCACCACCTCCCCGCCATCAAGTCGGGGCACCGCCTTGAAAGCTCAGAGTCCGTTCTCTGTGTGCGGCTCCATCTGGGAGGACTGTGTGGGGTACGCTTGCTATGGAGGAAGAAACGAGGGGTCTCAGAGCAGCTGCCCTAGATGGACTCTAGTGCCTCTTTTAAGTCGGCTTGAGTTTAGAGCAAAGCCCATATATGATAGAAGCCAGGGTGGCTGTGAGCCAGTGTGGGAGGGACCTGCAGCAATGCAGGGAAGGAAAGGAGAGTGTGAAGGACGCCATCGTAGCTAAATGTTGGAGGGGTGGGGGTGTTGTGGACCCGCCGAGCAGGACTGAGTGGAGGTGTCCAGGCGATGGTGGAACCCATGGTGCAAAGAGGAGGCCAAGCCATTCTCACTTCTTTCTGCAGCTGGGAAAGGGCACCCCACCTCACACTGGGTCCCAGGGTACAGGAGGAGGACACAGGAGCTAAAATCTAGGTGTGGGTAGCTGGTTTGGGTCTAGGAACCCTGCTCCATGAGGGTGAAGTGCTGTCGCTGGGAGGTGGACATCCCTTGTGGGCCCAGAGGGTGCTCTTCGTAAAAACAGTCGCTTCTCCCCACCACCCACAGGGCCTTCAGTTCCTTCCCTTGAACACAGGATGATGCTTTGCCCCAAATGATGGGGGAAGCTGGCACCCCAACCAGAGGACTAGGCACCTAAACAGGCCCGTCCGGGCCATAAAGGGGAGAGAGTGGTTTAGACAACTTAAGGTGCCGTGACCAGCTCAGCAGTGGGGTGCACAAAAGGAAGGTGCTGCAGGGCTTAAGGAAAACACATAAGACACAACACAGAGAAGAGATGGGTACAGGGGACTCCCAGCCTCTAGGACTGAGAGCCCAGACCTCTGCAGCCTCATCGTATTTATTGGTCTCTTTGCTCATCAAGCAAATTAGCAGAGCCTGGGTTCAGGTGCAGAGAAGGGTAATTAACTAATACCTTTCAGGTGTGTAGGGAAAAGGCCACAGGGAGCAGCTGTTTCCTTTAAACAATCTTATCAGTGCTTGAAGGGTCAGTGTTCTGCCCCCGCAGGACTTGGCGTTCCAAAGTCCACACCAAAGACTTGTCTCGGGACAACAGTCTAGTTCGCAGCCATTTTCCTACATTGAGGGGCATCAGTCGGCCAAAGCAGAGGTGACAAAAAACAGGATCCACCTATACTCATGGACAGCGGTCCATGCGTGAATGCATGTATGTGAGTGGGGTGTGTGTTTCTGTGTGAGTGGGGGGATTGAGTGGATGTGTGTGAGTGTGTGTGTGTACATGAGTATGTCAGTGTGACTGGGTGTGTATCAGAGCGTGTGTGTGGAGTGTAAGTGTATACGAGTGCATGGCAGTGTGTGTGAACTGTAGTGAGTGCATGTGGTACATGAGTATATGTGAGAGTGTGTGTGTCTGAGTGCGAGAGCAGGGCAGTGGTGTGAATGCGTATGGGATGGTGATCACTGTGCCAGCTCCACCCGTAGAGTCCCCTCTTTCCAGCCCATCCTGTGATGTCTTCTCAGAGGTGGGCTGATGGCCCCTGCAGAGCAGGATTGGGACCCCGCTGCTGTCACTCCCTCATAGTCCGCCAGCACCCTCCCTGCCCTCTGCACCTGCCCCTGTAGTTTGAACTTCAAACCACCCGGGCAGGGGCGTGCCTGGGGTGAGTGAGGGACACTGGCAGGCCGTGTGTGGCCATTGAATAAACACACTAAGCAGGCTGGGAGGCCATGCCACCCTCAAGACAGCCTTGCAGTCAGACCCCCAGGCCTCAGGAGTCAGAAAGCTCTTTTGGAATTGTACCAGGACCCCTTCCCGGGCCCTTGCGCCCTGCAGCCTTCCCCTCCGTACTCAGGAGACTTGCACATCTGTAGCATTAGAACAAGAAGGCATTTTGGTGAAGATGGGATTGAGTGAGCCTCATGGGTTTCCTTCTAAGTGGACATAAGAGCATTCTGATTCGGGTCCAATAGTATCAGTGGCCCTGAGGTCCAGCAGGTGGGCCAACTGCCCCAGGAGGCTCCTGAAAGCTGTTAGCCCTTCCCACCATGATCCCACAGGGTCCCTGGAGGCTGGAGGCTGGGTCCTGAGAGCTTCCAGCACTGAGATGAGGGGGAGAGAGTTCAAGGCTCCTGGCTTCCAAATTCTGAGGACAAAGATGATGGCTGCCACTTTTCCGCCCTCACAAGCATCCTGGTGACTTCTATTTAGCACTCGTCCCATGTGGAAGGTGGACAGGCTTTGGGGCAGGCAGGTTCAAATCCCAGTTCTATCGATTTCTGGCTGTGGGAGGCTCGGAGTCTTAAGGGTTCTTCCTCGTGACTGTGATATAATCGAGTGAAGTGCGCAGCACAGACTGAGCGATCCCTACATGGCAGCTGCTAGAGCCGTGGCTGTGACCCTTTTTTCCCCTCTCTCGGTTACTCTGGTGGCGCAGCGTGGCTGTTCTTTGTGGGTAGAAGCTGGTGCCAAGCTGGCTCTGGGACAGAAATCCCTCCGCGAACCTGTGGTTTCACTTCCCGCGCAGGAAGCACCAGGGTCTGCTGCCTCGGAGAGGGAAGGAAGGGGCAGCGCCCCAGTCTGAGGGGCAGGGCAGGTGCAGGGGTCCGTGCTGGATCCCCAGGGTGACTTGTTCCCCATCACCCACCGTGGTTTTCTCTGGTTCCGCGTCTGTAACGGCTGGATGCAGCTAGGCAGCGTGTGCATCTTCTGAGGTGGGGAACTGCCTCTTCTCCTCCTTTTTTTTTTTTTTTTCCTTTACCATGACGCCTGTTGCTCATAGGTACAAATCAAACGAAGAGTATGTATATGTGCGAGGCCGCGGCCGAGGGAAATATGTTTGTGAGGAGTGTGGAATTCGCTGCAAGAAGCCCAGCATGCTGAAGAAACACATCCGCACCCACACTGACGTCCGGCCCTATGTGTGCAAGCACTGTCACTTTGCTTTTAAAACCAAAGGTAAGAGACAGTCAGCTGGGGCGCTGCCCCTGCCCGCTGCGGGGAGCTCCCACCGGGAGCCCCAGCACAGAGCTCAGAGGCCCAGACCTCTGCCTGGGGCCTGGGCGACCTCCACTTCCTGGGCTCCCCAGCGGCAGAGCAGCCGGCTCCAGGCTGGCCCATGGCGCTCCCTGGCCGCCCCAGCCCGTCCTCTTGGATCCCACATGGCCCCTGCACCTGCGCACTTCCCCACCGCCTGGCGGCGCTCTTGCACAGTTCCTGGTTTTGATTTGATCTCATCACGCCTTCCTTTGCATGTCTCCTTAGCCCTTTATTCACCGACCTGACAAACTTCAACATCACACTTGTCACTGCCACTCTTGCGTTTGGAAATCCATTCCACTCCGAACCACTTAACACACTCGCATAGTCACTTCTCATGCCAGAGTTCGCCCTGCCTCTACCCGGCGTCACCACTCAGACCACCCGCCTACTCTGCCCGGCTTCTCTGCAGCCCTGGGTACAGGGCCCGGCTTCCCCACCCAGACGGGCAGCCCTGTCACCCCGGCCCGGCCACACTCCGCAGCACAGTCAGCTCTGGCAGTGACCTGTGAGAGGAAGGACTGGCTGCTCAGGCAGGCATCCCACAGCCGTGAGGGGAGGGGGTAGTGGCCTGGCTGCTGCAGCCACCAGAGACCCCGGTGCGGAGGAGTGGGGCGGAGCCCAGGAATGAGTCTGGCTCTCACTGCTCACTCCTGGCCGTTCCTGTAGAACAAGCAGGGAACATTGGGGCTTGCTCATTGCTTCCCAGGAGCTAAGCTGACAGGTGACTAGGACAAAGGCCTGGGGCTCTCGGCACCCCTGGTGGCTTTGGCCTCTTGTGCTTTACAGGTTCTTGAGTAAGAATTTGGACATCAAGATCCTGCTTTCTCCTTCCTGCCAGCCCAGCTGGGGCCGTGTGGGTTTTCAGTAGATTTCCCTGTGGCAATTGTTGACCTTCCTCCTGTTGGTAAAACTGCTCCCGGAGAGAGAGGCTGGGCAGCAGCCCTCCTCACTTCTTCCTCCTCCTGCAGCCCTTCGGTTCCCGCTGCACTAGTCAGGGGGTGGTACATCACCTTCCCTGGTCATGGCCTCATCTCTGACGGGCACCTGTCTCTGCTCTCCTAACCCCATTAACTGACTCCCACCTGGCTCTGTCTTTTTGCCATCCTCAATGGAGCTCAAATGTTCCGCCGATGGAGCTCAAACATTCTCACACATGAATGGAGGCATCCCCCCCCCCTCCCCGCCACTTTCTTGTCCTCACTCTCTTCTCTCTTGCTGTCTTATAAGCAGTGTTCCAAAGGTGCCTGGAGAGGGAGATAGCCTGAAGCCCTGCCCCCTGCCCTGTGGGACATCCAGCCAGAAGCCCCGGCATGTCTGGGGTAGCGTGCCTCAGCCCTGGAGGTGGGCTCCATCCCCACGCCTCCCCTACAGCCCCACTTCCTCTGGCTATAGGCAGCCAGTTAGGACCTTACGGAGGAGAAAGATAGGAATAAGTGACTGATGATTTAAATAACAGTCTTTGACTCTGAACGTCAGAAATCTTTTGTCCAAGGCCAACTTGAAGTTAAAGAAAGTGGGTGGGTCCCCCAAAACGGAAGTGACTGTTAAAGCTAGAGCTGTAGCCAGAACCCAGGACCCTGCCTGTCAGCACCAATCCATCCTGCTCCTCTCTGTGAGCCCTTCCCTCTCTCTGGACAGAGTGGCAACCGCAGGGGGCCAATCAAGTGGCCCTCAGAGCGGGCCACAACTGCTGGCCCTATTCCCAGGGTGCATCCAGAGGACCACACTGGTCTGTTCTCAGTATGAGGAGCCCAGTCCTGAGAGTCCCAGCCAGCCCAGGGCCATGCGGAGCCACCCTCTGCCTTGGGGAGAGCCATCACCCCTCCGTGTGAGACCTGGAGAATCCATCCGGCTGAGTTCCCAGCCAGAACAGTCTCCCCGGGGAGTCCCTCTGTTCCCTCTGCCTTTTTGGGAGAGTCAAGGCCATGTCTTTTGTTGGAGGGTCTGAGACAAGCCTGGGCCCCTGACAGAAACACCCCTTTCCTGGGCAGTGCCTACATTGGAAGCCGTGCCAGGCCTATCTGCAGCTCCTCCCCAGGTCCCTGTGAGCCGGGATAGAGGTCTGGAGGGTCCGGAGCAGATAACCTGAGCAGACAGCTGCAGGTCCTCTGCGTGCCCTGGGGTGGATGTCTGGGTGCGCGAGCTGTGTCCCATGCGGCCCTCCAGGCCCGGCCCAGGAGACTTGGCTCTAACCGGTGATTAGAGAATGTGCTGAGCACTCCTCCCATGCTCAGAGGCTTTCAGAAGACAGCACCTTCCAGAGACAAAAGCAGTGAGCGAATCAGAAATGGGGGGATCTCAAACTCTGTGGCCACATGGCGGGGCTGGTTGGGAGTGGGGTGAAGCTGAGAAAGCTCTTCGGCTCTGTGTGCACACGGGGGAGTGAGGGCAGGGGCCAGCTCTGAGGCTCCCGTTCTTGCCTGGGCCACATATTTTCCTTTAGCGTCATTCAGATACCACAGGCCCCTCCTCTCACGGCGGGCAGCCCCCACCAGGCTGCCTCCCCCCCCTCCCCTCCCCCTGTCCTCCCCCTCGGGCTCGGGCCCAGCCAGGCTTGGGAGAGCTGAAGCAGGTTGGGCCCAGTGGTCCTCACGGCCCTCCGTCATCACCACCTGACTGCTCCTGGGCTTGGAGAGCCCTTCTTGTCCGTCTCTGTCTGCCTGTCTGTGTCTCTGTCTCTGTGTTAGATGACGTGGTGGCAGATCCCTGGCACTAGCTGAGGGGCGTCTCAGTGGGGAGGGGGGGACCTGGGAAAGGCTCTCCAGGGTGTCCCTGTGGAGGTCTGAGGTCCTGCTTCCTCCTCTCAGATGGTTCCCAGAGGCCAAGGGGGTGGCTTGCACCGATCGCCTCAGGGGACAGAGATGACAGTGTGGGAAGGCCTCGTGTCCGTCAGGCTGCAGAGGTGAGGAAGGACGGGTGGTCACAGCTGAGCCAGGCAGACAGGGTCATCGGCTGACGCTCTCAGTGGAGATTCTGCCTCTCTTCCAGACGCCCATCATTTTCCATCCACTTGCCTTTCCTCCCTCATTCTAGGACTGTTGGGCTTTCTGGAGGTGGGCGGGGGGAGCTGGGATGACTAGGAGAAGCTGAGGACTCTGCATGGCAAGCCAGGGCTCTGCTCATTGACAGAGAAACAATGCCCAGGCTTAACAAGACATCTGCAGTCATTTGGTGTACCTCCCTCGAGTCACGGAGGAGACAGGCCCACACAGCCCATCCAGGTAAAGCTTCCCTGGGCTCCCTGTCCTCCCTGCAGACTCCAGGGGCAGGGGGAGAGGCAAAGCTGGCCTCCTGGGCTGTCTGGTGCCTTCTTCCCAGAGCCCCAGAGCCCCTGAGCCCAGACTGAGGGCAAAGCCATGGGCATCACCAGCATCGTCTCAGCATCTCTCTCCCCCACATGCAGCACAGCACGTGGTGGAGTCCCTGGTGCTCAATAAAGAGTGACTGCCTTGTGGGGGAGGGGGGAGGTGGCACATGGTATGGGAAGGAAGGAGGTCCCACGTGGTGGGCATCTGCTCTCTGCTGTCACTCTCCATGTGCTATCTCATCAACGGACCAGCGACCCCGATAGGTGGGTATTACTTTAGAGCGGCAGCAACTGGGGGTGAGAAGGTTCAGAAACTTCCCCAGGAGCACACAGCTAGCAAGTGGCTGAGCCCAAACTCAAACCTAAGGCCATCAAGCTCCTACACCATCCTGGTTGCATCCGACCATGTGGAGAAGCAAGGCCCCCAGAACCCTGCGACCTGGTTCTAGGCAGGGCTCTGGGCTTACTAGCTGTGTGGCCTCAGCTGATTGATCCACTGTGTTGGTTCGGGAGCCCTCCCATGGCATCCCAGCAGCTGAGACCGTCAATGATCTTGTCCATTGGCGTCATCAGCACTAGGACCCAGAGTTAGAGTAAAATCAGGACAACCCTGGGCCTGATGGGGATTGGATTACATGGTCTGTGAGGTTCTAAGATTTTGCTTCTGTCATGAAAAAAGGCATTTCCTACACGTGGCTTTTGTATATCCTTGTGCGCTTGGCATCTTACTTGGTTGAAAAGAGACCCAAACCTTTCAGGCAGAACGTGTATAACAAACAATGTCATAGCCAGAATGAGCAATGTTTATAACCCTGTGTGCTGAGGAAGTCAGGGGGTGCTGGGTTGGTCCCAGAACCTCAGGAGACTGTTTGTATCTCTGGCCCAGGGCAGACCCCGCTACCTTTACCACCCCTGACATCCTGCTCAGGCTCGGCCTGCTCATAGCAGTGAGGGCAAGGCCCCTGACGTGGGGCACAGACCGTTGGAAGCCTCTGGCCCCAGGATGACTCCGGAAGCTATGACTCTGCTCCCCTTGGGCTAGCAGTAAAAGATCCAGGTTTCTGTCCAGTTACAGGAGGAAAATCAAAGATGGGAAAGAGACAGTCATAGACCGTGACTAAGGGGAGGAAGGGGAAAAGGAACGGCCCTCTTTCATCCCTGCTGCCCTTGACCTGCACATCTCAAGAAACCCTAGCTTGAGGTTCCCATTCTCCTCGCAGCGAAGCCCTCGGGCTTTCTTAAAATGCTCAGCGTGGTGAAGAACCACCCTTTGGCTCATCCGTAGTCTCTCTCACTATTCACCAGTCCACCCATTGTCCTCCCATTTGTTCATTTCTCTCATCCTCACATCCAACAATTCATCTTCCTCTCCATATAGCTTCCCTTCTGTTTTCTCATCCTATCGGTTCCTCCCCTTCTCATGTTTGTTCTCCCGCCAATCTGTTCTTCCAGACACTCCCATTTCTTTATCCTCCCGCCTGTCTGCTTTGCCATGCATGTTTGGTTACCCACAGAACTGGCCATCCACCCGTTCATTCATGTCTCTATTCTCCTATCCAGTTCTCCATCCTCCCATCTGTTTATTGACCCATTTTCTATCTATCTGCTCGTTTATTTTTTTTTCATCTAATTTACCCGCATCTGTCTATCCATCTGCTTATCTAATCATCCAGTGTCCCATCCATCCATCCATCCATCCATCCATCCATCCATCCACCAGTTTCTCTCTATGCATCTATTCAGGTATCCATTTTTGCCCTTCTACCCATTCATTCAGATTTACCAGTTATTAAGATTAGTGAGACAGAGCACCTAACTTGGAGAACTTATGGTTTATCGTATGAATGGCCGTATGGAAATGTAGCAATCCACAGAGCAACAGTGAGCATATCACACTTTGGAGCTGGCTACTGGGCCAAAAAGAACAGTGTGAGGCATCTGGCCTGCACCCTCCTGGGGCAGGCTGGTGGCTCTCTGCCTCTCCTTCACTGAGCACTCCTGCCCGCGAGAGCTTTGTAGCCTGGGACGTGCTGAACACACATGGGAGGGGAGGTGGGCAGAATTGAAGGTATTGCTACCTTCGCCTTGATTTCACAGAGAAGCTGCCCCTGCTCATCAGCTCTGGGGCTGGACTGGCCACTTGGGGCAGAGGTAGCCACCCCTAAGGACTCTGTAAGCATAGAGTGGGCAGAGCCTTGGCCCAGCCTGTCCTGCACATACCCCACCTGTGTCTGCACTGCACAGTGACCTGGGGGAAACTGAGGCCCGGGATAGGACTTCTCTAGGGAAGCCAGGGCTTGGGTCTCAGCCTCGTGGTTCCCTGTGGGCTGCCCTGGAAGTGTCCTCAGTGGAAGGGCATCCTTAGTGCCCCACCACTGTGTTGGTTAATAGGGGCCCTGCTGTCATCCAGAACTTGAGATAGCCATGCCAATAATCCTGTTTGATGAGTGTTAAGTGAAAAGCAGGAAAAACCTATTGCACATGAGATGTCTTTTAATTTCTTTTTTATTTGGGTTTTTTTTTTTAACCAGCATCTCATTTTCTCATTATACCCTGTGTCCCCGCACAGCCCCGCCCCCAGCTCCTGTGTCCTTGAACGGTGACTGTGGCTGCACATCCCAGCTGGAGTCCAGGCCCCGGCCCAGCCCCTGACGCTGGCAGGGCCTCAGCCGGTGTGAGAAGCCATGGCCTGCCAGCCAGGGGCTGCCTCTGCATGCCCTGGGCCTGCCCTGACCCCTGCCCTCCAGCCAAGCCTGAGTCTGTTCTCATTCCTTTCCAGGGAATCTGACTAAGCACATGAAGTCGAAGGCCCACAGCAAAAAGTGCCAAGAGACGGGGGTGCTGGAGGAGCTGGAAGCCGAAGAAGGTAAGGAATTGGCAACTTCCCTTTCCTCTTCTCCCCATCTCTCCTCCTCCTCCTCCGCCTGCTCCTCTACCTGTCCTCCTCTCCACCCCCTTCCTTTCTCTCCTCTCCTCCCCGCTCCCCGTCTTCCTCTCCCTCCCGTCCCTTTTCTGTGCCCTCTCCTCCAGTCGTCCTCGCCCCTGGGAGACAAAGGCACAGTCACGGGATGCGCGCCCTCTCCGTTCACTGCGAGCATGTGCTGTGCAGCCCCAGCTACTGCGCGTCACGGTCTGCACTGCGGGCGGAGTACCTTGTAGAGTATCTTGTGCTCAAGGGTGCTTAGTGAATGTGTGTTGAATATATTAAAATACATGAGTAATCCTCGTCAACACTGACAGCCCCCAGTATATGTCAGCCACGTTCCAAAGCTATGCCGTTACTGTGTCAGCAAAGCCTTCCCACGACACCGTAAGGTAGGCACTCTTACACACTCATACCTACACTCTGGGCAGGGGACTGACCCCTGGGCCTTTTAGAGCGGAGGGCTTCAAGAGAGCCAAAGCTAGACCTGTCACCTCCGCCCTCCCATCCCGTATCCTAGCACCACATCCTGGTCAGAGTCCGTCATCAACAAGAGGCATATTATCAAACCCAGCTTCGGAGGAGACAGGGCAGAGGAGAAGGTGAGTCTAAGGCAATGGGCCTTGCTGGACACTGCCCAGCCTCGCATCCAAGGAGGAGGCCAGAGGGGCTTTGGCAGGTACACAGGCAGACAGTCCCCCCAACAAGGGGAGGCCATAGCCATTCCTCCAGCACCTGGCAAACCTTTGACCAGATTCCAATCAGGAATCAGGACTCAGAAGTGTGTGTGTGTGTGTGTGTGTGTGTGTGTGTGTGTGTGTTTCTGCTTTTGTTTTTCTGATTTGGTGATGCAGCTGCAGTCTTACAAATGAGTTAGATCATACTTTCTTTTAGGTGGAATAAATCCCCTTTATTATATAGGACACAATGAACTTGGGGCTATTCCTCCAAAACAAGGGATGGGGCTATCATATTATCAAGAATGTTTATCAGGCCATTCACAGATGTCTCACTGAGTCCTCACCTCATGACTAGTGGTGGAAACTTGAGTTGCCCATTTAAGTGGAGGAAAGGAAAGCTCAGAAAGGTAAAAGCAATGCCCGAGGTCACACATAAATGTTGGTTCCACAGCTCCCCCAATGCTTGGTGGGCCAGACAGGAGCCTGAGCCCTTCCTGGGAGAGATTATGACTGGCACCATACCAGGGGCCAACTGCAGGATCCTGGACTTGTCCCCACCTCTCTCCCAGCCTCGTTTTCCCAATGAGACAGAAAGGATGACTGTATGCGTTATCAGAGGATGAAATCAATGCATTCATTACAGAACTAATATCTGAGCACCAGCCCTGCTCCAGGCCCTGTTCTCGGTGCTAGAGATTCTGCTTCTTGTCCTCAAGAAGCTTACATTTTAGAGGGGAGCCAGGTAGTGAGCAGATATGTATTTGGCAGGCACAATAAGTTTGAAGCAAGAACTGGAATAAGTGAAGGGTTGGGAAGTATGGGGAAGTATGTGAGGATGGTATGGAGCCACGTGGGGTCTGAGAAGGGCTCTCCCTGCAGAGGGCTCAGGACCAGAGCTGGGGCGAGATGAGGTCAGAAAGAGCTGGGGTGGTGAAGGTCAGAGAATGCACTTGGCTGTCTCCTGAGGTGTCCACCCCTGACTTTCCCTGACTCTGACTGTGTGTGTGCAGAGGACTGCCGATAGGGGGCGCGGCTGGAGGCAGTGGTCCAGACTGAGCACACGTTTGGCTTGGATTGGGTGGGCTGAGTGGAGTTAGGAAGAAGTGATCGGCTTCTGTGTACATTCTGCAGGTAGCGTCAACAGATTTTGCTAACATTTGGGAGGGAAGAGGATGGGGGACACGAGAGAAAAGGAGCTAAGAATGAGTCAGAGATTTATGGCCTAAGAACTGGAAGGGCGGAGTTGCCACTTCTCACGATGAGGAAGATTGCGGGACACGGAGGGGTGATGTGTAGTACAGCCTAGGAACGACTGCCTCCCGGTGGTCAGTCATTGCCGCAGCCCCGCCCCTGGTGGTGAGAAGGTTGAGCACCAGCGCCACCGTGTGGCAGAAACTCATAGCACCCTCGCTCTCTTCATTCCTTCTCCTGCGAGATCCCAGACCTAATAGCTGGCGGCGGGGATTTGTGGAGCCCTGGCCATGATCCCAGCAGGGGCTACAGCTCCCTGCGGGGTGTTAGGAATGGGCACTCCAGATAGAGACAGACAGATAGAGTCCTGCAGAAACCTAGATGTGGGGGGCCTGATGAGCCCTGCACTAGACAGGACCCTTGGCTTCCATACCCTTCAATGAGTGTCAAGGGCAGACCACTGCCCTGCCCTGAGCTTCAACTTACTCATCTTTAAAGAGGATGTTTAGGAGCCTTCCCTGCTGGCTACCAGGAGATCCTGATCCTGACTCCCTCTGACCTCAGTTGCAAAATGCTTGCAGTCTGGCTGTCTGCCGAGGTCCTGGGTACTTGAGATAACAGCTGAGGTTTATTGGGTACTTACTTTGTGTCGGATCCTGGCAACACTCCCAGTCACTTCATATAGTGGCTTTTATTACTCTCACCCCAATTTTACAGACGAGAAGACTGAACACAGAGAGAGAAAGTAAATTATCCAACATCACACACCAAGGAAGAGGTGGAGTTGAGATTCAAACCCAGCCCATTTTCTGCTCCTGATGCATAAAATCATTTCAAACGGGCTGTATAATAATGCAGGCATTGTAAACACGCAGCCACTATGCCTTGGGTAATCCTGGGGAAGCCCCGCATGCCCCACTCTGGGCCTGGATTTCCCCATAAGCAAACGAGGGGGAGGCCAGGTGAACTGAGGCTGAAGCAGGCCTCTGTTAAAGTCTTGGGCAGGGAGGGGGATGCCTGGGACAAAACTGTGAAGTGTGTTTTGCACCCCTACTCTGTTCCACATCCCTGCTCCCTCCCCAATCCAAGATCTTGTCCTCTCTCTCATCTCTCTGCTCCCAGCTGCCAGGAGACCCCGCCCTTGGCTCCCTGGCCCCATCTCTACCCCGTAGTCTTTTTACCTACATCCTCCTGAGTGCCCACTGACATTCACTGCATGCATCTTACTCTTGGGAAGCATGAATGCTGTGCTTTCTGGCCCCTGGGTGTCTCAACATGGCGGGGTTCAGAAGCCTGGTGGCATCAGCAGCCCAAGCCAATTGTGTGCCCAGTCCTCTTGGTCAGCAGAGGAGTGGGTGCTGGTATGTCCGAGTGAAGTGCTGGGGCTGGCATGAACCTAGAGTTGGGCCAGCAGGACCCAAACCCTCGGGAGCCTGCCAGGTGAGCTGGACATCAGTGGAGCTCTCCCGAGAGTCCTGATTGCTGCCCATTTCAGAGACGCCCAGATGAGACCTGTGTCATGTCAGAGCGACTCAGCTGGTTGGGGCTGCCCTACCAGAAGCCAGACCAGGAGGCTAATGTCTCAGAGCTCTACCCCCACCACCTCGGGGGGCAACTTAGGTTTCTGCAAGGGCAGCAGTCCGCCAGACTGGAGCTGGAGGGGTGGGGCCCGTGTCTGCAGCCCGAGGCCAGTTTAGACAGAGCCCCAGAGGCTGGGGCCTGCCGCCTGCCAGGTGCCATTGTACATCCAGCAGCAACCTGGCCGTGGTGGCAGATGTGTGTTTAGAAGCTCAATGCTGCTGCACTGGCTGGCATGGCTGGCATGTCCCAGAATGGCTGATTTCTTCAGGACTATATTAAGAATGACCGTAATTATTTGAGCCCTTACTGTGTGTATTTACTATCAAACCCTGTGGAGTGAGACGATCACATTCATTTGACAAAGGGGGAGACAGAAGCACATCAAGGTGACTTCACTTGCTCGTAATGGAGCCAGCACTGAAATACTAATGAAAAAATCAAAACACAAAAAGTATCTGTCTCATTTGCTGTGGTTCAGTCCCAGCCCTGCCATTTACCTGACCTGGGCAGGTTACTTAATCTCTCTTTCTTCTTCTCTTCATCTGTAACATGAAAGTAAGACCTCACAGAGTCATTGAGGACTAAATGAATTAAATGCCCAGGATGGTAATTAAGGCACATGGTAGATACAAGGTGATTTTCTTCACTGGGATGACGTGCAAAGCATTCCCATGTTTGTCACGTCCCTCATCTTCTCAGTGATCTTGTGTCATTGTCGTGGCTTCAGGCTGTTTGCACAGGAGACACTGGGGTGTAGAGAGGAGGAGCCACGGGGCCAGCTGTGACCCCGGGTCCCCTGTGTCTGCTCTGCAGGAACCAGTGACGACCCGTTCCAGGACTCAGAAGGTCGAGAGGGCTCAGAGGCTGTGGCGGAGCACCAGTTTTCAGACCTGGAGGACTCGGACTCAGACTCAGACCTGGATGAAGACGAGGATGAGGATGAGGACGAGAGCCAGGATGAGCCATCAGGACCGTCCTCGGAGGCACCCCCGCCCCGCCCGCCGGCCACGCTGCCAGCAGACTCCTCACCCGTTCAGGGTCTGCAGCCCCCAGAGACCACCACCGGCGGCCAGGCCACGCGGCACAGCGCCGTCTCAGAAGCAGGCAGTTGCTCCACATCCAGCCAAAGCATCCTGTGCCTCCCCCGGCTGAGACCAACCCTTTCAGGCCCCATGGAGAAGGACACAAGCTCAGCCCTGAGCTCTAAGGCCTTGTCCCCAAGAAGGCCGTGGTCCCCGGGCAAAGAAGCAGGCAGCCGCTCACCACTTGCCCACAAACACCCACTAACCAAAAGTGACTCGTCTCCCCAGCGACATTCGCCGGCCGGAGAGCCACGGGCCTCAGCCCCGAGCCCACCTGGCTCCCAGATTGGCCCTCTCCCTTGTGGATCTCCAAGACTTGAGCTGTCTCCTCTCACCCTCTGCCCCCTGGGAAGGGAACTGCCCCCTCAAGTGCATCTGCCCCCCACATGTGAGGGTGCGACGGACCCAGGTCCCCCCAGACACTCACCCACCAGGCGACGGTCACCAGGCCAGGTCGAGTCACCACCACAGTCAGTGCTGCCAGGGAAGTGGGCCTTGGCGGGACCGGGCAGCCCCTCAGTGGGCGAGTGCGGCCCGAGCTCAGGGCTGGCCCCGCGGGCTCTCTGCCGGCCCGCGCCTCTACCTCACAAGCTACTCGGCAGAAGCCCGGAGACCTGTGCCTCCACGTGGGTGAGTTGCTGCCCCGGAGTGGCTGGGCCACTCCTCCCAGGTGGGTGGGGGCTGCAAACTGACTCCTCCCTGAGGCACCAGGCCCGGAGGTACACAGCCTACTGGCTGGGCACTAGTAACTTAGCAAGCATTCGTGGGGCAGCTTCTGTGCCAGGCACTGTGCCAGGTGCTTGAAACCAGGTAATTTAGCCTCAGAAGCACCAAGCACAGACTTGGGAGCTGGCCTCTTATCATCTCTTCCCTCTCCAACCCATCGCCATGTGCCCTTTGAGCAGGTGGCAGAGCTTAACCGAAATCATCCCCCCTCCAATATCACTGTCACCAGCACCCGCAGAGATGTCACAGGCAACACCATCCCTGCTAAACCTCAGCCCTGTCACTGTCACCATCACCATCTCAGCCATCTTTACACTCCAGCATACTGTTCCTGCCACCTTGTCAGCTTGGTCAGTGTTGTCACGTCAGCTGCAGCAGTCACCACAGTTGTCACCAACATCCCTGCCACCACTCTCACCATCCAGCACCATTACTGCCCCCGATGCTGTTGTGAGCCCCAGCACTGACCCCATCACCGTCCCCGATGCTGCCGTGAGCCCCAGCACTGACCCCATCACCGTCCCCGATGCTGCCGTGAGCCCCAGCACTGACACCCTCACCGTCCCCGATGCTGTTGTGAGCCCCAGCACTGACCCCATCACCGTCCCCGATGCTGCCGTGAGCCCCAGCACTGACCCCATCACCGTCCCCGATGCTGTGTGAGCCCCAGCACTGACACCATCACCGTCCCCGATGCTGCCGTGAGCCCCAGCACTGACACCCTCACCGTCCCCGATGCTGCCGTGAGCCCCAGCACTGACCCCATCACCATCCCTGATGCTGTCGTGAGCCCCAGCACTGACTCCATTATGTTAACTTACCTTTACCTTCCAGCATCTTTTCTGTCACCATATTGTTAGGACACAATACCACCCTTCACCACCAGCAGCATCCACACCATCTCTCAGAGATTCATGCTTCTGGAGGACCATGATGTAGGAGTTTCTCCTTGGGTTTTTGGGGTTTTTTGGGTTTTTTTTTTTATTTTTCTGAAGCCAGAAACGGGGAGGCAGTCAGACAGACTCCCACATGCACCTGACCGGGATCCACCCAGCACACCCACCAGGGGGTGATGCTCTGCCCATCCGGGGCATCGCTCTGTTGCGACCAGAGCCACTCTAGCACCTGGGGCAGAGGCCACAGAACCATCCTCAGCGCCCAGGCCAACTTTGCTCCAATGGAGCCTTGGCTGCGGGAAGGGAAGAGAGAGACAGAGAGGAAGGAGGGGGGGAGGGGTGGAGAAGCAGATGGGTGTTTCTCCTGTGTGCCCTGGCCAGGAATCGAACCCGGGACTCCTGCATGCCAGGCTGATGCTCTACCACTGAGCCAACTGGCCAGGGCCTCTCCTTGGTTTTTAATTTTGGGGTCATGTTAAAATCCCTGGTGGTGGGTGACGGTCAAGAGCCTTGAGTGGAAACTCATGTCCAAGAGTAAAGTTGGGTCAAGACCATTTTAGGAACAAGAGATTTCAGCAGAACCAAGGTGGAAGGCCAGGCACCTGGGGCTAGTGGCACTCCATCTCACCAGCACACCCACATCCCCTGTAGACAAGCAGGCTAGCCAGTGGCATGACCACCATGGGGCCTCAGAGAGCTCCTAGTCAGTGCATGTCTGGGGACAGCCCATTGTGGAGAGGGCCCGGCACAGGCGAGATCACGGGCAGGGAGCTGGAGCTCGATGCTGCCCTGGCTCAGCCAGGACGTGCCCTGTTCGCTCCTCTTCTAGGCCTCGGGTGTCCATGCGCTCAGTATATAACCTGGCCCCGCCTTGTCTTGTTTTCTGCCCCAGCAGAAGGCCGAGTCCCGAAGTCCCTCCTGCTCACCTGGCCCTGCTCATCCCACCTCCCGGCCCTTCTCCGCCCTCCACGACTTCCACGGCCACGCCCCAGCCCGGACAGAGAACATCTTCAGCCACCTCCCTCTGCACTCGCAGCGCTTGGCCCGCGCCCCGTGCCCCCTGATCCCCATCGGGGGGATCCAGATGGTGCAGGCCCGGCCTGGGGCCCACCCCACCCTGTTGCCAGGGCCCACCCAGGCCTGGGTCAGTGGCTTCTCAGGCGGCGGCAGCGACCTGACGGGGGCCAGGGAAGCCCAGGAGCGAGGCCGCTGGAGTCCCACCGAGAGCTCATCCGCCTCCGTGTCCCCTGTGGCTAAGGTCTCCAAGTTCACGCTGTCCTCGGAGCTGGAGATCAGGGACGACCCCAAGGAGAAGGAGAGGACGAGCAGAGGCCTGGGCAGACCTCCCACCCGGGAGTCCCGTGTGGCCAAGGTATCTGGAGAGCCCGCGCCCACGCACAGCCCCCACAGGCCGCCTGAGGCCTCGCCCCCACCACCCCAGGGCCGCCGGGCAGAGGCCTGGAGCCCCCGCGGGGAGTCCCCGCACACGTTGGCCAGCCCCCCGGCCTCTGCGGCCCCGCCCCTGGACTGCAGCAGTTCCGTGGGCTGCCTGGCAGAGGCCTCCACCTGCTTCCCAGGCCGGGGAAGGGACCTCTCTGGGGAACCCAGGACCAGTGAGGGCTCCCCTGGGCCCTCAGGAAGTGGGGGGCCCGGGTCACCTCCACACCAGCCCGCGGACAAGGGCCCCCCGAGCACTTAGCCGCTCTCTCCAACAGCTTCAGCATCTGGCTTCCCTGGTTCAGCAACAGACGCTTCCAGCCCACGTCCTCGAACCCCCCTGCTCTCGCAGGCCCCCTGTCCGTCTGTCCGCGTGTCCACGCAGCTCTGCTCCGCCTTCCTCAGTTGTATCCTCCCACGTCTGCAGTTACCTGTGCCTTTTTCTATACCTTTTGTTGCTTGAAAAGAAACAAACGTCCACAGACGTGAAAAAAAAAACACAAACAACCCACGAGGAGTTTGAGGCTGTGAATATTTTGTGCTTTGTTGAGAAAGGGTGTAGGTGGGGCCTCCCCTCCTTCCCTGGGGTCAGCCGCAGCCCGGGGCGGGCAAGAGGCGGCCATTGGCTGAGGGAAAGGAGGTGCACTGAGGGAGAAAAAAAAACTTTTAAAAATATATAATTAAATGTAAAGCAAGCACTCCTACGTACAGATGTTTATGTCCTATTTATTGCCACTTGATCCCACCCCAGCTAATGGCCCCAGGCAGAAGGACACAGACAGGGCAGGGGGACTCCACTCAGCTTCCACGACAAGCCCAGAAAACTCCAACTTTCTTTTTCTTGGGAAAAAAAGAAATGTTTCTTTTCCCCAAATTTCAACACAAAATAATAGCAGGTGGGAGGGAGGAAGGAGCTGATTGGTTCTCCCCAGTCTCCCTGATACACAGGTGATCTGAGTCAGGGGCCCATCCTGGTGTTTGACCGGACCAGATGATCCCTCCCACACCCCAGACCCTGCACTGGGGAAGGAGCCCTGACCACCCATCTCCTGGTTCCTCAGCACCTGACCTAGGCCTTGCTCTCTGGGCCCCAGGCCAGGCTGCCTTCCTTGTTCTAGAAACTACCCACAAGGCTGGAGTGGCAGGGCCCAGCCCGTAGGGGTCAAGATCCAAGGTGCAACCTCGCTGCTCCTGAGGCTGGGGCTCCGCTTGCGTTTCACATTTGGTCCCTGGGGTACAAAGGGCCCTTTTTCCTCCTCAGCTGGGCTTATCGAGTCTTCGGCCTGGGAAGTTCGCAGGACTGGTCCCCTGTCCTTCCCCCCACACTGTTAGGCACCCAGTACCCTCAGAATACCCAAACGTGACTGGTAGAAAGTGCTCAGTCCTGTTTGCTGGTTTACTTTTTTTTTTGAATGCATACATATAAAAATCTAGAAAGAGAGAATGCTGTTTGACGCTCTCCCAGGTTCCCCAGATTCTCTTGTCCTAGAGGATTTTTATTTATCCTGAGTCATTTGAATTCTTCTCCAAAGCAATTGGTTCTAGCCGGTGCCTCCTTCTTCATCCCTGCCTCCTCCTTCAGGAAGCCACCCTGCATTTGCTGGAGCAAAAACCTGCTCTGTAAGAAAAGTAATATGACCAGAAATTAAAATCTCAAGTTGAAATATGGAATTTGAATTCTAGCATGTTTAACCTACTTTGGGACAGGTGGATTTCTCCCCAGAAATTATTTTCTTTAGTTTCCTCAAGGGGGAAAAGGCACGCCCCCCCCCCCCACCTCTCCACCACCACCCCGCAGGTTGGGCACTGAGGCTGCCTTACAGGGCAGGGACCTCCCTGGTTGGTCCCCTGTCCTGAGCCAGGTGGTAGGACTCCTGCACCCACAGAGGGCTCCGGAGCTGGCGTATGGTGGAGAGGGTTGAGGCCCTTCCATGAGCTCCCCAAATTCAGCCCTAACTCCCTCTTCCTCCAGGTCAGGGCCCTTCCTTGCTTGGCCCCTGCTGGGTGGGCAGACCGGTCACTGGTTCAGCCTCCACCCACACCGACTAGTTCACTTTCCTCTGACCTCACCCAGAGCTGTGACAAAAAGGGGGAAGGGGCCCCCTGCGGGCCGCTGGGCTCTCAGGTGCTGGGGGTGGGGTTAGCAAGCAGTTCTGGCTGCCTGACCCCGAGTTTGGGGCTTGCCCACCCTGGGAGAAGGCCGGCAAGCCGGGCCCTGATCACATGACACTGTTTTGGCCTGACAGGAAAGGAGAAGGAACCCAGGCCCCACTCAGCCCAGGCTGAGGCCAGGGCTGTCCTCAACCCTGCCTTTCCGTCCTACCCCTGGGGCTGCCCCAGGCTAGAGACTTCAGGTGCCGAGGCTGGGAGCTGGATAAAGGGCACTGCTTCGGCCCAGATCTGAAATCTGCCTGGGCACGATCTTCCAGCCCCAGACCCACAACGCAGCAGACTGGGCACTCTGCTGGACTAGTCCTTGACCTTGGGGTGGCCACAACCCTCCACCTGGCTCCGCACCCCAGGCCCTCCTGGCAACATTCCCGCTGTGCTCAGCCCGCCCACCAAGGTGTCCCTCCTAGGAGGTACAGTCATGGATGGTGTGGCCAGCAGGGGAGAGTCCTCACGGCCGCTCAGGCCACAGGCACAGGTATAGGAAACCAAGACTAGGAGCCACTGGAGACCCAGTTCTCCATGACAGGGACACGGTATACGAGCAGAATCTGGCCTAAGGGCTGCTGCCCCACACAGGTGCTCAGAGGGGCAGAACTGATGCCACCAGTCCGGGTCATATGCCACCAGGCAGAGTCTAGCCCCCTCTGCCAGACTCTATTCCCACAGCCCTGAGCACAGAACCCCAGCCCACACGCACACACCTTTGTAATTGGGAAAAAGACTCTTGCTCCATGCCGTTCCCAGGCCCCCCGCCCTGCTCCCACCCCCTCCACGATTCCCATTTGCCTGGGACTGTTGTCCACACTAAGGATGGTGGGGAAAGCAGGGCCGACTGGCTGGCACAGGACCTGTTGCCTGCTCTGTTACGATACGGGAGACAGCCATCGGCACAGGCCTGCTCTGCTCCTCGGGAACAACCTGCGGAGGTTGCAGAGACCACCCTGGCCTTCTGTGCGGCATTCCAAGCCACTTGCCCCAGGACACCCTTCGCCCTCAGCAAGCTCAAGGTCTCTCTGGGTACTAACTGCATTCCTCTCTGAGCCCCCTCTCCCCGGCACCCCCCCACACACACACACACAGCACACACTCTGGCCCCACCCACTGACACCCTCCTGGCACCTGGCGGCAGTGAACCGCTCACTCTCCCACCTCCATCACTGCCAACTTCCAGGCCCACAGTCCCTCTGCCTCCCTCTGTGGGAAAAAGTCGAGAGAATTGGCTTCCGGATCCCTCTCACCCCTACTCTAGTCCCCCCCACCCCACCCCCACCCCAGCTCTTTCGACTAGGAACAAGCAATATATCTGAGCTGAATTGCCCACTAGTTCCTTCTTCAAACAAATCCTTCTTAAGCAACAGTTCTGCCTGGGCAGCCAGCCTTGGGGACGGATCTGCAGCACTGACCAAGGGGAGACAGTTCTGGGAGGCCTTTTCCACAAATTCTGCTTCTGTGTTGTGAATCCAGTCGGCTTTCCATTAGAAAACTGCTTCGGCACTTAGGATCACTTTATGAAACTTAGTGTTTAAAAATAAAAATAAAAAAGAAACAGACAAAGGAAACTTGTAGGCAATTGTAAGATACATGCTCTCTGTAAGATAAATACTTGCCTTTTTTTTCTTCTAAAAGGTGTATGTATTCTGTCCGTGAAATTGTCTGTAGAGAGTTTCTATGTTCTTAAATGGCAATACAGTCCAAAAACCGTACTGTAGATATGTACAGCGACCACACTGGGATGGAGTAGTTTTGCCTGTAATTTTATTTAATCTCCAGTTACTACACTTGCATCTTGCAATGTTGGTATGGTATATATCAGTGCAAAAGAAAACAAAAAAGACAAAAAAAAAAATCCATGCAGGTCTAAAGCACAGTGTCTGACATACAAAAGGAAAAGAATGCTCAGTATTGATGTGTGTGACCTTTGTTGTAAATTACATCTGTACTGTGAATGAGAAGTTTTTACAAGTATAATAATTGCCTTTATTACAGCTCTGGCTGAGTGTCAGCCTGAGGATATTTTTTAAAAAAAAAATACAGCACGTTGGAATAAATTTGAAAATCCCAACATAGCCCGCTTGCCTGGCTTGTGTTTTTTCTTGAGAGTTGTAGAATGCCTGAGATGGAGGGACACTGGGTATCTCCAGTGCTTGATTTACTACAGAGCCATCAGGCCCAGAGGAGGGAAGTGACCAGACCACAGTCACACAGCTGGAGACTCTTGTGACCACTCACCTGGAAAGGCCTGGCGTGGAGGGACCAGAACCATCGCCCTATGGTTCAGGGTCTACATTCATTTCCTGGGGCTGCCGTAACAAATGACCACAAACTAGGTGGCTTAAAACCACAGAGAGCACCTGACCTGTGGTGGCGCAGTGGATAAAGTGTCAACCTGGAATGCTGAGGTCACCAGTTCAAAACCCAGGCTTCCCTGGTCAAGGCACATATGAGAAGCAACTACGATGAGTTGATGTTTCCCACTCCTCCGCTCCCCTTTCTCTCTACCCTCTCTCTAAAAAAATAAATCTGAAAGATACAAATCTGGGCTCAAAAAAAAAAACAGCAACAACAGAAAAACACAGAAAGTTATTCTCTCACAGTTCTGGAAGCCAGGAGTCTGAAATCAAGGTGTCGGCAGGGTCGATTGCTTCTGGAGGCTGAGGGAGAAGCCACCATCCTCTCTCTTGCGGCTGGTGATCACAAACAATCCTGGACATTCTCTGGTCGGTTGGTTGCTTCCTCTCTCTAACATCTGCCTTCTGGGTGTATCTCTCCCCCCAGTCTCTTCTAAGGGCACTCATCATTGGATGGGGACCCATCCTCCTCAGGATAACCTCAGGAGAATCTTGAGGTGCTTAACTTAATTACATCTGTAAAGACCTTTTTTTCCAAATATACTCACACTCATCGATTCTGGGGATTAGGACATAGACTAAATTTTGAGGGGGTCACCATTCAACTCATTGTGGCATGGAGTCAGATCATGGCACAGCCACTCGCTGCCTGTGTGACCGGGGACAAGTTGCCCCACCTCTGTGGGGGCTTCTGTTTCCTAATCTGTAAAGTGGACGGTTGTCATGAGGATTAAATGGGATGATGTGTATACAGGGTCCAAAGAGCCTTGAATACAGTATGTCTTCAATAACTTATCTTCTTGTCCAGGGTCCTTATTTTGACGGCGAATGGTGGCAGATGTTACTGGCAAAGTTAGACCTCGGTCCTTGAGTTTGGCTAAGAAAGAATTCGGAACCAGCCCTGGCCGGTTGGCTCAGCGGTAGAGCGTCGGCCTGGCATGCGGGGGACCCGGGTTCGATTCCCGGCCAGGGAACATAGGAGAAGCGCCCATTTGCTTCTCCACCCCCGCCCCCTCCTTCCTCTCTGTCTCTCTCTTCCCCTCCCGCAGCCAAGGCTCCATTGGAGCAAAGATGGCCCGGGCGCTGGGGATGGCTCCTTGGCCTCTGCCCCAGGCGCTGGAGTGGCTCTGTTCGCGGCAGAGCGACGCCCCGGAGGGACAGAGCATCGCCCCCTGGTGGGCAGAGCGTAGCCCCTGGTGGGCGTGCCGGGTGGATCCCGGTCGGGCGCATGCGGGAGTCTGTCTGACTGTCTCTCCCTGTTTCCAGCTTTAGAAAAAGTACAAAAAAAAAAAAAAAAAAAAAAAGGAAAAAAAAAAAAAAAGAATTCGGAACCAAGAACTCTATAAGAGAAAGTTCATTTAGAAAGTCACAGAGGCAAGCCAGCTGAGCTGCATGGACTCAGGTAAATGTCATGGACAGAGGCAAAAGGAAGGTCCTTGGAGCTTGGGGAAAGGGAAGCCCAATTATACACCTTGAGGGAAGAAAGGGGAAGGCAAAGTGCAGGCTGGCTCTAGAGTGAGAGCACGTTCTCTGAGCCCGGGGTTATAAGGATGAAAAAGATAGGTTAGGGTCCCCACTTTTTGTACTTGACAATGATTTGCTGATCATCAGTGAGGAGCCAATCAGCGAATGCAACAGATAGTCCCGCCCTCAAAGAGCTTGCGTTCTACCAGGAGAGGCTATCCTTAAGCAAATAATGACATCATTAACTACTCAGTGGCAGGGGCCATAATTGCTGTGGCCGAGAAAGAACAAAAGCTGTAGTCCAGAGAGTCTGAGTCACCCTAGAAACCTTTCCTGGAAAACTCCTGGAGGGGGGAGGGCCGGGGGAAGTAGCTGCTGAAGAGACTGGCGGGCAGGCAGGAGGGCTCCTCCTCCAAGGTGTGATTTGTTTTCCCACACCACCAAGCCATTAGCTCAATTCTGACACTATCTACCTGGTGATAGCCCAGATTCCACAGGGTAAGGACTCAGTCCTACAAGACTATCCCCACCTCCCCCCACCACCCCAACGCCAGTCATCAGTCCAGGTTGTCACCTATGCTTCTGACAGACCAGCTACATACAGATCAGAGGCTCCCACCATCCTCTCTTTGAGTTCAACTGATTTGCTAGCCCGGCTCACAGAACTCAGAAACATCTATGTACATTTACCAGTGTATCACAGAAGGATAGAAGGATCTCGCACTTCCGCTGAGCACACCACGCCCCCAGCACCTCCACATCTTCACCAGCCTGGAAGTTCTCTGAGCCTGGTCCTTTTGGGTTTTATATGAAGGCTTTATTATTTCATAGGCGTGATTGACTAAATCATTGGCCATAGGTGATTGATTCAGCTTCTAACCCCTCTCTGCACCTGGGGAAAGTCGGGAGGGTAAGACCCGAAGTTTCAACCTTCTAATCACAAGGCTGGTTCTTCTGGCAAACAGACCCCTCCTCAGGTTCCCTAGGGGCTTTCCAAAAGTCATAGGATTAACATAACAAAAGAAATCTCTAGAGTTTAGGAAATCCCAAGATTTTTACGATCTCTGTGCCAGAAACACTGAAGAACACCAAATATATATTTCTTAGTACAAATCACAAGATCACGATCCTTATTTTGACGGCGAATGGTGGCAGATGTTACAGGCAAAGTTAGACCTCGGTCCTTGAGTTTGGCTAAGAAAGAATTCGGAACCAAGAACTCTATAAGAGAAAGTTCATTTAGAAAGTCACAGAGGCAAGCCAGCTGAGCTGCATGGACTCAGGTAAATGTCATGGACAGAGGCAAAAGGAAGGTCCTTGGAGCTTGGGGAAAGGGAAGCACAATTATGCACCTTGAGGGAAGAAAGGGGAAGGCAAAGTGCAGGCCAGCTCTAGAGAGAGAGCATGCTCCCAAGGGGAGGAGGGGGTCGGGATGCTCCCGGGAGAGAGAGAGTCTGCTGGGTCCTTGTCTTGAGGGTTTTTAATCTGGTTTCCAAAGGCAGGGATTTTAGAGGAGGTCTTGGGGAGGATCTTAGTGGAATATGCATCAGCTTTTCAGGTGTGTCCTTTCAGGGTCAGGGTTTCTCCTGATTGGCTGGCACCAAGGCAGGGTCATCAGCGATTGCAGCAGCTCCTGATGTCGGCCATGGTATATGCCTTTTATGGTATTGCTGCTTTTGTGGGCCTGGAGCTGAAACACAACTGAGGCCTAAATGTTATTTCCAGTTTGACCAAAACTCTGTCTCTGTGGTCAGCAAACCTGAGGCTTTGTTCCTGGAATTATTTGATGTGGGCCAGAACTTCATTGTCCTGGATGCTTAATGCTTAAGAGAGTGGGGAGTGCAAGGGATTGAATGGGAGTCTTATGAGGCTATTCTCCAGCCCCCTCGTTCCTCCTCTAAGGGGGTCTACCGCATGACCAGTGATATGCCAGCAGAGGAAAGGTCAGGGGAGGGTCTGAACCACAAGCCCGAGGATATGAAAGGTCAAGGGGTCTAAACCACAAGACCAGCGATATGCCAGGGAAGGAAAGGTCACCCTGGGGGTGAGGTCCCACCCTTCCTTACTTGTTTTCCAAGTTTGCCTGTTGCTAAGCACCTAGGGCTCTCCACCTGGCAACCTTCTGTACCTGGCCTATCATTCCTACTCTGTTCATGTCTGTCTAACTGCCTGCTCTATCAGTTTGGGTAAAATGCCGCCTGGGAGTTTAGCACTAAGAACCTGTGAGGGTCTGTTTGTTTCAGCAGCAAGGGGATCGTTGCTGACTAAGGGAAAAAAGCTGGCTTAGCACAGTGCCTGGTGTGTAGCAGGCGCTTCGTAGATACTGCTGCATGTTAAATAAACGGTGGAGGCAGGTGGTAGTGGTTGAGGACTGAGGAGAAAGAGAAGAGGTGAGACAGCAGATCTGGACACCTGCCCAGAAGCCCAGGGTAGAGGGCAGGGGAGAGCTGGGGCAGCAGCTGGAAGGGGACATGGGGTCCAGGGAAAAAAAGACTTGAATGTGTAGGGTGATGCTGGTGGGAAGGGGATGGTGAGAGAGACTCAAGACTGCTCGATTAGGAGGAGATGCAGACACTCCTCCCATTGTGACCCAAGAGAAGAGGGACACGGGAAGTCAGGGTGTAGAGCTGCTTGGTGCCAGGAAGTGGAGGGCATTCCCGCAGAGGAATTTTCTCTTGATGGAGTGAAGTCACCTGCTGAGCAGGAAGGAGGAAGCTGCAGGGGGATTGGATTGGAGGCTTGAATAGGTGTGAATAGCCTCAAAGGGGGCAGGAGGAAGCCAAGGAAGGAAGCCAAAGGCTGCCTGTGCCAGTGAGGGCCGCTGCCACTCCGCTCGGCCTCTGCCTTCTCCAGCAGTGCACAGCAGCCATGCCCGGAGCAGGGAGCGGGTGGGGAAGGTTCAGTGAAGGTGGGGGTTCGCCGGGCTATGAGAGAGAGGACCAGTACCAGAGGTGAGGGCACTGGCAAATGAAGAGGGGAGGTCACAGACTACTGAATGTGTGGGCTGGAGAGGAAACAAACAGAAAAAAAGGCTGATATAGAAAAAGCCAGTGGTCAAGTGACAGAATTAGATAAAAACAGAAGAAAAGGTTGAGTTGCCTAGACTCATTATTTTAGAGATGGGACAGTTGTGGATGAAGCTGGCTGGTGTTGACCACAGGTGTGGGTGCTGAGGTGGAGTGGAGAGGCAGAGGCCAGGACGTGAGCGTCCAGTGTGGTGAGTGGGTCATGTAGGTGGACAAGGGCGTCTCTGATGACTGCAGGGCTTGGGTGCAGATCAGGCTCTGAGCCAGGGCGTATCAGTCAGGATAGATGCTGCCATGCTGCAGAAATAAGCAGCCCGGGTTCTGCACCGGGCCCTGGGTTCAGCATTTTACAAACCCTACAGAGCTCTAGGGCTTGGATTCCCATACTTGACGGCATGAAAGGTGCCTGTGAATTCTCTGCGGGGCCAGCCACCTGCCCCTCCCACCTGTCACTGGGCCTCCCACAGCCACTCTCTAGAGGTCACAAAGCATTTCTGCTCTTGGCATGAGGCAGGATAGGTCACACACACCCATTTTACAGGCCAAGGATAGAGGCCAAGATCACCCCGTGGCGAGGGGCAGGACCGCCGGCCCAGTTACACCTGCCCCGGAGCCTCGGGAAGGCTTGAGCTGCGGTCTGGCCCTGACGCCCTAGCCGAGCTTTGCCTGGCTCCCAGTCCAGCATGGGGCTGGGCCTGCGGGGCTCAGCTCTCCCGTCCTCGCCCTTCCACCTGGACCCTCTCTGCCCTCAGGACCTGGAGTCCACGCTCTGTCCTAGAAATTCCTGGCGGCCAGGTGCCTGCAGGCAGGATGGCCTCGGAAGTCAGGCCAGCCTGAGCCAGGCGTGAGCAGAGGAGACAGGAAGAGTCAGGGAGGATAGAGAGTCCGGCTGAGGGGAGCACACTGGGCTGCACCGCATGGGTCGCCTCAGGCTCGGGAGATCCTGGGTGGGGGAGCACTTAGCATCTCACCAGCTTTATAGATGAGGAAGACAGCTCAGACAGGTGCAGCTGCTTCCCAAAGTCACAGTGGTAAGCGGCAGGGCTGGGATCTAAAACTGAGCCTCGACATCAGGAAGTGCTGGCTTCCTGTGGAGAGAGAATCGGGGCCTCTGTGCTGCCCAGGTGCCCTCCAACCTAGGCTGGGCATGGAGACCCCAGGATGCACATTGCCCAACCCCATCAAAACCATCTGAGGGAGACGCCGCTGCCAATCGCCCCCCTTTTTTTTTAATTTTTATTTATTTATTTATTTATTTTTTACAGAGACAGAGAGTAAGTCAGAGAGAGGGATAGACAGGAACAGACAGACAGAAACAGAGAGAGATGAGAAGCATCAATCATTAGTTTTTCATTGTGCATTGCAACACCTTAGTTGTTCACTGATTGCTCTCTCATATGTGCCTTGACCATGGGCCTTCAGCAGATTGAGCAACCCCTTGTTGGAGCCAGCAACCTTGGGTTCAAGCTGGTGGGCTTTTCCTCAAACCAGATGAGCCCGCGCTCAAGCTGGCGACCTCAGGGTCTCGAACCCGGGTCCTCCGCATCCCAGTCTGACGCTCTATCCACTGCGCCACTGCCTGGTCAGGCAATCACCCCCTTTTATAAATGAGAAAACTGATGTCCAGAGCCGGGAAGAGTCAGGCCCAAGGCCAGGGCTGAGATCGCCAAGCCCTGGGCAGAGCCGCCTGTCCCACCCTGCCCGCCGCTCCTCTCCTCCAGGCCCAAGTTCACCTGCCCGGCTTTCCTGCTCGGCTCTGCCTTTTTAGGAAAGGAAAAGAGCAGCCCTGGTGATGGGCAGGCAGCCATGCTAATCCAGCGGCTCCCAGCAGCTCTGGCAGCTCTGGTTACCGTGGTTTGGGGCCCAGGCCACCCAGCTGGGAGTGCCAGCCCAGCCAATGGGTGTCGTCGGCTAAGCTCCCCTGCCAGAGCCATACAAGGCCTTGCTGCTGCCCAGTCCCGAGCCGGCGCGGGGCAGCGCCAGGGCCGGCACCTGCCCCGCCCGGGAGCCTGCTGGCCCGGCACGTCCTCGGACTCTGCCTAATCCAGCCTGGGAGCAGGGGAGGTTGCGGTGCACGTGCACCAGGCCTAGGGCTCCCCAGGGTCAGGAAGGTGGCACTGCCAGGGCAGAGGCCTGAACTGGGGTAGGGGGCCTAACCAGCAGTGGGAATCCCAGCTGGGGTACAGGGGCGATAGAGCCCAGGCCTGGTCCAGGCTGAGCCATCTCTGAGGAAGACGCCCTTCTGGCCTGACTGGACACCTGTCCTTCTTCCTCCATCTCTGGGAACAGGCTCAGCAAAGTTATATCTGATCCCTTTTGGGGTCTTCCCAAGGCCCAAGCCCCAACTCAGTGAATCTATCCAGGGTCTATGGCTGCACGCACCTCTCAGAATTAGGGGTGTCCATTACTGTGTGTACTTTGTGGGAGTTGTGTACATATGTGTCCCCTCGTGAGCCTGTGTGGGACCATCATCACTGTGGTGGGTCAGGGACTGGGATGGTAGAAGCAGGTGGGGACAAGCAGCCCCCCACCCCCTGCAGAGCCCACCCCATCTGTCAACTCATAAGGCCTCTAACTTCATACTCATGAGATCCCTGGAAAGTAGGAAGTCTAGGTCCACTTGAAAAGCAAGGAAACTGAGTCACCGAGAGCTTATTTGTCCAAGATCAGAGTGTCAGGATACAACCCCAGAGCAGTCTGACTCGACCACTGCACCATGCAGACTTCCTCTTCTGGGAATTTCAGATCCTGGAGGGACAGGGGCTACCAGACAGACCAAAGCATGAATGAAGGAGGGAAAGTCACTGTCAGAGATAAGAGGACCTTTTGTTCCTGAGTGAGGTGGGGCTTCCCTGGCCCCCAATGGACCAGTGCCTGGGTTATGGCTATGGCTATGGCTATGGCTGCCAACATGTGCAACAGCCCATGTGGACCTTCCCTGGTCACCACTGACAATGAGATTTGTCACGAAAGCCACTAGGTTCGAGCAGCCCTGTGTGTCCTACGTGGGCCAAGCTGAACTCAGGGCCAAGCCTGCGGTCTTCTCCAGGGCCACCGGCAGGTGAGGGAAACGTGCCGACATGGGGGGGGGGGGAGGCGGGCTGGGCTGGCATTGGGCTCTGTTTGCTCACCCAAGAAAGGAGATAAATATAGATGCAGGATTACTCAGACACAGCCTGGGAACACCTGCTCTGAGTCTCAGCTTCAGCCCTGGCCCAGTCTCACCTTCACTGGCCTGCCCACTCCCTGCCTGCTGCCAGGTCTGCCTGCCTCCTCCCAGGACTCCTCGCTGGAAACGTAGGGACTGCCCTTCCTACCTGCTCTCTAGGGCAGGGAGAAAACAGGCCCAGGGAGAGCAAGGTGCTCTCTTCAAGTCCCACACACAGCAAGCTGGGATCAGGGAAAGTTAGGGCGGCACCTGGCGACAGAAGTCATCTTCTCAGGCCCAGGCACTACAGCAGTCCAGCCTCAGTTTCCCCAACTATGAGATGGGGGCCTGGTGAGCCCTGCCCTTCCATTTCCTTGGGCCTAAATGTACACTAGAGGTGGGGACCACCCAGCAGATCGGGGTTGAGGCTGGGGTCTCGTGCGCAAGCGGGTGCTGGCCCAAGCAGCCTGTGTGTGGCTTAGGCACTCAGAGACGACCCCTCCCGGCCACAGTGCGGGCCATGTGTCAGCTGTGGGACTTTGGGCAAGTTACCTAACATACTTGTGTCTCAGTTTCATCATCTCTAAAGTAAGAAGAAGAATTTCTATTCTATGTTATGACAGGCTATGAATATTATGTATAGTATATCTCTTATATACATATAATAAAAATAGCCTAATAGTGGCACAGGCCTCCTAGAGAGTTAGGAGGATTAGATGAGTTACTGCACGCACAGCTCTTACACAAGCACCTGGCACAGAGCAACCGGTCCACGCATGTTTATTATGATTACCCAGCTGAAGTGGGTGGGGGCTGGGACACAGGGGCCTGAGTGGGTGGCTCCCAGGCTCCTGCCCTCCAGGGGAATGGCCTGGCCTGGGCCCGACAGGGCACAGGTCTCCACTGGGCTGTGGCCCCTGCGGCCTCTCCCTGTGCTCCCCACCCTGCCTGAAAGCTTCTAGAGTCAGGCAGACATAGATCTGAATGCTGGCTCTACCAGTTATAGGCAGCGTGACCCTGGGCAACTTAGGGGCCCTCTCCAAGCCTCCGATCTCACTTTTATCCCTCCTGGGGATGGCATGAGGGTTAAACAAGGGAGTCTGTGGGAGCATTCAGCTCAGCCAGGCTAATGGGTTCTCCACACTTGACCTCATGCTGACCCCTTTCTCTTGCTTCCTCCAATGGCTGTGAACTTGGCCCAAACAAGGCCACACTTAGTACATGACCCTCAGACATGCAAGGGCTCAGCTGTGGGAAACCCGCCCCCCCACACACACACTGTACATGGGCGCAGGTCCATAGGCCTGGAGGACCTCTAGGCATTCGTAAGTCCCTTCCTGTACAGTAGCCCCCCTGGGCCCCTCAGGGCTCATGCATGTCCACACAAGTATCAGTGCCTCCCATCCATATATGGACACATAGGGCATACCCACACACACACACATGCACACCTATGCATGGGCACAGAGAGGCACGTGACTACAGGTGTGCCCTGCACATCCTTGCCAGCACACACGCTCCCACACTCAGGGTGTCCTAGCCAGGCCCAGCCCTAAGGTAGCCGTCTTCACAGCAGAGGAATGCAAACAGCTGGGGACGCTCTGCCAGCGGACGTGAGGGAGAGGCCCAGGGGGAAACCACACGGGCAGGAAGCTGGGCAGGCGTGCCAGGCCAAGGCAGGGCTCACAGGTGCCAGGAATTGTGCCGGGTGGGGGTGGGGGTATGTGCAGACACTTGCTCTCTAGTCTCTCTCATCACCCTGTGTCCTCGGCGTCTCTGGGACTTGGAGGCCAAAGGGTCTCACAGGCCATCCGTCTTCTACTCAAGGCAGCAAGCAGGTCTACCTTGCTAAGTGGCAGGGCCCTGTCTCTCTCTGAGCTGCAGTGGCTTGGTCTGAGCTGTGACGGGCCATACCAGATGGCCTTCCTCACTGGGTACCGGAAGAATCTATAACCATGGAGATTGATAAGAGGAGTGGTGTTATCATCGACTCAAATCAAGGGAGATGATGGAGGGGTTGTAGAAGCCATTAAAATTCTTTGGTAGCACTCATGCTGACCCAACAACCACTGTGTGCTAAGGCACTTGTGTCTAGTAACTCCCTAAATGCTCACAAAGGGATCCTGCTACACGTTTATAGATGTGGAATCTGAGGTGCAGAGGTGGCTAACCTGCCCAGGTCCCAGAGCTGGCCGACTCCTGAGCCCAGTGTCTAACCACTGTGTAGTGTGGCCTCTGCACCTAAGAAGGGGTTTGCAAGTGAGGCCTAACCACTGTGGGCAGCCTGAAAGGCACTGTCCTCGATGCAAGGATCTCTGGTCCCAGCTAGCAGAGGGGACTTCTGAAGCCTCTAAATCATCAACCTTCTTCAGATCACAGCTGTGCTACCTGTGGATTAGACCAGTGGTTTTTAATCGCTGGTCTGCGGACCACTGTGGGTCAACCAGAAATTTTGTGTCAGTCCACGAAAGAGTTAACCACCTTGATGTTACTTTCGTGGACTGGCATGAAATTTCTGGCAGATCACAGTCCAGTAGTTGAAAACCACTGAGTTAGACCACTACACAGGGAGGGGCCAGACTCAGATCCATCTGGGAATTTGGACCTTTTCTGCCAGCATCCATCACCGCGGGCCAGCTGAAATTAGGTGGGGACCATGTTGGGGTACCAAGAGAGGGCAGGTACTAAGGGGGAACAAGGCGTTTGCAAGGTCAGCCCTGAGGTGGGTAGATGACTATACCCTTTGCATAGAATATATGGCTTAAGAAGGACAAAAGCCAAAGAGTTCCAGAATAGACTAAACATGGGAAGGGTTTGGTGAGGACCCCAATGAGCACTTGCCAACTGCAGAGTCCCTGAGGCCAGGAGTGACACTGGTGGCTTCCTGTGAAGGGCCACCAGGCCAACTGGAACCCCAATGCTCCAGCCCCATCTGTTGACTGGATGGGACTGAGGTGGGGTGAGGGGCTCTGTGCCCTGGTCCAGGACCTTGTGGATGAGAGGAGGGGGACGGAGAGAGTACATGAAAAAAATCCACCCAGAGAACCCTCCCTACACCCCGTAGGTTCTACCCGTGGACTTCGGGATTTAGTTCTTAAGGAAGCTAAAATGGGAAAATGACAGGTAAGTCATGGGAGAACCCAGGGGGCAAGTAACATGCCCAAGGCCACCCAGGTAGGAAGGGTTCTGACTCTAGCCAGCATTGTTCCTTCTGAGGACACCCCAAAGTAGAGCCTCAGAACTTCCTGCTGCACTGGCCAGGGCTGGCCACATCAACAGCACCCAGCATCTTGTGGTCCCCAGCCTGCCTCTCAGCCCAGGAGGAAGGTACACATCCTTCTGGAAGAAGGGGGACCCAGTCACATGGGCCCAGTTCCCACCAACTCTGCCAGTGCTAGAATGTAGCCTAGGGCAGATGACTTCATCTCTCTGAGCCTCAGTTTCCACAAACAGCAATGCCACCTCTCAGGGCTGTTCTGATCATTAGATGACACTGCATTTAGAAAGACCCAGGCACAGCCTGGAACACAAAAGGCCTCAGTGTGGCCATCTGTGGTTTCCAAAGACTTCTCGAGGTCCTTGTACCTTCCAAAGTACTCCTAGGCTTGACACCTCATTACCCAACACACAGGACTCTGGGGAAGAGCAAGACAGCCAGTGTCACCCCACTTGTCAGCTGGCCAGACCCCCAAGTCCAGAGGAGGAGTGACTTGGGGGAAACACACAGCAAGCTGGAGGCAGGGCTTGGAGAACTCATCCTCTGCTTCCTTCTTCCACATCAGCCTCAAAAAATGTCCCCAAGCAGCCTTAGGGTCTTGCTGTGGCTATTCGACCTCGTGGTGCCACATACTGGCCCTTGCAGGGCAGCTGCCTGTCTCTTCCTGGGCAGCCCTTCCCAGAGCTGTTTCCCTGTGACCCATGCAGGGGGCTTGGACTGCCAAGAACCATGCAGTGGTAGTCAGCCTGGTCCCTACCGCTCACTAGTGGGCGTTCCAGCTTTCATGGTGGGCGGTAGCCGAGCAACCAAAGTATAAATAAAAAGATAGATTTAACTATAATAAGTTGTTTTATAAAGATTTATTCTGCCAAACTTAGCGAAAATCTGACATAAAATACTTGGTAATTATTATTTGCTTTAACTTGCTGTAACTCTGCTTTATAAATTTTATAAAGTAAAGTTACTTCCCTACTTTATAAATCACCATTACTGTGGAACCGGTGGGCAGTTAGAAAATTTTGCTACTAACAGATACAAAAGTGGGCGGTAGGTATAAAAAAGTTGACTACCCCTGCTAGAGCCAGAGCTCCAGAAGCTTGGGGAGGGGGCCGGGCCTCCAGAGGTCTCTGCAGTCCCAGAGCCGAGCCGATACCTGGGTCCCGGAGCGGAGGGGGGAAGGGGCGGGGCGAGGGGGCCGGGAGGCGGGGCGCACGTGGCCTTGCTGCCCGCGCAGTGATGTCAGGCCCCACCGCGCCCGGGTCCCAGCACGTTCGTTCGCGGAGCGGAGAACAAAGTGTCCTGCGCATTCCTGCGCACTGACTCACAGCTGTCACGTAGCACGCCGCCGCACGCAGCTTTGCCCAAAATTGGTCGCAAGGTAAAGGGCGGGCCGAGCATGGCAGCAGTGTCGGCTGCTGCTCCCAGCCCAATGCTCAGCCACAGCCGCTTCGCCCTCAGCTCCTAGCCTGAGGATTTCGCAAAACAGGGATGAGAGGGAGAGGCAGTGGGGGCCGCCGCGGATCCCCACCAGGGTCAGAAAGGGTCAGGTGTTGGGCCACCGGGTGGGATACGAGGATGAGCAGGGTGCAGGTGACAGGCTGGGTGGTCAATCCAGGCCCTGGGGCCACGGCCTGTCTTTAAGCTTTCGTTTCCCCATCTGCCAAATGGGGATGTGCAGGGCACGGTTTTAAGGATTTGGTATGAGTTATCTCATGTAAATCTTACACCAACCCTCTAAGCAAGGTACTATTATTATCACATTTTACAGATCAGGAAACTAAGGCATAGACACTGATATTCTTGAGGTCACATACTAGTAAGCTGCAGAGCTAGGATTTGAACTGGGTTTTAAGGTTCGAGAATCTGCATGCATGTTTTACGCTAATGCGCGCAGTGCAGAGTCTAGTACAGTGTGTGTCCTCCCTGTCCCCTGCCCCTTGATAGCTGAGACCAAGTCCCTCACTGCATCTCATGAATCCTCCATTCATTCATCTGTGAAAGTGGGTGCCAGAGACCCACAGACCTAGCCCAGGTCCAACATGGAGCAGGCTTAGAATGCTTGCTGCACGGTGATACAGAGGGCACGGCCTTGTATCCCAAAAACTCTCTCTTCTGCTCCTGGCTGTGTGACCTTGAGCAGATTTTCCAGCCTCTCTGAACCTCACTCCCAGGCCCTGCCCTGCCCTGCTTGTTTCCCAGGCCTGTTTGGAGAATCAAACGAATGAAGCCAGAGAGAATGCTTGGCACGTGGGCACAGCTCCCCACACAGCTGTCATTATCACCAGGTCATTATTACAAGCCTGCCTTGTGCCTGAGGCCTGGGTTCCAAGGCTGGGTGGCAGGCGATGAACTCAGAAACAGCCGCAGCCCCTGGCTGACTCAGGCATCAGGAGAAATGGTTGCTTTATGGTCAGCCTGAGCCAGCCCAGCTCTTGCCCTCCTCTCCCCACCCCTAGAACTCACCCAAATCTGAGGCCACGGGCCTTCCAGGCCCATTCGGGGCTTCTTATCTGAAGAGATAAAGGCCCCCTCCCCTTGAATGGTGAATTCATTCAGCTGGCTGCTGTGTGACCTTGGCAACCCTCACCCTCTCTGGACCAACCTTGGGGAGTGCTGGGTGGGGGGCAGGCAGTGGCCTCACAAGGCTCTCAGGCGTGTCTTCCAGGCAGGCATGGTGGCGGGAGTGGAGGCTAGCCCACTGCCTCTGGGCCCCAGAGGAACGGGCCCTGCTCTCTTTCTCCCTGGTATCTGGCCCAGGATGGTGGTGTGAGCTCTCAGCAACCCTCTGACAACATCCTCCTGAAAGTCTGCAGTTATTATTTAACACATGGGGAAACTGAGACCTGGAGTTCAGAAGGTCCTCATCCAAAGCTACACTGCCAATAGCCAGTACACCGGGGTGTGGTCTGCAGCCAGGGTAGCCAGGGCCCATCTGCTGCAGCCTCCATTGTCTGGTGGGGGTCCTGGCTGGTGATGGCTGACTCCATTTCTCCCTAGCCCTCCCGGGACATCAGCCGTGTGCCAGTAACTGGACAAGCATCATCAGCGTATGAGGTCTTCACGTGAATCCACATAGGACAGAAGAGGAAGTCAAAATGAAGAGAGCTGGGATTGCTTGGCTGAGGTCACATAGCCTCAGAGGTAGAATGAGGTTCTGTTCCCTATACCCCTGCTCTGTGCACTACCCCGGCTGCTCCCCAATCTGCCATGGTTCCAGGGTTCCAGCAACACCAGGCCTCAGTGAACCTGCAGGAAGACCCTCTGGTCTCACAGACACCCCATGGCGATGGGTGGACAAAGAGGGGGTGTGCCCGACCTGCCGGAGTGGGCCCACCAGGCCCGCCCGGGCCCGAGGCTCCTTGCCAGGCTCAGATGAAAGCGTGAGGTCATTGGGCCATCCCAGCTCCCTGTCTGATCTCGCTACTGTGACTCAGTCCTGCCTTACCCAAACCTCCTCCTCCAGGGGACCCCAGCAATGGTCTGGCCCGGCCTGGGCTGCCCCCACTGTCTGCTCTCCCGTTCAGGGCCTCCCACCCTGAGTCACTGCTCACCTCACCAGCTGGCTCACTGCTCAGTGCAAAGCAGCCTACTCCTCTCCCCCAAGCTCCCGGGGTTCCTGCCGTTAAAGGCCCAGGAGCCATGCTGAGGAACGGGACTTCTGCCGCTGCCCTCAAACATGACCCCTAGGGCTTGCTTTTGGGGATTCTCTGGTCCTGATGGGAAAAATCTAGAATCGAAGTTGAGAGCACAGGCTAAGGGTTCAGATTGACCTTGGTTCAAATCCCAGCTCCTTCCTTCCTAAATGGGTGACCTCAGACAAGCTACTCCTGTTTCTCCATTGAAAATAAAAGAGGATAATAATGATAATAAGCTGCATCCTATGAGAATTCTACATGAGATCACATTTGCCAGGATAGTGCTTAAGAATGCAGTGCGTAAGGCAGGCAGATCTAGATTCAAACGGCTCTGTGTCCTTCTGCAAGTCCCTGTAACTTTCTGGGCCTCAGGCTCCTCATCTGTAAAATGGGAATAATACAGCAAGTGACCTCTTGCTGTGGTGATTAAAGGTGATAATATATGTAAAGGGTTTGTGCAGTGTCTGGCACCTACCTGGTACCAGATATGGGTAAACAGTAGCCAAGATTAATTCTTCAAGTGCCAGACACTAGTGAGCCCAGGATGGTTTCAATGAATGATGGAGGGAAATTGGGAGTAGAGGTTCTGGCTCTTCCTTCAATGAGGGAATAGCACCAGGAGACAGCTCCCCGGGCACTGAGGCCCCAGGGTACCCTCTGCAGGCTGGGCTCCAAACTTCCCTGCCTGAGTCCAGAGGCTCTCTGAAGAGGCCCTTCTGGGCTGTACTGACCTCCAGGTGACAGTCTCCAGGTCACCCACAGAGCCCCTCTTTTCACAGAGGACGAAGCTGATTCTCAGACAAGAGAAGCAGAGCCCAAGCCTGCAACCCCACGTCTCCCTCTTCCCAGCCTGGGAACTGCCTCCCTGGACCCAGGACACCCTCTAGGACACCCTCACCCCACCCTACTGTCAGAGACAGCACTCTGGAAGACACACAGAATTCATCTGCCCACTGGAGGCTCTTTGAAATCCTGCTGGAAACCCGATTTCCCAAACTCATTCCAAGCACAACAATGTCTGGTGTTTTCCCTGGGACATACAACGGGAAACCTTGAGCTGTGCTGCCAGCCCGTGAAGCCTCGCCTTTGTCTCAGCCCGTCTGTCCGACCCAGAGAGTGCAGGGACCCCGTGAGCCTGGGCTAGGGCCAGTGGGGAAAGAGTGGACCCATGAAAAAATTTCTCTGACCTCCCCATTTCCAGTTCAACAGGTATTTATTGAGCAGGTGCTCTGGACAAAGGGACAGAGGCTGGAAGAGGTCGCATATATGGAGAAGGACAAGGCAAGTAGAAATGGCACTGAACCCCGGGGTCAGACAGACCTAGGTTTGAATCCTGACCCGTCAAGGCCAAGCTCGCCAGCCTCTCAGAGCCTGAAGCCTCATCTGAAAATGGATGCACCGGCGCACCTTGCAGGGGTATGCTGTGAGAACTAAGTGAGAATGGGAATGTGTGCTCTGCAGTTAGGTGTAATCAATAACAATGGCTACCCCTGATGGAGCTCTGGTTCATTTGTTCCTTATCATAGTCCTGTTACCACGATTATGCCCATTTTACAAATGAAACTGGGGCTCGGAGAAGGGGGAGAGGAAACATGGGATGAGAGGGGGCTGTAAATGGGAACCTAGCTCAGTCTGATACCGGAGTCAGTGCCCTTGACCACTAGGCTCCCTCTGAGACATAAAATAAGACCTGGACAGAGGTGGCTATAAATGAGAACCAACTGAGTGTTCAAAAGAGGGTCCTCTCTTGTGTCTCAGATGGAGTTGGGAAGGCTTCCTGGGGGAGGTATCACTGGTGGTAGCCCCGGAAGGAATAAATCAAGTAGGAATGGAAGGAGCCTGGGAGGCAGCTTGCACAGAGACGTGGAGGCAGAGAGTCTGTAGTGCATCCAGGCAGTGGCAAGCCCTGTGGCCTGGTGGGCACCCAGATCAGCGTTGGTGGAATGAGGAAGGAAAGGTAGGTAGCTCAGAGTCAGACCCCAAGCAGCCCCGACCCCAGGGTGGACATTAGGGCTTAGTGAGGCCCTTTCCCCCGACACCAGGCTAGGTCCTGGCTGCAGACTTGCAGCTGAAGCCTGCTTCTCATAGGAAGGCAGCTTTGGCCCAAATCTCAATATACTTCTTGTCTGGTGTGGCACTGTATGGTGTGCCCCAGCAAAAGTGGTGGCCGCATGTCCTAGGAGGGACTGTGTGACCCAGAGCAGTGGAGGGACCACTCATAGGGGATCTGACCCATGATGTGCAACCCACCCCCAACCACTACCATCACCACACACATACACACATACACCACTCCTTCCCAGAGGTGTGCCCCACTAAGAGGCCCACCTGTCCCCTGCAGCCTGGGGTGAGGAAGGGAGGACAGGGACTGCCTGGGAGAGCCCTCCCGTGCCAGACAACAGGCCAGACCTTCTCTGGGCCCTGCCACAAAGCCTCTCAGCAGCTGTGAGGTGGGGCTTTTCTTCTTCGATGCTTTTGACAGATGTAGCCCCTGACATTCTGGAAGGTTAAACCAAGGTGTGCCCTTGGTCGCATGGCTAGAGAGCAATAGAACCAGCTGACCCCTGCCCTACACTACTTCTGGCCTGCCCAGCACTGGGCACTTGTCCATAGAAGGATAGGGGTGGGGGTGGGATTTGAGCTTGAGTCACCAGGCTTTGAAGCTGGAAGTTGGATCCGGCAAGCCTTAGAAATTCCACGGGTGGGCTGGCCCCTGACTCACCCCACACCCCAAGCCGGCTTCAGGCAGTGCTTCAGCTCCTGACCTCCCTCCTGCCTGCCAGAGCCCAGCTGTGCCCCTCCTGGGTCATTCGTGGCTCCGGATTCCCCGGAGCTGGGTGGGAAGGCCAAGGCCTTTAGGCCAGGAAGTATCCCAGGCACACGTCTGCTCAGGAGTGTCAGCCAGGGATCACTGGAGAACCGCGGGCTTGACCTGCCTGCTGGGCATCGAGTTGTCCTGGTGATCTAGGCACCAGGCACTTATTTTTAGCTGACACGTACTTCGAGAACGAAATACAGCACTTCTGCGCGGCCCAGCCCCCTGCTGGCTCACCCCTTCCCAGAGGGGAAAGGCGGCCTCCTGGTGGGGCGCTGGGCGCGCCTTGGAAAACACGGGTTCTAGGCAACAGAGTGGGTGTGCCTGAAAACCACCAGCTGCATGTCTTGGCTGGTGGTGGCGGTGGGATGGAGGAGAAGGCTAGGTTCTGCCCCCTAGTGCGGGGGCCCAGGCCGTCGAGAGAAAGGAGTCCAGGCAGTCTGGGTTTCCTGGATCCAGGCCTGGCAGCGCATCCTCTGGAAGGCTCTCCCTCCTCTCTGGACCTTGGGTCCCTCATCTATGTATAGGCCAAAGGTCCTTCTCTCTCTGGCTGCCTGTCTGATTATGTTTTTCCTTAAAAATTATCTTCACTCTTCCCCATTAGAGCAGTTTGAAGATGGTGTCAGGCAGGAAAAGAGATCTAGACCTCCATCATGAGAAGTGGTGTCTATGCAAAGGCAGCCTTTGTGGGTGAGACAGAGCCACCTCGTACTTTCCATTTCACTCCAGCGCCGGACATGGACCATGTGCCCAGGCCTGCGCTCGGCCTTGAGGTGAGGATTCCAGAGAAAACCACGCCTCGGTGCACTCCTTGTCAGTGGGGAGACGCAATTCTCCCCAGGAAATACCCAGATGTTTTCAGGACAAGTAGAACATGCCGTTCAAAGCCCTTCAAGCTTTGACTCTTCCGATCTCTCCAATCACACCTTTCCTGAAGGAAGACGGATGCATGAGAGGCTGGTTGTGCAGATGTATGGGCAGAAGGGTGAATAAAAGGTTAGATGATGAAAGGGAGGAGGGAGGGAAGAAGGAAGGAAGGAAGGAAGGAAGGAAGGAAGGAAGGAAGGAAGGAAGGAAGGGAGGGAGGGAGGGAGGGAGGGAGGGAGGGAGGAATGGATGTGGACATTGAACTGATGCACCCATCAGATGGATGATGGATAGATGAGTGGATCATTGGATATATATGATATGGGCTGTTGGTCCCATAGCAGTTCAGCATACAGGGAAACATTTTAGCCTCGCCCCTAGTTCAGTGTGTGACCCTGAAGAAGTCACTTCCTTTTCTGTAAAGTGAGAATTGTATCTGGAAAGACTTCATCTGCAAAGTGAGACTCACAAGCCCAGCCCACTCCCAGGTCTGTTGTGGACGTCAGTGAAAAGAGAATGGACTGTCTACCAGGGTTCCCCAAACTTTTTACACAGGGGGCCAGTTCACTGTCCCTCAGACCGTTGGAGGGCCGCCACATACAGTGCTCCTCTCACTGACCACCAATGAAAGAGGTGCCCCTTCCGGAAGTGCGGCAGGGGGCCGGCTAAATGGCCTCAGGGGGCCGTAGTTTGGGGACGCCTGGCTATACCTACCCAACAACTGGAACCAGGCCTCAGCCACTGGCCTTGTAGAGATGACTACATCCTGTTCTGCTGCGGGAATGAGCGTTCCCCCAGAGGCAGGTGGGAAGCCACCTCTGCTCCTCGGCTCCCCACTTTCCCAGCCTGCATAGAGCTCTCCACCTGGTCAAAACCAGGAAGGGACCCCTGGAGAATAGTGGCTGCAGGAGCACCCCCACACACCTGGGCTGGAGAGTTGAGGAAGCCCATGGGGCACTCAGGGCTCAGGGCCAAAGCTTTGGAGTTACACAGATCTGCTTTCTAACCTTGGCTTAGACATTGGGCAAGTTGTGAGCCTCAGTTTTCCTTATTCATAAAATAGGAACTAATTACAGTACCCACCCCTTCAGGTATGTTGTGGCAGTTAATAAAGGTAATGTATGTAAATCACTTAGCACTGCGTTTGGAATATATTAACTACTCAAGAAATGCATGTTTGCCCCACATTCCTAAAAGGCTAAGTGGGCGGTTGGGCCCCTTGCTCTTTGGCGGTAATGCGAACATTCTGAGCTCAGAGACCTCCATCCTGGATGCCAAGTCCCTGAGTTGGTGTTCTTGTTTCAGAAAGTCCAGCAGGACTCACACGGCTTCTGGACCAGGGTGCCTTGATGGAACAGTATCTGCTTTCGCTGGCATTCCAGCAGTTCCGTGGGCCTCGCTGACCCTGTTCTGACTACCCTTAGACTAATAACAAACAGGGCACATGAACTATTCCTCTGAAAGTACAATTTCTGTGGGAGATATAAGTCTTTCAGATGGGCCGAGGCGGGGGGAAGAGGACGACTCCTCAGGGGTGTTTTCTGAGGGGAGCTGTGAAGACCAGGGGGCTGGTCCCTCGGGGCCGAGGCTACCCATGCGGAGACCCAGTGTGGGGACAACGGTGTGGGCGGTGGCAGCCCTGCTGGCTCAGGGTGAGCTGTGGCCGATGGCAGGAGGCCCAGACCACCCACTAGAAAGAGGCCCTGGGGCTGAGTGGCCGCAGGCTCTAGTGGGGGCAACCTTGACCCACAACCTTGGGTACAAGTGATAATGGGAATGTCCAAACCCCCTCAATCCCTAAATCCCCAACCCAGGCTGGTCCCAGGGCCACACTCCCCAGCCCCCCATTCCCTGAGGCTCTAGACATCTCCCCCTAGCCAGCCCCATCCTCCCAGCTGCTCGCTCTACTAAGCCGCCTGCACAGTATGTACCTGCAAACGAGACACTGTGTCCCTTCCACTCGGGCTGCAAACAGAACTTCTTGAAACCTGGAGGGGCCAGGTGGCAAGGGGAGAGTGGCTGGTTTTCCATAGGTGAGAGAGCGGAGGGTCCCAAGCTGAGTCACTGTCATAGCGCAGTTTGTAGGGCTTCTGTCTGGGGAGCTCTACACCCTGGTCAGGGTGACTCTGAAAGCCAATGCTGGGAGTACCCCTCACCGATAGCGGGAAGACAGGATAGCTTTCCAGGGAAAGAAAGGGACTTGCCCACGGCCACAGGGCAGGCACAGCAGAGCCGGGACAAACGTGTGCTGATCCTGCTGCACCTGCCACCTGCCCAGCCCGCACCTGCCCTGTGCGACAACATCACCAGGACATTTAACCCTCACTCTTGTGCCTCTCCATCCCACCCAGTGTCCGTGGCTGCTGGACAGCTGCTCGGTGGGCCTGTATTTACTCTCGGTGCGGGTGTGGTAGAGAGAGCTTTGGGGCCCAGCAAGGTGGTCTAGCCTTGTCCCAGTGCCCTGGGCCTTCCTGGCAGCCCTTCCCAGATGGACCCAGAGTCTTGGGCTCAATGTGGTCCCCTGGGAGAGCCTCACTGCTGTGCAGGAAAGGGTGGGGCTGGATTAGTAGCCAAGAGAACATGCCTGCCTCTATCGTTATCTCGAAGACATTGCTCCTCCTCTTAAACCACAGTCATTCCGTCCAGAAAATGGGAGTGAGGGCTGGAGAGAACTTCCAGGCGGGCAGTTTCTAGCGCAGAGTCTCACCCAGAGATGCACCTCAACTGCCCTCTTCTGCCAGCCTGTCCTGCCTACACATCTCTCCCTCTTGGACTGAGCCGGTGCCAAGCAGAAGTGGAGCAAATTACTTTATGTGCAAAACTATCCCCTCCAAATCTTGACGGTGACCTTCAGGGCATCCCTGCCCCTCGACCTGCAGCCTTCACGAGCCCAGGCAGGTAGCAGGGCCAGGTAGAGTTGGGGAGTGCAGCAGGGCAGCTGGCCGGGGCAGTTGGCAGGGGCCAGTGCAATGGTGTGTGGGTGGAGGGGAGGGGTGGACATGGAGCCAGGCCAGCCAGGAGGGGCAGAGGTGAAGGTCAGGGCCCAGACTAAGAACCCTAGGAGGCTGGAGCTGGCTATTTTTAACTCAGCTTCACTTTCTCTAGCTGGAAACCAACTCTTGCCTGTGGCGTAGCTCGGTTCCCGTAATCCCTTCGCCCCTAAGACCTGGGCTCGCTCAGGTTCCTTGGGTCAGACCTCTCCATTTCACAGGAGCCCTGTTTGCCCGGCCCTGTTCGCCAGGCTGCGGGTAGGGAAGGGGGGAAACTGGAGTCGGCACAGCTCCCTGCGCAGATCCTGCCAGGCCAGCGGCCCCTGCCCTGTCGTCATCCTCCTTTCACACCAGAGGGATCCTGTCCATTTAATTCTTCTATTATGTTTCCCAGGCTCGGAGCCTCTGGTTCTCTATTGTCCTGAGCAGGCACTTTGCATTTGTGTAAAGATTAGACATGTTAGAACCTTCGCTCTCACTCCCGATGGTCTTTCTTTCTCTTTTCCTTTCTCAAGTCCAAGTTCTTTCTTTCTGGCTATGCTCTGCTTCCTTGTCCTCCCTCTCTCTCCCTACCTGTCTTTATCTGCCTCCCTGCTGGCTTCCCTCCCCACCCTGACCCCCTCCTCCTCCCCGCTGACCTGCTTTTGCTTCTTTCTTCTCTTCACGGTTCAGTGGTTTGAATTCTCCATCCTCCTCCTACCCCCACCCTAACCCTGCTTAATTCTGTATTTATATTCTCTTGGAGGCTAATAGAAATGACTGGGAGTATTGCTCACCTCATTCCAGGAATACTCTTCTAAATTCTTCGGGAGGCACCATGTGGGGGAAGGCGTGAGCATTAGGTGGGGAGTCACTGGTTTGCGGGAGAGACCGAGATCTGAGTTCCAGAGCTGGCTCTGCACTCACCAGCTGTGTGACCTTGGCCAGGCTCCATTTCCTCTGGGCAGTAGTGGAGCTGATAGCCAGATGATAGCAGCTGCCTCCTGGGGTTGTGATAGGAAATGAAAGTGTTCTGAGCACACAGTAGGTGCCCAGGGATGTTTGTTCCTGCTTCCACTGCAGCCTGACCCGGCCTGGGGGGAGGAAGATAACGCTGGCCAGTCTTTCCCTCCTTCCGTTCTGCTCCCCTCTACCAGGATTGCACGCGCGCGCGTGCACACACACACACACACACACCATGTGCACACCTCAGTGCTCTGGACACGCTCTAAAAAAGCAAGATTGACTATTTCTTTGAGATCAGTTATCCCCCCCCACCCCCTTTGTCTAAGGACAAAAGAGCTGCTGAAGATAGAAACTAAAAATCGAGTAGCCTGGGTCCCTGCAGACTTAATTGCCCCAGTTCAAAGCCAGGCATTTATTCATTCATTCCCCATTTCCTTCAGATTGCACTCACTCAGAGGACTCCTACTGTGTGCCAGGCAGGTTCCAGTCCCTGCCTTCTCTGGAGTTCTGGACCTCAATATTTTTTTAAAAATTTATTTATTGATTGATTGAGAGAGAGAGAGAGAGAGAGAGACAGAAACATCAATCTGTTTCCTGTATGTGCCCAGACCAGGGATTGAACCCACAACCTTTGCGCATCGGGACGACAGGACAATGTTCCAACCATCGGAGCTGAGGAGATAAGCTCCATGGCATGAGTCAGGCAGGCTCAGAGCCTGGGCTCAGAAATTTCCCAGATGAGAGAGTTTATCCTGTTGTGCGTGGAGATATAGTTCTTGAGAAGACACTGGAAGAGGTGGACCCTGAGGGCTGGGCAGGAAAACAGAGGGCACATGCCAGTTCCACGAACAGATCGGCTTGGCAGCAGCCTGTCCCCACTCCTGTCTCCAGCAAGGCCCAGCTTCTGAGGGGCAGGAGCAGCAATGCTAGCCCTCAGAGAGCACCCTTCACCACCTGGCCTTATTTGCAGAAAGTAGCCACTGGGGTGAGCCATACTATCCTGTCATGTCCAAGACAGGAGACCTTTCAAGGGGGACTTTGTGTGTGTGCCCACAGGGCATCTTTCTGGAAAAGACTTGGAACCTCTATCCTAGTCTCAATGGAGCGTGCAAGCCAACACATGAAGACTCCCCCATTTTGGCTTTATTTTACAAACAAAGGAAACTGAAGCCCAGGAGGACTATCTTTGGCCATGGCTACACAGCTGAAAAGGTTCTGGAAGAGACTGGAACTCCTGTCCCAAGGGAGGAGGGGAGAGGGGCACTTCTTGGATGAGGTAGAGATGAGGCAGCTCCAGGCTGATTCAGGGGTCAGGGGTAGGGTGTGTCCTTCACTGAGGAAGCCAGACCAGAGTGGGCTCTGACTTGCCCAAGGCCACACAGCCATAACCAGGACTTTCTCCTCCTACACCATAGACACCATAGAAGGGGCATCCTCAGCTTGGCTGGCAGTAGGCAGGACAGCAGGCTCCACTTTTTAAAAATTATTTAATTTGTTTATTGATTTTAGAGAGAGAGGGACGGAGGGAAGGAGAGAAGCATGGACCTGTTCCTGTATGTGCCCAGACTGGGGAATCAAACCCACAACCTTTGCATATCTGGTGGAGGCTCTAATCAACCGAGCAATCCAGCCAGGGCTCCTGGTCCCCTTTCCAACTCTTAGCTCTGGGCCAGACCTGGGGAGCTGCAAGGAGAGTTGGGGAGGAGCTCTGGGGCGCTTTAGGGGATGATTTGAGGAAGTCCCTAGAGACTGAGAGGAGTCCTTGGGGATTGCTGAGGAGTGTCGGCACTCAGGGAGGTGATCCAAGCTCAGAGGGAGGAGCTGGGCCTTCCCTTCCCTCTTTCACCCTCCCCTGTCCGCCCCACAGGGGAAGCTGGGGCGGGCTGGAAGCCCCAGGAGGAGGCGGTGTCCCTGGCTCTGGGCCCGCCGCCTGCCGGTGCAGCGAGGCGAGGCTGAACGGCAGGGGCGGGGAAGTGCCTGGTGGTTATAAGAAGCGGCCAGAGCACCGAGGCAATGAGCTATCGGCTGGGCTCGGCGGCAGGACACGGGCAGCAGGCACGCTCCCAGCTCCAGTCCAGCCCTGCGCTCCGCCGCCACTATGGTTGCTGTGCCCACTGCCTGGTGTTCCATCGCTCTGGCCCTGCTCGTGGCCCTGCACGAAGGTGAGCCATCCGGCCTCACCTGCTGCAGCAGCCCGGGGAACTATTCAGCGGTGTCTCCCCACAGGACCGCGGTGCCCCACGAGCCAGCTGGGGGCACATAGGGCGGGAGCCCAGCAGCAGCAGCAGGGTGCTCAACCAGTACAGAGGTGCTGGCTGCACAGGGCAGCCGCTGGCCCTTCCCACCTGGGCTGCCGAGGTTTCCCCGGGCTGGTCTAGAGCTCCCGAGCAGTGAGCGTGCCAACTTCCTCAATTATGCAAGAGGAGGAGCCTGGCAGGTCCCCCTATTCCAGCTGCACCAGGCGTCCTGACCCACCTCACCAACTCTCTCTTCCTCTTGTGCGTGCAGGCAAGAGCCAGGCCACTGCCACCCAGGAGCAGCCGGTGCCCTCGCCCCGTGCCCGAGGCTCCCACCTGCGTCCTCGGCGTTGCTCCTGCAGCTCCTGGCTCGACAAGGAGTGCGTCTACTTCTGCCACCTGGACATCATCTGGGTGAACACTCCTGGGTGAGCTACCGTGGGGATCCAGGCAGGGCAGCTAGGAGTGAGGGCAGCGGTGGGGGCTCCAGGCGTGCGGGGAATCTCGGCACAACCCAGCTTTCCCTGGGCCTCCAGGTGGGAGCGCTGCCTTAATGTCAACGGTTAGCAGTTACTGAGCAATACAGAGGGCGGTCTCGTGAGAGTTCTCACAACAGCCTCAAGAAAGTGTTGGCTCCATTTTTCAGATCAGGGTACTGAGGCTCAGAGAGGTTAGGTGCCTTCTGCAAGATCACACAGGAAGGAATAAAAAGTGGAAACTCCATCCTAGGTCCGGTGGATGCCACAGCTCACACCCACTCTGCCATGCTGGCTTCAGCATGATCTTCCAAGAATAATACAATTAATGACAGCACCCGTGTCTCGACTGTGCCAGGCCCTATGCCAAGCACGGCTTGTGCATGATCATCTCACAAGCCCCCCCATCCTCCCCTGAGGCAGTTACTGCTATTGTCCCCAAATGACAGACGAAAAATCTGCCCTTTGTCACCTGATGGAGCCAGGGTGGGAGCCTGTGCTGTCTGCTCTGTCTGCACCAGCACTGCCTCCAGGCCACTGCATACTTCAAGTTGAAGTTTCTGTGTGCGTTTGTTTTTTGTTGTTTTTTTTTTCCCCCTTTCCCAAATTGCAAAAGACAAGAGAAGCCCGGCACGTAAGCGTGTGTGGAGCTAATCCGCAACCAAACACTTGCTCAGGGTGGGAACCCTGCCAGTCCCTGCCTGCCGGGTCTACCTGGACTCATTACAACTCCAACCACACCAGCTAAAATTAGCTCTGCCACCCAAAGGTGTCGGTCCAACCAGCGACAGGCCCCTGCTCTGCCCTCAGCCCGCCCGGGCTAGGCTCGCCTGATTGCACACGCTACTGCGCGTACACATACATGTACGCATGCGCGCACATGCACACTTACCATTTTTAAGTCGAAGCTCTATAGATGTCACCCTTCTAGGCAAGTGGGGACCAGGGGGGTCAGCTTAGCTGTGAGCCTGTGTGTTTACGTCTGTGAGAAGGTATTTCCTCCCCATCCTCCAGGGCAAGCTGTGAACCTCCTTGAGAACAGGGGGACAGCCTGGTTCCATCTACTCAAGTTCCTGTCGGGAAGGGGTGGGGCTGGGGGACTCGCCCAGGGTGGGCTGGGCTGGGCTGGGCTGGGGGCAGAGGCTCAGAGGGAGGAAGGATCTTGGGTCTTGTCCCAGCCTACCTGGCACCTAGGTAGGAGCTTGTGATGGGACTTCTTGAGGTCAAGAGCTGGTCACCTTTTGCTCCTACCCTGTTGGCATTTGTGGCCATTGCAGTGTGCAGTGTGGACAGTCTCTGCTTGTCAATAGTAGTGATTTACCTAATCCTCTCCCTCTCCCTCTCTCCTCCTCTCTCTCTCTCTCCACCTTGTATCACTACCTTGCTGGCTGTCTGCCCACAGACAGACAGCTCCTTACGGCCTGGGAAACCCGCCAAGACGCCGGCGCCGCTCTCTGCCAGGGCGCTGTGAATGCTCCAGTGCCAGAGACCCTGCCTGTGCCACCTTCTGCCACCGAAGGCCCCAGTAAGTGGGCACCCAGCCCGCAGGGCCCAGGGTTGGCTGCCAGCCTGGACCTGCCCTGGACAGCAAGGTGTCTGGGAGACCAACAGAGAAACAAAGGAGCAAATGGAGGGAAGGGGAGCAGGGGCCCAGGGGCCCATAAGCTGCCCTGGATCCATGAACAGTGCCCATCCCGCAAGGACCCCCTCGGCCCCAAGTCCCTCCCACGGCCCAGCTCTGGGGGCTTCTGAGAGCACCATGGTTCACTCTTGGGCAGGAGGGATTCTCCCCAGGAAACAGCTGAGGCATCCCAGCCCAAAAGGAAGACAGGGCTTGTCTTGTCAGTCCACACAGCGAGTCAGAGGAGCGCTGGGCTTCAGCCTGGGTCTGTCTGACCAAGTCCATGGGGCTCTGACTTCAGACCTGAGGTCCAGAGGACATTGGAGCTTTCTCAGTGTGGAGTAACATCTGTAACTGGGAGGCCATAGCACCATTCCAGAGTCACCACAGAGTCACTGAGGGCCTTTGAAATTCTCTTAACTCCTTGGACCTCAGTTTTCCCATCTGTAAAAGGGTGGGAAACCCAGTTCTTTCCTTTCCCCACTTGGAGCATTTGGGGAAAGCAAAAACTGACCTCACCATCCCAGCTTCCATCCCATGATAGTTTACAAGAAAACTCCTCTTCTGAGACTTAAGCTTTTGAGTCTTCTGAGACTCAAGCTGTGGCCCCACCCTTGCCTCAGTTTCTGCAAAGGGTCACACTCAGCTGCAGGTGGCCGGATTCTGAGAAGGCCAGCCACCCAGCCTATTTCTGGAGCTAAGAACACATTCCCAATAGCACAGTTCTCCCCACTGGGAAAGGAAGGCCGCCAGGTGCACATGGGTGGAAATGGATCTGTTCCCGAGGGCAGGTGGGGGCAGCATGGGGTCTGGGCTGGGCAGGCAGCTAGGTGGTCTAGGGGCCCTGGGCAGCCCCTCATTTGGGCTCTAATGCTGTTCATTCAGGGCTGAAGCCATGGCAGTCCCAGGCATGAGGTCCCCTGCAGATGTGTTCCAGGCTGGCAAGACACAGACCACCGTGGGAGGGCTCCTCCAGCAGCTCAGGTACGGGCACCTCCATTGCCTGAGCGCCTCCTGCACACCCTGCACGTTTCCTCACCTCTCCTTTGTTCTCTGTCAGAGGCAGGACTGTGGCCCCATTGGGCAGTGAAGAGAACAGAGGCTCAGAGAGGTGAAGGGACTTTCCCAAGGTCACACAGCAGTCTGATATCTGATAGACTCCAGAACTGATGCTTTTAACCGCTACGCTCTTTGTTACCACTAGTTCTGGGAGTAGACTTTTTAGAGGGGTTGAAGGTTCTTGACTCTGGAAAGACCACTGGTGTTCATTCGGGCTGTGTCTCAATGGAGTATCTCCCTTACGCTGGGGTCCAGAGGCACCAACTCCCCAACTGGCTCCCTACCCCCCATCCCAGACTGGATCCCTCTGTGGTGGCCTCAGCATGGCTCAGCTCAAGGTCTAGCATACCAGGGGTGCCTATGAATGTTTGTCCAACCAAACTGACTTGAGAACAGAAACCCCACATCTGGCCATGCAGCAGAGAGGCTAAGGGACAGGGTCTGAGCCAGGACTGCCTGATTTGAACCCCAGCCCTGCCACAAACAAGCTTCGTGACCTTGGGCTTGTCACTTAACTTCTCTGTGCTTTAGGTTCCTATTCTGAAATGGGGACAACAATGCTACCCATCTCATGGGGTTGTTGTGGGGTCAGATGATTTGACATATGATGTAGGGCCTGGCCCCCTGAAACTCTGGAGGTGTTAGCCGTTCCTATCACTGTTCCCGATGGCTCCTCGGGGCCTACCGGTGCTAGAGCCCAGCTTGGCTCCTCAGGGGTTCTCATCTTTGTGCGGAGGATGGAACATAGGAGAAGAGGCCAGATGGTGAGACAGGAAGGACCCAGCATATACTTAAGAACTGTCTTAGAATAAAAAATAAAAAAAAACTCAAGGTAAGACTTTGCAAGTGCATGGCCTCTCAGAGTGGGCAGAGAGCTTGCTTAGCCAGCCTGTACTCGTCACAGCAGTTTAGGGCTGTATTTATCTTACAGACCCAGAAAGGGTCTCAGAGGGCTTGAAACACTTGCCCAAGTTCCCATAACTGGAACTGAAGGCAGCCTTCTAGCTGCCTAGCTACCATGCTTTGAGCCAGGACATAGCCATTCGGATGACACAAGTCCCCGCCAGAGTCTCAGCCAGGTTCAGAGGGCAATTAGGACTCATATTTGTCTGGGTTGGACCACCTTAAGCTAGGACTTGAAAAAAGGGACTTGCAGTAGGTGGAGTTTAGGTGAGAGGAAGGTGAACAGCCTGGAAGGAACAGCGTGAGCAAAGGTGTGAAAGCAGGAAGGCAGGTTCCTGGGGAAATCAACACTAGCCTGTTCTTGGCGGTCTGGTCACTCCGGCAGCATTTGATGTTGAACATCAGCTTTGTCCAAGGCCCTGTGGGCAAAGAAGCTTCTAGGCCTAGTCTGACCTATCACTGATGAGCAGATCTTATTTTCAGGGTCAGTGGGGCCACCTCCTGACCCAGGGCACCCATGATTAAGGGGAGCAGTCCCTATTACCTTCGCCTCTCACAGGGAACTCTTGGGCAGTCTCTCTTACCTGACATGCTCAATTGACCCTTCTTGATTCCAGGGCCATTTCTTCGGCTAAGATCCGCTTGGCTAGGCGACGGCGGGAGGCAGCGAGGGAGACCAGGACGGCACACTCCGGACGGAAGGAGAGATAGTGTTGGGAGCTGGGGAAGCTCTGGGAAGGAAGCCTGTTGGAGACGGGAGAAGAGGGGCATCCCAGGGCAGGGAGACTCCACCCGTTTCCTGGACCAGGAAACCCAAGCGCTGGCATCGGCACAAGCTCTGGCCTCCTCACCCTAGGGAGGGGCCTCCTCAAGGCGGCTCTGAGGCCTCACACTGCCGAGGACAGTCTTCAGCTCCAAGGCTGCAGTACAGCCGCCTGCCTGGCTCTGGTCCCACATCCCTGCTGAAAAGAACTGTGCGGGGAGAGCACTCACTTGGAGGCCGTGTTCTGAGAGGTGTCCGCTCTGTTGACTACAAACCAGGAGTGACACACAGTGATGGACTCTCACACCTAAGCCAGCCCTGAAGGCCTGACAGGTCTACCCACTGGCTGGTGTCCCGGACGCCTTCGTCTGTCCCCTCCAGCTCTCCTTCCCCAGAGTCCTTGTACCTTTACACTCCCTGGGACACTTCTGGTGAGAAAGGCCTGTTTCCTCCACCTGTCTGTATATAACTTATTTGCTCTAAGAACTTTGAGAATTTCAATTATTTATTGTTATGTATTTTTTTAAACTCTCAATTATTTGTCTACAAACTTGTGTTTTTAATAAACAGTAAAATGGTACTCTTCTGGTATTTAGTCTTGGCTAAGGCAGGGATGGGAGGCAACTCTTGGAAAGGAGCTGCTTGGAAATTCGGGAGACACAGGAGGGTGGAGGTAAGGGCCTGGGGCAGGTCGCCAGAGCCCTGAGTTTCATCCTCATGCCTTTGCTGGGCATCTGTGGCTGCTAGCCCACCCTCTCTGGGCTTCTGCCTGTCGTGTGCCTGGACAGCCATTTGTAGCTTTGACATTCAGGGATTCCAAGACCTACGTTCCCCTTAGACAGTAACCAATGGGCAGGCTTTTCCCAAGAGCAAGTTTGGAAGGAGCCAAGGCCCACTTCCCCTCCAGCTGCTCTGTGCCACCAGGGGCTGCTGGGAGGCCCAGAGCAAATCTACCCAGCAAGAGCTGTGGCCAGATGGATTCCAAGGCTGTGTGTGGTCTCATCGCCAGTGATGGGAGCTGTGATGGGGGCTGTGGTGGAGCCACAGCCTGGCCCTGGCCTTGGGTGGGGACCTGCTAGAGGTGGTTCAACACTCCTCTAACTAAAGAAGCTTAGGGCTCTAGGACTAGGCTGACCAATCCCACCAAGGCCTCAGAAGCAGCCCACCTGAGTCCAGGGACAGTCGACAACTAGGGCTATCCCTGCTCTCAACTGCCTGGACCCACAGCCTGCATGTCTACCAAATCCCCCTGCAAGCAGGCCGTTCCCTTTCCTAGAAGTGGCAGGTTGGGGCCTGAGCCAGCAATTGAAAAATAATCATTTACACATGCTCTAATCATTCTTTGTCCATGAAGCCACCCCTGACCTCCTAGTAGAAGAATAACGTGTTGGCACTTCCTGAACTCCTACTGTATACTGACACTTTACCCAGAGTAACTCCTTTCATCCCCACCACAGCACTATGGCATAGGTACTTCTATAATTCCTGCTTAATAAATGAGGAAACTGATGCGTAGAGAAGGCAATGGACTTGTCTAAGGTCACACACCACGTAAGTAGTGGCATCAGGATTGATCTCAGAGTCTATACTACATATGAATGTGTGCATTTAATAACTGCTTATTAATTGAATTTGTGGCTCACCACTGCATGTTACCTTGAACAAGTCCTTCCCTTTCTGAGCCTCAGTTTTTTATTTTGTTTTTTAATCTATAAAATTGGAAAGCAATAGTCCCCTACTTTGCAGGACTGGTGTGAACACTGAACAGATAAATTCTGGTGCTGGGCTCAGCCCTAGGCCTGATAAAAGGCAGAGGCTGCTGGTCAGGCCTGGGTGGCTATTGTTTAGTCCCTGGGACGGGCGCAGAGCTAGAGGACCCGAGGGGAGAGAGAGCGGGGCTGGCTGGGGTAGGGGCGGGTGGTCGGAGAAAGACTCCTAGACAAAGGCTACCCCCACAGTCTTGAAAGATGAGTAAGACTGAAATAAACAGAGAGGAAATGGGGAGGGAAGTCCAGGCAGAGGGAACAGGCAGGGTGAAGGCATGGCAGTGGGAGTGACAAAGGGTACCCCACAGAGGACCCCTGTGTCAGGAGCATGGTTGGGGCGCACAGCAGGAGTGAAGCCAGAGAGGCCTCGAGGACGTTCTGCTGTGGCTGTGGGAAACACGAAAGGACTGTGAGCACAGGGGAGCTGGTCAGAGCTGGGCTTTGGAAGTATGTCACCAGAGGGTTGCACAGGGCGGGAGTGACTAGGGGACCAGGAGGCAGGGAAACAAGCTCACGGCCAGCCCTTGGGGTTCACGGTGCGTCCTAGAGAGGGAGGGCTGGTGTCGCGGGCCAGCCCAGTCACTTCCTACCACAGCGCAGAGCCAGAGCACACCTCTCAAATCTCAGCCGAGCCCGACGCCAGGGATTCTTCACTGCCTGGCAGCCCAGCCGCCCATTCAAAATGACCCTGCCCCCCTCCCCTGGAAGCTAGAAATGACAGCCAGTGGCCAGGCAGGCAGCTGAGTGGGGCAATCCTAATCCCAGGGCGGCAGGTGCAATGGAAGCCTGGCAGAGGAATAACAAGGTCCTGGTGGAGGGTGTGGCAGAGGCCCAGGGAAGCAGGCATTCACTGTCCTTGGCACCAGCCCCGGTGGCCCTGGCCAGAGTTCAGAGATCAGCGACCCAAATGATTAAGTAACAGAGATGATTCAAGGGAGGAGAGCAGACTCAGGAAGCAGGTAAAGGCAAGGTGACTGCAGTTCCCTGGAAATGGGGACCCCTGCTGGGCCCTGCACCCTAGGGAGCCCCACTCTGGCCTTCCTTCGGTCATACCTCTCCCCAACAGGACGAGGAGTTTGCGGGGCTGAGGGGACATGTGAAGCCAAAGTTTGTGCGTGCTTCTAGACCACGTCGCAGGAAGCTGCAGCCTGGACCTGTGGGGAAGGTGCGTCGAGTTTAGAAGAAGCAGAAGAAAATGTGTGAGAAGCTGTTGCTAAATGGGATGGAACCCTGCAAAGAAAGGTGTCCACTGGGCCCTTGCCCTCCCTGCTGCCTCTGCCTCCAACCCCTCACTCAGGAAGAACCCCAAGGAACTAGCTTCTCTCTCTCTTTCTCTCTCTCTCTCTCTCTTTCTCTCTTTCTTTCTCTCTCTCTCTCTCTCATTAAAAACAAAGGCTAGGTTGATGGAATTTCATATCTGAAAGGTCATTTGCCTATCGGGACAATAAATCATTGGAATGTGACCATTCATTCATTCAACAATTATGAGTAATTATCTCTCTGGAGATTCTTGCATAAGACAGACACAGCCCCTGCCCTCACAGGTCAAGAGGAGAATCCTTCAAGAAAACACTGTTAAATATTTAGATTAAAATAATACCTAACATTTAGGGAGCACTCACTAAATGCCTTTTTTTTTTTAATGAGAGGAAGGGAGATAGAGAGACAGACTCTCACATGTACCCCAACCGGGATCCATCTGACTACCCCTGTCTGGGGCCAACCCTCGGACCAACCAAGCTATCCTCAGGTCCCAGAGCCATGCTCAAACCAATCGAGTCACTGGCTGTGGGAGGGGAAGAGAGGAAGAAGGGGGGCAGGTAGGGAGAGAGATGCAGATGGTTGCTTCTCCTGTGTGCCCTGACCAGGAATTGAACGTGAGACCTCCATATGCCGGGCCACGCTCTATCCACTGAGCCACAGGCCAGGGCCACTAAACGCTTTCTGCATGTGGATTTTTGGTTTCTCACTGCAACTTTATGCAGCAGGTTCAATCATTATTGTTCCCATTTTAGAGAAGAGATAATAAAGGGTTAACACAGCCAGTATGTGGCTGAGGTGGGGTCTAAACTTTTAAGCTGTTCTGTCTCTCTGATAGGGTACAACCACCCTCTGATAGAGCTTCTGGGGTGTAGGAGCCCAGGGTGGCTTCCTGAAGGAGGTGACATCTAGTCCAAGCTTGAGGGAGTCAAGAGAAGTAGGAAGGTGAACACGTATTCCAGGCAAAGGGAACAGCCCAGGTGAAGGTTTTGTGGGGAAGGGAGCTATTCTCTGCCCCTTTCAGGGAATAAAAGAAGGAGAGGGCAGTGCCCTCCTGAGCACCAGGTCAAGCCTGAGCACTGGTGTGGGGGGAGGGGCTGCAGGCAGGGAGATCCACAGCAGCTGTCACCCCCAGCTCAGCCTCAGACAATGTCTTCCAGGGGAATATTACCCGGTACCCTCCATCAATGCTTCGTGTCTCTGAATCAAACCACACTTGCTTCCCTCAGGGGTCCCACCGGCTGGCAGGAAAGACAGACAAGGGTGAAATAAAGGAACAGGAGGTGGAATATGTTATGGGCTGCCTTTCCAGTTGGTGGGGGCGGGAGGGGGGAGGGTTTGCACACGTTAGATGGGGGAAAGGGCATCACAGCTGGGGGAAGAGTGTGAGGCATGTCTAGCTCTAGAGTACGTAAGAATCGGAGAGAGAAAGCTGGTCTGATGGGCAGGGACCAGGCTGGGAACTGCATCTGATGCCAAGAATTTGAACTTGAGTGATGGGGAGCCAGCGAAGGTGGTTAGCAGGGGAGAGCCAGGACAGGAGCTGGCCTCGGGCTGCTGGCTCATCACTGTCCCCTCCGCAGCCAGCCAGCGCTCCCAGCTCGGGAGGGCCCTCCCAGCCACTCAAGAGAGAGCAGAGTGTGGGCCTCACCTCGCCTGCCAGGGACCTGAGCCAAGAGCCCTCAGCAGCTCGGAAGGGGGCCGTGTACAGGCCCGCCAGGAGCCCTGGAAGAGGAATGTGGCCTAATTAATTCTCCGAAGCTCAAGGGCCTCGCCTTGTGGGAGCAGCTGCCAGGACAGGCCTGCCAGGATGCCACCGGCCCAGCCTGTCCATCACTCAGTGCTGAAGAAAGAGAGGGGGACAGCAGGCGGGAGCTGGGGGGCAGGGGCGCAGGGGCTCAGGGGCTCAGGGCTAGCCCTGCCTCCAGGCATGCACGTGTCCTCTGGTCCCTCCACAGCTGATGATACAATAACAGGAATAGTAATAGCCAGGGGCCTTGAGGGCTTATTGTGTGCCAGGCTCTGCTAAAAGCATGCTATATTCACTTCTCACCTAACAGTTAGTTACAAGGGCCACCGAGATGGGAACTGTTCAATCCCCATTTTGCTGACGAGGAAACTGAGGCTCAGAGAGGTGAACTTCTCTGCCCAGGCACGTGCAATCAGAAAACACAGACAAGGAAGCTGAGATCTGGACCCAGAGCATGTTGTCATAACCACCGTGCTGAACTGGCTCAGCAGGGGAAATGGAAGGTTCCCAAGAACAGCAGGCTAAAACAGGGGCTCAGGATCCTGAATGGAATCAAGACCTGGAGGGAGAGAGGCCACACCCCTCGGCTCTGCCTGAATTGCCCCTTCCCAAGGTTTCCCAGGGGGCTCTTCCCCCCCTGGCCCCCAGGTCACCCGCAGGGACTAGCGGCTCACTACTCCAGGCAGACGGAGCTAGCTGAAGTGATTCTGCTCCCAGGGGTCTCCACCCGCTTGGTCCTGGTTCTGTTCCCAAGTCATGGTCACAGCACCGCCAGCTGGGCGGCACACGCTCAGAGACTCCTCCAGACCCTGTTCCCCGCCGCAGGTGGACATGAAGGACAGGGAAGATCAGAGTGCTGCAGGGACTGGCTGGACCAGGGTCCTACAGCGAGGAGACGGCAGAGCCAGGACAAGGACCCAGACTGGCCTGAAGCCGAGACTCTGCCCTTCCCTGATGTGGGCTGAGCACCCACGTCACGTTCCCTCTCTGGGTCTCAGTTTCCTCATTCTCTGTGACAAGATGAGAGGACCAACTCTCATTCATTAATAAAAACCCGTACTGGTGGTACTTCATGTGTCAGTCACCATCCTAACTATTGCATTTAATTTTTTAAAATTTCCCAAAACAAGATTTTGTTCATGGCTACATAATGTATCACCATAAGACTATATATCATAATGCATTTGAGGTAAGAAATGTATATTTAAATTTCTTCAATTTCCCACCAATAAAATAACACTATGTGCTACGTTTAATATTAATATGCATAAATTTTATATTCATCCCTAATTATTTTTGCTACATATTTTTTAATTTTATTTATTTATTTATTTATTTATTTATTTTTTTACAGAGGCAGAGATAGACAGGGACAGACAGGAACGGAGAGAGATGAGAAGCATCAATCATCAGTTTCTCGTTGCGCGTTGCGACTTCTTAGTTGTTCATTGATTGCTTTCTCACATGTGCCTTGACCGCGGGCCTTCAGCAGACCGAGTAACCCCCTGCTGGAGCCAGCGACCTTGGGTCCAAGCTGGTGAGCTCTTTGCTCAAGCCATATGAGCCCGCGCTCAAGCTGGCCACCTCGGGGTCTCGAACCTGGGTCCTTCTGCATCCCAGTCCGACGCTCTATCCACTGCGCCACCACCTGGTCAGGCACTACATATTTTTTATTGAGACATATTCACATACCATAAAATTCACTCTTTCAAAGTATAAAATTTAGTGGCTTTTTAGTATATTCACAAAGTTATACAACCATTACCAATATCTCATGGCAGAACATTTTCACCACCCACCCCATAGCAGTCACCCCTCATATCCCGTATGCCCCAGCCATCGGAAACTTCTAATCTACTTTCTATCTCTATGGATTTGCCTATTCTGGACATTTCCTGTAAATGGAATCATATAAGAAAGGGGTCTCAAACTCGCGGTCTCAAACAATTTTGTGCGGCCCGCAGGCTAATCCACGAAGTTCAAAATATTTTGGATAAAATTAAGTAAGCCTAGGGGCCTACTTGTATTTTTCATTTCTCTAGCATCCTAGCTAGATATTAGCTTAGTTAACAGCAGTTGTGATGCGAACTACAGTTTCTGGTCATTTTGTGACACTGAGTAAACTGCATGTACGATTGTGCTTGTTGTACTGATTTTTTTTTGTTTTCAACTGCAGTGAGAAAAGTGTTGCGTAACAGTTGCCTTTTGTAGACCTAGTGCGGCCCGCCGAGCGGCTGTGATCTTGCTCTGCGGCCCACATGCTGAGTTGAGTTTGAGACCCCTGATATAAGATGTGATCTCTCGTGTCTGTCCTCTTTCATTTAACATAACATTTTCCGGGTTCATCCACACTGCAACCCGAGTCAGGACTTCGTTCCTGTTCGTGGCTGCATACTATTCCACTGGAGGGGTAGACCACATTTTCTTTATCTGTTCCTCCACTGATGGATATTTGAGTTATTTCCACTTTTTGGCCTAAGCACTTTATTTCAGCCTTCAACGGCCCTACCAGGAAATGATTTTATGTCATCATATAGACAAAGAGATTGAGGTCAGAGAGGTTAAAGAACCCTTCCCAGGTCACTTAGCTTGAGCGTGACAATGGGGGTCTTTGCCTGAGGGGGTCTAACTCCAGAGATGATATCTTTAGCCATTGGGCCATACTGCCTCCTTGGTCAGAGTAAGATAGTATGCAGGTCTGTATCCACAGAGGTGGCATCAATTGGCCACTTAGCAAAAAGTGGCATTTCTCAGCTGCATTTCTGAAAGGGACAGAGCCAAGGTCTATCAAGCAGGACCCCAGGGTAGGACAGGGTGTCAGGACAGGCAGGGATAAAGACCTGCTCTCTCAGCACACAGGTGATTCTTCCAGAAGGAGGGGCACCTCTCCCCACCTGGGCAGGCCTGCTCCCTCTGCCGAGCACTAGCGGCCGACAACCCAGAGCCCATCTCTCCACCCCTCCCCACCTAGGAAGTTACAGCTCCTCTCCTGGCCCCAATGTCCTGCCACTGGGTGGCAGAGGAAGGATTATTGGGTGGGATCAAGGTCAGAGGTATAGCTGCAGTCAAAGCCACTTATGGCTTTGGGTGGGTCTCTGCCTCTTCAGGGCCTCCATCTAATGAAGCAAGAAATCTTAATGCATTATTAAAAAGTCTTTTTTTTTTTTTTTTTTTTTTTGGCCCTACCTGAGGAGTTCAGTTGGTTAGAGCATCGCCCCGACATGGCAAGGTTGTAGGTTTGATCCCTGGTCAGAGCACATAAAAGAATCAACCAATGAATGCATGAATAGGTGGAACAACAAACTGATGTCTCTCTCCCCTTTCCTCTCTCCCTAAAAATCATTTCTAAGAAATCTTATTTTTTTTTTTTTTTTTTTTTTAAATTTTTATTTATTCATTTTAGAGAGGAGAGACAGAGAGGAGACAGAGACAGGGGGAGGAGCTGGAAGCATCAACTCCCATATGTGCCTTGACCAGGCAAGCCCAGGGTTTCGAACCGGCGACCTCAGCATTTCCAGGTTGACGTTTTATCCACTGCGCCACCACAGGTCAGGCAGAAATCTTATTTTTTTAAATTACAAAGTAAGACAATAAACACACAAAAGCTCATGGCTCAGAAACAAACAAAATACCTGACCTGTGGTAGTGCAGTGGACAAAGTGTCAACCTGGAATGCTGAGGTCACCAGTTTGAAACCCCGGGCTTGCCCAGTCAGGGCACATATGAGAAACAACTATGAGTTGATGCTTCCCACTCCTCCCCCATCCCCTGCCTTTCTCTCTCTCTCTCTCCTCTCTCTAAAATCAATAAATAAAATCCAAAAAAAATTTAAAAACTAACAAACAAAAAATGAAAGTATAAGAAGCATCTAGAATAAAAATTGTCTTCTTCCTGCTTCCCACTCCATAAAAAGAGTGAGTTATGTCATCTTTTTCAATGATTTCAGATATAAGTTTTGTATCTAATTTTTTTAAGAGGTGTTGAAAATAATACATGAAGACAACAGCCTCCCTATTCTGCAACCTACTTTCCTCACGTCGTAGGCAGCTTTCCCGGCCGGTCCACATGGACCCCTCCCAGCCTTCATTTTAACAGCTCCACAGTGGTCCCTCGCATGGACAGTCCCTTATTTACTGAACCATCCACCTGCTGCTGCCTTTAAGGTGTCCTCCATCTATTGCTTTCAGAAACACACAGCAGTAAACACCTTATTTATATATCTTTGTCCACAAAGAACAGATTTTTAGATGTGAAATTGCTGGGTCAAAGGACATGCACAGTTGAAATATTCTGCCAAGAATGAGGTTCCAGTTTGCACTTCTGCCCCCACTGGGTGTAAGTGCCCTCTCCCCACATCCCCTCCAGCTCTGGCTGCTCAGATGGGGAAACCATTTTTTCATAAGGAGACTGATGTGCATAAGAGCCACACCCGATGCTGCCTGGGCCGCTGAGGGCGCAGGCCTGGAGGCTCCAGTGCCCCCTCCGCAGCTGGAACAGAGGATGCCTCCGGGGTCCTCCAGTGCTGGGATCTAGGAACCTGTTGGTCTCTAGGCCTGCCTCTCTGTGGCTGGCACTAGCCCCAGCCTCTCAGTTGGCCCCTCAGGAAACTTGGGGATGGAGGAGGGGCTGGCCAAGTCTCATCCTCAGCTGACCTCCTCCTCCCTAAATAAATGTGCCTTTGAGTGGGGCCCTTCAGGGGACAGCATAATCATTGGAAAGCATGTGGGAGGGAAGACTTTCAGCACCTGAACCAGCAGGTGTTTTGAATATGGGGAGCCTCAGGCATCCTGTTCCCTCTCAGCCTGTGATCCTTCTGGATCTTACCTCTGCCCGGGCTCTGCTGTGTAGACCCAGGCAGGCTGTTATCCCTTCGGGGCTCAGGCTTCCAGCTAGAAGGCTGGGGAGATCCCTCCCAGGGAGCAGGTGCAGAATTTGTCCCACTTGCCACATGCATTAAGGTGGAAGCAGGGCTCCTCCTGGAAGGTAGCAGGCTGGGGGCAGGGCGGAGACAGGGAAGGCAGAGAGGGGAGCCAGCCTTGCCCCTCAGGGCCAGGAACCTGAGGCTCCCTCCCTACGATGTTGATGCAGTGTGGTAGCTTAGTGCACCAGAGTCCCACCCGGCTCACATGGGACTGTGCAGGAGCACATGCACACACACAAGGCACCCCTGTGTATAAGAACATGTCCTTCTATGTGCAACAGGAGAGATTTCTGCACTTCTACAGGCATTTGGGTTTGTGTCTCTTGTGACAGGTTTTCACGCACAATCCACACGTGTTCATATTCCTGTGCATGTCGACATGTGCAAGCATGTGTGACTGTGAGTGCCCCTGAGTGTGTAAGTCTTTGCCTGGTGTGGCTCCATAGATGTGTGCGTGCCTGTGGGATGTGCATACAAGTCCATGATTAGGGGGTGTGGGTGCATGAGTGACGTGAACATACACACAGGCATGTGGGCTTATGTCTGAGTATGTGTAAGAATGCATGCATAAAGTTATTAAAAGTGTAGATTGAGTGTGTGCATTGGTATGCATGTACACACATGTGGATCTGGAGGTGTTTCAGTGTGGGGAGGCAGAGCTATGAATGGCAATATTGTTCTGTGACTGCAGATGTGAATACACACAATTGTGCGTTTGCACCCCGATGCACCACCTTGAGGTCTGTGAATACCGACATTCCCTCGGAGGCCGATCCCCACCATACCTGCATTTCTGTCCCTTCCTCACACTTAGGAACAGAGGGACATTGCCAGGGACATTGTCATAGTATAATATAACCTGTGAAAGTCTGGCTTTATTTACAGGCAGAATAATCACTCTAATAATTAATTAGTCATTATAAATCTTATTGATTTTAAGAACAAGCACATCATAGATGCAATATTGATACAGAATTTGAACAAAAAGCACAGAAGTGGAGGATTTTCAACCCCCAGCCTGCAGGGACCACCCGGGGTCCGGGATGGCAGTTCTGGCTGCCTGCATGCAAGGGTCAGAAAGGGAGGGTGAGGGAGGAGCCAGGCAGAGAATCCTTGCCTCAGTTTCCAGGGCTGCCCACCCCTGAGCTCCACACCCAGGGAAATTATTGTCCTGAGCCCAGGGGCCCCCCAACTCTGGCTCCAATAGGGTTGGGGGAGTGGGGCTCTGGCCATCCCCTGCCCTGACAGCAACTGGACAAGACACATCCTCATTCAGTGTCCATTTCCTCATCTGTGGCTCAGAGATATTCACACTTAACCTGGAAGCTCAGAACACAAGCTCGGACCTCTTCCTCTCTCTGCTCGCCTCGGTCCTGCCCCCGGCACAATGTCTGTGTTCCCACCCACTCCACTGGGCTCCGCTGGCTCCTCCCTCTGCCTGCACTGCCTTCTTGCCTCAGGCCAGACCCACAGACTTCAGCCCACCTGTCAAAACCCATGCCCGTGTCACCACCCAGCCACATATTTGTCTGTCTTCCTGACTAGACTGTGAACTCCCAGGGCAAGGACATTCCTGGGTTCCCAGAGGCTACCCTGACCTGGCACAGCTTAGATATCACTCACTATTGGATTTTAGAAATTGCAGATAACGAGGGAAGGAGTGGGGAGGGCTCTGGGAGCAGCAATGTGTGGCGCACACAGCAGGCTGCCGGCTTCCCCCAGCCAGGTGAGTCAGCTGCCCCTTGCACTGGAAGAAAGGGAAACCACTATTTGTCAATCTCCACTGAAACCAGAACCACCCGCCCGGCCATTTGCTCATCTTATCGCATTTGGTCCTCACCACGCACGGCGGAGGTAAGCAATATTTCTATTTTTATTTTATTGATGCCCAAACTGACCCTCAGAGAAGATGAGTCAGCACCAGAGCTGGTACTTAAGCCCTCCCGCTTCCAGAACCTTCTTCAGGCTCTCTCTTCTAGGTTCCTTCTCTCCTTCGTGAGCCCTGCCCACATTCCCAGGCACTAGCAGGTGTCTGGGACTCTGCTCTGCGGCTGCCTTGGTGCCCTCGGGAGCAGCCCTGGATCGTGAAGAGCAGGGTTGGTGGTGCTTCTGCACCATCTCCCAGGGCCCCGTTGCCCACCTGCTGCTCATTAACTTGTCTGCACAGACTCCCTCCCTGCCTCACTTCCCGTATCCTTTATGACTTCCTGGAATCTCCTCGCAAAGAAACTCCATGCCCTCAAATCCTGGTTCAGGACTGTTTCTAAGGGCTCTAACTTTAGACACGGGCAGCCGCTGTGGGGCTGTGAATGCCTGGGCAGCCAAGAGAGCCTGCCCCAAAGGGGCCTCTATCTCAGAGGCCATACTACCTGCGCAGGGTCGGAAGCAGTCAGTTCAGCAGAGGTTGGGCGATCGCCAGGGCTGTGTGCGCTGTAGGGAGAGAGGGAGTGGGTGTGAGCGCAGCAGGGCTTATCTCGGGGCCCAAGACCTCACCCACGCTTCCCTCCCTTCCGCAGAAGTATGCCTCAGACAACTCTGCCCCCTCAGGCCGCAGGGCAGACCCCCACTGAAAACGCCGGGGCTCCCGCTGGCCCTCTGCTGCTCAGCCCCTCTAGCCCGGGTCCATCCTGGCTGAGCAGGGAGGCTGCCTGGGGTAAGTAAGGCCCCAGAGATGAGTCTGAGCAGCTCAGTGTCCTTCCCTGGGCCTCAGTTTTCTACTCATCAAAGTACAGGGATTGGGTGGGACTGAGGGAGGGGAGTAAGGGACGTCAGCACCCCTTTGAGGGATCTTTTTTTGTGTTGTATTTTTTTTTTTTTAATTTTTCTGAAGCTGGAAACAGGGAGAGACAGTCAGACAGACTCCCGCATGCGCCCGACCGGGATCCACCCGGCATGCCCACCAGGGGGCGATGCTCTGCCCACCAGGGGCGACGCTCTGCCCACCAGGGGGCGATGCTCTGCCCATCCTGGGCGTCGCCATGTTACTACCAGAGCTACTCTAGCACCTGAGGCAGAGGCCACAGAGCCATCCCCAGCACCCGGGCCATCTTTGCTCCAATGGAGCCTTGGCTGCGGGAGGGGAAGAGAGAGACAGAGAGGAAAGCGCGGCGGAGGGGTGGAGAAGCAAATGGGCGCTTCTCCTGTGTGCCCTGGCCGGGAATCAAACCCGGGTCCTTCGCACGCTAGGCCGACGCTCTACCGCTGAGCCAACCGGCCAGGGTTGAGGGCTCTTTTTCTGCCAGGAGATTTATCATTTGTGTATGAAACTTTGGATGTGGCATATCTTGCCCCACATCGGCACACTTTATTACTTACCCCACAGGAATAAAGTTCTAATGAGGGAAATCCAAGCATTGGAAGAGACATCGTTTGACTTTGGGGGTTGGCCTTTCTTACACCTCTCTGTTCACACCATGTCTACCTCCAGCGAGGCAGCTTCATGAGGTGGGAAAAGCACAGGCTTCAGAACCAGACAGGCCTGGGCTCAAACCCTCCGAGACGCCTCTTAACCTCTCCGAGCCTCAGCTTTCTTGGCTGTAAACTGAGCTGACAATGCCCACTGGCCCCAGAGAAGCATCTCCAATCCTCACCAATCCTCACTCTGGGGAGGAAGCAGCTCCGATCCCCAGGTGACAGAAGAGGCGACGGAAGCCCAGAGAAGAGCAGGCAGGTGCTAAGGGGGCCAGTCCCCGCTCAGGCGGGCACAGTGGTCCAGGGCCTTCCTGACTTTGCCCCCACCTGCCCAAGCGACCTTAGTCCTGGGCTGTGCCCTGTCCCTGCCAGCCGTGCCCTGCTTGGCCTTGCCCTGACCCGAGACTTACCCACTGCCCTACTCCTGCACCTGGCCCCGTGGGGCAGCTGGGGCTGGACCTGCATGCAGCCCCTCCCCTGGGATACCTTTGGCCTCAGGAATGCTTGAATCTGGGCCAGGAGGTCAAAGGGCCCACAATCTGATTCTACTTCCTCAGGAAGCTCTTCGAGCCTCATGACACCTGGGACAGGCAGGCATGTCCCATCCACAGAGGGAAACTGAGGCCCACGGACTTCAACCAGGAGGGGACACCAGAGGCCTTCTTGGTTATCCTAAGTGGGGATTGGAATAGCGACAGATGAAAAATAAAATTGAAACAATCCATGGGTCAGGTTTATGCCCCAGAGAAATGCCTGGACATGTTTGCCAAGAGATGTGTACTAGAATGTTCATAACAGCACTATTTATGATAGTCCCAAACTGGAAACTACCCGAACCGTCAGCAATGGTAGAATGAGTAAATTGTGCTACAACTACACAAAACAATATGAATGATCTCACAAACAAAACATGGAAAACAAAAGAGTACCTCCCGTAATAGTCCATTTCTCTACAGTGTTGACAGTGCTGAAAGTCAACCAGGTGGTTTCCCTTGGTGGGGGCGGGGGCAGTGGCTGAAAGGGGACAGAAGAGGGCTTCTGGGGTCATGGTCATGTTCCATCTCTTGATCTAGCTGTAGGCTGCATGAGTGTTCTTCTCAGCTTGTGAAAATTCATCAAGTTTTATATTTAGGATTTGCACACTTTCCTGTATGAATATTACGCTTTTGAACTTTATGTAAGTTAAACCTTAGGGTATGCACGCTTTTGTATCCGGCCTCTTTTCTGCAGCATTGTGCTTTTGACATTCATCCACATCATTTCATGTAACAGATTTTGTTCTTTTTATTACTGTATAGTAGTCCATTGCATGAATATACCACAATTTGTTTATCTATTTTATTGTTGATGAAAGTTAGTCTGTTTCCAATTTGGAAGCTATTACAAATAGTGCTGCTTTAAAATTTTTGCACATGACCTTTCCTGAACTGTGTGTATGTATTTCTGCTGGGTGTATACCTAAGGGTGGGGTTGTTTGGTCACACGCTATACACATCTTCAGCTTTATTACATACTGACAAACAACAGCTTTGTATAATACAATGGCATGCCAGTATTGTAGCCAATGAGGTTTATCTGAGGTGTGATTATTGCTCATAGACACTGACCAACAGTTTCCAAAATGGTTTACCATTTCCCACTTCCTTCAGCTGTACGCGACAGCTTCACACCTTCAGCAGCTCTAGTGTGGTCAAACTTTTCCTTTCAGCGGTTCCAGTGGGTGAGAAATGGTACTGCATTGCAGCTTCAGTCTGCATTTCCCTGGTGCCCGATGGAGCTGACCACCTGTCTTGGTTTGGATTCCCATGAAGCAGACCCTGAGACAAGGATTTGAGAGCAAGTAGTTTAGTTAACAAGTGTATTAATTAATTAGTCAGCTCAGGCTGCCATAATAACACACTACAGACTGGGTGGTTGAAACAGCTGACATTTACAGTATTTTCTCAGAGTTCTAGAGGCCAGAAGTCCAAGATCAAAGTGCCATGAGGGTTTGTTTCTGGCGAGACTTCTCTTCCTGGCTTGTAAGGGTTGCCTTGTGTTCTCACGTGACCTCTTCCCTTTGCGGGCATGAAGAGAGAGATCTCTGGTGTCTTTTCTTCCTATGAGGACACCAATTTTATCACATTAGGGCCCCACCCTTATGACTCTATTTAATCTCAATTACCTCCCTAAAGGCTTTCCTTCCAAGTACAGTCAGAGTTTCAATTTACAGATCTAGGGGAACACAATTTAGTCCATAAGAGCAGGTGATCCTGGGATAACTCATGAGGAGTGGGGAAGTAAGAGGGGGTGGAGGAGGGCCCCGAAGTGTGTGTTAACAAGCAAGTTACCACCTTGGGCATCTGGAGTTTCATCCCACAGGGAGACTCTGGAGAAACTGTAAACCACAACCCACCAAGTTATCCCACCCAAGGGAGCAAAGGAGCTGGAGTTTGCCGTACCAACTCCTGTCAGGCATTGGTTGAGAGCTCCTTTGGGGTGGGGTTGGGGATCACCCCCTCATCACTGTGGCAGCACCACCTGCCCAGGCTCCAGAGAAACCCGGGGGCCGTGTCTGCGCGGTGGGCGCTGGCCTCGGAGGGAGCACACACCTCAGCGTCTCCACTTGCTAGTAAATGGTCGGAGTCTCACTTTTCTGGAGCAGCTAGTCTGCTGCAGCTGGATTTTGAAGGATGAGAATTGACTGACCAAGGCCATACTAACCAGAACGTGCCTGGTCTCATCTAATCTCGGAGAACTGACTGACCGGGCAGGGGTGCAGCAGGGAGGGATGTGAGACTGAGGTAGGGGCCAGCAAAGACCAGACCACAATGATCAGTTGGGAAGCTCAGCCCTTGAAGGCTCAAAAAAGGGCCGGTACTCCCATCTCTATTTCTATCTTCTCAGAAACTCAGGCTGGGCATGTCCTTAAGACTGTCTCAGAATGTTATCCCCCCCCCCAGTCCTCTGGCTGTCCCCAATCCAATTCCCCACAGCAAACACCCCCAAATCCAAGAACACCTCCCACAGCCAGGAGACACATATCACTCCCATCAGACAGACTGCAAGCCAGGCCTGGGTCCTGGCCAGACAGCAAGGACAAAGAGCCAGTATTTCCAGGCCAGCAGAGGCCCAGCCATAGCTTGAGAATCAGGAGAACTATAGGTGGACCCCAAGGCCAGCCCTGAACAAAAAACCTTGAGCCGAGGGTGTCCTAAAATGCTCAGTATTTCGCCTCGTGCCATCTGAATTCAGACTGTGCTACTCTTTTGAGAACTTGTCACTGGTCAGAAAGTCTATGTTTGTTTGCACTGTCTGTGGAGCCCACACAAGGTCAGGGAAAGGCTGGGCCAGTGGTGTAGGCTTAGCTAGGCAACCCTCACATTGCCTTGGCCTGAGGGGATGGGGTCGCGGGAACCTAAGACAGGGCTGAGCAGGGTACAACTGCGCTGCCTACCTGTCGGTTTGGGGTATAGCCATATCCGACTCTGTATCTAAACAGCAAACAGCTTCTCTATAGACCAGGGGTCCCCAAACTTTTTACACAGGGGGCCAGTTCACTGACCCTCAGACCACTGGAGGGCCGGACTATAAAAAAAACTATGAACAAATCCCTATGCACACTGCACAGATCTTATTTTAAAGTAAAAAAACAAAACGGGAACAAATACAATATTTAAAATAAAAAACAAGTAAATTTAAATCAAGAAACTGACCAGTATTTCAATGGGAACTATGGGCCTGCTTTTGGCTAATGAGATGGCCAATGTGCTCCTTTCATTGACCACCACTGAAACAGGTGCCCCTTCCGGAAGTACAGCGGGGGCCGGATAAATGGCCTCAGGGGGCCGCATGTGGTCCGCGGGCCGTAGTTTGGGGACCCCTGCTATAGACAGAGGTGTAACCCTTTTGGAGGTCAGGCATCTTGGACACCTGTTTGTTGGTTCAGCCTTTGTTTGACAAGCCACATTCATCCTGCTCTGTCCATGTGGCTTAGTTGGGCCAGCCTCCCCACATGCCCAAGAAGGGGGACTTGTGAACTGTACCTGGCCAACCAGAGCCCACCCCCACCCCAGGCACAGTGATTGACTCAAGGATCAACATATGACCCAAGGCAAGCCAATCAGAGTCTTCCCTGGGACTTTTACCAGAGCTCTAATGAAATTCTCCCTTCTTCGGAAACTGGAAGCAATAAAGACAAGATTAGGGCCTGACCTGTGGTGGCACAGTGGATAAGGCGTTGACATGGAGTGCTGAGGTTGCTGGTTCAAAACCCCCCAGGCTTGCCAGGTCAAGACACATACAAGAGAGTTGATGCTTCTTGTTCTTCCCCTACCTGGCCCTTCTGGCTCTCTCTCTCTCTCTCTCTCTCTCTCTCTCTCTCCCCCTCCCTCCCTCCCTCTCCTCTCTCTTAAAAAAATTAATAAATAAAATCTTTTAAAAAATGAGATTATAACAGCTGGTGGACCTCTTATATCACATGAAGAAAAATCTGCCAAGATAAAATAGCAAGACAGTCAGGCCTGGCTGGGATGGGCAGAGGGTCTTAATGGCATCAGTTAAACACCTGGATGCAGCATTTCTGAAGTTCTCATTTGCATGAGTCAATACATTTCCTGCTCTGCTTATGTTCTACTTGCGATCTAGAGTTCTGATTAAAACACTAGGTAGGAACACAGTCAGGTCTTTTTTGTACCTTCATATCCCAGAGATACACCCAGATATGCAGGGAGTTTCTTTTAAATGGCCCATTGCAAGTGGACTGCTATAATGAGGCAAAGGTCCATGTCCTGCTGCCCTTCTTTGAGAAGTGATTGACTAATCTGAAATAGAGCAAACGCTGCCAGCTGTTTGCGTTCAAGAGTTCAGTATGTTACTCACTGAAGGGCCGTGTCTTGGCAAGCTGCCCTCCACCTGACTTTCTAGAATGCTCTGGAAAGTGAAAAAGACTGTGGTGCATTTTCCTGACCAATAATTCTGGTGTCATTTAATGACTATTTTTTGTCTGCTGAAGTGTGGGGGTCAGAGTCATATATATTTAGGTATAAAAGAAGAAAATACTGCATTTTGGCAACCCCAACATGACTGAGCATTGTTGGCACATTGCTCAACTGATACACTTGTTCATTTAATTGAGATCAATAAATCACCTGAATGTCCATCAATAGAAGTTTAGTTAAATTAATTATAGTATGTGAATTTCTTTTTTCTTCTAAGTACTTCTTTTTTTTAGATTTTCTTTTATTTATTTAGGGGTTTTTTGAGAGAGAGAGAGAGAGAGAGAGAGAGAGAGAGAGAGAGAGAGAAAGGGAGGAGAGGATCAGGAAGCATCAACTCCCATATGTGCCTTGACCAGGCAAGCCCAAGGATTCAAACCAGCAACCTCAGCATTCCAGGTCGACGCTTTATCCACTGCGCCACCACAGGTCAGGCTAGTATATGAATTTCAAAAGAAGTAAGGTAGCTGGAAATATTCTGTTATAGGAATACTGTATGTCTGAGCCCTGGCCAGTGGCTCAGTGGATGGAGCGCGGCCCAGTGTATGAACATCCCAGGTTTAATTCCTGGTCAGGGGCACACAAGAGAAGCACTCATCTGCTTCTCTACCCCAACCTCTCCCCCTCCTCTTCTCCTCTTGCAGCCAGTGGTTTGATTGGTTCAAGCATGGCCCTGGACACTGAGGATAGCTCCCTTGGAACCCATCAGCCTCAGGCATTAAAAATATCTCAGTACTCGAGCATTGGCCCCTGATGGGATTTCCAGGTGAATACTGGTCGGAGTGCATGTGGTGACTGCTTCACTATCTCCCCTCCTCTCGCCTAAAAGAAAAAGGAATATGTCTGTAATGTGTAAAGTGTTCAATGCAATTTTCACAATTGTACCTCAATAAAGAGGTTTTTATTAAAGCAGTTTTCACAATGATATGTATAACATGTGCCCACTAAAAAGTAATACCTGGCAGTTCTATCATTTATAGGAGGCATATCATTTATACATTTAGATGTGTAGTAAAGGAGAAAAATAAACTGCAAAGAAAGGTAACGCATTCTCTTTTGCTGCAAACTTCAGTTCCCTCTCAGAGCTATTTGCCCCTCACAGGGGGTATCCCTCCCTCCCATGAGAGAGTATAAGAGCTGGGAGCTTGGGTGTCCTCATGGCATCAGGGAAACACCCCTCTCTGGCCTCATATTTCCCTCCTGTTGGGATATCTCATCCTGTTGGTTCTGAGCCTCAATTTATTTCCTTGCTGTCCTTGTACCTGGCAGCACATGAAGCCCAGGGTCTTTTCTGACTCGAGCAAAGACTGGGGGGAGCTCCAGAGTTGCTGGGATGACCAGCCTCCCTTGCATCACACCCTAAGGTCTGACTGGGATTGGAGGGGTGGGAGTGGGGGTGTCATTGTGTCCCTGTCCAGGGTCCTGACTGGCCAGTGACCCACCAGAGCTCTCAGTGGCCTTCTGTGTCCTCCCATTTTGGGGGGTGCTGGGAAATTGGGGTATCCCTTCCCCATCACACAGGACACAGGCATGACTAGGGGCATTATTCCTGCTCTTCTCTCTGCCTGCACAATAGTGGTTTGAATGCTGGACTCCAAAAAGCCATGTCCACATCCTGACCCATGGAACTTGTGAATGTAATTTGGCCAAAGGATCTTTACAGATATAGTTAAATGAAGGGTCTCAAGATGAGATCATCCTGGATTATCTAGGTGGGCCTCAAATCCAATGACAAGAACCCATATAAGAGAAAGTCAGAGGGAGAATTATCACAGAAGGGGGATGACTCAGAAACAGAGAAGGTCGAGTGAAGACAGGAAAGATTGGAGTGATGCGGCCACAAGAATGCCGACAGCCACCAGAAGCTGCAGGACACAAAGAACAGACTGTCCCCTAGTGTCCTCAGTGGGAACATGTCCTGCTGATCCCCCAATTTCAGACTTCTGGCCTCTGGAACTGTGAAAGAATAAAGTTTCCTTCTTTTAAACCACCCGCTGTGTTGTATTTGTTACGGCAGCCTGAGGAGCTAACATATACCTCTGCTGCCATTCCTACTCTGCTGTGGTGTGGACCAAACATCCCTCCAGACGACATCCTACTCTGGAGTTTAGAGTTCCGGCAGTGGGTGGAAGCCTCTAGCTGGGTTTCTATTTTGTCCACATCTCTCCCCAGGCCAGGGCTCAGAAAGAAAGGTGGGGCCCTGGGTTCCTCAGCAGCCTCTTCACCTCACTCTCGCCTCCTCCAGAACTGTCCCTGCAGCTCACAGGCGGCTCCTCTGAGAACTGGGAGCAAGGTCCGCCCCTTCCGAAGCTCAGCAGGAGCCTCCCTTACACCACACCCTACACCTGCTCTTCCTGTGTCTGAGAGTAAAACTACCATTCAGTCCTCCAAGATTTGCTCTTAATATCCATAAGAAAGTCCTGGGAATAGAGAAACTGACTTTGCTCTTATGGTAAATGGTGTTGAGTCTCTATCCACCTTCTATTTCCCGGCTCCTCCTCTTGAAAAGACCCCAGTTTTCATTCTGGAACCCACCTTGCCTGGTATCACCCATGTGCTTCAGGGGAAGTGGACCCCAACTTCAGATCCAGGGTCAGTTCTAACTGGTGTCATGGAATCTGACCCCACTGGTCCAGGGATGATCCAGAGATCCAGGCCTCGGCACCAGCTCAGGGCACACGCCTGACCACAGGATGAGATGCAAGGGGAGACCTGCTGAGAGCGTCTGGGGAAGGTGGATCCTTGCTCTTAAGAAGGATCCGCCAGAAGGCACATGCTCAACCTTCCCGAATATCATGATGGTGAATGTGTCATGCAGCCATTTGGCATTCTGAGGGAGGCGAGTCCGTGGATGACGCCATCAGACCCAAAAAGGCTACAAAGAGATGGCTGAAAGTTACTGGATTAAGCCATTCCTGAAGTCCACCTTATCTCTGGAGTCTGGTTATCTGAGCCAATACACTGCTGAAGTTATTGTGTGTTGGACTTAATATTACTTGCAGCCCAAATCATTCTAACCAATATGTCACTCAACAAAGCCAGTTTTCAAGAACTACTGTCTTGTTATGGCCTTCAAGATCCTATTTTGAGAGCCAAAAGCTAACCTAGCATTGTTCTTTATTCCTCTTCATATTACTGTTCTATTTTAAATCTCCTTAGGGACAATGGATGCCTCTGGACCAATAGGAGGAAAATATCTCACAGGGAAGTATGATAAAAAAAAGAAAAGAAAAGATACATGTGACTATATTTCAAAGAAATTATCTACATTACACTACTCACACAAAAACCTGGGGGAAGAACTTCTAAATTGTTAAGAGTGGTCACTTCTGGGGAAGAGAATTTGGGGGAAATAGATCTCCTTTTCTAGGCTGGTATTACTGTAATGTTTGAGTTATTAAAATAAGCATAAATTACATTTGGAATTTAAAATCCTGAGCATTAGAAGGTAACCCAAGGCATCCAGAGTCCCCTTAGGAGCCTGTTGTGTCTCAACTGTCAGTTATGCAGGATGTGTATATGCTGACAAAGCAATGACCTAAGAAGGGTAATGGCAATATTTCCTTAAATTTAGATTTAGATTTTTGACAGCCTGTACCAGCCTGGCCTAAGGTGCGTGATTGTTTTCTGCCACAAGGAAACCTCAGCCAAAGCTTTGCTGAGTGGTGGTTTGCAGGACTTGGCGTCTCCTGGGGGTCAGGAGAGGGGCTGTGGCTCTGCCGTCAAAGGCCAGGCCCCAGCATCAGGACAGGAGACTCCCACCCCTATCTGATGTCTGAGTGTCTGCCTTACAAACTCCCAGGCTGGGCTCACATTCCTCCCAAAGGGGTGGTGCCATGTCCTCCTTAGACAGAGCTGAGGACCCCCGGCATCTCCGGAGGCATCTCCAGGCTCTGGGGACCAACAGCCACGGCACAGACCCCAGAGCTCCTGGGGCACCTGCTCTGCCCTGGGGTCCCCGTCACTCCCTAAGGCCCCAGCGTCAGGATCCTGCTCTCACCTTTACCCTAGTGCAGCATTCAGCCCAGAAGCCTGAATCGGTCATTCCTCCAGGGTGACAAAGCAGGGAATCCCATGGGGCAGTGGGGTAGGTGGTGGGGGTGAAGGGGCCTCTGCCCCGGCCAGAGAAGTCCCAGGGCTGACCTATGCTCAGGTGGAAGAGCTGGAGGAGCTGGGCTCTGGGCTCGGAGCTTGGGGAGGGGAGGAAGAAAGACAGAGGAGCTGGAGAAGGGGAGATTTCCCCAGACCTGCTCACCCTGCCTGCTACCCTCTCCTTCCTGGACCCCATCCCTATGCTTGGTCCCTGGACTCTCCCTTTCCACAGCCTTTGGCTCCAGGATCAGGATAAGCCTCAGTGTGGAGCCCCACTTCTAGAATCTCAACCCTCAGAAGGTCAGTGTAGAGGGCCCTCACACTCCCTGGCTGCCCCTGCCTGGGATTGGGGTGGCTCTGGATTTCTCCCACGCTCACCTCCCCTGTGAAGGCCTGGGCTCCCACTGAAAGACACCCTGCCCTCACGGGCACCCAGGCCCCTTGAGACCCCCCCTGAACCTCCTCATTCACCCCTGACTCCTACCTAACTGGGCAGCAGCTGCCCCAGAACCTCCTGGCTCATTCTGACCCCAGCGTGGCTGCTGTTCCCCCGGGAGCCACATGAGGCAGACCCTGTGCTGGGCATCTGGTTCAGAGAGGAAGGCCCCATCCCTGCCTTCGGGCATCCTGGTCCCGCAGGGAGATGGATGCCCGGATGACAGCATCAGAGTGGTTGCCACTGGTTACACAGTTGCTCAGACTGATGCCTGCTGGGCTGCGGTATTGAACTGAGGCTAGTCCCTGCCCTCAACAGGCAGGTCAAGTTCCAGCAGGGATCTGCGTGAGTGCCCTCACCAGATGCACTGTTGCTCCCAAGGGTTGGCTCCTCAGGGAGGGCCTCTGCAGGCACACTATTGCACCAGTCACCCCTGCTCCACGGTTCTGTAAAGCACGGCTTCACCTTCTAGCACTGCGTGTTTGATGTGCTGTTTGGTGGCCTGTCTCCCCACACTGGAACGTGAGCTCGCTCTTTGAGGGCAGGGTGTCTGTGCTGCCTCCCAGCCCCTGGGACGCTGTCTGGTGCACAGTGGGCACTGATTCTATCTGTGGATTCAGTCTCTCTGGATGAAGGATGAGGTTAAACACAGTTCTTGTCCCTTCCTCTCCCTTGCCAGTCACCTACCCAAGCAGTACCCAAGTCTGACGGAAAGTGTTTCTTCCCCTGCTCTTCCATATTTCCTTGTCCCTCTCCCCGAACTCTAAGCTCAGCCTCACCAACCCTTACTTGGTATTTTTTAATCCCCAGGGCCCAGGTAGAAATATCACCTCCTCCGTGAAGCTGGACTAGATTACTCTGCGGTCACAGTCACATTATCACTTGAGCTTCTCTCACTCCGTACCGCAGTCATTTAGTTTCTCTGTGTCCACCCCACCCCCATGCTGCCACCACTCTTGAACAGAGGTCTTCAGAGCTGGGCTGGGCCCAGTTTTTCTTGCATGTCCAGAGCTACTACAGAGGGTAGGACTGGGTATAATATCAGAGCTCGAGAAGTGTTTGTTGAACAAGTAAAGAAGTGAGTGAAGAAATACATGGGATCCCCATACGGTGAGTGGGTATGTGACGGAGTAGGCAGAGGCATGAATGAGCCTGAACAGTCATTGAGTGAATGAGTCAGTGACCAGTGACAGAGGGGAGACGGGGCAGGGGAGAAGGAGGAGGAGGGAGGCAATGGTTAGTGTGAGCCTGTGAAGGAGAGAGGGCCGAGAGGGTTCCCAGCTCCTCCAGCAGCCTGGCATTAGTAAGTCCCCGCCACCCCTGGGCCTGCACTCTGTGCCAGCCAGACCTCACCATGCCTCCTCCCAGAGCCAGCTCACGTCAGTGCCGCTCACCACACGCACCCCGCTGCTAGCCAGACTCTGCGCTGGGCCATGGAGCAGACAGCCCTGCCCTGGGGCTCCAGGGATCGAGGGCAGACAGACAGCCTCCTAAATTAGCTCGATGCCATGCTGGGCAGACATGTGTTCTGGCAGAGCAGTGAGCACAGGGCTGGCTTTGCAGCCTGGGGCAGGGCAGAGCCTGACAGAGGGCCTGGGAGAGTCTTGAGAGGAGGGACCTTGGCGTTGAACCTGGCAGGAGGCCGAGGGTGGAGAAAGGGCACTCGGGGCAGGAGGGACAGTGCCAGCAAAGGCACAGTGGCTTCAGGGTGCGGAGCAGGGGGCAGCGTGGTGGGAGACAGGACCACAGTGAATGCGGGCCTAGGCAGAGGAGCGGGGCTGGGCAGACCTGGGGTAGGGATCCAGGAAGATGAGACGCGGGCTTACAGGCTCGAGCCTTGCGCGCTTCAGGAGGAAGATGGGAAGCTCCCGGAAAGCACTGCAGGGAGCATATATACCAGGGGGATTTCCAGGGTGAGCAGGGCCGGGTCCTGCTATGGCTTTTGCATCATTTAACCTCTGGCTTCTCTCCACAAAGAAGTTGCCATCATCTGTCCAGCTTTAACACTCCCACCAGCACCCTGAAGCACTTGGGGACCCCAGACTGGTGAGGTTATTTGGTTATGGGTGTTTTACAGGCGTTCTGGTCAGGAAGGGGGAAATGCTCTGGGGTTCCTGAAGCAAATTGGAGAATTTTGGAGTTTGAAAGGAAGCCTTGAAATTGGGCCCGTGGAGGCCAGGGAAGCTACTGGACATCCTGCAATGCCCAGGATGACCCTCCACAGCAAAGAATGATCCAGTCCAAGATATCGAAGGGCCAAGGTTATGCAGCCCCACTTTCAATAATGAGAGGATTGAGAATGCCAAATCAAAAGGGGGTCCCCAACAACTATAGTAGCTCTTCATACATTCCCAGAGCTGTGCTGAGTACCTACTGCGATTAGCGCACGTAATCCATTCCTAATCTAAAGATGAGGAAACTGAGATTGACTTGTCCTTGCAAAGGCAGGATTCCAACCCAGGGAGTCTGACTGTTAAAGCCCTGGTCTTGGCCATGACATTCGTGGCCTCCCAAATCACCCAGTAGTTGGGACACAGCTGGGACTTGAACCCAGGACCCAATGCCCCTTCCACTCTGCTATATGTGTGTCCCTGGGCTACATGGGAGTCTTGGGCTCCTCCGCTCGGAAGTGGAACTTGGCAGCCGGGACCTCAGTTTGTCAGGGATGCACGGGGCGGGCAGGAGGCAGATCCTAGAGACAGAGGGTCTTTGTCTGCCTGCAGATGGGCAGGCAGGCCCGGGCTGTGCAGCCCGGCCCAGGGGCCAATTGGGTGCAAACTCATTAGACAGCTGCTGAGGCTGCCAAGGCGACGGGAACAATTAGAAGGCCCAGCTCAAGCCAGGAAGTGGAAGCGGCGCTGTGAGAGCTGCTGAGTGCCCTGCCCTCCCCGTGGGCCAGTGTCCAGGGGGCAGCTGCTGAGTCTGTTTCAGGATGACGACAGCAGCTCCATCCTCACTGAACCTACTGTGTGCTGGGCCGGGCATATTACACATCTTGTCTCCTTGGGGGGGGGGGGAGTAGAATTATTAACTCCACTGCATTTTTTATTCATTCGTCCATTCATTCAACAAATATTTATAAAGTTCCTGCTATGTGCCAGCGCTGTGCTAGGTCCTGGAGATGCAGCAAACAGCCAAACAGACAAGACCCCCCCGCTCTCCTGGAACTTACATTCTGAAAGGAGGAGACGGGCACCTAAAATGGAACAAAGTAACTGCAACTGTGACTGGTGCTATGGAAGATGAAAGTGCAAACGGGAAGGCCACTTAAGATAAAGCGGTCAGGGCAGGGATCTCTGAAGAGGTGACAGTTCACAGAGGAGCAACTGAGGCTCAGAGAGGAGAGGCTCAGAGAGGTCTAAGGTCACACAGCCAGTCAGTAGAGGAGCAGGGACCTGGCCCAGCCTGTCTGCCTCCAAACCAGACCCAGCCACCCATCTTCTGGAAGCCCCCATCCCTGCCAGGACTCATCGCCACCATTAGACTCAAGGGTACCATTGGCATAGTGTCCAATACTTCCTCATACCAGCATCAAGAAGTAAGTAGGCTAGGCCCTGGCCGGTTGGCTCAGTAGTAGAGCGCCGGCCTGGCGTGCGGGGGACCCGGGTTCGATTCCCGGCCAGGGCACATAGGAGAGGCGCCCATTTGCTTCTCCACCCCATCCCCCCTCCTTCCTCTCTGTCTCTCTCTTCCCCTCCCGCAGCCAAGGCTCCATTGGAGCAAAGATGGCCCGGGCGCTGAGGATGGCTCCTTGGCCTCTGCCCCAGGCACTAGAGTGGCTCTGGTCGCGGCAAGAGCGACGCCCCAGAGGGGCACAGCATCGCCCCCTGGTGGGAAGATCCTTGCCCCCAGATGGGCATGCCGGGTGGATCCCGGTCGGGCACATGCGGGAGTCTGTCTGACTGTCTCTCCCCGTTTCCAGCTTCGGAAAAATACAAAAAAAAAAAAAAAAGAAAAAGAAGTAAGTAGGCTTATCATCTCCATTTTACAGGTGGGGGACTGAGATCCAGAGAGGGGACATAACAAGACCCAGGTCCCAGCAAAGGAGTGAACCTGAGTCTTGGTGTTTCTTCTGCCACATGTCACCCCTTCCCAGCCAGGCACTTAGCCAGCACTACGAAACAGAATAATGGAAAGACCAGGTGGCCAAGGACAAAATCCATCACCTTTTTGGGTTTCTATTTCTCCATTAAAAAATATGAAATTGGTCCAGCCCATCTCTGAAATGCCCAAGTTCATTCTATTCAGTCAACATTCCTCGAGGAGCCCTGGCCAAGTAGTTCAGTTGGTTGGAGTGTCATCCCGCTACACTAAGGTTGTGGGTTCAATCCCCAGTCAGGGCACATACAAGAATCAATCAGGCCTGACCTGTGGTGGCGCAGTGGATAAAGCGTCGACCTGGAAATGCTGAGGTCGCCGGTTCGAAACCCTGGGCTTGCCTGGTCAAGGCACATATGGGAGTTGATGCTTCCAGCTCCTCCCCCCGTCTCTCTCTCCTCTCTCTCTCTCTCTCTCTCTGTCTCTCTCTCCTTCTCTCTCTCCTCTCTAAAATGAATAAATAAAATTTGAAAAAATTAAAAAAAATTAAAAAAAAAAAGAATCAATCAATGAATGCACAAATAAGTGGAACAACAAATCAATATCTCCCTTTCTCTCTCTCTCTCTCTCTTTCCCTTTTCTCCCCTTTTACTGGCCCAGCAGCCTTCTAAGTGCTGCCCTGTTTCGTCCAGTGACCAGGCCTGTGGGCCAGGCCTTTCATATGGGTCATACCAGCCCTGAAGGCAGATGTGCTATAGTGACCTCGGCACCCAGCACAGGCTGGCCACACAGAAGGGAGAAGTGATGTTTGCTGAATAAAGGACTTGGTTCCGGCTTCCAAAGGCTCTCAGAGCTATAAAGAATGTAAAGGTGATCCAGTCTAACCCCCGCCACACTGCCCCCAGAGGAGAAGAAGGACTTGCTCGGCTGACATGGTGATTGATTGGAGCCCAGGGGTCCTGTCTCAGGCCTTCTTCCAGCTCACACCCAAGGGTCCCTTAGCTCTGAGCAGTAGCAGGAGGAGCCCCCACCTCTGGCTCTGGTTCTACAACCAGCTACGGGACCTGGGCCAGGGCCTGCGGCTCAGCGGTCGGAGGAGCAGTAACTAGGGTAATGGATGTGGAAGTGTGGAAAGAAATGCAGTATCCATGTGCGGGGTGGGGGGAGGGTGGAGTCTGAGGACTCATAGCTTGGAGTCCTGAGTAGCTGGCGTGGGTGGCAGGGAACACACTGATGTGGCATCAGGGACTCCAGGGAGCCGGAGCCCAGGACCAGCCTCCACAGGGGTCTAAGTGGTCCCAGTCCCTGGAGGGCAGGTGGCAAGGAAGCAGGCAGTCTTGGAACTGAGGCCCTGCAGCAGAGGGAGTAGAAGCCAGGGGACCCACCTAGGTAGCCCAGAAATAGTGAGACCAAGAGACAGAATGGGCTAAGCCAGCTGTAGGCCAGGGCTTTCGCAAGCTCCCAGCTGCAGCCAAAGGCAGGAGATCGGTTTGTAAACAGACAAAAACCCTCAGACATGTCCCAACTCATCTCTCTGACGGGCTCAGATTCTCTGCCCCTTTCCAAGGAAGTGGGCAGCTAGACTTGGACCTGGAGAGACCAGTGCTTCCCTCGGGCCAGTCCTGTTCCTGCCCCATCTAACTCATCAACACATTCTGTCTGGGTTTATTGTTTGTCTTCTTCCGTGCTGGACTCCATCCTCATCCCCACCTGTCTGATGTGGATCTTGTCATCAGTTCTGCTGAGCCTTTCTCCCAAACCTTCCATGGCTCCCCATGTCCATAGGGTTTAGTTCAGGTACTGACTTGGCATTCAGCACCTCCATGATCTGGTTTCTAACCTTGATACCCCCTGCTCTCCCTCTGTCCCAACATTGACTCTGAATCTTGGGGTGCCCTCCCCATGCAGCCTGATCATCCAACCCAGATTTGGCCTGTCAGGCCACTTGTCCCTGGCCCATTTATAGCCTGTGATCAAAGGAAGGAGCCTAGCCAGTGGGCATGCCTTCTTCTGAAGGACAAGCGGTCTCAAGTCTGCCCCGGTCAAAGAGGAATCTCAACCCTGCCACTTCCTGGCAGTGTGAACTTAAGGAAGTGAGTCTCTGTTTTCTCTTCTAAAAAGGGGGAATAGTAATCCCACTCAGGACTCAAAGCTCTTGGCATAGTGCAGACCACAGAGATGGCACTCAATACACATTAGCTCCTATTGTCATGATTAGTACTACTATTACTTGGTTCAGTCCCATGCAGCAAACATACTAAGCACCAAGCCACCAGCAGGAAGCAAAGTTGTCAAACCACAACTTCACATGAAAATACTAGAAACTCTCAGCTCCAGCCCCACTTAAATATGCCAGTTCCTAGCAGAGCTAACCCAGAAGCCAGGTCTCCTGTTTTACAAGCCAGAACTCTTCCCCTACAAGCTGCCATTGCTAAGAGTCAAGTTCAAACGCCAAGCTTTAAATATGACGGTCTCTAAGTATACAGAGAGGAAACCTTAGCTATATATACGAATCTTTATTGTTTGTTCTCACTTGTAATTTCCCTCCTTTAACACACCTAGGTACCTTTAGAGAAAGCGTCTCCCTCCTCCTTCCAAGCAAAGTTCACTTTCTGCCCCTCCTCTCCAGCCCTGCAGAAGCCTTTCTCTGACCTGCCTGGAGCCAAAGGACAATTGCTGGCTTGCCTTTTGGCTACTCAGCTAAAAAAGCTGAATTCCTTTTCTCCCAGGGTCCTTCTGATTTTTGTTGTTGTTTTGCCCTCAAGGGTCAACTCTGTGGAGTAAAAGCAGGAGCTCCTCTCCCTGGCCTGTGAACCTTCCTGGTTCCTCCCATCCTAAAATCCACCACGAGCAGACATAGCAAACCTTCTATCTTCTCCTTCAAACCAACCCCATTCTTTCTCCCTCAGCTCCGTTTCTTGGTGGTGACCTGTTATCTCCAGGTCCCACCTCCTCACCTTCACTCCCACACCCCAACCCAAGGGCTGCCTCTGCTCCCTCGCCACCCTCTACCCAAACTGTTCCTGCTCAAGTCATGGTGACTCCGTCTCCCTAAGTCCTAAGGGCACTGTGTAGTCTTCAAGCTGCTGGATCTTTCTGTGGCAGTTCGCCTGCTGACCCCTCTCTCCTAGGGGCTTTTGGCCACTGCTCCGCCCCCTCCCCCACACTGCTCCGCCCCTCCCCCCACACTGCTCCGCCCCTCCCCCACACTGCTCCGCCCCCTCCCCCACGCTGCTCCGCCCCTCCCCCACGCTGCTCTGCCAGCATCTTCCCCATCCCCTTTGTCGGTTCCTCCTCCAACCAGGTGTGACTTCTAACTTGGGCCCTCTTCTCCCATCATGCTCTTCCCCTCAGCACTCCCACGCACTGAATTTCCATCAGTGATTCCTAGATCCCCATCTCCAGCCCAGATCTGTCTCCTGAGCCCCCAGGCCTGGGCACCCAATTGCCTCCACTGCGTGTCCCTGAGGCAACTCAAACCGGGCATGTCTATCTAGAAGCATCTCATGATTCTGTCTCTCAAAACCCACTTCCCCTCCCGAGCCCCCATCTCCGTAAACAGCCCCACCATCCTGTCGTCCAAGTTGAAGACCACCAGGGAGTCACCGCCTCCTCTTCCTCACCCCCACACTCAGTCAGTCGCCACGCCCTGCCGAGTCCACCTCTCCAATGCCTGTACCACCCATCCAGGCCTCCCGATCCCGCTACCAGGACCTAAAGCTGGGACTTCCCACTTGTCCCCTAGTGGAGGGGTCCCATTGGGTCTCTCTCAAAGCCATACTTACCCCTCACTCGTTCTCCCTCCAGCAGCCAGAGGGTCTTTCTAGAACACATCTCTTTGTCATTTCCCTACTTCCCACTCATCACCGTCTTCCAGTAAAAGCACAGAATGTTCAGGGCCTTGCTCCACCCTCCCTCTGGCTCTCTGCGCATCAGCAGCTCTGGCCTTGGTAGCTCTTCTTCCAATCCACCTTGTTACTTCCTGTGTCTGAGACTTTGCTCCTGCTGTGTTCTCCGCCTGGACCGCTTTCTCTTCTCCCCTCCCCCATCTCCAGAAGACCAGGCCAAGGGTCTCTTCCCACATTCCCCACCAGCCCACACTGCCGCCCACACCCACCTCGGCCCTTGGGTTTTCATCAGCCGCCAGGTTGTCTGCGCTCACCCATGGGTGCCCGTGGCTGCCCGATCCAAGCCTGGCTTGGCTCCCAGACTGCAGACTCCATGAAGCCAGGGGCCGCGTCTGCCTTGTTCATCCTGCAGCCACACTGCACCTGGCACACCGCGCCTCAGAGCCCCGCTCTCCTGGGCCGTCATCCTGTCCAGACTGCCCCAGGGACAAACTCTAGTCTGGATTTCAAGGATGCACCTTTCCAATGCTCTCTGTCCTCAGCCCTCCACACACACCTTCTCCTGTCCACCCCGGAGAGCCTCGCCTCCTCCCTTTGTTCCCACCGTTTCCCGGGCCTCTCTTTTGCTCTAATGCTATTCATGCCGCCACAGCCAGCTCAAGCCCGTTAGCCTCGGTGATGTTTCTGCGCCAGGACCACACGACCCGTCTCCGTGGGCATGGACAGGCCACCTCACTAGCTCTGGGATGAAACCACGAGCCACGGGGGCCCTCCCAGTCTGGCCCCAGCCTACACTCCCAGCTCCATGCCACCCGCTCTACAACACCTCAAGGCCAGCACGACAGGACTGGACCTTTAAAGCCATGTTCCCTGGAAGGAAAAATAATCATTTCAAAGCCATATGTTCTGCATTCATGTCCTGCCTTTACAAGCTTCAGGATCTTAGGCCTCAGTTCTCACATGGTCCCCACCTCACGGATCCTGCAGGGGTTGGATAAGGACATGGGGGGGGGGGGTAGCCCAGTGTGTGGCACCTGTCGTGCCTGACAGAGGCCTCTGCGGTTCCTTCCCCTATGGTGGCCCTGACTGGCTAACGAGCCTGTCCTCTCCATTGGCCCCGTGTTAAGAGAAGAGGCTGGGTCCCTTTTGTCTCTGTGTCTCCCTTGCCTAGCCCAGTGCCTGGTCTCAAGAATACCCAATAAATGCTTATTAATGAGCAGACAGACCACACACTTGGCACAAATCATCATATTGTTCTTTCACTTTCGCGTATATAAATCTCTCTCCTCGCAAAATTTGGGCTCCGGGGCATGGGGGAGGTGGGGCAGCGGGAAAGGGAGCTGGGGCAGCCTCCTGTCAAAGCAGTCGGGCCTGGGGGGACCGCTGAGCTCCTGGAACCCTTCTACCCCCCACAGTGCCGGCCAGGAGAAGAGTCAAGGAGGCCTTGTTGACAGATGGGCCCGCCATCTTCCCTCAAGAAGGGGACATGTTTCCCCCTACGAGATATTGCCCTAATTATTCCCTGGTCCCTCCCCTCCATACACATCTGCTTTCTTAGGCAAGAGCCTGCTTGACTTACTCACGCGGAGTTCTTTTGGCTGGCTGTTCGGAGCCAGCTTGGCCAGTTTCTTCAGGAACTACAGCAGAAAGAGAGGAAAAGTTGTCTTAATGACCACAGAGCACAAAACCAGAACATGGAATAGATCACTTCTCTTCATCAAAACACCAGCAATGGACTCGTATTGGCTAGACAATCTCAACACTCTCCAGAAGGAAGACCCAGAGGGCTTAGTGGAAGGGCGATGTGTTAGACTGCACTCAGAACCTTGTGTTTGAATCCAGGCCTTGCCCCGGACCCACTGAGTAACTGTAGGCAACTTACTTATCCTTTCTAAGTTCCGTTTCTTGTCTGTACAGTGAGGCTAACATTCATACAAGCTCCAGAGGATTTAATGAGGAGCACTCTAAACTTCTGTTGTTGTTGTTATAGCATTGAGTGTCAGATCCAGAAGGAACTTCACACATCCCTTGGAAGGAGATGACACTGCAGCCTGCAGAGGTGGCCCGACGTGGCTAAGCCACACAGCAAATTGGCATTTTTCTCTCCACCCCTTCTCAGGACATCTTTCCGAGACCCACGAGGTGTGTGCTCACTTACCCCTGGACTCAGAGGTCACTCACCTTGCTTTGAAGAGCTCAGATTTGGAGGTCTGGAAGGGGGATGTGCAGGGGTGTCCAGGACAATATTAGGCTTGTTATCTCAGGAGACCATTTCTCCATAAGTAGAACCCTGCCAGTTGGAGGTGGCACTACCCACAGATGATGCCATGGCTATAGGGCAGATCATAGCCTCTGCTTGTTGTCATGGAAGATGCAGGGACTACAGCTAGATTCACTCTGGACACAGCCTGGACCCCTACAGATCTGAGGACCCTGGTGCCAAGTAGGTGAGACAAGACCTGCTCCCTACTCTCTAGTTAGGCTCAGCAATCTGGCCTCTTCTTAGCCTGGCCCAGGGCTCTGCCTGCCCCCCTGCCTGCCACATGGAATGCCTGCTTCTCCCCACCCCTGCTGCCCTTCCATCTCCCTGATGCTGGGAAAGACCTACCTGGTCCATCTGGGGGGATCCAAGTGAGCACTGGGCAGGGCAAAGGCCTCTTAATCCAGCTCAGAGAGGCACTAAAGTCTGCTGCTCTTTTCTCACTCGGGGGAAGGGGCTGCATTGAGTCAAAAAGGCAGGTCCCAAGTAATCTTTGAGAGAGGAGTCTAAGTTGTGTTTTTGCTGAAGGAGAGCCTGAAATGCACTCAGAGAATAACAACAGTAGTAACACCTGTCATTCATTAAGCAGCCACTCTTCCCAGCCCCACATCATATATCATCCCAGTCGGTCCTTGCAGCGGCTGCTTCTTCTCCGGGTGGTGTGTGGGGCTGAATAGGCAGGTGCAGCTGCACCACGGTGCCTGGGAAGGGGGAGTGTACATTAGGGCTGGGGTGGGAGGAGCTGCCTGCTAGCTCTCTGTCCAAGTACAAATGGAGGTGGCCCTCGGAACAGACCTTCCTTGTTCAGGTGTCACTTGGCCAGGGTGGAGAAATTATTTCCCTCTCAGGTCTCTAACCACAAAGCCAGGAGGTCCCTATGGTCCTGGGGAAGGGTGACAGGACTTACTGTGCCTTGACAAAGGCTTCTCCCACTTCCCTTGGGTTGCAAAGTTGGTCTCTGAGGCATTGGTGGGCACATCTGCACACGGACCAAGAATCATCGGCCCTGGCCGGTTGGCTCAGTGGTAGAGCATCAGCTTGGCGTGCAGGAGTGACGGGTTCAATTCCCGGCCAGGGCACACAGGAGAAGCACCCATCTGCTTCTCCACCCCTCCCCCTCTCCTTCCTCTCTGTCTCTCTCTTCCCCTCCTGCAGCCAAGGCTCCATTGGAGCAAAGTTGATCCGGGCGCTGAGGATGGCTCTATGGCCTCTGCCTCGGGTGCTAGAATGGCTCTGGTTGCAATGGAGCGATGCCCCAGATGGGCAGAGCATCGCCCCCTGGTGGGCATGCCAGGTGGATCCCAGTCGGGCACATGCGGGAGTCTGTCTGACTGCCTCCCCGTTTCCAACTTCAGAAAAATACAAAAAAAAAAAAAAAAAAAAAAGAATCCTCCATGTTCAGTGTTATGTCCTTAAGGCTAAGATAACCCATTTTCTGGAAAAGACACCAAGTACCTGCCACATCATCCATGAGTGAAGGGAAAGGGGGCAGTTCTGAAATGATGAGCTGACTCAGCACAGGGTCTGGATTATTGGTAGAAGGCTGGTTCTGGTTTCCCATGTGGCCAAGGCCATAAGCCCTTGTGGGCCTGGCAGGTTGGTTTGCTTTGAGGCCAAAGGCCAAGTGTGTAAATATGAGTCAAACGAAACTATCACCTTGGAACCAAACTGTGAAAAGAACAGGGGCACTGGCTCTGCCATAAGGGAGGATATGTTCACAAAGCTATGCAGAACATGCCTACAACAGCGCCCCCATGTGGTAGCCATGGAGGCAGTAACACTGATGGCCTGATGAGAACTAATAGTTTTTCTCTTCCTAGCATTGGAAGCAGGATTCTCCCCACTGGAGAGAGAATCTTCCTGGGCTCATTTGGACAAGGAAGGGCAGGCAAGGGCTTCAATCAGGAAATACCGAACTCTTGTTAAGTTGTACAGATGGATACTTTAGCAATCAGCTGGAAAATTAAGAGACCTGTGACCAATACTCTTACCCTGGTGAGGTGAGTGATTCTGGTGATAGCAGAGACTATCTCATTGGTTCCTCCCAGTAGCCCTCTAAGTAGGCACAATTATGCACATTAAATATATGAGGAAACTGAGGCTCCAATGATCACTTTCAGTGCCCCATAAGATAAGAATAGTCACCCGAGGGCACGCAAAAGCTGGCCCTTCTCATAGTGGCTCTTTCTCACCCTTCAGATCTCAGCTTAAATGCCCCCTTCTCAGAGGGCTCCGAGCCACAGAACTTAGAGTGGGTTTCACCCTATTCTTTCCTATACATCAGGACAATATTTTTCTTCTTTGAATGTTGTCGCAATGATCATAACATCATTTCTATACATAATTTTAATCCCCTTTGGTCTCTCTGGAGAGCATACCCCCCCCCCCACGAGATGCAAATGATATGTTATGCTCAGCATTGAGGCCCAGGGCTCAGCTCAGCACTGAGCACATAGTGGGAACTTGATATAAATATTAGTTGAATGTATGATCAAATAGATAAGTAAGGAGAACTTGAAGTCATGTCCTCTTTGGATGGAATGAGAAGTCTGGAGATGGTCACAAGGAAGAAAAGATTCAGGGAAGACATGGGCCCTGTCCCTGAATTCTAAAGGGCTCTCCTGGAGCTACAGAAGCAGGTGGGGTGGGAGGCTCTAAAGCAGTGGTAGTCAACCTGGTCCCTACCGCCCCCTAGTGGGCGCTTCAGCTTTCATGGTGGGCGGTAGCAGAGCAACCAAAGTATAAATAAAAAGATAGATTGAACTATAGTAAGTTGTTTTATAAAGATTTATTCTGCTGCCTGACCAGGCAGTGGCACAGTGGATAGAGCATCGGACTGGGATGCGGAGGACCCAGGTTCGAGACCCCGAGATCGCCAGCCTGAGCGCGGGCTCATCTGGTTTGAGCAAAGCTCACTAGCTTGGACCCAAGGTTGCTGGCTTGAGCAAGGAGTCACTCAGTCTGCTGTAGCCCCACAGTCAAGGCACATGTGAGAAAGCAATCAATGAAAAACTAAGGTGTCACAACAAAAAACTAATGATTGATGCTTCTCATCTCTCTCCGTTCCTGTCTGTCTGTCCCTATCTAACTCTCTCTCTGTCTCTAAAAAAAAGGGGGAGGGGGTTTATTCTGCCAAACTTAGCAAAAATCTGACATAAAGTACTTGGTAAGTAATTATTATTATATGCTTTAACTTGCTGTAACTCCACTTTATAAATTTTATAAAGTAAAGTTACTTCCCTACTTTATAAATCACTATTACTGTGGAACCGGTGGGCAGTTAGAAAATTTTGCTACTAACAGAGATACAAAAGTGGGCAGTAGGTATAAAAAGGTTGACTGCCTCTGCTCTAAAAAGAGCCACAAGCAGGACCATCCATGGTTGGGGGAATTGGGCCCTTTCATGTGCAAGCAGGCCCTGACTCTCCCTTCCTGGCTCGACCTGGGCAGGTTCAGAGAGGACACCAGCCATGAGGAGAGGAGGACTATCAGGGACTCAAAGCAAAGCAGGTGGAGGGGCCTCCAAGAAGAAGGTGAGGCTATAGGTCTCCTTGGGGATTATCAGGAGTGGCAATCTTTGGGCAGAGACTCGGGTCTATCTGCTGAAACTTGCTCATTGCAGCTTCTGGGCTTTCTGGCCGGATAATTGCAAACAAAATAGACTAGGGCCTGGGCAGCGGCTACAACTCACTTCCACAGACAGGGCCAGTACGGGGCACGCAGGAGCAGGCAAAGGGCCTGCATCACAGAGGGAACCAGTCCCACTCGGAATTCTGGGCTGAGATTCTGGGCTCGGAAGTTTTCCATGTGATGATGGGCATGGCCCTTCTCTCTGGCTGCAGGCCACCTATCTGAGGACTGGACCCACTGAGCGTCCACACTGTACTTGGCCAGCACTAAGAAGAAGGAGCCACTGGCACTACCTTTTAGGCTGCCAAGAGGAAGGACATGCTTTGTATCCAACAGCACTGACTGATACACACCTGCTCGTACTCCGGGGGTAGGTGTGGGCACCAACCAGCAGGGGCTTCTAAAAGGAAGTTGGAGGGGTCCAAGCCCTGAGCTCTTTCTCTGCCTTGGTTGGGGAAACTCTGACCATCTAGAGGGGATTGGGAGGCAGCCTGGAAAGGCCCAGCCTGAAACACTGCAAGAGTGACCCCGGGTCTGAAGGCTGCTTCCTGCAGGAAGCTTAGGCAGTGCCCTCGTGTAAATGCGTGTATATATAAATGTGAATCTCATATTTGTGTGTTCGTGCCTGCGAATCTCTACACCTGCTTGTGTGTATGTTTCTATTTAATCACATCTAGTATGTGCCTATGCATGTGTGTACCCTTATGTGTGTGTGCGTGTTTCTGGGTATACACAGGAGTGCAAGTAATTACATGAGTTGTACACATTTATTTATTTCACAAATAATTAGTGAGTGCCTAGCACATGCCCCATGTTGTCCTAGAGGCTGGGAATGCAGAGAGGAATAAGAAATCCAAGGCCTGTTCCTTTATGCAATTGACATATAGTGTAAGATACAGGAGATAAATGAGTGAATGAATAAATAAATAATCTTCAATAGTGAGCACTGCCATGAAGGCAAAAAAGCAGGGCATTTAGAAAGACGGTGACTTGGGGAGGATTACTTTATATAAAGAGGTCAGAAAGACTGCTTAGAAGTGCAGAATCTCAGTCCTGGCTGGTTTGCTCAGTGGATAGAGCATCGGTCAGGCGTGCGGACATCCCAGGTTTGATCCTTGCTCAGGGCACACATGAGAAGTGATCATCTGCTTCTCTTCTCCTCTCTCCCCCTCTTCTTTCTCTCTTTGCAGCCAGCGACTCAATTAGTTCGAGTGTAGGCCTCGATGGTTCGAGTGTAGGCCTCGATTCAAGCACGGGCCCCGAATGAGGGGTGCCCTGCAGATCCCAGGCATGTGCAGGAGTCTATCTCCTCCTCACAATAAAAAAAAAAAAAAAAGAAGAAGAAGTGTGAAATCTTAGGTTTCAACCCAGACCCCCCAATTCGGAATCTGCATGTTAACAAGATCACCAGGTGATTTGTATGCACATTAGCGATTAGGAAGCACTAGGTTGAAGTATGATAACATGAACATGGCAGGGAGGGAAGAAAAATACAGGGGTGGGCAAAAGTAGGGTTACAGTGTGGGTACACAAAAGCTTCTTCTTACATTAATTATTAATTACTGTATCACTTATTTGGATTACAATTGTAGACCTACTTTTGCCCACCCCTATATACGGGCAAATGCTACAGATCTCCTTCTGCTACATGCCATGAGATAAGAGTTGGTGTTTAGCCATTTTCACTTTTCTTTGACAAGATCCTTTACCCCATGAGGTCACTCAGGCATTCGTTGGAGGCCCTGCCCATATAGGGCTGTGGTGGTCTTCAGTTGAGTTTTAGCCTAACACAGTTCCTATCTCTGTTACCCTTGTTCCCTCTGAGTGTCAGAAAGCTGACTGCCTCATGATAGAATCAATATCCCTAGTCAACTTGTAACCTCCTTTTCTACTTGTTCACGGTGGCATAAGTTGTCGTCAATGGCCAGCTGACATTCTCTACTTCCACTTGAACGCAGTATTCTGACATCCTCTAGTGGAAGCATTCCATCCTTGGTTGTTAACACTTCTAAACCCCAGGTCTGGGGAGAAGGTCATTAGGTGGAATTGTGAGTGGCACCACTGCTGCTTTGGGTCCTTGGTGCCCTACCCATGCATTCTAGCTCTGGGAGCAGTAGCACCATGTATAAGCCACTAGTTAAAGAGTGTATATGGCACCCTGTAGAATGGCCCCCTGACATCATAGTATTTTTTTTTATTACATTTGGCTCTGGAACTGAGTTTTTCATCAGGTCATAATTCTATAGCTCCAACTACCTCTTGGCAATGGGGTACCTGGTATGACCAATGGATCCAATTAGCCTCAGCCCATTGGCTCACTTCTCTCTATAAAATGAATCTCTTGGTCTACAGCAAGGTCATATGGGATATTGTGACAGTGAGGTATGCAGAGAGTCTGCAGATGGTGCTGCTGGCAGAATTATAGCAGGCAGGGAAAGCAAATCCAAATCCAAAATTAATGGCTCTTCCAATGAAGAAAAATTGCTATTCCTTTCCACGAAGGAAGGAATCAGTGTTGTCTATATACCACCAGGTGACATCCATGGCTGCTCTGTGATTGAGCCTGTTAAGCAAGCATGTGATGGCCAGAGAAAAAGACTAACTGGTACCCACAAGGTCATCTTGTGGATGGTTTATTAATGTCCTCCCTTCCAAGGTCTTCAGGAACATTCAGTAAGTGCTCTCACAGGACTTAAGGGTGCTTACGATGCTGGGTACATTCTGAGAGTCCAAGCACATACCGTTTCCCCAAGTTCCCCTTTCACCAACCCTCAATCTTGTCTCTTCCAAGCCCCTGTCAATCTGGCCAAACCGTTAGCCACTCACCATGAATCATTGTAGAACTTTGGCCTTCCGTTCTTTCAGACCAAGACAAAGAGATATACCAAGTGCTGTTCCCTGAGACTTCCTTATTCTGTCCTTCAGAGACACTGTTAACAAAGCTGTGACATTGCAGCATCCCACTTCCAGCTGGTGCCAGCATACCGTGCAGACCCATTCGTTAACCAGGCTCAGAATGGTGTCTCTCAGTAAGTTGACTATAGGCAATTCCTATGAGAGCACAAGTGTAGGCTGAGAAAGGTACAGCATCTACAAGTGTGTGCCACCTGCTTATGCAACATGCTTGTGCTTCCAGGGCCTGCTTTAGTCCAGACCCCTTTCTACCATTTTCACTTGATGAAGGAGTATTGTTGAACATGCTCGATTTAATGGCTAGACGGGTCAGATTAATGTGGTGGGTATTTTAGACTGCACGATTACTTCATGGTGTATGGTCAGGTGTTTGGCCTCTGACAGTGCCAGGTGGCAAGCCAAGAACTGTTTCTCAAAAGGTGTATAGTTAGCTGTTGGCCAGAAAAGAAATGGGCTTGCTTCAGAAAAGGGTCTCTAATTGTGATTTTCCTATCTGCTCTTGCTAAGGACTCCATACAGCATCACAATCTGCCACCGACACTCCAGGCTCTATTGAATCTAATGTATCATAAGAACTTGGCTTGGATTCTTCACCAGCTCTGATCCCATTTAAAGTCAGCAGCTTCTTTGATCACTCAGGAAATGGCTTGAAGTAGAATATACAAATGTGGTATATGTTGCCTCTAAAATCCAAAGCAGCCCACCAAAGGGATGTGTCCCTTTCTTAGTGGTCAGGTCTGTAAAGTTTAACAACCTGTTCTTCGTTTTGAGGGGGATATTCTGAATTTCCCAGGCTCCTGTTTTTCCTAGAAGCTTAAATGGGTTCCCTGTATTTTCTCAGGCTATTCTACCCCCCACCACCTCACCCACTCAAAACACAGCTTATTTCAAGATACTTGCCATTCTGTGATCTTTAGGTCCTACTGGTATAATATCACTAATGTACTTGACGAGTGTGGTGTCCTATGGAATGATGAAATGATCAAGGTTCCTATGAATTGGTTAGAACATTAAGGAGTTAGAGAATTGACATAGTCCTGAGGCAAGATGGAAGTGTACTGCTGTCCCTACTATGAGAAATCTGCAGTACTTCTGATTTTAGGATCTGCTGATTTTAGGATACAGGAGAAAAAAAATATTCTCTGGGTGTCAGATACTCATTAATTTGTTCCAGTCATGAAACCACATTTGGAACATTGTGGAACTGTAATTGGAATCACCACCTGATTAATTATAATAATTTGTTTATGCCTTTTAAGACCCACCCATCTCATGCACTAGCCAAACTAGAAACTTAAATGAAATTTACACCCCTGTGTCTTCCTTTGATAGTAGCTTTACTTTGTGATATCACCAGAGAAGTGTTGTTGTTCTGAATTTCTGCAGTGGTTTGGGAACCTACGGTGGCTTTCACTTGGCCTGTTAGGCACCATGAGTTATGGAACCAGAGTAGAAATTCTGCAATCCTAAGGATATCCCATCCTAAAATACACGCAGAACCTAGATTAGCAGCACAAACAACACTGCTCTCCACCGTGGAGCAGACTCGGGTCAGCATTACATTTCTCTTCCGATCCCTCGAAGGCCCCGCTCTAATTGGTAAATCTCAGAGGTAATCTGGGTCTTTAGGAATTAGCATCAGTTCAGGACTCGTGTCTAATAATTCTCAGAAGATCTAGGATCTTTGCCAGGACTCTATTACCCTGAAATATGGCCACCGATCCCATTGGCAAAGCTTGAAGGAATTAAATTGTTATTTAATGTCTTATTATTGCAGAGTGTTTCCTCGAGGGAGCCCACCCCGCTTTGATTCAACAGACTGGTTCTGCATATTGTGTGGGTGAGGTTCTGAAATTTTTTTATTTTCTGCTCATGAGATGCACATGTTTTTTATTATCCAAATCAATATAGAACTTTAGTGAGTTCCCCATCTCTTTTGGCCATAAACTCATTATCATAAACTATATCCAAAAATAATTCTACAGTTTGGACCATTGTGATTATCAGGTGGCTCTGCTCTATAATGGTCACCACATCCACCCGACCTCTGACCTTTAAGTGCCACCACATGACCTCTATCACACTGGGATCCTTCTGTTTCCATTGAAATCAGCAGCCCATTCAACTGGAGCAGCTCCCACCAGCGTGCCAAGCCCCCGGAGGACAGCCACTTCAGGGCTCTCTCAAAGAGGTTGGCAGTTCCTTGCTCAGTGACTTTTTTCCAAGATATGGTTGAAGGGTGTCTCTTCTGGAATTTCTTAGGGGTCAGAGTTTAGAGGACACTTCTTTCTTCTAAATTTCTTATGTCAAGGAATTTCTTTTAGCTTCTCAAGACCACAGCCTTGATTCCCCAGCTCAGACAGACTTACCAACATCAGGAATTTCATGCAGGTTTAAAATGATAAATCCTTCTGAGACTTCATCCCCACTGTATCCCCTAGAATTCTGCCAAGATAAATGAGCCAAGTCGTCTAATGCTGTCAGTGAGTAAACTTTCTCCTCCAAGGTTTGTCTTTATAATGGGTCCCTAGGCACAGGCTGGAATCTGACCTAGTCATAAGCCTGGAGGGACGAGGAGGATTGCTGTTTCCCTTTGCAAGATGACACCTTGGGCAAGGAGTCTTCCAGTCGGGACACCCTCTCCGACAGAGGAGCAGGGCCAGCCTCGCTAACCTGGCAGACTCCGCAGGGGTGGGAAGTCTGGATTCGCTGAGTCTGTTCCTCATAGATACTCCTATTTTGATTCTTGGTTATCACCCTTTCTATATTAATTTCTTAAATTGTAAAAACCCTGCAAAGATTGAGGATTCAACTAATGTTCTAATTCAGCAACCCAGTAGAAGAAACCAGGTGTCCGGTTTTTGGTTGTTTCAGCCCTGCCTCAGTAAGAGATAAGATTTTTTTTTCCCCCCAGTCATAGACTGTTCCTGAGTTTCGGTCCATCCCTTGAGCTAAGACTCGAGGGATTTTTGCTCATTATTTTCTTCCTTTAAGCTATCCAGTGCCATTAAAAACAAACATTGCACTTCCTCCTGCCCTTTCTTCTGCTCTATGACACCGGTGCCAGGCCTCTAACGTCTTGCCTTCAGTGGCCACTTCATTAAAGGACCCCCCCACAAGGGACACTTTAATTAGCGATTTCAACATGGATACCCTGAGCCTCTGGGTCCCACCCCTTAATACTAGCTGTTATTTTCCTGCCGTCAGCCGTAACTAGGGCAGTAACCAATCCCCGGTTCCCACGATTCCCTCAAGGTCTCTGCCTGCACCCCAATTATACACCAATATCTGCACTAATCAGGGTTCTTGTTTGCAACAGAAAGAAACCCTGGTTGACTTATGCTGAAAATAAGTTTATGAGAGAGGCACCAGGGAGTTCATAGACTCTGTGCAGAAGCAAGAAGACCAGACAGGGAGCAGGGAGACACAGACGTGCCCCCGCTGCAGGAGTGACAGGCTCGGGAGCTGCTCTGGTGCCGTCCCCTCCGGCCTCTCTGCTTCACCGCAACAACCTCACTGACCCTGACCATAGGTCACTCTTTCGTGTGTGTGTGTGTGTGTGTGTGTGTGTGTGTGTGTGTGTGTGTGTTTGCGCGCACATGCTTGCGCAGGTAGGAGAGTTGTTCTCTCTTACAGGTTTTGTAGGGAAACAGAACCAGCACTACAGTAGAAGTGGCCTACCCCAAGCCAGAGTCCCAGTTCTACCAGTTGACTTGACCCAGGTATGTGACCTTGGAAAAATCACTGAACTTCTCTGGATGGATCTCAGTTTCAGCATCTGGAAAATGGGAACAATATCTATTCTTCCAGTGTCACTGGAATAGGACTCAGCTCAGTGTATAACAAGATAGTCACTTGTGAATTATACCAATAATGTCTGTTTCTCCGATAGACTGTCAGCTCTGTGAGGTCAAGGACTTCATCAACCTGCTCAGGCTGTTTCTTCAATTCCTAGAAAAATGAATAAAATGTACTATGGGCCCCAAAAAAGTATTTGTCAAATGAAAGAATGAATAAGCTAAGGGATTAGGAAGGACTTTATAAACTGTTAAGTGCTGTGCACATATAAGGGTTAGTGCTTTGGAGCCATAGAGACCTTAGTTCAATCTCATTGTTTTAGTGTGCCCAGATCTAGCTGAGCAACCCTGGCATAGGCCGTGGTTTCTAAATGTGTACACAGGGTGCCCCTGTCTCCTGCAGGCTGCAGTGAGCCTTTCATGAGAGAGTGGCTGAGGGGCCAGCCCTGGGCCAGGCACAGAGCCAGTGTGGTGAGCAGCGAGGCGGTTGGTTTCTGGCCCTGGCTCTGCTCTTTCCTTTCTGGGCAGGAAAAGCATTACCACTAATCACGAGGTCTCTCCCAGACAACACTCGGGGTCTCTCAGACGCCACCACTAAGTATCCTATAAAACGAGGCTCTCGTATATACTTGTATGCAACAACAGTAACAGCAAAGCCGTGGGTCAGACTTCAGCCTCACACTCGACAACCACAAAGGAAGGTCTGGCCCATACAGGAGCTGGGCAGACAGGTGTTCCTGATAGGCTTGTGACCTTGGCCCTTTCCCTAATCTGAGCCTCAGTTTCCACACTATAAAACTAAGACTGCTGGGGGATTAAATAAGACACATAGAGCAGTGTGTGTATAGTGTGCGCTCAGTAAACATTAAGTGTTGCTATTATCACTGTGCTTGTTATATCCCTTGAAAAGTATGCAGGGAGTCCTTGGGTTACAACACAGTTCTGTTCCTATGACAGTGATGTAACCCGAATTTTGGTATAAGTTGAAACACAGCCTAGCTTAAGTCACTTAGCTATCCTAACACAGTTGTAAAATCATAATCTAGAACATAAAAACACAACTAAGCCACAGAAAAAGGAAAAGGATATACCGGTAAATATACTGTGCTGTAGTAACAGATAAAATGACAAAAACTGAGTGTAAAAAAATCCTTACCTTTACTCCTGTGGTTGGCTTGCACACTGGAAGGGGCACTGCAAGGTGGGAGAGTGACCTATTGGGAGGAGGAAGCTGGAGAGGCAGGAGAACCTGCAGAAGGTGCTGGAGATACTGGGTCAGGTGAATCAGGATTACCTAAGGAACATGCAGGAGGCGCTGGAGATGATTCTACCTGTACTACAGGTGTTTCATCTTGAGAAGCAGCTGATGTAGAGGGTACAGGATGTGTGTTGCAGGCCTCTCTTCTTAAAGAATTGTTTCAGGCTAGTCTGGAAGGTTGATGACTTCTCTTCCAAAATCTGCCTATAGCATTGCAAGGCATCATAACAGCTCTGTAGACCTTACTGAACCTGTCATCGCTGGGGTCCTCCGCCTGAAATTTTGCCAGCCCATCCTCTAGCATAGAAGAAGCTCCACCAAACCCTTGGTAGTAAATCTCTTGGGCTCTAGGGTTTCTATCTCTTCCTCTTTAATCAGCTGCTTCCCCAGCTGAATGAGATCCTCAGCAGAGGACCACATAGCCCGTAAGTATGATGCTAACAGCGTAAGCTGAAACACTCATGTCTCAATTTTTTTTTTTATGTTTTTATGGGAGTGAGTGTCATAAACTCAAAACGTCAAATGTCAAGACTGTTGTAACCCTAGGACGCCCTGCATATGCAAACTGAACTCGTATTTAGTGCAGTTAATGTGCCATTCTCCTCTCTGTCTGGCTCTGAGATATGCTTTCCCTTTCTCTCTCTCCACGCTCTGTGTGTTCAATGTCCTCTCATCCTTCTGAATACAACTCAGGAAAGCCACCCAGGGTCCTCTGTGAGCCCCCACTGTCACCTGCACAGCGGTCTTGGCACTGGCCAACCGCACTATGACTGTCTGGGGGTTGCTGCCCAGCCCCACCTCCAACCACTTGGGGACTTACCCCAGGGCTGGAGTAGTGCCTTCTCCTCTGCAACCTCAGGACCCAACCCAAGGCCTAGCACACAGCAGATGCTTAGAAAAGGAATGAATAGATATATTTTTGAAACTATAAAGTCAATTCGTCTTTATCTGTTTGAGGACAAAGTTTGAAGAAATGAGCTAAACTTGCAGATGCACCAAAGATAGACCCAAACAGGCCCTGGCCGGTTGGCTCAGCGGTGGAGCGTCGGCCTAGCGTGCGGAGGACCCGGGTTCGATTCCCAGCCAGGGCACACAGGAGAAGCACCCATTTGCTTCTCCACCCCTCTGCCATGCTTTCCTCTCTGTCTCTCTCTTCCCCTCCTGCAGCCAAGGCTCCATTGGAGCAAAGATGGCCCGGGCGCTGGGGATGGCTCTGTGGCCTCTGCCTCAGGCGCTGGAGTGGCTCTGGTCGCAACATGGCGACGCCCAGGATGGGCAGAGCATCGCCCCCTGGTGGGCAGAGCGTCGCCCCTGGTGGGCCTGCCGGGTGGATCCCAGTCAGGCGCATGCGGGAGTCTGTCTGACTGTCTCTCCCTGTTTCCAGCTTCAGAAAAATGAAAAAAAAAAAAAAAGAAAAAAGATAGACCCAAACAGAAATTCCCCCGCAGTGTCATTTCCTACACCCCACAGGGGTGGGACACAGAAATGAGATTTGCTTTCCTTCCTCCTAGAGAGAAGCTGGGGGCTCAGAAGAGGAAGTGAGACACTGGGGAAGGCATACTTCCGTTGGCAGGGAGCTCATTACCTGTTGGGTCAGCCTCCTTGGTTGCCAACTTCCTGCAGCCACTGGGGTCTTCTCAGTTCCCACCTCTCTGACCCCTACCCCTCATCCCTCCCACTTGCCCCTCTCCCCGGGGGCCATGACTTTGAGAGTTGGCAATCAGGAGACATGTCACCACTCACAGAAGAAAGAGCTTTCTAATGATTGTAGTCTAATGATAGGACAGGCTAATTCAATAGTTAACAAGCTCTTTGACAGTGGGAACATGCTCAGAATTGACCAGAGGTGTGTCTCTACAACACAACTGCACTGATGGGATAACTCTTAGGTGAACCTTCCCACCCCTGTCCATTTGCTTTGGGTGGTAAAGCCATTTTCCCAGGTAAAAGCTGAGGCAAGGGCATTCCGGGCAGAAGGAATAGCATACATAAAGGCATAAATATAGAAAATATCCTAAATATTTGAAACAAAACAAATTGTCTTGGCTGTAAGGTCAGAACATGGGACACTAATGTTATTGAGTACAGATATGTGCCAGGCAAAGGGCTAAAACCTAGGGAGAAACTGCAAACAAGATACACACAGTTTCTGCTCTCATGTAATTTGTAATCTAGCGGGGGAGACAGATAAGAAACAGATAAAGAAGTGAGGGCAATCATTTCAGATAGCCACATGTGCTATAAAGAATGAAACTGGGTGACACAGTGCAAAATGACTGGGTGGTCAGGGAAAGTTTCTCTGAGGAAATGATAGATGAGCTGAGAGCTGAAAGAAGCAAAGAAACAAATCATGCAAAGAGCAGGGTGAAGAGGGTTCAATGTAGTGGGAACAGCAAGTGCAAAGGCCCTGAGGCAGGAATGAACTTGGAATTACAGAGAAACTGAAAGAAGGCCTGTGTGGCTGAAGCATCGGGCAGAAAGAGAAGAGCTGGTCTCACCTGCCCCATCTCTCCCCTCTGCTTGGACACTGGGCCCCCTGGGCAGGCTGAGTATTCAGGGTGAAACCATTACTCCCTGCTCCCACTTCAGGGGTCCTGATTCTTTCTTGCAGCAAGTTCCAGCCCATCTCAGTCTTAGTTCTGCAAACTCAACCTGCTACACCCATCACATGCACCTCAACATATTATCCCATCCCCCAGCCAAGATCCCAGCACACAACCCAACCTCAACCCAGGAGCCAGGACCCAAAGGGCTCTGGTCACCAAGCCTGTCAGCCCCTTAGACCCAAGCTATCCGAGGAACCAGCTTTGAGGGACAGTGTGTAGGGCGGGGAGTGTCAGGGAGCGGCACAGGACAGGAGATGGCAGAGCCAGACACAAGATCCCAGACTAGATAGAGCTGCGGGGACGGGGAGGGGGTCTGGGCTCAGCGTTCCTGGGTGGTGATGCCATCTTCCAGGCAATGGAGGGCAGCAGGCAGGAGCCTCTGATTCCCCCAGAGGACTCGTCCTTGCTGCTATCTGATGAGGGAGCTGTCGGTTACAGGAAGGCAAGACTGTTAACAGGGCAGCTCCGGGGAGCAGGAAATTAACCCACCACGCCAGAGGCAGGAGGTGCAGGGCGGGGTGGGTAATTAAGGGGCCCTGCAATTAAGGCGCATTTATGCTAGGCCAGTGTTCTGGGGGGTAGGGGGGAGGAACTATGGTTCTATTCAGTGGGGGCCCCAGACAACTGTGGAAGGGGAAATGAGACCTTGCTCCCACTCTTCCTTCTTCCTGCCTCCCCTGGGCCCTGTCTCCTACCCTCTGTCCAGCCTCACATGTGATTCACAGGCTCTGCTCATTCCCACCTGGGCTCATGCTGCTCTTCCCACCTGGAATGCCTTTCCCACTCTGCTCTGCCCCCTCAGTCTTGCCCTCCCATCAGACCCTGCACAGGCCCTTTCTCCTCCAAGACATTTCCTTAGACCAGTCCTGTGGGAAAGGAATGGGAATTCTGTCGTCTTATGACACAGCCCCTTCTTGGTATGGTGAGAAACCGATTCAGAGAGGGCAACGATTTGCCCACAGTCACACAGCAAAACCAGAACTGCGATGTGAGACTCCTGAATCTTAACTAAGTTTCTTTCCACCACACCGTGAGCTCATTAACCAATAATCAATCTAAGCATCATCATGTGCAAAACCCATGTCACAGACAGACAGCCACAGAGGATTCAAGGACCCCCGATCATATCTCTCAAGCACCTTCTTCAGCTGGGATTCTGCTAGGGACTAGGGATGCTGTGACATCCTAGGAGACAAAGACACGGCCCTGCCCTCAGGGGGCTTGTGGTCTCTGGCAGAGGACCCCCCATGGGATCACCCAGAGGCATGTTCATTGTAACCAAAAAAGCGCCCAGAGAAGAGGCTGATGGGAGCTTGTGGCAAACATTTAATCCGGCCCAGGGCCAAGGACTGCCTCTCCGGAGATGATGTGCCTGCCTGCTACCTGGAGAACTAGGGATGAGGCAGGATGAGAAAGAGCATTCCAGACCGGGAGTGGCATGTGCAAAGGCCAGCAGAGGAATTCAGGGTGGCTGGAGCTCAGAGGGAGGGAAAAGTGGGCTGGGACCCAGCAGGGAGGTCACAGGGCCCAGACAACGCAGGGCCTCCGGCTGAGGCATACGATCCTCATCCTAAAAGCTCTGGGAGGCCACTGCGGGGTTTCAGCAAGGGAACAGCATGCCACCTGGAACTGTCACGGGCTGCAGTGTAGGGACAGGGTCGGAAGGAAGCCAGTGAACGTGGGGTCTCCTGCACCAGTCCAGGTGATGGTGGCATGGGCCAGCATAGTGCCAGCGGGGAGTCAAGGACAGAGTGTCAAGGAAAGGGTGTGTAAGGATGGGATCTCCTGGAGCAGGAGGAGGCAGGGGGACAGGCTGGAGAAAGGGTTGAGGGAGAGGGAGGAGTCAAGAAAACCGTCCTCCAGGATTCTGGTTTGTGCAATGGGGCAGGCAGTCACTGAAATGGGGGCGGAGAATAGGCTGAGTTTGTGATTCTTTCAAGAAACCATAGCTCAGACTATAGACCCAGAGGTGAGGGGGGTAGTGAGACGTAACCCAGACTCATGGTGGGTGCAGGCAGGAGGCACCTTCTGCGAGCGGCCCTTTGTGCTAAGCTTCTCTAACATGGCAGGTGTTATTGCTCCCATTTTCCAGAAAAGGAAACTGAGATTCAGACAGGAAAACAGTTTGCCCAGAGTTCCACGGTGAGCGGCCACGTGGCAGAACCAAATTGGAAGCAGATCTGCCCTTCCTGAGACTTTCTCACTGCAGTCTGCCCCAGGATGCCTCCCTGGGTGAGCCTGGCCCAGCGGAGAAAGTAGGGCAAACTGCGTAGGCAGTGGGGCTGCAGAGAACCTGTTAGTGGCTGGGGGGCACGTGGTGGGAACCACCCGCCTTAGAGTTGCCCTGCAAAGGAGAAAGAGTGAGGGAGGCAGCCTGGAGGTGAGCAGGGACCCGCGAGTCACACAGAGGAGTCCCTCACGTCATCTCACGGCCCTCTGTGCCCTGCACAGATACTGATGCCAACTCTTGCTAAGCCCCTTGCCAGGTGCTTCACACTATTTAACAGCTGAGGAAAAGAAGGCCCAGAAAGAGAGCCACAGGTGCGTTAGTGGCAGGGTGCACAGAACTACCAGGATGTCTGGCTCCAGCATCCCAGCTCGCCCTTTCCAAGAGTAGGAGGGGTCCAGTGGGCAATTGGTGGAGACCACCTGGAAGAGGCTCGGCGCTCAGGGGCCACCGCACCCCTCCTTCTCTCCCCCATTACCCCCTTTGGGGCCCCAGGCCTCTGGGGCACAGGCCTAAGGGCCCGATGAGAAGGGAAAGGAGGTGGGTCAGCTAGAAAGCTTCTAAGAGCCTTTGGGGCCAACTGAGCATCGACAGCGGCATCTTGTCACCCTTCCTTCTGCCCCTCCAGAGCCCTGGCATCTTCCTGTGCCCAGGCAACGGGAGGGAGGAGGCTAATAGAAACCTCCTACCCCCAGCAGGGGTGTACTCTGTTCTCCCTTCTGTCTGCCTCACTGGGGGCACTGAGGCCAGTGCTGGACCCGCATTCAGAAGACACCTGGACAACTGGCCTGAGACTGAACAGCAGCAGCCCCGTCAGGCAGGGGGAGAACAGGAATTCTGTGGTCCATGGAAGGGCAATTGCTGTGCCCAGCCTGGAGAGGCCATGCCCAGGAGAAGGCTGACCCTGTTCTGTGAATTCTTAAATTCACAAGGGGATGGTCCGGCTGTGCCAAAGCAGCTGCTGTCCTACAGACCCCAAGTGATGGCAGGAAAGGGGACGGGGATTGGGACAAAGCAGAAGTAGTCCTGCCCAGCAGGGGGCGCAGGCACAGCCGAAACCCAGCCAGTGGCAAGCGGGAAGCCTGCCAGCCCTGAGGTGGGTCTGGAGGTTGTTACCGAGGCCGGAACATGATGCTGAACACAAACAGGGAAGAAAAGGCACCAGCTCATCAGGTCTGATTGTCAAGGAATGACCTGGCACAAGGGATCCCGTCTGGTGTCATGAATAAGAGCACAGGCTTCAGCAACCACAAGGACAGGCTTGATTGTCATGACCTTGGGCAAGTCGTTTCCTCTCTGTCCTTCAGATTCCACCTCTAACAAACAAAGGTGCTCACAGCTCTTTCCCCATGGCGTTGTAGTGAGGCATAAATGAGAGAATGCAGGTGAGGCATGGCACCTGGCATCTTGTAAGTGCTCAATAAATGGACAGAGTCCTTTGTAAGGAACAACCCGTTCAGACATCAGGACCAGCCTGGCGGATGTCCACGTCTCCCTGAGCCACTGACCCAGGGCCCTTTACTGTTCCACACTGGTCAGGTCAGGTGCCTGGCTGAGGACAGCACTGAGCTGTCAGAGCGGGAAGAGAGGGCCACAGAGTTTTCAGGAAAGAAGACACATTTGTCCTACCCACCCATCTCAGGGAAGAACACCTCCTGCTGACCACAGCCAGGTGGGGCCACTGTGCCTGTGCTGTTAGCACTGGTTGAGCTCTGCCTGGAGCCAGGTACAGCCAGCGCTTGACCTCAAAAGGCACCATTATTGGCATAGATAATGCAAGAGTGGCTTGGCAGGTGAGGGCTCCTGAAGGTTCAGCTCAGGAAGTGGCCAGTGGCTGAGCCAGCCCAGCTCCCATTCTCATGCGCTCTCCCTCGCAAAGCCCACTGCTCCCAGGCACTCTGGAGCAAGCAAGACTTGGCTCAGGTCTGGACTTCGCTACTAAGTGCCTGGTGATCTTGGGTAAGTCGTTCCCGCTCTCTTAGTCTCAGGCTCCTCACTTATAAAATGGGGCCCCTAGGCCTGCTAGGAGAATACAAGAAACATGTTTAATGATTTATTATAGGATTTCCTTTTCCCTTTCATAAGGAAAGCCCCTCGGCTTCAAACTAACCCTATGAGGTTGGTATTGATGCCCAGCGACAGCGAAGGGAAGGCTCAGCGAGGTTTAGTGACACGCTCGATATCACACAATATAAATTAGGTCCGCCTGACTCCAAAGCCGCAAGGCAGATTGTTCCTTCTCTATAATGAGCCCATCTGGGACCAAAAGAATCCTTTAGAAGAACAGTTCCCAAGGAGCTATCAGTGGAGAGGTGCCTACCTGGGGCTCCTGACCAGCCACCATTGGAAGCCTTATGTCTTGGGCAATAATCCCGGATCTGCTGCGGACTGGAAAACCGTGGACAAGTCTCTTATCCCATGCCTCAGTATACCCCTCCTTAAAATAGGGGTAGTAAATTAAGCACAGGGCATCCTCTACCCCCCCCTTCGCTTCTTATCTCTACCTGCTCCATCCCAGAGACCCTTTCCCCAGCTTCCCTCTCCAGGAACCCCCAGGATTAGCCCCCGCAGATGGCACGGGATGCTGCTGTGTGAGGGGTGGTCCAACTGCTCAGAAGCATGACCCCCCCACCCCGGGGCTGGGCTGCAGGAGCCCCGCAGAGATGCCCTCCTGGTGCCCTGAGTTCTCCCCGAGGACTTCCCACCAGCCCTTGGGCCAGGCACCCCGGCTGAGGAGGCTGTGCGCCTGGGGGCACAGGAAACCCAGGAGCAGGTCTGGGGAGGCAGAAGCAGGCCCCGGGGCTCTCCTGCCTCGGTCCCTGGCACTTCTGGGTTCCCCTGGCCGTAGGACGTGGCAGGCCTAGCCTGACTTGAAAGGGACCCCCAGACCTGGGTTGCCAAATTATAATTAAACTCCCTGGTCAAGTCATCAAATAAATGGCATTGCCTTCACGTGAATATGGATATCAGCCAACTGAATGCCACGCCCCCAGCCCACCTTCCCTAGCCTGCACGGAACACTCTGCAGGGGGAGTGAGCTTTCATTAAAAAGGGTTTTGCAGCTTGGAGAGGACATGTGGAGAGAACTGCCAAGACACCCCAGGGCCAAGCCCGAGGTAAGACGGCAAGTGCAGTGGGAAGAGTCCTGGCAAGCCTGGCGCCCTGTGTTTAACCGAGACATGCAGTGGTCCTCAGAAAGGATGGCACAGGGGAGTCCATCGTCCCTGTGTGAGAGCTGTCAGACGGGAACCTGCACTATCATTAGAGGGGTGCACATGGTTCCTATTTGCATCTGGAAGCAGTTTTAGTTGCCTGGAAAGGTTGGGGTGTCTCTCTCGCCCTCCCTCTCTCTCTCCTCCCACTATAAAATTAATACTCATTAAATACATTTGGAAAATACAACAACAACAAAAGCAAAACCACACGGCCCCGTCTCACCACACGCACTTCCAGCATTCTGGAGACTTCCTTTTGCTCTTGGCTTCCCCACACTTCAGACGTCTCTGCAGCACACTTACGACTCGGTGAGCCTCTCTCTCCCTTTGGCTCTGAGTCCCTTCTCTGCCTGGTGTCTGCTCCCTGGTTCACGGTCTGAAGGCTGTTTCCATTTCCTGCTCTTCTGAACAAAGCTGTGATGAATCCCTATGGGCTAGCAGCTTTTCCCAAATTCTGAAGTGTCTCCGGAGGACTGATTTACAGAAGCAGGGGGCGAGTCAGATACAAAAGTCTGTCAAAGGCTCTCCTTCAAAAGACACTCTTTAAAGGTGACTTTGTGCTGGTGAGATCTGGGAACCCTGCCCCTCAACCCCTCCCCTAAACGATCAGAGAATTTCCAGGGGGAAATTTTCCTTCTGCTCAAGACCCACAGGAAGCAGGTGTTACACCAGTGGTCCTGGAAAGAGAACTGAGGCTCCTGAGGAGAAAGAGGTTCGTGTTTGCCACATGTATGAAGACAAAGCAGACAGGCTAGAGATTTTTCGCTTGGGCTCATGGTCAGACATAGGGGTGTTGTGCCATCTTTGTTACTGACCAGCTGTGTGATTTGGGGCCAGTTACTTAACCTCTCTGAGCCCGTTTCTTCATTTGGAGAATGGTGATGATAATGGCCCTTCCTTTCCTCGGGTGAATGTAAACATTGAGTGAAGCAATGGACGCGATGAACATCACACCCTCAGCCCAGAGCTGGCTGCAGCACTGTTAGCAGCTGACACGTTGGAACACTTGCAATGGCTACTTTGGCTGAATCTCCCACTCAGTTTTAAAGGGTTCCTCTGACTTCTCCGAGTCTTCGTTTCTTCAAGGGTACACGGGGCTGAGAATGATTCCTGCCTCCCTGTCCTGTCAGGAAGCGAGTGTGCCTACCACAATGAGCATCAGCACCTTGTGAACTGCAGCAGGGTTTGTGGTCATTTACTTTCCGTGTTGTTGCTACCCTCGTGTTGGGGAACTCACTACTTTTTAATTATGTCTCAGGGGCAGCGCTGGGTGATGCAACCTCTTCCCCTAGGACACCGAAGCCTGACCCTGGCTCTACAGAACAAGCTGGCTCCAAATTCCACAGCACCTGTCTAGTTTCAACCCTCAGGATCTGGGGACGCACAACGCTGGGGTCCAGTCCAGGATTTATCTTTCTCAGCTGTGTGTCTTCTGTAAACCCAGCACTCTGAGCCTCCCTCACAGGGTCATTAGGAGCAGCAAATGAACTCACAGGAACATGGTAGGTGCTCGTTCTGTGTAAATTACTTTTGCCTTGAAGATCCTGAAGGGGGCTGGAGATGGGGAGATTCCATGTTTATGGGAGAATAGAAAAGGGTTGAGGAAAAGAGCCTACATGCTAGGGGAAACTAAGAATTGTGCTTGAGCTGTAGCTGATCGCTTTCCAACCCAAGTACTTCTACCTCAGAGGTTCCTGGGAAAGAACCGCTCATGTCGCAGGGCCGGATCCAGAGCCTTCACACGCCCCTAGAGGCTCAGCACCGCACTGCAGCAACGGGGACAGGGACGCTGTCATGCCCCTGTGTACCAGGCCCCGTTAGAGCCTTCCCAGTGTGAAACCAAGTCCCTGCTCCCACAGACCTTGCATCCCAGCAGGTGGACCAGAAGACTACAAAGTAAAAAATAAGATGAAACAAGGGAGCATTAAGTAAGGGAAATGGGCAGGACTTGAGAAAACAAGGGAGGGTGGTGAACTATAGCTCGAGGGGCCATGTTTGTATGGAGATCTGACCAATAAGGAGCCAGCAGAGGGCTGGGGCATCGGAAACAAGCCTGCAAAGGGTCAGAGCTGGGAATGAAGGGTGATGCATGTGAGGGACAGCAAAGAAGCCTGTAGGCAGAGCTATGGTGACCCAGGCAGGGCTCAGGGACCAGATCTTTGTCCTCAGCCCAGAGCACAGAGCACTGGGGGTTTCAACCAATGGGCGTCATAGGAAAGACAGTAGGTCTGTCCCACGTGCCTCATGGCAGAGACAGGCCCTCTGCAGGCAGCTCCTGAGAGGTGGCTTCCACTTCCCCGTGAGGCCAGACTGCTGGACAGCCATAGAGTCATCGAAAGATAGAAATGAATTCTTCATAAGGAAGTGAGCTCCCCACAGCTGGAGGCATGCAAGCAGGAGAGAGCAGCATGCCTGAAGGAGTACTCTGGGTTGCACTGCGCTATAGGCACTCATGTATTTTCCCCAGTTGGGGGTGGGAAAGCACAATTACCGCTCACATTTGACAAGTGAGAAACTCAGAGGGGTGGTCACTTGCTCAAGGTCACACCGCTGATGGTTTGCTGGCTCCAGAGGCCACAGGCCCAAGCCTTCCAGACACTTTCTGGAGACTCTTCCCCAAGCCACTTTGGTGTGTCTGGACTCAAGGTCACATTTCCGGTGCTGCACCCACTGGTGGGACGAGGGTGAGGGCTGGTCTAGTCCGTGAGGGTCAGAGACAGCACTAACCACGAGTGCGCTGGGGGTCCAGGGGGCGGGGGGACCCAGCTGTCTGCCAGTTTGCCAGGGCCTGCTCAAGGTGAAGGCTCAGCCAGGGTGAGGAAGCTCCCAGGAGCAGCACAGTGTCTCCCCACCCCCTTCCGCCCCCTTCCCTGCTGCCCAGGCACAGGCAGGTGCAGGTGCAGGTGCAGGAGTGTTTCTGCGCATGCGCGAGTGCTGGCCTGGTGGAGGGATGGTGTGTGTGTGTGTATGTGTGTGTGTGTGTGTGTGTGCGTGCGCGCGTGCAGTGGCAGAGTGGACACCCTGTGTAGATATGAGTGGCTGTGGGCATGTGCATGTGTGTGGATGGTGCGTGTGCACAATTGTAAAGCCATATGCTCTTTGGAATGTTCATGGGAGTTGGGGTGCTGTGTAATTGCTATGGGCAGTTGCCTCTGGGTGGGCTTATGGAGGAGGGTGCTGCCAGAGGGCTGCTGAGCAGATGTGAGTGGTACCTGTAAATGGGGTACGTGTCTATCCCCACGGAGCCCTGAGGAGCCCACTCCCCAGTGCTCCCCTCCTCATGGCTGGGCAGCCCCTGCCGGAAGGTGGACACTGGGCGAGGGGTAGGGTGGGGTGGGGTGGGGGAGCCCTGCCATCGTAGCCGCCTGCCTGGCCTCCCTCGCAATGAGCCAGACCTGCTGAGAGCAAGCAGCCTGGGCTGCACCATCTCACCCGAGTCTGAGTCCAGGGAGGCCCTGGGAGTGTGCCAAGGGAGCTCCCCCACCCAGGTAAGGTCCAAGCAGGCGGGTGTGCCAGAAGGTGTGAAACGCCAGGGACCGATCTGCTAGGCTATTCATAGGCACCTCCTCCTGGCCTGGCAGCTACTGTATTTGATGAAATAAGCCAGTCAGAGCAAGACAACTACCATATGATCTCACTTATATGTGGAATCTAATGGACAAAATAAACTAACAAACAAAATAGAAACAGACTCAGAGATACAGAGAACAGACTGACAGCTGTCAGAGGGGAGGGAGGTTGAGGGCTGGGTGAAAAAGGTGAGGGGATTAAGTGAAGAAAAATAAAGACACGGACAACAGTATGGTGATGACCAGAGGGAAAGGGGGTGGGGAGGTAGAAGAGGGTGAAGGGGATAAATGGTGATGGAAGGAGACTTGACTTGGGGTGGTGAACACACAGTACAATATATAGATGATGTGTTATAGACTTGCACATATGAGACCTGTATAATTTTATTAACCAATGTCAGCCCCCAAAATTCAATAAAAAATTTTAAAAATAATAAATAAAAATAAAGTATTTTGGGGTTTTTTTTTGAAATTCCAAATGATAATACTCTGCAATCTAAAATTTATATGCAAATACATGTCACATGTGTTACACCAAGGATATTTCTGGGCTTGCTAATAAAGACATGTTACATGAAAGAGAAAGAAACCTCACAACCACCTTCCAAGGTGGGTGTCATCATCAGTGCCATTTTACCGAAGAGGAACCTGAGGTCCTGAGAAGCGACAAAGGCCATTCTTCCAAGCGGGTGCTGGCCCTCAATCCCTATCTGTAAAATGGGGTGTGGCACACAGAGGCCCCAACCAAGACGTCCACCCCTTCCCCCTGTCATGTGAGTCTGACAGTCGGGCTCCTTGTCGACTGGAACAAGACACCCAGGGCCACGGCCTGGCCCTCTCAGAGGGGAGCTGGCCATGGCAAGCAAGGGCCTGGCACCTTTATCGCTGTTTAGATTCCCAGGAATGTTGGAAAACCAACCTAGCCATCTCCCAGAGCAGAGAGCTGGGAAGGCCCTGGAGGGGCCTAGGGTCCCTGCTGGGAAGTCTCAGCTTTGACCCCATACGTAGAACCACCCCTCACCGCTTCCTGCCCGGGGGAGCTATGGAATGGGATCTAGGACATGAGACAGGACAGCAGGCCCCACCTGGTACAAGCAGGTGTCCCGTCCAGCACAGCCCCCCCGCCTGGTACTTGCAGCTCAGCCCTAAGAGGGAGGCCTGGGCTCACTGGCATTTCCGAAGCTGCTGGCTTCCAGGATGGGGGCTGGGAGCTGGCACTGATCACAGCCCACAGCCAATTGCTCATTAATCCACCCTCCACAGCCGCTCCAAAGTAATTTATTAGCCCAGAAGAGCTGCTGGCAGCTTGCCAGGGTGGGGCCTCCCCATACTTCAGGGAGGGGCAAGAGCCCCCACCCCGGGAATGTGCCTCTTCCTCGTCACAGGGACCTGCCCACCGATGGCTCTGCCAGGTCAGGCTCTCTAAACCCACCAGACATGAGGAAGCTAAGGCTCAGAGGGGCAGGACAGCTTGGCAAACCAGATGGGGTCTGCTCTGCAGTGCTGAGAAACTAGGGTGCTGCCCGCAGGGGGTGGGGAGAGCTCAGCTCTCCCCCAAATTGGCGGGATCTCCTGGGGGGAGAACGGGAGGCACCAGCAACTTCCCATCCAGCCAGAGGGATCGCAGGTTGATGTCAGGGGGACGTTAGGGTACAGGAAGGGTCCCCATCAGTCCAGGCACACTGGGGGAAGGTAAGTGTGTGTGTGCATCCGTCAGCTCAGAGGGAGACGGGGGCATCCAGTGAGCAGGACCCCACCTGTTGGGTCTAAGGCTGAGCTCACTACCTCCCCATCTGCTTCTTTCTCCCCCCTCACAGACTGTCCCCCTCAACCACCAGGTTCCCAAGCCAGATACTTGCTACTTCCCTCCTGCTCAACCCCCATGTCCAATCTACCACCCAGACCTGCCCAAGCCAGCTCCTACACACTGCTCTACACACACACACACACACACACACACACACACACACACACACACACACCATCAGTTGTCAAGGGGATCTTTCCAGAACTAAAATCTGACCATAACCTCGCCTTGGAGGCCACTGTGATTTGCCTGCTCATCTCACTGAGCCCGGAGGAGCAGAGCCGTTGAAAACATGGGCTCTGGGTCAGCCAAATCTGGGTCTGAAACCTGGGTGGGCCGTTTGGTGACTGTGATCTTGGATGAGTCATGCCATCTCCCTGAGCTCTTTCCTCACCTGGGAAACAAGTTGCTAAGTGCCTTCATCATGAAGGACTAATGAGGTGCTGGGGTAGAGCTCTTGCAAAGTTCCTGACTCAAAGGGGCCACCCCACATGGCACTGGCTGACTCCCACCTGCGTCTCAATGCAGATGCCCAAGCCTTCCTGACCCTGCAGCTGGTCCTTCAGACTCCAACGACCCCCCTACAGCCTGCTCCACATATGTCCGTTCTGTGGCTGCTCTCCACCTGTGAGCCTGGGACACATAAGAATTCTGTTTGATGAATAAATGAAGTATGAATTCCTTCCTATAGATGGACATGGTCACATGGGAAAGCACATACACAAAACACACACACACGCATGCGCGCACGCATACGCACATTCACACACATGACCACTCTTTGCCATCTGTGGCCCAGATGGGTTAAGAGAAAGAGCCCTTGAGGTGGGTCCATCTTTACTCAAGAGTTTCTTCCACACTCCCTTGCACAACCCAACTCAGCTTAAGCCTACGAAGAAAGGTCAGGACCTGTTTTCTGAGGTTCTGGCATGGTGGGCACCCTGCCCAATCACAACGCACCTGAGCCTAAGACCCTCAGACACTCAGGCCTGCAGGGGAAGCGGAGCATCTCGGAGGCCCGCTGGGCAAGGTGGCCCGCAGTGGGGCAGAGCTGTCGGCTACCAGCTGGCAAGTGCTGGGCCTGGCAGTGCCACCGAACACCCACTTACACCAGCTGTTAGTTTCTAGGGTCTGCCCATGAGCTAGCAGGCATGCTGGGCCCAGGCTGCCCCGGGCTGTCCTTCCAGGAAGAGGCAGCTTCTGGGAGGGTGGCCTGAGAGGCAGGAGGAGAGGGGCAGGGCCCATCCTCTACCTTCCATCTCCCTGCCCCCCAAGGTGAGAACACCAGGCAGGAGGCCAGAGCCACCCTCAACTCAGTGTGGCCTTAAACAAAATGTAGTGCTTTCAGGTCCTCGGGGGTCTCTTCTGCACAACTGAGGTGGGGGGGGGGCTCCCACAGCTCCCTCCCGGTTCACCACCCAGACTTGGGGGATTCTGGTCTTGGCAAAGTGGGGTGTGTGGAGGAATGTGGCCACAAGAGGGCGCCAGCGCTTCACCCCACAGGGAGCCCGGCAGAGAGGCCTCCATGAGGAGCTGAAGCTGGGAGTGGGCGGTGGAGCTGGAGCTGGAGCTGAACCTTGGAGGATGGGGCGCGACTACCTGTGTCCGTCCCAGACGTGGCCCTTACCCACACTTCAGCTCTTCCCATCTGATGGCAACGCTACCTAGCCTGGATAAGCACATGAATAAATTAATTGAATGAGGTCTTGCTATTAGGTATTTTATGGACGAGCTAGAGTGATTTCAGTGACTTGCGGGGGTCACACAGCAGTAGGCATGCAGCAGGTTATCGCGCCCCCTGGGTCCGGCTGCTGGCAGAGCTTTGGAGAAAGAGCTGGGAACCGACTGGTGGCGGTTACCAGGGTTACCAGTACTCAAGCCAGGAGAGCAGGGACAAACCGTAGACCCGGCCCCTCCGGGGCCCCCTCTGCCACAGAGACCATACCCCTCTCTGGGCAGCACCGAGTAGTAATAATAATAAAGAAGAAGACCCTGCTGGGAGCACGGTGCGCACCTGTGCAAGATCATCGTCCTCTGACTGACAGCTGAAGCAGGAAGGCACGAGAGAGGTGAAGAACTTGCCAGGTGCCCCAGAGCTCTGAGTCACAGTACTCTGCCCAGAGTCCTCGCTCCCCTCGCTGTGCTATGTCTGGGGAGCTTCTAACCACCGCCTTCCCTGTTCACCCAACGCCGTGTGCCACTTCCGCAGTTGGGGCAGAGGTGACCTGGCAGCAGCCCTGGCCCCTAGACCTGATGGCAGTGGGGGGAGGGCACATGGGAGTCACTCGGAGCAGGGGTGGCTGTGCTCAGGACAGTTCTCCAACCAGTCCGGGGTCACTGTGTTCTGAGGGGAACTAACTACTGAGCTGAGTCTTAAAAAAAAAAAAAAGGCAGAGGAGAAGACGGGGCGGGGGGGATCTCAGGCAGGGGGACCCACGGAGCAAAGGCCCTGAGGAATATGTGTGGTAGCGGCAACCAGGCCTGCCAGCTCCAGGAGCCACGCTGAGGTGGGTCTCATCCTGAACAAACGGACACTCGGGAAGGGTGCCCTGCAGAGGAGAGAGTTAGAAGGACCTGGGATGGGCCCCGCAGGGGCACTGGACTGGGCCACTTGGCCCACCAACACGGAGCCCCACGCCAGCCCCTGCTGGCTTCCCTCCAGGGGGAGCTCCTGAGTCGGAAGAGGCTGTGTGGACAGGAGTGGGCACCCAGCAGGGCTGAGTCAGCTGCCAGCACCCAGCCATCATGAAGTCATGGCAGGGTCCTGAGGGGCTCATCATTGGATCACAATGAGGGCATGAATTGTCATAAAGCCAACCTCTCCACTGGCTCTCCAGCCCCTTTGCTCAGGGTGGGACCCTGGTTGCCTCTGGGGGGTGGGCGGGGTGAGAAATGGATATTACAGCAGTGCCACCGTCCTAGCACACTGAGCTCAGAGCCCTGAGCCGCTGACCCAGTCCCTCCCGGAGGCGGGAGGGGTGAGGGTACCAGTAGGGGCCAGGCTTGCTGCCTCAGCATTACGTACCGGATCCCAGCCCAGTGCCAGCACCTGTGCCTCAGGGCACCGTGAGGAGCTGACTGCCACCCCATGAGATCCTCTGCCCCTATTATGGGTAGAGAGAGGTCAACCCAAGAGCTCCCCACGATTCCAGCCCCCACGGGGCAGCTTGTGGGGTTATAGACAGGACTCGGCCCAAAGCAGCCACCTCCCTCCACCAGCAGCCACTGGGAGGTGTGGAGGGCCCTGGGTGCTGTGTAGGAAGCGCCCCAGCACCTGTGCCAGCAGGGGCGGGAATGTACCCACGGGCAGGGTTAGTGGTCTCAGGACCTCTGGATCTGAATTCCGCTCTGCTGAGGCTCACTGCACCCAAGCTCTCTGCCCGGTGATAAAACTCAGTCTCCCACTGGAGTCCCGTCTTCACCCTAGGAGCTCCCAGCATCCCCAATGACCCAGTCAACCCAATGACCCAATGCCTCTCAATTCTGGGGTCGCTCATCACCAGCAGCCCTCTCCCTCCTCTGCACTATCGCAGCCATCCCCACCTGGACATTGTCCACACCCGTCCTATTTCCTCCTGCCCAGACCTGGCCTTTCTGACCATGCCCTCCAGCCATCCTCCCCTCTTTGGGGTAGCTTCACTCTCCTGACCCCCACACTCTGACCTCATCTCACCCACTTTTTCCTCCTGAGTTCCCTCCTTGTCCAGTCTGGACACCAAGGGGCCTTTTTGCAGTCACAGTCTTGGGAACTCATCCTAGCCCTCAGAAGTCTCCCACCCCCTTCTCCAAAGGCCCTGCTTGGAGACCAGTGGCCTCCTCGGAGGAGCTGGTGGCCCTGAGTGCCCACTCCACCCTCCCCCGCTTCCCTTCTTCGCTTTCCCCCTCCCCTCCACCAGGAAACACACCCACCTCTTGTTGCAGACTTTTAAAACCCATCCTTCAGCACCACACGTGGCTCCAACAGGGCCCCCTCTTTCTTCTCCTCTTCCTGGAGGCATGGTTTCAAGCCTTACCTGTATGGCCACTCTCCGCCTCCTCAGCCCACTGCAGTCCGCCCGACCACCCAGACCGTTCCTGCTGAGTCATCGTGACATTGGGGCTACATCCGCTCACTGAGGGAGCTGCATTCAGCTTTTACCCCAACCCATGGGCAGCCGGGGCTCTGCTGGCCACCCTCCCCCCTGCACCCTCCTCCGCTCAGTGACCCCACACCCTGGCTCTTGTCACTCCCCCCTCAGGCTCTCTTGCCTGCCATTTCTGCAAAGGATGGGGGCTCTGGCTCCGCCCAACCTGTGAGGGCTGCACTTCCTTCTAGGCCTGGATGCTCCCGTTCTCCCCACCGCTGGGCTGCAGGCCCAGGTGTCCAATTCTCTTGTGAATGGCGGTCGACCCCAAACATGTATTCATTTCATCCTGACACAACCACCTCATGGAAGTAGGCACTGTTATCCCCATTTTGCAGGTGGGGTACTGAGGCACAGAGGTTCACTGAGTTGCTCAGGGTGGAACAGCACGTAAGGTTCTGAGCCAAACTCTCCCTCCTGGATCTCCTACAACAACTTCAAACTCGCTACAACTGGAACAGGCCCATCAGCTCTGCCCTGAGCTGCTTACTCCGGCCACGCTGCCCTTTAGATCAGACAGCAAGGGCTGGACCTTGAGCAATTTTAGTTAATGTCTCTAGAGTGCCTAGCACAGAGCTCAAGGGTCCGTGTGCCACCCTTGCAGCCACAGACCTCTCTGAACCTCGGCCACCCCATCTATGAGACGGGTTGTTGGGGAACATCCAGGCCTGGCACCTGACCACAGGGGGGCGCTGTGGCACTGCCACTCAGCAGGCTGGCTTTCTTGCATTTAATCACAGCCACATCAATTTATAACCCTGCGTGTTTTGGCATAAATGCGCTATTTTTCAAAAGCCAAAATAAAGCTCCAAGAAGCTGTAAAAACCCAGGAGTTTGGAAGATTCCCTGCAGGGTCAATTAGGGTGAATTAGGACCTACAGATGTGAAGTTCCCCAAGCACATCACGGCAACGTGGGTGGGTGCACTTTGGAAAGCTAAGGCAGGCGCCCACAGCGGGGAGCGCCAGCCGGGCCGCCGTGTAGGGTGAGGAGGGACAGGACCTCTGGCACCCCAGGCTGTGTGATTCCGGGCAAGCCCAGGCCCCACGCTGGGCTGCGGTTGCTTCACCTGTAGATGGGTTAGTGTGCATCACCCCGGGAGGTGAGGACAGGGCGGAGACTTGAAATGCTGTGTGCAGCCCTCTTTATCCTTATGCATAGATCTTGGGATTTATACTAGTGGCTGCAGGAAAAAATCACCAGTTTGGGGTTAAATTCACCAGTATTTGCCGTGCATGTCTCCGTAAGGCAGAGTTTTCTCCACCTCAGCTGAAGCAACCCGAGTTTTTCTTGCTTCAGACAGGGGAGCTGGTGGGAGGCTGGATGCAGTCCTGGCTCCGTTCCTTTTAGTAACCCCCCCCCTCGGGACGGTTATTGCTTTCCCCCCTCTGCCGATGGGGAGACTGAGGCCTGACTCCCCAACCCAGGAGCTTCTGTCCATGCAGGGGACCCAGGCCCATCCTCACCCACTCCTTGCTAGGTGGGCTCACACCGCGGCCCGCAGCCCTGCCCTGTGCCCTCAGTGCCCTACTGCCTGGCAAAGAATGCAGATCGCAGACCCCCAAGCCCCGCTCTGCACTTTTAGCTGGGCCGTGAGGAAGCAAGTCTGTACCTTCTCTGAGCCTCAGTTTCCTTACCTGTAAAATAGGGATGATGGTGGTAGCTGCCCCCCTGGCAGTTAAGTAAGATAACTTGTACAAGACAATGCACGGTGCCTGGCACAGAGAACGCACTCCCGCAAGGTTAAACGATTTGCAGATCCTCCCAATCGATTCATGAGATAGGCTCTATTACCCAATTTTGCAGAGTAGTAAACCGAGACTCAGAGAGGTTTAGCAACTTGTCCAAGGTCACAGAGCTCAGGAGCTGTGGGGTGGCGAGGAGGGTGTGGAAGGAGTAGGAGCTGGGGCTCAACCCAGATCTACTTGTCTTCTAAGAGGTCAGGATAGAAAGGGAGTCGGCCAGGTTAGAGCCCCCAGGGCAGAGGAAGGAACTGGGAGGGTTAGAAAAGGGAAGGTGAGGAAAAGAGACAGAGGGTGCCACGGGGCACAGAGGTGAGGCCAGGTGCCAGCAACTGCCTTAGGCAGAGGGCCAGGGCCAGTAGGGGTAAGAGGGGGGCCCTCGCTGTCAGGGGGTGCCCACGCCCTCTCTCTGTTCTCCAGTGGCTGGTGACCTTGACTGCTCAGCCTGCACCACTTGCATCCTAATGAGGCCCTGTGGGCAGGAGTGACAGCACTGGGCAGAGTCTCCCACCAAGAGGGCCAGAGCCAGGGTCTTCCCCCTCCGTTGGTGGCCAAGAGTGCCTCTCAGGGGCTCTGTTCTGGGCTGCAGGTGCAGAAGGTGAGCATGAGTCCTGAGCAGCCAACAGTTCCAGATGGCCTCCGACCAACCCTGTAGACCTGAGCACTTGGGGTGGGGGGTGGGGAACCCACAGCTGCTACGCCCCGCCCACTTCTCCCGGGGGCCTCTGGCAGCTGGGAATTCCTGTGGCATGACCCAGTCAGCCTCACAGGGCTGGACCCCTGGCCCAGCAGCCCAGATGTTCCTGCTGCAGCTCCAGCTGTGAGCTGGCTGAGCAGCCAGGGCAAGTGAGTGACTTTCCTCTCCGGACTCGGCCTCTCCAGGTCAAGGAGCGGTAAGCCACAGCTCAAAAGACGTTTCCAACCCAGAGAATCTCAGATTCTGGAATCACAGAAGCCAAGGGTCAGAAAGAACCTCTGGCTATGATTTCCTAAGACTGGTCTGAAGCCCAACAAAGTCAGGGTCACCCAGAAAACCTGTGAAAATGGAGATATGGGGACCCCCAGGAGAACAGGTGACAGGGGGCCCAGGCACCTGTGTATTTAACAAGACTCCTAGACCCAGGCCCCAGTGGGCTTCTGCCGTCTCTGACTTCTGGGTGGAGAGGCTTCCAGAGACAAGCTGCACAGGGATCCCCCAGTCTCCCAAAACTGTTGAAGCTTTACTCCCTGGGCCTCTTCAGCCCCCTGTCCAGAGCTGGGTTTCAGCACCCTCTCCCATTAGCGACCCCCCGTAGACCTCCCAGCCTCTCTCTGTGCAGGCCCTCTCCATCCAGGAGGGTCCACGGCTTCGGGCCCTTCTGACCTGCTCTCCCACCCAAGGAAGGAGCCTTCTTTTTGTTTTCTTCTTCTCCCAGAATTTTCAGGAAATGTCCTGATAACAGCTCAATGCGCTTGTCCCTATGTATACTCCGAGTCACTCCCACCCTGTCGGCTCTAGAACATTCCCCTTACCCCAGAGAGCTCCCGGGTACGACCCTCACCCCAGCGGTGACATTCAACAACCGGTTCTCTGCCCTCGTGACTGTTTCAAGTATAAAAAGCGATATATCAAAAGGTAATTTATTATTTCATGCATTTAGTACTTAAATAAGACCAATAAAAGAGGTACACAAAACTAGATTATAAGAAAGAGTTTTAAAATATTAATGAAAAATACTAAATAATACCTGACCAAAAAAAAACACACACAAAAAAACAATAAAACGGCTATTTAAGATACTTCTATGTTGTTTCTTGATTGGCATCCTCACATTATTTTCCCCTATGGACGGAATGAACGTGACTGTGGGCGCTCAGCATACGCAGTGGCACAGATGAACGTTAAGAAAGAGTAAGGAATGTACATTTGTGATTTCCACACTGGGTGGCTGTCCAGGCACCCACCTTCGAGAGAATCCTGATGACAAGTGCCATTTTAACAAACGGTTCGCCAAACTCAACAAAAAATTAGGTATCGGTTCTGCCGAACCGGTGCGAACTGGTCAAATCCCACCACTGCCTCACCCCCTTCATCTGACCTCTGTCAGCGCAGATGAGGAGGGAGAGGCCTCTTTCGAAGGTGATCTTCTGTGCCCATCAGGCTGGACCGCAAACTCCATGAGGATGGCGGTGGGGCCGTCCTGCTCCTCGGCAGTTCCTGGCAGGAGCAGCTGCTTGGGGAAGCTGTGGGAAGAGCAAGATGGCTGGAGCTTGCACCCCTAACTCCAGCAGCTGCCATGATAAGGCCTGGGTACTTTGACTCAGCATTTGGGGCTTCTTCCAATGTCTACCAATCCCTCTAACCCTCCCCCCCCCCCCGTCTCCCTCAAGCCTGACCTGCAGGACACTCAGACACATGCCTGTATCCACACTCAGACATCTCTGTCCTGCCAGCCGCCCCCCCCCCCCCAGTGCTTTGCTTCAGCTGTTTCCTCCCGGAGTTCTGGAACTGCAAAGGCACGGGGCACCAGGAGCTGCCACCTTCCCTGCAGTGCCCCCGCCCCTGCCCGTGGCAGACTCACTCACCCTGGAAGGCAGCATCGTCCCTTCTCCCTGTCCTGACTGCCTCAGTCAGTACATTGACCTCGACACGCCACACTGAGCTGAGCATGAGAGCTCAGCTCTCCCACACACCCACATATTCCCGTGTGTGATTGTGGGATGGTCACACCTCCCTCTCTGGGCCTCAGTTTCACCATCTGTAAAGTGGCACAGTCAGGCTAGCTGGATGCTGTGGGGTCCTTTGGCTCTGATGTTTCTTGTAGGCCCACAGCAGGGGTAAATAGTGGTTGTTAGACAGATAGCCCCAAAGAGTGACTCATCACTGAGGGCGGCATTGTAGGCCTTTGCTGCAGGTGAGTTAGAGGCAGAATTCTGAGTGTGGCGGCTGAGTTACACTGCCTGGGCTCGAAACCCTGCTTCTCAAGTCTCTCATCTGCAAGAAGGAGGTGATAGTAGGGCAGAATGAGAATAAAATGAGGTAGTGCGTAGAAGCAGTTGGAAGAGTGCCTGGCACATACCAAATGCTCAGCAGAACTCAGAGAGGCTCTGAAGTCGGAGCCAATGACCAGCTGGTGGAGTGCAGTATGGCGGCAGTGTCTATGTGGTGCCACCAGAGGGCACTGTGACACAGCCAAAGCCGCCCAGGTGTGCCAAAGCCTCCCTGGTTCATCCTGCAAGGCAAGACCAATCCTGAGGATGATGTGCCAGCTAGAGGCCTGCCAGCTGGGATGGCGAGGGCAGAGGCCTGAATTCCTGTGCAGTTCCTTCTCCAAGAGATGCCCCGTGCCACCTTGGTCTGATATTGTGTCTTTTTCTATCATAGTCTGTTACCAATAGCAGCCTGGAGGGCACCTAGACCTTCCCAGCAGGGCCATTAGACCCATCTAACAGAGGTCCAGAGAGGGAGAGGCAGGTCAGGATATGAGGTGAATTCTGCCCTCCCTCCTAAGACCGGCCTCCTCACACATCTCACTAAACATTCCTGGTGTGATCTTCCAGCCCAGGCTAGGAGCCAGCACCACGTCCACTTCTCACTCTGCTTGGTGGGCGGGAGGGACGGTAGACAGTAGAAGAAGCACATAGGCTGGAAGACCTCAAGGAGGAGAGGCCAGAGAAAGTGAGTGCTGAGAGTGCAGAGAGACAGACTAATGGGGAGGAGGGGCAAGGGAGAGAATGATGTGGGAGGGATGTTTGAAAGACATAAGAGGAAGTGCATGGGATAAAAGGAGAGAGACAGAGAAAGGAGGGAGAATTGAGAGAGAGGGAAGGAAAAAGGGGGAGGGAAGGAGGGAGAGATGCAGAGAAAGAGAGATGGTGATTGAGAGAGAAGGGAAAGAGCTCCTAAAAGCAGAAAGAGTGAAGCAGGAAAGGAGAAATAAAGACAGAGAGAGGGAGAGAGAGAGAGATAGGAAACAGAGACAGAAGAGAAAATGGGGGCACAGAAAAGCAGAGAGCCCACCCTCTCCCCCCAGGGTACCTTGAAGCAACTTCACTCTCTGCTGGAGAAAGGGGAGCCCCATCCACCCCTCCTGGGTGCCCCGCCAGAACTTTCACCCTCACCCCTCTGCCCACTCCACCCCAGCAGGGCTTGCCCCACCCCCAGCCACCCACTCTTGGGGGTAGTGGTTGAGCCAGGCTGCCTGGGGCACCAAAGGCAGACAGGCAGGGTCCCTGGGGCTGTGTTGCTAAGAGATGAGGCCCAGAGTCCCAGCTTGTCTCCTGAGCCTCTCCTAGGGCGGGTCTTAACACTCACCTTGGGACTCACCTGCAGCCAGGGTCTCCCTAGCTCCTACCTCTCCCAGCCCTGCAGGCCTCTGCACACCATCCTATGGGTCCCTGTGTAGCACAGAGGTGGTTGAGGGCAGAGGGAAGTCACACTCGGTGAGCGCCCACTGTTCATCAGGCCTCCCCAGCTCTTGTCATGAGAAACACAAAACTCCCAGGCTCGGGTTCACGTCGCAAAGAGGCACATTCACATCTGAGCCTGCCTTTCACCTACTGTGCGTCCCTGGGCGAGTCACCTTCCTGCTCTGAGTCTCAGTGCCTCAGTCTTTAAACAAGGATAATAATAGTCTCCATCTCATAAGGTTGGCCAAAGGAAGAAAAGAAATTATGGGAGCACAGGGCAGGGAGTGGGAGGCTGGCTTCAAGCTCTGTCCCTGAGCCTGCAGGGGCTACGGCTGGGAGCACCTCCCGGTACCTCCCCAGTGGGCTCTGCTCAAGTCTGATTCACAACAGCTTCTCAGGAAGGGGCTGCATGACCCCTCCCCACACACTCAGACAGACACCAGTGATGTACAAACCCAGGACACCAGTAAAGCCACACCCACATCCCTGAGTACTACTTCAGGGGCTCAGGTAAGAGCAATTTACCTCCCAATCCGTGTTCTAAGGACCTTAGCAAACCAGCTGAACCCTCACGAGGCCCACATGCAGGTACCACCATCATTCCCATTTACAGATGGAGAGACAGGGGCAGAGAGCTGTGTCTTTGCCCAGGTTCCCATAACCAGGTATGCGGGCACTGGCACTTGGTCCTGAGCCTGCAGCTTCCAGAGCCCCAGTGTCTGTAAAACCAGACTCTGCAAGGGGCTGGAGAGTGAAGGCAGAGAGCCAGGGCTCCTCAGAGGCCCGGTGTGGGCAAAGCAGGTGGGGAAGCCTTGGAGGCAGCGTGGGAGGGCCGGCCCAAGGCCAGGCTCTGCTTGGCCTCCCTGCTCTGATTTATCAACCCCGCCTTCAGGCTGGATGCTCACCTCAGCCATAAATCTCTGACTGCAGTGCTGCAGGGGCAGCTCAGGGAGCTTCAAAGCATGCCACCCAGAGGAGATCCTTCCCCAGCCTGCCCTGGGGCTGCCTCTTGGGGGAGATCTAAAAACCACGCATGCGTGCTCCTACACACATGCACACACACACAGAACTAAGGCCTGGCATCACCAGAATACTCTGAGACCCAAGGACCTATGGCCATACACCTGGTATCCAGTCCAAAACCCCATACCCAGACTGCTCCCTGCTGTGTCACCTCCTCATGGCTTCTGGACTCAGCAGGGTCAGCCTGAGGCTATGTGGGCTGGAGGTCTGCAGTGGCAGCTGTGCCAGGGCCACTCCAGCCTCTGTGCCTTTCAAGCCAGGCCATGGCCTTGTGGAGAAAAACACCTAAGGTCAAGGTCAGCCATCCCCTATCCTGGCCTCATAGACCCTGCAAGCCCCTTGACTTTCATTTTAAAATAAAATGAAACAGGTCTGACCAGGCAGTGGCGCAGTGGATAGAGCATTGGACTGGGATGCGGAGGACCCAGGTGGTTTGAAACCCCAAGGTCGCCAGCTTGAGTGTGGGGTTCATCTGGCCTGAGCACAGCTCACCAGCTTGGACCCAAGGTCGCTGGCTTGAGTAAGGGGTTACTCAGTCTGCTGTAGACCCACGGTCAAGGCATATATAAGAAAGCAATCAATGAACAACTAAAGTGCTGCAACGAAGAACTGATGTTTCTCATCTCTCTCCGTTCCTGTCTGTCTATCCCTATCCATCCCTCTCTCTGACTCTCTCTCTCTCTGTCTCTGTCCAAAAAAATAAAAATATAATGAGACAGGCCCTGGCCAGTTGGCTCAGCGGTAGAGCATTGGCCCACCGAAAGTCCGGAGTTTGATTCCCGACCAGGGCAAACAGGAGAAGTGCCCATCTGCTTCTCCACCCTTTCCCCTCTCCTTTCTCTCTATGTCTCTCTTCTCCTCCCCGAGCCAAGGCTCCATTGGTGCAAAGTTGGTCAAGGCGCTGAGGATGGCTCCATGGCCTCCACCTCAGGTTCTAGAATGGCTCAGGTTACAACAGAGCAATGGCCCAGATGAGCAGAACATCGCCCCCTAGTGGACATACCGGGTGGATCCCGGTCGGGTGCATGTGGGAGTCTGTCTCTCTGCTTCCACACTTCTCACTTCAGAAAAAATACAAAAAAAAAAATGTAATGAGACAAAAGAGGCCAGCATCGCGCCAGCACCCAGCAACGCCTCTCCACAGATGCCAGCTCTTTCCATCCCCCTCTCCTGCCGTGGGGACTAGGCACCGAGTCAGGCTGGTCAGGAGCCTTCTGGCTGTCTTCCGGGGCACCAGGCCCTTCGCCAGTAGTGCCCTGCCTGGGCCTCAGGAGATGAGTCCAGGGAGCTGAAAGGAGAGAGGACCAGAGAGAACATTGGGGGCAGAGAGTGGTGCCAGTGGGGGGGGGGGTTTGAGGCACATGCCAGCCACGTGTCTGGGCAGCTCCCGGGGTGCTGAGCCATGTCTCTCCCAGCCTAAGCCATCCTCCCTCAGCCTGCTGTGCGGCCCTTTGGGGGCTCGTGGACTACCCTGTCTCCCTCCCCCTGTAGAGGCACACCCTTCCAAATGCGTTCAGGGCCTGGCTCAGGTTCTTTATAGCTATGCAACATTGTGCAAGTCACAGGGCTGTGCGTGTGACTGACGTAAGCCCGAAGGGCATCTCAGATGCAGCTCTGGCCTGGAGACCTGTGAGGCCTCGAGTCTCAGACTGTGTGTGAGAGACAGTGGGAGAGTGTGGGGGAGTGACTCAGCCACTTGCGGGCAGGGGAGTGTGAACATGCACATGTGTGCGTGTGTGCTCACATATGTCTCCGTGCACACATGTACTGTGTGCCTGTACCATGTGCACTACTCATGTGTATAGTGTATCTGTGCGTGTGCACATATATGCACTTGTGTGTGCTGTGTATGTGTGTATACACTCATGTGCATGTGCTCGTGTGTGTATTGTGTGTGCTTTGTGTACTGAATGCACATGTGAACAATCCTGTGTGCTATGTACACTGCCTGTGTGTATGCACATGTGTGTGCATGTGCACACAAGTGTGAAGGGTGCCACAGGTGGGTCCTCCTGGCTCGTCTGAACCCCTCCGTCCTCTTCTGACTCCTTACCTCCTTCTCCTTCCATCCCTCTTCCTCAGCCCAGCTACTCTGCGTCCTTCCTACCCTGACTGGTGGCACCCTGACCTGTGACGGGTGTCTGGGTGTCCAGTAGCCCTGCAGGAGGCAGCGGTGAGGTGGAGGTGATCGCACAACAGCCACGCAAGAGGAGCCTCTAATCCCCTTAGCTCCCACTCAACCCCGCATCCCCCCTGGTGGTAGCAGCCCCTGAGCACACTCAGCGGCCCTGGGGGCAAATGGCAGAGGGCTAGTGGGCTTCTAAACCAGCCCTCAACGGGTCATTAGTCACAGCAAACCCCAGGTCCTCTCTGGGGTTGAGAGGGACACTTCTCAATCAATCAGGCCCTTTCCTGTCCATGATCTCTTTTGATCCTGACAATCTCCTGTGAGGCAGGAATTCTAATTGCACATTTGACAGTAAAGGGCGCTGAGGCCTTGAGAGGGACAGGGACTTTCTTGAGGTCACACAGCAGGTCAATGGCAGAACTTGCTTAGTTCAGGTCATTCCCACACAGGAAAGTGCACTGGGGGTATAGGGAATCTTGGGGCCCTCCTTCCCACCACAGCACCGCTCACCTCTTGGGCCCTTCTTCCCACCAGAGCCCCGCTCACCTCCTGGGCCCTCCTTCCCACCAGAGCACCTGCTCACCTCCTGGGCCCTCCTTCCCACCCGAGCACCTGCTCACCTCCTGGGCCCTCCTTCCCACCAGAGAACTGATCACCTCCTGGGCCCTCCTTCCCACCAGAGCACCTGCTCACCTCCTGGGCCCTCCTTCCCACCAGAGAACTGCTCACCTCCTGGGCCCTCCTTCCCACCAGAGCACCTGCTCACCTCCTGGGCCCTCCTTCCCACCCGAGCACCTGCTCACCTCCTGGGCCCTCCTTCCCACCAGAGAACTGCTCACCTCCTGGGCCCTCCTTCCCACCAGAGAACTGCTCACCTCCTGGGCCCTCCTTCCCACCCGAGCACCTGCTCACCTCCTGGGCCTTCCTTCCCACCAGAGCACCTGCTCACCTCCTGGGCCCTCCTTCCCACCAGAGCACCTGCTCACCTCCTGGGCCCTCCTTCCCACCAGAGAACTGCTCACCTCCTGGGCCCTCCTTCCCACCAGAGAACTGCTCACCTCCTGGGCCCTCCTTCCCACCAGAGCACCTGCTCACCTCCTGGGCCCTCCTTCCCACCAGAGAACTGCTCACCTCCTGGGCCCTCCTTCCCACCAGAGAACTGCTCACCTCCTGGGCCCTCCTTCCCACCAGAGAACTGCTCACCTCCTGGGCCCTCCTTCCCACCAGAGCACCTGCTCACCTCCTGGGCCCTCCTTCCCACCAGAGAACTGCTCACCTCCTGGGCCCTCCTTCCCACCAGAGAACTGATCACCTCCTGGGCCCTCCTTCCCACCCGAGCACCGCTCACCTCCTGGGCCCTCCTTCCCACCAGAGCTCCTGCTCACCTCCTGGGCCCTCCTTCCCACCCGAGCACCGCTCACCTCCTGGGCCCTCCTTCCCACCAGAGCTCCGCTCACCTCCTGGGCCCTCCTTCCCACCAGAGAACTGCTCACCTCCTGGGCCCTCCTTCCCACCCGAGCACCGCTCACCTCCTGGGCCCTCCTTCCCACCAGAGCTCCGCTCACCTCCTGGGCCCTCCTTCCCACCAGAGCTCCGCTCACCTCCTGGGCCCTCCTTCCCACCCGAGCACCGCTCACCTCCTGGGCCTTCCTTCCCACCAGAGCACCTGCTCACCTCCTGGGCCCTCCTTCCCACCAGAGCACCGCTCACCTCCTGGGCCCTCCTTCCCACCAGAGCTCCGCTCACCTCCTGGGCCTTCCTTCCCACCAGAGCACCGCTCACCTCCTGGGCCCTCCTTCCCACCAGAGCACCGCTCACCTCCTGGGCCTTCCTTCCCACCAGAGCACCGCTCACCTCCTGGGCCCTCCTTCCCACCAGAGCTCCGCTCACCTCCTGGGCCCTCCTTCCCACCAGAGCACCGCTCACCTCCTGGGCCCTCCTTCCCACCAGAGCTCCGCTCACCTCCTGGGCCTTCCTTCCCACCAGCACTGCTCACCTCCTGGGCCCTCCTTCCCACCAGAGAACTGCTCACCTCCTGGGCCCTCCTTCCCACCCGAGCACTGCTCACCTCCTGGGCCCTCCTTCCCACCAGAGCACTGCTCACCTCCTGGGCCCTCCTTCCCACCAGAGCACCTGCTCACCTCCTGGGCCTTCCTTCCCACCAGAGAACTGCTCACCTCCTGGGCCTTCCTTCCCACCCAAGCACTGCTCACCTCCTGGGCCCTCCTTCCCACCCGAGCACTGCTCACCTCCTGGGCCCTCCTTCCCACCAGAGCACTGCTCACCTCCTGGGGCCCCAAACCCCCAGAGCACTCTTCTCTCCTCTCTCCTGCCTCTACCCACTGGCTGGAGTTTCCTGGCCGCAGCCTCTTGGCAAACTGTCCTTGCCTCTGTCCTTCACAGTCCTGCCTCTCTGAGCTTCAACTTTCTCTCTGTAAACTGAGGGTAGTAAGAGGGCCTACTTCCGGGGCTGTGATGAGAATGTGCTGAGAACAGGGCCGGCCTCTGTGAGTGAGCACCGGGGACCACTGGCTATCACTCAATCACTTTCAGCCTCTGCCTGGGGCAGCCCCTCCCCTCCCTCCAGGAGTTATGCTCTTATCTTCTCTCTCCGGAGCCCCAGAGCTGGAGAGACCTGAGTCGCTCCCCACTTCTTGGTTCTTGTGATCCTGAATCTCAGCTTCCAAATCTGCTAAACGGGCCACTTGTCCCCACCTGCCTAGGCTGTGGGGCCACTGAACCCACAGGTGAGCACAGTCTCTCCCTGGGCCTGCCCTCGACAGGTGGGGGCTCTCACCCGGTTGCTGGGCTCTCTCTCCTTCCCACGGAAGGGGGTGCTGGGGAGACAGTCCCCTCACCCCAGCTCTGGCAGCCAAGCGTTGACACTGACAGGAGCTGGCACCTCACCCAGGAGGGGAGAGCAGCTGCAGAGATGGTGGGAGAATTCCTCCCGCTGCTGGATTTGTAAAACAATTGATTAAAGACAATGCAATTAATTATTCCTTGATGAAATAGTGGAAATTACCCAAGAAAATGAAGATTTCAACAGCAGAATGTTAAATCCCTCTAATTATGTCATTTCTGAAAAGGGGGGGGGGGTGGATTAAAAAGGATAGAGATGGTGGGACTGAGGGGGGAAAGGAAGTGTAAAAATAGATGAGGTGACCCTGGGGCTCCGGGCAGGGTGAGCAGGGAGAGGATAAATGGAGCTACCACCCTGGGCCTTGATCAGACTCTTCAAAAGGAGAGTCTGAGGTAGCAGAGCTCCCTGCAGGGGACAGGAAGCAGCCGGGCAGGCCAGACACTGGGATACGTGCCTTGGGTGCATTAGCTCATTGTCCTCATACTGAATGTTTGTGCCTTATTCTCTTTTACAAATAAGAGGATTGAGTTTGGAAAGGTCATGACTTATCCAAGGATATACCACTACTAATGAATGGAGGCAGGACTCGAACTCAGGTCTGACTCCAGACCTGCACATTTTCAAGCTTTCCTGCTGGAGTCTACAGCAGCAGGCACTGCAGATGCCCTTGGCAGGAGCTGCTTTGACTACCCAAGGGTCTCAGTGGCCTCCTGAATCTCAGTACTGGGGGTGGGGGAGTGAGTCACTGCCAAGTGTTGTCATCTCTGCCAATCTAATTGGGTCTGTGGTCTTCTGGGAAGTGATCTTTCTAAACCCTCTATGTTCTCTCTGATCCCTCTGAATGTGCTTTTGCAGGCCTGCAAGGGGGGCCTGCCGAGGGCCTGGCCTGACCAGCTCTCTCTCTAGGAGCTCCCGGTGCTCTGCTGAGCCCAGGACTAGGGAGCTGATGGTCTAACCGGGCTTTGCTAGGGTTTGCTGTTTGGCCTTGGGCAAGTTCCCTTGCTTTCTCCAGCTTCAGCTTTTCTGTCTGTAATAGGGGATATAGGAGCAGTGGCTATACTGGCCCATTTGAGAATATTGGACTCAGCCCTGCCCCAGCTTCAATGACAAACTCAGTCCCAAAAATCCAAAAGGGCTCTAGAGTAGGCAGGGGAGGAGAGGGACCAGGGAAGTCCCAGAGCCAGTACAGGAGGGTCCATGGGCTCCTGCAAAAAGGGAGCAGGAAGCCTTGCAGGGGCAGGGAATGAGAAAGGGCAGCCACCCCGGACTCCTCCCAGGGCGGGATGGCAGGGAGGAAGTGGAGAGGCCTGGAACGGGGACACCGAGAAGGGACAGTTACTAGAATGGCTGAGCGCAATGGGGCCTAGAGCACAAGATGCTGGATTCTTCCTCGGCTCTGCTGAGACCCTTTTCAGCCTGGGTCTGTGTTTCCTGCTCCTGGACCGCTTCTGGGGCGTGTCCCAAACTTCTTCTGGACACACCCAGTTACTATCAGCCTCCTTTGGATGAATGAAAACTTCCAGTCTCATCTAGCATCAAAACTGCAATTTCTCAGTCAATCTAAAGAAGCGTCCTTTCCCTCTCTGCCTTGGGCCCACTCAGGCCGAGAAATCTGCAAGGGGCACGGGAGGCCTGGTCCTTCCGGAAGGCCGGGTCTCACAGGTCTGCTGTGCAGAGGATTTCTTGTAGGTTTTTGGAGTTCCCCAGACTGGGTTCCTGCCACCAGGATTTCCGTGACATGGGCAATGACGTCTGCAGCCAATGTCTCACAACTGTCCCACTCAGACTCCAAAAGATCACCGTGCCTTGGCAGGCAGACTCCCCGCACAGTGATTCTTGCCATGGCTACTCTGACCTGCAGAGGACCCTGGACTCGCCAGGCTCTCCCCTCCCCCTGCCCCCACAGACAATTCCCAGTCGCCAACCTCTTCTACAGTCTTTTCAAGCTGGGGTCAGGCCTCAGCCACTGTGCTTATCCAAATTATAGAGGACACATGTCAGCTTTTCCAGATGTTTCTCCTGAGGCACCATCTCATCACTCAGTTAAGGTGGGAGTAAGGGGCACACCCTGTCCCTCCAAATGACTCCCCCTTGCCCACCCCCACCCACCCTCCACACCCTCACCTTCCTTTGTGAAGCACGGGAGTGGGTCACAAAACCAGCTTAGAGTCACCACCCTTGCGAGGCCTGAAGAGATCTGCATTTCAATTTGAAATGTGGGGCCACTTGGCACCAACTACTCTCAGAGCATTCCAAGTGAGCAGTGTCCCGTTTGGACATCCTGTTAGGAAAGCTCCTGCTCCTTCAGCTAGCTCCCACTCCTTTGGCCACATCCCCATCCCTGTCACCTCTCCCAGCTCCAGCTCAGTCCTCTCCCTGTGGCAGAGCACAGTAACCTCGTGTCCCTTGCTGAGCAGCACCTTCGCTCCAACCGTCCTGTGACGCCTGGACAAAGAGGCTGTGGCCCTGAGCGGGCTGTTTGGCTTTGGGCAAGTTCCCTTGCTCTCTCCAGCTTCAGCTTCCCTATCTGTAAAGGGGACATAGTGCCTTGGGTGCATTAGCTCTGGGATACGTGCATTAGTAGTAGTATACCACTACTAATGAATGAAGACAGGGCTCAAACTCAGGTCTGACTCCAGACCTGCGCATTTTCAAGCTCTCCTGCTGGATTCTACAGCAGCAGGCACTGCAGATGCCCTTGGCAGGAGCGACGGGGCCAGGCCCCAAACCCAGGCGCTGACTCACAGGCCAGTGGTCCTTCCCCCAGCCCAGCCCTTGGTGGTCATCTCTCTGGTAGGGATGCGCTGATTGGTGAAGGGGCTGGACCAGGAAGGGATCCTTCCCCTCTGCAGCAAGGATCACTGCAAGGACAAGGCGGGGAGCCAGTGAGCCCTGGGCGTGAATCCTGGTGCTCCCACTTTCCAGGTGGCAGGTCTGAGACAAGGCACCTCACGTTTCTGAACTTGAGTTTCCCCTCTGTAAAATGGGTAGGCTAATACTGAACCCAGAGACTTGCTGGGAAGGGTAATTGAGATGGGGTCTTAGCCAGCGGCTGGCACAAAGCAGGTTAGTTTTCTCAGGATCCCTCCCCTGAAACGAGGACACCAGGGTCTTACCCTTGGCCCAGAGACCAATTTCCTGGCCGGCTGGGTCTTGAACTTCTCATTGTGTCAAGGAAGATAAGGCTGTGTGTGGCATGATGAGGCAGGCAGCAGTGGCCTGAGGGTCTAAGAAGGGGGCCCTGGAAGACAGTCTTTTTTTACTTTCTTTTTAGAGAAAGAGGAGAGTCAGAGAGAGGGATAGATAAGGACAGACAGACAGGAACAGAGAGAGATGAGAAGCATCAATCATTAGTTTTTCTTTGCGACACCTTAGTTGTTCATTGATTGCTTTCTCATATGTGCCTTGACCGTGGGTCTACAGCAGACCGAGTAACCCCTTGCTGGAGCCAGCGACCTCGGGTCCAAGCTGGTGAGCCTTGCTCAAACCAGATGAGCCCGCACTCAAGCTGGCGACCTTGGGGTCTCCAACCTGGGTCCTCCGCATCCCAGTCCCACGCTCTATCCATTGTGCCACCGCCTGGTCAGGCTGGAAGACAGTCTTTAGAACTTGGGTGGGGGGAATAGCCCAGATGGGAAAGGGTGTTCCTCCCACCCATCTGCTCCTGGACCCCTCCCACCAGGGATGGCACTCTAGCCCCTCCCCCCGCTCCTAGCACAGATGGCAGGAAGGAAATGCCAAAGCACGGAGGCAGGGAGAGGCCACCCAGCCCCCGGAGGCTCCAGCCCTTGCCAAGCTTCCCACAGGAGGAAAATACAAGCCCCCTCCCTGCCCATGGCACTGCCCCTACCAGAGCCACAGCCCACTGGTGATGCCCCGGTGCCTTGTATCCTGTTGTCATGGTAACCAGGACTAGCTGACATGCCGACAGGCAGACCAGGAGCCATTGCCACATGAATCATTGAACTTGATGTGACAGATCCAGGCGGGTGTGCTGCACGGGGCAGAAGAAGGTGATGTCCTTGCGGGCAGAGTGGACTCAGGCTGAATCCTCTGGCCACAACACATTTCGGGACCTCAGAAACCTATGAGACTCTAGAGGTCCCTGTCAAAGGTGGGTCTTAGACCAGCCATGGGTCCTCTCCAAGTCCCGGTTTTTCTCATTGATAAAATTGAGTGAGATGGACTAGGTGGTACGGAGTAAATAAAACAATGAGCCTGGGCTTGCTTTGTAAATTCAAATATGATCAAACCTTGGCTGCTTGGAAAGGCTCAGAGGCTCTGTCCTCACATGGACTTGGGCTTCAGTCCCTCTTCTGTCACTTACTGGCTCCTGCCGGCCCCAATTTTCTGTTCTGTGGAATGGGGACAATACGGCCTCCCATACTGGCTTCATTGTTTCACTTCGTCATTTAGTAAATATTTATCAAGCCCATCCACGTGCTAAGTCCAGTGTCAGGTCGTAGGCACACAGGAGTGAAGGAAGCAGACCCGTTTCCTCCCCACACGGAGCCTGCGTTGTCCAGAGGGGGCAGACGCACAGCAACAAACCTCTCAGGCTGTGCTGATCCTGCGGAGAATGCAAACGGAGGAACTGGGATGCAGTTACGGGGCGAGGGCTTACTTAGGAAGCATGGTCAGGATGGACATTCTGAGAAGACCGTCTAAGACAGGGACCTAAGGGATGTGAAAGGGGGGGTGCTGTCAGGTGAGAGTGAGAGTCCCCACCCGCCCCGGGACTGCAGGCCAAGGGTCCTGAGTGTGTTTGAAGTACAGGATGAGACCGCGGGCTACAGCAGGGCAAAGGGGCACATGTGAGCTGTGACTGTATTCCAATGTGAGCTTTAAGTACATGTGAAGGACGCTTTTGCTTCCGCTGCTTGGGCCAGCCCAGGTAGCAGCCAGTTGCCGTGGTGGGGAGTGCAAAAAAAGATGGTGTGGACCCAGGGGGCAGCAACAAAGATGGAAGGAAGAGCTCAGACTCAAGATAATTTGAGGAGATAGAACTGCCAGGACTTATTCGTGGTCTTGATATGGGGAAAGGGGGAGAAATAGGGTCACATCTGGGTCTTGGGTCTGAGGATGTGGTGATTGGTGGTGCCAGTTGCTAAGATGGGTGGGTGGGGGAACCAATTACTTGTAAATCATCTGTAAAGATAGGACTTAAGTCCATGGGACTGAAGTTGTCTCTGCAAGGCAAAAAAGAACAAGGTTCGGGGCATGCCGCTTCCTCTGCCTGTGGCCACAGGGGGTCTGCCCCAGCCTCTCTGCAGGAAGTGTTTGCAGAGGCTGCATAACAAGGAGTCCAGCCTGACCTGTGGTGGTGCAGTGGGATAAAGCGTCGACCTGGAACACTGAGGTCGCCGGTTCAAAACCTTGGGCTTGCCCGGTCAAGGCACATATGGGAGTCGAAGCTTCCTGCTCCTCCCCCTTCTCTCTCTCTCTGTCTCTCTCTCTTACTCCTCTCTCTCTAAAGAATCAATAAATAAAATATTAAAAAAAAAAAGGAGAATTGCCTGTCAATCTCATTAAAAACAACAACAACAACAACAAGGAGTCCAGTGGGTCAGAACTCTGCTTTGCACTTGACAGAAATGCAACTCCCATTCCCATAGGTAGAATCCAGAGCAGGTGGGCCGAGGGGCTGCTGCTCTGCTCTCAGCTCCTCTCCACGTGGCAGCACGTTCACTCCCACTGCAAACCCACTCCCATCCCAAGCAGGGAACACTGAGTCCTCCAGATGTTTTAAGAGATCAAAGCTTAATTTTAATTCTTTTTTTCTCTTCAGTATGGCTGGCTTGACCACCTTGAGCCTAAAAATATGATAATGAAGTTTATAAAGAGGAAAATGACTACTCCAAAGCACATATATTTTTTAATTTATTATTCTAAAATGTATTCATATACAAAAGCAATAAAATGTGTCTAAAACAGAAAAAATAAGATATGGAAAATTCATAATAGCATCCTCTCCATATAAGATATAAATATCCTCTTACTTCCAAAAAAGACTCTTTCATTTCCAGTTGAAAAACTTGGAGAACTTTAGTTGTCTAGGTTTGAATTATGTGCCACCCCTGGGCCAATGAACTGTGGCCAGGGGCGGGGTTTCTGTAAGAACATAGCCCCTCACACTGTTGGTCACAGGGCTGTAGGGGGTTAGGAAAGGCTGTGAGTCCTCAGAGAAGAGAAGGATGCCGAGCAGAAAATGCTCCCAGTGTCCCTTGCATTGTATGAGTGTCAGCTGAATTCCTGACCGGAGAGGTGGAAGGAAACCATAAGAACAAGGAAAAATTTGCAGAAGTTTGCAAAGCTGGGTAGGTATCACTTGGAGACCCAGGACAAACAGCCAAAGAAAACCCATGGCCCCAAAAGGCATCTACCAAGAGCAAAAGATAGAAAACCTTGTCCCAACAGAGAAAAGGATGCGGCTTTGGCGGAGTTTGTCTGTATGTGTGAGAGGCTAAAAGAGCAGGCTCTAGAGTGGTGGGTGGGACCTAACTGAGCCTAACTAGAAAATCTGGTTAAAGTTTGAGGAAAACCCTGATGTCCCCAGAGACTGGGGATTGCCAGATGGGAGCTGAATTGGCAGGTCAGACAAAAGCAGGGGTAGTCCACTGCTTTCTAAAGAGCTGGAGGCTCTCAGCCACAAGCTGTGCAGCGTTGGATAATTAGATCTCATGTCTCCCAGCCTCAGTTTGCTCAGATTTAAAATAATGAATGTATAAAATAAAATAACGTATAAGTGTATAAGTGAGGGTGCCTCTCTCTCACAAGGTGAAGTGAAGATTAGATGAGCTAATGCATGTAAAATAGCTGCTACAGAGCCTTGCACAGAAATCATGCTCAGTAACGCTGTCTACTGTTTTTATTACAACTACAAAGGTGGGTAGGTCCGAGGGAGTCCTCTTAACTTTTGAGTGCCTATGAAAGGACAATCTCAGCTTTAATTTGTGGTCACTGCGGCCACCTGGGCAACAGCGATAGAAGGTATCCTTTCTGATCACCTCCATGTGCCAGGCGCCCTGCTAGGCACTTTACTTGCATCCTCGCATTTTCCCACACGGCAGTGATTTGAGATCATGTATCAGTTAGCTTTTGCTGTGTAATAAATCACCCCTACATTTATGACTTAAAACAACAACCGCTCATTAAGCTCATGATTCTATGGTTCGGAAAGTCAGCCGGGCTGTTCCCCTGGTCTTGGCTGAGCTCACTTGTGCAGCTGCGGTCAGCTGCTAGTCAGTTAAGTGGCTCCACTTCTGGGAGTTGCCTGGCTGTCATCTAGGTGATGGGGGTGACTGAGCCATGTGTGTCTCTTCATCCAGCAGGATAGCCCAAGCTTTTTCACACGGCAGGTGGGCAGGGTTCCAAGAGAACAAATGAAAGCGTGCAAGGCCCCTTGAGGCTCAGGCTCAGAACTGGCACTGGCACTTCTGCTACAGTCTGTTGGCCAACGTTAGTCACAAGGCCAGCCCCGATTCAAGGGGGTGGGAGAAGCTACCAAGGGTATCGCCACGGGGCATGCTCAGAGAGGGGCGAAGGATCGTGGCCACTTTTGCAATCTACCACAGATAGGTACAGGTATCACTGCCATTCTGCATATGATAAAATTGAAACTCAAAGAGAAAAAAATTCCTTGCCCAAATTATGCAGCTAGTAAGTGGAAGAGCCAGGATTTGAACTCACGAGATCTCCATGCCTGGCTGCATTATGACATTCAAACTCCATGTTCTCGGGGTAACTGGCAGGGCCATTGTCAGCTACAATTCCCAACAGCCCAGCCTAACAGGCATTATTAGTGAGCTTGGCTGAGATGAAGGCGAAGCAGGAGCAGATAAAAAGTTGAGGCTGAGGCGGGTCAGAACCAGGGGATTCAGACAGAGCCTGTGGCCATGGCAGAGATGCCTGTTTTGTGACATGGCTTCAGCCTGCCTCACAAAGCCATAGAACTCAACTGGACAGGCTAGAGCTGACCCTCTTCCAGGCAGAAACCTCGCCTGGGCCTCATGTTGGCAGGGACCCCCTGTGAGCCCCTGGTGAGGGAGCCCCCAGACCATGGGCGGAGAGAGTGCAGGCCAAGAGATCAAAGAGGTGTCACAGGGTGAAAGAAAAGATCTGGCCTCTCAAAAGCACTCCGAGATGTCTCTCTGCCTGTACCAAGGGTGAGCAGAGGGCACCGGGCTGGAGAGGGGACTGCCCTACCTCCTCACCTCCACTGCGAGAGGCCCTTCCCCCCACAGAGACACCAGAGCCAGGAGCACAGCTGTGCCCAGCCAAGCTGCCGGGTGCCAAGACGGGCCTGGCAGGCTCCCTCTCATCTGTCTCTCTTTAGCAGGAACAAATGGGAATGAGGGAATCAATTAACAAGGCTCCTTAGCCAAATGACTGCTGCTCCCTCCTTCCCCAGCCTGTTAACCCTTTGCGTCCGGCGCTGGAAAGGGCTATCCTGGCTTGCCAACCGGGCTCGCCCCTGGAGCCCGCAGCTGGATTCTGTGCTCCTGCCTTGTCTGTGCCAAGTGCCAGTGGCAGCTGCCAAGCTGAGGAATCAGAGCCAGAAACACAGACACCTCCATTCTACCTCGGCAGAACGTGGGGTCAGCCTCAGAGGATACTCAGAGACTCTGGCCCATGAGGCAGGCTTGGCCCTTTCTTATCTCTCCAGAGCCCTGAGGCCCTCTCTTGGATCAGAAAGGCCAGAGCAGAAGCAACAGGCCTAACAGCAGTCTTCACACTGGGAGAATGGGTCAGGGCCAAACTCAACCTGGGGCCCACACTAGGTCTGAGAAAGGTTGGGGACAAGGGGACTGAGCAGAATGCATCAGGCCATATTCAATAAGCCTGACAACTCTAACTTAAGAAGCAAATGGTCAGTGCTAAGAATTCTTTCTGAGGAATTCAGAAAGGAATTCAGAAAGATAACTGTGGAAGCCTAGAAGTCCAGAGTTGTTAAGAGTCCTGGGTTTGAGTCCCAGCAAACAGAGAACATGGGGCCTGATGACCTTTTGAATGATTAAGCAATAGGCCATGCTTTCTCCCACCCACTCTCAACAAATGTCTTCAGTTGTTCCCCAGGGTCTTTCCCTTTAGCCTAGGTAGCTGGGCTTCAGTCTTGAGCCACTGCTAACACACTCAGGGGGGGCCATCATAGCCTGTCAGGGCCTGTGACATGTGTCAGCTCATCCATCCATTCATTCCTGTCACAAATGAATGGGAGTACCTTCCAAGGTGAGAGTGAGGGCCACTCAGTGACAGCATTCAGCCACTCACTCATGGACAGTCCAGCAGGAAGGAGGCTGTCTGTGCCCTGACGTGCATCAGCACCTCCTGGGTTATCCAATGGGCACAGCCCCCTTCTGTCTGCCTTCAATCCCCCTGACACTGGTTATGAGCCACCTGAGTGCTGGTGGGCCCTAGACAAGTAGAGGGTTGATGGAAGAATAGAGGGAGACTTAGGCAAGGTAAAGACAGGTGGAACCATCTGGAGACTGCCCGGTAAGCCAGGGCATGCTGAAGGTCCGGGTCTGTGCCATTACAGCTAGTCTAAAGCTGGGAGCCCTCCCTCCGCTCAGCTCATTGGCCAGTTCTCTTCTCCCACCACAGAGGGGATTTGGGCTGTGGAAAGCTCTCCAGCCTCACCTTAACCAGTGAAAAACTTTCAAGTCAGTGCTCTGATTGGCCCATTTGAATCACGTGTCCATCTGTCCATCACTGAGCCAATCAACACTGCTCAGGAGGGTAGGATCTATAAAGGATGGCAGCTCCATTCCAAAAATTGGGTTAGCATGGGGGAAAATGGTTCCCTGAAGACAGGCCACAGATGTCCACCACACTGGCCTCGGGCATGTGGAGATACACTGAGCTAACAGAAGTGCCAGCCCCACTGGAGGATGAAGGTAGATCACTCACATGTTAGTGCTCAGAATACAGGAGGTACGGAAGAAATGGGAGTCAAGTCTGACCCGGGACCACTCTAGCTTTAGTTGCCCCCTCTCTAAAATGGAGGATGTCCTGGTTTATCTCCTCAGCCCTGATGTTCCAGGATCCCATGGCCCAGAGCCTCCATGACAGGTACGAGTGAGCAAAGATCCTCCTCTCAGAGGTCAGGAACCTCGTTCTACTCCTCAGGACGGGGAACGCCTCCTGCTGCATCCCCCCACCCCCACTCCCATCTCCCCACCCCTGTGACTGCCCCCATCCCCTTGAGTCTTTGTCTGGTGTCCTGGGGAAGAGCTCATGCAGAGCTGTCCAGTGCTTAACAACTAGAGCCCAGAGCCCAGTTCTGTCACTTAACAGGCTGATGATCTTGGCCAGGCTCCTCTCTGCCTCAGTTTCCTCATCTGTGACAATGGAGTTGATAATGTAGAAATCCCTTCATGGGGTCATTGTGCATATGGCCGTATAATTATTAGCTAGTCACATGGTTATGCCTGCTATCTCCTGCTCTACCCTGTTACAGAAACAGAGCGGATGGGTAAGAGTGAGCTGAGCACTGGGGACAGAGCAGTGCACCAGTCTGACTGACGCCATCCTGTCCTGTGTGAGCTCCCGCCCGGTCGGGGCAGACACAGCAGCAGGGAATTTCAGTGCAAGACATCCAGGACCACTCTCTAGGGAAGCCAGGGGCCATGTGGCCACAGGAGGGGAACCCCGCCGAAGGAGGGCAAGGCAAGCTGTCTGGCCAGGTGAGGGCTGGAAGACAGTACAAGTGGGCTGGGTGAAGGAGGTTCGGGGTAGGGGGCAGAGTCCAAGCAGAGGGGCCAACAGTGCAGGAGACTCACCTTAAGGACTGGGAGGGAGACGCAAGCTGGTCTTGGCCAGTTCCGCAGAGATCACGGCAGGACTCAGTATCTCACTGGCAGGCAAGGCCTGGGTGTGGCTTTCTGGGGTTGACTGGGGCTGACTGGGGCTGTGCAAGTGAATGTGTGTCTACGTGGGGGACAGCGCCTCTGTGAGTTCATTCCTGTGGGGATTGTGTGTGAGGGTGTAAAATGTTGTGAGTTTGAAAAGGGTGGGGCTTGGTATGCCTGTTTGAGACCATTTAGGGTGTGGTCACTGAGGGTAAAGTTGTGTGTCTGTGAACATGTGTCCATGGGTGTCCCTAAGCTGTAAATATGTGGCTGGCTGGCTGTGACCAGGAATGTCTGTTGGTCTGGTGTGCCTATATTTATACCTACGTGTGTATATGCATTTCTCTGTGTGTGTACTATGTGTATGTCTTTGTGTGGGTTTGTGTGTGAGGCACATGTGTACTGCTGCCTGTGAAGTCCAGAGCAATGAGAGCTGCTCCCTGCAATTCAGATCCTGCTATAGACAACACACACACACACACACACACACACACACATACACACACACACACTCTCTCTCTCTCTCTCTCTCTCTCTCTCTCTCTCTCACACTCACTGGCTGGGAGGGGTGGCTGCCCGTAGCTGCCACAGCCAGTCAGAACTTGCTAATTTGCATGTTAATGAAGCTTGGGGAGCTCTCCAGCTCGAGACTGACAGGAGCCCCCTGTGCACCCCCCACATCCTCCCCTGACAAGCCTGGGAGGGGTGAGTGGGGAGGGCTGAGAACCAGCAGAGAGGGAAGAAGAGGCGGAGGCTCTGAGCTGAAGCTTCCCTTTCTCTCCTCTCTTTCTCTCTCCCACCCCTGTGCAGGCCCCAGGCCCCAGCACATGGCTGCCGGCCCCCTCAGTCCCCCTGCACTCCCCCTCCTGGGCTGGCTAAGGGAGAGGGGACAGGGGCAAAGCCCTGGGGCAGAAAAGGCCTTGGTGTGATGGCAGAAGGGGCTGCTCAGGGTTCTTCATGAGGTGAGCTTGTGCTGCCCAACCCCTGCCCCTACAGGGAGCATCCAGAAAAGCCACCTGGGCACTCCCCCGGGGCAGATGTCCTGGCATGGGTCTCTGACAGCAGGTTGGTGCCAACACAGCCAGTAAGCCGTTCCTCTGTTCCCTGCACCGGACTTCAGTGCAGGGGCAAAGGGGACCACTGTGAGCTCTTCACCCTGCCCCCAAGGAACAGAGGGCTCAACCCAGGTGTGATCAGGGCTCCTGCCCAGGAAGGGAAGAGGGGGACAGGGATGGACATGAAGACTCTGGAGACAAGATGTGTGGGGAGCCTGGGGTAGAAATGGAGAGTGCCTGTCCCCAGAGGGCGGTGCCTCCAGGGAGGCCAGTGGGTGGCGGGCGGGAGAGGAAGCCTTTCTAGCTTTGATCAACAGGTCAGCCCCCAGTCCCCATCCACCTTCTTATCTGGTCCAGGGTCCTTCACCTCTCCTATCCCCCCTTCCTACCTCTGTCTCTTCCCTCCTTTTCTGAATCAGCTACATCCCCCTGGAGGCTGGGCTCTCCGGGGAGCCTCAGCAGCTGGCTCCTCAGAACACTGTCTGGTTTTGTCTCAGAGGTGTGTCCCCCGCCTTGGCAGAGAGACAGCTTAGGCTGGGGGTCCTGGCTCTGCTGACTCAGCTTGAGCCCCACTGGGCCCCTCCTTTGCCTCTCCTTCTCCCTGGGTCTGCCCGGGTCTGCCCACTGCCTTCCTGTCTCCTTCTCTCTTCCTGGGCCTAGGCGTCCATCTCTCTCTCCTTCCTTTCCCCAAATGCTCAAACATTCTCATTCTCTCTCTCTCTCTCTCTCTCTCTCTCTCTCTCTCTCTCTTTCTCTTTCTCCCATCCCCCATTGCCCTATAGGTCCCTGGGCATCTGCCCCTGCCCAATCTCCCCACCTTGTGGCCAGGCGTGGCCCCCAGATGTGCCCTGGCCAGAGCTTGGAGGCGGAAAGGTGAGGCCCAGCAGGCCCTGGGTCTCTGCAGGTGAGAGGAGAGGAAGGCAGTTGCTGGTGTTAATTGCAGGGAGGATGTCTGGCAGAAATAAGGTGGTTTTTCTGCTTCACTGACGACTGTTACAATCAAATTGTCCACAGACAATTAGCAGAGTGGGAGAAATAAGAATTAGATTTCTAATTATTTTCCCAGTAAAAAGCTGCCCTGGACCTGGTGGGTGTGGGGGAAGGGCTTCTCAGTGGAACCAACAGGCACTTTCTTGGGTCTAGCTTCCGGGGGAGCAGAGGGAGCCCCAAGTAGGAGTTCCCAAGGGGGGAAAAGGGGCAGCCCTGGCTGAGCCTCAGGTGCTGGAAAGAGCTTGAAATCTGAAAGCTCAGCTTCCAAAACTAGCCTTGATGATAACTTGTTGTCACCTCCCATTTTGAGCCTCAGTTTGCTCATTCCAAAATGGGGGAATAATCTATCCCAGGCCCTAGAATCACAATGAGTTGAGCTGGCAAAAGCACCTGACAGAGCCTGGCCCAGGTGGGGTCCTACTGGGCACCAAGCTCATGCATGCCCAGTGGATACACAAGTTCACACACACTTCTGCCTTCCTGGACATGCAGGTCTGTGTCAATGACCGAGGGCAGGGACTCTCAGGGAAAGGGAGCTGACCCCACAGAGACTAGCTCTGAACAAACTCCCTGGCCTGTGTGAGCCTCCGTTCCCACATCTGTCAGATGTGGACAATGATGGCGTCTCCTGCCTGGGGTTGAACAAGGGTGCAATGACACTCATGTAGAGGGCATGCCTCATGCCTGGCACACGGCGTGTGCTCAGTAAACACCGTTCAGGGAGCAAATACTCGCCTAGGTGTCAGGAGGGAGGATGGGGTGGTTCAGGAGGAAACCGGGTTAGAAAGCTGAAAGAAGGATAAAGTACTAATCAACCCCACTAAGCACAGGATTCTGTGTGGAGTGCTCTGGGCTCACCAGACCAGCCTTGTCTAGGGCCACAGACACCCAGAGAGCTGCACAGAAGACCAAGCACAGGAAGACCCACTGGGCTGCTTAGGACGGTCCTGGGTTCATGTCCGGGCTCTGCCCTTTCCAGCTAGTCCACCTTCTGTCTCCGAACCTCTGTTTTCTTCTCTGTAAAGCGGGGGAAATATATAAGTGGCTTCCTCCCAGGGTTGTTCTGAGGCTGTGACAATGCCTCTAGGAGGGGCAGGAGGGGCTGTTGGCACACTCTTTCTGACTTTAACACCAAAATACCACTGTCCTGCGCACAGATTTGGGGCCCATGGGAGGGAGCCCCTGGGCCAGCCCAGGCTCTCAGACCTGACTCCACATCTACGGGAGCAAAAAACTGGCTCACTACTGTCCTCTGAGTGCTCATACCTGGCTCGTACCTGCACCAGAAGATCCCAGGTTGAGGCAGCATGTGCTCACGCTCTGCTCTCACTGCCACATTTACACACACACACACACACACACACACACACACTCTCACACCCTTGCTGGGCCAGCCAGCATGTCCCCGAGTGAACTGAGGGGGAGCTCCCGGCCGCACCCACCAGGGCTATGCTGAAGGAGGCAGCTGCAGCCCAGCTGTGGGGTCTGGGCTGGGTGAGGGGAACTGCTCAGAGACTCAGCTGGGGAGTCAGGCAGGAGGGGTGCTCAGCTGCATCTTGGGCTCTGGGCCACCATCTCACCTACTTCTGAGGCCAGCTGGTCGGGCTTGACAGGCAAGAAATCACCTGCCTGGAGGTGGCAAGAGCCTCTACCTGTATGGACCCCCCCCACTCCCCACTGCTCCCCATCCCCCACCTCTATGTGGTTTCTTTCTCCCCCACCCACCGCTCTGTCTCTGTCTCTCTGACTCCCCCTGTCTCTCCCTGAGTCTGGATTTCTGTCTGTCTGGGCCTGGGTCTCCCTGCCCTGGTTCTGGGCTATGTAAATGTGGTATTTCTTGTCTCATCATTAGGCTGCCTGCTTGGCTCACATTTAATTTGATCCACGGCAGTGCCTCTACAGAGCCACTCATCAAAGCAGGAAGACAATTAGGTGAATGTCAGGGTGGCCTAGACCCCAGGGGCGACAAGGACCTGAGGCTGGGGCCAGAGGGGTGGGGGGCAGGGCCTTGGCTGCAACCTCTGTCGCCTGTCCACACTCAGGGTCAATGCTGTGGGGTTGCCAGAGGCCCAGACTGCCCCAGTGAAGATCAGCTCCTCTCTGCCCGGGCCCAGCAGCTCGGAGGGGCATGTCAGGTACTGCAATGGAGCTTGGCAGGTTGGCCTTTCAGCCCCCAGGCCACAGAAAGCAAGGGGCATGGACATCTGCGGTGGACTCCTGGGCTGGGTTGGGTTTAGGAGAGGGTCGGAGCTCTGGGCTTGCTCCGGGTCCCCTGGGAAAAGCACACATTCTTTCTCTGGGCACTCCCCAGCCCCCACCCACATCTGCCCAGGAGGGATTCCCTCCTGAGCCTAAGCCTGGCCTTTCACCCTCCCACTCCCTGTCTCTCTTCCTCTCCCTCTGGGTCTTTATTTCTGACATCTTTACATGTCTCTAACATCTCTCTGCCTCTTTTTTTTAAACCTCATCTCTTTACTCCCCAGCCTCTCCCTTCTGTGTCTCACACTTGTACCCCACAACGTCCTAGTTCTCCCTGAGATCCTCCTGTAGGTAATTCACCATGGCGTCCTCACAGCCCTGCCCCAGTGGCTCACCTACGGGTGACTTTCTAGCAAATCCCAGCTCTCCACCCCCAGCCCCCATTCCTCCCACTGCCCTCCACTCCCCAGGGATCCCTGAATCTCCCTCCCTGCAGGTTCCTTCCTGTCAGCTATCAACATATTCAAGTCTGTTTCTTCTTTAAAAGTGAAAGAGAGAGAGAATAATAACAAAATAAAATTTAAAGAAATGCTCTCCCTCGACAGCCCAGCCCCTCTCACCAGGACCATCTCCTGCAGCCATCTCTATCCTCGCCCTCTCGGGAAGACCCTGCGACAGTTGTCTACACTTGCTCCCTAACCCACTCCAAGCTGGCTTTTGTACCCATCGTGCCCTAGAAACAATTCTCGCCAAGGTCACCAGCAACCTCCTTGTCACTAAATCCCACGGTCACACCTCATCAGATGCGGAGACCGTGGCCCAAACCAAGCTTCCCCTCTCACCCCACATCTCCTCTGGGGTTCCCCAGCTTGATGACCGGCACCTCCTCCCCCAGTTTCCCAAACCAGAAACCTAGAAGTCAGACCAGAGCCCTCTTCTCCCACCGCGGTCACACCGAGGGTGCTGGTGGACTGCAGCTCCACCAGTTCTGCCACTAGGATCCAACTCCTTCTCTAAGGCCTTGGAAGTCTGCCCTCATCTTTCCCATTCTCCCTAAACAGACCCACTTAGGCCAGGATACTCTCATTGTTCCCTGAAGGCATCTTATGCTTTCTTTTCTTACTCTCCAGTTATGTTTACTCACACTTTGTCCCCACATGGGGCATCTTCTTTCTCTTCTTTGCCTATTCAAATCCATCGGGCCTACCTTCTTCATAACCTAGACCCAGCCCCCTCCAAGGAAGCCTCTCTTCCCCTCCCCAGCTGGCAGGACCTCCTCTCACCTTAAGCTCTTAGACCCTTCTTGTCTGGTTCATGCCTGCCCACACAACATCACCTCCACCCTTCCTCTTGCATACATGGATTCCTGGATTTCTCAGGCTCCTTGCTGGGAAGTGGGCCATGTGACCGCTCCTGACCAACGAGCTGTGGGCAGAGGTGGAAGGGTCACTTCCTGACCAAAGCATACAAGAGCCGATACATAACCTTCCAGCTGCTGCAGCTGTGAAGAAAGCCTCTTTTGAGATGGTGGGTTTCCCAGATTAAAGCAGCATGGAAAGCAGTCATGCCATGAAGGGCAGCAGCCCTAAGAGACACCTGGACCTGAGGCAGAATTTATATAAGCAAACAACCTATGGTTGTGCTCACCTATTGAGATTTAGGGGTTGTTTGCTAGCACAACATAGCCTCTCCTACCCCAGTACTGCCCCCTCTGAGTACTATTTCCCCACCTCTAGTCTGAGATAACCGTCTGCTCCTCACAAGATGGTTGTGAGGATTAGTTGTTGAAAGGTCCATGCTGAGTCCCAGAGTGCCTACTGCATACAAGACTCTCAGGAAGTGACTATGGAAGATCCAGGCTGGGTGGGTGTTTGTTTGTAAACTGAAAGTTTGTGTCAGGCTGAAATTCATATGTTAAAGCCATAACCCCCAATGTGACGGGGTTTGGAGGTAGGGGTCTTTGGGAGAGAATTAGGTATAGAAGAGATCATAAGGGTGGTGCCCCTGTGCTGGTATTAGTGTCCTTGTGAAAAAAAGGGAGACCAGAGGACTTTCTCTGGCGTGGGAAGAAACGGTGAGAAGGCAGTGGTCTGTGAGACAGAAAGGGTTCTCACTGGGAACCAAATCCATAGGCACCTTGACATTGGACTTCCCAGATTCCAGATCTGTGAGAGATAAATGTTAGTTGTTTAAGCCACCCAGTGCACGGTGTTTTGTTAAAGCAGCCCAGGCAGACCAGACAGCAGAGCTGAATGTATCAGAGAGGGAAGGAGACACTATGTTCAGATGCTCAGGTTGGGCAGTGAACAGTTTGATGGGGGTGGCGGGGCACTGCCACAGATTATAAAGGGGAAATCACCCCACGGCACTGTGAACTGTGGCACTCCCAGTTCTGTTTTGAACCCAATGATAAATATGGAGACTGGTTTTGTTGCTAGAAGAAGAAGAATTGGTAGGGGGCTCTGAAAAGGGCACAGAAGAAACAGAAACAATGGTTATAACAGCATATCCGGAAACATTCACACCATGCTGCTGTGTGCCAGGGACGGCTCTAAGTACATTTCTTACATTTATTCCTTGATTTCTCACAACAACAACCCTATGAGGTAGATATCATCATCCCCATTTTACAGATGAGGAAATCGAGGCAAAGATGAAGTAAGTAAGCAACCTAACATCACGTGGCTTATACATGGCAAAGCCAGGATTGAAATCTGGGCTTGCTCTTCATCCCTCCACGGTGTGGGATCCTGGAAGGAGGGCGATGGGGGCCTCTCCCCAGTGCAGCACCTGGCCTGGATTTGAGCTTTCGGAATTAGGGCGAGGACAGAAGCTGAAGAAACTGACTTCATGATAGTGTTTGAGAGGTTATACACACTGGCACAGCTCTTTGGGGCCCAGATGACAAGACACAGCTGAGTAAGAACATAGCTTTCCCCACCCTTTACTGCTTTCACCCCCCACCATCCAGCCACCTTGACCTTGGTGCAGAGCCCAGGCTGCTGGCATCCACAAGGCAGGGAGTTTGGAGAGCATCCAGAGGCCACCCCTTTGGCCTGGTACTTCTATTTCACCAGGGGAAGAATGGTAAGGGGGGGTTTCCAAACATGTTCAAAGGTGGGCGAGGTGCATGAACAGGAGTTTGGGTAGACCCAGGATGTAGGAATGGGAGGACTCCAGCAATGAAAGACAGGTTGGTGAGCCCCTGTGAGTCCCTACCCCTGGAGCCTGCCAGAAATGGCCCAGAAGTGAGTATGTGGGGACTCAGAGCCTGAGTAATTTAAATGGAAATGTAATCACATTTGTGCTCAGGGGCCCTTTATCTCTGTGACATGTCATGCTGCAGGCTGTAAGTCACCAGTCACCTAATTCTTACATCAACCCATTTTACAGATGAAGAAACCAAGGATCAGAGAAGCTGATTACCCAAAGTTGTTCAACCATTAGGCAACAGAGTCTGGCAAACCCCAGAGCTCTTACAGTGTTCCTATCTCCAGCTGTCCCCAGAATTGCCAGCCCTCCTGAGAGAATTCCCCATGTCTCCAAGGATGCCTTCTACTGGAAGACCAGGTTCTTCAGCTCTCCTGCTGCCTGGCAGAGGTCTGTCTACCAGGGAAAGCCTCTGCCTCGCCCGCCCACCCGTGTGCTAGGGACAGAAGGGGGACTTTATGTGCAATCTGCCCGACTCTCCAGAAAGCACTTAGGTTTATGATGTGCATGAAATTGATCACCAGTTGGCGCAGCCCCCGCTCACTCAGTGCCAGCCCAGTGCTGGCAGGAGACTGCCCCCCCTTCAAGGAGCATCAAAGCCGCCTTCCAAGGCCCCTCGTGAGGGTCCTTCTTCACTAACAAGTGCAGAGTGGAGGGGGTAGCTCTGCCCAAAGGCCTTTCCACAGTGCACATACACCCGCCCCATGATAGTTAAATAGCTCCATGTTTTATGCCAATTCCAGCCTCTTCTGCTTCCCCTCTAACGAGCTGATTCTTTCAAAGGCCCCACTAATTGGTGTTTGTGCCTCAAACACCACGACACTTTGATAGTTAGGATTCGGGTCCATCCGTCACACCCAAGGTACAGGAGGTAGCTCACCTCACTCACTGCACCAGGGTGGCATCCTGTGTGCCTCATGCCTTTGTGCACATGTGCGAGTACCTGAGTGCCCCGTCTCATATGTGGAGGACATGTTTGTATGGGCACGCCTACATGCACATGTGCATATACATGCTCCTTTGAGGTTATTTCTTGCATACCTATGTGTTTGTCTTAGCACATGCACGGGTGAGTGCTACCATCTGTGCACATGAGGGTGCGTATTTATGCATACACCTACGTTCGAGGTGGGGTGTGGTTGGGTGCATGTGGAAGAGCCTGTGTATTTAAGCAGGCACTCATGTGTTTTGCATGTTTGTGTGTGGACATTTGCTAGCAGGCATGTACATGTGAATTTTTGCAAGTCTAATACGGTGCATATTTATGTCCAAGTGCATCTGTGGTGTGTGGGTGTGCATGCCTAAGCACAGGGCAGGGCAGGCATGGGCATCTGCGTGCATGCAGGCGGGATGTGGAGGAAAGGGAATCTCTGGTTGAGGTATAGATGCATATGTGGCATGCATGCCCTCGGGCATTTGTGCATGATGTGGCACAAAGTGTAACATAGTGGTCGAGGGCCCTCTGGCTTTGGGTTTGAGCCTGCCTCTGCCATTTTCTAGCTGTGTAACTTTGGGATAATCACTTAACTTCTCTAATCTCCAGCTTCTCATCTGTAAAATGGAGCTAATGAAAGCATCTACGTCTTGTTGTGTGGACCCATTGGGGTCATACACACGGAAGGCTAGCAGCAATGTGCAATGTGCAGGGGTGTGCATATGTGCAGGCGAGGGAGTTCCTTCCCACCCTCCCAATCCCTGCTCTCCCCGGAATGCAGTGGTACTGACCCTTTCCCCTGGCTCCACCATGAAGCTAGGTGCCTGGAAAAGACCCTGTGGCATTTGCGGAAAGAACTGGTCAGGCCCAATTTACGTAGTAACAGCTATAATCTCTGAGATCTCTGTCACATCCAAAGTGAGTTCACATGTTTCTTACCTACCTTTGACAGGTGGAAAACTGAGGCTCATAAGTGTATGTGAATTGGTGGCTGAGCTGGCACTTGCTGTCTGAGGACATTGCCTGCAAATGGGCTTATTCCTGAGGGAGAGGGGCAGCTTCTAGAGGATGGAGTAATGCACACCTGGTGCACCCCCTGCACAAAACACACACACACCTGGAGCAGAGGGGATTCCTCACCTGTCCCCCAGCCTTGGGTGTCTGCCTCAGGAAAGGGCCCCTGATGGGGACTCAGGCTGAGTACAGGCAGCCCCCAAGGAGCCGCCCTGCCCTTTAAGCACAGCTCTAGGCTATCCCTACCATTTACTCAGAGAAACCAAGGCCCAGAAAGGGAAAGGTGCTTGCTCAAAGCCTTAGGACAGAGAAGAGCTACAACAGGGAGCTTGGCCCCGGACTATGATTTCACTCCCTTGCTCTCCTTACTCACCACACTGCCACTCGATTGGCGCTGACCAGGCTGAGCATCACGGGGCAGGGGCAGGGTTCTCTCCAGGGGTAGGTCATAGAGCCTTCAAACCAGCTGGTGGTCAGCCTGAGGAGTCCAGTGTGTCACCATTTGGGGGAATGTGACCGCTAGACCTGGGCTTTCACAATGCCACCACCTAAGTTTGCAACCAGTGTGTGTTACTTTTGTTTTTCTTTATATTTTGCAGGGTAATTTTTGTTTTATTTTTTTAAATTAAAAAAAAAAACTTTAAAAAGTCACAACCAGCAGCACTGTGACCTCCCCTCCCCAGCTGACTGCCATTCTCATTAGCACGGCCCTCCCCCAGAGCATCACTGTCACCTGCATCACAGTATAGCTGCCGCCACCACCAATCCCCACCCTTTAAGCTGTCCTTACCCCCAGCCCTTAATAAATGTCTCTGACATGGCTCCAGAATTAAGCAAAAATGGTCTTTTCCCACCATTTGCACTTCATTTCTCCTCCCACCCCCATGCTCATTCCAGGATCATGTGGCTCGAACTCCTCCCCAAATCTCCATCCTGCCCTGCTCCCCTGCCCCCAAGAGCCTCTGGCCTGTCCTGGCCTGTCCTGCAGAAACCTCAGGCTGGGCTTTGGCTCTGAAGCCTCACTGGGGGGCTGGCAGCCAGAGACGGAGGCAGGAGGGCAGCAGGGCAAGCGGCCCCCTCCTCAGGTCCAGTGCCCCACCCACCCAGCCGGCTGCCTGTCTGCCTTCCTGAGCTCATTAACTGCAGGTCACTGTTCAGCAGGAAAGACAAGGCGTGGGTTCTGCGGGCGTTCATTAGCCGTGAGAGGAACAGTGTGTGTGAAATTAGCAGTCACCTGAGGACCTCGATAATTTCATAATTAGGAGGCCTAATGGCTCCAGCTCTGGATGCCAAATGACTTAACCCCTTGTCTGCTGGGCACCTAACCCCCAGCCCAAGGCTGAGGGAAGGGTCTGTAGTACCCCCTCTGCAGTAGTCTCCTACTCCCCATGATCTAATCATGTTCATTCTGCCACCCCAGTGCCCAGAACCAGTGCTGGCACAAAAAGGGGGCAAAGGCAAAGTTAATGGAGAGAATGAATGAATGAATGAATGACAGAACAGGTGTCTGAATGGTGAAAGAGTTTCAGCCCCCACTGCAGGTGCTCAGGAGGAAGGACTCTACATCTGCATGAGTAGGTGTGTGGCTGTGTGCATGCGCCTGTGAGTGTGTGCACGCATGTGCGAGCATGAAGGCACACACACATGTGGATCTGTGATGTCTGCTTCTAAGAACCTTGCATGTGTCCTTGCCCACGCTCACATCTGCTGCCTCCTGTCTGGAAACAGGGTGCTCATCATGCTATGGGGCTCCAAATGCCTCCCTCGAAACCAGCCTCTCCTGGTACAACCTGAATAATGGTGACTCCAGAATTTCTATAGACTGGCACTTAGGGACTACATTTGAGAGGAAGAGGGGGCCCAGAGGCTTTGCCTTGAACTTGCAGTTGCATAACAAGTGCACTGTTTTTATTTAGATGGAATGTTATTTGGGAAGCTGGTGCTAGTATTGGGGGGCTAAAGGCACACCCTTTTACAAGGGGGAGCTGGTTGTGACAGCCTCCTAAGGCTCCCACCTTTATTAGGCTGCTCCTCCTCCTCCAAAACTGCCCCTTGTCCTGAAGAGGGGAAAGCTGAGGTGGAGGGTGGGGTCCACTGGGCTCCAGGCTGGTGTCAGCCTTCCCCACCAGGGGCAACTGGTTCTAAGGACTCTGCATCTGCATGAGTAGGTGTGTGGCTGTGTGCATCCAGTGATCTTGCTTCACACCCCTAGTTGCAGAGCGGAAGCAGGGAGGTAAGTCTGGTAAGAGGGGAGGAGAATGAAATGGGAGGAGAGGAGGTATAAGGAGGACAATAAAGGACTAGAGAGAAAGACCAGGAGGAGAAGGGGAAGAAAGGGAGGAGGAGAAGGATGAGAAGTCCCAAGGAGGTGAGAGAGAAGATAAGAGAGAAGAGGGGAAGGGAGGGGAGAGGAGGAGAGGCGAGGAGGCTGAGAGCATTATCAGCACTTAAAAAGCGAGCAGCTCAGTTCTTCTTTGGCACAAATAATGGCTTTTTATGAATAAATCATGTGTCAGACGCCTCCCAGGGAGTAGGCATGGAGGGGGGCGCGTCTGCTGGGCTCCATGGCTGGCAGGGAAGGGCCAGTTGCAGACCCCCAGAGGCAGGGGTGTTGCCCCCTTTCTCCTGATGGAGCCCAGCAGGGCAGAAAGCTGTCTCTGGAAGTACCATTGACCTGAGCCAGGCGAAGCTCAGTCATTACTCTGAGGTGGTCTCTCTGCTCCCTGCTCAAGAGGCTGGCCCACCCCAGGGTGGGGAGTGTTCCTCTGCTCTCCTCCCCTCCCACGCACAGCAGTCCATAACCGCTCCTGGCAGGGGAAAACCAGCTCGGGAGCACCCAGAGAGGTCTGTGCCAAGACACAGGCAGACACATCCAGAGAGGAAGGCATGCAGCTCACACAACAACGCAGGCATGGACTCCACAGCCCTGGATGCACATATGGGCATACTCAGAGATGGAGCCACTGTCATTCCCAACACACACACACACACACACACACACACACACACACACACACACGCGCGCGCGCGCATGCACTATCAGACAGGGAGATCCCAGTAATCACCTAGCTATGCCTTTCCCAGCAGGCGCGCACACACACGGGCCCACACAGACAGATGCATGTGGGGCTTCGTGGACACACACAGACCTACGCACACACCAGCAGCCCACCCTCTGTCAGCCAGGGTGGGGGCAGCTTTGAAGCCCATATGGAGCCCAGACCTAGCCGGGCTGTCCCAGAGTCTTGCCGTGGGGTGGGACTGGGGCATCAGTCCTAGGGGAGGGCCCATCAGCCTCTATGTGCTCCCCACCCGGCAAGGACACTTACCACACTCTAATGAGGTGCTGCCCCCCAACTGAGCCCAGAGCTGTACAGGTCTTGCTGGCTCTGAGGTCCTTGCCCCTCTGCTCACAGCCACCTCCCCAGAGGCAGTGGGGGCCACAGGAGAGCCAGGGTATTGAAGGTACACAGTCCCGGCAGGAACCCCAGTTCTGCCCCTTGCCAGTAGTATAACCTCAGAGAATAATTCCAATCTTATTTGCTCCTCGAAACAAATGTGACACAGATGCTAGTGGCCCATCTTCCAGACCAAGAAAGCGAGGCTCTGAGATAAGTACATTGGGTAGTTCTTTCGAGGACCACACCCTTTTTACAAACTCTAGGAGCCCAGTGTTCTGGCTTTCTTTGTCCTTTCCCTGCAGCTGCTCCTTCTCTGACAGTGGTTCCTCTTCCTGAGCCGGGGTGTTCCAGGTGTTCATCAGAGCAGACCTGAGTTTCCTGTTCCTCCCATGCTGCACCCCCCGCCCCAAGCCACTTCTAACACCTCCATGACAGCCTCCCTGTTCTTGACTCTCTGACCTCCCTCTCCAGCCCAGACACCTTCCTGGGCATCTGACCCCACTATCTAGCTGAACTCTCCAGGCCACCATGTTGCCCAATGCCAAGGAACATCTTCACACAGTATATATGCTCCTGATATCGCTTCCAAATCCCAGGGGTTCTCGTAGGACATAACTCAGATTGTGCCTGGCTGAAGCTGAGCGCCCCATCTCCTCCAGGGCTCCTCCTGCCTGCAGGATCCTCATCTCAGGGGAGGGCCCTGTCTGCCCAACCAGAAATCAGGCATTACTTGATTCTTCCTTGTCCCTCTTCTCTCATGTCCACTTCACAATAAAGTCCCAATAACTCTACACCCAGTAACCCAATATGTCAATTCATCCTCTCCAGCCCCATGCCTTCTCTCTCCTGACCTGAGTCACCACCAGCATCTCTGGCCTGGTCACTGACCCTCTCCCATTGTTGCCCCCTCTGGTCCATTTGCCTCCCTGTGATCAGTAACCTTTCCATCTCTGAACTTAGACCACACTAAACTACTTTTGGTTCTGAAACCCACATGATTTCTTGATTCTAGGTCTCTGATCATGTCGTTCCCTGTCTGAGGCCCTTCCCTTCCCAACACATCCTTCAAGGCTCAATGAAGACAACATGCCAACAGACACCTTCCCTGACTCAAGCACAGGGTAAATACAGCTGTGTTATTTGTTCCCACAGCAGACCCCTTGCTCCTCCATTCATTATAGCTCTAATCTATAATCACCTATTTAATCATCTGTGTCCCCCTCCAGCCAAGTTCCTTGCAGGCAGAGATTGTACCTACCTTGCTCTCTATGGCAGCCCCAATGCTTGGCACAAGACCTGGCACATAACAAGTGCCCAATAAATCTCCCAAGGATGAACCAGTGAGTGGGTGCAGGACCTGTGTTGAGCACTATCCATACTTTTTCCTCACCTTTTCTCATTTACTCTTCATAAGAAATCCATGCAATGGGTGTGCTATTATCCTGTGATCTGGCCCAGGAAAGCAAGGCTACAGAGGTTAGGTTGAAAACATGCCCAAAGTCACACAGCTAGTTAAAAAAACAAAAACAAAACCAGGAAATGAATAGATTCAAATAGAAATGTGTGTGCCTTCAAAGGCCTCCCTTCCCCCACCTCACCCTGCTTTCCCAAGCCATTTTCCCTTTCTGGCCATTTTTTCAGGTGTACAATGGAACAAAAGTCATACCTAATACAGAACCTGACACTAACAGGTTCTCAGTAAGTATCTGTGTCTTCTCTCCCAACTCTGAGGGTTATTCAGGACAGAATTTCCTCAGGCCAGAAACTTCCTGCATGCACATGTTCACAGAAACAGGTGTAGAGCTCCACACAGGCACATCCCCAGCGTCCAAAACTCAGTAGGCGAGGAACCAATGTGTGTTGAGCAGACACGTATCAGGAATGCTGACATACTCAGACACAAAACCACCATAGGGGCTCAGGCACTGGAACCCCCACCTCCAGGATCTCTGCCAGTTATCCTCCTCCCCACCCCTGCCGCCACTCCCCCTGCTAGCCCAAAGCGCGGGAAATATTTAAAACAATTTTATTCATGAAAATATGCTGTACAATGCACTCTACACGGCCTCGACACGGCACACACGCACACGCACACGCTGACGGCACGGCCACGGTACACAGCCTACGATATGCGCCGGGGACACCGCGCCCACAGCCCGCCCCGCCCCGACACTTATAAATATGGGAGAGAGAAGCCAGAACTGGCACGGAGAAAGGGGTGTTTGGGTTAGGGAGTGGATCCGGAGCTGAACGCCCGCTGGAGAAGCTGAGACCAGTAGTTGGGGGAGGAGGGTTAGTGATTGAAAAGGGCTTTTGACTCTGAAAGAGGAAGGGAGAAGCTGGGATTGGCAAAGGCAGGAGGAAGGGATTGAACCGTGACGGTGGAGGGTCAGAGGGGGAGTTAGGGCTGAAGTAGGACAATTTAGGGTGCACAGCCAATAGGTTGGTGTGTGTTTTCGGGAAGGTGTTGCTGGCTTTTGGTGGGTGAGGCTAAGACCAGTGGAAAGTGTCAACTGGGAATCAGATTGGAGTTTGGGATGGGCGGATCACCACTGCAAGGGCCACGCAAAGGACACATGATTGAGAGGCCCTGGCCCCATTTCTGTGTGGGCTTCTCGGACCAACACAGCCTACCTTGCTCCTCCCCACTCTTACCCAGTCTGGAAATTCAGCCTCCACCCCCAGGCTTCCTACCCTGGGAGTAGGGAGAGCGGCTCTCAGGAGTCTGGGCAGGAATGTGGGGTGCCCCAGCCCCTCCCCACCACTTCCTTCAGCAGCCAACTTCTGAGGGATATCGCCAGCAGGGCTGGGGCCGCCTCCTGGATCCTCTGTGGAGCTGAAATCTGGGGTGGGGACCCGGGGATCAGGATGGGAAGACAGAAGCCCCTTGGGGGCGGGGCAGGCACCCGGGGCGCAGCAGGCCGCCCTCAGCCCGGCACCCAGCTCTGGTTAGGGGGCGGGGCCCCGGCCAGGCCAGGGGGCGGCGGAGGCAGTGCCGAGTCGAAATTGAAGTCCATTTCGTCGCTGTCCATAAAGTCATTGAGGATGATGGACTCGACGTCGCACTCGAGGCTACCGCTGAACATGTCGAGGTCCAGGTCGGCGGGGAAGCGGTCCGGCGCGGCACCCAGCGGCCCGGCAGCGGCGGCGTATGGCCCGGGCAGTGCTTCCAGGAGGAGGCCGCCGGGCGGGCCCCCGAAGGCGGCCGCATGTCCAGGCGGCGCCAGGCCCGCGGTGCCCGCCTCGCCGGGCAGCGTCATAAGGCTGATGGGGTGGGCTAAGGCACTGCGCGAGGGCACCGGCGGTGCATACGAGGCCGCGCCCTTGCCGGGGTAGGCGGCGGCCGCGCCCGCCAGCGCCAGCTCTCCGGGCGCGCCCAGCACCGGGCCGGGGCGAGGCGCGGGCGGCGGCGGCAGCAGGGCGGGCAGTGCCCCGGGGCGGAAGGGTGCGGCCGCCTGCGCGAAACTGGCCTGCTTGTTCTCCTGGATGGTCTGCATGGGTAGGCGGCGCAACGCGCCCAGCACCGGTGGCCCGAAGCCCCCACCCCCGCCGTAGGCACCTCCCTTGCAGCCGCCGAAGTAGGCGGGCGTCCCAGCGCGGGCCCGCGGCCCGTACGCGTCCTGCGCGCCATCCATCAGGGCCTCGGGTATCCCCCCGCCTCCGCCGTGCAGACCCATCCGGCCTCCCAGCTCCGCGAGGCGGGGCATTTCCCCCGGGCAGCGCGCACCTAGCGCGGGCGACAGCGCGCTTGCCGGACTCGGGTACATGAGTGGCGACGATGGCGCCAGGGCCTCCAGGGCCTCATCGTCCTCCAATTCGGCCGCCTCCCCGAGAAGGGGTCTCCTGCCGCCGCGGAACTCGGCCCACGCCTCGTAGTCGTCGCTGGCATGTGAGGCTGGGCTGGTGGCCCACTTGGCCGCCGCAGGCACAGGCCCCGGCACTGGTGCGCCCGGGGGACTGTCGTCGGGGCTTCGCTCTGGTGCCTGCAGTTGCTTCTTCTTGCTTGCCTTGCCCTTGATGCGCAGGAACTTGGCCCCGTTGTCCATGGACACAGCCCTGCGCCGCGGGGTCTTGCCGGTCTTACCGCCCTCAGGGTTCAGCATCCACCAGGAGCTCTTGCCTGTGCCTTCGTTCTGCACGCGGATGAAACGGGTGTGCAGCGACAGGTTGTGCCGAATGGAGTTCTGTGGCCAGAGACAAGGACATGGGTGGGAAGTGGGAAGTGAGGAGGCCGTGAGTAAAGATGAGGTAGTGATAGAGAGAGAGGAAGGGGAGAAAATAGAAGAGAAGAGAATGGAGAAGAGTCAGAAGGGGAAAGGGGAGGAATAGGGAAGATGAAAGGGTGAGTGGGGCAAAGGGTTGGGGTGAGGGGAGCAGGTGTAAGTATCAGGTAGGACAAACTCAGAATATCCATCCAAGACCCCAGAACCACACCACCCCTCTCCTTCCTCTGTCCCCATAGGCACTGCCCAGAGAGTGGGACCGAGCTTTGGCCCTAGCCTTTCCCCAGAGGTATTGCCAACCCTGAAGGCTACTACTATTAAGGGGACTGAGCAGGGAAGCAAGACCCCCTCTCCCACTCAGCCAAGCCCGCTGCAGGGCTAGCCAGGTTGCCAGCCACCCCCCCCCTACCCCGCAGATTATGTAAGGGCTCATGCCGCTGTGGCTCATTTCTCTGCCCCCCTCCTTCCCCAGCCTGGCATGGTGCCAGGAGCCCGAAAACCCAGGGCTCCAGAAATCAATCTCGTGGTGACTGATTAAGCCCTGTTTAGAACTAATTGCTCTTTCGTGTGTGGGGAGAATAAATTACCTGCTTTAATTTCGTGTCTTTAAAATGCAACTGCAGGTAGAGAAGACTGTTAACCCTTTGCTGGGAGGGCCTGGCCAGACAAAGCAGGGCAGGCTGGGCATCCCCAAGGTGGGTAGAGGCCCCAGACTTCAGAGATTTCCCCAACTCTCTGAGCTTCTGTGAACTCCAGAGGCTTTGGATCCCAGCAAGCCTCTCAAAACACATCCATGGGCATGGAAACCTCCAACCCCACTTCTGCTGAGCACCCTCCTTCAGGCCAGCCCAGCCCTCAGGCCTGCCCTTTGGGTTGCAGCCGGCCCTAAAAGCCCCTTCCTACTGAAACCTTCACAAAATCTCCACTAAGCAGGTGGCATGATGTCCATTTACAGAGAGGTGAAGTGGCTTGCCCAAGGCTACACAGCCCTTTCTGCTGTCCTGGGTACTTCCCTGGACTTCACCTGTGTCAACCCTGCACATACCCTTTTCTAACTGTCCCTTGTGCCGGTCTGTAGTGTTTCCCACACCACTGCCTGTTTTTGGCAGGCCTGTCCTGGGGACAGAGGAAGTTAGGGAAGACAGCAGCCTGAATGACATCATAGGATCCTGTTGGACCAGCCACACCCACCTCTGGGGTCTCATACCTGGTAGCCTTGACCTCCTGGCTCAAGTACTGCTGTGGAGACAGCATGGGCTTGGGTATCAGAAGGTTGGTCAGGATGCCTGGCTTTTTCCAGCCACCTAACTATATGACCATGGGCTGTTGACTTAACTTCTGTGAGCCTCAGTGACTTAGTGAGCTACCCTGAAGAAAAATGGGTGACATCCAAAACCTGTTAGGTCATTACCTGAGATGTGTTTGGGTGTTTGGAGAACACATCAGGTGCTCATAAATCGTTAAATCCCTCCCTCTGTCCAGAAGACCTCACCTGTTAGATCACCCATAGACCTGCTGTCTCTGCCTCCTTTATATTATGCTGAATGTTACTGTGCTGGGCACTAACAACTCTGGAAAACTGGCATCACTCCATCTCAGGCATGATAGGGTAATGCCCAGAAGGCATGATGTAACTTGCCCATGGTCCCACAGGCAGCAGTGCCAGGTACCACTCCAGATCTGCCCAGCTCATGACCTGCTGTTAGCTCTTTATCCACCCAGCCCCATAACCACTGACCCGTGAGGGCTCTCCCTCCTGCCTCCTTCAGTGTTCAGAAGAAAATGTCCTTTCTGCTGCCCAGGGTACCCACCCCCAACCCAAGCACAGTTCCTGTACTGACCTGACTATTCAGATCCCCAGGTGCCCCATGTATCTGGTACTTTCTGGTCTTGGGAGGTGACAGCTGGGACTCCAAGGCCCCTCCCAGTGTTGCCCTGCCTGGCTTCTCCTGGGACCCTAAGAGAGGGGAGCTTGACCCCAAGGGAGTGGTGCTCCCTCAAGTAGATACTCCCTCTTTCCTGCCCCCGCCCCGCACCTGCTTCCCCAGCCCCTCCCCCACACCTGTGTTCAGGGGCCTGCGAGGCCTCAGTTCTCCCATATGGGACATCTGGCTTACAGAGGCTCCACCTCTCAGCTTCTCCAGTGGAAGGTCAGTCAGGCAATACCTCTTTTTCAGTGTCATGTGCCAGCCTGGTTTTGAGTGCTCAGGGGTGGGGGGTGGAGGAAGCACATCACCAAGTCCCAGCATCTACTCATACTACCTGTTCAGTCCTGGGTGTTTTAAGTACTTTATCTCGTGTAATCCCTGTCAAACTCTGTACAAATCAGGGACTGTGATCCCTATCTGAAGATGGAGAGTGAGGCTCCAAGAAGTTAAGGAAGTTGAAAAGTTCACACAGTTTAAGGGGCAGAGCCATGTATTGATTTCAGGTTAGTTTCACTGTTGCATTCCACCACAGGAGACAGAAAGGAGTTGGAGAATCTCCGAAGCATCTTAGGAAGCCAGGACCCCAGTGCTTCTCAAACTTCCCACGGAAACCATCCCTAGCAGCTGGTGACATGGGAAGACTGGGAGCATGTTAAAAGGTCAAAGTTCCTTACAAGTCTTGTGCTCCCTTTTTACAATTCAAGGGACTTCTGCATTGCACTTCATAATACATCCAAGTTTCTGAATACAAATGAAAACCTTTTAGATTACCACCAAGAATATATGCTCAGGGCCTAAGACAGTTTGTATCCTTTCCCTCTCTGTCCCCTGTCCAGCCAGGGACCCCTGGGTGCCTGAGCTTCAGCCTGAAGCCATGGCTGGTTGGGCCCAGAGAGGAAGACAGGTCTTGCCCAGGACCTGGGGGCAGAGCTGGGGATTGAGACCAGGCCTCCTGAGCTCTAGCTTGGTGCTCTTCCCCCTCCACCAAGCCTGACCTGGGGCAAGTCCCTCCTCTACTATGGGCCTCAGTTTCCCTACCCATAAATTGATGAGTTAGACCAGTTATACTGGGACAATTTCGTTTTGATAATAAAAGTTCTTGGAATCATCCAGCCTAGAGGTTTTGAAACTTTTTATTTTAAGTCATGACATTCTTTTTGTAAATGGAATCTAATGCACTACTTGAGTGTTACATGTGAGCCATCAAGGGATAGGGCAGAGGTGCCTGGAGCCCAGCCTGCTCTGCACCCTCTTTGCATTCTCCCTCTGGGAGAGATTCTGCAGGCCATCTGGGTGCCCAGGGTCACCTAGGGAGGAGGCCCAGAGCTGGGTGAGGACCTTGGCCTCTTGACTGCTGAGCCAGGCTCTTTACCAGGTGTGTACCAGGGCTGTGCCCCATGAGGGAAACCCAGGCCCTGAAGTCCAGTCTGGCTCCTCCAGGGCGAGCCACCTGGTACCAATCAGAGCTCCAGGCCAAGATCCATTGGCAAGCGCTGATCACATCTCACCCGCAACGCCTCCTGGGAGGCCAGAGGCCACGGAGGAGGTGAGGGAGACAGGAGAGGGAGACGCCTCTGCCAGGCAGCAGTAACCAGGGCTCCCTCTTGCAGTCACCTAGCAACCTGCCACCACAGCCACGCCCTGGCATGCCCAGGCTTCCCTGGTGCCCTGAGTTGGGCCAGCTTCTGGGGCCTCACACCTCCTACACCTCCAGACAGACTTGGGTGGGTTCCCAGGGGAGATAGAACCCTGATTTGAGGCCTCAGGGAAACCGTTAGGGGCTGAAGGAAGGGACAGTGGCCACCCCATGCCCATCCCAACACTCCCTCAGAACCTGGCCGAGGGAGGCCAGCCTCCAGGGGCTTCACCCACCAGGGAGAGAAGGCTGGCGCAGGGCAAAGTTCATGGGTTCTGGTGTTGATCTGCATTCCACTTTTGGCTCTAACACCCACAAATGCAGCCCTGGAGCAAGATGCTTTGAACCTTTGAACCTCAATTCCATCAAATGGCCACCTGCTTCTACCCTCCCTTCCCTTCAGCCCCCCACTGTGCAGCAGCCAGAGACATGCTTTCAGTGCTGCTCAGACCCCTCTGATGCACAGTCTCACTCAGAGGACAAGACAGAGGCCCGGCCATGACCCACAAGCCCCTCCGTGACCTCTCAGACTCCTCCCCTGACACTGTCCTGCTTGATCCCTCCCTCTGTTCCTCGAACCTGACAGGCACGGTGCCACCTCGGGGCCTCTGTCTCAGGGAAACGCTGTTCACCCACATACCCAGGTCAGTTCCTCATCTCTGAGTCCTGTCTAGACGTTACCTTTCAGGAGGTCCATCCTGACCACTCTTTTAATAACTGCTCTTCTTTCTTGCCATTTCCCTTTTTTTAAAAGATTTTATTTTATTGATTTTAAAGAGAGGAGAAAGAGAGGAGAGAGAGAGAGAAGAGGTGGGGAAGCGGGAAGCACTAACTCATAATAGTTGCTTCTCATACATGCCTTGACCCAGCAAGCCCAGGGTTTCAAACCGGCAACCTTAGCATTCCAGGTCAGCCCTCTATCCACTGCGCCACCACAGGTCAGGCCCTTACCATTTCTTGGCCCCCTTACCCTACTTTTAAATTTTTCTTTAGCCATTATCACTATCTAAATTGTTATATAATTTATAAATATGTAAATTAATAAATTATATATTGTATATGTAATTTGTTTCTCTTCTGGGTTATAACTTATTGTCTGGTTCTCCTTATATTAGAATATAAGTTTCACGAAGAACTTTTGTCAATATTTTACTGTACCCTATATGTTTGATACATAGGAGGAATTTAATAATGTTTGTAGAATGAATGCAAGAGAGAGAAGGGAGATCATACGCAGGGAGGATTATATTGGGCAGAGTAGCTGACACATGATTGGAGCCTCTCCAAACTGGGCTGAAGGAAGGCAACATAGAGACAAGTGTGGGGCGAAGAACGTCAGGGAGAGTATGATCCACAGAGAGAACTGCAGAGAGGAGTCAGAGCTTCCCGAGGCGAAGATGGTGTCAGAGAATGAATAGAACAGCTGCTCCCTCCTGCTTCCCAGACAGTCTTGGTGAACCCAGGGCTTGCTGTGGCCTTGCTAACGGTGTCTCCCTCGTGGACAGGGTCTGAGCCATTTGGTGGCGGCAGCTCATCTATCCAGCAGGACACCCTCATCTATTCCCAGGACACCCTTCGCCCACGAGCAGTAATGCATTCATCTGACAGAACAACCCCATTTATCCAGCACACCAGTCCCATTTATCCAGCAAGTACAACCTCATTTGCTAACAGCACTCCATTCACCTGACGGGCCCCCTCATTTATCCAACAGGACACCCTCATTTATCCTCCAAGTCGGAGGCTCTCCTTCCTCCTGTGGTGTGGCGGTGTTCTCTGGCAGTGCAACCTGACTGATCCAGCAGGCCGTCACCTCTCCTACAAGTACTCTTCCTCCCCCTGACGGTACAACCTCATTTATCTAATACTGCAGCCTCACCTTGCCTCCAAGTACCACCTCATTCCCTGACAGTACAACCTTGTTTATCTTCCAGTACAACCTCATTTCTCCTTCCAGCACGGCTTCACTCACTGATATCTCAACCAATCTTACTTCTCCAGCCAGAGCCTGCCAGATCTCTCAAGGAAGAGGAGGGTGGAAGGGGAGAGAAAAGGGGTCCCACCATTCCCTGTCCCATGTCTGCTGAGGGCTGCCTGGCACTATGACTATGTCCAATCTCCCCAGGCCCAGAAGGGCCCATAGACTTTGAATTCTAGGCTGCTTGGCCCAGCCAGCACTCCACCATTGTGCCTCCCCTTCTGTCTCCTCTGTTGCCAAAGAGGACCCACAGTATGGATTTCCTCCAGCTCTCCAGGAGGGAAAGATCCCAGCTGATCTGATTTATAGCTTTTACTGATTTATGTGGCATGGATACTCCCCATATAGCCAATTTTAAGCTGCCAGTATGCCATGATCAGTGAGTGCAAAACTGGAAGATGTGTGCACAACAGCTAGCCAGCACTAGCACACCACTGGCCCGCGCTTCAAACACTGAGGCAGGAGAAGGGCAGGACCTACTTCATGCCAGACCCAGGCTAGTTTCATTATACTGTATACTATTTTACGAAGAAGGGAAACTGAGGCACAGCTGGATTAAATGACTCCTGAGGCTGCGAAGCTGGGAAGTGATGGAGCCAGTTCTGGGTCTCTGGGCTGATGGGTTCCAAAGCCAGGGCTCACATCCCCAGTGTGGTAGGCGACACTGCCTTGCTGTCCACATCAGTGGCCATCTCTGCCTTGGTTCTCAAGCCCAAGTTTCCTAGTTTGCATCAGAGACAGGACACTCAAGGTTTGTGCCCTACCCACTGCAAGCCCTGTGCTACCTCCTGGCCTCCCTGGAGAATTTCAGGACCCTCCCAGTTCAGTCCAGGATCTTGTGCCCAAAGCTGGGTATGGATGCCTCTCCAGGTTCTACTACCACCCAGGGTTCACCCCAGTCCTCACTCCCTCAGAAACTGGGCCTGTCTACAAAGTGAGGATGACGATCCAGCCCCTCCCTCAATGCCTCCCTGAGCAGAGACTACCTGTGGGGCTGTGCAAGGGCTCCAATCCCCTCCAAGACTCCCACTTCCTCTCTCCCTCCTTTCCTGCAGGGAGAAATCTTAAGGGCAGGGGTTGGAATCCCAACTTTATCCAAGTGGCCTTGGGCCTCCCTTGTAAAACAGGGTCACAGTTCCAATATCCATGGGAGAGGGCTGGGACCTAGATGAGATCCTACATATCAAGAATCTCATCCTGCCTGACCAGGTGGTGGCGCAGTGGATAGCGCATAGGACTGGGATGCGGAGGACCCAGGTTCGAGACCCCGAGGTCGCCAGCTTGAGCGCAGGCTCATCTGATTTGGGCAAAGCTCACCAGATTGGACCCAAGGTCACTGGCTCGAGCAAGGGGTTACTCGGTCTGCTGTAGCTCCACGGTTAAGGCATGTGTGAGAGCAATCAAGGAACTAAGGTGTCGCAACGAAAAACTGATGATTGATGCTTCTCATCTCTCTCAGTTCCTGTCTGTCTGTCCCTATCTATCCCACTCTCTCTCTGTCTCTGTTAAAAAAAAAATCTCATCCCTGTCTCCAGAGCCCCAGCAGCAGCCCCTGTCCCACTCATAACCCCCCACCCCACTGTGGTTCCAGTCTGGCCCAAGAATACACACCTGTCTCAGACAGAGCCATAGACTCTCCAGGGGTCACTTGCTCTGCTGCCTGGGGTGAAGCTGGGGTGCTCAATCCAGGCAGGCTTCCTGGTAGGAGGGGTAACCTGGATAACCACAGGGGACTGAGGCCATGTGTAAATCCTTGGTACTTGGCAAAGGAGGGGTAGAAGGGCAGGTGGAGCATCAGGGCCACAGGTGTTGACAGGTGAATAGGCTTGGGGTCAGCAGTGGAAGAGAAGTGGGCAATCAGGGGCCAAGAGGACCCAAATGTCTAAGGCAAGGCATGAAGTCAAGGGGTAGGCTCTGGCACCCCCCAGCCCCACTGCAGAGATAGTAGAACCCACATACCCAGCCCGCGCAGCAAACAAATCAGCAACAGGAGTCCAAACTCACCCTGACGTGCTCCTCCTCACTTGTGGGCTTGGATCCAACTCCGGACTGCTATTCAAGAGGCTCAATGCTTGTCAGTTTCCTCACCTCCATTCCCTTAAGCCCATCTGCGGTTCCAGCCGCAACACTGCATCTCTCACCTCCCTGCCTTTATACATCCTGTTCCCTCTGCCTTTCCCTCTGTCTGCTAGAGCAACTCCTGATGCTCCATCCAGGCTAGTTAGCTCTGTGGCTTCCTCCTAGTCCCCTCTGTCAGCCCCAAAGATAGTTGTTCACACCTCAGTGCTATCGCAGAAATCTACCTACAAACCGAATATAACTGTGTATAAGCCTGCCTTCCCACTTGAACTTTGTGGGCAGTCCTTAGTTCACAGTAAGTCACACATAGGATAGAGCTCTCAGCAGCCACAAACCACTCAGGGCCTGGCCATTCTGTGCAGTTTCGGTTCAGCAAAACCTCAGACCAGAGCTTCAAGCCTCACCTTCTCCCTTCTGGTTTCCCTTCCCATTCATCCCGCCTCTGCTGTCTCCCTACTCTTCCTTAGCACGTCCTGGCTCCTCGGGAGAATTCAGCAAAGTGAAGAGGAGAAGAAACAACCACTTACTGAGCTTTCACAAGAGGCTGCACTGTGCTAGCACTTGACAGTGAAATCTTACTGAATCTTTGTGACAACCCTCTGAGTGGGTTTATTATCCCCATTTTACAGATGAGAAACTGAGGCTGCAAGAGACAAACCCACCTTCCTGACATCACAAGGCATTAGATGGTAGAGTGGTGCATAATTCACCCCACAGTTCTTCCCCCCTGAGATGCATCTAGGGAAGAGCCTGGGCCAGGCAGAGCTCCAGGGTGAGGGCAGGGGAAGCCATTCACATCGGCTCAGCAATCCCTCCATAGACTTTCTTCCCTCAGCCAGGATTAAAGGGGATCCCTAAGTGCAAAGCCATTCAGGCCTCTCCCTGTCTCTCATTTGAAGCCCCCCGCCCCCTCCGCAGCAGCACCTCCCCGCAGCCCTGCTCAGGCCTTGGGAGCAGCTGCAGTGACCTCACCCAGCCCTGCCCAGGGCCTGGCTCTGGGGAGGGCCAGCAGCTGTGCCCCAGACCTGCTGGCTGGCTCCTGGGGGGAGAAAAGGAAGAGTGGGCATGGTGCCAAGAGAACCATCTGCTCTCCCAGGGGCACGGCCACCCACACAGACACTGGCCTCGCCCCCAGGGGCTGCCCTTGGTCCCCTGTCCCCATGCCAAGGGGCTCCAGGAGCCGGGGCAGCCCACCCAGACCGGGGCACCAGCCCTCATCTGCCATCTGTCTTCTCCTGGACACTGAGAAGTCCTTACAGGACATGTTGGAGCATGAATGTCCACTGGAAAGTGAACAAGTGCTCAGGGGAAGCTGTGGGTGCAGAGGCCAGAGGCAGGGCTGGGTGTGCCGAGTCCTGCCTGCCCCGGCCTCCCTGGGCTAAGAGCCTGCGATCTCCTGGGGAGGGCCTGCATCCCCTCACATCTGCTCAGCTGGCAGGTGCCTCTGGCGGAGGGTAAGCCCCTTCCCCCACAGCGCCAGCTCAGGTTACAGAGTAGGCAAGGCCAGCTGAGGACAGGGGGAGGGGACAGGAGGGGTGGAGGAGGCATCACAACTTCCCAGAGTGTTGGGGGAGGGGAATTCAGATCTCCAGATAGGACTCAAAGCCAGAAAGGGAAGGACCATGCCCAAGGTCACAAAACCGCCCAGTGGGCAAAGAGGAGCTGGTGTTCAGGGGCAAGCAGCCCTGGGTTCAAGTGACCCTGAGCAAATCATTGCCTTCATCTGTAAAAACACAGAGCCTAAACCCTGCCTGCTGCCTCCCAAGGCCACGGGAAAGGCTCTGCAGGCTGGAAAGCAGTGGGACAACCTAAGGGCAGGGCAGAGCATGGACATCCTGAATATCTGATCCCTTAGGGACAGAAAGGGAGGCATTAGAGCAGAGACTTCCCCTCCTCCAACACACACACACACACACACACACACTCACACACACACACACACACACACCTGTGTCACTCAGGGCCCAGGGCCCAGGGACCCCTGCTCTACATAGTAGCAGGGAGCGGGCTCTTTTCCTTTCCCAGAGCAATGAATACAATAATGAGATTTACTAAGATTTCTTGAACACATTACATGTATCTAACCTTTAATTCTCACAGTAAAACTTGGACATAAGTCCTGTTGTTATCCCATTTTGTAGAGGAGGAAACTGAGGCTCAGTTGCCCCAGGCCACACAGTAAAGCCAGTATCTGCTCCTCCCTGCTTGCCTCTAAGACTCCTAACCATACCACTGTCTCACCCGAGATGCTCAAGGCACTGCCTGGTGATGCATGGCACCTCAAGCCTGGCCTCTTGGACTCTGTGGGCTTCCACCCTCTCTCAGGCTCATGGTCTCAACTCTACTTCAGTACCAGGCCCACACTGGGCACCTGGGCCAGTCCCCCCTACTTCACCCTCCACACTACCCTCCAATGATCTTTCTCCATTCCACACAGCTTGGAGTACCAGCTCCCCATCTTGGCATTCAAGGCCACTCACCCTCAAGCCCCTGCTTGCTTCTCCTGCCTCAAGTCCAGGCCAACACGCCAGACCCTGCAGGCTCCTAGAGTCCTGTGGGTGTGACCTTCTCCTTTGTCTGGCTCCCCTCCCCCTCCCCCAAACACCCTTAGTTCATTATCTGGCCTTCCATCATGACTCCCTGCAGTCTTTATCCTGAATCAAAATCAGGAGTCCTCATCTTATCTTCCCAGCTTGACCTGGAGGCACCTCAAGGTCAGGGCGCTGTTCAGTTCCTCTGAGCCGCACTGCACAGGGGCCCAGATTAAAGCAAACGGAGGAAGGTGCCATCGGGTTTGGGGTCTGTAGATGGAGGGAGGAGAAGACATCATGGGGTGGGGACATCCCTCAGGAGCTCTTTCTGAGTAAACCAGGGGCCCTGGACCCAACCCCCAGGCTACAAGCCTCAGGGCCAAACTCCAAGGGAAGCAAGACAATATGGGGGTGGGGACAAGAGAGGGTCAGCGTGGAATGACCTGGTCAGAGCACTGGGCTAGGGAAGAATTAGCCCTAGGGAGTTTCGTTTCTGTCACGTACAGTGGGACACTGTGAAAGCCACTTTATTTCTCTCATCCTTAGTTTCCTCATCTGCAAAACAGGGACAGTAACAGTAACAGCTTCACAGGATTGCTGTGAGAATTCAAGGAACGCATTAATTGAGGGTTGAATTTGAGCCGGAACAGTTTGGTGTGGATAAAGCAAGGGTCAGAAGACAGAGCAGTGGGCAACGTGGCTGGAGAGGTTGACAGGCCAGGTGGCCAAGGTCTCGAGCTTCACGCTAGAGCCCCAGGTTTGGACCCTGTAGGAACAGCACTGTGCTGTGCACATGCTCTGGTCTCTTCCACTCGGTGGGGAGCTACTAGAGAGCAGGGCTGCGACTTTCAGGGTTCCTCACCATTCAGAATATTGACACTAACCTTTCACCTCCATCCTGCAGCCAAAGGCCCTCAGTGGCAGAGCGCACCAGCCCCTTCTCTCCCTCCATGTTCTATACAACGGATTCCAGCAACAGGGGACCTCGGCAAATGTGTTGAAGAGGGGGGGATCAGTCCCTGGGAGCTGATTGCAGGGGGTTCAATTGGACCCAAAAAGGAGTGGCTCAACCCAGAAGGCCTGCTTACAGCAGAAGTTGGTCCAGCCTGAGAGCAAGAGGGAGGGCCAAGCAGGGGCCCGGGAAGTTACCATCTAAGGCATCAATTCAGAATCTGACTCATCACCAGATAAGCCTGTTAAAACACAGACGCAGAGCCCACCTGATGAGAGTCTGATAGAGAGGGATCTGAAATAGGGACACTACACCTCCATTCATTATAAGCTTCCAGGGGTCTCTGATCATCAGCCAGGTTTGCCAACAACTAAGGATTTTACAGGCAGTCATTCTCCAGCAGACACAGTGGGTTCCAGAATCACTTGGGAGGTAGGTCTTTGTTCAAACCACTCAAGCACCCCGCCTAGTTTCTGAGGGGTGTCCCAAGGGATCAGTCCGTGAGGGTTGGTAGCTGCCTTGGTGAGCACGTGACAACGGCAGTGGGTGTGGGTTGAGAACTCCAGTGCCAGGTTGTAAAGGTGGCAGTGGGAAGGCAGCGTGAGAGGAGAGGCAGCAAAGAAAGTGGGAGGGAAGGCAGGGCCTAGACAAGGCCAGCAAAGGGCCCGGGGGCCAAACAGAGCAGTGGGCTTGGCTGGCTGCCCAGGGCACTGAGACGTCCCAGAGGATTCTCAAGCACGTGCAAACCATGGGGCAGGAGGGCTGGCTGCTGTGCGGGGCTGGTTCTGGACCGGCATTGGAGATAGTATACTATAAACTGACAGCTCTGTGTCTAAACCCGGCTCAGCCTCCTCCCAGCTCTGCTGCCTTGGCCAGGTGCCTTCATCTCTCTGGGACTCTATTTCCTCAACTGCAAAATGGGGCTATAAACACACACCTGGCAGGTCCAGGGAGAATGAAAACAAGAGAATTCTTGTGAAGTGCCCAGTGACTGCCTAGCACCCAGACATCATTGCTCTTAATTCTTATTTCCCTTCCCATATGAAGCATCCCCCCTTAGAGACCAGAAAAGTTCTCTGCAAAGATGGAGGCCCTGGGGGGAAGGGTGTGGGAGGCCCCTCCCCCACACACCACCTGGCCCCCTCCCACCTCCACATATGGGTTGGGGGGTGGGGAGAGACAGCAAACAGCCAAACTGTCCCAAACAGGAGTTGGTTTCCATGGTAACAAGGGTGCCAGGAGGAATGGGGATGCTCTGGGTCCAGCTGTCCCCCTGAGCACCCTACCCAGGCCCCAGCGCCTCAACTAATGCCCACTCAACACCCTGCACCCCCCATCTGCCTGCTCTGGGGGCCAGCTGGGACTGCCATGAGTACTCCCTTCATTGTGCTCAGAGTATGTTTGTCACCTGGGTATTGCCAGGAGCAGGGTAGGCAGTTCCATGCAGGAGTCCAAAGTTCAGGTTCATCCAAACCTGTACTCGCATGCTTCCACCCTGAGAAATCCTACCGGGACTTTGCGCTCAGTCCCAACTAGCTTCCCAATGACTTCATGCCTCCTAGAACCAGAGTTCGTCAGTGGCAGCCAGGAAAGGACCAGAGACTGCAGTAAGGCCTTTTGGACACCGATGCAAATGCCCAGAACCAGAGTGGGAGAGAGCTTTGCTCCAGCTCACACACCATGGGTCAGGTTCCCCTACAGGTGCTCCGTCCACCCCTCACCCACTCCCAACTCCACAGCTCCAACAGACCCCCAAGGACTGAATTAGGACACCCTGAGTGAGGCTCCAAGAAGATGGCACATGGCTGGGGAAGGAAGCCCTAACATTAAGACCTATCTAGCAAAAGAATTGTAGTCCCAGAGGTCCTGAGCTCTGTATCTTGGAGTGTGTGAAGGATTGAGACGGAGGAAGGAGGCATGGAAGGGTGTGACTCCCCCTATCCCCTAAACACCTGAAGTCTGATTCGGATATGGGAGGACTGGACACCAATGTGTACCTGTTGGCCAGGTCCCCATCGCCACACGCTGCAGAGAGGGGTACCGGCGAGTCCGGCACAGGTAAGGGAGACAGTGAGGTGAGGAGTGGCTCTCTGTATAGCTGGCACACCCATATCCCAGAGGCCATATCCACATAAAACAGTCCAGAACCTCCTCTCACTCCTAACAAGACACAGATAGAGGGGCTTCCAAAGCCCCCAGGGCCACATGTGGTGGCCACCACGAGCTGCTACTCTAAGACAGGAGAAGGTGGGCTTCTAGAACAAGCCTGCAACCTTTCAAAATCCAGATTCAAACTCCCTTGCAGCCTCAATGGCGTTGTAAAAGCTTGAGTTTTGAGATCAGAAGGGGGTCCAATCCCCAGGCTGCCACTTCCTATGGATGTGACCCCAAGGTAAGTTACTGCTCCATCTGGGAAACGGGAATCCTAACAACAACATGGAAGAATGGTTGGCCAGGATTTGATGGGTTGTGTGCTTGGTTAGTGGGCCCTGGCCCTCTCGGCCATCCTTACCCCTCTCTGGAAGTCCGGACTCCGGTCGGTCCTGAAGCTGCAGTCCTCAGGGAGTGAGAGAGAGGGCCCCCAAACCGCAGAAAGTGGAGACTGAGGGACACTGAACTTTCGAACCCACAAACCCTACCTCACCCCCCCCTACCCCCTGCACTGTTCATTACCTTAACACGAGTTAAAAATAACCGTCTCATCTCTTTAAATTAGTCTGTCTGCAATTACTGCCTGGCACGGAGCTGCCCGCCATCCTCCCACTGGAGCGGCGCCAGGTGGCAGGCGGGGCCCTCACCCTGTCTGTCGGTCTGTCTGCTTCCTGGTTCCCTCTTCCCCTCCCTGCTGCAGCGAAGCTAACCCCAGGGGCCTGGCAACCCAGCTCCCCAAGTTGCATGGGTATGGGGCCAGAGCCATGGGCTTCGAGCAGGCAGGACCCAGGGGACAGGCCCAGAGCAGAGGACCACAGTTGGGGCTCCAGAGCGTGGGGGAGGGGGCTCGGGAGGCCCGGAAAGCCGGAAGGGCCCGCAGCGCCAGCACTAGTGGGTGGGTGTGAGCAGGTGGCCGTGGGAGTCTGCCGGGCGTGCCAGCAACTGTGCCAGGAGCGGCTGGCACGGGCTCGTGCCCAGGAGGCGGGCAGCTGCCAGCCCCCCTGCTCGTGCAGTGTGGGGGGAGGGTGAAGGGGAGGAGTAAGGACACCCCCCAACCCTGGCTTGCACAGCCTCCTCCCACACCCCAACCAGCTCTTGGAGCTGGGGATCCCCAGAGGACAAAGGAGGAGGAGGGAGCCCTGCTCCAGCAGGCTAGAGGGAGGAAAGAACGGGGTGCCCCTGCACTCACAACCAATACTCAGCCCAGCTGTAGCAGGACCCTCCTGGCATCTCAGATCAGTCCCTCCTTCTAGTTCCCACCCCACTTAGGACCTACTGGCCAGCCTGGGCCAGATAGGGGTAGCACCACCCCTCCTGATCTCACCCCCAACAGCCAGGCTGCTCTAGGCCCTGAGGGAGAAGGGAAGTCCTCATCCACTGTGCTCCTCCCCCACTAGGCCTGGGGACAAGAATGGGAGGCGCCAAGGCTTGGCCTGGGAGCTCCCAGGGGAGCTGGCAGCCAGTAAACAAGCATAACAACTCCTGGGGTGTTAAGAGAAAGGAGCACTAAGTGGAAGAAGCACCAGGATCCAGAGCAGCCTGGAAGGCTTCCTGGAGGAGCCATCAATAAAGAGTTGGAACATGAGAGAAAGTAGGAAGCTCTACCTGGATGTCAGATACCCACACTTCTGGGACATTGCAGAGGAATGGGGACCTCCTGTCCAAGCCCTAGTCCTGGGCCTGGAGACCCTCGCCTCTGAGGGAAACATAATCAGCCTCTGTGGTAGAGTTCCCAGCACCAAGCCCAGCCTCGCATCAGGCTTTAGCCTGGTGAGTGTGCTGCGCCTGCTGCTGATCTCACCTCCTTTGATTTGCTGGACTACCTCCTCACATCACAGGTGGGACCACCAGGCAAAGGTCAAGCACATCAGTCCTTCTTGATCTGTCCCACTCTGCCTTTCCCATGCCACCTCCCTGCCATCCCCAGGAGCCCTGGGTTCTACCCTAGCATGCCCAGCAGTCTCCTAGACCCAACATGTTCAATTCCACCTCCTCGCCTTTGCATATGAAGTCAATATCCCCTGGAAGACTTTCTCCTCAATTCTACTCCCAATGAAGGCAGCTCAGATCAAGTGCCACCTTCTCAGTGAGGGCTTGCCTGGCTCCCCAAGAGATCTAACCTGCCTTATCCATATCCCTGCCCCCACCCCTGGCCCTTCCTGCCGCCTGCTGCTCACTAACACAGGTTTTACAGGCAGAAAGGTGTGGAACTGGCTGAGCACTGATGTGTCCTGAAAGTAGGTCCAGTGTCTTTCCTTTTGGTTCCCCTACTCCATTTAACACAAGGTTTTGTACACTCCAGGGATCCAAGTCTCGTACAACACTTATATGGGGGAGAAGGAAGAAGGAACAATGGGCCCTGGCCCTAGCCTAGGCACCTGAGGTGTATCACAACCCCTGCTAACTTGGGAGTTGGGAATGGCCCCTCTACCAGGCCCCTGGAGGGACTGACTAGGAATGAGGGAACAGGGGGTTGGTGGGGCAGAAATGAGGGGAAAGAGGCTCCTGCTGGGAGCTAAGTGTGGGGAGTAGGAGGAGGATAACCACCAGGGAATGAGATGGTAAAGGTCAGAGGCCCATCTGAACAGCTCTCCCCAGTGGCTGGGTGGTCTCTGCCAGGGCCTAGGTCAGGAGCCCAGGCCTGAAGCTCCCTTTTCAATGCCCCAGTCCCGGACGAGCCCTCCAGGACTCCTTCCTTCCTGAGCCTACACGCAGGGAGAACCACTGTGTCCTGAGCAGCTTGGTGCAGTGGAAATCGCATCCAGTGGGCAGGCGGGAGACCTGGGCCGTCATCCAGGGCCTGCTGCTCACTAACGGCCTGAGAAGAGTCCAGTCCTCTTTCTGGGTCTCAGTTTCACAGTCTGAGAAATGAACTCATGGGATGAAGTTATCTTCAAGCACATTCCCAATCACATCTTATGATTTAGACCTGCCCCTGTTCAAAAGTCATCAGTGTCCCCCTCCCACACCTTATACCAGCAGGACACTATTTCAGAGGTTCTATCTGGGACTTGAGGGTGAAACACCTGGATTGGAGTCCCCCTTTCCCATCTACTGACTGGGTGACCTTGGGCAGTTCACTCCTTCACTCTGTGCCTCAGTGTCCAGCTCTATAAATGGTAACAGTAAAACCCACCTCAGGGACTACTGAGAGAGCACTTAAGGAGACTCCTGTCATAGATGCCTAAAAGTGTCTGGCTCAGGGCTTGGCCCTGAGACTGTCAACAAACTGCAGTTCTCTCCCAGCTTCTAGCGTCATGTCCCCTCTTGCCATCTTCTCCCATCATCCCTAATCCATCAAGCCCAGTGGGAACTACACCTCCTACAGCAAGCCCTCCCGGCTTGTTTGGACCCACAGTACCCTCCCCAGCCTCAGCATCTTCTGCATCATCCGCCCATTTCTTCACTCTTTCACCAGACGTGCACTTGTGGTTCCGCACTGCCAGGCTCTATGCTGGGTGCCGTGGGCAGAGATTGCTCCAACACTGCCACTGTCTTCCAAAGGCAGGGTGGGGAAGGGATATGAGACAGGACACAAAAGATTGAAACCTATGACAAGCAGGAGGAGGGTCAGAGAAGAAGGATTCCTAAGCTAGCTAAAAAAAGTTAAGGAAGGCTTCCAGGAAGAAGCATCTGAACTGTCCTTCAAGATAGGGAATATACCTACAGGAAGAAGTAAAAGGTAGGACAGTACATAGTGAGCAGGAAGGGAGGTTGGAGCAAAGCCCAAGGGCAGGACCCACTTGGGAGGAATAAGTGTTCCAGTGCAGGCTGATTCCAAGGAGACTGGAGAGGCTAGGGAAGGAGGCTCATTCATGTCTGCCCCTCCAGCCTGTGACCCCACCATACAGTGGCCTGATAGTCATGCGCTCCCAGGTCAGAGCACCCATAACCCATACAATGCAGCCACTGGGCATCTAGAGCTGTCTATAAGCGACCCCCCCCCCCACCCGCCCCAGCACACCTCCTTCTCTGACCCTATCTGCAGCCACCACCAGGCCCAGTCTCCTCCTTCCACTTAGGGATGCCTCCCGGGCAGAGACCCCTCTCTCCCATAGGGAGTCTGACAGCTCACAGGCCTCAGGCAAAGCCCCTACATCCCCAACTTCCTATCCCTCTAAATTATCCATTATTCCCATTCCCCAAGGAGATAGCTTGAGGAGGGTCTGGAGGCCACGATCTCATCAAGCCCCTGTCTTCTCCCAAGATGGCTCTCCCCTTTCCACTGGCTGATACTGAGGCTTCCCCTGGGGTGCCCCTGTCCCTCCCTTCACCCCCCAATGCATCTGAACTCAGAAAGCCAGGGAAGCAGAAGACAGCCTGGGGTGGGCAGGGACAGATCCCGCACTAACACCAGCAGGGGCAATCACCAGCCCACCATGGTGATCAAAGCAAGAGGGAACAGCAGCTGCCCTATGGACAACTCAGATCCCAGGTCACCTGAAGAGTCATCCCACCCCAGACTGGCTGGTGCCCTAGGGTGAACTCCTGACACCACAGGAAGAACTGTGAGCCCAGGGTTGCACTCCTCACCCTGGGGTCAGCTTCAGGCAGGCAGTGAGAAAGATTTTGGGAGAAAGCAGCCATTGACCCAAGTCATCATTCCAGCTCTTTAAGGAGGGTGCCCCGGTGGAGAGGGTAAAACAACAGTAACCCAAAGCACACTCACGGGGTAAGAAGAGCCTCCCCAATGTCGGAGGTCTGAGAACGGGGTTCCTCTGCGATGCCCCCAAGGATGGGCTGGAGGTGTCCCTCGGGGGTGCTTCAAAGTGGCAGTCAGTCCCTTGTTATCCCACCAGACCTCACAACCTGCATCCAGAGCATGCACACGGCTGCTCCCAGCACGCCCCCTCCTGTCTGCTGGCAGGCCCCACGCCCTGGGCACACACACTCCGTGACCCCTGAGGGTGCCCCGGGGCCTCCCTCCCGCCAGCCCGCCCGAAGTCCAGACGCACCAAGCAAACCCTAAAAGCCCCAACCGGGGAGCCCAGTCCCCCACCCCAGCCAGACGCCCCCACCTTCCAGCCAGCCGAGCTGTTGCTGTCGCCTTTATCCTTGAAGTAGGGCACGTAACGGACCATCCAGTCGTAGATCTGAGAGAGCGTGAGTCGCTTGTCCGGGGCGCTCTCGATGGCTTTGGTGATGAGGTCGGCGTAGGACAGGTTCCCCCACGCGTTCCGCCGGGAGCTCTTGGCTTTCCGCAGCGGTCCGACCTCCGCTCCCAGCGGCGGCGCTGGGGCCATTGCCGGGGCCGTAGCCCGGCGCTCCGGCCCGCAGTCCTCCGCGCCCTCAGCCACCCCTGAACCCAGCGCTCCGTCTTCGTCGCCGGCCAAGTCGGGCTGCGGCAGGGGCCAGGTACACGAGCGCGGCCGGCTTTGCGGCGCGAAGTCCGGGTCCACGTCCACCTGATGCGCTCGCAGCTTTGCAGCCATGGTCCCGCCCGGCTCGGGCAAGGAGGGGAGGGAGACTCCGCGGAGGGTGGGCGGGCGGCTCCGGGATCTGCACGCCCCGGGGAGGCCCGCGGGAGGGGTCCCTGGCGGCGCCGGCTCAACCGCGGGGCGCCATGGGCTGGGGCGCGGAGACGGGGGGCCGGTCTCGCTGGAAAGCCCAAAGGGAGAGAAAGATGGGAGCAGTGAGGGGGCGGCGGCCCCGGAGCCCAGAGGGCATACACCTCGCCCAGCTCCGCTTCTAGCACCTGCCGCCAGCCTGAGCCTGCAGCCACCACCGCCACTGTCGCTGCCGCCGCTCCCCCGGCGCCGGCCCCGCGCGCGGGCCCCACTCTCCCGGGACGAGGCCGAATTGCACCATGCCGGAACCCGAGCCCGTGTGGGAGCCTGCACCGCCGCCGCCCCGTAAATGCCGCCGCTCCGGCTCCAGCACCAGCTCCCGCGCCTGCCGCGCTCAGCGCCGGCTGCACCTCGGAATGGGCGGGGGACCAGGAGGGGGCGGACCCGCACAGGAGGGGCGGGGCGTATCCACTTGCAGCCGCGGAATCCTCTGTCTGCTGGGTGCCCCGCCCGCCCGCGGACCGGGGGTGGGGACGCGGGGTGCGCGACTCTGGGCGACCTGGCTGCAGCCCCTGCTAGCAACAGCGCCGCCTACCGACCAGGGAAGGAGTGGCGGGCGCGACCCCGCCCCCTGCTCAGCGCTGGGGGAGAGCACGCGGGGGCGGGGCCAGGGCGCTCTCATTGGTTCGCAGCAGGGCGTCCCGCCCACGGACTCGGCAGGATCCCTCCCAGAAGCGCGTCAGCGGGTTATTGTTACAACCCGGGGTTTCCCAGGGCAACGGGAATGGGGCGGGACTCAGAGCACATGGCCCCGCCTTCTATCCCCGAGAGGAATGGCCAGACCCCCTCTCCTCCCCCCCTTACTCTGGACCTTTGGCATTTCCAAGTCTTAGAAACCTGAAGGGGCTGATGGTCGGGCTCGCCTTTGTGCCCTAGAGTGGGCTGGGGAAAGAGAAAGGGTCCGAAATACCTGGGTTCTGGGCCAGGCTTTGCCATATTTCTAGTTTATCCACCTGCAAATTAGGTCTTCATGGGCTCTTAGGGTGCCTGTGAACATAGTTTTAGAGCCTCGGTTCTCAAAGTTTAAAGCAAAAGCATCCTGAAATAGCTTGTGAAAACATGTTGCTGGATCCCACAGGGTAAGCTTGAGTTGGGGCTGGAGACTTTGTATTTCTAACAACTTCCCAGGTGATGCACCCAGGACTACACTTTGCAAACCACTGTTTTAAACCCTGTGGGATGTTCTTGCAGGGGCTGTTGGAAGAAGCACTTGCCCCAAAGTTCATCCTGTATGATGAGAAGCTTCTCATTCATTTAACAGATATTTACTGAGCACCTTTGATGCTCCAGGCACTCACTGTTCAGGCCACTGGAGCAAGAGCAGCAACAAACAGATGGGGTTCCTACTGCATGGATTAGTAGAGGAGTCAGATGTTTATCAAATGATCATATGGCCTCAGAAGGGAGAGGCTGGTGAGAAGTTGGGCAGCCCATGACCTCATCCCATAGAGCCCTAGGCTAGGTCTCCAGTCACCACACCACCTGCCAGCCTGTGCTCAGGGAATCGGCTCTGCCTAGAATACCCTTTCTCCTCCTCCAGGCCATGATCAGAATTCTCCCATTCCTCAAACCTGAGCTCAAGTGTCAACCCATCCCTGACACCTTCTCTAACTCCAACTCCCAACACTGTCTTTGTTCCTTGCTTGCCCACACCACTTCCTGCTCTGCCAGCAATGCTTTATGTCCCTTTAGGACAGTATTTCTCCCTTGCCAATCAGGAAACTGAGGTCCAGAATGAGGAGGCGACTTGCCCAGATGAACTGGCTGGGAGTAGAATCCCAAGCTCATCAGCTAGTGCCACACTCCTGGAGAGGCTGGAGAGGGTAACTTGGAGAGTTACCTGGGAAGTGAGAGGGCTGGGCCCAGGCCATAGGAGACAGACTTTCTCAAAAAGTCCTTCCTTCCAGCTGAGGTCCCAAGGAGTAGGGCTAAAGATGAGGGTGGGGGTGGGGCTAGAGGGGCCCCTCCTGGCCCCCTATGGTGGTAGCAGGCCCAGCTTGCAAATGCCTGGCATGGCATCTTCCTGAGTCACATTCTATAGGCAAGGGTGGGCATGGGAACTATTGGCTGTCCCCCACACCCCTATGTATACATGCACACACTCCCCAGGTGGTTCTGTTTAGAGTCACAAGAGCTCTGAATTCACTGCTAGACCCCTCCCACAGTTCTCATATGCCCTCCCTGCTTGAGGAGCCCACACTGGGAGCTGCCCTCTCAGGTACCCTGGAGGCCAATCAGGTCTCTTGCCAGTCTTCAGCCCTGGCCCAGCCTGCTCTGTGGGATGGAGGCCTGCTGGGGGCCATACCAGAGCTGGGAGGATCCTTAGCTGGGGGCCCTGGCACAGGCTGCCACTGCAGGGCTGGAAAGCCGGGTTGGCAGAGATGCCCTGACTCAGGCTGACTCAGATTCTGCTCAGGCCCCTGCCCCACCCAGTGTCCACAGCTGCTGCCTAGACTCTTCTCTGGGACCCACATCTGGCACACTCAGCCCCACTCCACACACACACACAAACTCACACCCACTGTGCCACATACCAACACTTATTCTTTTTTTAAACATCTTTTATTATTATTATTATTATTATTATTATTTTATTTAAGAGAGGAGAGACAGAGAGAGAGAGAGAGAGAAGGGGGGAGGAGCAGGAAGCATCAACTTCCATATGTGCCTTGACCAGGCAAGCGCCCACGGTTTCAAACTGGCGACCTCAGTGTTCCAGGTCAATGCTTTATCCACTGCGCCATCACAGGTCAGGCTACACTCATTCTTCTTTACTCACAACTTGGCCCCCAATCACACATTTGTTATGAGGCAGTATAACATAGTGATTAAGAGTTTGGGCAAGTTACTTAACTGCTCAAAGCCACTATTTCCTAATCTATAAATGAGTGTCGTCATGGCACTGACTTCATAGGATATTTGAAGAATTCAGTAAGATGAATATCAGCACCAGTCTCAAAGTAAGCACTCCATAAAGGCTTGCTGTTTTTATTATTGTTGGTGTTGCTTCTACATATATTCCCTTTGTACTTGTCCCAACTCACACTCTCCCACCTGCTCTCACCATGCACACACTCACACACACACACTGGCTCACTTACATGCGCACTTGCATGTGTCTCTTCCACCTGTGTCCCAATTGCACAGGCCCAAATCTTCCTATGGTTCTTGGTCCCAGATCTTTAATGCTCCCTTCCCCGCTCCTCCCCACCCCCATGCTTATTCTCAATCTGCCATTTACCTTCCCTACCACTCCCACGTTCATTCCTGCTCACAAACAAGCCCCCACTTGCTTACCCTTGCATTCCTCCCCTTCTACACACAGACACATTTGCTGCTTCTCACACTTTTCTGGGCTTAAATATGCTCGCATTCCAATACATGCACACTCGCTTGCTCACACACTTACGGACACATGCTTTAACCATTCAGCTCCTACTTGGATCATAACACTTGCACACATACACCCAAACAACTCCAATGTATGCCTCAATACCTCAACTGGTCCATCCTCTCCCTGGTAAGGAGCACACAACACACAGCCCTCCCAACACAGACTGCTGTTGACAGACTGCTGTTGGCAGACACCCCCTCCCGGGGCCACAGCGACACTCCCCTCACCCTCACAGGACTGTCTCCTCCCCCACTGCTTGCCCTCCTCCAGTCTCGGTTGCCCAGCCCCTCCCAGCTCTCAGAATAGCCCCTGCCATTGCGGCCAGTGCCACCACCACCTCCGCTGCCGCCACTGCTGAGCTGTCAGGCCTGCCAGCTCCCGCTTCCCCAGTGCTCACTGCCAGCTGTCCTGGCTCACTCAGGGCAAGTGAGGACAGGAGGATGGGCTTTTCTGAGTTCTGATGGACATAGCTGCTCAGCACCCTAGAACCCCTTTCCAGAGCCCACCTGGATGAAAGTCAGCTCTCAGAGAGGCTACTGCCACTTGCACAGCATTTTCCCAGTCCTCAGAGGGCTTTGCCTGTGTCCCCAGATCCTTCTGCGACCCAGTGAAGGCAGAGGCAGCTGCTTCTCCTTGATGGCTCAGAGAACCCGAGGAATGGGGAGGGAGAGGTTTGCTCCAGAAGCACTGTGGGTTGGGAGCAGGGCCAGACCATGGCCAGCCTTTCCTAGCCCCTTGTGGGGGGCTCCAGAGGGCCTTCCTTGAAACCACACAGTTATCAAGAACCACCCCTCACTTCCGCCAGTCAGTGCTCAGCAGAGCCTGGTTGACATTTGATATCACAGTTGTCAGGAAAAGAGAATAGCATAGAGGTGATGTCTGGGGACGCCTCTGGAAGGGGAGGGACTGGTGTCCAGACAGGCCTCCAGGGGTGGAAAGGGGGAGTGTCTGCAGGAGCCAGAGGGGACATCAGGACAGCTGGGAGAGCCTCCAGGGCAGGCTCAGGCCTGGCTCAGGGACAGAGTTAGGGAGTGGGTGGGGCTGATCTGAGGCTGTGTAGCTGAGGCAGACAGTGCAGCGGGGAGAGCCCTCATGACAAGACCCAAGGCTCCTTCAGCTGACCCTGTAGTCCATGCCTGGGGCAGAGAACTGCTGGCTTTGGGGAGGCAGTTTGGACTGGTGACTGCTGGGTGCCCAAGAACATGTGGCTCAGGCCAAAAGGACCTTGTTCCTTCCTGGTCCAGGGGGCTGTACCACCACAGGCAGTGGCAGAGAATTAGTGCCAAAGTGAGCTGTCTGTAAAGGCCAAGCCCATTCCACACACCATCCAGTTCAATCCTATATTCTTATCCACATTAGTTTTATTGAGTACTTACTAAATGTCAGCCCCTGCAAAGCTTCTGATGAGAGCACTAGCCAGAAGAATCTGGCTTCTTGGGAGCACAAATTTTGCCCATCTTATCCACTGCTGTCTCCCCCCGGACCTAGAGCGGGAGCTGGCACAGAAACCTTCAAGAAACATTTGTTGAATGACAGAATAAACTCATTTCAAACTCACAATTACCCAAGAGGATACTATTGATATTATTCCCATTTTCTGGGTGAGGAAAGTGAGGCTCAGAGAAGGGAAGTATATATAGCCTACTACCTCTCTGGGACTCAAACTAGAGTCTGGATTTGCTTCTTACACAGCACATAGTGGCAGAAACACGAGCTCTGGGGACCAATCTCTTCTCTGAGCCTCACTTTCCTCATCTGTGAAATGGGGTTGGCTATACTTCCCTGTGGGTATGAAGAAGATCACAAGCACAGAGCAAATGTCAGACAGACATATATCCCCTTCATCCTTCTCCACCTCAGGTTCACCCTGACATTCTAAATTCCAGCACAACCACACCTGGGACCCATGAGGCCTGTAAGTCACCCTCTTCGGTATTATAGAAAGGAGGGGAAACAGTTTGCTAGGGCTGCTGTAACGAAGTACCAAAGTGGCTTACAACAAGTGTTTATTCTCTCACAGTTCTGGAGGCTAGCAGTCTGAAATCAAGATGTGGGCAGGGTGGTGCTCTCGCTGAAGGCTCTGGGGGAAAACCTTCTCTTGCCTCTTCCTGGCTTCCGGTGTCTGGCTGCAGGTGATCCTTGGCGTTCCTCGTCTTGTAGACACATCATTCAAGTCACTGCTTCCATCTTCACATGCTGTTCTTCCCTGTCTTCTCCATGTCTTCACATGGCATTCTCCACTCAGCATCTATCCTCTTCTTAAAGTGACACTAGCCATATTGGATAAGCGGCCCACCCTACTCCATTATAATGTCATCTTAACTAACTACATCTGCAGTCTATTTCTAAATAGGGCCACATTCTGAGGTCCTAGGAAGAGCTTGACTTGCGGTGGGGGGATGGCTATGCAACCCATTATAAGAGGTGGAGAAGGTATAGGATTTGGAGGCAGGCAGAGCCCAGCTTGAATTCTGCCTCCTTCACTAAGAAGCTGTTTGACTGCAGACTTCTCTTGAGTCTTGTTTACTGTGTCAAAGTGAGCATAACAACGCTGACTTCCCAGGGATGTTGAAGAGAGAAGATGAAGAGAGGTCGGGCAGAAGACCTAGGATCTTGCCGTGGCCTCCTTGCCCTGCCCAGCCCTGTCCTGCCCGTGTGACCTCTCCTCTGGACCGTCCTGACCCCAGCCTGTCATCTTACTGATTCCGCGGTGCTATCAGAATATGGAGCTGCAATATTCGGCTACGGCTCTGCTCCTGGCTAAGTCATGTCTCTGACCTTCAGGAGCTCTGTTTTCTGACCAGTCAAATGGGAAGGATGCCTACAGCAGGTGATCTTGACAGTTTCATCTGAGGCTGACATTCACAGAGCCCTGAGACCTGCTTGCAAAACACTAAAGTAGTTTGGAATTCTAAAGAGCCATGGCTGTTAGAGAAGGAGTCCTAGGAAAGGGAATGAGGTTTCTAGAAGGTTTCCTCTTCCAGGTGCCAGGTCAGAGGAGCAGCAGACATTCCCAAGCCAGTGAGCCTGAGTCTGTGAGGAGCCCCAGATGCCAGCCCAGAGCACCTGGGGTCACCATTCTCCCTTCGGCACCCATAGCCCCGATGCAGGATGTCAGGTAGCTACGGATGGTCGCAGTGAGTGCCAATCCCATCAAGGACTTGCTGGTGACTTTGACCTGGTCACTTACCTCAGTTTCCCCATCTGCAAAATGGAGATCACAGCACATATCTCTGAAGTGGTCACAGGGATGAAAGGAGATAGCATGGGGAGAAGGGCCTGAGTGAGTGCTGCGGATCGTCAATACCGGTCTCTGCCCCACAGCTTGGTCTTGTCTTGTGTCCCCTGGGTGCATGGCACAGTCACCTCGGGCTGACTCGGTGTCAGGGCCCTATGGCCTGAGGAATTCTGGTAGGAGAAGCCATGGACTCCTGGTGAATTGGGATAATCAGAGCAATCAGGAGGCTAACCGCTCCAGAAGGTCTCCCTTGGGCCGGGCGCCATGCTGTGCACGCCCTCTCATTTCGTCCCCACTCAACCACTGTCAGCACTATTCCCATCCAGCAGATGGGAAAACTGAGGGCACCTGATGAGGAAACTGAAGCAACCTCTGCTGAGGAAACATCATAGGATTGCTGGGATAATGATAATAAGAACAAATATAATAATATTTATCAAGTGCTTACTAAGTGCAGCCTCTCTGCTAAGTGATTTCATAGCTCTCCCTTGACCCTTAATTAACCCTGAGAGGTTGGGATTGTTTAGAAGAGGTAGCAGAAGCTCAGAGAAGTAAAACGACTTGCCCCAGATCACTGAGCCACCATCTAAGCCAGAGTTTTCCAGCCTTAGAGCTGGTGCTTTCACTGCTGCAACTGCTTTCTCTCACCTGGTCGCTGCTTGCACAGGTGGGTGATGCCAATGTGTGGCACAGATTGCCTGGGCCACATGCAGCTGACGGGGGAGCAGCAATGGGATATGTCAGTTCTCCCCTCTGAGTTTCATGGAACACACTTAGCCCACACACTTAACTTTTACTTTGTGATCCTAGCAATTTGACAGATAGGTTAGACCAGTAGTCCCCAACCCTCGGGCCGCAGACTGGTACCGTTCCGTGGGCCATTTGGTACTGGTCTGCAGAGAAAGAATAAATAACTTACATTATTTTCGTTTATTTATATTTAAGTCTGAACGATGTTTTATTTTTTTTAAATGACCAAATTCTCTGTTACATCCGTCTAAGACTCACTCTTGACGCTTGTCTCAGTCACGTGATACATTTATCTGTCCCACCCTGAAGGCCGGTCCGTGAAAATATTTTCTGACATTAAACCAGTCCGTGGCCCAAAAAAGATTGGGGACCACTGGGTTAGACTAAGTGAGGACAGGCCAAAAATGTGGTCCTTGCAAATGATATCCCACCCTTCCTAAACTCTCATCAGTCATGTGCCAAGAGACGGTCCCCTTGGGAGGACTGGCCTTGTCCAGTGCCCTGGGACCTGGGTCCATCCCCAGCAGGCTTTGTAGCTTGGGGGCTTCTCCACTCCTCCTCTGGGTGCTCTGCATGGCTGAGGATGGCCCCACTACAATGACTGCAACTCTTGCTGCAGGGCGCAGGCCAATTGTATGTATCCAGGCTCTCTCTGCAGCTGCCCTTTGGAGGTTCCCTCACTTAATAGAGGGACCTGGCCCTGGCCGGTTGGCTCAGCGGAAGAGCGTTGGCCTGGCCTGTGGGGGACCCGGGTTCGATTCCCAGCCAGGGCACATAGGAGAAGCGCCCATTTGCTTCTCCACCCCCCCCCCTCCTTCCTCTCTGTCTCTCTCTTCCCCTCCCGCAGCCAAGGCTCCATTGGAGCAAAGATAGCCCGGGCGCTGGGGATGGCTCCTTGGCCTCTGCCCCAGCCGCTAGACTGGCTCTGGTTGCAACAGAGTAACGCCCCGGAGGGGCAGAGCATCGCCCCCTGGTGGGCAGAGTGTCGCCCCCTGGTGGGCATGCCGGGTGGATCCCGGTCGGGCGCATGCGGGAGTCTGTCTGACTGTCTCTCCCCGTTTCCAGCTTCAGAAAAATACAAAAAAAAAAAAAAAAAAAAATAGAGGGACCTAATGCTGTGCACACTCTCCCCAAGCGTAGCGCTTCCGCACACTGTCTTGAGATTTTATTTCCTGCCCTCTGCCCGTCAACATAGAGAGAGCACAGGAATTGAGCCCAGCAGGTTTGGGTTAGATTCCTGGCTCTAACTCTGTGACCATGGGCTCTTCTTCTCCCTGAGCCTCAGTTCCTTACCCAAAGCTGCATGGGGTGTACCTACTTCACAGGACCATTGTGACGATGATGATGATAATGACATAGATAATAAAATTATCAAGGGCCTATCAAGTGCAAGCTCTATGTTCAGTTATTCCATGGCTCTCACAGATCCGTTATCAACCTGGAAAGGTTGCTATTGTTTCATTGTCATCCCCATTTCACAGATGAAGATGTGGTAACAGAATTTCCAGGAAATTAGTAGACACTTGACAAGTGCTGATTCTTTCTTATGACTTTTGTTTTCTCAACAGTCTAAATTCATAAATTAAATTGGGTATCTTAAGCCACACAGGGGTAACAACTGTTCTTGCCACCCAGGTATCTGCAGGTGTCCAGCTTCCTTTGTGACTCCTGCGTGGCAAACTGGACATCCAGGCTGGCTCCTTGTTCTCAGATATTCCATCCGCGGATCCCTCCCAGCTGAACTCGTGAAGAGGCTGTGAGCAGCCAGCCCTGCTGATGTTTTGCTTCATTTCTCTGAGCCTCAGTTTCTTCTCTGTTTACATCTCAGAGTCCGTGGTTGTAAAAACAAACAAAGTAAAAAATAAAAACATAGGTACTCCAAAACTGTTGACTGCACAGCCTCTCCATCCAATTTAGCCATGTGAATGAGTCAGAATTAAAGACCAATTAAAAACACCGACCAACCCAGTACACAAGGGAGCCATAAATACAGGGAACAAGCCAAGGGTCAAGTGTGGAGTGGGGAGAGCGTGGCTCTACTGGCGGGGCTGGACGGGCCCCTGGGCCCCACAGCACAGCAGGTGCAGCCCTTTCTGCCTGCTGGGAGGTGTAGAGGGAAATCTTGTATTCAATTGCAGCGACTATCCTCAGTTTCGATTTATGCTTCATTCTCCATTCCCATTTTATCACAAAACTCTTACTCCTTTTCCTCACTTAATGGTCCTATTGTTATTGTATGTGTCATTTTATAAAAATTACCGAAGCCCCTTTTTTGGAAGTGGTCTTGGCATAAACGATGGAGGAGGGCAAGAAGCCCAGATGCGGGAAGGACGGCACTTGCAGGGTGAAGACGGGGGCACTTGCAAGGCATCCCTCTCCCATACCCGACTAACTCCTAGCATCCCTCAAAACTCAGCTTAGCTGGCACCTCCTCGGAGAAGCTTCCCGGACTTCTGTGGATATATCAGCCTTCTTTCTCTGTTCCTGGTGCACTTTTGTTGTTCTCTTCCCTCTCGGCTGTAATTAATCTGCTTCCACATCTGTTTACTGCAGTAGTCTGTGCCACCCTCTACTCTAGCACCGGGTCTTTACCCCACTCACTTCTCAGGCCCAGCACAGGACCTGAATGGGGTGGGAGGGGCTGGAATGCAAGACGCCTCGCAAAGGGGAACATGTGAGTTTGTCTTCGAATAATTTCCTGAGCACCAAATACAGTGTGTCTGTAAAGTCATGGTGCATTTTTGACCGGTCACAGGAAAGCAACAAAAGACGATAGAAATGTGAAATCTGCACCAAATAAAAGGAAAACTCTCCCAGTTTCATACCTATTCAGTGCAGTTCCATGTGGGCTCACGCACAGATTTTTTTAGGGCTACTTAGGTAGCTATCCCGTATAGCCTCTACAGACTCGTCACTGACTGATGGCCTACCAGAACGGGGTTTCTCCACCAAACTGCCGGTTTCCTTCAACTGCTTATCCCACCGAGTAAGGTTATTCCTATGTGGTGGCGCTTTGTTATAAATGCGCCGATATTCATGTTGCACTTTGGTCACAAATTTGAATTTAGCGAGCCACAGAACACACTGAACTTTCCTCTGTACCGTCCACATCTCGACTGGCATGGCTGTGGGCTGCTCCGCTGTATACACGGTGTTATGTCATCATCTGCGCATGCGCACATGCTGCCACATCATCCTACAGAAACTGGGAGGGTTTTCCTTTTATTTGGTGCAAATTTCACATTTCTATTGTCTTTTGTTGCTTTCCTGTGACCAGTCAAAAGTGCACCATGACTTTACGGACACACTGTATATTCCAAGAAATAAAAGCTCTCCTGGTTGATTAAGGGTCCAGTAGAGCCATGAAATTACTTAGCCTGGAGTCTGTACTCTGTAAGCCCTTGATAAACAGTCGACAGCATTATAAGATTCAGGTAAAGGGGAGGTGGCTCACTGAGCCAGGGTTCATGAGAGGGGGTGGGAGCGCCAGAGGAAGATGACGGATTTGCTTTGGGGGCATTGAGTTGGAGGTGCCATGGGGCAGCCAGGGAAGACATCTGCTCTGCAGGCATTGATAGACAGCCCAGAGCTCTGGGAAAAGGTGTGGACAGGAGATGTGACTTTGGGAGTCCTTGGCACAGGGATGGTGAAGCCATGGAAAGGGGGTAAGACCCTGGGGGTGATGTGGAGCCAGAGAGTAAAGGGGGATGAGGAAGGGCAGACGCCAGCACATTACAGGGAGCAGGGTAAGGGCAGACAGCAGAGGATCCTGAGAGAGGCTGCCAGAGAGCTAACAAAGGGTGGACACGTGAAAGCCGTGAGAAGTGAGTGGTTTAAAGAGAAGGAGCTAGTAAATAGTGCAAATGTTACAGACAGGCCAAGAGAGCAAAGCTTAATGCGCGTGCTGCGGTATTTGCTCTCTTAGACCAGATCAGGCCATACAGTGAGGCACAGCTGCCTACAGTGTACAGCCCTGGCCCTGGCAAGGGTGGGGCCAATTGTGTAAGAAATCCTGGCCAGTCACAGGCCCTGGAAGTGGAGCCTGAAGGCCCCAGAGAGGCTGTGCGCAGAGGGGGGGGGGGCTGCATTCCTCTGCATGACACCCTGCCCAGTCTCTGAACAGCTCCAAGCCTCAGTTTCTTTATCTGTGAAAAGGGGATATTATCTAAAGTTTAACCAAGGTTGTGTAAGAATTGAATGACATCATTGTAAGCTACTCAGTACATAGTGGGCACTCAATAAAAGTTACTGCTCTCATTCTTTATTTTAATATTAAAATGCCTATCCCTGATGGTGATCCTGAACCAAGAAAAAGTCAAATTCAGGTCAGTTATATATATTTTTAGAGAACACAGGGAAGGGTATAATATACTTTAGAAGAATTCATAATACAAGTCATTTCTGCCTTATTTTTGAAAATGGTTGGTTTTGGTGATAAGGTTCCCTAGACATGACCACCAACCTCCTCTCCAGCCCTTATCAGTCTGTGCTCTCCCAGAGAGAGGTGTTCATCTATGTATGATCTCACTCAGAGGACAGCAGGAAGCCCACCTGCCCAGGCCAAGAAGGCCCGGATGGCTGGGCAAAAGGGAGAAATCCATGCAGAGTGTAGTAGAGGAGCCTGGGTAAGGTCCAATTTAGGAGAGAAAAGCTGTCATCCTTAAAATGCCTTGCAAAGATTCAGTCACAAATAACATTTCCATAAATTACTGAGTGAGGCACATTCACATATCTTGTCTCAGTTGTTCCTTCCACCAACCTGATGAGGAAAGGAGAATTCTCCCCATCCCAGACACAGAAATGGAGATTCTGTCGTATAAAGTGATTTGCTCAAAGTCACACAGGTGACAGGTGAGGGCTCTGGGATTGAAAGTCCCATCTGTGGTCAGGAAGGAGAAGAGAGATGGCTCTGAGAAGCTAGGAAGGAAGCAGACGAAGGGAGGGAGGCTTGGGCGACATGATGTCTGGACTTTACACTAACGGGTCCTGGTGGTGCCGGCAGAGGGCAGGGAGGGCCGGGTTCTGGCCTCACCACCACCCACCGTGGAAAGACAGCTCTGGAGGGACCAACCAGACACCTGAGCAGGTGGAGGTGTTTCCATCTAGCAGAACTTTACCTGCAAACACACCTCAGAACACTGGCACCACTGTCCTTTGTTACTTAGGGAAGGAGTCACGGTAAGGAAGGGGCAGGTTGGGGAGCCACCTGCCTGAAGCTGAGCCCCACTGGTCTCCATGGCGGCCAGGAAGGCAGCAGCAGGCAGCTCCCCGCCAGGTGAATGCAGGAATGCACAAGTCCCTGAAGTGGGGGAGGGGTCAGACCTCCCTGAGCTGCAGTTTCTTCACCTGGGAAACAGAAAACCTACATCGCAGAAGCACATATAAAGTACCTGGGAGAGCTTCTGACTTAGAGCAAGTGCTTCTCTTCCCTCTCACCTCATATTTGTCAGATGAAGAGGCCCAGAGAGGGGCGGTGATTCATCCATGGTCACATATAGAGCGAGCAGTGCAGAAACCGAGACTGGGGCTTCGCACCCCTAGCCCTCAGGCACTGGATTACTCTTTCCTCCTGAGTCAGGGCGATGTGTCAGCCCCAACACCGAAGCCAGTGCAGACCACGTTAACAGAGGTGGGAATTTATGGTAAGCCCACTAGAACTGCCTCACACTGTCCAGCACCATAGCCACTACTCTCACGTGGTTCCTCAGTACTTAAAACATGATTAGTTCCAAATAGGATGTACCATTAAGTGCAAAAAGGCAACAGATAATTGAAGATTTTGTATGAAAAAAAAATGTTGAAGATAGCTTATGATTTTTATAGTGATCATATGTTGAAATGATATATTTCAGATTTGTTGGGTCAAATAAAAATATAGTTTTAAGTTAATGTTACCTATTTCTTTTTACTTTAAGGTGACTACTAGAAAATTTTAAATCACACAGTGGCTCACATTATAATGCTGTTAGAACAGTGCAAGTCTCAAATGTAGGAGGAGCTAGGGCAGTCCTACTCTGTGCAGAGGGAGACTGAGTTGAATTCTAGACCATACATCTTGAGGGGCACGTAGGCAGAGAGAGGGAAGAGAGTGGGGAGAGGCTCAGAGGGAGGCCACAGCATTGCACAACTCACGGACACCGCAAGCATCACAGTCCAGTGAAATATGCCACCGGAGGGACGGTTGAAGGACCTGGACTAGTTCCACCTGAAAAGACTATTTGGAGAGAAGACATAATCACTGTCTCCAAATAGCAAAGGACAGTCACCAGGCCTAGGGAGCAGCCGTGTTCTGTGTGGCCTCAGGGAGGAGAGCTGGGCTCTGAGGGAGAGCTCAGAGAAGCAGACTTCCACTCGAGAGCAGGCCAACACTGTCTCCAGTGGGGCTGCACGGCCTCTTTGGGGACGGGGAGGGTAAACAGAACCTGGTGAAATGGCCTTTGAAGGGGTTAGCGTGGAAGGAAAAAATGTTAGATGACCTGAATGGAATATGCCCTCACACCTGGGGTCTCTGGAGCACCTCGTAGGTCAGGACAGAGGGGCTCCCTGAGATCCAGCTTTATCCTAATACCATGACAACAACTGCTTACAATAGTCTCTCCTAACCACAGAGGACAGATTCCAAGACCCCCAGTGGATGCCGCAAACCGCAGACAGTCCTCAGCTCTATATTGTGTTCTTTCCTATACATACATTCTTATGAGAAAGTTTAATTTACAAATTAGGCACAGCAATAGATTATAACAGTAACTAATAATAAAAAAGAACAATTATAAAAATATGCTGTGTTTTTATAACTTACGTGAATGACTTTGGGATCATTATTAAGTAAAATAAGGGTTACCTGAATACAAACACTGTGATATGCCAATAGCCGATCTAATTGCTGATAGGCTACTAAGTGACTAACAGGTGGGTAGCATATACAGTGTGGGTACACTGCATAAAGGATGATTCACATTCAGGGCTGAACGGGGCGCAACAGCCTGAGATTTCACCATGCTACTCAGTATAACGCACTGTCGACATCAGAAATGTCCAAACCTGTAGAGAATTTTTATGACTTTACTTGAGCCAAACTGATGACATATGCTTGAAGCAAGATCTCAAATGCTCCAGAGAACAACAGTTTTGTAGCTCCTTTTATGCATTTGAAATCAAGGAGAAATTTGTAAGGAAGATTGGAAAAAGCTAAGTGTGAATTGGATTATAAAATTGCTAAGATTATGTGCTCTCTTGAAGATAATACCCCCTTCCAGGGGTATTCTGGCTTTTCAAAGGTGTGTGAACCTAGATACACAAGAACAATGGACAGGGCTGGCTGAAAACATTTCACTCAAGAAGTTAGAAGTCTGGGGCGTGTCTATCCATTACGACCTGCCCAGTTAGAAATTGATGGTCAGCTCCCCCGGTAAGGTTACTTTCAATGGAATCTATTTTTTTTTTTTATCCAAAGTGCAATTTAAAACTTACAGATTATTTATTTCTGAAATTTTCCACTTAATATTTCTGGGCCATGGTAGACTGTGTGTAACTGAAACCACGAAATAGAATGACAGATAAGGGGGGGACTAGTGTATTGAGCATCTTCTATGTGCCAGGAAACTACACATATTGTTACTAATCCTCTCATCCACCCTGATGAGGTGGCTATTACATCCCCTATTAGGCGGGAGGGAAACTGAGGCTCAGAGAAGAAGACTGGACAAGGAGCCTTGTCAAAGGTTATCCAGCCAGGATGAGGTAGGATTTGAACTATGACTGGTTGAAACTAATTCCCGCAGGCATGGGGCAGCTTCCTCAGGGAGCCAGAGGGACAAAGGCCAGCTGAAGCCCTGGGGGACTTGCTCGTTCTTCATGGAACCTAGGGCCCCACTGGGCTCTCCAATTAGCAAGAGCAGAGAAATCAGAGGCAGCAACAAGCTCTGCTAATGAGCTGCCACATTAAACAATGAGTCACACTTCCATACGGTGCCGCTCCAGCCCTAACCCGGAACAAACAAGCTGTGAGAAACAGTTTACAAAACAGCGAGGTGTGACTGTCTCCCTGCTGCCTCCCGCTGCTGCCACCACCACCGGCACTGCAGCCACCAGCACCCACCGCCCACAAGCAGGCTCAGGCACAGAGGCAGGCCTGGAAGAGGGGCTCCAGAACCAGTCCTGGCTTCTGAGCTCCGGGTAGCTCTCATCTCTCCACAATGACCTCAGGACAGACTCCAGGTTGCAGCTTCCTTCCACTGCCAATCCAAATACCTGCTAGGACTTAGGGGCTCTGTCATTTGGTTATTCTGGGACATCGATCTCAGTTCTCTTATCTGCATTATGGGGATAATAATATCTAGTTCATTTTTCAGTTGTGATGACTCAATGTGAATATCACATAAACTATCTACCATAGTGCCTGGAGCACAGTAGGTGTGTGGTAAACCATGGATTCCTTTCTCCCCCTTCCCCATGAAGGGAATCCAGCCCAGAGCAGTCTCATAGAATGCTCCCAATAATAGTGACTGCTTTCCTTGTCCTGTCCTATGTCATACTTATTTGTGTCCCTGGCTGATGCTCCTACTGAACTGTGGGATCCTGTGGATAGGGACTGTCTTACTCATTTCCACATTCAAAGGACCAGCACAGGGAGGCAGCATGGTAAAGTGGGAAGAGCCATAGACTTGGAGGATAGATCTTGCCTCTGATAGTTACTAACTGTGGGATCCCGGGCAGCTATGGTGAGAACCATTTCTTGAACCTTACCCCTTGCCAGACAAGTGCTTCATGTACATTATCTCATTTCATCCAATGATGGGTGTTACTATCCCATTTTGCAGATGAGAAACTAGATTCTCAGATGACTCAAATAGCATGATGTGGCTTTGCTATGTGTCAACTTGGCTCAGCTGAACTACATTTCCCAGAATTTTCTTTCCTATATAGTTATGGTTAGAATCTCCAAGTGATTCTACTTCTTTAATTGAACAATGATTGATACAGATGGCACAGGTTCCACAGTATAAAGTTAATAATGCAGCTAGAACTCAAAATGTGTTTGCATGACATTTAACTCTGATTTTCAACTATTCTACCCTGATAATAGTAGCTAATACTTTATGGTAACTATATGCCAGTTACACATTGACTCATTTAATACATAACAATTCTATAAAGTAGTTTTTATTATTATCATTTCATTTTTACAGGTGAGGAAACTGAGGCACAGAGAGGTTAAATAATTTGTCCAAGGTAATGCAACTAATAAATGTTTGGCTGTACAATCCATCTTTTATCTGTTACATTATTCTGCCTCTCAACTCTCCTACACTACTCTCCTACACTACACTCTTTCTCTAAGCTTTATTTTTCTTAATCTGTAAAATGGAGATAATCATACCTAATATATAAGATTATAGTAATAATAAATAAGAAAATGTAGATACAGGGCTTCTGGGAAGACAAAGCAACAGGGAGTGGATTTGTCCTCTGTCCTGGCAACTGAAAACCTAGATAAAAATATATAAAACAACAGTTTTTAAATATTGAACATTGAGCAGCACAAAATAGCAATTCCTGAGAGAGGAAAAACTAATGAGGTGAGCCTTACAATTGCCAGCTTCTGCTTAGAGAGAGTTTCCAGGCTACAGCATAAGGAACAGGGCCCCAGCTGTCTCCCTGTGTTGAAGAGACAGAGCAGGGAGTCTGGGGAGGCCAAAGCAGTGAAGTTCACAGGGAAAAGAACTTCAGAGAAGAGAGCTTTGCAGAGAGAGAGCTTCAAAGATCTTCCAAGTGTTTCCCTCAAACCTTTGACTGAATATTGAAAAGCATTTGTATGTGAGGAAACTACCCAAGTCTGAGGAAAGAATATCACAAAAAAACAGGGAAACAATTTCCAAAGTATACACAAGATGTGGAATGGTTTGTATCCCTATAAACTAGAGTAAAAAACCTCATAAATCACAGGGCATCAAGTTGATTCCTTAGAAGGATATAGTTTCAGTAGTGAAGGGGAAAAAATGGTAATGGTTCTGCCTAATAAAGTTGAAAAGAAAGTCTCAGCAGAATCATACTATTTTCTAGCAACTTGGCAGCATTCTAAAACAAAGCTCAAGAATATTTATAGGCATATTAAAATGGCTAGCACACAACAAGGTAAAACTCACAATGTCTGGCATCCAACCAGAAATTACCATGCATTAAAAAAAAAAAAAGAGCAGGAAAATACAACCCATAAGGAGGAGAAAAGTTAATCAATAAAAACAGAGCTTAAAATAATCCAAAAAATAGAATTAGTATACAAAAACATTAAAACATAACAATATAACTATTTTTGTGTGCTCAAGAAGCTTTAGGAAAGATTGACCATGTTCAGTAGAGACTAGGAGGAAAAGGCCAAAATCAAACTTCAAGAAGATAAAAGAAAAAATGCCATGTCTGAGATGAAAAATATACTGGATTGAATTAATGGCAGGTTTGATAACACAGAAGAAAGGATTAGTAAATTTGAAGACATAGCAGTAGAAAGTTTCCAAAAAAAACTATGTAAAGAAAAAAATTTAATGGAAAGATCATCAATCAGTTGTGGCACAAATCCAAGAGGCCTAATATATGTGTAATTGGACTCACCAAAGGAGGAGGAGAGCAGAAAAATATTTGGGGAAATAATGGTCAAAACATTTCCAATTTTGATAAAAACTATAAACCACAGATTCAAAAATCTCAATAAACATTAAGCACTAGAAACATGAATAACAATTCATGAAGGCAAGTTTATTATTACAATTTTATAATAATAAAGTTGTTTAAAAGCAATGATAAGGAGAAAATCTGAAAAGCAGCCAGAGAACAAGACATATCACACACAAAGAATAAAGAATGACAGCTGACTTCTCATTGAAAACAGTTCAAGTCAGAAGACAGTGGTATCACATCTTTAAAGTACAGAATGTAAAAAATAAAATAAAACAAAGAAGCCCTAAAGATCCAAGATGATGGCAGTGTAAGTGGATGTTATACCCACCTCCTTCCAGGACCAAACTGGAGTTACAGCTAACTTCAGTTTTGTGTTTTGTTTTGTTTTTCATTTAGAAAAGTCTTATAACCAAAGATTCATAGAAGAAAGCACATCAAGACTGGTAGGAAGAGCAGAGTCCTGGCCCCACTCCCATGAGCTGCAACTGGGGTTCTGGAGGGATATCTCAGCTGTAGGAGGATTCCCCCTGTGATGGAAGGGGCCTAAACCTCAAGCCAAGCTCCCCAGCCCAGAGAACAAGAGACAGAAAGAGGTGTTCACATAGCATTCAGCTTAAAAAGCAGCAAGGTTTCTATCTGCCAGAAAGAGACAGAAGTCTGCAGACATTCAGGTACCCTCTTAAAGAGTCAATGCAAAATCTTGTTCACAGCCACCTACCCTGACTCTTGCAGAGGGAGGATTGAGAGGACTAGCATCACGGAAAGAGTCTTCAGCTTATGGCTCTGGGAAGCAATATGAGGAGACAGCTACCAATATCACTGTGTTGAGTCATACTCCCATACCATAGTCACCATCATTCTTGGGCAAAGCACTCCTTTCCATGTGAAAAAATTTTGTCCTACCCTGAGGAGATTAGACCCTCCGGAGGAGGCAGCAGTCTTGGCCAAGGAGTATAGTTCTGAACATACTCAAAGAGTGGTAGTGTCTCAGTTGTCTGGCTTTGAGGCAGGAACCACTCCTCCCACCCCCACCCACTTTCCCATGAATCTGACTGGCACTTTCCTTCATGGGCGATTCAATAGGACTACCCAACTGGCTGCCAGTAGGCCCACACTTCAGCTTCCAAACCTGACTAACTCAACTCCTACTGGTTTCAATCTGCGGAGGTTAGGGCAAAATCCAGGACAGACTGGAATGTGTGACTATAGTATATGGGCCACATTCACCACCTTGCCTGAAGCTTGACAAGCACCTCTCTCTCAGGAGAGATCCATTAGTGTCATCCTCCAGGCACCCCCAGAAGCTCTTTCAGTGACAGAACCTGACAGGCAGCCAGTAGATAGAGGCAACTGGAGGCAGATCTTAGGGTTCCTTGAGACTTTTTGCTGGCCTGCCCTTGGGAAAGGTGCTGGTAACAGCTGGCCTTGGTGTGCAGATTGGTCCTTCCCATGTGCACCTAGACCCAAGAGGCTGCCAAAAACTTTAGGTTACTTGTAGCTCCAAACAGGTGGCTAAGGGCCAGTCACAGGCAGCATCTTACATTGGCCTGCATCAAATTCTTTCCCAAGAGTCCAGAACCAAAACACCTAGTGGCCATCTTCAGACAATATAAAAGCAGGATACAATTAGTTTCACAAGCAACATATCCAAAGAGAGATTTTGTCAGGCACCAAATGCAACTGAAGTGAATTCTGTTTCCTGTGGTCAGCACCTGCACAACAGCTTGCACACTTTATTCAAGGTGGAGCCACACAGTTAGCCAGTCTGAGGGTCAATTTTACACACAATGAGCAATAGCAGTCAAGACTCAGTTACAACAGTAGGGCCCACATAACCCACACCAAGGACATTTTTAAAGCACCCAGTTCAGGTGATCTAGGAGACTGTACCAATGGACCCAACAGAACACCTACGCAGGGGTCTCCAAACTTTTTACACAGGGGGCCAGTTCACTGTCCCTCAGACCATTGGAGGGCTGCCAAATACAGTGGTCCTCTCACTGACCACCAGTGAAAGAGATGCCCCTTCCAGAAGTGCAGTGGGGGCTGAATAAATGGCCTCAGGGGGCCCCATTGCGGCCCGCGGGCCGTAGTTTGGGGAAGCCTGATAGGGCAACACCACAAAGACTGGGAAGCATAGCAGATCTATAGATATGCTATAGAAACAAACACAAAGAGGCAGACAAAATATGAAGAAAAAGAAATAGGCCCCAAATGACAGAACAGGAGAAATCTAAAAAAAGAGTAAACTAAAATGGAGATAAGCAATTTATCAGATATAGAATTCAAAATACCGGTTATACATATGTCAAGGAACAAAGGAGAACTTCAACAAAGAGATAGAAAGCATTAAAAAAGACATATAAATGATAAAAAGGAACTAGTCAGGAATGAAGAATACAATATCTGACAACAAGAATACAGTGAAAGGAATAAACAAATTAGATGAAAAAGAGGATTGAATCAGCAATTTGAAAGACAGGCAGAAAAAACACTATCAGAGCAGGAAAAAGAAAAAATAATTAAAAAGAATGAGGTTAGTTTAAGAGATCTTTGGGACAACATGAAGCTCAACAACATCTGTATCATAGGAGTGTCAGAAAAACCCCATTGACATCAATAGTTGATCATCCAGACAGAAAATCAATAAAAAAACAGCAACCTTAAATGACACATTATATCATTGGATTAATTGATATCTTCAGAGCATTTTACCCCAAAGCAGCAGAATATACATTCTTTGCAAATGGCATGAAACATTTTCTAGGATAGACCATAAGGTATGACACAAAAGCAGTCTCCATAAATTTAGGAAGATTGAAATCATATTAAGCATCTTCTCTGACTATAATGGTATACACAGGAAAAGAAAAAAGAACACACAAAGACATAGAAACTACACAACATATTACTAAACAATAAATGGATTAACAATGAGATCAAGGAACAAATCAAAAGATAACTTGAAACAAATAAAAACGAGACCACAATAACCCAAAATTTGTGGGACACAAGGAAAGCAGTCCTAAGAGGAAAATTCATAGCATTATAGGCCTACCTCAAAAAAACGAGAAAAATCTCAAATGAACAATTTAACCTTACATTTACAGGAACTTAAAAAAGAACAACAAATGAAGCCCAAAGTGATTAAAAGGAAGGAAATAATAAAGATAAGAGCAGAAATAAATGAAATAGAGACCAAAATAATTTTTAAAAAATCAATTAAACCAAGAGCTGGTTCTTTGAAAAGATAAACAAGGCTGACAAACCTTTAATCAGACTAATCAAGAAAAAAAGAGAAAGGACCCAAATAAATAAAATCAGAGATGGAAGAGGAAAGTATCAATGGACACCAAAGAAATACAAAGGAATGTAAGGAAATATTATGAGCAACTATATGCCAAGAAATTGGATAATCTGGATGAAATGGATATATTCCTAGAGACATACAGTCTTCCAAAATTGAATTAGGAAGAATCAGAAAATCTGAATAGACAGATTATAGTCAGTGAAATTAAAACAGTAAAAAACTGCCATCAAAGACTAGATGGCTTCACTAGTAAATTTTTTCAAGCGTTCAAAGAAGAAATAACACCTATCCTTCTCAAGCTGTTCTAAAAAATTCAAGAGGAAGGAGGACTCCCAAGTTCATTTTATGTGTCCAGCCTTATCCTAATTCCAAAACCAGATAAAAACATTTCAAAGAAAGAAAATTATAGGTCAATATCCCTGATGAACAAAGATGCTAAAATACTCAACAAAATATTAGCAAGCCAGATCCAGCAATATATTTCAAAGGTAACACACCATGATCAAGTGGGATTTATTATTTGGATGTAAGCTTGGTATAACATCTGCAAATCAATAAATGTGATACACCACATTAAAAAATGAAGGGTAAAAATCACATGAGCACATCAATATATGCAGAAAAAGCACTTGATAACATTCGGCACTCATTTATGTTAAAAACTCAGCAAAGTGGGAATTTGGGGTACACACCTCAATGTTACAAAGGCCATATATGACAAACCCACAGCCAAACATCATACTCATTGGGCACAAACTACAAGTATTTCCCTTAAGATTAGGAAAAAGACAGGGATGTCTACTATCACTGCTCTTATTCAATGTAGTACCGGAAGTCCTAACCTCAGCAATCAGACAAGAAGAAGAAATAAAAGGCACTCAAATTGGAAAAGAAGTAAAACTTTCATTACTTCAGATGACTTGATACTATATATATAGAACCCTAAAAGTTTCACCAAAAACGTACTAAAACTGATAAAGTAGCAGGATACAAAAATAAATATCCAGAATCAGCTGTATTTTTATACACTAAAATGATCTATCAGAAAGGGAAACTAAGAAAATAATATCATTCACAATTGTTTGAAAAAGAATAAAATTCCTAGGAATAAATTTAACCAAGGATGCAAAAGATCTGTACTCAAAAAATTATAAAGACACTGAAAAAAGAAATTGAAGAAGATGCAAACAAGTGGAGCAGTTACCATGTTCATGGATAAGAAAAATTAACATTAAAATATCCATATTACCAAAGCAATTTATAGAGTCAATGCAATTTCTATCAAGATACAAATAGTGTATTTCACAGAACTAGAAAAAGTATTCCAAAAATTTATATGGAACACAAAAGACTCCAAATAGCCACTGCAATCTTGAAAAAAAAAGAACAAATTAGAGGAATCATGCTACCTGATATCAAACTATACTATAAGGCTGTAGTAAGAAAAACAACATGACACTGGCATAAAAACAGACAAATGATCAATGAAACAGAATAAAGAGTCCAGAAATTAATTCATGTCTATCTGGTTAATTAATATTTGACAAAAGAGGTTAGATCATACAATGGGGTAAAGACAAAGACAGTCTATTCAATAAATGATGTTGGTGGGCCCTGGCCAGTTGGCTCAACAGTAGAGCATCGGCCCAGCATGTGGAAGTCTTGGGTTCGATTTCCGACCAGGGCACACAGGAGGAACACCCATCTGCTTCTCCACCCTTCCCCTCTCTTTCCTCTCTGTCTTTCTCTTCCCCTCCCACAGCCAAGGCTCCATTGGAGCAAAGTTGGCCTGGGTGCTGAGTTTGGCTCCATGGCCTCTGCCTCAAGGGCTAGAATAGCTCTGATTGCAGTGGAGCAACGGCCTAGATGGGCAGTGCATCGCCCCTTGGTGGGCATGACGGATGGATCCTGGTCGAGCGCATGCAGGAGTCTGTCTGCCCACCTCCCCCCTGCTTCTCACTTCAGAAAAATACAGAAAAACAATTAATTATAAATGATTTTGGGAAAAATTGGACAAATATGTGCAAATAATGAAACTAGACCACCTTCTTATACCATACACAAGAACAAACTCAAAATTTATTAAAGACTTAAATATTAGACATGAATCTATAAAAGCCCTAGGAGAAAACAAGCTGTAAAATCTCAGACATTTCTTGTAGTAATATTTTTTCTGATATATCTCCTCAAGCAAGGGAAATGAGAGAAAAGAAACTACATCAAACTAAAAAGTTTGCATAGCAAAGGAAACAATCAACAAAATTATAAGACTAAATGGGAGAACATATTTGCTGATACATCTGATAAGGGATTAATGGACAAAATTTATAAAGAATTTATAAAAATCATCAACAACAACCTGACCAGGCAGTGGCACAGTGGATAGAGCACTGAACTGGGACACAGAGGACATAGGTTTGAAACCCCAAAGTCACCGGCTTGAGCACGGACTCATCCAGCTTGAGTGCAGTGTCCACCGGCTTGAGCACGGTTTCATTGACATGATCCCACGGTCAGATCACTGGCTTGAGCCCAAGGTCGCTGGCTTGAGCAAGAGGTCACTCGCTCTGCTGTAGCCTCTCAGTCAAAGCACATATGAGAAAGCAGTCAATGAACAACTAAGGAGCTGCAATGAAGAATTGATGCTTCTCATCTCTCTCCCTTCTTGTCTGTCTGTCTCTCTCCATTTCTCTCTCTCTTTCTCTGTCACACACACACAAAAAATCAACAACAGAAAACTCCCAAAGTATCAAATTTTAAAATGGTCAAAGGACCTGAATAGACACTTTTCTAAAGAAGACATACAGAAGGCCAATAGACATTTGAAAAGATTCTCAACATCCCTAGTCATAAAGAAATGCAAATTAAAACCACAAAGAGATATCACTTCACACCTGTCAGAATGGCTGTCATCAATGAATTAGCAAACAAGTGTTGGTGAGGGTGTGGAGAAAAGGGAACCCTGGTGCACACTGTTGGTGAGAATGCTGATTGGTAAGCCAGTGAGGAAACCAGTGTGGAGTTATCTTAAAAAATTAAAAATGAAACTTTCTTTTGACCCAGCAACTTTACTTATGAAAATATATCCTAAGAAGCCTGAAACACGAATTCCAAAGAATATATGCACCCTTATGTTCACTGCAGCATTATTTATAATAACCAAGATTTGTAAACAGCCCAAGTGCCCATCAGTAGATGAGTGAATGAAACAGTTGTGGTATATTTACACAATGGAATACTATTATATATGGTCATAAAAAGAAGGAAATGCTACCTTTTGTGATGGCATGGATGGACCTGAATATCATTGTGCTAACAAATAAACTAGTCGGAGAAAGACATATAATTTCAACTCATATGTGAAATCTAGTGAATAAAATGAACAAGCAGATTTCAGCAATTGGAGAGTGTGAGGGTGCTGGTTGAGGAAGGTGAGAGGATAGAGCAAAAACAGATTTTAAAAAAACCTCATGGACATGGACAACAGTGCGGTGATTGCCAGGAGGGGGTAGGTGGAGGAGAGTATGAGGCTATAATGGTAATGGACGAAGACTTGACCTGTGGGAGGGGTGAGCACACAATACAGTGTACAGAGATGTGTTGTAGAATTGGGCACCTGAAACGTGATCATTATGTTAACTAGTGTCACCCAAATAAATTCAATAAAAACCCCATCAATCTAGAATTATATATCCAGTAAAAATATATTTCAAAACATAAGACGTTTTCCAAAATAAAAAAGCTGAAATAATTAATCACTAGCAGAACTGCACTGTAAGAAATGTGAGTGCTTGAGACAGAAGGAAAATCAGTCCTCAATTACTGATGGAAATCTAGATCTACACAAAAGAATGAAGACCTCTGGAAATGGTAACAATGTGGGAAAATCTGAAATACTTTTTTAATTTAAAAAACCTTTAAAGGATAATTTATTGGTCAAGGGAAAATTAATAAGTATTCTGGGTTTATAACAAATGTAGAAGTAAAGTGTGTGACAATAATAGCACAAAGACTGGTGGGGGGAAATGGAAGCACACTGTTGTAATGTTCTTATTCTGTACATAAAGTGGTATAATATTACTTAAAAGTTAATTGGGATAAGTTAAAGATACATACTATAAACCCAAAGTAACCACTGAAAATGTTATAGTTATAACTAATTATGCCAATAAAGGTGGCATACAAATTCAAGATTCAAATAGTGTATTTGAAATCATACAAATACCCAATCCAAAAAAGGGGAGAAAAAGAAGGAAAAAATACACATAGGACAAATAGAAAACAATCAGCAAGGAAGTAGATGTAAGTCCAATTATATCAATACTCAAACATCAAATGTAAAGGATCTAAAAACCACCATTAAAAGACCAAGATTGTCAGATTACTTATCCAAAGGAAGAGTCAACTGTATGTTGCCTGGAAGAAATGTACTGTAAATAAATACTTAAATATAAATTTAAATTCTATCAAAATGTGAAAGAATCACAAGGATAAAGAGAAAATCCACAATTATAGCGAGAAATATTTCAATATCCCTTTCTCAATAACTGATAGAACAAGCAGGCATAAAATCAGGAAGTATATAGTAGTAGACTTGAACAACATGATCAACCAACTTGACCTAACTGACATTTATAAAACATCCAAAATTTTACCAAATAGACCATATTATAACCGTAAAAAAATGTCAATTAATTTAGAGTAAGTCAAAGTATGTTCTCTGACCACAATGAAATTAATTAGAAGTCAATAACGGCCCTGGCCGGTTGGCTAAGTGGTAGAGCGTCGGCCTGGCGTGCAGAAGTCCCTGGTTCGATTTCCGGCCAGGGCACACAGGAGAAGCGCCCATCTGCTTCTCCACCCCTCCCCCTCTCCTTCCTCTCTGTCTCTGTCTTCCCCTCCCGCAGCCAAGGCTCCATTGGAGCAAAGATGGCCCGGGTGCTGGGGATGACTCCTTGGCCTCTGCCCCAGGCACTAGAGTGGCTCTGGTCGCAACAGAGTGACGCCCCGGAGGGGCAGAGCGCCGCCCCCTGGTGGACGTGCCGGGTGGATCCCCGTCGGGCGCATGCGGGAGTCTGTCTGTCTCTCCCCGTTTCCAGCTTCAGAAAAGAAAAAAAAAAAAGAAGTCAATAACAAATAGCTATCTAGAAAATCCCCTCCAAATGTTTGGAAATAAAATAAGATACTTCTAAGTAACACATGGGTCAGAAAAAATATCAGAAAGGACACTGGGAAGTATTTTGAACTGAATGAAAATAAAAATACATGTCCACATCTGTGGAATGACACTAAAACGGTACGGAGGGGAAAATTTATAGGACTAAACACCTATATTAGAAAAAAATAAAGGTCTCAAATCAATGGCATCAGCTTCTACTTCAAGAACTAGAAAAAGACAAGTCAACTTAAGTCAGTAGAAGAAAAGAAATAACAAAGATCAGAGCATAAATCAATGAAATAGAAAACAAGAAAATAATAGAGAAAAATCAGTGCAATCAAAGCTGTTGTTTTTGTTGTTTTATCTGGGGAGGGTGCGGTGGAGGAGGGTGTAGGGGAGATAAGTGGTGATGGACCAAGACTTGACTTGTGGCTGGGGGTGAACACACAATGTGGTGCACAGAGATGTGTTGTAGAATTGGGCACCTAAAACCTGTATAATTATGTTAACCAGTGTTACACCAATACATTCAATTTTAAAAGACGTTTTTGGTGTGTGTGTGTGTGTGTGTGTGTGTGTGTGTGTGTGTGTGTGTGTGTGTGTGTTTTAGATCAAATGACTGCTGGAAAAATGCCAAATGAATAGGAGGCAGCAGAGCACACTCTTTGGAACCTGACAGTCCCAATTTCACTTATAACTTGGATATTATTAACTTTGTGATCTTGGATTGTCTGTGCCTCAATTCCCTTGTGTATAAAGTAGAGATAATAGTACGTGCTTTGTGTTTACATATATATATTATTATAAGGAGGGAAAAATGTAATAACCTCATAGAGTCAAATTTGTCAACACTTAACAAAAATTTAAATGCATACACCCTTTTGGCCAACAGCCCCATATCTGAGATTCTTATTTCTTTCTTTAACAGGGATTTTGAGATATAAAGCCCACACCACACAATTTGCTCATTTAAAGGGTAGAATTCAATGACTTTTAGTTTATTCACATACTTACACACCATTACCACAATCCATTTTAAAAGATTTTTATCTCCTCAAAAGAGAACTCCATACCTATTAGTAGTCATTCCATTTCCTACCAATTCCCTAAGCTGTAGATAAACACTAATTTAATTTCTCTATATATAGATTTGCCTATTCTGGACATTTTGTATAAATAGAATCATACAAAATGTGTTCCTTTGTGACAGGCTTCTTTCACTTAGCATAATGCTTTCAAGGTTTATCCATGTTGTAGGCACGAGTCAGTGCTTCATTGCTTTTTATTGCTGAATTAGATTCCATTGTATAAATATACCACGTTTATCCATTTATCAGTTGATGGACATTTGGGTTGTTTCTATTTTTTGGCTATTACAAATAATGCTGCCACGAACATTCATTTACAAGTTTTGTGTGGACAAGTTTTTGAGTAAATACTTAGGAGTGAAATTTCCTAATCAAATGATAACTCCATGATTAAGATTTATAAGAACTTTCAAATTGTTTTCCAAAGTGGCTGCCCCATTTTACATTCCCACCAGCAATGTATGAGAGTTCTAATATTTCCACATTCTCATCAACTGTTATAAATCAACATTTGTGTCCTCCCAAAATTCTATGTTGCAGCCCTAACTCTCAAATGACCGTATTTGGAGATAGGGCCTGTGAGTAAATAAAAGGTTAAATGAGGTCCTAAGGACAGGGCCCTAATCTGAATGGGATGGTGCCATTATAAGAAAATAAAAGAGACACCAGAGGTTTTTCTCTCTCCGCACACCCACCAAAAAGGCACCATCTGAGCATACAGCGAGATAGCAGCCGGAAAGGAAGGTCTCACCAGAAACCAAATTGGGAAGCACCTTGATCTTGGACTTTGCACATTCCAGAACTGTGAAAAACAAATTTCTTTTATTGAAGCCAACCAGTTTGTGGTATTTTGTTATAGTATCCCGAGCAGACTAAACCGCCGATACTTGTCATTGTCCATCTGTTTGACTCTAGTTGTCCCAGTGGAAGTGAAGTGGTATCTCACTGTGCTTTTGATTTGCATCTCCCTCTGCTAATAATGATGAACATCTTTTCATGTGCTTACCAGCCATTTGTGTATCTTAATGTCTATTCAATACTTTGTCCATTTTCAAAAATTAAATTATTATTTTCTTGTTAAGCCTATAGATACTCACACACATAAAATGATGCATACAAAACCTGTTTGTTGCCACAGATTGGAAATAACCCTGGTGTTCATCATTAGAAACTGTAGTTTATCCACATAGTGAAATATTATGCAGCTCCAATAAAAGAAAGGTCAGAGAATACTTTATGGAAAGACCCCAGGATATATTATCAAATGAAAATAAACAAGGTGTATATATATAATTTTTCCCTTTTTGTAAGAGAGAGAGAAATAAGAATACACACACACACACATGGACACATGGACACACAGACACATGTGCCCAGATCTGCAGACACTGCTTCTCACACTCACATAGTTCTGGGATTCATATTGCCATAAAGAACCAGTGGAAGGATCCACAAGCAGTTTTTGAAAGTGATTACTCATGTAGTGAGAGGTGGGTAATGGTGTTGACAGACACGGGAATAAAACTGAGCCTTCTTATTTATGCCTTTATATTTATATTGTTTTGATTTTTGAACTATTTAAATATTACTTATCCAAAACACAAATAATTGAAATATGAAAAGTTTAAAACTTCAGTAAAGTATCTGACCCTTAGGAGGTGTTTCCTCTGGGTGTAGGCCTCAGTCTGCCCCTTGCAGATGGATATCCTCACAGTGGGAAGACAATAGGCCACGGCCACACAAAATTCCAGGCGTACATCATTCTGAATCCGAGAGCAAGGAGAAGCATTTTCTCATTCAGCATTCATAGGTAAAAAATCCCAAGGAAGGATTCTCATTTGCTCTGCTTGAGTCACATGCTCATCCCTGTGGCAAGAAACAGGAACTGTAATTCGACACCCCATCAGAACCACAGGGAATGGAGGTACAGCGGGAATGTCATTTTCAAAGCGAGGAAAGGAAGATGCTATTATCAGAGGGGGCAAAGGACACTGTAGAGATCAAAACAGGTGCCTACCCCAGCAGAGGAGACAGGCATATAAAAAGACAATATTAGACATGGTGTTGTGCATATCATGAGACACGTGAGCACAGTGTGCTACGGGAGCCCAGAAAAGGCGGCAGTCTAGCCAGGAAGGTTTCTTGGAGACAGTGATGCTCTGGCTGAGTTTTAGACGATGAGTAGGAGGTCTTCAGGGGATGAGAAGAGAGAATGTGGGCAGTGCTTCAGGCAGAAAGAAAAGCAACATCAGCAAAGATGCAGAGAAGGAAGGTAATATATTATGAGCTTCCCCCCAACTTTGTGTGTTGAAGCCCTAAACCCTGGTACCTTAGAATGTGGCGGCATTTGGTAACAGGTCATTAAATCAAAATGAGGGTGTTAGGGTGGGGCCTGACTTGTGTCTTTATAAGAAGAAGAAATTTGGACACACAAAGAAACACCAGGGGTGGGTGCACACACAAGGGTATGACCATGTGAGGACACAGCAAGAAGACGGTCATCTGCAAGCCAGGGAGAGGCCTCAGGAGGAAGCAAACGTGCTAGCAAAGCAAATGTGTTGCTTTGGACTTCTAGCCTCCCAAACTGTGAAAAAATACATTTCCACTGTTTAAGCTCCCCAGACTATGGTCTTTACTATGACAGCCCAAGCTGACCAATACAGGTAGCATAATGCATTTAGGAATTCTGGCTGATCGGCACAGTGTAAGGCAGGCCTGACAGGTCCCTGTGAAGGACAGTTATAAGCACAGCTCTGATCTGGGGAAGCATGTAGTTTAGTGGAAATAACAGCTCAATTTTCCCGAGTGACTATTCTGCCAGACATTTGTGCTCCGTTCTTTACATGCATTCACTGGTTGAATTTTCACCACAATCCTCTAAGTACTATCATCATCCCCTGGGTATAGTGGAAAAAACCGAGGCACAGAAAGGTTAAGTCACTTGCCCAAAATCACACAGCTGGCAAGTGATGGAGGTGATTTTGGAACCCAGGTTGGTCTGATTCTAGCCCTCAGGTAGAAGGATCTCAGGATCTAGTGAATGACTGGAAATGCTGGGGGGTGGGAAGAGGGGATGGGGACAATGACAAGTTTTGAGCCCAAATGCCTGGCATATATGTTAGTGCCACAGGCTCCCAAGACCTGGGTGGGCTTGAGACTTGGGAGGGAATGTAACATAAGTATGTGAGACTTGAGGCCAAAATCCTAAATTGAAGTCACAGTGTTTCTACACATGGCCTTCAGCAAGAGCCTTTGCCTTTTTGAACCTCAATTTCTTCATGTGGGAATAATGAATTTCTCTCATAATAATAAATGATAGTTAATAATTGTATTTTTAGAAATTTTTCAATAATTATAACTACTATTGCCACTACAATCATGAAGAGAGGTGGGAGTGATATGCTCTTTTGAATGTGTACTTGGCCTTCAAACATGCTGCTTTCGGAGCTCCTCCCCCCACAACCCCTCATTGTGGCAATTCTTCTGTGCCCCGGGGCCCAGGAACTTCCTCCCGGAAGCCCTCCCCACTGTTCTTGCTAGGGCTCTTGATAATTGAGTGTAGTAGTCCCCACTTTCCCATGGGGTAAGCATTCCAGGACCCCCAGTGGATGCCTGAAACCACAGATAGTACTGAACTCTCTATAGACTGTGTTTTTCCTATACATACAAACCTATGATAAACTTTAATTTATAAATTAGGCACAGTAAGAGATTAACAACAACAATAATAAAATAGAACAATTATAACAATATACTGCAATAAATGTTATATGAATGTTGTCTCTGTCAAAATAGCTTATTATACTGTACTCACCCTTGCACTTAAAGGAAGCACTTTACAGCTTCTCTCTGGCGTCCCTGAATTGCCAGCATCTTTACTCCTGCGTTTGGGGCCACTATTAAGTAAAATAAGGGTTATTTGAACACAAGCATGGTGATACCACGACAGTCAATCTGATGACCCAGGTGGCTACTAAGTGACTAACGGGCGGGCAGCGTGCACAGTGTGGGTACACTGGAGAAAGAGGGATTCACGTCTCGGGTGCATGGAGTGGGATGGTATGAGATTTCATCATGCAACTCAGAACGGTGCATAATTTAAAACTTATGAATTAGTTATTTCTGCAATTTTCTATTTAATATTTTTTGGACAGTGGTTGACCACAGGTAACTGAAGCCAGGAAAAGCAAAAGTGTGATAGGGGAAGGTTGATTATAACTCTAACTGCTCTGCCCCCATGGGGTAGTTGCTACAGGGAATGGGAAGGCCACCATTCATGTCCATGGTCTTCTTCCTGTCCTTCCGTCCTTGTCGCTCTTCCTCTAGAAATCTGTGGCATCCTTGCCACCAAGCCCCTGCAATGTGATCACCTGGGTGACAAGAGACCCTAGTCCTCACTCCTAAGCACCTTCATCTTTCTAAATCCCAGCAACAGCTGGAGTGAGGTAAAGCAATGGGTATCAGAAGGCCCCCCGCAAGACCTTGGATGGGGCACAGCAGCTACACTCCCCCAAGTCTGATGACCCGATGAGCCCTCCAGGCATTGCTTCCTTTGTTTCTGGGGCCTGGCTTCTGACTCACGGCGAGGTGGGTGGTGGGGAGGTCTCATTTCCTCCGGGGAAGTTTCCCTGGTGTCTGCCTCACCCTGGGCTAAAGAATAGGGACCGATTAAACACCTCCCGAGTGCTTGGCCCTGCACGGAGCACAGCCAGACTGGAGGAGGAACAGCTCATCCTGGGGGCTGAGGGCAGCCCAGGGAGGTGGCCTAGGGTCTGGGAACAGCCTGCTCCTTCCTCCTGCCTGTTCCCATATGCTGAGGGGCTGAGAGGTTGCTCCCCAAGCTAGGCCCTGGGGTGGGGGAGAGGAAATACCACACCGGGGCTTCCAGGCAGCAGCCTCCTAACCACCCACTCCTCTCCGCCCTATCTGTCTCACCCTCTCACGTGCCGTCACACTTATTAAATAAGATGATCAGAGTGAAGCACTTAGCATCCTGTCTGGCCAACAGTGAGCACTTGATAAATGTGAGCTTGCAGTTGTGCCCCTCTCCCCCCCCCCCACAATGTCACACACAGTCTGTTGTGAACACGCCTTGTACATCAGCATTTTCAGCAGCTCTGACACCGGCATATCATTTGCTCATGGATGCACCTCTCATCCTCCAACTTACACATGCACACAGTCACAGGGGCGCGCTCATCACACCCATACACACCCTCCCACCCTACCCTATCATTTTCTGTACCGCACTCCCCCTGGCAGGCTCCCGGGCAGGGGGAGAGGTTTGCTCCCCATGACCCAACCCCATCGCAGAGGCCTGAATCTGGAGAAGCCTGGAGGAGGGACCGGAGACTGGCAGGAGGGATGGGAGAGGAGGTAGGCCACGAGCGGATGTGCCAGGCTCCCTCAGTCTGTTCACAGAAAGGGTGAGAAGTCTGGAGCCTGAGACCAGCCTCAGAGAGAAACTGGGGTGGGGGCAGAAGAAGGTGCAGAGAGGCACGCCAAACTTCTCCAAGACCAAACTGAGCTGGGAGCAGGGGTTCGGAAGGGCCTCTCCCACCTCAGGTCAGAACCGGGCGCTGAGCCTGAGGGCCCCAGAGCTGACAAGGGCTTGGGATGATGGGAGCGGAGGGTCGAGGATTGTGCCCTCTCCCCATCTACACCCCAGCGTCACGTGCAAGAGCGGTGATACCAGGACAGAGTCAGAGACAGACAGACCTGGGACAGAGAGACGACATAAAAATAAATAGGAATTGCCACCTCCTGGGCATTAAATGAGGGGCTGAGCTTTGGGCTCTGACACACTCTCAGTGCCACCAAGGCCATACAACATGACTCCCTATACAGATATACAGACACACAGCACAGAGACACACCCGGGCTCGGCAGATGCAACCCAAGGGCACGCAGACACACACTCACTGTCCAGTAGACACCACTCCCCTAGCTCACACACCCACATGCACACAGAACAGTCTCACACAGCAGGACTACGCTTACAACAGCAGCACACAGAGCACCCCAAGATACACTGAAACCCCCAGCCAAAGCCCAACACACACAGCAGAGATATTCCTCCCTCTCCTGCCTGACCTGGTGACTGGAAACAGGCACACACTCCATTGGGTGCAAATGTATAAGCCCATAGACCCACATGATCTCAGGGACCCACACACGTGTGCACGTGCACACACAAACACAGACACATGTGCCCAGACTTGTAGACACTGCTCCCCACACTCAGGTAGCTCTGGGATTCTCTTTTCCTTTCTCCCCACTGCCTCTCCTGGTGGTCTCTATTTCATCTAGTATGTCTCTTCAAAATGTATTAAGCCAGTATCCTTTAGTCCTTAGCTTCCCCATTTCTTCAGCGAGAGCTCATGCATATATACTCACATCACATGGTGGTCATGGAATGCCGTAGGGAGCAGTCTCAGGTCAGAGGGAGTCACCCCCCCTCAGTCACTTAGAGCCTCTGTAAGCTTGAAGGTAGGGATTCCTGCAGGGTGATCCCCCCACCCCAGGACTCGGCTTCCTGGTTCCTTGTTCAGACACACCCGAAACCCTAGCCTCATCTGCTCCTGCTACTTTTGCCACCTAAGTTGCAGTTCCAGAGCTCACTGTTTCTCCCTGCACCTTTGTCTTCCCACATGCAGCTCCCTCCCCTAGAGTGTCCTCCCTACCTCCCTACTCCAGCTGTCAGTGGGTCTCACGTATCTGAATTTCATGGACCAGTCACAAACTTCAAAAGAAAGTACGGGGAATGACAAAAGGTTGCCAAGTTTTTATTTTGTTAGTAAGGATATTTAAAATATGACTACTGTTCTCTATCCACCATCATTTCATAAAAAGAATGCTTTAATACTAACAAAGTAGGAAGGACATAATCTCAGGATAAAGGGTAATCCTTTACGTTGAGCACATTTAGCTTTACATAAAACCCATTGCACCGCCCTTCTTTTTCTTATTTCGCCCCTGAGCCACAGCAAACTTCCTCACAGCTCCGTGTTCAGAGCCGCTGAGTCCTCGGCTCACACTACACCTCCTTCTGGAAGCCTGCCCTGGCCCCTGACACCCGCACCCACCCACTTCCCATCTGAACGTTGTACTCTGTACATACAGCCACAATCAGCATTGTTTCTCGAGGGCCTAACTCAGTTAAGCACTACCAGCTGCTTGACACAGATCATCTCATTTTATCCTCGTAACCCTGGAAGAGGAACATTTTACAGATGAGGAACCCTAATCCTACACCTCCTGCTGAGGGCACTGACAGAAGGTAGCAGCGTAGGGTAGTGGGAAGAACTCCAAAGACAGGTCTGGCCACAAATCCAGGTTCTCCGCTTGCTGGTTATATGATTGGGACCGGTCACTTCCTCCATCTGAGTCTCAGTTATATCATCCATATAATGGAACAATAATACCTACTTCACAGTGTTGCCTTGGGGGCCTGCATGTAAAGCTTCCTACTACAGTGCCGGGACGTGGAAGACGCTGGGCAAGGTGAGTTACTCCCCTCCTGCGTCTTGAACTATACCTCGTTCTCTTCATCGTCCTCCCACCTTTCTTTCCAGGCTCTTGTGTTATCCAGCTGCTTTTCTTCCCTCTAAAAGTGGGAAGTGCTCCAGGAAACCATCCTTGGCTCTCTTTCTTCTACGCTCCTTTGCAAGGTGATCTCATCCCAGTCCCATGGCTTTCTGTATCACCCATACACTGACTCCACAATTTAGATCTCCAGTCCTGATCTCCCTCCAGAATCCCAAACTTATATATCCAACAGCCTGCTTGCCACCTCCCCGTGTAGACCTCACGGGTCTCTCAGACTTGATACATATAAAGCAGAGGCTTGACTCTCCCCATCCTAATCTTTTTCTTCACAAATTTTCCCATTTCACTAAGTCACACCATTATTACCCAGTTGCTCAAGCCAAAATCACATTTGATTCTTCTCTTTCTCTCACCCCTCAGTTACACTCATCAGCAAATCTCACTGCTTCTATTTCCAAAATATAGCCCAAACCTTCATTTGTCTTTATCTTTCCTACTGTCACCGGAGTCTGAGTTTCCATCATCTCTCATCTGGTTCACACAAAATACATCCTAACCTGTTTTCCTCTGTACCTACTTTTACTCCTTTAAAAGTTTAATTTTAAAGTATGTCTTTAGATTAGGTAAGGTGAGTCTTTCAACTTGGTTCTTTTTCAAAATTGTCTTGGGTATTCTAATTTCTTTGCATGTTTCCATAAATGGAATGAACTTGTCACACACACACACACACACACACACAAATTTGCTGGCGTGTTTTTTTGTGTTTTTTGTGTGTGTGTCAGAGATAGATAGAGAGAGAGAGAGAAAGATAGGGACAGACAGACCAGAAGGGAGAGAGATGAGAAGCATCAATTCTTTGTTGCATCTTCTTAGTTGTTCATTGATTGCTTTCTCATATGTGCTTTGACCGTGGGGCTACAGCAGACCGAGTGACCCCTTGCTCAAGGCAGCGACCTTGGGTTCAAGCTGGTGAGCCTTGCTCAAACCAGATGAGCCTGCGCTAAAGCTGGCGACTTCGGGGTTTCGAACCTGGGCCCTCCATGCCCCAGTTTGACACTCTAACCACTGTGCCACCGCCTGGTCAGGCTTGCTGGCATTTTAATTAAAATTGCTTTGAACCTATATATCAATTTAAGCATAATAGACATCTTAACAATATTGAATTTCCCAATCCATGCATATAGACTATCAGTTCATTTATTTAGATATTCTTTATTTCAACACTGGTTTAGAGTGTTCAGTATAGAGGTCTTGCATATATTCTTCTAAATCTATTTCTAAGTATTTTATCCTTTTTATGATATTAGAAGTACATTTTTAAAATTCTTCTTTCTAATTGCTTACTACTAATATACATAAATACAATTGATTTTGTATATTGACTTTGTGTCCTGCTAATATGTGGAATTCTCTTATTCATTTTGAGGATCACTTTAGGGTCTACAAATAAAAGCTTTTTCCTTTCTTTTATGCCTTTTATTTCCTTTTCCTGCTTATTGCACTGGCTAGGATTTCCAGTAAAATACTGAATAAAAGTGATGAGAGCAAACATCTTTGCCTTGCTCCTGACCGAAAAGCATTCATTCTTTCACTATTAGGTATGGTATTAATTGTACTTTCCCACAGATGTCTTTTATCAGGCTGAGAATGTTCTCTTCTATTCCTAGTTTCCTGAGAAGTTGTTTTTTGTTTCTTGTTTTTAAAAAAACATGAATGGGTGTTGAATTTTGTCAAATGCTCTCTCTCTCTTTTTTTACATCTATTGAAATGATCCTATAGATTTTCTCCTTTATTCTGTTGATGTGGTGAATTAAATTGCCTGTTTTTTTAAATGTTAAACTTTGCCTTCCTAGAATAAACCCCACTTTGTAATAATGTATTCTCTTATTTATATATTTCTAGAACTTGATTTGATAATATTTTGTTAAGAATTTTTGCATCTTTGTTCATGAGTGATACTAAGCTATAATTTTCTTCTCTTATAAATGTCTCTGTCAGGTTTTGACATCAGCAGTGTGTTAAAAATTGCTGCAAATTCTTTGCTACTTCCCCATTGCAAGGTAGAGTCTAATCCTCTTCTCTTTGAGTTTGGGCTGCCTTAATGACTTATTTGACCATAAGACATGCCCTTCCAAGCTAGATTATAGGACACTTTGTAGCTTCTTCTCAGACCACTTGGAATGCTCACACTTAGAACCCTGAGCTGCCATGCAGGAAATCCAACTACCCCGAGGCCACCACACTATGAAGGAACCTAAGCTAACCAAGAGGTCATGTGGAGAGGAAAAGAGAGATCCCCAGACATCTTCCAGTTGTTAACAGCCTCCAGACATTTGAGTCACCAGCTGAGGCCGCAGACATTGTGGAGCACAGATAAGGAAGCCATCCCCAGTGTGGTCTGTCCAAAATCCTAACCCTAGAATCATGAAGTATAATAATAATAAAAGGTTGTTTTAAGCCACTACCTTTTGGAATAGTCATATGGAAGTAAATACCAGCAGGAAGATTATAAAATTGGTTGGGGCATGTTCCTTTGTCTTCTATTTTCGGAAAAAGTTTGTTTAAGATTGGCATTATTTATTTCTTAAATATTTGATAGAATTTACGCCTGACCTGTGGTGGCGCAGTGGATGGAGCGTTGACCTGGAATGCTGAGGTTGTCGGTTCAAAACCCTGGGCTTGCCCGGTCAAGGCACATATGGGAGTTGATGCTTCCTGCTCCTCCCCCCTTCTCTCTCTCTCTCTATCTCTCTCTCTCTCCTCTAAAATGAATAAATAAATAAAAATAATTTAAATATTTGATAGAATTTACCAAGGAAGCCATCTGGGTGGGAAATTTTTACATTATAAATTCAATGTCTTTAATAGATATAGAGCTATCTAGATTTTCTACTTTTTTCTTATAGAACGATCTTTCAAAATGTCAATAAATTATATCCCTCTTCTTATGAAAACCCGCCAATGGCTTCCCATTGCACTGAGAATAAAACCCAAAGTCTCTCCCGTAATCCGTACGGCCCTCTGTGACCTGGTGCCTGCCTGCCTTGCAGATCTCTCCTGGAGCCACCGTCCTGAATTATAGGGATGATTCCTTAATGTCATTCAGATTTTTGGCAGAGGTGTCACCTTCAGAGGGAAGTATTTTTTAACCAAGCCAAAATAATCTTCCCAATGAGTATATATCATAGTATCCATTTCAAAATGTTATAGTATCAATATTTATCACTAGATGACATTAGCTTTATCCTTAGTTTACTCACTTATTATTTCTACATGGTCATGACTTCTTCCTAGAATTTCAGGCCCCTATGGCAGTGACCTTGTCGGTCTTATTTACAGTTGTATGCCTAGAGACTAAAACATTTTGCCATGTAATGTAGTAAATACATATTTACTAAGTCGTTGACATGTTGCCCTGAAACTCCCAGCCCTGACCGGGGTGTATGTGTTGAGAAAATGCTAGAAAAGAGTTAGAAGGGTCTTGGTTTCTACTTTGATTGGTCCCAGAAGTGGTCAGCATTAGGTACAAGAACAGGTAGTTTCCAGCAGCACACACGCCCCCAGGTTTTCCCTCTTCCTATGGGAGTCTGACTCCACCCAGCCTGGCTCCCGCTTCCATCCCCAGCAGCTGGGAGGTAGCTGAGAGGCCGTTTAGGAGAAGTAATCCAGGTGTGGCATCTAGGAGTGAAACTGTGGCTCCTAGTTCTAGTTCAGAAGCCCCTCAGTCTGTGTCTCTGAAAAATCACTTTCTCCTGCCTGACCAGTGGTGTAGTGAGTAGAGCGTTGACCTGGCATGCTGAGGTTACCGTTTCAGATCTCTGAGGGGAGTTGTCAGCTTGAGCACTGGCTTAGCAGCTTAAACATGGGGTTGCTGGCTTGCGTGCACAATCATCAATATGATCCCAAGGTCACTGGCTTGAACCCAAAGGTCACTGGCTTGAGCCCAAGGTTGCCAGCTTGAGCAAAGGGGTCACTGGCTCGGCTTGAGACCCCCAGTCAAGACACATACAAGAAGCATCTACGAGTTGATGCTTCTCCCTGTCTCTCCTACCTATCTCTTTCTCTCTCTCCCTTCTTCTCTCTTTCTCTCTAAAAATAAATAAATACATAAATAAATAAATTAATTAAAAAAAAAAAGAAAAATCACTTCCTCCCTCTGGTTTCCACCTGACACACTGTAAATGCTCAATCATTCTTGGATAAAGATCCATTCCATGCCTACACTTCAATGATTCTATCTTTCCCCCATACCCTTGTTACAGATGAGGAAACTGAGACACAGAGAGGCTTAAGCGACTCCACCAGTGTCACACAGTCTCTCACTGAGGGCCCTGGAGCTCAGAGATTTCCCTCTCGATTTATGATTTCACCAACAAGGGCATCAATTTCAGAGATTAACAGCTGCAAATGATGGCATCAAATCAGCTGCCCCAGCAGCTCTCCGAGTGCATCTCCAATTCAGGTTTATCTTCATTAAGCAAGTAATTCATTACCAGGCGCTAAGCATTCACATCAGAGCAAGAATATTAAAAAAGTAATTATATTTTTCACAGTGCATCTTTCTGAGTAAATTGTATGCAAATTGCTGTCTAAATAAGGCTGGCAGATCCCATGCAGGTCTTGGCACTATTTGAGGGGATATTTTGGAGGCTGGATTAGTCATCCTCCACTCACCTCAGTGAGTGTCCAGCACAAGATCTTGCATTCAGTCAAGGAAGGCTCAGAAATAACAGCCATAATTATTATTCCTTAACTCCACTGAGCCTTGGTTTTCTCATCTGTAACATGGTTTCCTCCTAGGACTAAATATGGGAATAGACAGGACCGTCTTCAGCACAGTACCTGTCTAGCATGGACATGGGAGGCATGTGACTTCAGAAAATGACAAGACAGATTCGGGGAGGACCACAGGGTTGTATCAATGAAGCACTGACACCTAATGGCCCAAAGAGAGGGTGGGTCAGCTGCTGGGCTGGAGTGAGGGGGCACTGGGGAGGGATGAGGAGGCCTGGCTTCCCTCTCACCTCTGGGCTATACTTAGCACCCAGTCATAATTAAGCCCTGAGTAATGATCTCCCAGCGGGTGCATACAACCACCCAGACTGCACTGACCTCCAGCCTCTGGGAGCGAGAAAGTCCGTGCTAAAACAGGGAGCTTGAAGAGCAAATACCTCAATTCTCTTAGTTTACAGATGAGAAAAAGAAGCCCAGAGAGGGGTGTCAATGACCCAAGGTCACATGACAGGTAAGTGATGGAGTCAGGACCAGAATCCCAGGGGCGGGTAGTTCCCATACATACTGTCAATACCTGTCTGTCAAATGGGCACTTGAATAGGACCTGAGATGGAAACTTTGAAGTGTGATTTGCACATTTGGTATCATCGGTTTTATCTTAGAGTTGGGATATAATCATGGGATTTGATCTAGGGCAGGTTGCTTCCTGTCTAAATTTTGGTTTCTCTGTCAAATGAGGCTCCCAGGAGACTTAGCAAGGAGGACTTTAATGACATCCTTTTCCCTTGCCCTGGGCACAAACTCTGAGAGAAGCCTTGGGACTTCCCAGGGACCTTGAGGTAGAGGCAGTTGGGTCTGCCCAAGGGGATCTTTGCACCAGTTCCCAGCCTACAGTGCCCACACCCTGGGAACCAGCTGGCAGTGAAGGTTTAGGAAGCTGCGTAGTGCCACTTGGGATGGGGGGCCACCTGCTACCGAGCTCTAGCAGCCAGAGCCCCAGGCCATAGGGCTGGAGCTACCCCCGAGGCAGTCTCAGACAGGACCACATAATCCCAGTAAATGTGGCTACAACGGGGCACAGAGCTATGCTGGGGGCTGTGGCTATGCCTGAAGCTATATTCACTAAGCACACAGCTGTGTCCAGACACAGACTCACGCCGGCACACACAGCTACATCCATGGGAAGCTCAGATAGAAATGGCGCCCACATCAGCCTGGCCAGATCCAGCTATATCTGGTAACACCTTCACACAAGGATGCCCAAAACACCTGTCCACAGCTAAGCCCTGGGTAGTGGCCAGCCAGCAGGGCACAGCCAGGCATATGATAGCACCACAGTCACACTGAAATACCTGTTTACATCCAGACACTGAGCCCTCTGGGAGACCATGCGCCTCCTCACTGACCCAGCTTTTGCTCAGAACTCTCACCTGTACAGACCCTTTGTCCCACACTCGTGGGAACTATGGAAAAGTCTGTCCACCTGCCCTGGACAGCAGGTTCCAGGCAGCACACCTGAGTATCTGCTTCTGTGCATGGCTAGCCACACAATGGGCTCCATCCTGTATCTGTGAAGCCCTCCTCACTTCTTTTTACAGGGTTGTTTCAGACCATCCAGTTGTGCAGGGGATTTTAGGGAACAGCTAGGCCACAGCTCCTGTCTTCTCACCTTGATCCCTCTGAGCCACAGTCCAGAGAGTGGTCAACCCAGAGCTGGCTGGTCAGGCTTCTGTAACCGTCACGGAGGCTGAATTGGCTAGGTTGAGGGCGGAACACGGACTTGCAGAGCTCTCCCGAGGCAGTGGGAACCCTCCCAGGCTTTGGGAATTCCCTCTCTGGCCGATCTTTCTCACTCATCTTCCCGGAAGAACTTCAAGGCTCTCCAGGAAGCCTTTCACGACTGTGGCCAGCAGCACTGCCTCCAGGTGCAGCTGTGGTCAAGACTTGATCAAGGAGTCAGTGGCTGGGGTCATAATACTGGCTCCTGTGTTAACATGCTGACTGACCCTGGCCCATCTCGTCTCCTCTCTAGGCCTCAGTTTCTCCTTTTGCACCACGAGTGTGGGTGAGGTGGAATGAGGAAGATAGCATTAAAAAGAATTTGTAAGTCCCCTCCAGTCTCTTATTTCTTGGCTTTCGCTTTCCCTGAAGACTGGGGCCCCATCTCCTGACAGCGCCCCCGGCTGCTGCGCCTGCCCCCGGCCAAGGCAGAGGGAGAGTAGAAATAGCAGTGGCATTGAATGGGGGGGCAGGCTGAGAGACAGTTTAAATTTGCAGCTTCTTCTGCAGGGCCTGGCCATACAAGAGTCACTCAACAAACATTTGCAAATTAAATCCAGTCTACTCCTTCCTAGCCATAGAGCCTTCCCTGTCCTCCACTTAAGTTGGGGATAAGAGTTTGATCCTGGTTACAGGTGGTCCTAAGGATCTTGCAAAGCACTGGCACAGTGTCCGACCCAGGTGGGGCCCACCAGCAGACATCCCCACTCCTTGCCCTGTCAAGCCTCTACTCTCACTCCAGTGGGCACAGGGCTGGGACTCCCTGAAGCCTGCCCAGTTTAGGGAGGGAGGGATTGCCACAGGAATGGGATGAGGAGAGGGGACAGAGGAGGGGCTGTGCACACCAGCATACCTGCAAGGAGCTTGGGCTGACCAAAGAAGCTTGCTTCTCACTATTGCTGGGCCTAGGACCCGAGAACCCTGCAAAACACTGAGCCACTGGGCTGGGGGAAGATGAGAGGGAGGTAAGCACACGCTCTGGCTCATCCACAGATACAAGAAATCTTGGCCCTGGAGGTCATTAGTCATAAAGTGTCTCCCAAGGAAAGGAATCTCCTCTGAATCAGCCCTGGCAGGCTCTGCCTGGAATGGGTTGCTGGCTGCCCCCAGGGCTGCTCGGTCCATGGTCAGGCGTGTGCACAGCCACACCTACCTCGCTGGAGATTCCCAGTGCTGGTCTCAGCTCTGCCCTCAAGGGCAGCATGAATGCATCTGCCCCTTCTGCCGCCTGACAGCCCCAGGACCTGCAGACCAATCTAGTGCCCCACCCTTACCCTTCACCTTCTAGACTCTTGTAGGCCAGACAGCAATTCAGCTGTTGCTTCTACAACATGGATCTGAATCCTCTCAGCAGCTCAAACACAGCTCCATGTATCCAGGACGTGTTCACATATGCACACACACACTCACACTGAGCCTTCTCCAGGACCCAGTCCATCCCACAAAGGCACAGTGACCCTCTCCTCCACAGAGGCTGCCCCTCCCCCTCTCCGGAGTCCCCACGGCCACAGGACTGCCCCGGGAGACCAGGAGCAGGGAAAGGTAGAGAGGCCCTGGGAGGACACATCTCCCGCCAGACGCCCTTCTTCTTCCCTCACCCCCTGCCTTCTGCCACTTTCCTATGTCAGGGCCATGCTGATGACACCAGAGAATCCATCAAATGCCACCCCCGTGTCAGGTCATGTCACAACATAATTAAAGCATTAGATCTTCGTGATGAAGCCGTTGCCATCAATTCTGAGAGTGACTGATCCAATCTACAGAAAGGGGAAATTTCTCTCCGCCCGCAACAACTGCCGCAGCTGCCTTCTCCTCCCTGAGAAGGGAGACAGCATGACTTGCTCTATTTAGGGCTCTGGACCTCAGGGAGTCAGGAACTGAGCCACAGGGGAGCAGGGTCTGGTTTTGGGGTGTGTTCCCCTTCCTGCCTCTGGGTTCGCTAGGGAACAGTATAACCCGGAGACCTAGGGACTCCACCAGGCTCAGTCACTGACTCACTCTGTAACCTTGGAAAAAACACTCCCCACCTCCAATTTCAGTGCCCTTTTTGTAAATGGGAAGTGGGAGGTGGGAAGGGTGGGAGGGGGCAACTTGATCTCTAAGGTTCACAGCGGTGGAAGAAGCAGATTCCCTGGGGTCAGATGGCTGACGTTCACCTCACTTGACCAGCTGTGTAGCTGTGGTCAAGTGAGTTCTCTTTTCTCCTCCGCCCACCTATAGGAATGGGGAAATTATTCATGCCTCATAGAATTGTGTGAAGGTTAAATGACATGGGGAATGTAAGGGCCTATCACAAAAGAAATGTCCCGATTTCTCGGTGCTCCCATCCACATGCCCTTGGACTCCTGGCAGGCTCTCGGGTCCAAGGTCTTGGTCAAGACACTGGATTTAGGACTGTCCTTTCCCAGCTCAGCACTACTGAGTGTAGGCCAAAACTGCTGGAACTACAGTGACAAAGGGCAGATGGAAAAGACGGAGAAGGCAGGAACAGAAATTTGACTCTGTTTTTTCTCAGATGACGTCACCATCTGCAAGTCCAATATAGTAGGAATGGGAGCCAGGTTAATGGGAACAAGAGGTTAGGAATGACACAAGGGACTCCACTGATGGGTCAAGGCCCTCAGCCTATGTCTGACACATCAGAAGAGGAGGAAGGTAAGAACTGGGCAAATAGCTAGAGCCTCAGGAAGTGGGGGGCAGAAGCAGAAGCAGGGAGACCAGTCTGAGGTCATTGCAATGATCCAGGCAAGAGACGAGGGTGGCTCAGACTGAGTTTGAGCAGGAATTAAGGGATGACTCCATGGTCTTTGATCTGAGCAACTATAAGTTACCATTTAAAGAGTTACCATTTATCAAGTTTGAGTAGACTGTGATGGGAGGAGGTTGAAGATGGTAATCAGGAATTTATTTAATGTTTGAGATGTGTAAGAGACATCAGGTGGAAATGTTGAGCAAGAGTTGGATACAGAAGTCTGGCGTTCAGGGCAGAGGTCTGAGCAAAAAAAAAAAAAAAAATACACTTGAGACTTGGGAATCATCAGCAGATAGGCAGTACCTAAAGCCATGAGCTTGAAGATGGCCCCTTGGGAAGCAAGGGAAGGCAATGAGAAGGGGTATGAGGAGGAACTGGAGCAGTGCTAAGAAGTTGAGGAGATGGGGGTAACCAACAATGGAGACTGAGCAGGGAGTGATGAGGAAAGAAAAAAGGCAGGCTGGTGTGGGACCCTAGAGGATGAATGAAGAAAGCGTCTCCGGGGAAGGAAGTGATGGTCTGCCCTAGGGTAACGACAGCTCAGGTAAGATGAAGATTGAGAACCAGCCGATGAAAATGTAAAGTATAGAACTGGGGAGCTGGATGGGTTCTGGAATGGGACCTAACCTCATGGTTAGCAAATGAGGCTATGCCAGTTCAGCAGCAGATAAGGAAGGCTGGGGTCAAGTGTCTAAAAGACAGGTTGGAGGCCCTAAACAATTTCAGCCTCAGGTCAGGCAGGGTTAGTCCCGGAAACTGGGAGGAGACCTACTGCAGGTAGATCAGGGGAGGGCAGCTGTGGGAGGAGGTAGGCTTCAGAGGCCAAGTAGGACCTGAAGATCAAGTCCAGACCGTGAATTCAGAGTCAGAGACAGAATTCAAATGCTACAGAAGCCTGCTAAAACTATACTGCTCACGAAAATTAGGGGATATTTCAAAATGAATATGAAGCGATAAAATATTTCTTAATTTTTTTGAGCAGAATATTTTATGTGCCAGGCACTGAAAGCATGAGGGGGGGGGGGACCCAAAGGCATAAAGGAACTTTATGTCTTTCCTGGAGATACTCTTCATCTAATAAGGCGAGACTCAGTGGATGGATGACTTAAGTATATGATAGTGATAAGTGCCAACCTTTTGTGGCTACTTTTAGTGTCCAGACAAGCTCCTGGAACCCAGATTCTACTAGGCCACTTCTGAAAGGTCTTTCTGAATCATATAGGTTTTGAGTGTCTAGTTTCTGACCTCACTTCTTAATTCTCTGGTTTTTGGCACCACCCTCTGGATATGACCTTGAGGTCTGCTTAAGCCCTGACCCTTTGAGCCAGACATAAATATAGTATCCTGTGGGTGGGCCGCAGACCCCAACAGAGCTCCTGGACACCTGTGACACTTGTTCTGAACCTGCTCCCGTGCCAGTCCTGTCCCAGGTCTGCTTCTGTCAAGGGATGTGTCTCAGGATCTTGACTTTCTGGGCCACATAACAAGCTCCTCCACTTAAGGCAACTTCAGCCAATGGGCCCCCCTCCAGCCAGCCCCTTCAGGCTCAATTCCCAGGCCCAACAGACCATAGTTGAATTGAAAATCATTCTATCAACTGTGCCCTTGGCTCTGCTCAGTAAGTGGCTGACTCTTGTTCTTGGCTATTAGGCCTGTCCACTCTGCTCTGGGCCACTCTCACCCCCACCCCTGTGAGCAGCATACCCACTCCGCCTGTCGGACCCTGCACGCCAGGTGAAAGACGGATGATACATGCTCTACAGCAGTGGTCCCCAGCCCCCCGGGTCGTGAACCGGTACCGGTCCGTGGGCCATTTGGTACTGGTCCGCAGAGAAAGAATAAATAACTTACATTATTTCTGTTTTATTTATATTTAAGTCTGAACGATGTTTTATTTTTTAAAAAATGACCAGATTCCCTCTGTTACATCCACCTAAGACTCACTCTTGACGCTTGTCTAGTAAGTTCGACAATTATATTTAAAAATACCACAGTTTTTACACCGGTCGCATAATTTTATTTTGTTATTTATCCATCCCACCCTAAAGGATGGTCCGTGAAAATATTTTCTGACATTAAACCAGTCCGTGGCCCAAAAAAGGTTGGGGACCACTGCTCTACAGCATGTGGAAAACAATGGTGTGGGCACACAGACGGGGGGCTGAACTGATTCTAGCCCTGAAGTTTCCAGGCTGCTTCTTAAATATGATGTGTTCAGGCTGGGAGGGCGGGTTTTAGACAAGCACTGATACCACCATGAGGGCAAGAGGAAGGCATCCCAGATGGAGGGCTGAGCAAGAGCAAAAGCCTGAGGTCTGAGGAAATGGTCTGCTTGAGAAGAAAAGTGTTGTTCCTATAGCTGAGATGGTTCCCAGGAAGAGGAGGCTGGAAGGGTGCTGGGTTGTAGTCACCATCTACAATCTGGAGGCTGCCAGGTGCAGCTTTGGCAGGAAGTCCCCGATCTCCTTCCAAAGCTCAGCCTGGGACTGATGGGCTGCCCAGTAAAGCTCCTTCCAGCTGCAGAAGTCTTGTGTTCCAGGCTTGGTGACCTAGCACCTTCCATCAAGGAGAGACACCCATGTCAGTCACCGAAGACCCTCCCAGGTCCCTCAGGATAACATGGAGGTTGAGTCTGAATCATTTCCCAGTTCACTGCACCTGCATCTCCCCCGACCCTGGAGTCAGGGTCTCAGAGATTTAGAGAAAGGGATTGAAATCATCAGCTTAAAAATGATCTTAGAAAAGAAGTCATGTAAAGGGACAGAAGCAGAAGATCAGGACTCCCGATGTCTCTTATCTGGAGAGCTGGAGTCACTCACTGATGGCACAGGGATTGGGAGAAGAGGACACACAGGACCTGGGGGCACAGACTCGGGATCGGGTGGACCCTCAGAGCACCAGTTCACGCTTGTGCAGTGCAGTACTCCCTCCTCATACTTGCCAAGTAGCTGTCCAGCCTCCACAAGCACACCCCCACTGACAGAGCGCTCACTACCCTTGAAGGTCATTTTATGTTTGGACAGCTCTGAGTTTTCCTAAGTCTAAATCTGCAGTTCCACTCAGGGTCAGACATCTTTAATCAGGCAGCACAGAAATTATTTCAGTTCCCCTTTCACGCTACAGATTTGCAAGGATTGGAAAAGGAGGAACCTGATGCCTGAGGATTTTTTTTCTCATGAGGCTGGTGAACCTGCTTGGAGCCATCTCCGAGGCTTCTAGTCAAGTCTGTGTCTTGGGTCACTACCTAGAGGAGTATGTAGATGTGTGTGCCCAGAGGTATGTGTGACTTGTCCTATGAATACATTTGTGCCTCGGGGTTTGCCGGTCTGCAGACCAGCTGTGTGTGTATGTAAAAGTGTCAGTTCATATGTGCCTAAGCTGTAGTTGTGTATGAGCACATAGCATGTGTGAGTATTTATGACTGTGGCCGTAGGTGTGTAGGATTGCTTGTGACTGTCTGCCAATGATGGGCCGTGTATATCTGACTAACTGTGATCACAGTGTGATCTGCATCTGAAGGACTTGTTCGGGCTCTGTGTGGATGTGACCAGCCAGGTATGTGTGGTTCTTTGACTTTAGTTAGACTGTCTCTGAGTATCTGGTTGTGACTCTATGGGTGAAGAGCATGTGTGTGACAGATTGCAATTTAATACCTCTATGAGACTGTGTTTGTGACAGGTTGTAATTTAATGTGTGTGAGAGACTGGCTGAATCCTTGAGTGTGTGAAAGAGTGTGTTTCATGTGTGCCTGTGCACCTGTGCATGAGGAGGTAGTTGTGTGTACGTGTGTAGTTGCATCAGCGTGGCTGCATGTCAGCACTGATGGCGGTGTGTACACGACTGTGGCTCTCTGCGTGTGTGATGATGCAACGTGTGTGTGTGACTCTGTATGTACACGTATGGCTGAGGCTAAGTGCAAATGAAGGTGCCTATGTGTGGAGGTGGACAGGGTGAGGACAGTGTGGGGTAATAAGGGGACTTGCTCAAAAGGTCTCCCCAACCCCATTTTAATCAGAAACGGAGCAGCTGTTAGTCTGAATAGACACCGCACAACGGCAGACGTCTTAATCTCTTCTGCATTGTGATTCACTTGGCGAATCCCTATTACTCAGCTTTTGATAGGAGCTTACTTGTCTCAAGTGTTTTCATTATTGCCCTAATACTATCTATTAACATACTGGAGGGAGCTCACTGCTGTCTGGAGCTGGCATCACTGGGCTTTTAAAGATTATGGGCCTTGCAAATGCATAACATTTTACTGCCTTACAGACGTAATTCATTGGGGGTGGGGGGAAGACTCAGTAAATAGATAGGTAAATAGATAACCGAGTGGGGGAGAGAGGGCGCTAGAGGGAGAAAGAGAGTGTATGATCCAAAGGCGGCTGTCATCCGCAGCTCAAGTAATCGCCTTTTGGGAGGAGGGGCCAGACAGACATCTGTCTCATTAGGGGCAACTCTAGCCTCAAATCCTTCATCCCTGGGTGTCCTGGGGTGGGGGTACTTCCTGGGGCCACTCCAGATGGTAAGACTCTGGGCTTCTGTGAGAGGTGCTCAGAGGTGCCAAGTGGGACAAGAGGCAGGGAAGGATGTGGATGGAAACATGGCAGGATTAGGTGCCAGCCAGCCCAGGTTCAAACCCAGACCTGCTGCTGAGTTTCTGGGTAACCTGTGCTACCATCTGTGCCTTGTTTCCTACATTGCAATATGAGGGGTCTGAACTAGATTCCCTAGAAAACCAGCTCTAAAGGTGTCAGGTCTAGTCTCAGCAGGGGCTGGAATTAAAACGATCACATCAACTGGGATTCCTGAGGAAGAAACTGGAGCAACAGCATCTCCAACATCTCAGACCTGGCAAAGAGCAAACCACCAGGTTGACCTGTCATCTGGTCAACCACCACTTCTCTTCAGCATTCCTGTCGTGTGAGTGCACACCCACAGTGAGAGGACTATTACCACCTTTTTTTTCCTTTTCCCAATATGAATATACCTTAAACATTTCTGCTTGTTCTGATGGTTCAAGATGGTAATTTGAGACACATATAATTTCCTCCCCTCTTTTGTCAAAGTTCATTGAATTATAAAAAGATACATAAGAAAGAATACATCCATATCAGCCTAAGACAACCAGAAATTGTAGCATCAGCAGATCAGAAATGTTTGAAGACTTTCTACAAGATAAAATCAGATTTACGGAGAAAAGATGAGTGGTTAAATCAGCACAGAAGAAATTGGCTAAGGAGATAAAACTGTCTTTTTCAACAGAGCCTTGGGAAACTCCAAGTGCAGGGAACAGGGAGCAGGGAGCGGGCCACAGTGCAACCATCAGGTGAAGAACTATGAAGTAAACAAATGGCTGGCCAGCTCTTTCCTCTCCCAATGTATTTAGTTCCAGAAGCCTGGTAGAATGCTTTCTAAACAAAATAAAAGATCTGCCTTAAGAAGTGTGGTGAACTGCTTGCTACATTGGCAGCAATGCACCACCCTCTCATTATTCACATCCTTGAGGAGTTCCCTACGCATCCACTTTGGATTTAGCAATGTAACTTGTTTTGGCCAATGAGACATTAGCAAGAATGATGCAATTTGGGGGGGCTGGTCTAGTTGGAATACTCCCCTTTGGCACCCAACCACCTTTCTCCACCCTATTCTGGAGAAAGAGGTTCGGGAAGATAAAAAGCCACGTGGAGAAACAGGCCACCTGGTGGAGAAACTAGGTGCTTTGGCAGAGAGCCAGCACCAAGACTCCAGACATAATGGTGAAGCCTTCTGGGGCCTTCCAACCCAGCCCAGCTGCCAGCTGAATGCGGCAACACGAGTGGGCCCAGCCAATGCCATGTGAAGAATGAACCCAGGCAATGCATAGAACCATTGTTGTTTTAAGACACTGAGTTCTTTGGTTAGTCGGGGTGTTCTGTTATGTGACACTAGATAACTGACATGGGAAGGATGACTAAGTAGGTATTGGGGCCAGAAAAACAAAACAACTAAATTTCTGTAATAGGATTAGAAAGGGAGGAGAAAGAGAAGACGATGAGGCAGTTCCACTCAGGAATGAAATATATTAAAGTACTTACAGACAGAATAAAGTCTTTCTTACTTCAGCAATCATAAGTGTTCCTAACCTGCTTGTGTGCAGTCCCCTCAGTCTTCCTAAGGGGAATCCCACAGTGAGCAAGCCCCCTGCACCCTCTTACTTACACAGAGCTGCAGACAGCCTCCCTTCCAGTAAAAGACCCTTTCTAGAAGCAAGCCTACACAGCCATGAAAGAAACTCGCACCAGTCTCCTGAACATATTAATCAACCTAATTTTAAAACTATAAACCTGAAATGGCCATCATGGATCACCTTTGAGGCAAACCAAGAGTATGAAAACAAAAAAGATGAAAAAACAAAATAATTTCTTTTAAAGGAAATGGAGATAATGTAGAAGGCAGAATGAAACTTCAAAAGAAGTCAAGGTTATATCCTTAGAGAAAGCTCAAAGAAATTTGTTTTTATAAATTAAAGGCATATTTCTATGGAAAAGAAGCAATCAAATAAAACAATCATTATTGAAAATTAAAAACATGAAGATGGTCAAGAACATTCCCTAGAAGATAGAATGAAAACATAAAGAGATAGAAAATATGAGAAGATTCAAGACCTAAAACCTGTGAGAGTTCTAGACTGATATAACAGAGAAAGAGGTGATAAAAAAATTAAAGATATAATTTAAAAATATTTTAGACAGCTAGAGAGATCTGAGCCTCAAACTATAGAAAGACCCACCAAGGAGAAAACAAAAGACACTGAAGAGACACACATCCTGGTGACATTTCTAAATTACAAAATAAAAACAAAATTCTCACTGCTTCTGTATTATTTTGAACCTGCAATTCTATATCAGCCAAACTGTCAAGCATGAAAGCAAACCCAAGATATTTTCTTTCTTTCTTTCTTTTTTAATTGAATGTGTTAAGAGTGACACTAGTTAACATAATTTTTATACAGGTCTCATGTGCCCAATTTTACAACACATCTCTATACATCATATTGAGTGTTCACCCCCAAGATATGTTCTGATAATAAAGGACAAGGGAAATTTACTACCCATTCACTCCTTCTGAAAAAATAATTATGCACTGCAGAAAAACAACAAAGGAATTCAAAACAGAGAATATGATAGGATTTTTAAAAATTTTTAAGTAACTAGAAAATGTCTAAGGGTCTGAATAATAAATGAAAATAAAACTATAAATATTCACACAATTTTTAAGAAATGATTCATATAAAAAGTATATAAAATAAAATAACAATACTTGGAACTAAAGTTTCAACAAAATATGAAAGATAGAAAGAGGTTTAAAATATTATTAGAAGAAAAGGGGCTTAAATAAGTTTATTAAAAATTTAGAGCACTAGAAAAACAGAGATAGTACAGATAAATAGGGATAAAACAAAAATAAAGAAAACTTGATCAAACAGAAAGCAGGGGAGAAATCCAAACATATCAAAATCATAATAAATATGAATGGGTTAAACTTTCCTGTTAAGTGACAGAGACTTTCAGAATGGGTGAAAGAAATCTCAAAAACATACACATTGTATATATACATATACAACAATATGTATGTGTGGATACAAAAAATACGTATGTGTATCCACACACATATCCACATATAATGCAGAAGAGCCACATTTAAAACAATATAATACAAAAAATTTCAAATAAAAGAATGGAAAATAAATATATGCTAACAAAACAAAAGAAAGGCATATAAATGTTAGTATCAGATTACATAGAATTCAAAATAAAAGCATTTATAGAAGCACTTATAACTTCCCAAAAAGATAAAACAATCAAATAAATTTTGTACTGAACAACTGGGTATCAAATTATATATATAAAAAAGTTTTAGAACTACAAAGAGAAATTGTCAAACTTGTAACATACTTGATTTCTACATGCCTTTTTAAAAACTGATAGCTAAAGCAAACAAAAATAAGTAAAGCTGCAGGAGAATTCATACAATATAATTTAAATTTTTGATTTGAGATTTATATAAGAAAATTTACTGAACTAAGAATATACATTTAAGGCATTCTTTTTAATATCTGTTACATTAATAAAAATTGGGTATCCATTAAAATTGGCTAAAAGTAAAGTCTTAATTCCAAAAAGTGGAAGTCATAAAAGCTATCTTTTCTGACTACAATGTTTTAAAAAATTGAATCCAAAGACAAAAGAGGCCTGACCTGGCGGTGGTCCAGCAGACAGAGCATCAGTCTGGGGTGCTGAGGACCCAGGTTTGAAACCCCAAGGTCACTGGCTTAAGTGTGGGCTCATCCGGCTTGAGCACAGGCTCACCAGCTTGAGCATGGGGCTGCCAGCTTCAGCCTGGGATCATAAACATGACTCCATGGTTACTGGCTTAGTCCAAACATCACTGCCTTGAGGCCCAAGGTCGCTGGCTTAAGCAGGGGGTCATTGGCTTAGCTGGAGCCCCCCAGTCAAGGCATGTATGAGAAAGTAATCAATGAACAACTAAAGTTCTGCAACTATGAGTTGATGCTTCTCATCTCTCTCCCTTTCTGTCTCTCTCTCACTAAAAAAAAAAAAAAAAAAAAAAAAAGACAAGAGATTAAAGAACAATATAGCAAAAACTCAGTGATGTGAAAAATTTAAAACATTCCTTTTTAAAATTTATTTATGATTTTAATTTGTTAAAACACTCTTACATATAACTCTCAGGTTAAGGCGAAACTCAAAATTGAAATGGCTATCTATAAATGAACAACACTGAGGAACACCATATAATGAAACCAGTTGTCAAGGCAAATGCAGTATTTATAAAAATATGTTTATCCTTGAATACACTTATTAGAAAATAGGAAAGGGAATCAAAACTAAGCAGCTGGGAAAAGGAAAACTAGAGCAAGAAAAAGAAACTTCTATAAAAATCTGGAATTAATAGAAATAAAAGCAGAGAGTAATGAAATGAGAAACAAATATAGACTTGGTAAATAACCCAAATGCTGCTTCTTTCATTTATTTATACATTTAATGGCTCAAGAAGAAGTAAAAAAAAAAAGAAAAGGCTAATATACATAGAAGAAATCAGGTAATCAAAGATATACTTCTAAAAATGGCATCAGGTCCAGAATGGATTTAATGGTGATTTATATCAAACCTTCAAGGAACAAATAACTTCTGTTATTTAAATGATTATAAAGCACAAAACAAAAATGGAAAATGTCCCAATCCATTCTGTTGGGCTAGCATAGCTAGAGCAGGCATCTGTTGTTTTGGTTCCTCAGAGTTTATTCATCCTTCTAGTAACTGCACCTGATTTTCCTCAGAGGGAGCTCTCTCCACCCGATTCCACGTCTGTGTACTTCCAGGGAAGGTGACATCATCCCTAGTTCCAGCGCTGGGTCTACAAATTCATCAAACTTTTCTTTCCCCCAATCACTGGAATGATTCGAGCGTGTGATCCTGGCAAGAACAATGAAACATAAGAGATTTTTTTTTTCAGTGACTTCTGGGAAAAAGTTGCCTTTGACACTAAGGCTGCAGGTCCTGGAGCATCCATTTGCCCGTTGTGTGAAGCCTGGGACTAAAGCTGACACAAGGTGAAAGCAGAACAAAAGATGGAGAAAAAAATGTGCATTGCTTACAGCATTGAGCCCTGAATGCAGCCAGGCCTTCAGGTTTTCCCTCCCTCTAGACCCTCCAGCTCTCTGAATCAAGGTTTAAATCTCTGTCACTTTCAAGGGAAGCCACTAACCCTGACACCCCTGACACATCAAAGCTGAATGAAGATATCACACACCAGAAAGAAGTATAGCTCAATCACAATTACCTCATGTACAATTCATAAATAAGATGGTAGCAAATTTAATTTAGCTATATAATATAAGACCAATAAATCATGACCAAAGAAGTCTTATCCCAAGAATCAAGCATAGATTTTACCATTACAAACTAAACTTCATTTTTTAAAATTCATTATAGTGGTACATTAAAGAAAAAAAACTAAATGATCATCTCTATAAGATGATAAAGATCTGTAATAAGCTTCCTTAATCAGATAAAGGGTTCTGCAATGGTCAGTTTTATATGTCTACTTGGCTAGGCTATGACCTCCATTATTCAATCAAACACTAATCTAGGTGTTACTGAGAAAGTATTTTGTATTATGATTAAAGTCCATAACCATATGACAGTAGTTAAGGGAGTTTATCCTAGATAATCTGGGTGGGCCTGATTCAATCAGTTGAAAGGCTTTAAAAGCAGAACAGAGACTTTCCAGAAGAAGAAATTCCCCTGTGGGCCATAGTTTCAGCTCATGTCTGAGAGTTCCAGCCTGCCCCATAGATTTTGGACTTGCCTAGCCAGCCCCAACAGTCACATAAACCAATTTTTTTGTGATAAACCTTAATATATATCTCTTAGTAGTTCTGTTTCTCTGGTAGAGCCCTGACTGATGCAAGTTTCTAACTGTAGCAAACATCCTACATCCTGAGGACCACAGGTTACATTCCTTCTCAGGCAGGGACAAGGGAAGATTCTCACCATGACCAACATTTAAAACAATGATTGGAAGGCACTGGCTGGTTGGCTCAGCAGTAGAGCATTGGCCCAGTGTGTGGAAGTCCTGGGTTCAATTCCTGGCCAGGATACACAGGAGAAGTGCCTATCTGCTTCTCCACCCTTCCCTCTCTCCTTTCTCTCTGTCTCTCTCTTCCCCTCCCACAGTCAAGGTTCCATGGGAGCAAAGTTGGCCCTGGCGCTCAGGATGGCTCCATGACCTCCGCCTCAGGTGCTAGAATGGCTCCAGTTGCAACAGAGCAACAGCCCAGATGGGTAAAGCATCACCCCCTGATGGACATGCAGAGTGTATCCCAGTCGGGCACATGCAGGAGTCTATCTCTCTGCCTCCTTACATCTCACTTCAGAAAAAAACCAATGATTGGAGAGGGTTTTACTGGAAAGGTGCAGAATGCAGAATAATGCCCCTTCCTCTAAAGGATATCCATGTCTTAACCCCAGAACTAGTGAATACATTTGATCACATGACAAAGGGACTTGCTGGTAGGATAAGTTAAGGGTCTTGAGAGAAGTGAGTCTGATGTAATCACAAGTGTCCTTATGAGGGAAAAGAAAGAGGCAGAAGATTTAGAGTCAGAGAAGGAGATGTGAGTGATGTAGCCATGAGTCAAGGAATGTGGGTGGTCTCTAGAAACTGGAAAATGAAAGAAAGTAGATTCTTTCCCAGAGTCTTCAGAATGCAGTCTTACCAACCCATTTCAGATTTCTCCAGAATAATAAGATAATAGTTTTAAGTCTCTAAATTTGTGGTCATTTGTTTAAACCACAGTAGGAGACTAATACAGAAGGTAAAATGTAAATGAAGACCCGAGGGAAGAAACAAATATGCATCTGGGAGAACTGAGTTTCAGATAGAGGGAAAAGCAAGAGCAAAGGCCCTGGGGTGGGATTGTTAGAGGAGCAGCAAAAACCAGAGTGTGTTGAGCAGCAGGAGTTTGCAGAGGTGACCAGGTCAGCAACGAGGAGCAAGGCCTTGGAAGTGATTGTAAGGACTTTGGCTTTTGCTCTTAATGAGTTGTAGAGCCTTTCATGCACCTAGAGCAGAGGGATCCACAATTTGACCTATACTTTAAAAGAACCACTGTGTCTACTGTGGGTGACCAGCTTTCTCATAAATGTGGTCAGGGTGGCCAGCTTTCTCATAAAGCTAATGAAGCTCAAATTTTTGAATCCTACACTTGCATGGGCCCTTCCCAGACCCCAGCAATGCATTCATGTGCTCATATACTTTGTGAAACTGTCAAAAGTAAGATATAACCACAATTGGTTAAGTCCATTTGATCTCTTTCTCGATTTTTCTACCATATCAACTCTCCATGCTGGAACGGCCACAGACATTTTTGGGATCCAGCTAGGGAAAACTGAGTTGGAGATGCCTTTAGTTTGAGTATAGTGGGATATATTTGTGTGCTTCATGGTTCGTTCCATATTATTGCAAGTTATTGCTAGCTGTTTTGGAACAAGAATTGCTTCTAGCAATTCACCTACCACCCACTGTGTTGACTTACCCAGGATGGTGACGTAAGAACTCTTGACTATTGTCAGCTCACAGAATTTTAAAATGTTAGTCATTGACCAACAACATCTGAAAGACCCAGAAATCTTAAAGCTCAGATATAAAACAAACTTGATAGAGCTTTCCCAAATTTGACAATTCTAAAAATTCTCCAATAACAGATTTTGAAAGTGGAGGAAGCTTTTTAAAACTAATAATAATAATAATAAACCCACAAAATGTAATTAACCTGAGTAAAGACGACTTTTGCATTTTTTTCCTATGAAAAAAATCTTGTCATATAAAAAGGTATGACAAAGAATAGGAAGCCAAAAAATAGAGATGAAAAGGTAATATGGAAGTATGCCAGCCAATTAATTAATTAATAAAAAGATTGCTATTTTCTGAATTATGTCAAATATTTATGATATTTACTGCCTTTTAAAATTTGTAATTTGCTGTGATTTCTTTTTTCATCTAAATATTTACTTTCATTCCTAATTCAGTGTTTTTATTTATTTATTTATTTATTTTTTGCAAGAGACAAATAGGGACAGACAGACAGAAAGGGAGAGAGATGAGAAGCATCAATTCTTCAATGTGGCTCCATAGTTGTTCATTGATTGCTTTCTCATATGTGCCTTGACCGGGGGACTACAGCAGAGTGAGTAACCCCTTGCTCAAGCCAGCAACCTTGGGCTCAAGCCAGCAACCTTGGGGTCATGTTTATGATCCCATGCTCAGGCCAGCAACCCTACGCTCAAGCTGGTGAGCCCATGCTCAAGCTGGCAACCTCAGTTTTGAACCTAGGTCCTCTGCATCCCAGTCCGACACTCTATTCACTGTGCCACCACCTGGTCAGGCTAATTTTTTTCTTAATGAGGGGCTTCCCAAACTGTATATGAGTGAGGCCTAAAACCTGGATCTATCCTGGGGGTGAGTTGACAATGGAGGTAGAGGTGTGTTAGTCCTTGGCATCTTTATGTCAGATCAATTTCTCATCCTCCCAACCCTGCCCCCACCCTCTGGAAAAGTAATGACCCTGCAGGCTGTTTCAGGGACCCTGTGTCAGCTGCCTTCTGGCAGGATCTGGCCAATAGAAGATCTGGTGGCAATTAGAGGGCTAGAAGAAGAGAGATGCAGGCTCTCCCTCCTCCTTCGAAGGCATCAGTAGCCTCTGCTCTGTGCCTCTAGCTTCTACCTTTGTTCTAGGTTCTTTCAAAGTAACTCTGGCCCCTGGGTTTGGGCAACACCCTTTTTCTGCACATCTGCAGTATACAAGTGGTCACAGCTTCCTATTATTGGTAATCTTGTGGCTGTCTCCCAGTGCCCTACTTGCCTTCTCAGCTCTCTAGCACCTGTGTAACCTTTCAGCATTACTTTCTTTCATGGGTGGTTTCTATTGTCCCGGGTGGATCCTGTCTGAAAGGTGGAGATAAGGACAAAAGCAGGGAGGTCTATTAGGGGACTCAAGGAATCATCCAACTGAGAAATAAAGGTGGCTTGCTCCAAAATAATAGCTTTGGAGGTGATGAAAAATGATAGAGAGAAATGATTTGCTTATGGATGGGACGGGAGATGTTAGCAAAAGAGAGGAGTTGAAGATTACTCAAGGTATTGGATCTGGGCACCCGGAAGAACAGGCTTATCACTTCCTGAGGAGGTGCAGACTAAGAGGGTGGGAGGAACAAGGAGTTTATTTGGAGACATTTTAAAGTCCAAAATGCCCATTAAGCAGTGAATATATGAAGTTGGCAGATAGATATATGAGGCCTCTCAGGAATGAGATCCAAGATGCATAAGTAGAAAAAGCTGAGAAACTCATCAGTGGACACCAACGGAGTGAGTGCAGCTAAAGGAGAGAAGAGATCCACTACCAAAATCCTGGAGCGTGCCAGTGTTTAGAGGGGGAGGAAGACTGGCCGTGGAGTCTGAGAAGAGTGTCCAGAGAGGCCGGAGAAACAGAAGTGTGGTGTCCTGGAAGTCAGGTGACAAAGGTGTGCCTAAGGAAAAAAAAAAAAAGCAAAAGAAAATATATTAAACATCTTTATTGAGGTATGATTGACACACAATAAACTGCACATATTTAAAATGTACAATATGATGAGTTTTGACATAAGCATACACCTGTGAGGCCATCACCATAATCAAGAATAAACATATTCATCAACCCCAAAACTTACTTATAACTTGCAAACTGATTATTGTCAAATCATACACACACAAAGAGTTTCTACAAGTCAATAAGACAAAAACAGACAACTCTATAAGACTGGGCAAAGAATATAACCAGAAATTCACGACACAAGACATATAAATAGCTAATAATCATATGAAAATATGCATAACCTCAGTAATAATGCAGCATATGTAAATTAAAATGATGAGCTAGCATTTCAATTCGAGTGGTGAAAATTGGCCAGCTTGTTGCGATCCAGAGTTGGTAAGGGTGTGGACACATGAGCTCTCTCACAGGTGGTGGTGACGATACTTATTTCCATATGTCTTTTTGAAACAGGGTAGCTATTCTCTATGTCTAAAATAAATTTTTCTTCTGTCCTAACAGCTCAATTTTCAAGAAATCTATTCTTCAGCAATACTTACACTCACACATGTGTCAATGTATAATGAAGCATTTTAAATAGGAAAATATTAAAATATGGGAGCAGAGGGTTACCTAAATGCCCATTGATGATTAAATAAAATTTGCAATGGTATAACTGTACTCTAGATTATTACATAGCTATCAAAAAGAATAAATGAGGGTTCTATGATCCAACAGGGAAAGGCAGAACCTCATTTTTATTTATAAAAAATCTGCATGTGTATGAAAAACTTCCACCTTTCACTCTAGGTACTTTTGAATTGTTTCATTCTTAACAAGTTCTATCAAAGAAGAAGAACAATGGTTACCTGCGAGTAAAAAGGGTCACCTAATTTAGAGTGGAGAGGGGAAAATGGCCTCTTTGGGAAGGAGATTTAACTGGGAGCCTGAAGGGGAAATAAAAGTTACCCAGGCCATGAATAAGGAAGAGAGTGTCCATGACGAGGCACAAAGTTGGGGGTTGTGGCTGGGGTGTAGTGCACAGGTAACTAGGAACTGGAAGCATCCCCAGGGAAGGGTTTGGTGACTGATGGGAAATGAGGGAACAGGCGGGAGAAAGAGGAATCTCTGCATTTTAAAAACAGTAGCCTCAGGACTGCATGATTTATGGCCAGGAAAATTTACCCTTTTTAGGTATTTAGTTTGATAAGTTTTGACAAACGTGTACAGTCGAGTAACCACAACCACAGTCAAGTCATAGAACAAGGTTCCCTGGTGCCCGGTTAGACTCCACCCCTTTCCCCACTGCCAGCCCCTGCAACCACTGATCCGCTTTCTGTCACTATAGTTTCGCCTTTCCCACATTATCACAATGGGACGATACCGTATATAACCTTTCTGGCTGGTTTATTTTATTTATTTATGATACATGAATATTTTAGTTTCCCAGTTTTCCAGATTATATTAGTTTTTAGCAGCATCCTGGAATTCATCAGATCATTGTGACATGTATTTGATTTGAAGGGTAGAACTTCACTTCACTGTATTTTTTTTCACACATTTTTTCAGTTTACTTGTTTGTTAACAGACATTTTCTGAGTTAATATTTATCTAAACCCAAGCTAGGACCTAGGAAATACAAAAATGAACATTACATAGTTCCCAATCTCAAGAATCTTTGGTACAATCTTCAGTACAACTAATCGGCTTTTTCTTTCCCTTTCATCATCACAAGCTACTGCCTCTACTCATCATACTGGATTGTAACCTAAAGGAACAGTCTCCTATTTGGGAAGCAACAATGACAAGAGAAGAACTTTGAGAAGCTATAGTCATTTGCTTTTAAGTCTTGTTTTTTTCTGTTTTCTTTTTTTTAAATAGAATTTATTGGAGTGATATTGGTTCACAAAATCCTACAGGTTTCAAGTGTACAACTCAAAAAAATACCATCTGCATTCTGTGCCCATCACCCAAAGCAAATCTCTTTCCCTCCCTATTTATCCTCCCTGTGCTCATCTTCACCTGCGCCACCCCTGTTTCCCTTGGCTGTCACCACATCGTTGTCTGTTTCTATGTACAGTGTGTCTGTAAAGTCATGGTGCACTTTTGACCGGTCACAGGAAAGCAACAAAAGACGATAGAAATGTGAAATCTGCACCAAATAAAAGGAAAACCCTCCCAGTTTCTGTAGGATGATGTGGCAGCATGTGCGCATGCGCAGATGATGACATAACACCGTGTATACAGCGGAGCAGCCCACAACCATGCCAGTCGAGATGTGGACGGTACAGAGGAAAGAAAGTTCAGTGTGTTCTGTGGCTCGCTAAATTTGAATCCGTGACCAAAGTGCAACATGAATATCAGCGCATTTATAACGAAGCACCACCACTTAGGAATAACATTACTTGGTGGGATAAGCAGTTGAAGGAAACCGGCAGTTTGGTGGAGAAACCCCGTTCTGGTAGGCCATCAGTCAGTGACGAGTCTGTAGAGGCTATACGGGATAGCTACTTAAGGAGCCCTAAAAAATCTGTGCGTGAGCCCACATCGAACTGTACTGAATAGGTATGAAACTGGGAGAGTTTTCCTTTTATTTGGTAAAGATTTCACATTTCTATCATCTTTTGTTACTTTCCTGTGACCGGTCAAAAGTGCACCATGACTTTACAGACACACTGTATTATATATAAATATTTTGCTTAATCCCTTTACCTTCTTTCATCCAGCTCCCCTAACCCTCTCCACTCTGACAGCTGTCAGTCTGTTCTGTGTATTTGTGCCTTTGTTTCTATTTTGTCCATCAGTTTATTTTGCTCATTAGATTTCACGAATAAGTGAAGTCATATGGCACTTGTCTTTCTCTGACTAGCTTATTTCACTTAGCATAATGCTTTCCAGGTCCATGCATGTTGTCACAAAAGGTATTCTTCTTTTTTATAGCTGAGTAGTATTTCATTGTGTAAACGTACCACAGCTTTTATATACACTTATATACTGATGGATACTTGGGCTGTTTCCAGGTCTTGGCTATTGTAAATAACACTGCAATAAACATAAGGGTGCATATATTCTTTTGAATTAGTGGTTCAGGTTTCTTCAGATATATTACCAGAAGTGGGGTCGCTGGATCAAAAGGCAGTCTGTTTTTAATTTTTGATTGGCTGGTTTCTTTTGCTCAGCATAATCCTTTTGAGATTCACCCATGAAACTGCGTGTATCAGTAGATCATTCTTACTACTGAGATGTAATCCATTGTATGGATGTACCACAATTTCATTCAATCTCTAGTTGATGGGCATTTAGGTTTGGGGAGTTTTATTTTCTGGTTTGGGCTATTATAAAGAAAGCTGCTAGGAACATTCACGTACAGGTCTTTGTGTGGCTATATATTTTTATTTCTCTAGGGAAAATACCTTCAAGTGGAATTTCTGGATTCATAGTAATATCTTAACTTCATAAGAAATGGCCAAACTGGCCCTGGCCGGTTGGCTCAGCAGTAGAGCGTCGGCCTGGCATGCGGGGGACTCGGGTTTGATTCCCCGCCAGGGCACATAGGAGAAGCGCCCATCTGCTTCTCCACACACCCCCCTCCTTCCTCTCTGTCTCTCTCTTCCCCTCCCGCAGCCAAGGCTCCATTGGAGCAAGGATGGCCCGGGCGCTGGGGATGGCTCCTTGGCCTCTGCCCCAGGCGCTAGAGTGGCTCTAGTCGCGGCAGAGCGACGCCCTGGAGAGGCAGAGCATCGCCCCCTGGTGGGCAGAGCATCGCCCCTGGTGGGCGTGCCGGGTGGATCCCGGTCGGGCGCATGCGGGAGTCTGTCTGACTGTCTCTCCTCGTTTCCAGTTTCAGAAAAATACGAAAAAAAAAAAAAAGAAATAGCCAAACTGTTTCCTAAAGTGTCTATCTATCATTTTGCATTCTCACTGGTTATGTGTGTGAATTCCATTGGTCTCATTCTTGCCAGAACTTGATATTATCAGTTTTTAAAATATTATTATTGTTACTTTAGCTATTCTAATACTTGTGTGGTAATATCTTATTGTGGTTTTATCATGCATTTCCCTAATGATTAATGTTGTTGAGCATATTTCCATATGCTTGACTACCATCTGCATCTCTTCTTTGGCAAAGTGAGCCTCAGAACTTTTAATTTACATTAAATTATTTGCACAAGTCCAGAATATTAAATAATAAATAAATATTAAATACTAAAGTTGGGGGCCAGCAGTCCTAGTTGCTCAGTTTCCTTTACTACTGTCCCCCTTTTACCCCTCTCCCAATCCCTGACCTTAATGAGGGCTCCACAGAGCACTGTTCCAAACCAGACTAGGTTCTTACTAGCTAATCTCCAAAGGTGACTTCCCAACAAGCCACACTTGCCTGTATCCAGGCTCTTGGGTACTTTCCTCTCACACCAAATCTGGATCAGCCCTGTAACCAATAAAATGCAGTAAGAGCGATACCTCATGACCTCTGCAGCTAGGTCAGAAGAAGCCATAAAGTTCCTGTCTTGGTCCCTTAGAGCACTCTGGGAGAAGCTAGACTATAAAAAGTCTAACAATGTCAAGACCGCTGTGCTATGAGAAAACCCAAGGCAGCCATGTAGAGAGGTTGCATGGAAAGAGAGCAATGCCTGGCCAGCCCCTGGCTAGTCCAGCCTTTCCGACCCAGGCACCAGACATGTGAGTGAAGGAAGCCATCTTGGATGTCCCATCCAGTCAAGCCTTCGAATGACTCTAGCCCCAGCCATCTTCTGATTATAATCCTACAAACAACCCTATCAAACTCAACCTTCAAAACTGTGAGAGATAATAATAAATTATTGTTTTCGATCACTAAGTATTGGGGTGGTTTGTTATGTAGCAATAGCTAATTAGAACATGGACAATGACCATACCTGGAGTCCGGCTGACTGCAAAAGGTGGTGGGGTCTTCTCTGAGTCAGGGCACAAAAGAGAGGGCTTTGGATGTTGTCGCACCCCTTCTTTTTCTTTCTACATTCAAACTCCCTGGATGTCATCTTATATTCTTACACTGCCAGTGCCAGAACGGTGAGTGGCTACAAGAAAATGGAGACTGAGCGAGAAACAGGAACCGAGAAAGTCAAAGCAGATGCCAGACCCAGGAATGAGCTCAGCTCTGACAACACAGTAAGAACAGTAGTTTCTTGCATGTCCAGTCCTTTACAGTTTCTAAAGCACCCTGAAATGTGTTATCTTATTTGACCCTAACACCAGTTAGGTGTGGGAGGGGCATTATGACTCCCATTTAACTGGAAGAATAAACAAAAGCTCAGGAAGGTTAAGCATAGTAAAGAGAATTAGGACTAATTCAAACTGGCTTGGTATGGTGACTAGAGGCAATACATTGTTTAGCATAAAAAGTTGATAAAAACAAAGTCAGCCTAATTATTTACTAAGCACCTACTGACACTAGACTCTGTTCTTGACACACCTCACCTTTAATACTCCTGAGAGGTAAATGAAATTACCACCCTCATTTTGCACCAGGTCTCAGGCACCACCACTCAGAGGTGTTGCCCCTAACACTCACCCATCCAACCCATTTTGTCTCCATAAAATCATTACCAATTCACCAGACACTGGTGCTGTGGCTGGAACTTTGTACCTGGGTGATGAGCACAGGGTCCTGGCTGGCCTCCTTACCCCTCCTGTGCACACTAGTGTCCTCACTGCCCTGAAGTCCATGGTGGTCATGATATTTCTGTGCTTGAGTAGACCAGGATATTCATCAACCCCCACCCCATTCACCCTGCCCAAAGGTTAGGACCATGCCTGTCCCTAGTTGGAAGGATACATTAATTCATACATTCAACAACCAATTATCAAATGTCTTCTGTGTGCCAAGCACACTGTGTTAGGGAAGCCAGCACTGTGTTAAGGAGGACAGCATAGGGTACAATAAGATAGACACTGCAAGGAGCCTAAAATCTAGCAGTGTATATAAAGAAATTCCCTAGGGAACCAAACAGATTTGTAGAGAACCATGGAAATATACTGAAGAGAGAATGACTTAACCTAAGAGTGAGATGAAAGAAGCAGCAGAATGACAGGTGAAAAGTTGAAAAGAGAAGCAGGTGCAAAGGCCCTGAGGTAGAAAAGCATGTATGCGAGGAGGGGAGGGGAAGGGAGAGAAAAGGAAGGTTTGGGAGGGGAGAAAATATGGTAGGGCTATGCAGGTCTTATGAAAAATATGATTCTGAAGTGAGCAGCATAAGCAGAGATGGTGAAGAGGAGTTTCTGGTTAGTAGTTTGACTTGTCTGCTGATTGCACTTGAACGCAAGGCCTTATCTCAACAACTAGTTCCTAGATCTGGTTTCCCAGTATGGAGCTCTTGCCTCAACAACTTTCCTAAAGCTCTGTCTTGCACATATTACCCTCTGGCACTGGTGGAGATGTGGTAGAACAGAGATAATTCATCACCTACCAAGCATCTAACCCCTTGTTCCTAACAGAAGTCTAGTTGGGCTCAGAAATTCCCCTTTCTATATGGGGCCTGCTGCTCCACCCCCAGGGGACAATTCTGACATGCAGGGGTCAGTGTTGGCAATCTTGCTTCCTTGTCAGTGATGGATTTAGGCACAAGTATGTAAGGAAGAGCCTAATTGGAGACTTCTGGGAAAGGATCCTCATTCAGAGACACCCAGTTGGAAAGTATCTTTTCTTCATGGGACATTATGGTGTCTATGTCTCTATGGAGATACCTGGATCCAGGGCAGCCCTTCTGAGATCATGAGGACAAAATGAACACACTTAGGGTAGCAGCAAAAAAGAGAAGAAATAAACCTGGGCTCTCTATGACACCACTGAATGACGGTATAGCAGCTCCTCCTTTTCCGGAGGGAGTTCCTGTTATGTGAGATCATATGTTTTCTCATCATTTAAGACTGCTGAATTTGAGGTTGCTGCTACTAATATCTAAGAGTCTGATGTACCTCTGGTCTCAGGCATCCTTGCTCATGGCCTGTGCCTCTGAAGCTAACCTCAGTTCATATGCCTGTGCAGATCCTGGACTTCAAAACTGTCAAAGCACTCCTCTTTCCCACCAGGACACCCACCTTGTTGGCAATCTGCATATGCCACCATAGCCCTCTTTCCCTTTAGCCCCCGGCAATCTAGTTTAAGATCTTTTATCATGTCTTGGACCTTGGTTCCCTCAATATAACTTGTACCCTTTTGCATTGCATCCATGCCCTTATAACTGAGGCTAAAAAGGCTCTGCCCAAGTCCTGGGTTTTCCCTGGCTGAGCTACCCTTTGCCTGGTCTCCTGGCTTATTCAGCAAGCAATCAGACAGAAGTTGCTCCACATGTTAAGCCTGGCAAGGCTGTAATCAGGAAACTAAGTCAAGGTCAGAGCTTGGGAAGATCAGGAGGCAATGAGGACGGGAAATGCAGGATGGTGATTTAGGACCAAGAGCTCAGAAGGCAGGTCCAAGGTCCAAACAAGCAGAGTAAGGTACGGAGGCGGGCCTGCCAGGATGAAGTCACTGGGCAAGGCTGGGTGTCTGTTCAGATACCTAACATCCCTTTCCTTCTCCTGTCAGTCCTCACCCAGTGTCTTGTGTAGATTTCAAGGTTCCCCTTCAGTAAACTTCTAACTTCCTAGTTAAAGTGGTTCAGACTTTGACTCCAAATCAACTCAACAAACAGACTGCCTACTCCTGCTCTAGGTGCTAGAAATGCCGTGATGAATAAACAACAGCCCCTGCCTGCTTGGAGCTCATTGTCATCAAAATGGTTTGCTGTCCCAGCCCCAAGTCTTGCAGAATCTGTCCCAATTCTCCATCACTAAAACAAGAACATTCTCCTCTTCCCTCTGTATGCTCTTTTCTTTATAATTCCACTGCATATTCTCTCCTCTGCCAAGAAGTTTTCTCTGACTCTCGCCATCGGGCTCACTTTATGCCATTCCAGCAACCCTTGGAAATTTCCTACTGAACTATGTCCAGCTGGGATTAAGACAGCATGCATCTTTCCAGCCTTCAGAGGGAGGTAGGTGTGCGTGTGTTCACCTCATTATAGCCAAAGGTCACATCCCCCAGTGCGTTGTCATCTGAACACATTTGGGTGGCACCCTGCACCTAGGCCCTCCGGCCCTTTACTCTCCCCAGAGCCCCAGTCCTGTTTCTTGAGATGTCTCCCGTGATGTTCTGCCAAGACCTCAGACTCATCACACCCCAAACCGCCTTCCAATGTGCTTTCCCTCTCATTGCTCCATTCTTAGTTTGTAGCCACATCAGCCATCAGCCACCCAGGCACACTGAATCAAGACCCCTGACACATTCTCCGACAGACACACATGCACTGTTGTATGTACACATTCAAAACTCATAGACTCCACCACTGCACAGGAACAGCCCACTCAGTCACATGACACGAAACTCACGTTCCTTTCCACAAAACTTACATTAAATTCAGAGGCATGGTCAGTCCCACAAAAATAAAGTCAGACCCATGCAGAAACTCACCTTCCCGCAGAGTCACATTAAACCATGCGTATGATATATACATGCACACATTCACACATGCATGGTCCTGGGTGACAAGATTCTCACCAGGAGCATTCTGGGAAATGAAACATCATAAAGCCCAGTCATCTTGAACCCAGACCCAGGTCCTGAACCCATCAATCCTGCTGGAGGAGGAGGGCAGGCAGCGCCTTTCCCCTCTGCTTGACCGCCTCGTAATCTGTGCCTGCCCCATGGGCCCTGGTGACATAATTCACCCTCAGTGCCCACAGGATGATGGCCTAGCCTGGCATTTTGCCCAACTTAAACTCCAGGCCTGCCTGTGCCTGTTTTCCTGGCCCTAGAGCTGTGTCCACAAACTGGGGATGGAAGTCCCATAGGGCTCTGTCTCCCAGGAAAGAAAATCACAAAAATGTTTCTATCACCCCTACATCTTCCAGGATCCCCTGTGCTGAACAGTTAGTTGGCCATGGATTCCAGGACAAACTTTTCTCTGTACTCAGACAGATCCCGGGAGATCAAAGCCAAGCTGCCTAAAACAAACGGGCAAAGAAGACCCCAGAAGCCTGAACCTGGGACATAAGCACCAATGACAACCCGGAAGCGACTGCTCCCGTCACTTTGCCTTCCCTTTCCTTCACCTCCAAATCCACACACACACTGCCATGGCTCTGGGGCTGCTTTCCTGAGCGTGGGCAGCTCCTAAGCCATCCCTGGAGCCGATGCTCACTGCTAGGGCAGTGGCGGTGTGGATGAAGGAGACAGGATAAACTACTTGCATACTAGTGTGACAGCGTGGAGGATCTGGATGAATGACTAGAGCCGGGGTCTCCAAACTACGGCCCGCGGGCTGCATGCAGCCCCTGAGGCCATTTACTCGGCCCCCGCTGCACTTCTGGAAGGGGCACCTCTTTCATTGGTGGTCAGTGAGAGGAGCATAGTTCCCATTGAAATACTGGTCAGTTTGTTGATTTAAATTTCCTTGTTCTTTATTTTAAATATTGTATTTGTTCTCGTTTTGTTTTTTTACTTTAAAATAAGATATGTGCAGTGTGCATAGGGATTTGTTCATAGTTTTTTTTATAGTCCGGCCCTCCAACAGTCTGAGGGACAGTGAACTGGCCCCCTGTGTAAAAAGTTTGGGGACCCCTGGCCTAGAGTGGATGAAGGAGATAAAGTAATAGAAGGATCTGACCAAGGTCCACGGTTACAGGGAAACTTGCTATTGACTCCAAAGCAAGGAGGACAGATTTTCTTCTCAACTGCTGAGAGCTGGGCATAAGGCTGTCCTGCAGAGGCTTAACCTTCTGAAGGGGCTCTGATTGTAATGTGGGTCTGACTCAGTGCCTCTGCCATCCTGCTTCTGCCCAGTAAGGGTGAACAGGACCACAGTGAAGAAGGATTCCCCATGGATTAGCCGCTACCAGATTCTGGGGAATTTTGTCCAGGACTGCTTTTTTAACCTGTTGGCATCCTTTCCTGTCTTTGAAAATTTATTACTAACCTTTTTTCCCTCTCTGGTCCTCAGTGGGGAAAAGACCAAATGACCAAATAATCAAATGTTATTGGGATAACCGGTCAATCATTTGGAAAACAATAAAGCTGAAATCATACTTTACTTTTTACACAAAAATAAATTCAAAGGGATAAAAACATGAATGGTAAAAAGCGAAACCAGCCTGACCTGTGGTGGCGCAGTGGATGGAGCGTCAACCTGGAACGCTGAGGTGGCTGATTCGAAGCCCTGGGCTTGTCTGGTCAGGGCACATGTGGGAGTTGATGCTTCCTGCTCCTTCCCCCTTCTCTCTCCCTTTCTCTCTCTCTCTCTCTCTAAAAATGAATGAATAAAAAAATAAAAAAGTGAAACCACACAAGTACTAAAGCAGAGTGAATATTTGTATTATCTTAAGGAAAAGTGGCCTCTCCAAGCATGACATGAACACAAAAATTATAAATAAAAAGCCTGGTAGACTTAACCACATAAAAATCAAGTATTTATGAAGGACAAAAAAATAAATAAGATTGAAAGTCAGGATGAAGTAGAAAAGCATTAGGAATATTAGTTCTAATATATAAAAGAGCTCTAACAAATATCAAAAAAGATAAATATTCCAATAGAGAAATGGACAAACAACATGATGAGACAATGTGCAAATGAAATATGAATGCTCATTAAGAACTAAGTATACTGATCAAAGAAATGCAAATGAAAAATCAATTGTCACCTACCAGTGGGCAAAAGGTTTTTCAAAAACTGACAAGGGTATATATCATTGACAATGGTGTAAGGAAAGGGGCTGTCTCCCACACTGTGTTCATGGGTTGGAAGACTTTATATTGTTAAGACATCACTACTACCCAAAACCAACAAGGTGGGGGACAAGGGTCAGAAAGAGACTTTGCTTGGGCAATGGGTCCACAATACAGTATACAGATGATGTTTTATTGAGTTGTACACTTGAAATCTGTTTTTGTGAACCAATGTCACCCCAATAAATTCAATTTAAAAAGTGCTATCCAAAGCAATCTACAAACCTATAGACCTATGGAATAGAACAGAAAACCCAGAAACAAACCCTTGCCCATATGGTTCAACAAGTATACCAACACTGCCTGACCAGGCGGTGGCGCAGTGGATAGAGCGTTGGACTGGGATGCCAAGGACCCAGGTTCGAGACCCCGAGGTCACCATCTTGAGCGTGGGCTCATCTGGTTTGAGCAAAAGCTCACCATCTTGGACCCAAGGTTGCTGGCTTGAGCAAGGGGTTACTCGGTCTGCTGAAGGCCCACGGTCAAGGCACATATGAGAAAACAATCAATGAACAACTGTGTCACAATGTGCAACGAAAAACTAATGATTGAGGCCCTGGCCGGTTGGCTCAGCGGTAGAGCGTCGGCCTGGCGTGCGGGGGACCCGGGTTCGATTCCCCGCCAGGGCACATAGGAGAAGCGCCCATCTGCTTCTCCACACCCCCCCCTCCTTCCTCTCTGTCTCTCTCTTCCCCTCCCGCAGCCAAGGCTCCATTGGAGCAAAGATGGCCCGGGCGCTGGGGATGGCTCCTTGGCCTCTGCCCCAGGCGCTAGAGTGGCTCTGGTCGCGGCAGAACGATGCCCCGGAGGGGCAGAGCGATGCCCCTGATGGGCGTGCTGGGTGGATCCCGGTCGGTGCATATGGGAGTCTGTCTGACTGTCTCTCCCCGTTTCCAGCTTCAGAAAAATACAAAAAAAAAACAAACAAAAAAAACCTAATGATTGATGCTTCTCATCTCTCTCCATTACTGTCTGTCTGTCCCTATCTATCCCTCTCTGACTCTCTCTCTGTAAAAAAAAAAAAAAAAATATATATATATATATATATATATATATATATTTATTGTATTTATACCAAGACCATTCAATGGGGAAAGAACTGTCTTTTCACAAATGATGTTGGTATAACTGGATATCCATATGCAAAAGAATAAAGTTGGATGCTAACCTAACACCATATACAAAAATTAACTCAAATGGATTAAATACATACACATAAGATCTAAAACTATAAAATTCTTATAAGAAAACGTGGGGCAAAACTTTATGACATTGGATTTAGCAATGATTTCTTGGATTTAACAATAAAGGCAAAGGCAATAAATAAATAAATTTGACTTAATAAAAACCAAAAAAATGTGCATCAAGGGTGAAAAAGAAAACTGTAGAATGGACAACATATTTGCAAATGATATATTGGATAAAAAATTAGTATCTAGTAAGGGCCTAATATCCAAAATATACAAAGAACTCATAAAACTCAACATCAAACAAACAAACAATCCAATAAAAAATGGGAAGAGGATATGAATAGACATTTCTACCAGGAAGAAATACAAATGGCCAACAGATATATGAAAAGATGCTCATCTTCTTTAGCTATTAGAGAAATGCAAATCAAAACGGCAATGAGATACCACCTCACACCTGTTCGATTAGCTGTTATTAGCAAGTCAGGTAATAGCAAATGTTGGAGAGGCTGTGGAGAAAAAGGAACCCTCATACACTGTTGGTGGGAATATAAAGTAGTACAACCATTATGGAAGAAAGTATGGTGGTTCCTCAAAAAACTGAAAATAGAACTACCTTATGACCCAGCAATCCCTCTACTGGGTATATATCCCCAAAACTCAGAAACATTGATACGTAAAGACACATGCAGCCCCATGTTTATTGCAGCATTGTTCACAGTGGCCAGGACATGGAAACAACCAAAAAGCCCATCAATAGATGACTGGATAAAGAAGATGTGGCACATATACACTATGGAATACTACTCAGCCATAAGAAATGATGACATCGGAACATTTACAGCAAAATGGTGGGATCTTGATAACATGATATGAAGCGAAATAAGTAAATCAGAAAAAAACAGGAACTGTATTATTCCATACGTAGGTGGGACATAATAGTGAAACTAAGAGACATTGATAAGAGTGTGGTGGTTACGGGGGGGAGGGGGGAATGGGAGAGGGATAGGGGGTGGGGAGGGGCACAAAGAAAACAAGATAGAAGGTGACAGAGGACAATCTGACTTTGGGTGGTGGGTATGCAACATAATTGAACGACAAGATAACTTGGACTTGTTATCTTTGAATATATGTATCCTGATTTATTGATGTCACCCCATTAAAAAAATAAAATTAAAAAAAAAAGATATTAAAAAAATTAGTATCTAGAATATATAGAAAACTAACAATCAACAACAAAAGATAAACAAAGCAATTCAAAAATGGGCATAGGATTTGAATAGACATTTCTCTAAGAAAGATACACAGATGGCCAATAAACACATGAAAAGATGCCTAATATCATAATCATTAAAGAAATGCAGATCAAAATTATAATGAGATACCACCTCATGTCTTTAAGGATTGCTACTTTAAAAAAAAAACCCAAAAACCCAGAAAGCAACAAGTATTGGTAAGGATGTGGATAAGGGAAACCCTTGTCCATTGCTGGTGGGAATGTAAAATGGTAAAGCCACTGTGGAAAACAGTATGGTGACTCCTCAAACAATTAAAAATAGAATTACTATATAATTAAGAAATTCCATTTCTGGGTATAAACCTAAAAGAATTGAAAGCAGGATCTTGAAGAGATATTTGTACACTCATGTTCATAGCATTATTTATAATAGCTAAAACGTGGAAGCAAGTGTGGTATATGCATACAATGTTATATTATCTGTCCTTAAAAAGGAAAGAAATTCTCACATATGCTGTAATATAGATGAATCTTGAGGAGATTATGCTAAGTAAAATAAGCCAGTCACACACAAAAAAAGACAAATACTCGAAGATTCCACTTCTATGAGAGGTACTTAGAGTAGTCAGAATCAGAGACAGAAAGTAGACCTGTGATTGCAGGGTCTGGGGCCAGCAGGAAATAGTGTATTATTGTTTAATGGGTACAGAATTTCAGTTTTTCAAGGTAAAAAGAATTATGGAGATGGATGTTGGTGATGGTCACACAGCAATGTGAACGTACTTAATGCCGTAGTTCAATGCACTTAAAATGGTTAAGATGATAAAATGTATATTATATGTATTTTAGCACAATAAAAAAATTGGGAATAAAAAATTAAAAACAGAACACAACAACTGACAAGGGTGTGTATTGTTGGCAATGGTATGAGGGAAGGGACTCTCTCCCACACTGCTGGTGGGAGACATGAGAGCAGGCTCAGAGTTTTTGGAGGCCAGCAGGCCAATATACCCACAGCAGTAGCCAATACATACAGCCCTACTACATACCAGCAATCCTTTTAAGTGTTTTTTTTTATTTATTCATTTTTTTTAGAGAGGAGAAAAAGAGACACAGAGAGAGAGAGAAGAGAGACAGAGAGAGAATGGGGGAAGAGAGAGAGAGAAACAGAGAGAGAGAAGGGGGGGAGGAGCTGGAAGCATCAACTCCCATATGTACCTTGACCAGGCAAGCCCAGGGTTTTGAACTGGCGACCTCAGCATTTCCAGGTCGACGCTTTATCCACTGCGCCACCACAGGTCAGGCCTAAGTGTTTTGCATGTAATAATTTATTAAATCCAAACAGTAATTCCACAAAGTAAATCTTATCATTACCCTCATTTTACAGATGGGGAAACTGAAGCCCAGAGAGGTTAAGTAATTTGTCCAAGGTCCTTTTGCTAGGGAACGGCTAAACTGGTACAGAATACCAGTCACCTAGCTCAGCTATGCTATATTATCCCAAAATGTTAATTGTGCAAACACTTTGTCCTAAAAATTCCACTCCTGGGAATCCATCTTAAAGAATTAATTAGGCAAGTGCATAGAGATGTGTATACAAGGATGTGACTCTCTGTGTCAAATATATCAGAGGAAAACTGGGAACAATGTTCATCAGTAGGAGATCCATTGACTAAATGATGTTACTTCCATAAAACAGAATGCTATGCAACCATTAAAAAGTACGAGATATATTTCTATCCACTGATACGGAAAGATTGCAACACCATATTGTTGAGTGCAGAAGCAGGTTGCAAAACAGCATGCATAGTATGATCCTATTTAGGTAAAATTATACATATATCACGTAAGATCTGAGAGGATGATCACCAAACGCTTAAGGTTATTATCTTAAGATGGTAGGGATTTCAGAGAATTTTTATTTTCTCCTTTCTTCCTTTCTCATGTTTTTTGGATTTTGTGTAGAGAGCATATATTATCTTTGTAAACAGAGGAAATTAAAAAAAATATGAGCCTCCTGAAATTGACGTCTCCTTATTTTATCTCTGCACTTTGTTCAGCCAACCTATAATGACAACCTACTATGTGTTAGGCCCTGGATTGGGAGGCAAAAGAGAGAAAGGGACACTCTGAAGGTATTGGGGGTGGGGTGCACAAGGTCACAGTGGGAAATCTGGGGAAAGAGGTGCTACGCTCTGCTTTACTGACAGAAACCAGCCCAAGCAGAAAGGTACCAAGAATGTGCACCAGTGAGGAGGCAGGATGAGAAGGTACAGACTCAGGTACTTGGTATGGGCACCATGTCTCACTCCCAGGTTGGCTAATGCTGTCCTGTTAATGAAGTGAGTGATTAATAGCCAAGGGGATAGAGAGCTGGTATATAAGATTAATCCCAGTTAATGAATCCATTGTTAACGGCATTAAATAGCAACGGGGGGTGGGGGGAGGCAGCGTCCTCTCAGCATATCCAGGCTTGGGCTGGCTCAGCCACCCGCAGGAGAGGGGGCTTTGGCATGGGGTGGGAGAGAGGAGAAGAGGAGAAGTGTTGATCATGTATCGCATACCTGCTGTAACTCTGGCGCTTTCTCACACACTCCTTTGTGCTAGTCCAGCGGCTTCAGGATCCTTATTTGACCAAGCCACAGACATGACAGCTTGCCCCTGTCCCTTACTGCTGTGCCTTCATTGACCTGACTCCCGACCCAGATCTATCTGTCAGGCCCCACTCTCTTTCAGGGGAAGTTGAGTGACAAGGTCCAGGGAGGAGGGTGGAGGGTGAAGCAGACCAGAGAAGCAGTCACTGGTCACTGGAGACAGGAGGACATGAAGGGACTAGAGGAGCTAGCTGTCCAAGAACCAGGGCAGAAAGGGCCCTTCATGGAGGCAGAGAAAAAAATAGATGGCAGAAGTCCTTCTTCTTGGAGGACAACAGAGTTCAAAGGTGAGGTGGCCTGGCTGTGCACTGCCTCTCTTCCGAGGGACCCAGGCGTCAGGGCTGTCAAAGCATCAAAATGGAGAAGTTTGTCTCCCCAGGCTGCCTCTCCCCTGGTCACAGCTGAGCAGCTGGCGCCATCTGAGTGGGAGCCTCGGACTCACTCCTGCCTCCCCCAACACTTCCCCAAGTGTGGAAATAACATGTCTTGACCCCCAGCTTGTCTTGTCCCGATGCTAGAAGCTGAACACATGCTCACTGGCTTCACCCTCACGATAGCCCTGAGTGGTAGGTGTTATTGAGGTGTTACTGTTCCTATTTCTCAGATGAAAACACTGAGGCTCAGGGACAGACACTGCTTTGCCCAAAGTCCCACAGCAAACTAGTCGTAGAGCTTGGATTTTGAAATCCGTCCTATCTGGTTCCAAATCTATGCTCTTGCCGCCATTCCTCCTTACCGTGGTCCACAAAGTGCAGTCTCCACACCAGCAGTGGTGTTGGTAGCATCGACTTGTCAGCAAAGCAAGTCCTGCTGTCACCAGCCTGAATGACCCTGAGAACCACTGCCCTATACACTGCTTCCTCTTGGACAGCGGAGGGCCTCTTCCAGGGTGATGCCCAGTGAACCTCCGTCCTCCTGTTCCTCCCTGCACCGAAGGGCCCAGGGGCCCTTCGCTCTTCTGCCTACGCTCTGCGTGATCTCATCCTATCCCCTGGCTTTAAACAACATTTATACGCCGACAACTTCCCAATTTATATCCTTAGTCCTGACATCTCCCCTGAGCTCCCATACATCCTGCTACCTACTTGACATCTCCATTTAGATATCTGAAGGCATCTCGAAATTAAAGTGAATCTTGACTGTCCCTAAACCTGCCCGTCGCTCGTTCCCTCCCTCTCAGTAAATCCCAACAACACTGACCCAGTTGTTGAGACCCAAAGTCTTGGAATCATCCTTTTCTCTCTCTCTCTCTTTCTAATTGAATTTAATGGGGGTGACACTGGTTAACAAAATTATACAGGTTGCAAGTGCACGGTTCTGCAACACACTATCTGTTCATCCTCTTCTCTTTGCCTCACAGCCCAACAGCTAAGCCAACAGAAGACCCTGTCGGTTCTGTTTGTAAAATATATTTCAAATCCACCTCCACGTCTGCCACAATGCCCCAACTGTCTCTGTCTTCTCACCTAGACTCTTACAATCACTTCCTCATTAACCCCTCTGCTCCCACTCGTACCCCCTTACAGTCTTGTCTATAATCAGTGGTCAGAGTGATCCTTTTAAAACATAAATCTGAGATTATGTCATGTTCCTGGTCAAACCCCTCCAGTGGCTTCCCGACACACACAGAATTAAAGCCACAGTCCTTGCCTGACTTTGAAAGCCCCATATAATCCACACTCCCACATCCCTCATTTCTCTCCGACCTCATCCACTCTCTCACCTCACCTGCCCACCACACCACAGGCACACTTGCCTTCTTGCCCCGTCTTGATTACAGCAAGCAGGCTCCCACTTCTGGGCCTTTGCATGAGCTCTTGCTTCTGCTCGTGAATATTTACAAAATTGCTTCATTCAGTCCTCTGCCTACCACCTCCGGATCCTTACTCAGCTTTGTTTCACTCATGGCACTCATCTCACCTGACATGTGTCACAGACTTATTGGTTTTACTATCTGTCTCCCCTCCCAGGCTGTAAACTCCATGGGGACAGGGACTTCTCATTTGTTCAGTAACTAGAACTCTGTCTGCCACAGGAAGTGCTCGATCTGTATTTGCCGAGTGAGTGAGTGAGTGAGTGAGTGAGTGAATGAATTTCTATGAAATTCTGTTTCCCCATTTGTAAAATTAGGTATATTCACCTCCTAAAGTACCTATGAAGACTGAATAAATATGTTAAGATACATATAGCGTATGGTTGGCATAATGTAGATAAAGTGGGGGAGGTTGTGCGTTTTTGGTCATTTTAGATCTTACCTTCCTTCTCTTGTTTAAGAATCCACGCTGGCTCCATATTTCCTACCACATTCAGTGTGAACCTAGGCCAGGCTAGGCCAAGCTGTCAGGGGCTGGTCAGGATTTACCAAGGTTGGGTTGAGGACACAGATAGTGTGAGGGGTTTAGCCAGGATGGTAGCTTCAGGCCGCAGAAATCGCCCCTCACCATCTGAGGCCAACTCCTCTGCTCTTTCTTCTACTTCAGGATTCTACTCCCTCACTTCCCACCTTTTTCTTATGCCTGAACTGCCCTTCCTTCTGCTCCAAGTCTCAGTTCTACTCTTGCTCTGAGATCCAGCTCACCTTCCTCCTCTTCCTGGAAGCCCTCCTGATTCTCCCTCTCTCCTCCAAACTTCTCTAGTACTTACTGCACTCTGCATTCTCTTGTCAAGTTCCCTGATTGTCTTCTATGTGTATTCTCTCTTCAACTACAACAGTGACACAAAACTTTAAAATTATATTTGCTATACAGGCAAACAGATCAGAGAGATACAGAAGAAAAAGTCAAAGTTCCCTTTCAGTGCCCATTCCCCAATCCCTCTCCTCCACCAACTTGATTTTTTAAAATTTAGCAACGTGTCTTAGTGATTGTGCCCTGTCAGCATGCATAGACTCCCTTTTGAAGAGCTGTGAGACGGAGGACGCACCATGACTCATTAGTCCACTTCTCTGGTGATGAAAGTTGCTCACCATCAGAGAGCACCCTGCCCCAGCAGCCGTGTGTACCTCTCTGAGCACATGTGCTTTCCTTCAGGAAGGAGAACTGAAGTGGAGTGGCAGGGGCAAGGCCACCCTTCAAAGAGGCTGGGCCACTTTACACTTCGCGGTGGCCCACACACTGACCCTGCACTGTGAATTTACAAAGCACTTCCACAAGCACCATTTTATTTGCTCCTCACAAGAACTCTGAGAGGTATTAACATGAGTACCATTTCACAGGCGAAGACTAGAATTCAGCCTCATCCTGTCACTCTCCAGAGCTGGTGCTCAGATGCGCTTGTTCATGTAGACAAGACACGTCCCCAGACCTTGGAAAAGGCGCAAAGGGGACACACGTGCATTTCAGCAGTCCAGCAAGGTCAAGAGCAGCAGAGAAACGGGGGAACTCAGGTTGGAGGTGCAGAGGGGAGACACTTGGGAGGGGGCTCAAAAGCCTGAGGAGGGGCTTTCTTCCCACTCCTTCCACGGCTCAAAAGAGCCTGGGCTCAGGCTGAGAAGCAGGGCTGCTATGTTGCCATGGAAACGGAGGGTTCCTCTCTCCCTCACAGCAGGAATCGTGGTGATTGGGGGGTGGGGGTTGGAGGAGGATGTTTCCCTGGCAGCACCAAGGGTTGGGGCTAGGAGGCTGGTCACTCTGCCCTCTCCTTCCTCCTCCTTTCCCCATCCCATCCACTGTTGAGGTCAGCAGCCAGCAGGAGGTGTGGTGTGGGTGCAGGAGGTGCTGGTATAGATCAGGAAGGGACACAGCTGGTGGGGGCGGGGTGAGGTGGGGAGGCAGGGGCTCCTGAAGGAAGCGGCAGAAGGTCCCTCCTTTTAGACAGCCCATGTATCAGGGGCTCCCTTACACCCCAAGCCCTGCCCAGGTACTGTGACAGGACACAGCCTCCTCTCATACTCACTCACAGAGTCACACAGTCAACCCCACTCTCCAACCTAGCATGCCCATGCTGACCCAAGGCACATGTGCAATGAACTTGCACACACACACTGCCAACCACACACACAGAGTCACACACTGATATGCACATATGTTGACATGTTCACACACTTATTTATACACAGCCACACCCAGATATGCAATCCACACACACTACTACCTGATGCACAAATGTGGTCAGATATTCAAGCACGCATGCAAACACGCATCCTTCTCTGCCTCTGTGACTGATCGTCAGTCCTGGAAGCGCCTTGGCTCCTTCATATCTCCTCCTGCTCACTCTTCCTCTCCTTTGTCTCTCCCCCCTCCCCCTAGACCTCAGCCTGTCCTTGGCAGGAACCCTGCCCTCTGGGCTCAGCCCTGGAAGGAGATGTTGTCATTTCTAAGGGAGCAGATTCTCAGACACAGACAGCACTCAGCCTTGAAAAAGCAGGACGGGCTGGAGGGATGCTGTGTGGAATTTGATACCCCACCCACCTCCCTTCCCTTCCAGATGATACTCTTGTCTGATCCCAGATGGATTTAAAGCAGTAAAAGCTATCCTCCTCCCCCCACAAACAAAACAAAAACAAACAAAACCCTCCCACAAGCTTGCCACTGTAAAAATATTATGAATATCTGAATGACCATGGTTAATAATAATAGGCAGTTAAGTGGCTAATTATTGAGGGCTTGGGTACTAAGTTCACAGTGCCATTTATTATTCCTCATATCAACCTCCCAGGCAGGGAATAGTATATCCACTCCACAGAGAAGGAAACTGAAGCTTAAATAACCCAGGTAACTTCCAAGTGATGGAGCGAGATCTCAAACTCAGGCTTGCCAGACTCCAATGATCCCTAACCAAGAGGTGTCTAACCTTCAACTTCCCACGTTCCACGCATTGAGCTCCTGCACTGGGCAAGGGCACTTTGACAGGAGATCTGGGGTGTCAGCAGGATGACTGGCACAGGAGATCAGACACCTGCTGGTTGAAAGAGAACACTAGACATCTCTCTCCTTGGGGTCCATTGGTCATTCTCTGCCTCTCACTCAGGCACTCCGAGCCCCCTGCCCTGCGTCTGGACTACTCCTTGCAGCTTCTCCTCTCCATATTACTAGCTTGCTCATCCTTCTAAGGCCCCAACTACAAATTAGTTCTTTTGCAGAGAATTATTCTAGTTCTATTTGCCTTTGGCCCACTCCAGCCAAGCCCAGGAAGCTATTAGAAACGACAATAATGGCTCATCAAGGTGTTATGCTAAACACAATTTAGCTCATTTCTAAGGAGAATTCTGTTCTCAGTTACTATTTTTTTTCTCCCTGCTACACTAAGAGTATATTCACCTAGCTTTTTAAAGGTAAAATGTGGTTTTTTTAAAAAGTGTTCTTATTTGACAAAATTTTAAGTTGCCAAATTCTGAATTTCACATTTTTTAAAAAATAAAAGGGCCTGGGAACTACTGACTGTCTACTGATCTAAGCCAACCCCGCATTTTCACAGACAGGAAAGACGAATCTAAGAGAAGAGGCTTGTCAAAGAATCAGCATTATTGTGAGTTCTACAAACTGAAAGCAAAAGACCTGATTCAAAGCCAGCCTAGCCATTGTGTAACCACAATGGGCAAGATCTATGTGAGCCTTAGTTTTCTCATCTGTACAATGGACTGATCTGAGAATCAAATAAGACATTGCATGATTATCACTTTGAAACTATAAAATGCCATCAAGCATTAGTTGTCACATAACCCTTCAGCTGCAAGACTGGAGCCAGAACCCAGGCTTCCTGACCCATGCTCTGTTATTCCTCCATGCCCTGGTGTGTTCAGTTGGGACAAGGGCAGGCTGTGGAGTCGGCGACCTGGGTCAAACTCCAGCTCTTCCATTTACTTGCTGTAGAATGGCGGGCAAAATAATTCACGCCCCCACTGGTTCTTCATCTGAAAATGGGGAATTATCATACTTAATCTGTGGTTGTTGGGATTAACTGAGTTAATATATGGGGAGGGACCAGCTCAGTGCCTAGCACATGGCTGGCTGACAGTCAGTGTGTATTTTCTCCCCTTCCCCTCAAACTCTTTCCTCTAGCTGTCATTCTCTGAATTTCTTCAGTGGTGACTAATCTTCTACTTCCTTTGAAGGAAGATTTGATTTTGGAATGAGCCCAAGGTCACTGAGAGGCTCGTCTGGCCAAGGAGGCAGACGATTAGTAATCAAGCCCAGAAAGGAACACCCTTCGGATGTGCGGATGGGTTTCAGCCCTGCAGGGGGAGGAACAGCTTCTCTTCCGGTGCCTCCAGCAACCGCTGTGAAGGAGGCCAGTCTTGCTGGGGGCCCACAGTGCTACTTTGCAGGGTCTTTTCTGGAGGCGACCGAGGGAAGCAGGTCTGCATCTCTCAGGAAGGGAGCAGTCATCATGTGTTGGCAGTACAGGAGGGACGGTTCTGGCCTCTATGACTGCCTCATCCTTGCCAAGCAGGATGTCAGAGCCAGAATGACACATCATCCAGTCCACTCCCCCATGTTTTTTAAATGAAAGAACTGAAGCCCTTCCTTCCCCCACCCGTTCCCTGATGGACAGAAGTGAAGCTTCAAGTGCAACTCAGAATGCTGAGCTAGAAACTGACCTTGGTGATATCCAACCCAACCTTCTTTCTTTACCACCCCACTTTATAGATAAGGACGCAGAAGGCAAGGAGAGAGAAGCCATGTGCTCAAGGCACATGTCCCGAGGTAGTGACACCACTGCTATATACCCAAGTCCCCCGACCCCTGACTAGTGCTCTTTGGTGGACCAGAGATACAGCTCTTTACATGAAGAGCAAATGACTCTTTGCACAAGGAGCAAATGACTGCTCTCTCAGCCTCTCCTGAGAACATCCACAGAGGCAGAGGAAGGAGGGCCATCCCAGGAAGACACCTGGGAGGAGGGGAGGCCACCAAGGGAGTGGCAATGTGTGCTTTCATCAAGGGTCCTATCAGGAAGCATTTAATCAGCAGAGGGGCCAGCTGGGCAGCGACTCTGTCCCTGACTCTCCAAACCAGGCAAGCCCCCTTCTCCCCGGCTTTAGCTTCCTCCTCTGGAAAAGAGAATGGGTGCTGCACTGCACATACCTGGCTCTTCGCCCCTGCACCAAGGGCTGCAGCCCCTAGGATCCCACAGCTGGATTTGATGGCATGGTTGGCTGAGGTGCCCTGTCCCACTAACTCCCACAGCACTCATCGGGGGAACAGCAGGAATCAACAGCTGCAGGCTTCTACCTCAAACTCCCACTATATTGGTTTCCAGTATCATTTTTGCCCCTCGTTTCCCCCAAGTCTCCCCATTCCATCCATTGGCAGCAGCGGCTAGGCCGGGGCTCAGCCTAGGAATGCTGCGCCACCTAGGGGCACTCAGCTTCTACTGCAGCTTCTCTCCGATGAGAACTGGCTCCTTGATCCTTATCTGACCTCAGGACTACCTTGAAAGGACAGGTCAGGGACTTTTTAAATTTTGTTAAGTGAGAGTAGGTGAGATAGAGACAGACTTCCGCATGTGCCCCAACCGGGATCCACCTGGCAACCCCTATCTGGAGCGGATGCTCAAGTCAACGAGAGATGTCCTCAGCACCCGGGGCAGATGCTGAAACCAGTGGAGCCACTGTCTGCAAAAGGGGAAGAGAGAGAGAAAGGGAAGAGGGAGGGGAAAAGAAGCAGATGGTCAGGTCTCATGTGTGCCCTGACAGGGGATCGAACCTGGAACGTTTGCACACAGGGCTGATGCTCTAGCCACTGAGCCGACCAGCCAGGGCAGGCCAAGGATTTTTAAGTCAATGATACTGAGATCAAGCAGCAGCAATGTGGCAGAGTCCAAACCAGAGCTAAGGCCTCTTGATTCTGGAGAGCTTCTACTGCCTTCCCCCCACCCCCATTCCAAGGGCATGTCTGGAAGGAGTGACAGTTAAAAACATAAGAGATGAGTAAGTCTTCAACACTTGCTCTTTAGTGGGGCAGAAATCTTAAATCTCTGTGAAACTTAGTTTGCTGGTTTCAATAAGGATTTAGGGTGGAAAGAGTCTGACCACGGGCTGCAGCGTGGCCTATTGGAAACACCAAGAGTTTGGACAGACTGGGGGTCAAGTCCTTGCTCTATCAAGGACTCAGTTGGACCATCCTCAACCCCTGCCTGGGAGAGAAGCCTCTGAACTACATGGGAAGTTGTATTAACGTTTTTATTGGGTCTGTGGGAAGATTAGCAAGGAAGCATGGGAAACACCTGACACGTGGCTGGGCTCAGCAGGTCTGTCCTCCAGGCAGTAGCCAGAGCAACCCCGTCACTCCTCCACCGATGCTCGCCACTAGCCTCTCAGCCCAGAGTAAGAGCCCAGGTCCCCGCAGTGGACAGGAGGCCACTTGGTGTTTGCTTTTCCTCCCGTCTTGATGGACATCGGCACAACCTGCTCCCTCACTGCCTTCAGGTTTTTACTCAAATGTCACCTTCCAGAGAGGGGGCTTTCCTACCTAAAATTTCGACACACCCCCCCTTCCTTGCATGACTTTGTTTTTTTCTCCGATCGCGTTTGTTACCACCTAACATACCATCTAAACCTAACTTCTTGTTTATTTACCATTTGCTGGGTTCCCTGATGAGTTCTCAGCATATAATAAATATCTGTTAAATGTGTGGATGACTATTCAAATAATAATTTTTTAAAAGAATGAAAGAAAAAGAACACCGGCCTTCCCGATGCCTCTTAGAAACTCAGAAAATAGTTAACATTTTTAAGACCTTTCTGTCTATAAAATCTTTTTCTATAAAATATTAAATGGTATCCCCAAGACGCTGTGAGGAGCCAGAAGAGGGATGGCATGCCCACCTTATGGAACAAAAAGCAGAGGCTCTGCAGAATGAAGGAGTTGGGTCTGGGCCATGCAGCTGCTCGGGGGCGGAGCCAGGAGGACCCAGTCTTCAGGCTTGGAGGCTGCACGTCTTTCTCCTTCCCACATTTCAATGCCTTCCACGGAGCAGAGAACCTGGAAGTACTTACACTGAAGCACTTGGTTGAAGGACTGTTCTTAGCATAAGCACAGTACTTAAGTGGCCACCCAGTCAGCTTTCTGAAGGCTATCCCAGGGGACAAGCAGAGCCTTTCTTAACATCTGTGAAAGCTTATTGGGTACCAACTCTATGGCAAGATCATGAGACCAACCCAGGGCAGAGAAAGCCAGACTGCTCAAACCAGTGTGGCTAGCTTGCCAGAAAAAGAAGCCATTCCCATCAGGTGACCCAGAGGTGTGGATGGACTTGGAAAGAAGCAGTGAGATGTCCGGGAAGAGAGCAGGGCACAGGGATGCTGGCCTGGAAACCCAGCTCCATTGGAAACTTGCTGCATGACCTTGGCCTTGCCACCAATGAGTCCAGTTTCCCAGAGTCCTCTCCTGTCCTCTGTGCCACAGGCATCCATGTCTGTCTCTGGCGTGGCACTCAGCACATTGTACTGTCAGCCTCCCTCTCTCTCTAAGTCAGTGGATCTCAACCAAGGGGAATTCCACCCCCTCCCCAGGGGACATTTGGCAATGTTTGGAGACATTTTTGGTTGCCAGGGTTAGGAGCATGTGTACTGGCATCAGTGGGTAGAAGCCAGAGAATGCTGCTACACAGCCTATAATGCACAGCCTCCCATAAGAATGATCTGGGCCCAAGTGTCAAGAGGTGCTCTAGAGAGCTCCTGGAGGAGTGAGGAGCACCAGATTGTTCTCTGCACACCCAGTGCCCGGTGTGGCATGGGTAAAGCCAACTGTGTTTGCTGATTGCAGAAACCTCTGTACTCTGGGCGTACATGTTTAAAATCCCCTGCTGTCCCCACTCTCCTTCTCATTAGCAGGGCTGACAGACCTGGGCTTGCAGGTCAGAAGGCCTCCACAGAAGAAGGGGATTTAAATCACCTTTGCCCATGGCGCCGCATCTCCCTTAGGTTCACAGTCCCCAGCTCTGCTTCAGGTCACACCTGTTTCAGGCACTGGGCTTTAGAATCAGACCAATGTGAGTTTAAGTCTTAGATCTCTACTCCCTCCCTCCCTCCCTCTGACCTTCCCTCCCTGCACCCTTGTGTGAGTCACCTCTCCTCCCTTCATCATCTGTATATAAACCAGGAGTGCAAACCCTGACCTGCCCCACAGGGCTTCTCTGAAAATGTGTAAAGCATTGGAACCATATGAGAAAAACTTCCAACTGAAGGTGACAAGTTGGCTGGTTCCAGTTGGAACAGCCCAGCTGGAGAGGACAGCTTTCCTGGAGAACATCTGCTTACCATGGCCCCTCAAGCTATGGCCAACTAGGACGCCCAGGACCAGGGTCTGGCCCAACTCAGCAATAAGCCAGCTCTAACTGGATAATTCAAGCTGTGTGGGGTCAAGAAGCAGCCCCTTGAGAGCAGCGCATGTCTTAGATGTTTGCCCATACATCCCTGAAGCTCACCTTACATCTGGCACCTGGTGGGCTTTCAGTGAACACTGGTAAACAAATGCATATTCACTGCTGCTCCTGATGGAGCCCCTACTGTGTCCGTGTCCTGCCCTAGCCTTGTACACAATCCCATGTAATACTATAATAGCCCTATAAGTAGGGACTACATCCTGCATTTGCAAAGGAGCTGAGGCTCACAGGGTGAAGCTTTGTGCCCAGGGTCACAGAGCTCACAGGTGGCATCTCTGGGATTTGAATTTAGATCACTCTCTTACCAAAGCTCATAGTCTTTCCATAATTCTTTCTGTATCCCATCTATCTAGGAGTCAGAAGCTCTTCTAAGAAACAGTTCTAGCTTCTGCACAACAAAAGAAACTGACAACAAAACAAACAGCCAACTAAATAAGAGATATTTGCAAGGCCCTGGCTGGTTGGCTCAGCGGTAGAGCGTCGGCCTAGCGTGCGGAGGACCCGGGTTCGATTCCCGGCCAGGGCACACAGGAGAAGCGCCCATTTGCTTCTCCACCCCTCCGCCGCGCGCTTTCCTCTCTGTCTCTCTCTTCCCCTCCCGCAGCTGAGGCTCCATTGGAGCAAAGATGGCCCGGGCGCTGGGGAGGGCTCTGTGGCCTCTGCCTCAGGCGCTAGAGTGGCTCTGGTCGCAACATGGCGACGCCCAGGATGGGCAGAGCATCGCCCCTGGTGGGTGTGCCGGGTGGATCCCGGTCAGGCGCATGCGGGAGTCTGTCTGACTGTCTCTCCCTGTTTCCAGCTTCAGAAAAAAAAATAAAATAAAATAAAAAATAAATAAGAGATATTTGCAAACAACAGCTCAGATAAGGGGTTAAAATTCAAAATATATAAAGAACTCAAAAAACTCAACAACAAACAATCCAATAAAAAAATGGGAAGAGGACATGAACAAGCACCTCTCCCAGGAAAAAATACAAATGGCCAACAGATATATGAAAAGATGCTCATCTTCATTAGCTATTAGAAAAATGTAAATCAAAACTACAATGAGCCTGACCAGGTGGTGGCACAGTGAATAGAGCATCAGACTGGGATGCCGAGGACCCAAGTTCGAGACCCTGAGGTCGCCAGCTTGAGCGTGGGCTCATCTGGCTTGAGCATAAAGCTCACCAGCGTGGACCCAAGGTTGCTGGCTCGAGCAAGGGGTTACATGGTCTGCTGAAGGCCCACAGTCAAGGCACATATGAAAGAGCAATCAATGAACAACTAAAGTGTCACAACAAAAAACTAATGATTGATGCTTCTCATCTCTCTGTTCCTGTCTGTCCCTTTCTGTCCCTCTCTCTGACCCTCTCTCTGTCCCTGTAAAAAATAAATAAAATAAATAAATAAAATAAAAAACCCAAAAAAACAAAAGAAAAACAAACTAACAAAACTAGGATGAGATACCACCTCACACCTGTTAGATTAGCTATTATCAACAAGACAGGTAATAACAATTATTGGAGAGACTGTGGAGGAAAAGGAATCCTCATCCACTGTTGGTGGGAATGTAAATTAGTACAACCACTATAGAAGAAAGCATGATGGTTTCTAAAAAAATTAAAGAATAGAACTACCATATGACCCATCTACTGGGCATATACCCCCAAAACTCAAAAATATTGGTACATAAAGATACATGTACCCTTATATTTATTGCAGCATTGTTCAGAGTGGCCAAGACATGGAAACAACCAAAGTGCCCTTCAATAGAGACTTGGATAAAGAAGATGTGGTACATATATATGTACCAGGGGTCCCCAAACTTTTTACATAGGGGGCCAGTTCACTGTCCCTCAGACCATTGGAGAGCCGGACTATAAAAAAAACTATGAACAAATCCCTATGCACACTGCACATATCTTATTTTAAAGTAAAAAACCAAAATGGGAACAAAGCCTGATCTCTGGTGGCGCAGTGGATAAAGCGTCAACCTGGGAACACTGAGGTTGTCAGTTCAAAACCCTGTACTTGTCTGGTCAAGGCATATATGGGAATTGATGCTTCCTGCTCCTCCCCCCTTTCTCTTTCTCTCCTCTCTAAAATGAATAAATAAATAAAAATTTTAAAAATGGGAACAAATACAATATTTAAAATAAAGAACAAGTAAATTTAAATCAACAAACTGACCAGTATTTCAATGGGAACTATGGGCCTGCTTTTCGCTAATGAGATGGTCAATGTCCGGTTCCATATTTGTCACTGCTAGCTGTAACAAGTGATATGACGTGCTTCTGGAGCCCTGACGTGTGCATCCTGCATCAATGGAAGTAGAGCTGTACATGAGCAATACTGCACTTTGCAGTGCTCTCATTGACCACCAATGAAAAAGGTGCCCCTTCCGGAAGTGCGGTGGGGGCCGCATAAATGGCCTCAGGGGGCCGCATTCAGCCCGCAGGCCGTAGTTTGGGGATCTCTGATATATACAATGGAATACCACTCAGTTATAAGAAACGATGACATAGTATCATTTACAACAACATGGATGGACCTTGATAACATTATGCTGAGTGAAACAAGTAAATCAGAAATAGCTAAGAACTATATGATTCCATATATAGGTGGGACACAAAATTGAGACTCATGGACATAAATAGAAGTGCAGTGGTTACCAGCGGGAGAGGGTGGGGTGGGGGAGCAGGAGGGACAAACATAAGATGATGGAGGATGATTTGACTTTGGATGATGGCTATACAACATAGTCCACTGTCCAAATGATGTGGAGATGTTTGCCCAAAATCTATGTACTCTAGTTGACCAATGCCTCCCTGTTAAATTTAATCATCTAAATAAAAAGAAAAAAAAAGAAAGAAAGAAACAGTTCTAGGAGCAGTCCCCTCTACCCAATGGAACTCCATGTTGCACTGTGGAGAGAAACCAGGAGCCAGCTAGGATTCTCACTTCTCTAGCCACCCCTCTAGTCTTATCCTTGTCAGTGTGGGAAGTCCCTGGAGCTGGGAGAGACTTTAGCAAGCACCTATCACCATTCCTGGCAGAGTGTCCAAAACTGAGATCCAGAAATCTGCCCTTCTTGCCAGCAACTTGCAGTTTCTGAGCCCTATTCTAGAACTTCTGATATAGTTTAAGTCTCTCAGCTAAACTCCTGGGATGCATGTAAAAGGGTATTCAAGGCTGTGTCCTCCATTCAAAGTTTCTATACTGTCTCCTGCAGTCTCTTCAAACACCGAATGTTCTACTTCTTAGTCAATGTGCCCTTGCTAGAACCTGTTGTAACCCTTACGCCTCCGTGTCTTTGCACATGTTGCTCTCTCTACTTAGGAGTGCCTTTTCTGTCTTCTCAACCAACCAAATTCTTTCTCAACCTAAGCCTGCTTATCCATTAAGCACAGTGGGCATGGCGCCTTGGGCCTGCAACATTTTTAGGGACCCACAAAAATCTTTTAATTTCTTTTAAAGTCACAGGCAAAAAAGAAACTTTTAGGTCAAAGAAAATGTTTCAATGTATAATCTTAATAATTTTTCTTTACACCAATGAGGTTGTAAAATACACTTTCAATTATGTGTGCATGCATCATTACTTTTAATAATGTATATGTGCACGTGTGTGTGTGTGTGTGTGTGTGTGTGTGTGTGTGTGTAGGAAGGGGTCATGAAGGTAAAGTGTCTGGGATCTGCTAATGTCATAATGTAGCCCTGTCCTCAACCTTCAAACCCAGCAATTGAATCACTTCCTCTAAGAAGTTGTACCCTAAGCATACACCCAATAGAACTGCCTCTTCTCTGTATACCCACTACCCATTTTGTGCCTAGCACAGTGTTACAATCATTGCTAACCTGCTTTTCCATTAGTTGGTGAGCTTGTTAATGTAAAGGGCCATATCTTACACCCCACCCCCACCCCCATGTCCCCAGCTCCTAGCTCAGGGCTAGCACATGGAAGGCTCTCAGCAAATGTTACTAATTCAGCTGAAGCTCTTCGTACCAATAAAAAACAAAGGCCTTACCTCCCCAGGTTGCCAATAATGTACATAGCAGGGCAGTGTATTCAGGCACACATGCACATTACAGGCCAGACACTGTCCTGGGCAGCAAGAGTCAATTGGCAATAAAGAAATCAAACATGGCCCTGCCCTCACAGAGCTTCTATCTGCCAGCTCCTCCTGCCAATCTCTGCCCCTTATACTCTCCTACCATTTCCCCATCCTGTCCCATGATACATCCCCAACACGGGTGCTATGAGAGAAGACACTGATACCCAGCCCTCCTTCCCCACCAGCTCCAGTCCTCGGGCCCCACCACCTCTCTTCCAGGGATTGCAGTCCTCCTTCCCCTTGCCTGGAAGGTGGCTACTCCAGCTCCTGCATGCTCATTAATTTCACGCTCCATCTCCTGCGAGACTGACCTACTTTCTGCTCTTTCCCTACGTGGCTGCCCAGCAGCTAGATCTCTCCCACCCCCAGGGCTGGGTTTCCCGCAGCGTCTGCCTCCCCCTGCAGCCAGGTGTCCCTCTGATGCCCCAGCGCTCCCTACCCCTCCCCTGCATGGGAGGCTTCCAGCCTGGGGAAAGCAGGAGCAGAGGTCTATGTGGACTTGCAGCCCTGGATTCAAATCTCAGCTCCATCCCTCCCAGGCATAGGGTCCTAAGCAAGTCGGGGTCCAATATCAGCCTTCTTTCTTCATTTACAGGAGAATCTACCCTACAGAGTGGTTGTGAGATGATGAGCATCTGTAAATGGTTGGGCACTGCAAGTACACATTCAAAAATATCCCTTGTCCCTGACCCATCCATGGAACCCCTGCCTCAGCCGGAATCCACCATTTCTAAAGAGGCCTGGAACTTCTCCCACTGCTCACAGGAGTGCCCAGGTCCTTCCTGGCCAAGCCCCTTTAGCCTCCTCCTGCCTTCTTTCAAGGCCAAGTGCTGGCTGTACTCCCTAGTCTCTTATCCCCCACCAGCCTCCCTCTCCCTCAGCCTGTATTTATTTACACTCCACCCTTCTCAGAAAGGGATTTGAGGCATGGCTTTTAATTGGTAATCCTCATTTGGCATTCATCACAGAGACTTACATCTGGGCTTTTCTGGGAGAGCCCCAATGTCAAATACCCTGCGTTCCTATTCCTGTGAACGCATGGCAGAATAATACGAAGAGTAGCTAACATTCACTGTGAGCTGCTCCAACACGGGCGCTGCTCTCAGGGTTTTACACAAAGCAATTTATCTAATCCGCACAATGATTCTATGAAGTAGGTACTATTTTTTTCAGTTGGGAAAACTGAGGCACAGAGAAGGGAAGACACTTGTCCATAGTGATGGAGCTGGGATTAGAACCAAGGCAGCCTGGCCTCAGAGCCCAGCCCTAAGCCGTTACTGAGGCAGCTAGACTACAGACTGTCACTTGCACTCAGAACTGACTCAAAAAGCTCTTTCCAAAAAAAAAATAAAATGTGCCCCGGACTTTATATGTAACTTTCCATATGGCAAATGGGACTGATTAATTGTCTTCTCTCGAGCTCTCTTCTCTCAGGCAGGAGTTAATGGTGAATCGGGGTCTCTAAAGCTCTGTACTCTTTCCAGCACACTGGGCTGGAACCAGGGAGCTCAGGGTTCTGTGCAGGCACCTAGAGGGCTCGTGCTGTGCCAGCTCCCAGCAGGTCAGACTGCACAGCTGCTCTGTGTGAGGGGGTGTGCGAGTACACAGGGGCCCTGGGGATCATCTAAGCACTTCGAGGCTCCGAGGACCGAGGACACTGCATCAGGAGAATGGGCAGTACCTGGCCTCAGAATCGCAGTGCAGAGATGCAGAGATGCAGAGACGGCATCAGGTAGAACCTGCCCACTCCACAGACTCTATCTGAAAACATTAGCGGGAAGGTGGGGGAGGCAGCCACACAGTTGCAATGCAGAGCATGACTTTCCACCCATCTGGTCCAGTAGGAGGCCCTGAGCTCAAGGACACATGCCTGGACAGGGGCTTGCCCTCGCTGAGCAGGGAGGTGCTGAATGCCTACACCTCCACCACCACCACCACTTGAGTGGAGAGCTTTAGAAATGACTTTTTATCCAGCAGAGTTCATTTAGTTTTAATAATGCATATTTGTTTCTGATTATACAGATAAAACATGCTTATTGTGAACATTAAGAAAAATTTTAAAAATCATCTATAATCCCACAGCCCAGAAATAAGAGCTATTAACACTTTGGTGCCTTTTCTCTGAGCCATTTTTTTTCATGCTTCTGCATTTTTACATTGCTGGGATTCCAACTGTATATCACGACCATTTTCTCATTCTGAAAACTCGCCACACCATGATTTTTAATGACTTCAATTTTTGCTCCTATAGGATATCTCACAACATCTTTATTCTCTTCTTATTGAATATTTAGGCTGTTATCAATCAACCCCATCTCAAAACTGCAATGGCTGTTGGAGCAGGAAGCTCTGCTGCCCAATTATATGTGACTGAAAGAATAAATGAATGAAGAGGTCTGCCCGGATGTTTAAGGCTTTGAACATGCAGAGAAGGGGTGGAAAGTCCAGAGCTGGCCATGAGAATGCTCTTTGAACTCTCCCAAGGCAGGTCAAAGCCTTCTCTTCCTCAGAACTGGTAAAGGGGCACTCCCACCTCCAGGACTGGCAGAGGGGACAAAGCATTGCAGGAACCCCAGGGAACTTGCAAACCAAGCTCCCCTGGTGGCACAGGACTGAAAGAGGCACTCGCTCTAGTTTTCACAGCATTCAAAGGCAGAACTGTCAAAAGCTGGCCCCCAAATGTTCACATTATGTGGGAGAAAGTCTTGGGGAGAAAATGAAGAAGGAGGGGAATTATACAATTGAAAACATGTACGAATCCAGACAGAATAATGAAGCACAGACACAAGATTCTGCACTCACTGGAAATTGCATTTAGCCATGTTTTGTGGTTTGAAAAAAAGAAAGAGACTGACTCAGAGAGACAGATGGAGACACATGGGGCAAGGAGAAAGAGAGGAGGGGGAAGAAAAAAGACAAAGATGCAAAGAGAGAGGAAGCAGCCAGATGGAGCTTCTCACAGGAGAGGAGAGGGAGCAGTGGGGCTTGGGGCAAATGGCTTCTTCTTCTCCCTGTCTCCTCCCTCCTGACTTTGTAGCTGGGTCTGTAGAGGGTCAGGCTGACCAGTCTCAAGGCTACACCTGCCCTGACCTAGACAAGAAAGAAACCAGGAGACTTTCACCCTCTGATCTAGGGCCTTGGGAATTTTTTTTCTATTTTTTAAAAATATACTTTCTATTTCCAGTGTTGTTGTTTTTTAAACTAAGGACTCATGAAATACTACTTAACAATAAAGAGGACCCACCTATTGCTATATGCAACAATTTGGATGGATCTCAAGGGCATTCCACTGAGTAAAAAGACTCTCAAAAGGTTATATACTATATGACTCCATTTTAATGACATTCTAGACATGACAAAATTGTAGAAATGGGGAGATTAGTGATTGCCAAGGGAGAGAGGATTGTGGGAGGAGAGTGGGTGGGTGTGACTTTACAGGGGAGCACAGGGGAGCGCTTTGTTGTGATGGAATAGTTTTGTATCTTGACTGGAGGTTACATAAATCCATAACATGATAAGATGACACAGACTTGTACACATACCCTGTACCAATGTCAGGGTCCTTGTTTTGATATGACACTACTGTGGGAAACTGGATGACGGATCATGTGACCTCTCTGTTCTATTTTTGCAACTTTCTATGAATCTATAATTATTTTAAAATAAAAGTTACTCAAATAAAGTTAGCAAAAATAAATTACGTTATTCTTATAATTGGAAAAGCTATTCCAAGATGTTAAGTGCCACACAGTTGAAAGCTAAAATAGTCATGACGATAGCTCATTACCTAAGGTTATAACCCACATAGAAAGTCTTGCTTAAGCAGAAATCCTCCCTGAGAATAGAAAGCTGAACAGAAACCAACTGGAGGATTTGGAGAGAGCATGGCTGAGAGGGCAATGCCTTCTGCCTCTTTCTGTTGTGTGACTTAGGGCAAGTCACTTTACCTCTCTGGGAAGATTCCTCATCTGTAAAACAGGTTGCCATACAGATTAGAGGGACAGCACTTGTAGAGTGCACAGTGCTCATACTATGAAGTCTCTTTTTTCTTTGAGGTAGTCACTGGCCATAACAAATGCACTGGCCCACAAGGACCCAGCCTTTGCCTGTTGGGCCAGGAAGGGAGACTAGCACTGAGAGGGCCCTTAGGAGAATCCATTATATGCTACCAATGAATCCATTAGATGCCATTAATCATGTTATAAAATCTCTTATATGAGATTTTATATAAGAGTTATAAAAGTTTTTGAGCACTGCCACAGTTGAGGCGGGGGAATATCCATTTTTCTCTGAGAAGGTCTTTCTGGAATTATATATTTAAGAGAAAATTTTAAGGGCATCAAAAATGTGATAACACTGAAAGAAAAAATGCTTTGGCTTTAAAACACAGACAAAAACAGTAATTCCATAAGTGTTTTTAAATTGTAAAAGATAAATCTAAATCTTACTGTTACGGTGACTGTAAAACACTAAAGATAATGCAGGGGTTGAATTGTGGTAGTACCAATAGGTGTTGTCACCTGTCCAGAACAGGTCACACAGGTGGATGGACTGAGTAAGCAGATTTCTCAGAAGCAGTGGAGAAGCCTCGTGTCACCTGGATTCTCAGACCCGCACATAGTGGAGATGCTGAGAACCACTAGGTTTGAGTCCAATTTTCATTCACAGATGAGACCCCAGAAGGGAAATGATGTACTCAGTTCTCAGGGCCCACAGTGGCAGTAGGATATACTTTTGGAAGTACATCAGCGCGGGGAGTGAGGCTGGCTGTCAGAGTGGTAGTGTAACCTCTTAGAACAGTAATAATATTTTAGTGGCTCTTTTCAATGTACAGAATGCTTTGTGGAACTGTTTCCTTTGCTTCTGCCAGAAGCCTCCTTCCTGCGTTAAGCACCCCCTCCACCCAGGCGCCCAGTGGAAGGTCAACCATTCGCCGCTTCAGTTCCCCCAGTGACAGCAGCCCACTCCTTGTTGGACAGCTCCTGTCCTCAGAAATCTCTTCCCGCCAGCCAGGTGTGATGTCGCTGACCCAGCCAATCAACCCCATACACAGCCTGTCATTCCACCATTTGAATTCTGTTCCTGTACATTTTTAAGATGAAAACATCTTTATGAGTCCCTTGTTGAAATTCAAATATGGCCCATGAACACCTAAAGCCGGCATCAGTGAAGACCTTTGAGGTGCAGTGTTGGCAGGAAGTTTTATGATAGAATGACTTAGGAGAGTCAGGGTGCAATGAACCAGGAGGCTGGGAGGCCAGGAGGCCCAAATACATTTTATTCAGGGGGCTCTCTGGGTCCTCCAGAGCCTGTGTCTCCTTGGGGAAGAAAACAGACGCATCTACAAGGGCAGACAACTTCCTTTCCGGTATTTGCACAGCTGGCTGCTGGAACTAGTCCTATCAGAGGCAGAGTATCTCCACTCTGGGGAGAATCATAGGGTCCAGAAACTTCTGCTCAAGATAGTACTGTAAATTTATGTTTTGAATCCCACCTTCATGTGCTAACCTCATGGCAATGAGAGAGAGAGAAAGCCACCTTCCTTGTGTCTCTAAGGGTACTAGTCCCATCAGACGAAGGCCCCAAGTCATGACCTTATCACCTCATTACCTCCAAAGGCCCCGTCTCCAAACACCATCATATTGGGAGTTAGAGCTTCAAACTTTTGGGGAGACAGAATTCAGTTCATAACAATGTCCAAGACCATTTCCTAGAAATGTAACTTTAGTCAAATTATTTAATCTCATTGTGATTCAGTCTGCAAAATGAGGATGATAAAAGTCTCAATCTCATGAATGAATATGCAGATAATTATAAAACACTTAAAACAGACTGTAATTGCTAGCCTCCAAGATGAACCTCAATAATTTTTACCTCCTGTTAGTCTTGCCCTTGTATTCTCTGCTCTCACACTGTATTAGGGTTGGTCTGTGTGACCAATAGATCACGGAAATTCAAAATAGGAATAGCTATCCTCAAACTAGGAAAAAAATCTTTGTGGACCAGGAATGCAACAGACACACAAAGGGCGACATAATGTGGAAAGTAGGGGTCTGGGTGCAGAAGCAGGGGAGTAGCCAGGAATCTGACTCCCTTGGGCAATGAGCCTTAGGTGAAGCCAGGGCCAAGCCTCACACAGGTCAGTGACAGGATGTGAAACCCCCAACCGGCATCACAGGATGAGAGCCTTGAGTCATCAACATGAAACCTGGTTCCAGACAGGGTCTCAGGAGTCCAGGATGCCTTTGTAGTAGCTTTTACATTTTTCCTTTATCTTCAGCATTCTGTGGTTTCACTACAGCATGTCTAGGTGTGAATTTACTTTCATTTCATCTGTTCAGCATTGAGTATGCACTTTGAATCTGAGCTTCCATGTCTTTAATTCTGAAAAATTGTCAGCGTTTTTCTTTCTTTTTTTTTTTTTTTTAGCAAGAGAGACAGGGACAGAGAGAGACAGACAGGGAAAGCAACAGATACGGACAGACAGGAAGGAATAGAGAGAGATGAGAAGCATCAATTCTTCATTGCAGCACCTTAGTTGTTCATTGATTGATTTCTCATATGTGCTTTGACCGGGGGGCTACAGCAGAGTGAGTGACCCCTTGCTCAAGCCAGCGACCTTGGGGTCATGTCTATGATCCCACATTCAAGCCAGTGACCGCACGCTCAAGCTGGTGAGCCCACGCTCAAGCCCGATTAGCCTGCACTCAAGCCAGCGACCTCAGAGGTTTGAACCTGGGTCTTCTGTGTCCTAGTCCTATGCTCTATCCACTGTGCCACTGCCTGAACAGGTTCAGCCATTATTTCTTTAATCTTGCTTCTTCTGCATTCCCTCTGTTCTCCTGGAACTCCCATATAGCATCCTGTCAATATATACTCCATCTTTCTTAACTGTTTGGAGCATAGAATGCCAGGTGTCCCCAGTATCTATTTTCCCTCCTTTCCTTAGAAATAGAATCTCTGACTTTTTAATTAGGTACATGGCCACTTGAAATAAAGATTATACTTCTCAATCTTCCTTTAGCGACATATGGATATATAACTGAGTTCTATACAATGGGCATAAGCATCAGTCTTGCAGAACTTCTTTGACCTGTCTTTCTCTCTGCTATCTGGAAAATATGTGAGATGGCTGGAGTTGGTGGAGCCATCTTGAACCAAAGGGGTAGAAGACAGACAGGAGTCTTCATGAGGTTGCCCTAAACTTCCTAGTGAACCTCACATGGTACTTATAATGTGTAACACAACCCCCGTTTCAGGGACCTACAATCCAGGAAGAAGGGGGAGCTTCAGTTCTACACACCTGGGCCACCCCATCCCTGCTCCTCAGTACAGGATGTTCTCCCCCCCACCACCGTCCTGTAGTCAGTTGTGAACTCCCTCACCCCACCAGCCTTAAATACCTGCCACATTCCCAGGGTTACTAACCATGGCAGAAGCAAAGCAGAACTGGGAGAGGTCTCATATCACTATTCCATATTAGAGAAATAGACTGGTACCTTGCTTAAGCCATGGTTATTTCCCTATGTCTTAGTATGGGTTTCCCTAAAAGCAGATCCCAAGACAAGAATTTGGATGTTAGTAGCTTATTGGGGAGACTATGCGAAGAAGCACAGTGAAGGGGTAGGGAAATGAGACAGGGAAGGGAGAAAAGTCAACAAAAAATCTGATTGTAAGCAGGTTACTACTGGGGGAAACTGAGGCTCTACCTCATTGTGCGGCCTGTGGAATACTATGTGAAACAGGTTGCATGAATGACCCAACAAAGAGCAAGAAAACTTGAAGCATTTATCTGTAAACTGATGCCCTCTGCTGGTTGAGGGTCTTTCCTGAGGCCAATTACCCCAGTACTCTGCCTGCCCCTTGTGCAAGTTGAACAAGCTCCTACTACCAGAAAATGTCCTCACATGGAGATGCAGGAGGCTGTCTTCCTACACAGAGCTGTCTTTAAGTGGCTGCTGGGATCAGCCAACGGAAGTGGGCCCGACACTGACAGTGTCTGCAGGCTGCCTATCGCATTAGAACCTCTCTCACTTCTACACTGCTCTTTCCCCTAACTTATTTTATTTTATTTTTTAAATTTATTTATTTTTGGAGAAAGAAGGGGAGAAAGAGAAAGAGAGAAGGGGGGAGGAGCAAGAAGCATCAACTCCCATATGTGCCCAGTGATCTCAGCATTCCAAGTTGAAGCTTTGTCCACTGCGCCACCACAGGTCAGGCTTCTTCCCGTCACTAATCTCTTGTATCCTGGGTGAAAGCCCCAGTTCCCCCTACCAAACAATTAATCCTGTCTTCTACCATGTCTAATCTAGATTAAGTCTGTCTCCCATGTTTCTTTCCATAATTATATTTCCCATTTCCAAAGTTTCTAAATGGTTTTGTCTCCTTTCTGCTTGCTTTTAATTTATAATTTGTTACTCTCTTTTTATGGATGAATGTTATTCCTGACTTTATTTGAAGAGCTTAAACATCCATTTTGAAGTTGTTTCCAGATAATTCTATTATTTTACTTGTCTGTAGTGGCGTCATTCTCCCAATTATTGATTTGCTAGTTGTCTTCATCATCATTCATTTTCCTTGTGTATTTCAGAAATTTAGTTTATGGGCTTTTCTTAAGTGGGATTAATTTTTCTCTACATATTCAGCCTGCCTAGCGGTTTGATGGTTTCTCTCCAGACTCCAGGAACCTGTCCAAAACTAGGTCTATGCTGCTGACTTACGCTCTCATCCTGTGATACTGGTCACAGAACCTGTGTGAGGTATGGCCCTGGCTTATTACATATAGAGTAAAGCCAATTACTCATTTATTAATCCAATTACTACTTACTGAGCGCCTTCTCTCAGCCAGACCTGTTCTAGAGTGGGAATACAATGATGACCTAAACAAGTAAGTATAAATAAGCCTGCCACTTATTATCAGACAGTGATAGATGCCCTTAGAGAAAAATAAAGCAGAGTATGGCAGTAAAAATGATGAGGGTTAGAATACCTTAGGTGCCTGATCAGGTGGTGGTGCAGTGGATAGAGCTTTGGACTGGGATGCAGAGGACCCAGGTTCAAATATCCAAGGTCTCCGGCTTGAGCGAGGGCTCACCAGCTTGAGGGGGGCCGGGGGAGAGGGGCACTGGCTTGAGCGTGGGATCATAGACATGACCCCATGGTCACTGGGTTGAGCCCAAAAGGTCGCTGGCTTGAGCAAGGGGTCACTCGCTCTGCTATAGCCCTTCGGTCAAGGCACAAATGAGAAAGCAATCAATGAACAGCTAAGGTGCTGCAATGAATAATTGACGCTTCTCATCTCTCTCCCTTCCTGCATGTCTGTCTCTTGTCCCTCTCTCTGTCTCTCTGTATCTCTGGATAAAAAAAAAAAACAACAAAGAAATCAACCAAAAAAAAAAAAACAAAAACCCACAACCCTGGGTCCTCAGTGTCCCAGGCCAAAAAAAAAAAAAAAAAAAAAAAAGATGCCTTAGGCAAACTGTTTAGGGAAAGCCTCTCTATAACATTTGAGTAGAGAACTGAATGAGGTGATACAACAAATTATGCACAGATCTGGGGGCAGAGCTTCCCAAACAGAGAGAAGAGCAAGTGCCAAGGCCCTGAGGTAGAAGTGTGCTTATTATGTTCAAGAAACAGAGAGAAGATCAGGGATCCAGCAGAGTGAGGAGCAGAGTGATGAGCAGCTCATCTGGAGAAGTCTGGGGCCAGATTCCATGCATGGGGCCTTGGTGCAGTGGTGTGCTTGGAGCCAACTCAGACCGGCTCTGGAGCACTTACTGTTCAGTGACGTCACGTTGGAAGTTTGAAATGGCCATGGAGGGAGAATGCACATCACAATTAGCAAATGCTGCAAATCAGAGCTCCCCACCCCTGGAAGCCTCTTGATAAGCATTTATAGGCATGGTGAGAATTTTGTTCTAATTGGAATAGGAGGCTATTGGAGGGGTTTTGAACTGGGGATAACTGATGTGGTTTCATTTTAACAAGATCACTGTGGAGGATACACCTCAAGGGTGGAAGAAGGGAAACAGTCAAATGCATTAGGAAGCAATTGTAGTGGGCCAGGTTAAAAGGCATGAGGACCTGGTCTAGAGAGGTTGCTGGGGAGGAAGCTGCTTTAATTCTGTATCTTGTTTCCTGGTGTTTCCTCCCTTAACATCCTGTTTAGCCTCTGTTGATAGTAAGTTCACTAGCTGGGAGAACATATTTTTCTAGAAGGAGGATAACTTTGGAATCAGTGGGCCCAGGTCCAAATCCTGGATCCACTTCCTAATAATATCTCTTTGGGGAAATGATTTAACTTCTCTGAGTCACACTGCCTTGTGTGTAAAACTGATAATACTTAAAAAGGTTGACTATGAAGTGTAAGGAGTGTGAACTTTCTGCTTATCCTTCTTTCCTGGGCACAGTACCCTGACTCTCAGTCTCCCTATAGAGGGTCTTTCTTCTAAGTCCACCAAGAAAGGAACTGCTGGTGATCTGGTTCCCCACGTTGCCTGTGGTATCTCCTGGTTCCTAGGTGGACCACTATTGCCACCTCGTGTCCAGTTTGGTTCCTGCAGGTCAGCTTTTCGGGGATGATTTCTTGACAGTGAATCACTTCAAGGACCCCCTTGCCAGATGAAGCCAACAGCACATCAATTATCCTAACACTCATTGACCTATCAGGAAAGCCTGCTCATTGTTGTCCCCCAGTATCTCCTTGCATGCCAGTCTTAACTCCACATCCATAATGTAGAGGGCAGGACCTGTATCTTCAAAATGCACTCCTATTTCTGGAGCAATTACTTTGTGTCAGGCACTCTGCTTTAATTCCTAAGGCATAATTTTTTTTAACTTTTCTATTGATTTGAAAGAGAGAAAGGTAGAGAGGGGGAGATGGGAGAGAGAGAGAGAGAGAGAGAGAGAGAGAGAGAGAGAGAGAAAGGGAGAAGCATCAACTTGTTTCACTTAGTTGTTCCATTTAGTTGTGTACTCATTGATTGCTTCTCCTACATGCCATGACCAGGGGTGAACCAGCAACTTCTGGTGCACTGGATCAACTCTTTATCCACTAAGTCACCCACCCAGGCAAGGCAAGTGTCTTCTTTTTTTTTTTTTTTTTTTTTTTCTTGGAGAAACACAAGAAGGGAGAGAGGGGAAAGAGAGAGAGATGAGAAGTATCAACTCATAGTTGCTTCACTTTAGTTGTTAATTGATTGCTTTTCATATGTACCTTGACTCAGGGCTCAAGCTGAGCCAGTGACCCCTTGCTCAAGCCAGTGACCTTGGGTTCAAGCCAGTGTGACTTTGGGTTTTAGGCCAGTGAACTTTGGGCTCAAGCCAGTAACCTTGGGATCATGTCGATGATCACGTGCTCAAGCTGGTGACCCCACACTCAAGCTAGTGAGTCGGTGCTCTAGCTGGTGACCTCAGTGTTTTCTACCAGGGCCCTCAGCATCCTGGGCCGATGCTCAATCCACTGCACCACTACTAGTCAGACAAGGCAATTATATTCTTAATGTTCATCTGGAGAAATTGAAGCAAAGGCATATAAAGTGACTCACTTAAGATCACGGGATAAGCAACCAAGGTAAGACTTGATTCCAGGACTCTGCAAGTCCAAGTGTTTCTTTTTCCCCATAAAAACCACCCAGCATAAGCTGGGCAAACAGAGGTTCAGAGAGCCATTTTATTTATTAGGCTCTTTGAAAGTAGTGAAGCAAAGAACACTGAACAGGAGTCAGGAGTCACACATTCAAGTTCAAGGTGTGACATACAAAACGCGCTGAGTAACCTTGGGCAGATCAGAACCTCTCTGTGGTCTTCAGCATCCTCATAATTAAAGAAAAGAACGGGACTAGATAGTCCCAAAGCCTCCCTCAAGTCCTGATGTTCAACAGTTTCAGAGTTGAGAGGGTTCTCGATCAAGGTTAACTTTCTGGGCTCTGAGGCCACATCATGGCAAGTCCCAGCTCTGCCATTCAATGGCAATGAGATCTTGGGTGAGTCACTTATTCTGGCCTCCATTTCCTTGTCTGCAAAGCAAATATAATGAAAGCGCTCACTTTCCTACCTCTAGGGTTGTTATCTATTAGAATCTCTCTAAACAGTGCTTGGTTCAGAACAGATGATATATTCATGTTCTTTTTAAAAATAATAATAATATTGATTCTACCTACTACTTTTTTTGTTGTTGTGAAACCATTGAACCATATCACCTGGAAGTCTTGTGCATTACAAATATGGTTTTCCATTGTTTAATTCTTGCAAGCTCTAGGACATGGTCATACGTGTAGCCACAGATAAGGCAACACAAAAGGTCATATATCTGACACACAAAGTCTGCATAGGATCACTTGGATTACAATTTATCTATAACTTGAAATGTTTAGAACAAAATGATGCTTGAAGACCATTACTGTATCCTAAATTCCATCATTCAAAATAGCTTGAAAATCTGGAGACCTAAGTCTTAATTAAACAGGTCATTCTGAACCTGTTTCCTCATAAGGTACCTGGGGAGTAAATTAGCTGAGTGTTTATGAAAGCCCCTAATATGGGCCAGGGACTGTGGGAGATTTTCACATAGTTAATTTCTTTTTAAATGACTTGTATTGACAAAGGGATAAAGACAGGAATCAAGGCTGGGCAGTGAAATGGTGTGCCTTCTTCATCTTGTTCATTGTGATCTCCCCTGGGTCCTCAGGCAGGCAAGAAACTGGAGACCTTGCTGTGTAATGGGACAAATCCTTTCCACTCTCAGAATCAATCATAAGCCTCTGGAGTAGCACCACTTAGAACTTTCTGAGTTGATGAAAGTATTCAATATTTGTGCTGTCCAATATGGTGGCCACTAGCCACCAGTAGCTTTTGAGTACTTGAAATACGGCTGGTACAACTAAAAAACATAATTTTAATTTTAATTAAATTTAAATAGTGCCTTGCACTATTAATGGTAGCTAGTGGCTACCATATTGAATAGAGCATCTCTATAGCTAGCAGGCCTATGGGTATTCTCCTGAAGAGATAAGGAGGTAACTAAGACACAAAGAAACCAAGTGATTTGCTTAAAGGCAACCAGCGACTTCATGGTAGAATTGAAAGCAGAACCCAAATTCCTATTTCAGGATAATATGTTCCCTTTATCACCACTGTACACTGGGGGACTTCTGCCATGATCCTCAATGGCTCCCTGTCTTCCTACAGGTTGAGTAGCTACCCCTGATGGCAATGCCCTTCTACTCCACAGCGCCATCCCCCTGCTTGGTGAACTTCATCCATACTTCAAAACCCAACCCAAACATTATGACTTCTCTCCATCCCAGGTAGTTCCTTGCTCCTTCCATATCTTCCTACAGCATTTTGTCTACTTGGCTACCAGAACACTCGTGATATAATTATCTATTTATCTGTCTCCCCAGTTAAGTAGAATTCCCTTTGCTTTTAGGAAATTTTATTCTTCCTATCTCCAGAACTCAATACAGGAGACTAGTCAACAAATGTATGTGAAATCAACATACTAAATGTACTATAGTTTGTGGCTTCAAATAAAAATAGACCTTTTCCAGAAGATAATAAGGAAGTGTAACTAGCAATCAGGTGCCTGGGTTCTATCTGTGACTCATGCTCAGTTCTATTGTGACTATGAGTAAGTTGTGCCTCCTCTCTAGGACTGAAAGGGTTAAACTGAGGGTTTTTTTGTTTGTTTGTTTTGGTTTTTTTCTTGTTTTTTTTCTGAAGCTGGAAACAGGGAGGCAGTCAGACAGACACCCGCTTGCGTCCGACCGGGATACACCTGGCATGCCCATCAGGGGGCGATGCTCTGCCCATCCTGGGTGTCGCTCTTTTGCGACCAGAGCCACTCTAGCGCCTGAGGCAGAGGCCATAGAGCCATCCCCAGCGCCCGGGGCCATCTTTGCTCTAATGGAGCCTTGGCTGCAGGAGGGGAAAAGAGAGACAGAGAGGAAGGAGAGGGGGAGGGGTGGAGAAGCAGATGGGCGCTTCTCCTGTGTGCCCTGGCCGGGAATCCAACCCGGGACTTCTGCACGCCAGGCTGATGCTCTACCACTGAGCCAACCGGCCAGGGCCTAAACTGAGTTATTTTTAAGGCCCCATCCCTCTCTACAAGTCTAACTCTGAGGGACTCTTGGCTCAGCAACTTGGGCAGAGGGCTTTGGGCAATGGTAGTTGAAGGTGGCCATATACTGTGGCAAGAACAGCTGGAAATGAGGGCTGAGGTCATTGAGGCTGAGGGGACACCAGGCCAGAGAGTACAAGGGAACCCTAGAAACGGTAGAGGGATGGCTGGGAGGGCAGCAGAGTTAGGAGCCAAGGGGAGGACAGGAAAGGATGGAACCAACCAGTCAGAGGAGAAAGATAGAAAAAAATCAAAATACTGACTAGAAAATCTATTTCTGATTAGACTATCATTCATTCACTCACTCATTCATTCATTCATTCCACACATTCACTCAATTACTATTTATTTGTTGATTTCCTAAGCTCAGGGACACTTAAATCATTAGAAAAAGAAACCAGGACCCAAGGTGGGGAAATGATTTATTGTAGATTACATAGGACTTACTATCAAGTCCAGGACCAAGAGCCCAGGTGCTTGCATTCTTAACTATATCCAACTGCTGTGTCTATTGAAAGCCAGCGTGTGCCTCGAGGGTGTGCCCAGCACTAACTTGTCAAGGCCTTAGACAAGGCAGGCCAGGAATTGCAATCTCTTCCAGATAACCAAGAGGATTAAAGTTATCTGAGGCCTCAGCCTCCTTAGGGCCTCACTTCTTGTAGAGCAGCTTAATAGGATAAGCCCTGGACATGGAGTCAGATAGTTCTGAATTCAGGTTCCCCGAGATTAACTTTATCTTCTTCTTTTTTAAAACTGGGTAAGTTTGGATAACCACTCATCTCCCAGAGTCAGTTTCCTCGTCTATAAAATGAAGATAATTATTCCTCACAGGATTATGTTGTGAGGTTTAAATGTGATAATGTGTGACCATGCCTAAAAGACATTAGTAAATGTTTTGTGGATAAATAAGATGAGAAAGAAAGCAGACACCCTGTCAGTGGTCGGAGGGCCTGGCACTCACAGCTGGGCCAAGGCGTTCTCCTGCTGAACATAAACAAGTTCACAGAACACCATCCCAGACAAGGTCGCTGTAACTGTGATGCAGCAAGACAAAAAATACATTACTCCATAATCACGTCTGAATACAGACAAAAACAAGAACACTGCAAAAATCATAAGAATGACCACCAGCCCCCTCTTCTGGCCAACATGAGTGATGGTTGTTTCTCTACCAGTTATAGCCGTAGCCTTTCTGCATTCTCTCTCTCAGATACAAATCAAGATACCTAATCACTAAATAGCCTCTGCCTTCCTATGGCACCTAACCCAAAGCAAACTCCTGCTTATAACAAGCTCCTCCTACTCTTAATGCTCCCTATCTGAGACATCCCACAGGTCCACAAGGAGTGCCATGTCCTCATGCAGCAAATAATAAACCCAGCATTGACCACAGGTTGTTTGTAGTGGTATTTTGCTAGGGGGCACTGACAAAGATTTAAGTGGTGGAAGCTCAATCCCCATGATAGACTAGTAAATGAACACACACGCACACACACATAAACAAACACACATACACACACACACCTCTTTTGTCTGAAGGATCTTTCCCTAAAATTATACTGTATGGCTGACTTACTACTCTGCTTATGAATGCAACTGGTCCTTGGTCTAACCAGCTCTGGTAAAATCTGGGAAAAAATTATCACAGGCAGGGAAAGAAATGGAGACCAGGAGAGAGATTAACATTTACAGGAATTTATTTTTTATACATATTTTAAAGACATTATTCATTTTATGGAGACAAGAGAGAAAGAGAAAGCGAGAGAAGGAGGGAGGAGGAGCAGGAAGCATCAACTCTTATATGTGCCTTCACTAGGAAAGCCCAGGGTTTCGAACCAGTGACCTCAGTGTTCCGGGTTGACATTTTATCCACTGCATCGCTATAGGTCAGGTGACATTTACAGAAACTTTTCTATGTGACACACTTTAATCATCAAAAGCATTCTGTGGAGTAGACACAGTATTATTTTCCCTTGTTTACAAATAGGGAAACTGAGGGTCACAGAAGTTGGTAATTGTTGGGACCAGTATTTGAAACCATACTGACTCCAAAGCCCATGCTTCTTACACTTAGTCAGAGCTCCATTTCCCTCCCTGAGAAAGAAGAAATAAACAGAGTTGGGCCCACTCTGTCCCCCAATTCTGAGCATGCTGGCAACCTGGCCACCTCAGTGCAGCCTTTCTAGCCCTATACCCTCAGGAAAGGCCTAACAGTCATAAATAAAGCATAATCCATTAGAGATCAGAAGCTCTTCATGAATTCTTACTAGGGAGGTACCATATTTCCCCATGCATAAGACGCACCATTTTTTGAAAAATTTGGGGTCTAAAAACTAGGTGTGTCTTATACAGTGGTTGTAGATTTTTTTACTTGCATTTCCCGCTTTTTTGTGCTTGATTTTGCGCTCATTGTTGAAGACAGTGACTCTCGTCAGACAGAGATGAGGACAAGCTAATGGATGGGAGTTTTGATGGTGATGCGGAGTTGTATGAATTTTATGATGAATAAAACTTGAGTTCAATAACTTTATGTAATACATTTTTTTCCAAATTTCGGGCCCCAACATTAATGTGTGTCTTATACATGGGGAAATACGGTAGGCCCCCTTTCCAATGTGGGCTTCCTCCAGTGGTTACTGGAGCTGGCTCCTACATGCTTAAAAGGGAAAGTGGCATGTATCTCTTCCCAATACAGTGTTCTGTGATGTGTCTTTGGTAGAATAATATCAGCCATGTTGCGAGAATTTATACCATAGATACTGGCAAGTGCTATAAATCAGGGATTTTTGTTTGTTTTTATTTTTTTTCCCTAGAAAGCCAGTCATTAAGACATTTACCAGCACACCACTGGCTTCCTCTTTCTTATAAGGAAAAGAATTATAAACATTAGTGGGAATGTGATTGGGAATAGCTCCCATCAGGATACAGGCATCTTGAACCTCAACCTGGCTTGGCTGTGATTTTATCATCAACATCCATGTGCTCTGTAATTTCTTTGCATCAAAATACTCTGAGGGTCTTGTTGAAAATATTCCCCGAATCACAATCTCTGGAGGTAGAACCTTAGGATCTGCATTTTAATAAGTCTCCTCAAATGATTCTTCTGGCTTCTGTATTACAGCTACTTATCCTTTGAGTCCCAGCTCAAAGGCCACCTTCTCTGTGAAACCCTCCTCAATTCTTGTTGGCAGAATTCATCACTCCCCCTCCATTCTACTCTCTTAGGATCTTGTAAAGCCTCTTATATAGCCTTTTTCATATGTATAATAGCTGTTTCTGAATTCTGTTTCTCCTATGACACTAGGACCTTGGAGCAGGATTGTTAGAAGATATGAAACTAATTTGGTTTAAACAAGTCTATCCTGTCAGTTGGCCTTGTCAAGAGACTACCACAGCCTCTCCTGCTGAGCTGAGACACCACTAAGGCTAATGAGAGCAATCATTTCAAAGCAGAAGTCTCCAGAAGCTCACTGCAACTCAAGAAAGGGCTAGCTCGATCCCCACCCAGTTACATTCTCCTCTGTAACTCCTCAGCACTTTAGTCAGTAAATCTTCACTGATTATAAAGAAGTGATTGTCATTTTACAATCGCAGTGGACATACACCAAAGGCTGGGCCTATACTGAGTTCAGAGTTGAGTAAGACAAGAAAAGAGCATGAAAAATTGAAAGCACCTCAGATTTGGAGCCACAAAAGCCTGATTTAAAGCCAGACTCAGTATGGTCTTGAGCAAGTTATTTAACTTCTCTGACCTCCGTTTCCTCAGCTAAAGAGTCCATAACAATGCCTACTCCATAAGCGTTACTGTGTGGATTTTGTGGCAGGATGTGTATGCCCGGCAATGCAGGTGCTCAATAAATGTTACTGCCATGCTCCTTACCATCTCATAGAGAATCACTAGTCACCCAGGCAATACTTATCATACACAAAGATGTATGCTGTAAAAGATACACAGTGCTGGGGGAGCACAGTGAATGGAGGGAACAGAAGAGGAAGGGGAAAGTTTCAAGCAGGATGAGCAGGACTTGGCCAGGAAGCCATTCCTGTCAGCGGGAACAGCATGGAAAAAGCAGGGCTGTCCTAGCACCTAGTCCTCATTTTTGTCTGCTCCCAGATGAGGCAGCATCTAGGCCCTGAAGTTAATACAGAGATAAAACAATCTTCCTTCTGTGACAAATGACTGATGTTTTTATTTCATTGCCATACTGAAGAAA